>NC_092422.1:134907155-136174267 GCF_036169615.1 Heliangelus exortis
CCAAGGGAACAGTACCAGCCATAACTGGCTCTTGGTGGGGACCTTTCAGGATGTTACAGCTGCCCCTGCAACTGGTTTTGCTTTGCTGGATATGGGTTTACAGCAAGGGGGAGAGGAACAATCACATTACTGGAATAAATCTGGATGTGGAGATGGTTTTCCATGTTTCATATGCAGTGACCTTTTCAGAGCCAGAAGCAGCTGAGAAAGATGAAGGCAGCATGGAGGGAAAAGGGGCTTCTGTCAAGGCCTAGGATCAGGAAGTGCTTTCAGAGCCCAGAGGAGCCACCAGCTCAGGGCATCCCCCTCCAGCTGGCACAGCTTCCCCAGCTCCATACGACTGCCCTTGGTGCCTCCCCTCCTGGGGCAACACTCTCAAGGGTGACCTCCCTTGTCAGAAAGGATTAGCAGTCCCATCTCCACTCAGTTTAAAAAAGATACATAAATACACATTTCCCTCTACAAAGTAACCATGTTTGGTTTCAGGTGCACTAATGCACAGTACCCATGGTCCTGCAAAGAGTGAAGATGTGAATGTTGCTTCAACGAGTTTATGCGTAAATTGTAACAGGTAGGAATAGGACAGGGATGAGACCTGGATTATTTTTTAAACCAAAAAAAAATAAAGGTGAAAGTTTGCCCTGACTTAAAACCCCCAGCACACCGCAGGAACTGAGTGGCAGAGCCACTCGCACCGTTTCCACACCTCAGCACTGAGTAGCAGAAGGACAGACATCTCTCTCTGTGCCACCAGTGCTGGGGTGCCCTTGGCTAAAGCCAAAGGAGCTTCTGGTGCCCCCATGCCAAGGCCTCCCCAGGCACCTGCCAGGCAGCAAGAGCTGGGCTGTAGGCACAAGCAGTGGGCAGCCCATGCTGCCTCCCCTCCAGGGCTCCCCATCTGCCCTGAGTGCCCCCTGTGTCCCACCCACCCTGCAGGGCTTGAGATAGGGAGTGGGGGGCTGAAACCAGACAGCAATTCATAGACAATGAATTTGGTGTGTGTCTCCAGAGAGAAAGTAAGGTGTGACCCCCTCAGCCCCTTGCCACCTTGAGCTGAGGCTGCTCTGGGGCTGCCCCAAATCTGCAGCACAGCTCCCCATCCTCTGGCTCCAGGGCCATGGGAGAAGACATTTCCTCTTGCTCCCTCACTGGGCTGCACTCCCAGCCCCTGCTGTGCTTCAGAGCATGCCTCCATCCTTCCACTTGTTGCTTGATAGCGATGTCCTGGCCATCACCCCTTGCCCATTCCCACAGAAGGGGATGGAGGAGACCTCATCGTCCCTGGGAAACTCCAGCAGCACCATTTGGACAGTGCCAAGTACCCCTCTGCAGGGGTCTGCCTGCTGCCTGGGGAGGAGCTGTGTTTTACAGACCTTCAGCTGGAGCTGGGACAGCTCCTCCGGAAGCCCCAGCGGGTGTGTCAGCAGCCCCCAGGAAAGGCAACACACACAGGCTGTGCTATTTGGTTATGTGACAGAAGCTCCTGCTTCACTACATGAGGTTTGGTTTAGCCATTTATTTTCTTCCCACAGTACTGCTGATCCAATGATGTCCAGGTATAGCTTGCTTTTTTTTTTTTTTTCTTCTTCTTCACTAAAACAAACCCCAAGCCCACCTACCTATTTCTTTTCTGACATGGAGTTATGCAAATTCCACTGTCTGCTGTGCTCTTCTAGAAGGGATAGTGGCTTACAGCCCAAGGTGACCAAAAAAAAAAAAAAAACAAAAAAAACCCCACAAAAAAACCCACATAAGAACAACAAAACCAACCAACCAACCAACAAAAAAACCCACAAAAACCAACCAAACACACAAACAAAACCCACCAGGAAAAGCAGCTGCTCCAGCTCCCAACTTCTTCAGCAATATGCTGGGCACAGAAGACAAAAGTAGGTCAGCAAAAGCAAAGAGATCTGAGGCCAGAGAATCTGACCAGGAGCAGAGCAGCTGTGAGAGGAGCCATCTCTCACTTCCAGCTGAGCAGCATCCTGCTGCAGCACTACAAACCACAGCTGTACCTCCTGCAAGATCCTGCCCACTACCATAAGCACACAAACTGTATCATTGGGGTTTGTTCTATTACAGCCACCCTTGATAGGAGAAAAGCCACAAGCAGTGCTCTGCAGTAAGGGGTGTCCATCAGACCCACCCAGCCCCATCTGCCTGCCGCACAAATCAGGGGATTCAGAAGCCCTAAACCTGCAGTTTCCTCCCAGGCAGGTCAAAAGGGAGCTGTGAAGAGACCTGAAATCTCTCTGTTACACACCTTGCATGCTTCAGAAATGCCTCCCTGCATGCTGAGGTAACCTTGTCCCCCCCTCAAATGCTGTGGTGGGCACTGAGTGCATCCGAGCTGCAGGCAGGGACACACAGATCACACAGCATCGCACGCACGTGTGCCCTCCCCTGACTCATGCCTTGGGACGGGGCAGACAGATGACTACACCTTTGAGTATGACCAGATGGGGATGACTTCATCCCACAGTATAGTAGGAAAATCAGCCCTGGATTTACAGCAGCTGTTTGCAATTGGGAACAGGCACAAAAGCAGCAGCTTTTCAGCAGGCTAGCCTGAGTCAGCTTATACTTAGTGAGAGGTTGGCAAATCCCCGGCTGGTGATGGCAGAGCTCATAGCCAGGAGCCACATGTTCCAAGTGGGCTAAGGAGGGGGTTGCCCTTCTCTGCCACACAGAAGCACCACTACCATAGTCTTGCTTGGCTTTATGTGCGCTTATCAGACTAGAGCTCTTCAGAGTGTTTTCCGAGATGCTTTTTCCGCTGACAAAGCCCATACAAACCCTGTGCTCACACAAGCAGGGGAAGAGGAGGCCTGATGGCAGCCAAAGGTGGCACTTGTGTACAAAGCAATTTTTGGAACCAAGTAGGGAAGGAGCATCAAACTCCATCACCAGCCAGGTCCTTGCTGGGGTGTTGGAGGGGTTGCTGCTCTCATCTCTGCTGGATGCTGGGGAGCTCCCCCATCCTTCAACACAGGTTGTTCCCTTGGCCTCTGCCCTGCCCCAGCTGCAGGGCCCCTTACGCTACCTCTGCTTGCACTTGAAAGGAGCCTTTACACCTTCCCTCACTCAGCCAACGCTGCTGTCATTACCTCACATGACATCATCAGCAGCAAGGCAGCTCTCACCATGATGCATGATGCAAACTCTTATAGCCCCACCTGCACGCTACCAAGCACGTTTCTCCTGTAAATACCTTATGGGCCAGGCAGGAAATTTAATCAGCTCCTCCTGCTTTGCTTCCTGCTCCTGCCTCGTGTTCTGGGAGCACGAGCATCCTGCTTTTGCCTGAGCAGAACACCAGGAGTGGGAGAGGGGGCTGTGCACTGCACCCCAGTTTGGCTCCACTGGGGCCAGGCAGCCCCTGCTGTCCCTTCCATCAGCATCACAAGGAGCAGCATGCACCTTGCACAGGGATGCACGCAGGTGCTATCTCAGCCCTCCACCGGGGAAAGCCCTGGGGATGGTGGCAGGAGGCTGCCAGCCTTCCTGGAGGCCACTGTCACACCAGGGGCTGGCAGGGAAGGGGACAGGGGTCTGCTGGGGAAGTCCCTCACGCCAGTGAGAGCAGGCACGTCAATGCCATGGGTGTGCTCCTTGTCTGAATTTCAGCCATCGGTGGCTTCCTTCAGCCGTCTCCCACCCGCAGCAGCAGGGGCTGGAGTCTGCTGTCACCCCCCTCTTGCCCAGCTCTGAGGGACACAGCATCGCTTTCAAAACTGGCAGGAGGCTCCCTGGCAAAGGCAGCAAATCCAGCTGCGGGCAGCGGGATGGCAGAGCCATGGGCTGTCTGCCCAGGCAGGGAACTGGCAAGGAGGTGGTGGCAGTGGCTGCTCCCTCCCCCTCCTGGGACAGATGGCTTCCCAGTGCTCCATCCCAGCAGCAGCTGTCACCCCAGTGTCCCAGCTGCTCCTGTTGCAAGACAGGGAGGGGCTGAGGGGCTGCCCCCCACTTGCTTCAGCTGCCGAGAACAACTGCTTGGGTTTAAGGGAGCTCTGCTCCATCCCTGAGTTATGGCAAACCTCAAACCATATGCAGAGGTTCAGCACGGTCAGAGATGGAAACAAAGGGCCACACTGCTGGAGCTCATCTGGGCATCATTCTCCTGTTAGGGAAACGCATCACTGCTCTGGGAACTCAGCCAGGCCCATGATTTTCTCATCTCATTTACAACTAGACCACTTGGGTTGGATGCCAGCTGCGAAGAGCCTCTGTGCCCAGCAGTACCAGTGTACCAGAGATGAAGCTGCTAAAAAGCCAGATCAGCGTGACTCCCCCGTGCAAACAGCTCTGAGCTCAGAAACAGTAACAGCTTTGTTGTCCAAACACCAATTCCACTAGAGGAGAAAGGGCAAAGGTGAAGCTTCTGGAAATGCCAGAATAAAGACTGAGCAGGCAAACTACCTCCTTGTGCACATGCGGGCGTGCCAGGCTCACATCCCACCATCCCTCCCCAAGGAGCCTACCTTCCTGAGGGTGAACAGGGACCAGATACATGAGGTCCTGTTGCAGCAGCTGGATTGCAGCACTGCCCAGGAGATGCTGGGCAGAGGGTTTCCTCATGTGCTTTGCCTGTGTTGATCCTGTTCAAGTACTTGAAGATGATCCGATGTGACTTGCTCTGTGTTGCCATGAGCTTGAGGCTGGTATTCCTTCTTCATAAATAGAAACAGTGACCTAGGAATTAAGACATCTTCTCCAGGGAGTTGATAATTTTAGGGAACGTTATTCAAAGCAAATCAGTGCTGCGTACTTATGGAAATCAGCCTGGATAATGTCAGCTAGGGCACTCCAGACAAATAAAGAAGCACTGACCAGCAGGAGAGTTTGGTTCAAACAAAATACTTGATGCCACATGGCAGGCAGTAAAAAAAAAAATGTGGAGCGAAATGAAGTCAGTCTTGCAGGGAAGTCTCCAATGGGTTCTACCAAAACAAACTCAGCTCCTCTGTGCTACTCATATGCATTATTTTAAGCTTCTTAAAAACAAAAACCAAAACAAAACCTAGGAAATGGGCTTAGACATTCACCCATTCACCTAGACTTCAGTGCTTTAATCCATTGTCAGGGTAAGTTCACCCTTTGCAATGAAGAAAGCAAATGGCTCTTGAAAGAGGGCGAAGCATGGCCACAGCTACGTGCCAAAGACGTAGGATGACCTACAACTTCAGTCTGCACAAGCACATTTTAAATATCATTCTGCCTTCTGAAAACAAAATAAACAAAATTCATGGTAAAACGTGGCAGTTTCTTTCCATGTCATTTATGTGAAATCTGATGCAATCTGTTCTCCGTGTTCCTTTGCTTTGCATTCCAAGAAAAAAAATATCCACCCTGAGACCTCAAGCTGCCACAGGTCCTTTACTGGAAGCAGCTTTCCTACGGGTCACTGCAAAACATGGATCTTGAGTCAAGTAACTGATAAACAGCACAACTGTAAATGCCCGGACTCTGTGAACCAACACAAGAGGAGGATTAGCCCTATCTCTCCCAGGCAGTTCAGAGATGTTTGCTGACAGCCAAGGAACAGCAATTAAGACCTCACCTCAGGCATACAGTTGTTCTGGTCAGCACCAGTCCCACTCCATCCCCAGCCAAACCCAAGTCCTTCTTACCCCTAAGCCTGTGTCTCTGGAGGAGATGATAATCCATTACTCGGGTACAGGCTGGGAGGTATTTCCCCTACACCAGGAATTTGAGTCCAGGCTTCTGGATGTCCCTTCTCAATCTCAGCTCAGCTAAAAATTTGAACACAACAACCAAGGTCTCCAGCACCCACCTTCTTTCACCCCCAGCTCATTTATTGCACTCTCAGTCCCTCCTGCTCATTTTCCTTCTTGCAAGCTCCCACACCCCAGTGCTTCACCTTTGGCCTTCCAATACTGTCCATAAACCATTTTCTGCTCCTTCCACAGTGCTCCATGCAGGTTAACTCCTTTGCCAGTTTGTTCCTTTCCCTTGTTTGCCTGTTACCCCTGGCACACACCCTGCAGTGTTAAGGAAGAGCCTTTTGGAACCTTGGAGCAAGGACAAGGACAGTACACATGCAGTCTGCTCTAAAACCTGCAGGAGCTGGAACGGGAAAACTGAGTCACTGAGAATTAAGTGTCACCAAACATGCAAAAACATAACCTTTGAAATTACAGCTAGCCTAGGCTTAGATGGAGGCTTGGGGGCTGGAGAGAGAGGCCTGTCAAAGGCTAACCAGCCCCAAGGCCACCCTGCAGCTTTATGGCCTCACTCTTCAGGCTAAGATTTCCAAAACAAAAGGCTGAACACTAACACCAAGCCCTCTTTGTCCTGGAGTTACTTTTAAAATATGACAGAGGTCAAAAACAAGCAGTCATGGGAGAGGATAAGTGTTATCCCACACTCTTCATTCTCCACAAATTCAGAGCAGTTGTATGCCAGGGGAATTTTTATGACTAGCAGCTTCCTGAAGTGGTGGCACCTGATAGACCTAACACTACCCCTGCCACTACACCACTATCTGCCCTATACTACACCTGTCAACTCCAGCAGGCATTGAATAAATATGAATCCTGGAAAAACAAATTTCCCTTGAGATCAGCACTGAGAGGCAGCACAGTCCACGGACACTTTTGTCTGCTGCAATGCTTATACACATTAAACAGTACTGAAATCTTGTGACAAAAGCAGGCACAAACTTGATGTGAATTAGAGTTATTAGCAGAACTAATGTTTTTGGTGGCATGAACTCCCACCATCCAATAACTTTTGCTCCAGGAGGCACATGCCAAGCATCCACCAGTTTAACTGTACGTAACCAAGCCTTTAGCCATCAGTTTAGATTTTGCTCCTGCAGAAATCTTTTACCTATGAAGTGTTGCCTGTAAGCATCAGGAAGGAACACAGAGAAAGAAAAACTTTCAAGCTTCCCATGCAGCATGAAAAGACCCAAACCAGACAATATTCAATTTGGTTCTTTTATTAGCAGAAGTTAAGAATACAGCAAGTAATAAGATCCCATCTTATATGGAACCATCACCAGAGTCCCCAACCATCAAAAACCCAGAATGTGCTTCATTGCTTTCAACAGTAAGCAATTTTTAAAAAGAAATATACTGAACAAGGCCACTATTTAATGGGGAAGGAAAGAAGCTGTAGGTCTTAACTATTCTATGGCAATAACCTGCACACAGAGCAAGCAAGCCTCTGACTGCTGAGAGTAAGGCATTCAGGTGCCAACCTGGGAAGAGTTCTCAGCAAGAGCTACAGAAAAGTGCACAGCTAAGTTGTTTTTATTGGAACACAAACCTCTGGAAAGGAGAGACTGACTGGGTTAAGAATAGCAGGTGAAGTACTGTGTTTCTGTAATAATTCTGTGCTGTGTAGGACCAGGTTACAATCACCCTTCAAGGAGTGAACATGGGATGATCCAGGATGGAGACTGCCACTTCTGCTGGTACTGATACAGAGGTATCCCAAAGCACCTTACAGACAACTCTGATTCTGATATGTACCAGGCCCTTCTCAGACACCAGGATACTTCCTACCATGCAACTCTACATCTTTGTCTGAGATGCCAGTGCTATTAGCCCTTACGCCCAAGTTAATACTGCTCTTTGATTCTTTTTAGTACCACACAGACCTGTGATAACTTCTTCTGGCCCTACAGGCATCCATTGTAGTGATCCTACTGAGAACATGTCCCTCTAAGCTCTGCAGCACCTCTTTGTGCAGCTGACCTTGCTCTCAGAGGCTTTACAAAGATTCCATTAGAGGTGTGGAGCCTTAATATCCAGTCAAACTTTCAGAAGGCATTTTGCTTCTATTTGACTCCATTAGGCAAAGCAACTCCCCAAAACACACTCTGCAATATCCAGAGTATGGCAAATCTTCACAATCTACATTTTTCTCTTGAAGGGTGAACTTGCAGGAGTCTTAAACAAAGTAAAAAAAACACCACAACAAAAAAACCATGCTGTACCTTTCTTCCTTGTGAAATACGGCGTTTTATGAGCTGTTTAACTCATCCATGAGAGAGGTAATTGCTCTGAATTTCCAACTAAACACTCCAAGCAATACCTATGCCATAAGAAACAAAACATTCAAGTTTCACCTTATGACTCCGAAAATTCTCCTTCATTCTGGCTTCTGACTAGGCTCCAAAGATCAAGCTACATCAATTACACAAGAGAAGGTTATATGCCTCCCCTTATACAGGAGGTGCATCTGCTCCACAGCAATCCAACTGAACTCTTAGTTTTAGGTTTAAGAAATTCCAGCAGTCCCACTGCTAGAGCACAGATGGGAAGCAGACCTTAGTAAATAAAAAAATTTTAAAAATGGATCTGCATTGGGCTGATTGTGGATTTTCCTTCTTAAAAAGAAAAAACTGCAAACCCCCTTGGCATACAGAGCCTGACCCATGAGAAGGTACCGTGCTTGAGGCCTGCAGTAACTGTTAACTCCAAGTCCTGGAGCACACAGCTTCCACTTCCCAGTCCCTCTAACCCCACCTCTTTTCCCCTCACATGCTCAACTATCTTCTGACAAGTGCATTACCATCATTTGTTCAGACAAAACATGGCAGGCTTGCAAATGGCAACCATCTACTCAATGGTGGCCCCTGGGAACAGGCAGGCACTGACGGAGTCGGACTGTTTGCCATACCGCGTGCAGTTATCCCACCACACTCCAATTCATACGATGAGAGCCAAAACAACTATGAGATCCACAACCCAATACTACACAGGCCATGGAAGCCTAGCAGGCAGCTGTCCCATATGCTTAGGCAGGGCACAGATAAATCTTTCAAGCTACAGGAGCAAATAAACTTGTTAACACTGCGACCTGGATGACAACATGATTAATCCAGCCTTCACAATCCTTGTGTACACATACTGAACCTACTCCAAGTGCTGGCCAGGACCCCATATTGCCCAGGGCATGTTGGCCACCAGGAAAATCTGCAGGGCCAATATGCTTCACTCCTGGGAATTTTACCTGGTCCTCCTGCAATCATTTATTTTGTGCAAAATTGAAACAGTGTGTGGTACTTGCATGTTGCATTCTTTACAAAAACCCTTCCCCCCCCAACCCTTTGTTTAAAACATTTATATAAATTTTATTTAAACAGAAAGTTAGAAATCTTATTTACAATTTTTTTTTTCTCCCAAAAGAGCATCTAAAATCAACTCCCAAACCCTCCAAGAGGATATAAATTTAACCTCATTTTTTTTTCTTTTTTTTTAAAAAAAGGAAACCGCTAAGCTATCCCTCCCCAATTCTACAAATAAATATGGCATTGAACAGAAGCCGATTTGGAAAGGGTCCTCTGTAGCTCATTCTGTAGATCCCAAGAATAAGTTAGGGTTTCAGAATTTCCTGGTCTTCAAATTGATTCATTCCATTGCTTGAGGTATAGAATTTATCTTGGTTAGTCAGAATCCCCCACGAAGCTCTACGCCCCACCAGCTGAAGCTTGGATTCTTCTTAGGTATTCATTTTGCTAGCCTGTATGCTTCAACCGCGCTTGCGGTACTGTTTTGGTTACATCTTGGGCTGAAGGTTGGTTCTACTGCATCCCATCTTCCTCTGTGCAGCCTCCTCCGAGTGTGAAACGGAACTCCTGGAGGTTGGAAACCCCATGGAAGTGCACGAAAGCACCAGCCACTACAAAGACGTGAAACAGCTGATGGGAGTGAAACTGCAGAAAAGAAAACACTTGTGTTCAGCCGGGATACTTTGGGTTCTCGTGACACCCCATCTCTAAAAAAGCCACACATTCAGCTGAAGTACACAGTAACACGTAGCAGTACCTCAAACTACAAGCTGTAGAGTTCCCCAAGTTGTGTAAAAGCCCATCCCTCTCATATCATTAGCAAAATAATAAAATTCTACACACATACACACACACACTCACACGCCCCCCTCCCCCTTCAGTCATCTTAACCAGCTGGTCAACCAGCAAGTATGCTAGAGTGCATCTTTGTCAAGGGGCAAGGATAATCCGAGGCTTTGGGCAAAAGGCTTTCTAAATTAATTCCTCCACAACAAACACTGGTGTTTTACTAATAAAAAGGGCTGTCTCGTGCAGCCAACAGGTACCAACTCCTCTCTGGGCACAGGCGTAAGTTTTACCAAGTCAGTTTTCAGAATGTTATGATATTATTTCTCTGCACAGTATTGCAACAGTATTGTATTAAAACCTAGAAACAACCAGATGTTCTGAATGACTGCCCAGGATGCTATTGATTATATTACAGCAAAATACAATCCACAAGGGAGCTACATGACAAAGCATGCTCTTGTTTGAGGGAAGCCATACCAATATGGATAACACTCTTGAAAAACCTCTACAAATGTGCATTTGCAGGCTCCACAGGAAATTAAGAAAAGAGTTGGTGGTACTCCAGTGCTTTTGGAACCTATTATTTGTAACAAGGCTTTTCTTGGTAATTTAAACAAACCTAGAAAACTGGTGCTGTGCAAAAGACAAACAACCCATGCCTCGTTCAAACATCTAAATATTCTTTAGGGGCCCTAAACTATCCTAGTGGAAGTACAGTAGCCTTCCAAAGGTTTACCCTCCTCCTTCTCATTTCTACTCTTGCTCCATCCGATTTCCTTCCTTACATCTAACCCACTTACTTCTCCCCCACAGTCTTAGCAATTTTTTCCATCACACCAAGTTTCCCACACCCACCCCGGCTTGGCCAGAAATCCCTCTGGAGTCTACCACCTCTACCCAACATTTTCACTGGCTGCACAGGTTGAGAAGCCAGACATGGCGAAGATCCCAGAAAGCACACCGAACATTTGAGAAATAACCATGCACTACTTTGCACAGCAGCAAAGTAAGGTGTGTTTGCAGGATGCTCAACACACACACAAAAAGGTTCACAAAGTCACTTACCCACCTAGTAAAGTTGTCTAGTACACTTGCTGGGGTGAGTTTGCACACCAGCAGTTACCTCAGAGCAGACAGCTTGTAATAACAAAAGAAAGGCACCAAGTCAGCTGGGCTCAGAGAGCCCACAGTTGTTTGGCCCCTTAAGACCTAGGCTCCTGGTGCAGCACTTGCCATAAGAAAACAGACCCAATATCCTCCAGCCTCAAGGGGAACCTTTCACACTGTTCTCCTCATCCAGTCACTCTGTAGACTCACCCAGATGTCACACTTGCCAGGGAAGAATCTCTCCGGGATGCGGGCAGCATATAGTGCAGCACCAGTGATGTACAGGCATGCCATGAGTGCCAGCCAGCCTATCTGCCCCATGGTGGCTGCTTTCAGGAGCCCCTCAGAGATGACAAAGTGCAGAGTGGGAATAATCCCACTAAGACCCAGACCTAGAAATACTCCTGGGGGGTAAAGAAAATGTGGGAGAGTCAGATTGGAACACTGTGGCGGTAAAAGGGAGACAATTGAAACACAAAAGCTACAGAAGGAAAACCTGGTATTTGCCAAAGTTGCAGAAAGGTGACAACTCCTGAAGTTGGAGGTCCCTAGAAGAGTTTAGCTGGAGAGGAGGTTAAAAAAGACTTTCTTCATATGCAAGAAGAGAGTTATATGTGCCAGGAGATAGCAAAATATTTCACTTAACGATGGTGCTTGCCAGCTTTAATGTACATTAAGCCAGTTACACATCTTGGACTGTAGAGGGCACTGAGACTACACCAACTGTGTCTCACTTCACCCTAATCTCTCAAGAGCAAGACAACAAGGAGACACAAAGAGATGATTTATATACTGTACAAGTCACCCTAGGAAACAGAAAAGTAGCATCTGAAGATCATATCTCCCATATATGATAACATGGTTTATTCATTTAGATTACAGAAGCAAATATAGAAATCTTGCAAAAAAAGGGTGCAAGGGGGCAGTAATTATGTCCTATGCAGACTATAAATTTGGAAGGCTGAGCTCTCTGAAGGTACACCCGTAGCTTGTCAAGGAAATGTAGCTTTTCAGTAGACAGCATATGCAGGTTAATTGACAAGAAATATTAGTATTCAACACAGCTGTATTCAGATTCCATAGCTGTCCCCTAAAGCTTTTCCCTTTCTTCCTGCCTCAGAACATGAAACCAAATGTTTTTGTTCTTCTGATCACGTAAAGAAAAATGAGGCTCTTGGTCTTAAACATGTTATATCTAGGCAAATCATTCAGATTAATTCAATCATTCAATGATTTGCTGCTGTCTAAGCCCATTATTACAAAAACAAGACAAACAATAGAAGGAAGACACACATACACACACCAAGCAGTCAGTCACTCTTCTGGAAGCAAAGTTGTGAGATACTGCTAGAAACTTCACACCACCTTTCCTACTTCTGTGTTACTGCCCATTTCAGGAATGTACTTCTAGACTTACATCAGCCCTTATCTGTGCATCCAGATGGCTATAATAAATGCTAAATAAAACCCAATCAAAGAACATTATCTCTCTTTCAAAATAATGCTCTTTTAAATCTTCAAGATGTTTTTTCCCAGCAGCAAGCAGGAAGGAAGAAACAGTCAAGAAGAAAAACAATTAACTTCAGGTCTTACCTGCCCTTACACCCCGGTATTCAGGGGTTGCAAACATGTCCCATTGTGAGACAATTATGGCTGCGATGCCCAGGACACAAATCACAATCAAGTAGATGAAGCAAGGCTGAGGGTTGCAATAGAAGGAGTAGTACAGCCACGGTACAAAGCTGCCCATTATGAGAAGTGCAATGCCAGAATAATCCAGCCTGGAAGGAAACACATATCAGTCTGATGAGTAACGTGAACCTATGGAAGTCCTCTTATCAACACACACTCCCTTTAGTAGACCAACTGTCTCATTCTCACTACCAAACGAAGTTATTTCACTATTGCAACTTGCTTCCTGATGGCAATTCTTTCACCACCACCCTCCTACAATAATGGATTACTTGGATAAACAACTAGGAAGGCCATTTTTGGACAGTTATCAACAATAAATGCAGCAGCCTTTAGACTAAAGCCTTCTGAAGGAAGCTCAGAGTTAAGCTTCAGATGAGGAAAAAAGCAGCCTAAGAGTTCCCTGAACACAAAAAAGGACACACAGCATGTTGTGAGAGCACAGCCAACACAAACACTTTAGCATCAGACAAGCATGAGCTAGTTAGGCATCAGCATAAGTGACCACTGGGAAATAATGTCACAATTTTTCAATTATAGTTTTTCTATACATTGGTGAAGAAAAGGAATTTCTTCAGCTATCGCTTTTTACCACATTCTGACAAAATGCTCCTACAGAAGATGGGAGTTAATTTTTCAGTACAGGATTTTAATTGCTGGGTTACTTTAGAGGTGGTCTTGCAGATTACACAATCCTAGGTTGACTGATTTTAAGAAATACAACATACTTAGAGGCCAGCCAAGAAAGAAAGCATCCAAAAGACCAAGACATCTTGATGCACATTGCAGAGATGTCTTAAAGCTTAAGATATGAAGTTACTCAGAATAGTTGAAATAACAAGAAGTGACAGCTGCATTAAAATTCCCAAGTCCTGCGACTAAGCTCTAGGTATATTACTTACAGCAGCAAGATGCAAGCAAGATGCATGCCTGCCAGACAGCAGAAAGTGAAGCTGTTTTAACACTAAAGCAGCACAAAAACCTGTGCTGAAGCAAACAATAATTACACAAAGCTGCATCAAATCTCCATTCAACTCTGTTCAGAAGTACACATGGTCAGGCAATAAACAACTGCACAGAGGCTCCAGGCATGAATCCCAGCCCTGTTTTTCCACCTGTTTCCTATTTGGCCTACCCTCTCCTCTAGGCACTTACTTGGAGAAGAGCCGGGAAACACCCTCTGAGTGGCAATACACTGTGTGGAAGAGCCATGAGAAGGAGAGGCAGAGTATGGCTCCCAAGAAGAACAACCCAACAACCACTTTCTCCTGCACAGGTGCTACAAAGGACATGTTTGGCCGGAACATGTAGAAAATTCCCAGACAAAGGAAGAACACACATCCTGAAAAACAGTAAGGCAGAAAGGTGTATAGTTCAGGCAAAATGAAATCTTTTCTTTTTAAAAACATGACTTTAGTATACAGGAGCACTAAACATAGGAGCTGCACAACAACCAGCAGCATGTGTGCAGAATAAAGTACTGCCCTAATTCAGCTTAACATTTCAACCTTATTTCTGCTTCAGATTGATCTAATACAGGATTGCATGGACTCTGTAACACAGAATTATCAGAGCTGGAAGGGATGTCCAGAAATCATCTAGTCCAACTCTCCCACTAAAGTAGGTATTTTAACTTGTTTTGCAAGATGACAATGTTGTACATTCTAGAACAATAAAAAATCCTGTTGCAAATTATAAAAAGAGAAAGGCATAGTTTAAAGGAACCCTTCCTCTTCAAAGCTCCTTCCAAGCTGAAAGCCACTTATACAAGCTGAAACTTCATTGTGTTTCTATGGCAAGAAATGCGATTTCAATTAACACCTACACACTTGGGAAAAAAGAATACTTACTGGTAATATGCTAATGATGAGGAAAGTACAAATAAGTACTGAATAATTAAGTTCCATCCAACTTTGTTGGGACAACAACAGGAGAGCGGTACCAACCTGTTAATTTAATCGATTACTAGTGACCTAATACTGACCTTCCAGCCCCTTTTCTATCTTTCTCTCAAAGAGAGCAATAAAATCCAGTAATGTTGGAGGAAGCTGAAAATACCTAGAAGATGTGTCCAGATGTTACCAGTCTCCGTATGTATTCTGAAGATACTCTTGAAACAAGCCCGGAAGGAAGGCATGGGTGGTCTGTGTCCATGCAGCAGGTAGTCGTTGTCCTTTAGCCAGTCAGGCAGAACATCGTGAGGAATGACTCGCCATCGGCCCTCCCATACCTGCCAGTTAAGAGATTTTAGTTAAATGCTGGAAATTGAGTTCCACTGATCTATGGCAGAAGTCAGAAAACCCCTATCAGTAAGAGACATCTCTGGCAAAGAGGCTTTAAACTTGGAATATAATACTTAAACCACTGTTCCATAATTACACTGTTTTGAATAGGAAGTTGAGCTGTGTGACCAGAGAGAAATACTTCAGCATCTCCTTGAACAGGAAAGCTATTGGGCTTTTTCACTGCTAATGAAGGGAAAGCATTTAATTTCCATGTCCTGTTATTTTCACAGATTATGCTTTTCATTTAACTAAAGAAACTGACACCTAGCTCTCTCCAAGAAACAAGTACAAGTCTGTTCTTCTAACCACAAACCATTCAGACTCTGTACCTGCTAGCCTTTAGGGCAGTTTAGCAAAAAAGCTACTTATCAGCACTAATATGGGCCAGAAAGCATGAAGTGGCAGAGTCCTATGAGAAGTATCCAAACTCTTAGCCAGGTTGGAAAAGAAATGCTCCCCCACTCCCAAAACAAATGGTGACAGATCAGTTAAGGCAACAGATCCATGACTCTCAATTCCATCAAATTTTTGCTTTTCAGAGAGAGAGAACATATGTGCACAAATCTATTCTTGCAGCTGGTTCCGAATGAAAATAGTGTGCACAGGTGCTCTTGGCACTGCTTCAGTAACATAAGACACATGAAATCTTCAGTTTGGCTTCAGAAGCTGCACGGCCAAGCAGAGGGGTATCAGGGAATGCTTTATGTACCGGGGTTGTTTCTGCAGTGTTTCTTGGGTTTGTCGTCTGGCTAGTAGTACAGGAGCAAGTTTGAAGAATCCTGAAACACTAAGTTCAGAAAGCTATATTCTTATTTCAGTTTCAACAACAAGAGCCCAGAGTTTTAGAACCAATTCTCCATACTCCTTTACAGAAGCAAAACAAAACTAAACAGAATAACCCAGTTAAAGAATGGGTGCTCAAATACACCAAAGAAGAAAATCACTCGTTTACTTCATGAACTAAAAACTTGAATTGAAGTAGGAGGAGCAGGAAGGAATTAATTTTACACAATCCATCCTACAGAACCTCTAAAAATGGGGAAAGATGCATAGTAAAAAAAAAAATTCAACAGACACACGTACACAAAAAAGATCAAATAACTAGGGTCACTCTCCAAAAAACATCCAAGAATCGTTCACAAAACCAGCAGGAACAAGTGTATAAAGATGCAGCACTCCTTTCACCAAGGAAGGACAGCCAGAGACTGATACAGCCTATGGCTTTAAAAAGTAGCAAAAATTGATCCAAGGTCAGCAATTACACAACTCATAATGGATTTACTTTGATACAGTTTTAACAAAGCTTTGTTTCCTTTTCAAGTAAGGGACAAAGCTTATTCTACAATGGAGACAAATGGTGCTGGAGAAGCAAAATATTTGCAAGTTTGAAGAAACATGGAAAAAATGGCCTTTAATTTATATAAAGTGTCTTGAACGAGAAGAACTGCTTTGCACTCACAGGTGTACCTCAAGAGAGACTTGGTTGCATTATTAGCTTTAGAGTCTGATTTGCAATCCCTATTGTTCCATGCTTTACAATTTATTCATTTACTGAGATCCTGAGAAGCTGCAGTGTTACTAGTTTTAAGATACTAGTTATAAGAGATGCCCATTCAAGTAAGGTGTGCACCTGCTTTCCCCCACATTAGTAGCACAGCTGCTGCAGGTATAGTCTGTTGCCCACTGGATCTTTCTAAAAAAGCAAACTAATTCAGCTGTTTCCACATGGCCTTACCTTACACACAAATTCTTCCATTCTCTCCATAGCATGGTGGGCTTGCAGAAGAGGTGACATACCCATAAACCCTTCATCTTCTTGAGGTGACTCATCATTGTGTTTATATTCTTCAGAACACTGGGTGGGGGAGAAAGAGAAAATGCTTTGTAGCAACATAAAAGCATGAACAGAGAAAGGTTATGTTTTCCATACAGAATTATGATTTTATATTTTGGCAACTAAAGAAGTCTTCTTCCCCTGTAAGGCACTGAGGAAGGAATTCAGAAGGATTATTACCTTCTTAGGCATGTGAGAACAACATGTGTAATCCATTTTGCACATTTTAACCAGGTTTGGAAGCAGTATCTGAGTCTTTCATCTTACCTCTAGGGAAGGATTACTTCCCTACTTTGTTTCAATGTCACTGTGCCTGCCTTAATGACTCTATAACATAGCTGGCATTTTGGGATAATAAAAGGCAAGCCAAAGAAAGGAATCCACTCACCTTGTTATAAATGCTTCACCTCAACCCTAAAATCAAATCCTGAGGATCTATTCTATTTAACTGACATTTCTGTTCAGCTCGTAATCCAGTAATGAACATTTACTGATTTGTTTGACTTTCAAAGTATTTCAAAAACTAGTATGAAACTTTTGCGAGTTAGACAGAAGGCAAGTTACCAAAGAAAAGCAGACAGAAGCAGAATTCAAATAAAGAGAAGCATCAATATCCCTCAAAATGTACCAAGAGAATTAAAAAAAGAAACAAAACAAACAAAAAAACCCACTGAGTCTGGACACTCAGCTGGTACACATCTCTGGCAGTTCTGTACCCTGGTGCTGCCTTACCCATGCATATGGAGTATGCTACACTCTAGCTTTCCACTGAGGAAAAAACAAAGGGGGAGGGGTAAAGGGGGCACAATAGTTCTACATTTCTGTTAGATTACTACAATCCTCATTGCTCATGAAAGACTCCATTCAACACTTCAGCTTCCAAGGTAAACAAGTTTGAGAAAGCTAGAAAAGAGAAAATGAGCCTTTTGTACCCTCCAGGCTTGTACCCTCCCCTTCCTAGCAAGCTGCTAGGCACCAAGTGACCAACCCAAGAAAGCCTCACAATCTGTATGGAGATTGGCCTCTTCCCTATTCCCAGCTACTCCACCTCCTCTCTCCTATTCCCGTATCAAGGTTAACAACTTTAAAATCAATATTACTTAGAGTAATTCCATGCAAAGCAACCCACAGTCTCTTATGTAGCCTCGCATACTTTATGAATTATCATCATTTTTCTTCAGTTTAAGGTCCTCAAATTTGATTCTGAGATCAGATCTGGCTGTGCATTCATTCCACATTGCAGCTCTCCCCTAAGAGTAAGGCCTTATTGGCTTTTTCCATCAACAAGTTAACTGGTCAAGCTGCTGAAAACTTTATTTTTTTAATAAATAAAAGGAGATTTCTTCCAACCTTCAATAAGCCACATAGATTTGTGAAAAATTATGTATTTTGAGTGAGAAATTACATACTTGCTTTTGAACCCAAGGCTTACAGTAGCTAGTGAAGCTTCATCTTTTGAAGAGGTCACACCTCTTCAAAAGTTCTTTAATTTTGATTATCCAGAATGCAGATCTCTGCTATGCAATATATTATATACACTCTTAGCATTTTATGTATGACTTCCCATTTGTTCACAAAAGGACAACTTTATTGACTAATTTAATCTTTGAACATCATCCAGGTTCCTTGTACTGTCTACTCACCCTCATTTATCATTCCACTCAATACCCCTTTTGAGCAGGTACGGGCAATGATTTCACATTTCAGAGATAATTGATATAAATATCGATCAACTCTGGGCATATCCTACAGAAGTACATAACAGTATTAAATACATTCTGTCTATATTAGCCTATTAATTCTACTGAGAAAGGCATCAGGCAATACCGAGATGTAAACAGGTTTAGTATCTTCCTAAAATAAGCACATGTCCTGTTGGACCAGATTGCGTGTAAATAAAACACCATTTTGTTTTCAATCTGACTCAACAACATTCACTGACATTACTTCCCACAGTGTCAATTGTACTTCCTTTTTCTACTACTGGATCTCTCTGGTTAGGATTCTCAGTTTTCAGTATTATAAATTGTTAACTCAAGGTCACAGTGACATAGAATTGCTTGGATTGCAAGGAACCTTTGAAGATCCTTTAGTCCATACCCCCTGCCGTGCAGGTCTCGATAAGATGCATTTGACAGACTGCACCATCTCAGAAATCTAGGAAAACTTTCATTTCCAAAAATTGGCCTTACCAAAAAGCAAGGCTGGTGTTTAAGTTCCAATGTGCTCGATACAAGAAGCACAGCTTAGCTACCCTAGAATTCCCTCTCCCAGCACCACACATTGACCAGATGGGATAGGGTGAACAAGTTAGTAATCCTCAATTTACAAAACTGGGTGGACTGAATGAAAAAAAGGTCCCTTATGTAATCAAAGCCTGTATTCATTGCAGTCTGCTCAGTGACTCAAAGCCAAAAAATGTTCATTTCCCCCTCTCCACATACTCCCATTTCTAGAATGATGGGAAGGTTTGAATTTGAACAGACTATAAAGCTCGGAGAGCACAGCTATTTATGAACTAGTCCAAAATCTTTGCATTTTGGCAATGTGCCTACAAACAAATCATTACTGAGCTTCTTTTAATGATAAAAAGAATTCATATCTTATATACAATCCAGATTGCTGCCAGAAAATGGAATTGATTTTACTACCTCCTTCCTGCCATTAAACTGCAAAATTAACATTCAAGGAAAAAAACTAAAGCTCAGCTTCTTAGTCCTTTTCTTGCTAAGAAGGCAAAATGAGGTCTGTTCTGGAATGTCTGTCCTCTCCCGACTCCTTCCTGTAATGTCCTATTAGAAAGAATAGTGATCTGTGCTTCTTGGAAGCTGGAAATCTATAGCTGGAGTTCAACACAAATGACAGTTTTCATCTGGAAATCTGAAGGAGTCTGTTGACCTTCAATTCTTCAGACAATGACTGAAGGGGAAAAATACCACTTTTCTGTTCAAAAGGCATCTTGTAAAATTCCACTGTGACAAGTTACTTCTTATCTCAGGACTCGTATATTCTCTTTGGTTGATCACATCAAAAATTCAAGACTACTTCTGACATGCAGCAGCAATAGTAAGTATACCCTTTAGGACCCATTTTCAACTATTTTTAAGTTCTGCCCACAGAATCACATTTTTACAGATTTTTTTTGTGACGACAAGAAGGTAAGAAAAAGAGGTAGAAATCAGACTCAATTATACCACTTTGTACAGAGTTCCAGGGCACACACTTTTAGGCACAGATCATCTTTTAAACAACAATTTGAGAGCGTGCTTTTGTATGGAGGGAAAAGTTTAATGCCAAAACCAAGACTTAAGAGCACCACCAGCGCAAATAAAAGCAAGAAATCAGAGTCCAACTGTACAGTGCTCATCATTAAGTAAGTTTAACATGAAAATCTTGGTCTATTATAGCAATGGCACAAAAGCTTAAAAGCAAAAAAATGTTTACATTTAGTACAATTTGCAGTCCAAAAAAGTCGTATCACATACCAAAGATCTTGCTACAGACAAAATTGTAGTAAAACCTGCTCTAGTAAATGCAATATACTTATCTACTTCAACAGCTTATCCTTCTCACATGTATTAAAAGTTTTTATACTCTTGCTCTCAAATCTGTTAGCAGACACACTGTTTATTAATGCCCCTACTACGGAAAAGCCTGTCAGAAGTCAAGTCACAACAGCAGAAAAAGATTCCAGAAACCCTTTTCCCACTTTTGAAAAATTTGGACTTCCAGTGGTCGAAGTGCAGTTTCTTCAGGTCTATAGTTTCTGGATGTCACTTTATTGATTTCTAGACAGTTTGAGAGTTCGCACATTGCTCCTTGTGCAGGTGACAAGCAAGCTCTTATTCATTACTTCAGACTGCAATTTACTAGGTAAGATCATCAATCTGTGTTCCTTAGAGTGTGCAAACTGAAATTTGAGTCACACTTGAATTAAGCCACCTAAGAAGCTTACTCTGTCCAAATCGGTCCTCAGTCTTCCTCGCCCCCATCTTCTTTTACATTGCTTCTGGCATGCCTCTGATTCTTGGGCTCATCAGCCAGCCCAGTACTAATCTGGCAGAAACTGGTAACATTTTTGTCAGGAGAGCTTTTTCAGATAACCAAGGGATTTAAGTAGCTCAAGCTAGTGCAACAGAAACAAAGGGAACATCAGCTCCCATTTTACTGAGATAGGTCCCGGAATTCCTTCTGTGGATCACATGCAAGGCCATGTTTCTTGTCAACACATACCAGCTGGATGTCAAATGATCTCCAGTTCCCCCTTTTGTATTGTTCATCAGTTTAAAAGGAACCTAAGAACTTAACTAGGCATGGACTAAGGCAAGTTAAACTACTGATCACTTCAACAGGCTGCTGTACCCTCAAAACTTCCAGCAGCTCTCAGGACTGCACCTTCAAAAATGTGGCAGTTTTGACCTGGCTGCATGTCTGTGGTATTTGATGCAGAACCAGAAGTGCACCAGTAACTAACCAGTAACACCACTAAATGCAATACAAGATTGCAAATGCCACAGAAAGGGCACAGCTCTCCCATGTTAGAATTACTTCTTGAATATTCATCACGCAGCTACTCAAGGACCTAGCTGTGCACATACCTATGTATTTTTTAATCTCTGGAGTAAATGAAGCCCCATGTTTCAAAGCTCAATTGCCTGTGATGCCAATTCACCACCAAGACACCACACCAGCGCCCTAAAGCTACCATCACAGGAATTTCCAAAAAGAGTGATGGAGTCTGAATCTGTTCTACTGTTCTTGTGGCTTCCTTCAGCTGCTGATAGATGCTCCCCCACTCTCTTCATTATCTGTGTCCTGACAGAAATCTGCCCCAGTAGAAACACATCATTTTAACACAGTCAAGATACTCCAGAAAAACTGTGTCGTAGGACATTATACAACTCGGTACTTAACATACAATTCTTTTCTTAAAATGCAAGTTAGAAAACATATGTTGCTGCATTTACAATAGCACCGTTATCCCCCATATTAAACTGAAGTCACAAAGTCTAGACACAACTTGGGAGATTTTGCTCGTTTATCTTGATCTCATCAGATGAATGATTAATAGTGTTTAACATGACATTCAAGACATTTAATGCTTCTTGGGGCAGTAAGCCAGATTCAGTAACTCGAGAGCATTCAGCATAATGGCTAGGATAAGTTCAAGGCTACAGTATAAAAACACTGCTTTTCTAATCGCAGTCCTGTAACAACATCCTTTTCAGCTAGCTAGATTGCTTTTTTCAGCAACTCTTCTGTACCCAGTCTGTCAACTGACCTTTTATCAGCTGGTCTTTCACAAGGGGAAAACAGTGGTAGATGGTGCCATGCCATGGCATTTATCATAAAAGCCTGCTGCACATTTTTCAGAATTTCATCAGCTTGTGTTCTTTGGACTGTAAGTCATTAACTGGAAAAGCAAAGCACCTTAAAACTTTGACTGACTTTTCCTAACTTCTGCAAATACCATCTTATGCTAAATAATAGCTTTGTCACTTAAAACTTCATGTTCTCTCTCAAGCTAACAGGCTTGTAAACATACAGACATCACAGTTTCCAAAAGGCTAACTACATTCACCCTCTAAGCAGGGTGTACATAGCTGTTCACACTGTCACAGGACTGAAGTATGTCTTTCATTAGCACTGTGCCAATGACCCTTTCAGCCTATTGGATGAAATGTTAAGTGCTTGAAAGTTCCTGGAGTTTAGTATTTTTCCTTTGTAGGTCACCTTCTTATAAAAGCCAGAGGTCACTTAATACAGCACTTGGAAAGAGTTTTATACAATTGGTCATGGGTGAATGCTTGCTGGAGCTCATTAAAAGCTAGCACTAATATTTCACACTCATTTAGCAAATAGTCCTATGACAAAGTCACATTTTGGCTTCATCGACCTTGCTAATACACCCTTTATTAGAATTAGGTCTCTCATTAAGTATCTTCAGATGAAAATGATCTGATGAATCTCTTAAGCAGCAACAACTACTGATTTCTGTCAATACCAAAGACCTCAATGCCCATGAGCTCATCAATAGACTTTAGGGAAAAGCCCTTAGAAATTGCTTCTACTTCAGGAGGTTTTCCTGTGCCACTTTCTGCTCCTCTGTCATTGTTAATCCTGACAACAGACAAAGAAAATAAGTATGCTGGTCTCATGCAAAAAATGCTCTGTTAAAAAACAGACATTGAAAGTGTACTGCTGAATTTAAGAGCAGAGTTAATGAATCTAAAACAATTGGAGGAAGATGCAAGTCAACCTGCCAGTACAAAACTATCTTATGTCTCTGCAAAAGGCTGTCACCTCCCCCATTGCTGCCCAAATCAGACAGATACAAATTCCAAGAGAACAAAGGCAAAAAACTGTGGAATCTAACCCTTGTCCAGGCAAACAGTTGTTACAGTGAATTACAAACAAAACCACTCCCTCCCTCTCCTAGTTTCAACACACAGCACAGCAAGCAATGGTTACAAAACCAGCTGGCAGGCAGCAAATTCAGCACAGAACCAACAGTTCCCCTCTCAAAAGAATTAAGATCCTGGTCCAGACCAACAGGAGGCAGTTGAACCCGACTGCAGCTCAAGAAACCATAACCTATTACTACTTTCATGTTAATTCACATGAGTTTTTTTAGGAGACAGGGCAAACACAGAGACAGCTATTTCCCACATGCTACCAAAGACTACTGTCTACTCAAGGCTGAATAGGTCACCAGTTTGTCTTTTCTGCAGACATTCAAGCTCTAAAAGCCTGTTAATAAACCAGGCACATCACCCTTCATCAAAGGATGCATCAGCATCCAACCAACTCAAGCCTGTGAAGCCTCAAAAACATCTCCTCAGAAGTACAGTGTCTTTGTACTGTTTTAAGTGGGAATACTTGGTGATATTTTACTCTGTGTATCTAAAAAGGCTTTGTTGTACAAGAAAAACAAAGCATATTTGTAGGGATAGACTTGAGCACTTCAGTGACTAACAGTCTGAGTAAAAAATATGCATTACTTCCAGTGCTTAAAACAGCAAATTAAGGAGAAATTCAGTTGTTAAGATATTTTGATTCCAAGTAAAATGCCTATTTACACACACTTTCAAAGAAATAACATTCTTTCCCAAGACCTGAAAAAATGTAGGAAAGGAAGAGATTATAAACCCTGCAGAACAAAACTTTTTTAAAGTAATCTGCCTTAAAACAAAAGCAAACTAGTTTTGGTGGGAGCTCAAATTCTGTTAGGCCAGGTCTTTCACATACACACTTAGAAGACAATTTCTACCAACGAAAACTGTAATGTAATGCAGGGAGAAGGCAAACAAAGATGCTGAGTTTCAAATCATCATAAATCATTATTTCACAAATAGTAAAATGCTAGACTGAAAACAAAGTTAAATGATTTCAAGCTACGCAAGAAACTTTCAAATATACCTATAAAGGAGAAGAAAAAAAAAAGAAAGGAAATCAGAATTTACAGGTATCACCTCCAGACAGATGGATTTTTTTTTAAATGTTCACCTTTGGTTTAAAACTTCACCTGTATATTTTCATTCAGCATGTACCATGTAGTTAACGATTTCTTGACTTTAGATGCTCCCTTCTGTCAATACCAAAACGATTTTTGTCGTTATTTCTGTACATATGTACAAACTTCCAGCACAAAAAAAGCCTTGGTTAAGTTCTAGTCTAAAGCCTCAAGTAAAGCTCGCCTTCCAATTATTCCAAAACCTATTCTTTTGTACATTAAAATCTATTATATTTCTGCCCCCTGCCTCAAGACTTTTTTAGGTATCATGAAATTCATCAGAAGTCAAATAAGTTCCTGTTGAAGTCAAATTCATGCTCCTTGAGAAGCAATCCAGATGAGTGTTTGCCCAAATTTCTTCTGTCTATTCAGATGACTTGAGACCTATGCATACTTCCTGTCAAACCCTTACTATGCATTATCAAACACTTCAGAGTAGCAGGTCTCCAATTCATGGATAACTTTTGGTGCCACACAGGACAACTGCACAATACAACTCAACTGCATAAAAGGAATCATCATTAAAGTCAGGCAATTGAAATAAAAGCAAAGAAAATGGTTCTTTTGTTTACCTCCGGTCATTTGACAGGTTAAAGTATAAAAGGAAAGAGTCAAGCCCGGGTTTGCATAAAGAGCCCATTCATCAGGTCATAAAAAGTCACATGCATTTGATTGTGTTAGCTTAACAAAGCCACAGTAAGAGATGTTTCTTCAGGAACTATCACTGCTGGAATTACAAAGGCAGTTGAGGCATAGAAACACTAGGAAAGCAGCAAAGATTGTCCCAAAGGATAGGCTACCCGAGATGCTACAGGAGGGAAGCACCTGCTGAAAAATGCCTTATTGGCACATACACAGCACATGCAAACCAAAGAAAGGAAAAAAAGTTTAAACTGCTGAAAGGAGAAGACTTAAAACAGCTTACCTGAACCTTTTCTCACCACCAAATCCTTATCATTCAGAGAAATGGTCACTACTTCTCACAGGTGGTACACCATTCATCTGCCACTACACTAACTGCATGTTTAAACAAGATAGCAAGATGCGCATCTATTCTTTGGAACAGATACTTGTAAAAGGGAATAATATACAAACATACATGCAGTCTAGGAGAGAACAGAATTATGCGGTAAAACACAAACTAAGAGGTTCAGGTGTAAAAAGATACTGATTTTTTATGATCTGTATCTTCTTGCAAGCATCATTATAAAACTGGCAGATTAACACAGAAGGATGCAGCTGTTTTATTATTATTATGGATATGCACGCTCAACACAGCTACTAAATCTTTGCTACATGTACTCAGTGAATGGCACATTTTACAGAAAATGAGATTTGCAATGTAATTTTTATTTCATAGCTATGCAACCAGCCAGGTAGGTTACTGAGGGACAAAGGCCTCAGAAAAAAAAAAAACATGTAGGACTGAATTTGACTACTTAATACCATGGAAAAAAAAATTCCCATGAGTATGCTTTATTTCTAAAGAAGACCAATATTTTGGCCCATCAAAATTAGAAACAGTTATTAAAGTTGGCGGAGAAATGGAAAATAGTTCTGAACAATGCAGTGGTATGTTTCCACACACCTCCTTAGGAAAGTCTACTAAAATAATGCAATAAAAGCAACTACTATCTTTTAAGAGCTCAGACAGCTTCCTCCTACAGGTAAAGCAGAAAGTAGATACAAGTAGGCAGAGGAAAAGGAATCTTGTATAGGCAAGTTTGGGGCAGTACTTAGATATACAAAGGAGCTGTAATGACATAAGGTAATAGGAGGCAAGAGAAAAAGCAAACTATGTAATATTATCACTGCATAAAACCACAGTGTTTCACTAATACCTCATTCCTTAAGCCAAGAAAGTTTTGGGGAAGTAGCGCATCTACGAGAATACATCTGTGTTATGATAGTCAAGAAAGTCAATACCTGTCACAAGTAGAAGCACTTAAAAGTATATTCAATTACCACCATTGTTCTACCATCAGGACACTATATACTTTTCATCCACTTTCCTTCTCCAACATGGGAATTCCTTGATTGTGCCCATCAGCTTCAGTGTGATTGCATTTAGCAATCAGAACAGTAAACACAAGCAAGGCACCACTTGAATCCTTTTTTAAGTCCATGTTTAGCCTGTGTGCCGAGCACTATTGACATCCACTAAAGAACAACAACCTTATATTACTGTTATCTAAACATGGGCCTCTTCAAAACCAGAGGAAGACCATGATTTGGAACTAACAGGTAATCTCTACTGAGGCAGTTGCTTTTATCCACAACATACAGTAGAGCAAAAAAAGTGAATTCTAGCAAGCATTCAAGTAGCAGCTGTGCTGAGGCTTATACAAGAGAGGAAGATATACAGCATAATGTTTTCTCCACATTATTTAGAACACTGCAGTATGTCACATAATTAAGGCCATTTGGCAAGCTGTAAATGGTATTTGCTTGTGACAGTGACAGTGGTGTGTTTTGGGATGCTCCATCTGAATTACCAGTTATTCAACCTTCTAAGAAGAAAAAAAATGTACAGATATCACAGTATTAAAAAGTAAGAAAACACAAAGCCCAAGAATAAAAGCATAAGATGAAAAAAGTCAAAAAAACAGGAGGCTATATAAGGCAAAGAAAGAGATACAGTTCAAGACAAATGGCAAGAACAACTTCTGCAGTTGCATTTTAGGAAATTAGAGAAGACAGAAGACATCAAATAGAAAAAGAGTAGTGAGCAGAAGAAATACATACCTTTGTCATAAGGATGAAAGCAAATACACACACACAAAAGACTAGCACGTGCTAAGAATGCCAGAAAAGGCAGAAGAGAGAGTGAAGGTACTTTAATTATTTTATTTCCCAGATTCTAAAACTAAACACTTGAACTCATCTAAATAATTTCTATTTAGCTAAGCAAATATACAGAAACAATTAGAGGCAATAGTCAGTTATGGGCTTTTACTTTGGGTTATTCCATCTGCAGGCAACAGGTAAGTCACATTATTCAACCAGGAAACTAGTGACAAGAATGAAAACGACCTTCAAAATAGGTGATCCCAAACGCAGTCATATAAACATATATAAGTTCAAAATACCTCCTAGTACAATTCAACTTTTCTTTTTTCTAACCTTACCAAACACAGCTATTGGCTAACACTTTGCACCTTATATACATGTATTATGACCTTCCAGATAATGCAAATAAAAAGACTGGGTGTTTCCTGTTACGATACTGAGGAATGTCCTATACAAGTTTGAGTGGTGTACAACTTTCAGCATGTTGGTTTGGCTACTCAGACATGAATACCTATTCTGATATCTCATTATAAGGACACGTGAAACTAATAAATTGCAGTTAGCATAATACAAGTTCTCATGTCAGCTGAACCATGGTAGGGGTCCATGTATACACCCAGAGTCTGTGGCAAATGCAATCACAGCAACAATCCAACTCTTTTGTATTGAAGGCTATGTTAAGTAGCATCAGTATATTTTTGCTACTGGCTAAAACCACACAGTTGCTGTAACTGAGCTGATACAATAAATTCATTAAGCTGTGATAATTTAACAGCGCGTCTAAGCTGAATGTCTCTTCCACTTAACTGTGCTGGTATCTATCTGTATATATCCTGGGAGAAGCACTAATTACAATTTGGAAACTCTCTAATCAGAAGGCACTTCTGTCCAATGCTTGGAGTCATTACCTGCATACAACACCTAATTAAACTGTGGAATGCCTTTCCGCAGGATGCTGTGGTTGCTAAAACTTATGAAGGCTTATGCACCAAAAATTCAAAAATTTTGCCACTGGCTCAGGACATCTATAAGCCATCAATTACTAAAAGCTGTGAGAGTGTTTTAGCAAAGCAATACTACATGCTTCTCCATCCTTATACTCTTCCTTCTCTGTCTGTTACAGGCTTCTGTCTGAGGATATTGTGACTATGGATGTTAAACCTAATCCTGCCTGGCCATTCTTCCAACAAGAATACTTACGAACAATTTTTTCTGTCCAAATCTCTAAAATTACAGCAATTATCCAAGGTTCCGATGATATTTGGTGTCAATATATTTTCTTCTTTCACTTATAATTAATTGGAAGTTACAGAACAAAAATATTTGGTAACAGCAGCACCTCAGCAGAGAACAAACCATTACGAGTCATATTTCTCTGAGGTGGGAATGAAAATATCTAACAGTGGCAGATCTACCCTATCTTGTCACCCAACTTCTCATACATGTAACTGAGTATTTATGATATCTTCCCGATTTTATTACAACTATTTAGCAGAGGCTGTAAGCCCATGTTTCAAATTCCTGGAACTTTATATAAAGCACTGAAGCACTTACGTCAAAATTTATTTCTGCCCTAGCAAACCTAGAAGATAATCATATAACTTACATTTTCCTGGTCAGAAGACAGAGGTGGCTTCACTAAAAGAAGGCTCTGCTCAGAGCTGTCCTCTTCAAAGGCTGCGTGTGTTGTTGCAGTGTCAGACATGTGTCCTTTTCTGAGCCGCAGACCTGGCTCTGCAGAACCAGCATTATCGGGTTCCGTTAGTTCATTCATGAGATGCTGGGAGCCTTTGCAAATACTCTGCTTCTTCTTGGTTCGGTTTGCCTGATTATGTGTGGGTTCTGAAAGACAAAGAGTTGGTATAATTAAACTAAAATTAAAAAGAGGAGTGTAAGAGTTGGTTGAAAGAAGAGCATACTCAGTATGCAGCTATGAGCAACGCCTTTTATATGTACACGAACTCTCAAGAGATCAATTACATAGATTTCGACACTGTTAGAAAATGAATTCTTATTATGACCATCAATACTTCTGTGTCCTAACACAAGTTAAACACAACTTTGAAAGATTAGAGTGACCTCCATAAAACAGTAAATTCACAGAAACACTGTGATGTTTTATAATTTTTTTTTCACTTTTACAAAGTTGCAAACTCTACACTGTTAACACTATTTAGAAAAAAACTACATACCACACCCACTCTAATTGTCAGCATTTTCCGAGTATGAAGCTCAAACCCACACTCAACCACCTAGGGTAGGCTTCACCAGAATTAGGACACAAAGTAGTGGTACAGCTGCTCAAGCAGTAGCTAGCAAGCACATCTCGAGCAGCAACAAACTTTAGACAGACTGTGAGTGAGTATGTTTCTTATACTGAAAGTAAAATATTCAGTTACTGCTAGCAATGGGTCTGCACCTTTACCTCTACATAAGAATTAGACCAGACAGATTGAAACACCATTCATTCCACCACAGCAATCAGAGACAGTTCCTTCAGAAAAGCATAACCTGTGCTTTCTACTCAGAAGAGTAATGTTATTTTATACTTACAACACTGCAAAAAGATTTTGAGACAAATTTAACTCAAGGTGTTGAAGATTATTGAACTTGCAGAAAATTACCTAATGACACAACCAGTTAATCTGAGCCCTCATCCAAGAGAGCTATTGGTTACATATTTATCTTGTACATCACTGTGCAGTGGTAATTTTGACAGCCAGCCAAGCAATACCTGTTTGAGACTTGGTTGCCTTGGGAGGAGAACAGCCAGAACATTTTGACATCACAGCACCAGAAGCCATCAGAACAAATCAGTGCTTATTGGAAGCTTCAGAATTACTTTGAGAATCTGCTTTGCTCTAATCAATAGGTGTCATTCTATTACTGTTGCATCAAAATACTCAGATGCGATTAACACATAACATGAAGATAACAGATTTAAGAAATTTTAGCTTGCCAGGGTGCATAATTAGATTGAAATTTTAGTACCCAATAAAAGATGCTGAACTTTGCCATAATGTAGGTGGGCAGATTAAATATACAAGATGGGGGATAAAACACCATCTCCAAAAAGCCAATAAATAATATACTTCTTCCTTTCAAGGAGTAATCTCATTTATGTATGACCACTGCAAGATAATTCTCAGCTCTGACAGATGTGCTATAGTTAATTTAGCTGCAGCAGTTTGTAATATTATATCCCCTCAGCTGTCTGGCAATCCTGAGAGAAAAGAGCTGCTAATGAGGAGGTAACAGACTTTGCAGAACCAAATGATACCTCAGTTGTCCAAGTTCAGCGTGGCACACTGCTTTAATCACCCAAGAAGGTAAGTTTACAATATGACAGCAGAGCAGATGGTATGCTCATCTTCCTGCTAACTCCACTACATGGTCAGTAACCTCCACAAGAGGTAACATCTAAAATGGCCACAGCTGTTTACTAGGTAAACATAAGGGCCACAGGACTATCACCCCTTGGAAATCAAGCCAAGGTCTAACAACATTACACAGGAAGCCCAAAGAAGTTAAGCAACTGGATTCTAAAGCCAAGGACAAATATTTAGAAAACCACAGAACAACTGAAATCTTGCCTTGCTTTGTCTTATTTCAAGCAACCAATTCACAATTCTATTTTTGTGCAAGAAACATGAAGACATAATCACACTGCCATTTGGCAAAACTGATCTAGGGAAGAAAGAAAAGCATATGCAACAAAAACTACAGTTTGAAATGAACTTGCTGGGTGTCTTACTTTAAAAGGCAATTTCAAGACTAATTTCATGGCAGTATACTGCACCACTTTGCAGCTATAGCTAAAACCAAAGAAAGACAAGTAAGCAAAACAGCTGTTCATAAACAACAGTTACACACACACATGCACACACCCCTACTGATATTCCACACAGCATGGCAAATAGGTTGTTAGCTGAAACAGCCATTGTTAGTTTCACGGATCATTCAGTTTGCATTAGACATTTAACCAACAAGTTTTACTAGTTTTTTCTTTCTACCAGCTTTAAGCAATAGAATTGCCATTGTGCTGAATTACCTGTCATATTGCCTCAGAGCATGTCCTCACATTACCTCTATGACACTGTGGAAGCAACGCTCAGAGACATTAGCACAACAGGCTTAACCACATCTAGCCAAGATGCTTGCGAAAGGTTCTTCTAATATAAGAAGATGCAAGAATGCCAAGAGACTTCTTAAATCAGCCCTTTAAGATTTACTTCACTGGCAGTTGCTGCCAAGCAATCACCAAGGTTAAAAATAAAAGATGCATTTCAGCTCCAGAAGTGAGATTCGCATTCAGCAGAAGAGCTGAACTTCAGAGCTCTGCACAAGTGAAGTTGTTTCTTGTAATTACTGTGGAACTGCTCCACAAACTAAGATGTTTCCATGGTGTCTTTCATGTACGACCTGTTTAGTGCTAAACATGCTTAACATTACTGAGCATGTAAAGGTAAGCAAGCTGAAAGGTAGTCCTGAAGTATTGCTGCCAACTTTGAGTCTTTTTAAAAAATGTACTACAAAAGCCAAAAACACAGGCCTGAATGCAATAGGGTGTTGCCAAGAGAAAACTGCTAACAGCCAGAATTGTTTGTTCACAAGTGAAAGGACTCTGAGATTACAAACAAGAAAGGCATAGATGGTCTTTAACTTCTATTATAAAGTTTAAATGACTCCAAATCTCAGTGAAGGGCTTGAGTGACTAAAATGACCTTTTCCCAAGAAAACAGTAAGTCTAAGTATGGTCAGTATCATCTAGCCAGGAGACCATGTTCGAAACATTGTGAATAAAAAGATGTACCTCCACACTGTCTCTAAGATTTGGCAGTTCACAAAAAAACTAAAACTGTAAAATGTAGAGCTACAGAACGTTTGAGGTCTTCCATAAGGTTTTCTTTGTGTTGCACTGAGATTAGAAAGTATTTAAAGTCTTTTGCAGCATACAACAAACTGAATGTTTTCATTCAAATTAGTCTCCATTTAAAGAAAAAGTTGCCATGTACAACTTAAAAGCTACTTACTGATTGCATACATACAAAATAAGCTTAACAGCATCTAGATAAATCAGCGAGTTCCTGCTGTGTTTAAAATCAGCTGAGAAAAGCATCTACAGAGTCAGGCTACATGTACACAGATACTCATCATCTTTCTGAAAACAAAATCAGGACAATTTCAGCAGTTGGTCACAATCGTGCAATGTCAGAGGAGTCAACAATTACAGAGCACTTAAGGCAGCAGCATTTAGGATATTGTGTAGAGAATCTTTCCTTGTCATCCTGAGGAGTGAAACAATCTTAAGCATGTCAGGATGCTAATACTGTTCTTTACCAGATCTTCCTGGATATTCCCCAGGGTAAGTGGCACAGTCCTTTTAATGTCCCAGAATTCACCTGGCATGAGGGCTGGTTTTCTACTCTTTACTCCTCATCTTGAGAATGCCACATGGTAGCAAAGCAAAAAAAGCATGCTAAGGGGATACTGTCTGTAGTTAAATTTAGATCTTCAACTCCCTTCTGAAGATAAAACACAATACTGCATGGGACATTACTACTCCTAAGCAAAGCAATCTGTCCAGCATCCAGCTCTTCCCAGTATGTTCCTCCTATAAGCAGCACAAGAATGATCCCTTTAAAGCTATTTCATTCTGTCTGAAGCAAGTACATGAAAGAAGAATGAAAATGGCATCTCCCTAGTCCCCCTTCCACTGATCAACAGGTTTTCTGATAGAAATTTTCCTGTTCAGGACAATGGCACCCACTGTATGCTCTTTCCTTGATAATTCTCTTCAAAGTACTCTAAACTAGCATAAGTAATATATACACACCAGACAAATCTTCATTAAAGTACCTCAATCTCCCTACCAGAGCTTACTTAACAAAAGAAGAAAAGATTTCAGGCTACATAATTTATCAAAACTTTCATTAATGTTTCAGGAAGGGCTCAAATGGCCGAAGTCTTATAAGAGATACTATCTCAGTTTACAAACTTTGCCTTCCCTGTGTCCAAGTACCATCACGGCTACAACAGCATTACTAGTTGCCCAACTACTACATCCACATCACCAGAACTGAACAGTAAACCACCCCATGGCTTGAATAAAACTTTACCATATCCAAAGTTGATTTGTTTAGACTAGACCTTAGTTACAATTAAACAGGCACAACTCCACTTGTAGAACTGTTTGCACAGGTACAAATGGCAAAGTATTTGCAGTACAATCCATACGCAGATTGTACATAAGAACACATATAGGGTGATGAAGGGGATTTTTGCCTAAAAAGTAATTGATTCTGAGTACCTTGACTGAACTAAGTATACTAACCAAAGTACAGCTTTCTTAGCACATTGTATTTCTACTCCTATCAACTGGCAAGGAGGTGCTGTCACATGTAGTCCCTAATGGTAGAGTAAAAACAAAAATATTCAGTAACATCACACAAAAGCTTAAATTATTCTCAGGTGACACTGGGATCATCCTATCACCCAGCTGGTTCACCTACTTCCTAGCACAAGTACTGATGCTCAACTGAGCTTATCAACAGTAAGCTATTGGCAAGGAGGTTCTGTGCTTTGGCACTTTTTTGGGGGGAGTGGTCTCTGATTTTCTGCCTACACCGCAGCCTGGTCCATTTATTGGGGAAATCAAGGCAAGCACCAGTTCCAACATAAGGAAGGGGCACACAGTTTGGGTAAAGTGAGAGGAAGTCAGACAGCAAGCACCTCAGTTTCACATGAGTTAAGACTGCTGCTGAGGGTCACTCATACATGTGGCCTTCCTAATTCATGCTCAGTCACTTACTAACTACACGAAGTATCTGTTCATTGACAGCTTTTTTAAATATGCATAAAACAACACAGAAAAGATAAGAAATCCATACATTTTAAATAGATACGTAAACTGACCCTAAGTTAGAAGCCTTCAGCTAAAAAATTTACAAAACCGTAATACTGAAATATTTAAAAGTATAAGGTGAAAATATTCAAGAGTATAAGGTGAAACAAGGAATTATTTTTTTTTTCCTTAGAATCTTTCAATTATTGAGTTGTCTTTTTCAATTAAGGAGTTAAACATCCACAGCAACATTCCAAATATTCTCCAAAACTACAGCAAAAACAAAAGCAAACAAGGGTATACATGAATAGGAGGGAAGGAGGAGAGAAAAAAAAAAAAAAGGAAAAAAAAAAAAATCACATAAAACCTTGTTTTCTCAATGTATCCTAAAGGAAAAGTATGAATCGAGCTGTAAAAATTCTTTAGAGGTCATCTTTCAACAATGAGGAACAAAAAGGAAGCAATCCAGCACCTCTTCTCCTAGATGTTATTACCCTAGATAAAGAGACATCTACAAAACAAAGATTAGGCTCCCGCGGAGGGTCAGTGGCCAAAAAGCTGTCTTTGTAACTTGTAAACTGTCACTGGACACTTCAGCCTAAGCTATTTCACAGCAGGCTGCAGAGGCAAACAATCAAGTACATTCTGACGCATTTGGATCCAAAGAAAGGGAACAAGCCAGCAGCCTGCCTACATTTAGGAAATGCTTCCATTTCAGAGGATCCCATTACATTGTTACAACATTTGTCTAATTTGTACTGCAAATTGGGCCCCAGTTTAGTAACTTGGTTAAACTCTATGTCAAAGGTTGGCCCACCCCCAGTGCACAATGTCCGGTTGTTACAGACTGGATGGCTGCTGTAAATTAGTTTTACTCTTCGATAAACCAAAAGCAAAAGAATAGCTACAAAACCCGTACAAACTAAGTTCAAGTTCTTCTCACATCACATTCGACAAAAATCCATAACCCAGACCTGGGAAATGTGCTTTTGGCTATTTTTCTTTTTTTCATTAAGTAACCCAGTTCCCCTAAGTGAGAAATGTTCCATCTCTGTGCCCTTCTGTAATCTTATTTCTGTGGCATGTTACTAGCTCACACCAACTTCAGGGTTGTCAACAACAAAAAGATGCAGTTGGGTTTTGTGGCTCACAGACTGTGGCTTACAGACTGTCTAAAAGTGAAAGACTTGAATTAGACATTACTTTCCTCTTAAGTGAATGAAAATTGAGAGTACATCCTTTTAACTACTGCCTTAAGGATATCCAGTTCACAAAAACGTTGGGTGAAGATGATGAAACCAATCTTTGGAGCAAGGCACTAAAATCTGGAGCCAGACTACTAAATTGAAGCCACATTAATTTAACCCCTTTACACAGAGGATCTTTGCATGAAAACGTAAATGGCACCAAGATTAAGAGCTGCAATCCAGAGAGTAAACACTATGCTGGCAGTACAACACTCTCCTGTTAGGAAGCATTTCCTTACATCTCTCTAGAAACTGAATCAAGATCTTTTACAACTCAAGAAAATGTTTTGGTGCCTGGAGCAACTGTACAAAAACAAATAATATCACCTTGCTTTTAATACCGAAGAGTAATACACACATTTTATTCTGCAAACTTAAGGTAGGAAAGCATTTAAGAAAGCCGCCTTTGGTGCTTGTGACTGGGTTGCTTAGATACCTCTTTCTGTAGATGCCATCACTGTATAGGTTTAAGGGCTGGATGGTGCCAAGAGGTGGCAGCCCCCTCTTCCTGAGGTGGGCATCAAACAGCCCCACATTTTATTGCTGCCCACCCAGAGGTGCTCTGACTTACGTCGCAAGCCACTCCACGTGACAATTCGGAAAGACTTTAACCCAGGGAGGAGAATGAGGTAGCAATTTTTCATCAACCTAGCAAACTGAGTCTGCTCAATACACTGTCATGGACAACATGACAAAGGGTAGGACTACATAGTCAAGATTTTAATTGTGTATTTTCCTAACCTGTTGCAGACTGACAGTTACCTGTTGGCCCAAGCCTTTAGTTTTCATATATGTACATACCACAGCTTTTATTATGACCTGCTGACCAGCTGCAGACCACACCTGGCACGGAAAACCGGATACCTTACCAAGATTACTAACTTTAAAACAGTGGTCAGATCTTGGAAGCCTGGGTTCCAAAAAGCTGAGCATCACACTCTTCCCAGATTTTGGAAACACCTACTCTCTAGTTTTGCTGATAATCTTCATAAGCTTTTACTCATTAATGTTTTGATTTGTGGTCAACAGTTTTGGTCTACAAAATATGTTTGCATTCTTATATTTGTGAAATAAGAAGGCGGCTTACTCCTTTACTTATATTCAACAATGACATTTCTACAGTTGAAAACAGTCCATATTCCTCTCCTCAAAAACTGTAATGTTGTTTTGCCACAAGACAGGCAGCTCTAAAAATCTGCTAGTTTTCTGTAGCAATGTTACAAGAGCACCATAGGAATAATCAACATCCACACCCACAGCATGCTAATATACTACTATCTAAACAGCAGTGCAGCATCTTTTTAGGATATTTTCTTAACTACTAAAACTCAAGCAGAAGAAACAGATCTCCTAGGCTGCACCTAATTTATGTCAATCAGAAGCAGATTTAATCAAACAGCTGAAATTTTAGACATAACCACGTGAAGCTAGTTATTAATTCTGTATCTTAATTTCCTTAGTGCAATAGCCACAGAATAATTCAGTTTTTAAAATATAATTGCTAAGAGTTAAGAAATAAGTTCAAATGAGCTTTTAGTCTCCTCTATCATTTAGTGACACTTTTTCCCATATACATTTCTTTGCTGGTAACCTTGTTTGAAATAGTCTCCCATTCAGTAAGAAGACCAAGGACATAGATATGAAAACATGTCATTCAAAAGCAGAAATGTTAAGTATTTTACTTTCTACTAAGTAAACTCAGGAGACACACCCACAGTCCACTTAAAATACACCCTGAGATTACTGCTGAAATTTTAAGTAACAAAGTTATTACCTGTGTATATGCAAACCCTTCAAAGAGGGATGTAGCAAAACATGCCTAGGGGACCAAGGAGACACACAAAAAGTCATCTTTTTGTTGTTTGGTTTACCCACTTGATAGCACCATTTTTCTAGCATAGGTGTTCTCTGAAGAGGTTTTTGCTACTGTACCTGTAGCCTGTAGTCAAATCAGCACAGCTATGCTAGTGTAAATTTTAAGTTTGAAACAGTTTAAGACCATAAACGCACTCCACGTTAATTTTCAAGTAACAAGAAAGCATTTGGGAATTATATACATTAGATGTGTTGCATTACTTAATATCACCTATTGATACAATCAGATAGCTATATGGGGAGGGCAAAGAGAAAACAATTCAGATCTCTTTCAACTCAAAAAAACCCCACAAAGAACTCCAAAACACTGAACGAAAAAGTTCACCCATATACATATATGAATTGTATTTAAAAATGTTTTAAGTGAGCTACAGCAATGAGGAGCATGTAACTGAAAACCAGCCTTTGATAACAGACCAACACTGCCATTTTAGTAAAATGAGGACTGGCTTTAACAGCATCACTGAAGGAAAATAACCTTTATTATGTCAAACTACAGTCAAATATTCAAAATAGAAGATAATGACAATGGGATATTACGCAAAAAAATTCCTCAAAGAAAAAAAGACGCAGTATTTACTTATAAAAATATCATACTGCTAAACAATATTACAAACCTTATTACAAAACTGTAATTTCACATAAATCTGAAAGTTAAAAGTTAGACATCCACGTCTTGCTTAGAAGCCTTACGCCACAGGAGGGTTTGCAACACCCTTCCTGGCCTCATGAGTGACAGGCAATGATTTGTGGACATTGAACAGGGGGAATCAGGACAAGGGGCACCAGGTACAAGCTTGAGCATAGGAGGTTCCACATAAATATAAGGAAAAATTTTTTTGCTGTGGTGGTGACAGAGCACTGGAACAGGCTGACAAAGGGACATTGTGGAGTCTCCTTCTGTGGACACATTCAAAACCCACCTGAACGTGTTCCTATGTGACCTCCTGTAGTGACTCTGCTCTGAAAGGGGGTTGGACTTGATCTTTTGAGGTCCCTTCCAACCACTAACTTTCTGCAATTTCTGTGATAACCATGTAGCCCTGTAGCACAGTACTACTCCTGCAAGCAGCAGGCCATAAGCTTCATACTGAACCACAAGGCCTTAAGAACAAGGCTTGTAGGGCTTGCTCTGTCTGAACTCTTCTTGACTTACCTTTTATTTGGTTTGGCTGCAGCAGCAACTTCTCTAATTGACTAGATGTCTATGGCTAATTTATTTTACTTTTGTTTATCTTGGTGTGTTATAACCCCAAGCTGTCTTTCTACGAAAGAGACATCTGCAATGATGTCAGGAAATACTGGTCTAAGATGTCAACAGAGAAGTGGAAAGACAGGATGCAGATCAGGGGAGTATACAGGCATGGGATAAGAGATGGGGCACAGGCTTGCCACTAGAGACCGTGGCTATAAACAACTTGCTAATGCTCAGCTAACAAACAAAAAAAAAACCAAAACAAACCAAAACAAAAAAACCCCAAAAAACCCACCTGAACAAATCTGGCTTTAGCAATAACATGGCAACTATAGGGTACCAGACATAGTAAATTCAGACATAACTTGGATCTGTAGACCAATGAAAAAAGGAGTCATAAAAGCACTTCAGCAAAAAAAAAAAAAACAAACAACTGTAAGTGGATCATAGAGGAAGAAGAAACAGGAAGCATCAACACCATACTCCTCCCAACACATGACTCCTAAGTCTGAAAGTCTGATAAACCCTCTTTATCCTCTGCAGCAGTTGAAAGCTGCCAACTTAAAGACCCAGAGAAGGAACAGGAAGATTAAAGTAACAGCAGAAGAAGGGACAGAAACCAAAAAGTTCACGTTTACAATTTTAGCTGCATTTGGCAGCACCTTCCTGTATGTAAGCATTGTAACACACCACTAGTCTTAATTTTTCTTTAAGAGCTAAATCTAGGCTAATGATTTGAGTCAGACTGTTAAGATTTTCATTATATTAGCAATAGATTCTTGGCTTTACACACATGTTTATATGCACCAACATACACACAAGGGGGGGGCTTCCTCTTTGCCAATGAACAAGAATGTAACAACACAGAGGGAGCCCTTCATTCCTTCTCCCATTTTGCAACTCTGAAAAGCACTGTCTTAGTGTTAGTAGGTAATTAAAATATAATTACAAAGCCCGATGCAGCCCCAGGAAAAGCAACTAAATAGACTGTATGAACTTCTAACATGTTCTTTCCCCAGAAGGGAACTCTTTTAGCCAGGGTGACCCGGTCAACGTTGTTTTGTACCAAAGGGCCTTTTTATACATGTATATGCAGTACTGTAACAGCACTTACAAGTAAAAAATTAAAAATAATTTTAAAAAAATGGAGCTAAGCAGTCACTGTCTGCATTTGCTATTTGCAGAAAGAAGTTCTAGACATCATAGGAGACACTTGATTTCGTTAAGAAACCCTAAGAACAGGAAGGAAGCATGGACAAGTTGATAAGCATGCACACTCTTAAGAGTAAGAAGAGTAGGAATTTGAGTTATTTCCTGGGCAAGGGCCCAGACAGAAGGAACACGAGCAGAGAGCAAGAACCAGGACAGGAAATTACTGAATAGTTATTTGTCCTACTTTTCAAATATTCACTGAATGTACTCTTAATCGAGCCCAACAGTACCACAGGGTGTTAATACATGTACAACTACTTGGGTAAAGAAGAAAAAAATACCTTGCTGACACAACAGTATGCTGACACAACACCTGCTATCAATGGAGTTAGCAAATAACGGATCTCATTCTAGTACATATTTATTCTCTTTCTGTAAGAAAAACAAGCTGTCTAGTATAGTTTGGATGAAAAGACTAGCCCTTTGTGGCCATGATGGAGACACAACAAAGCTCTTCAGATTCATCTGATGTGCAGACAGCAATTATCAATACTGAGAAAATGCAGGCCAAGCTTCTCAGTAGGGAATGAGAGCTATATGTAGAAGCCACCCCCTAATCAGTATGACAATGATGGATTTGGAAACCCACCAGAGAACTCAAGCATAAAGTGAGCATTGCCTTACCCACTTCTAAAATCCTCAGGTATAATACTGTGAAAAGCAAGAAAGGTTCTTCTAGTATTGACAGTGCAGTAGTGGCATACAAGCTTTCAGAAAGAAGTAGAAACTGACAGATTTGCAAGTCCTAAGAGAAGTCTATTATCAATTTAGTATGTAAGAAGTAAAATCTTGGAGGAAAACTGACCTGCCTAGATAACCAGGCAAACTTTGACCTATGTAGACAAGCAAGCAGCTGCAGCTAGAGACAAGAGTATGAAGTAATACAAGCCTTGCATTTATGCAGTGTAGAATCTGGTATCTATTTTTATCATGTGCTAGATAATCAGTAACAATTCAGATGTTTTACATCACTTTTCACACATTTACTAAATCTTCTGAGAAAGCATTTGCTTTGCAATAATAAAGAAAATTTTATTTAAAACCAGCGCTGACCACTCAAAATTGCAGTAAGATTTCAACACAGCACAGTGTTTCCCAACACAGCACAACATTTCCCAATCTTCATGTCCACAACATCCAACCACCACCAAAACCAAGAAAAAGTGAAAATACCAAGTATTGCCTGTCAGCCACAGTAAAGCCACAGAGTTAGCAGATGGTAAACCCAAACACAAAATGAAGTTGTTCTTGACAGAGCAAATAATTAAACCTTGGAACTCCTTGCCACAGGATAACAATTCACAGGGAAACAGGTCAAACGCACAGGTTAAACCCACCAGAGTGCTAGGCACATGAAGCCACCTCCAGCTCTAGAAGCCCCTAACTACTAACGCATGTCTGTCATGTATTACTTGCATATTCATGTTTAGAAGACATTTTCTTCCTTTGGGAATGAACATCCCTACCTTCAGAGTCCTCTCTGAAGGACAGCAAAGTGCTTAGTGAATAATAACGAAATAGGACAGAAATCAGATGATTGAGACAGAAAAATAAAAACCCCACGGAAGAAAGGATGAAGGATGAAATAGAAAATTTCTCAGGGACACCAGGGAAAGCACCCTAACAACACCAATAACTCCCCAAAGGTATCCAAGAGGCCAGTAGGCACTGAGATGTTCTGGCCTATGACTTAGAGATGGCTTAAGAGATGTTCTCTTATGACTTACATAAGAGGACAAGGGAACAGAAAAAAACAATAGCTGCCAGAACCTCATTTGCCAAGTTTCCTCCTCCCCTGAATGACCAGCCTGGCTGGGACCAGTAGGTGGTTCTGCAGCTAGGCCAGGCTTCAGACTCAAAGGGTATAAATAGAAAGGTCAGGGACAAAGAACAGTCAAAGCCTCAGCTAGAGGTGCTGCAGCCTGGTACATCTGGCATGCACTCATCAAGTGAACCATACGATGAATGCATGCATTGCACACTTCTCAAACATCAACTTATCCCCAAGTGAAACACAGATTCTGCTGGGCACAAGCCAGCTCAAAGCTTCTCCATCTCTCCACTTCAGGCAGGAGGTCTTGTCACTTAGTGCATGGGTGGGGAACAAGGCCAAGAAAACTGAGCAAATGGAGCACTGGAATGTAAAGATGTTTATGTACCATGGCTAAGAGGCAGACTGGGTGGGTATTAAGAAGCCTACTTGGGTTACATGCCATGCAAGAGTTTGGTCAGAATTTCATGGGGCTGAAGCTTAAGCAGAAGCTCCACAATGAAAGAAAGAAGAGCAGAGGTTTAAATAACAAGAACAAAAAAAACCACAACAAACCAACCAAAAACAATACAATACCTAAAACCAAGAAAAAACACAACCACACAAAAACCCCTAAAACAAATGCAACACAAACCTGGGGGGACAAAACAAACAAACAAAAAACCAACACAAACCACCATAAAACCCCACTCCAAAAAACCAACCCTACCTGGAGAACTGTGTCCATTTCTGGAGCCCCTGTTACAAGAAAGATATGAAATGTGCTGGAATGTACAAAAAAGAAGAGCCACAAGGATGATCAGAGGGCTGGAGCACCTTTCCTATGAAGACAGACTGAGGGAGTTGGGATTATTCAGTCTGGAGAAGATTCCAAGGAGACCTTATTGTGGCCTTCCAGTACTTTAAAGGGGCCTACAAGAAAGCTGGTGAGGGACTCTTTAGGATCTCAGGTAGTGGTATGACTAGAGGGAATGGATACTAGAGGCAGGTAGATTCAGAATAAATGTTAGGAAAAAGTTCTTCACCATGAGAGTGGTGAGACACTGGAACATGTTGCCCAGGGAGATGGTTGAAGCCCAATCCCTGGAAGTTTTTAAGGCCAGGCTGGACAGGGCTCTGAGCAGCCTGATCTAGTGGGAGGTGTCCCTGCCCATGGCAGGGGGGTTGGAACAAGATGTCCCTGCCAGCACTGACAATTCTATGATTCTGACACATTGCTACAGTTTCTCTCCTTGAACAGGAAAAGAACCACTAGCTCAAGTCCCATCTCTGACTGCTTTATATTCTTATGCATGTACAGAGCATTCACCTCAACAATCAACTCCAATCTGGAAGCAAAGCTTGTCACACTCAATTCAGATATATCTAAGTTTCCTGTAAGCCTCAGTCCTGCGAAATACAACTTGGAACAATGAAACACAGATCTTGCATCTTCCCTGTAGAGCAGTTAACCACTAAAATATAGTTCACAAAAACACCCAGTATTCCAATCTCTAATTTGTTACTGCTCTCTGACAAACAGCTGTGCTACCTATGAGGAAGCATAGATGAGTTTCTCTCACCTAAAAACTGTCACTGATTCTTGGTGTCTGTATTTAAGCCCAGGATGGTTAAAGTCCAAGATTCCTATAAGATGGATGTGAAATCAACATGGATGCTGTTTCTCCTAGTTAGCGTAAAAGTTGATAACAAATTTATGCAGAGAGAGGAAAAAAAAAGTCCTTACAAGTATGCATGCTATACAGCAGCTATTAAATATTTACAGTGGATGACAAAATGCACACATTCCATTCAAATTAGAATACTTTGATTTTTATAGGCTCACTCACCTAGATAACTTTGACAACCCACATAGTTACAGCTAAACTATATAAAGATGCATCAGCACAAAACCAAGGAAATCAGGAGCTTATGTAGCCATCTCATCTACATTGTTCTCTATAAAATGTTCAGTGTAACTGCAGATACCATATTTTATTCTAACTCTGCTAAAAAAAAATAATCTCTGCCTTAGTACTTATTTAAACTGATTTATTACTGTCAAATACATTAATTTGCATGTTAATCTGCCACAGGTCACTTAAAGTTATCCAGAAAGGACTTTTGTCAAGCTCATTCAAGGTTGCTTTTGGTCCACCTAGGAGTTTGAAATCAGAGCCTGGGAGAGATCCTCTATGACATAAATATTACAACATGAAACCAGCAAGGAATGAAGACTTTCCCTGTAATCCATTTTCTCTGCTTCGTTTCATGGCACGTTGCTAGAGCCTAAAATTTCATTAAATGAAGGCTGAGTTTATCTTAGGATCCTGTGTCACTGGAGTTGTAAAGCATACACTATTCACATGCCAGCTTCAAACTGACATTCACTGCACTCCAGCAAAGGAGGGTGAGTTAAGTTTAGACATAATGCAAGTAGCACATGAGACAGAGAAGCTGGCTCAAATGTTACACGTATTACATTATGTACGTTAAGTGCTGGCAATATTTCTACACAGTCTCATACCCAACAGCTTAAAGCCTTTCAGCTGTATGTCTCCCTTATTCAGTATTCTCATCACAAAGCAGAATTGGTTTTCACTAACAGACCACATGCCTCCTAGTATAACCAGTTCTCTAAACAACTCACCAGATGATCCAAGATTTTCAGTACAATCAAATCTGAAGTTCAAAGCCGAGTAAAGACAACCGGACAGTCACTGAAGAGAGGCAGCTTTAGAATACACATGTTTGCTTAGCAACTGGATCACCATCAGCACATTATGCTGATACAGTCCTATTAGCTGTCACATCCCCTGAAGAAGCAGTCTGCAATGCAAACAGCAGTAATGGACACATTTTACACCTTTTCTTTTTATGTCTGCCTAGTAATTAGTCTTAAGTGCCAGCAAATCTCAATTACTCCGTCACTGGTATGACTAAATGTCATTCTACAAAAGGGATTATGCAACTATGTATAATTGTCAACCCCAAATACCACCATTGTTACCTGTGATTTTGAATGTTACAATAAATAATACCTTTATAAATTGTTCATTTATTACAAAGTCATAACTTAGATTACCACCCAATTCAGGAGTCCGTTTGGCTTGAAATGGGAAATCGTTCAAATATACTGTTACCTCAGTACAGGATCTCCAAGAAGGGAGCACCAAGTTTTAAAGAACTTCATTCTCTACACAGGATAAAGCCTCTGAAAAGGCAGTAAAATTTCAGGTGGCACTACAAGGACTACTGGGCACATAAGACTGCTAGAAGGAAAGGAATGTGGAATTGTACCTTTTCAAGGATGACCTTAGACTGCACAAAACATTCATGTGAGTCCTGCAGGCAGACAAGCCCTCAGGCACTTACATAATCATGAAACAGACCCAAGGAATGACTTTTTAGAGGAAAACAGTCATGGGTTCTGTGATCATGCTTTGCTTCTCACAATGACTTTACTGTGATGTGTTAACAAGAGGGTATTTGAAGCTGTTAACTATTACAGAAAGAGTCAGCTGGATAGGGCCTACACAGAAGAATGACAAACTATTGTCCTTCTGCCAGCTCCTTGCACCACTTTCCCAACAGCATTTTGAGGCTCAGCTACTCAAAACTCAAAGTGGATGTAGGTAACCCAAAGTCCTGCAGAGCTGTACTGTTAGCTCAATGCTGATCTTATCTGAGTATGAGATTTTTCAGTATCCTCTCCAACATTCTTGTGTATCATCTTCATCTATGCTGACGTGGAGTCTTTCCAAATCAGTTGACATAACTGTAATTTCAACAGCATCACGTGCTAGTTAGATGTTTTGGACAGAAACATAGAAATGCTGAGAAATTTGGTCAGCCTCTCTCACTCTCTATCAAGGACCAGCTTAGCTTGAAATTCTAAGTTTGCCTTTATAGCAGGAGAAAGGAAATATTCTACCTTTATATTCCAGGGTATAAGATCAAGGCCCAGCTACAAAAGTTTTATATATACAGAGGCTAAACACACATCTTCTCAATTATCTTAGCAACAAGTCACCTCCTAACAAAACTAAGCACTGGATTTTGGTAACCCAGAAAGTTTTAATGTTTTATTACTGATGATCTTTCTCTAGGGTCCTAGTTGACCTAAGAATGTCAGAACACCTACAAAAAACTACAATAAAAAGAAAAGGAAGCTTTGGCAAAACATCCTCCGTGTTTCTGGAGGATGACATAAAACAAGAACAAAAAACTACCATGAAGAACTGTATCTTTAGTAAGAGTGAAACAAATAACTCATAATTATCAGGTGGTCAGAGAAATATAGTCTTTTTCCTCTTTACAAAAAAACATATTTGAAAATTGCCCTGCAAGAAATATCCTACAAATCAAGTCTAAGCTACCTAGCAACTTCTTTCACTGCATTAGTGAAGCTCATAAAAAGGATTTTTATAATACATCCATTATTGAACTATTTCTGGAACACTGCAGAATTCATATGGTTGCCAATTATTAAAAGGTCACAAAGCAGGAAGTCAGAGTGGTTGCACTTAACCATGGACATAAAGATCATCAGGACACAAGACTTTTTTTCAGTAGCCTTCTCTTATCTTGGACTATATAAAGGTCAGAAAACCACTAAGTAAAGCTTTTGTTGACTCTGTTATGCTTTTCACAATTCTCAGGACACCCACACTTTAGAAAATAATCCACTTTGTTCTTCACTGAAGGTACAGCAGGCAAAAAGCCAATAACTGGCACTTTGTCACAGAGCTGCTCTAATAAGAATTATGAATGGGTTCTTCCTTTAAATCCTAGTCATGTCCCATTAAAACAAAAAACTATTTGTCTAAGAGATTAATAATGAGAACAGCAGAATACTACTGTTACCAACCTTGCAAGGCTATATGCTGTTCTAGGGAATATACAGACGCACGTGAATTGCTTAAACTAATACAATCTGCAAAGCACACTGTTCTTCACAAGCAAATTGTTTGTATTATCCCATAATGCCAGAAAATATCAGATTTCCCCGCCACTAGCTATGCCCACAGCACTACTATTTGTCTAAGTAACACATGTCCACAAATATCCCAAGCCGTGAAGGAGATCAGGACATGAATTAAAGCAGTAGAAAGAAAACCAGGAAAAGTATATCCTTCAGTTTATGCCAGGGTATGGCAACCCCTAAATCTTGGGAGAAGCCCACCAGAAAATGCAGTGCAGTACTCTTCCTAACAAAACCATACCTGAACCCTCAGCTGAGAGAAGCTGAAATGCATGTTCAGTGGCTCTTCACCTCAAGCCCAACTAGCCATCCACCTCCTTGTTTCAAATGCTAAAATGCCTTTCCCTGCAAGTAAAAGCTTGTAAATACTGTCAGGACTGAGAGTATAGCCAGTCTCTTCTATACTTACCTTTGCATTGCACAAGGATTTTTAAATAGTTCCCACTGCAGACTGCAAGACAGAGATACAAGTATTTCTAGTACAAGCAGGAGTTAACGATTAGCTAGAGGAATTTCACCATTAGCTAAAGGAATTTTACCAATCAGATTTTATCTAAGAAGCCAGAGGTGGCCTTTTCTCCCAGAAGGCAGCCTGTACTGCCTTGGTTCAATTATTCCAGTCTCATCAAAAGTTCTGCATTTTATAAAAACTCAGAAACAGTATACAGGCATACATTGCCTTGAAGTCTTTATCAGAGTATCAGGTCCCAAAATACAGTATTGCCCAACAAGTTGTTCACACAAAAGATCAAAAAAGAACAAAAAGTGCTTTTGTTAATGTCTGCAGAATTACACAAAGAAAACATTTAATGCAGCAAGAGGTCCATGACCTGCTCCTTCCAGCAGAGCAGCCCCATATCCATCTGTAAGGAGTTAAAACAGGAACTGTTGTCATTAAACCACAAAAAAACAGCTAGAGTTTCCTACCAACATAACAATCCTTACCTAAAAGAACTGCTTAACACACCTAGTAATCTAACAAAATCTGTAGCATACAAATCGTCATCCTTTAGACCTAAACAGAGCAGCACGATTGACTTAGGCTTCAACCAAGGAATGTCAGCCTCCACGACCATCTAAGCAGATGGAACTAAAACAGGCTGAGGAAAAGAGCATTTAATTTGGATATGGGGGAGGAAACTTGGATGAACTCACATGAAAAGCGAGTTTACTGTACTTATCAGAAGTCAGCTAGCCACATCTTCCCTTTGAATATATGCAGATGATCTTAGCTACATTTAGAAAAAAACAACGAAGATCAAAGGGCAAAGACAGATTTTTAGATGACCTGTTCAAATGCATGCAACACTAACATTTTGACATCTAGTTTTGAGAATCAGATGAAGAAAACAAAGAAGAAGAAACATAAATGCTAACCATTCTGGAAGAATGAAAAGACTGAGACACAATAGAAGACAAGGAAGTAGTCTTCCCTGCAGCAGGCCCAAACAGAAGCTTGCAGGGTACTTCAATCTGACAGCAGAACACTTCAATACCCATTTTAAGTATTCAGACTTGACTTTCAACCCATTCTGCAAGTACATGTCTACTCTCTTGCTTACTGCTGTCTAAAAGTACCTTAGAGCCAATGATTATAGCTCTGCCTGTTCCAACACTTTCTTCCTGTAAATAGTGCCTATTTTCTGTTCTCACAAGGGCTTAATTAGTCTTGTACACAGAGAGCTACAGCAGCTGGCACATCCCAGCACTCTATCACATTTTAACAGCTACTGAAATTCATCTGAAGTGTGCTGCAAATTTTTCTACGCTACCACATGTTCTTGTGAACCTTGTATCTACCTGTACATTTTAAGACACCTTTCTGCAAAGAGACTTCTGAGAGGTTCTGAAGCATTCACTGACACACAAACAGTTCACAGAAGGCCACAGAAACCTGCATAGCCAGAAAAACTCTCCCCTCTGCTAACAGAGCAACAGAAATCTGTAACTATAGAATACAAGAGTAATCATGGCTACATGCAACAAACAAATACAACCGCCATCTAATTTTATTTTACACCCACTATCCCTACAACATATTCCATCTGCTCAAGAGAGGATTAAGCTACAAAAAAAAAACCCAAACAAAAGCGACAGTATTTTTCTTTCTACCCTGGCCATATCACACCTCAAGCAGATGCCAGTTAACAAAATACAGTGAAGGACAGCGATATTTCCGTAAGGTTCTGGAAATTCAAAAGAAGTTGCAGTTGAAAATCATGTAAATCAGAGTGCAAATTGGAATTAAACATTTAATATTTAACATTTAATATTTCTGTGAAATTCTGAGCAACTCTTAATTTTGCCAACACCTCCTCACTTCAGGTTCTTTGCTACTTCTCAAACCAAGCAGCAGCATTATCAGCTGTGGCACCTCCTTTCCTGAGAGGCTGGCTGTTCATCATCACCACACCACAATGTGGTGAGCAGTCTTCTGTACACAAAAAAGGTTGCTACTGTGCCCTGAAAGGAAACCTTGAGAGTCACCTTCAAACTGGGCTAAAATAAAACTTTTATTTTTATGTCAAACCATTCAGACAAACTTTCCAGAAAACATATATAAATTACTGGGCAAGTTAAAGACTAACTCACTTTTACAGTTAACTGATGATAAAAGTCTGAATCTCTCATTCCTAGCTGTTGGCACAGGGAAGGCAGGATGTCATTCTTTTCAAAGCACTGCAACAGGAACTATGTGGAAACAATTCACCTCCTGCTCTTTATTAGTTTGCATACTGTTCTACAGGGTGCTCCTTCAAAAATAAAATGTTCTGATAGTGTGCACATATTGAAATAAACAAGTGAAAGTTTAAAAAAAAACAAAACAAAAATTGTTATCTGAAGAAACAGAACTAGTATCTTGTTTATCTCTGTACTCTTAATTGTTGAATACCACTTTCTTTATTGAACTTGCCTGGGTAAACATGTTGCTTTTAAAAGCAAAGACAGCCAGTCACCACTTCAAGTACAATACAACATCTTGCAGAAAGCATGATGCAGGAATGATGCAGCTTCAAGTAATAGCCTTCCCCTTAAATACTGTCCCAAACCTTTTTTTCATAATCACTACCATTATCTTGTGTAACATCTTTTCAAATCTGCCAGGACTGTCTGCCAGAAAATTCATTGAATGACTCAGACACAGACACTTCCAAATCATAAATGCTCAAAACTGCTATTTCCATTTCGGAACTACTTCTATTTAAGCATCTGAATTGCTGGCATAATAATCCAAGGACCCTGAAGTTTCCTCAAGACTTCCTCATGCACAGACAGCATCTCTGCTGATGAAAGCAAATCTTGTTTCTTTGCAGAGTGTCTTGGACAATACAGTTACATAATCAGAAACTTGTAAAAATTGGCTTATTAGCTGTAAGCCCAGACAAGGGAGTAATTGCCATGTATTAGTCAACTAATCTTACACTTGGAACACAACAATGAATTTATTAAAGGTTGCCTACGAATACAAACTCACAGTTTTCACACATAAATTCTACACATAAAAAGTTATCTCTGTAACACAGGAGCCAGAGCATAAAATTTTGGTAACTGAACTGGCTAGTACCCATACACTGTAATGTCCTTCTTTCTATAAATATTATTAGCTCATCGTTGATGATAACAAGGAAAACAGGCTGTGTTTTATGACCATGCTGCACCCTTAATTCCTTGACACAACACCTAGTTCTGTAGATGTGTGTTAGGATAAACATTTTCCCCTGTTACAGCAGCCATGACCAAACCTGAAGTAGTATCATTAAGGTTCTGTAGAAAGTAAGCACCTCCCTACTGAAATGCTACCAAAAAGCTGAGGATTTTTAGAGAGGGAAGACTGTACAATATGCAACTCTTCACCGACTTCCAGATCTACAAAGACCACAGCCAGGACATAACCAGAAATTTAATACTACCTGACACTGACTAATGCAAAGGAGTGAAATCAGGAGTTTAAGTTTCTTGCCAGGACCTCAACTCCTGAAAACCAGATTGCAACCGAAAGAGTTTGCCCAGAGGACACTGCCATCCTTATAAAACCTGGTCCATTTAAAAAAAATACGCAAAACAGTTGTGATACACAAGGCAATTCAACTACCTAAAAAACTTTAATGCTGTACTAAGAACAAAATGTATGTTTTAATATGAAATAATATCTAAAAGATTTTCTGTTATGTGGCAGGTGCATATAATAGCTTACATACATGGAATGACAAAGTTTGCATGTCAAATAAGTTTCAATATTAATAGTTTTCTTAAACATATGCCAACAAAGACACTCAGAGCCACTACATCAACTAACTTGTAAAGCCTGACACAAACAGAAAACAACACTGATAAGCTCAGTAAGAACAGCAGCTGTCATATCTGCTTTGTCTCTTAGTCGATTACCATATGTTTCTAGATCTTTGTTGCTGATCTTAAGCAACCAAGAGACAAATATCTGATTCTTTCAGGAAAAAAAAAAAAAAGCAACTTTTTAAAAAGTTTAGTTAGCCTCTTGGGAACGTTCAAATTGTGGTTACAGTAGAGTCGATTACTTACATTATCTACTGCTGCTAACTCTGCTCTTTATAGATACGTAAATACACACAGAGTTCTCCACGGGCAAGGCAAGGCTCCCATATTGTGCAAGCTGAGGAGTTATTATTTTTATCGCCTCCATAAAAAAGGTTTTAGGAGGAGCAGCAGCAGATTTCCTTGTCCCGACAAGCAACAAGTGCGCAGCTTAACAAGACCCACTTACAGTGCTCTTGACCCACTTAGAGTGCTCCACCGGCCTAAGCCTCCTTCAGCCGAGCACTTCCAAGAGCTCCTTCCTACCCCTGAGCAAACACCCTGACCTCAAGCCCGCCTCACTTCAGCCCCCGGCCAACCGCCCGCCGGGCCCGCTCCCCGCCGCGCCGACAGAACACCCGGCCCGGCCCGAGACCAGCGCCCACCACCGGCCTTCCCCAGCACCCCCGCCACCCACCCGCTCGGAGACCGCGACCCCCAGCCCCACCGCCGTCCCCGGGAAGGGGCGAGAGGCAAGGAGACGTCCCCCCCGTGCCGCGGGGGATCCTCCTCACTCACCGCCCCGCCGAACCTTCCTTCGGGCGGCACCCAGGCCGCGCACTCTTCCCTCCGCTGAGGAGCGGGGGGGAGCGGGCTCCTCGCGGCACTCACCTGGCAACGGCCGCCGCCGCCCCCCTCCCCGGTGCCCGCGAGGTGCTGCCCGCCGCCCCGCGCCACCGCCGCCCCCCTCCTGCGGCCACCGCTGCCGCCACCGCCGCCCCCCTCCTGCGGCCACCGCTGCCGCCGCCGCCACCTCCCCGGCCCTGGTGTCGCCTCCCCCTCTCCCTACTACGTCATAATCGCACGAGGCCGCCGCCGCCAATGCGGGACGCGCCACTGCGCCTGCGCGCGGCCCGACAGAAGGAGGGGCGAGGGGAGGGAGGAGGTGGGGGAGGTCGAAGTGCATCATGGGGAATGTAGTCAGGGAAAGGGGAGGGGAACCCCCCAGAGGGGCGCTGCGCATGCGCACGGGGCGGCCTCATCCCTGGCCCGGGGGAAGGAGGGGGTGCAGCCCCTCCTCCGCCCTCCCCACCCCCCGCTCCGCGGCCGCCGGCTCTGATTGGCTGAGGGGAGCGAGGGGCGTTTGCGCGGGATTTTTTTCTCCGTGTCCGGGGGGGTGCGTTGGGTCGTGGGTGAGGAGCGGGGGGCGGTGTCCCAGCCCCTCAGGGAGTGCCGGGCCTATTCTGCCCTCAAGGGAGGGCTGAGTCGGGGGTAGTCGGAGCTTCTCCTGTGACTCCTCTTCCAGTGTGCCCACGGAGCGTGAGCTTCTGCAGAAAGCGGTGTCAGAGGAACCCCCATCCGCGACCCGAAAGGGGCCACTCGCGGTGCAGCTATCGAGGGTGAGGGAGGCACTGGGAAACTCACTGAGGTGTGAAGTGTGTCCCCTCCCACGGGGCCACGGCAGCTGCCGCAGATCTTGTGGAGGGGCTAGCAGGCCCCACTGGACCGGGGTTTAATGCTCGGGACTGAGCGTGGCACCGGGCAAGGGGACCACTGCCGGTGCAACGCCAGAAAGATGATGGAAAGCAGACCTGTCTTGTGACAGGGCCCAAACAGCTATGTCTGGTAAAAAGGCACGGAGAGGCAACAGCAAAATGAGAAGTTCCTCTGTTGAGTGATGGGAAGTGTAGTCTGAGCAGTAATGAGGAGATGGCTTCTGAAATAATGTCCTAGAGAAAAATGGTGGAAACCCTAATCCTGCGTGTTGTACAGTGAGTGGTCTGAACACTATGGAAATGCTTTCCTGTTAGAGGGCAACCTCGAATTGCTAAGGAGTGTCATTAACCTGGAAGGACTCGCCCATCTACTTAGTTTGGCTCTATACACTTTAAGTGCTTTACTGATCAATACTCTTGATGACTCAGATGCACGTGTAGCCACACAGAGAAATTTTAGCTCAAACACTTGACCGTAAACAAATATTGTTAATGGAGGCAAAATTATCCCTATAAATTAGTATTTGAAGTGTTTTGATCCCCAGTACCCACCAACATTAAATGCATACTGGCTATTCCTTAAAATTATGTTTATAAAACTGATTCCCTACTGTCTCTTCTTTGCCTTTGCTAAAATCTTTATTATTGCAAAGGAAGTAAGGTAAAACATACAGTTGCATTTAAAACATACGGATGCATTATTACATGCACTTCTGGTTTCTCATCAATCAAAATGTATTTTGACGGCTGTTGAGCAGCAGCAGCACAGAGTAGCAGCTGCAGCGCCTGCTCCAGCTCCACCCTGTGTCTGTTGGATGAAGTATTTCCTGCTCTGTCTTTCAGTATTTCATCTGTAAAATGGCGCTAATGATTTTGAACTAATTTAGAGCTCTGCTGACGAAAAAGACATATAAAAACTGCATGTCATTTTCATCTGTCATTTCCTGTCACCATAACTTAAGATGTACTCAGCCAATCAAGAGCAAAATTGAGATTGGAAAATTATTTCATTAAATATTAAATAAAAGCAATCAGGGAGGTTTATTAGAAAGTACAGCCATGCTCTGCCACATGGGGTGAGGTATTCTTTCAAAAAGACATATTTTAGCATTAATATAAAATGTCCATTGCATAATTCCATTGCTGAATGCTTTTGTCTTCAACCCATAGCCCAGTGCAAATTATCAGGTCTCTAGTTAGCTCCACCATTTTTCCAGAGCAAGAAAGAATTAATTTATCTGTGGGAAATGAAACTCAGACTGGCCAGACTCATCACAGTGAATTGCAGAGGGCTTCCACTCTGAAACCTTCTCTAGATGTCTTCTCAGCCTGTGAAAGGTAATGGCTAAGCACTTGTGCAGCTCCTTGGGGCTGTGAGCAAGACAGGACAGTGACTGTGACATTTATTAAGAGACAGTAAGAACCCACATGAGTGTTTTTCATTGTTGTTGATTTCCCCCTGAAAGGCAGGATTGTAATGTGTCCTTGCACATGCCTCATCCTGCCCATCCAGCATGATCACCGTGCTCGTGCAGTCATGGGAAGGAGTAACACAACCGCATGGCATTCTAGGAAGAGCCAGAAGACCAATTATGATTCCTTGTTCTCCTTTTTTTTTTCCCCCCCCCCCCAGGATATGCTTTATTGCTGCAAGCCTTCAGACTGTTTCATCTCTGCTGGCAAACATACTTGAGCAGCTCCCTTCTGACTTCTCCAGGATGGCTGCCACCATGTGACAGTGCCTTGGGGCAGCACTAGTGGGGAAAGGGCTTGGGGGAGGTATTATCACCTCCCTTCCCCTCAGTAAAGAAGTGCCTGCTTATTCTCTTTGCATTTCCTTCCTTATCAGAGTCCTCTTCCCCTCTCAAAGCACTGAGGGCCTGACCCTCAGCTCACACACCCTCACGATGCCAAAGGCTGGTGCTTGCTGCAGCCACCATGTTCCCAACAGACAGAGCTGTTGCCAGACCCACAGGGCCATAGGACCCGGCTTTCCTTGGGCAGCCAGCATGGAGAGGTAACTGTGACACTTAGGGCAGGTGTCCAACTTGACTGCCATAGGGCATTATTTAGTACTCTATTTTAGGGCTACATTTTATCCCTGCTCATAGAAGAAGAAGCATTTCTGACCCTACTGTTTGTTCTCCCGTTCTCTATTTGAGGTAATGTAAGTCATGCCCTTTTGTATCCTAATGCCAGAAAAAAAAAAAAAAAAAAGAAAAAAAAAATAAATTCAACTGCCATTTAAACAGAGCTAAGAAGAGGAAGCCACAGCTTCAGGCTCTGAAGGAGAAGACTGACAATGGGTAGAAGGCATGAGCGTGCTGTGATCCTTGTATCATACTGCGGGTTTTTTATTATTTTTCTTTCAGGATTTACAATGGCTGATCATGATTCTTCTTGTCCTTTCTGGTATTTGTCCTGCTGACCATAGAAGTCTGTTCTGCTTCTCTTGAGGCTGGTTATATTTAGACTTCAGACCTGGTATGCTCACGACATGGCCCAGTCCCAAAACCACCAGCCATGTACACTGGAGCTGGAGCAACAGGCTACCCACTTGACTCATCAGCCTTTGTACACAGGATATCCATGCCCACACTGTCCTGGCAGGGAGTCAGGACACGGCCAGGACACACATCTGGAATAAGGAGATGGGATGCATCACTGGGTCCCATGGATTAGAGATAGACAGAGTGTACCTTTGAGGAGGAGGTGAGCAAGTATTATGTTCAGATCTGCTCACTATCTGTTGTATGACAGTTCCTTCAGAGCCTGCCATTCAGTGAACTTGATTTCATAGTGTATCTTCTGGAATAATCTATCTGAAATGTAGTTAAACAAAAGCTAAAGGAAAGTGAGTGACCATACAAGCAGTAGGTTCTGGAAAACCTTGTGACAGACACTTGAGAAATGCCTTTTAGTTGCTGGAAGGTATTTCCCAAGCTCTTGGAATGTTCTATGTCTGTGTCAGCTGATAAAAATACTGTTTCTGTAGCCACAGGTGATGAGGAATTGCTCTCAGAGAGTAATTTGAACCTACAAGGCTTCTCCCGAGATGGAATCAAGTGAGCAAAGAGACCCTTATATGTTTGATTTTATACAACTGCACAGGATCTGCTTAATTTGTGCATTGTCAGGGCTACAAAATTCAGGTCCATATAGAAAGTGTAAGTTACATTCATGCTGCAGGTCTGGGTTCAGCTTGGCTGTTCCCTCAATTGCAAAAGGCAGCAGCCTCTCCATTACATTGAGCTCTGGGTAGGCACAGATGTCTTGGGGACAAAGAATGGGAGCCTCCAATGATGCAAACAGCCTAGAGTCCAGTCTTTTTACTGTAATATAAAATGAAAGTTTCTGTTTCTGGGATCAGCTATTGCTTAACTTACCTTGCAACAGAACATACTAAGGCCTCATTCATTCACTCATTCATTATGTATTACTAGCCAGTTGGAAAATGATGACAGATTTGCATCCTGTTCTGCTCCGTTTAGGATCTGATGATCACTGACTTGCAATAACCATATTATTTGCATAGTGCCTTAAACTCTAAAATATTTTAGTTTTACATGACTTATGGGTGGTCATTTCTATCAGCCTTGAAATGCAGTGACTTCAGGGTTGGAATGTGGCAGCCAGTTTACCAGCACACACTACATAATAGCATATTGTGTGAATATCTTATCCATATGAACCGCCAACAGAATCTGAGCAGGCAGGTATTTGATTCAGAAACCAGGCTAACCTCCCAAAGCCTCACTCTTGCTACAGGATATTCAATACCCATAAATAAACAAGCCCCAGGTTCCCTTCTCTTTTATAGAATGGTCTTTCCTCCAGTGTTGTACCAGAACAGAGCTTTGCTGCAACAAACCCTGTGAGTCTCCTGCTGAGCCAACCCCTGAACAACCACCTCCAAGCATCTGGCCCTCCAAGGTGCTGCAGAGCCTCTTTGTCCTGAATTGAGCATGTCCCTGCACAATGGGGATACAGCTGTCTGCCTGCTGGAGTTAATAAGCGTAGAGGGCAGGCCTTCAATTATAGTTTTTTTCAGCCATATTTCTCAAAGAGCTTTACAGAAAAAGGAGGTATTCCGCTCCTCATTTTATACAGGAGGAGGCTAGAGGCTAAAATGAAAAGAAGTAACTCGTTGGAGACTGTAAATCCAGCTAATCAGCAAAACTCAGAATCAAGCTTAGCTCCACTTCCCACACATCGCTCTAGCACTTTGTGCATCTAACAAGGCACAGCTTAAAATCCACCACTTTTTAACTCTTATGGTAAAGAAGCAATTCTGCTACAGATTTCTGTTTGACTTCATTTGGCTTTGCATTAAACCAAACCAGCTGTGTTCTTGTTTTATACTTACTACCACCCTAAGGAGGTTCTTCTACGTGTGAGGGCTTTAGAAATTAAGTTTTAAGCTAGAGTTCAGTGGGATCAAATTTTTGGATACAAAACTCCCAGAAAGTCGTGAAGACTGAAACCTAGGTCTTGTAATAAAGTGGGTAGGAAGGGAAGGAAAGAAATGCAGTGGTCATTTCTCCTGTATGAACCCAGTCTAATAGGAACTGCTGGCTCCAACCAGCCTGCCAGAGGTCTGGAGTGCTGGGACAAAAGGCCAAAAATCATTTTTCCATCCAGACATTTTAGGTGGAAAAAGAAGGCCGTGTCCAAGGTCACCCAGATGAATAGTAGCCCTAACAATGCCGACTTTTCCATTCCCAAAGTTGTTTACACCCACAGAATTATTTGTAGTGCCAAACTGCAAGGAGAGTCGCGACTCCCTTAAATGTGTGGTCTGCACTGGCAAGGCCAAATGAAATCATTTGGAATCACTGGACACATTAACAATGCCTGAGGGTGTCATATACAAATAGCTGACACCTTTAAGTACTGATGCAATAAGGATGGACAAGAACATGGGGTGAGGGTAGTGGGAGGCAAGGTCTTTCTCAGATGTATCCAAGGGTAGACTAAGTTTTATTACCGGGTTAGAAATGTATAATATACCAGGAGCGAACAGCTCACACATTTGATCCGATCTTGGGCTCAGTCCAGCTCCCACTGAAGTTTAATGGGAGTTGGATCAAGCCATTGCACTCACATTTTTTCCATGCATGGAAAACTATTTCCGTTACTTTGAATTACAATACCACTGGCTTTGGATTTTATATAATAAAATAAATCTAGGCCACTGTTTATATTCCAAGAAACTGCATTCTGGGATGCCAGCAAATATATTGCCTGTTGGCTCAAAAAAAATAAAATAAAAACTGGACACACTGGTCTAAAAAAACAACAGCTCCTAATTATTAAACATAATTTTTCTTCCCTGTGCTTTTCTGGAGTCCTCAAATATTTAAAGTATGAAAGGTACATATAAATTCTTCTCTGGTGGTTGAAATGGTGGAATCTGTAAAACTGCAACACTTTATAAGAAACAGCGGTTTAATATAAAAATAATAATCTTCATGACTGGCTCTTTGCTTATTGGCATATTTTGCGCATTTTAAAATTCACAGTAAAAAAAACCCAACACCCTTGGAATGTCAGTAACAAAGAGGACACATATTAGCAAACCCTTATATTTTGGCAACTGGCTTCTCTTGATTATTCTGACTCCAAATGAACTTTGCAGATGCTGAGAGGCACAGGAAATGTCTTGGGCTAGAAGCAGCATTTGTTCCCTGCTTTATGAATTGGATTCTACTAAAATTCCAACGTGGTAAGGCTGATTAGCAGACTTTGGTAATGCCTTCTGCCCTAGTACAATTTTATTATATTCTTTTACTACCAGTGAAAAACACAGAAAAGACTTCCATTGGTGAACATATGACCACATTCTGGGAGCAAACATAGCTGTGGTTAGCTTATGCCGAGGAAGAGCATGGCCCCTGGGCTCTGAAATACAGGGCAGCAAAATAAAAGACACCCCACCAAAAGAATAAAACAAACCCACACATATACACAAGCAACGGAGGGAAAGAAATGTTACTGAGGGATGTTTAATGTAAAAAGAGCAACTATACATCTGGGATGGTGGTGAGGAGGACTTAATAGAGCTGAACAAGGTGACCACCTGCATCCACTTCAAAAAGGAAAACCGTCAGAGGTATGAGGAGTGCTTATGCAGTCATGTGCACGTGTATGTGCAAAATGCTTCTTTCTAATGACAAAACATGAAGTACATTGCCTTTGCAAACATCCCTGGGCACTGGTAGCCTCTCCTCTATATTGACAAATTAAGTTTCAACACGGGATTAAAAGGGAAAAAAAAAAAGTCTCCCTCATGCACATAGCCCTGTAGTCTGAGCTGGACAGATTTCCCCTTTGTCCGGGAGGTACAGAAGAGATGGGTGCTGGCTTCACTGGGACTCCCAGACTGCGCACTGGTCAGCCACAGGTCACACCTTCCTTCCTCACAACAGCAGGCTGTAAACCTGCCTCCACCAAATTATGGTCTGTGAAGCGTCCAGGAATGGTTTACAAGGCTCTGGATTTTAAGCCGCGTCTTGAGAAAGAGCCTTGGCTAACCTTCTCTCTAATGCTGCAAAGCCCTCTAAAGGGATAAAGAACTGGTTCCGAATTCTCCAGCGGGTTTAGGGGGTGGCAGGGTTTGAAACTCAAGATAACAAGGACTCACCCATGTCTGGCTGCAACTTCAGATGTGCAATGACTATGCAGAATGCTGACATTTACTGATGAGAGAGCAGAAAGAAGCCACTCTTCTTCTTGCTGGCTTTGTTTCTGTAATGAAATAGTATGTGCTCATGTGCCCGGGGGGAGTTCACTTTGTCAGCACCTCCTCAGCCTCTTCACCCTGACTGAAACATCCAAGGGGAGATGCACCCAAAGACAAACTCCCTAGCAGAACTGCAGCAATGGCAAACCAGCCGGCCTCATGGGGGAAATTTCAAAACCAAAATGTCTCTTAAATAAGCTTCTTTAATTATTATCATCATCTGTTTATTTATACAAATATAAAATATATTTATATAGATTTATATAATATAGATTTGTCGCTTTGGTGGCTCTTTTCATTTACAGACGTACTGGTCGACGATCTCTGTGCACTTTTTACACTTGACATAACAGCACCAATGAAACTTGCAGTGGCAGCGCTCCACCTGGACGCTCTTGAACTGGTCGTAGCCCCGTCCGCAGCACATCAGCTCACACCCATCCATGCCCTCTGAGGTTTTGTTGCACAGTCGGCCCTGGGTGCCCAGCGAGCCAGTGGTTTCATTGCGCAGGCAATAGTCCGGGCTGGGGTCAACGTAGACCAGGTCCTCCTGTGTCGGCATATTGAAGCGGTTGTTCACCAGCTCCAGCTTGCCCTTGCGGCTGATCCTCATGGCGGCGGCGCTGTCGTACTTCTCCTTCAGCAGGTCGCCCACCTTGCGGAAGTCGGCCAGCTGAAGCCAGCAGGTCTTCAGGCTGCAGGAGCCGGACACGCCGTGGCACTTGCAGGCCACGTCTGCCAGCTTGTACACGGCCTGCGGGAAAGGGAGTGCATGGCTGCGTTTATTCCTGCTGTGCTGGCAGCTGGCTTAATTACAGTGAATTAGTAACATTTTTCATAGCTGATTTGGTTATCCCCCAGTTTCTGTTCTTCCACCCCTCCTAAGAGACAAAAGTCTCCTCTTACTCCTGTTGCGATTGCTGCATACTTGTTCCCTAAATACTTCTGTTTCTGGTCACATTGCCCCCAAACATGACCGCCCCACTCCACCTTTTTTTTCCCTGACAGATGTCTTGACTTGACAGCAGGGCCAAGAGTGTGAAAAAAAGGAGAAGAGACCTTTTCTGTGTGGACTCTGCAAATCCAACCAAAGAATTGCATGGTTTTCCCTTCAGAGATGCAGAAAGGGAACACGTGGGAACCTGTCCATTTCCTACCACCCACGCCAGGAACTGATGCTATCGCTGTAGGGATACATCTGCATCCTTTTGACACGAATCCACGGACCCACACCCACTCCCTCCACCTCTTCTGAGAACAGCTTGTTCAGGGACATCGTCCTTAGAAAACGTCTCCTTCCAGTGAGGAGCAAGCAGGGGTGGTGGTACCAAAAATAAACACCTCCGACCCAGAGCAGAGCACCTCAGCTCCCAGTGTTACCAGGAGCCCTCCCTGAAGAGAAAGCCTAACTATAAACCTGCGCCATCTTGTGCCCAGACATTTCCCTGCACTCACAGGGCCGCTGCTTTACACAGCAAAGGCAAGCTTTCCGTGTTGTCTTTTCCCAGATACTTTCGTCTACATTTTCATGAGTCTGCGGGGGCTGTAGATGCATCGTACCCCGGAAAATCCAGCATCAAAATTAACAGATCGCTTTGAAAATTCAGGCCCGCGAGTGTTAAACCCTGAGCAGGGCAAGTACATGCTGTAAAGGGTAACGGTGGGCACCCTCCTCACACTAGCTGGGAGGTGAGAAATATTGAAAAATAATCTAGAATAACAAAGCTCAAACTAAACTGAAAACACAGGCTTGGCTTGTTTTCTTTCCATTAATTTCAGAGACAGGTACAAAACTGCATTCTACATGAGATCACATTGGCACTAACAGAGTTGGAGAAGCAAAGAGATATCATCCCTTCCCTATCAGAGCTACTTCGTGTTACAGCAGCTTTCCCCCCAGCTCTCACTCCTCATGCTTTCACCATCAGGCTCTCACCTGCTCTACCCCAGCCATCCTGCAGGTTTGCAAGGCAGTGCCCCTACCAGATTCCAGGTGTCAAGCAGAGCTGTTTGGCATCAGCTGCAAAATTACCACCTGCTGTATCTGGTGAGGGAGATCAAGGAAACTAAGAAAAAAATAGGATGTTCTGCAGGAGATGGTGCTATGTCTTCTAGAGAGGTTTTCTGCATTTCCTTACCAAGGTGTAGGTGATTAAGGCAACTGAACATACTGCAAGCAAAACTTTCTGCCTACAACTATGTTCTGGACCAGCAGTGAGAAGTCAGAGTTCTACAACAACTTACTCATGGTCTAACTAACATCTAGTTCTTTTGACAGCTAGTGAAGATTCAATTTGGCTTAATGGTTAAATCACATGGAAGCTGACCCAGCTCCCAAGAAAGTCAATGGAGTGCATACTTAAAACAGAGAAGCTTGAGTTCTGTCCCTTGGAGATCAATTTACTGAGGCAATCCCTCATGGTGCAATGTAACAGCTACAGGCTGAGAGTTAAGCACTTGTCTGGGATCAAACTACAACTCTGGAAGACCAACCACACTGTTACTTAAGAATTCCTGTTGTACTCTAACCAGACAGAGCTACAGCTGAATTTCCCAAGCCCCAGACACTTACTATATCCTCACTGCACTGCCAGCCTGCTTTCTATAAGCTTGTGTTAGCACTTTCTGGTTATGGTTCTCTCAAATCCCAAGCCACCAGTGCCTGCCTTGCCCTTGCATGTGTTTTTATAAAGTATTACGATTCTTCCTAATCCGGGGCTTTGTTCCTTTATAAAAACACTGCAACTTGATCTGCTTCAGCTAATGTCATGGGACTAAGTTCACTCTAACTTGGCTTTAAGCAACTGATGTTCAAAACATCTGGCCCATGTGGGTAGTAGCTGTGCTGGGGAATGCAAATGCTACCAGTTATCACAGGTAAGCATGGTGCCACTCAGCCCCCAGCAGCTCCCACTGCCCATGTCCCACAGAGGTAACCATAGCTTCAGCTGCTAAATGGCTTTCCCACACTTCCCCTTGTCTGCCCAGACAAGGGAGAAAGCAGAGGAATCTGGAGAATTCCCCTGTGACTGGGCTCAGGTCAAGGTAAAGAGTAACAGACCCCACATGCAGTTCTGAGGGCAGGGTCTGATCAATGGCCATGCCACTTGAACAGGTTGAAAAAGTCTCTAAATGGAAAGGCTTAAATCCCCTTTTCATAAGCCCAAGTTCTCTTCCCATTATTTTCTTGCAAGAATGAAAATGGAAAGAGAGCTAATGGGGCATTCCTATGTGGTCAATTAGCCAGACCCCCTTCCAGGCTCTTCAGGCACTGACTCGAGTGACTGATGACTGAGGCCTGCCATATGCCCACTAGGTAAACACTGTGCAAGGACCGAATGCCACAGTCCACCAGACAGGGCAACAGATAAGGAAGGGGGAAATATGAGAGGGTAATGGAGACCAATTGGAAGGAAAAGACAGATGGAAGGAAAGGACACATTGAGATAACATCCAAAGACAAACAAACAAGGGAAATAAAGCCAGAGAGCCACTACCACAAGGATTCCAACATGGAGTGAAGGGGTGACGGGGTCAGGACTGCCTGAAAGATAAAAGACCTCTGGCCCCCTCCTGTCTCTTGTGTCTCCTTATGAGAACCACAGAGCGCAGGGAAAATCTTCTCTCCTGCCACCAGAGCTCCTCAAGGTTCAAGGAGAACTTCCTCATCCACAGGAACCTGAATGAGGGAACACGCCAGACATCTGCCTGCCTAGGAAACAGCAGCTGAAACCCTGGCTGGGAAGGTGAGGCAATGCTGTACGTGAGAGGGCACTTGGTGGTCACTAAGCACTGATCACTGCCATGTCTCCAGTACTCCTTCCAGCACTAGATTTCAGGAGTATGGAGTTACACATGCACCTTCCCACTTCCAGACCTGGAATCTCAGAAGTTTAGGAATGCAGGACTAGACAGGAGTCCCTATCCTCCTTATGTATGATCTCTTGCTATTCTAGGCACTGCTTCAAATAACATTTTCCTTAAATGTATAGAGTGCCCTTATAAAAGCAATTAGGTTTTCAGCCACTGTTATTCTGATCACTATTCCAAAGATAAAATATATTTTCCTAATTCCCAACCTAAACGTATTCACTTTTTGCCCATTTGTTATTGTGCCAAATAGGCCTTTTGCTTAAAAAGTACTTTTTCTTCCTTATTATTTCTCCCACTAACATAGACATCACTCATAGTCTCTCTCAACTTTCACTTTGCTAAGCTAAACATGGAAAGCTATTCTAGGCCACTTTCTTAGGAAAAGATTCCTATCCCTTGGGTGAGCCTTTTCTAGTCTGAGGTCATTTTGCTTGGGAATATGAGAACATACCATATTTGAGGCCTCATGAGAGGCGAATACAATGGAATTAGTATTCCCTCATGTTTTATGAAAAGACTTTCCCTAGTGCATTGTAGGGTATTTACCACCTTCCGAGCCACATTACTTCTGCAGTCATCTGCAGCTGACTGCTGCAACCAGTTCTTTTCTACTTGTTTCCTAATGGCTAAAAACATTTTTTATACAAGACCTTACACAGTGGTCTTAACATGGTTTTACTAGATATCGTTATCTGCAGTAAAAAATTTGGATTATCCTCTCTATTCATAATACCTGCCACCTCTGCACCATCAGTGAATTTCATCAGCCCACTCCTATTTCCTGTTTTGAGGCTACGAAACAAAAATACTAAGTGCTGGGTTTGAGACAAGTCCTTGAAGAACTCCCCTAATAAGTTCCATTAAGTATAAGACACATCCTTTTACACAAATTACTGACATCTTTCTTTGAACCAGTTTTTTGTCTGTCTCATAGCTGCTGCGTTTCCCCTTATCTTTCCCAGTTTAACCAAGCATTTCCCATGTGGGAAATAAATGTCTCACGGAAGTTCTGATAAACCAGACCTATCAGATCTAGTTTGCTTTTTAGAAAATCAGTGATGTTCTAAATGACTGTGTGATCAATCTTTTAGAAATTCTTCTCACATTATTTCGTACTTTGCCTGTTCCTCTGAGATATCCTTCCTCCCAGGTCCTCCTGAAAATGCTGCTGAGGTCACACTGCCTATGCTGCCAGGTGCCAGCTCTTTCAGAGTGTCAGGAAAGAAAGTAGGCACTCCCTGTGACTCAGGCTTTACACTGCCCGAGTTTTGCTTCCAGCTTGGTGATGATCATTTCCATTTCCAATCTTTCTCATGTTCTCCCATGCAAATATATTTCTCATAGCCAAGAGAAGTGCTGCCCTGTACTGAACAAATGCCATCCTGACCAGACAACCCTGAAAACCATAGCAGTGGTTTTTAAGAGCCACCACAGGTCTCATCTCCATCCTTTCCAGATCCTTTCATAGTCATCTCCTTCACCGACCCCAGCATCTCCATTTCTCACTACCCACAACCACACCCACTTGGTCGACCCCAAAGTGCCAGTCTCATTTACTCCAGAGCCCTCTGTTCTCCCGAACCTTTGCTGCCACTTGACTCCCATCCAAATCATCTGACCCAGTCCCAACTCCCCCTTAGCAGCTCAATGCACCATTCTACCATCTCCATACTTCACTACCCTCTACCTGTCTGAGCACAACAGCTGCTTCCTCATGCTTTCCCTGCTTCCACAGGCTGCCAGCACCATTGTCTACTGCCTACTGGGCCTGCCCCCAGGGCACCCTGTCTAGCTTCCCCCCAAAAAAATACTGTTCCTGGAAAAATTAAAATTTTACACTTCAAGCACTTACTCCTCAATGCAGAAGTGTTGAGGACAGAAAAAGACACCTCCATTTTGCAGCAGACATGTGGCACCCCTCTCCACAAGCAATGTCCCCTATTCTGACCTGAAGCCCCAAGTAAAACACTTACTTTGGGGATGAAAACTACTCTGTCTTTAGACTCAGCCCCATGCCCATTGACTAGGAGCCTCCTTTCTTCCAACCTCCTTCAATTTACAAAGTTTAAGAAACTTTCCTTGTTTATTTCACTACCCTTTGCAAGGCCTGACTCAGCATGATTTTTTACTCTTCATCTTTGCACTTCTTGATCTCTAAGACAGAGCTTCTCATTATTTATTTGCTATCAGGTTTCTTTTCCGTTCTTTGTAGGCTCTTCATCTATTCCTATTTTGTCTGTGGTAATTATTCATTCAGTGAGGTCTGGATATTCTTCCTACAAGCTTTTTCCTCTTGCTTGGCACGCAGAATTGTAATGGCTTTAGCATCTCTGACTTGAAAAATTTCCAGACCTCCACCACATCGAGTTCCCCAGCTGAGTTTACTATCCAACTCCCTTAGTTTGTCAGGGTTTGTCCTTTGAAATCCACAAGCTTAATTACACGCTGGTTAATATTTTTATTTAATTTAATCTAAAATTACTTGTGTTCATTTAATCTAAGGTTATTTTCTATGCCTGTTCTACTACTGAGTCTACAAAAGCCAAGCTTGACATAGCACTGTGTTTTGCTGGGCCCTTTGGAAAGCTTTTCTTCAGCTCCTGGGTTAACTAGAGACAAAGAAATAACCTTGAGAGCTTTTCTCTGGAGCTGCTCAAAGCACCACAGGCTACACCATTCCCAGCACAATTTGAACAACTTTCTGCATGGCAGTAAAGTCATGACATAACTGGCTTTAGCTCCATCCTTAAAGCAGGACAAAGCTTTCTTCTATCTAAAACCATATCATCATCTGAAATCACAGTTCAGTTGGATTCTTGCCCATGTAACAATAACAAAACAGGGTAGTGTTTTACTCCTGCTGTGGAACAAGTATCTTCTGACTTGATCTTCTAATACAGATATTACTACAGTTCAACTGGCGCCTCAAAATATTGGTCATATTCTGTCTCTGGATCTCTCCAAGCAAGGGGACTGGCTCTTAAAAGTCCCATGACATGTTCACTCCCTATTTTAGGCAGCGTATTTATTTGTAGCAATTACAAGTTCATGACTCCAGAGGTATAAGATGTTCAAAGCAAGTAAAGTAGAGAAGAATTTCAGTTCCAGACTACTACTCCATCGAGGAATGCCTCTCAATTTCTAAGCAAATGCAGACCCTCTGCCCTTCCAAGAAAAACAAAACAAAACAAAAACAAACAACCCCCAAGCCCACTGAGTTCTACAGCTTTCAAGTCCACAGTTTTCCACCTACTGCAAACTTACCCCAATTTAATTTTGCAAAAGAAGACTGGAGTATTTGCAATGCTTCAACCTGACACATGGATTTCACAATCAAAAAAAACCAGAGCAAATCTTCTTTGGTGGAAAAATGGAGCCAGAATTACATGCAGAAAAGACAGACATACATAGGAAAGGGAAAGATAATTCAGTAACAATTAGAAGTAAGAAAGGGTAGAAAATTGATAAGGAAACTAAAGATATTAGTTAAGAATGTGCAAAAGAGCAAGGTTAAGTATGCTTAATAGGATTTTTTTACTATGTATTAGAAAAAAAATTAACTTCAGAAAAGCTCTTCACTTTAGGGAAGAATGATAATAATTTTAAACATGCTGTGGAACAGTCACAAACATTCAAGTAATTCCTATTCTGCATTTGGAAAGAGGCAGGATTACACAGTTGGATTGCATGTGAATGATGCTATATAGGAAAGTGATGGATTCTCCATCTCTAGGGATCAAAAACCCTGTACCTTCTCAGAAGATGTCTGTCTGTCACCTATATGAAAATTAATTCTTTTGCCCAATAAGAAGGTAGCTGAGCAAGCCAAAATTTCTGAGACAGACAGGTAGTCTGTTTGCTTCTGGCCTTACATTCCCCCAAATCTGAACAATTGAGCCAACTGACTCTCCTCTCCATCCCCAGCCTGGCATTTTGGCAACTTTGGGAAGCCAATTTCTGAGATGTAAACCCTGAAAGTGGGCCATGACAGCAGTTAGTTTATTCTGGAAGGGTTTACATGTTGCACACACATCCACAGACTAAAAAACTCAACTGGCTTTAGTTATCAATGGAAGCCTGCTGTTAAAACTGAAGTATAACATTGTCAATATCACCTGTAGTATTTACAAAAACACGGAAAATGCGGCCACCCACTATTTCAGGGGAGTCACTAGGGCATCATTGGGCTACCCCTCAACAAACCTCCAAGTAATTTGGTACCTAGCTATATCAAGCCTTCTGAATCTGCCTCTGAGAAAGAGGAAAGGGTCAGCATTCGTCTTACCCTGCGACCAGCCTCGTTGTTCTGCAAGTTCATCAGCATACGAGCCTGCTCCTCCGAACCTCTCACGTAGTTCTTCTCCCTCTCCTTGGCATCCACAAACTCCTTGGCAAAACGATATCCATACTCCACGTTATCTCCACAGCCACCCCACAGCCAGTCTCGGGGCAAGTCCTTGGGCCGGGCAGTCCGGCTGCAGCCACAGCTGGAGAGCTCTCCCTCACGGCAAGCCCGGCTGATGGCATTCACCACCCCGGCAGCACTGACAGCATAGGTGAAAGCAGTCTCTCGGCTACCTGTGGGAGACATGAGAAGCAAACTAACAAAAGACATTTAATTTAACAAACAAAACGTGCAGAAAGGAGCAAGGGAATGGGGCTCTGGAGAGTAGGGCGTGGTGTGCGCTGAGAGAGTGAATGTTGTTAACTGGAACAAAGGAATGGGGTGGTTAAATACAAAGGCATCACCCCATTCTGGTGGAGGGGGAAACTGTCCTAACACACGCTTGCATCCCATTTTTTGTCCTCTTTTCACAGTAACAGCTCCAGTCAATTTGCTGTCTAGAGCTGTCAGTTTCTATGTAACCAGGATCAAACCCAAACCTGATCTGTCTGACAGACAGGGGTTAAGATTCCTGCTGTCACCTGAAGGAATATTTTTGAGAAGAGCATGTTCTTCATGAATTTGTAGGTACCGCCCCTCAAGGGTTATTGTTTTTATTATACTTATGTTCGACAGTTTAAGAGCCCTGGAAACTCTGGGCCTTGACCAAAAGAAACAGAAACACCATAGGCAGAGACCACTCAGCCTCCTTCCCCGCAGATCAACCCTTCAGTATCCTCTCTTTTTAACCCAGAGGAAACTTTCAAGCAGTGGGACAGTTATTCGCTTGATGAAAATACAGCTGCTGCCTCAGATACTGAATTTGCCAATAATCATTAAGAACAACTAACAGGGTTAGGTCTGTGCGAAAGGAGTGTTCTGGTTGAGCCAGGTATCACTCTGGAACAGTTTTCATTTAATTGGGACAAGCACGCTTTATGAGCTTCACAGTTTATTGACCTTAATTTTGGTTTACATAAGGTCAGCTGAGAATTGTTTTGAAACAAACTGGAAGAAATACATTTTTACACTACAGCATCAAGGCAGAGACTCTCCCAACACCTACAGAACTGCAGTGCTGGAACAAGTAAAACTTTCCCATGTAGACAGTAATAAATGAAATGACTTTCCATTAGCAGGTTTACTAGAGACTGCCCTGCTTGGAGAGTACACTCTATACAGCTTAGAGTCTGAGCCAAGCAGCTGGATTGGGTCTCCAGCTATGTATTCCTGGCAGTGATTCAGCCCCAATTTGACCGGGGCACCAACACAGCCAGAACACTGCATGAGGCCAAGCACACTGCACCAGCAAGTGTTGTGGGTCTGAAGGGGAAGAGTATAGGGAATGATAATGAGGAGGCAATCTACACCTGCACTTTCACCACACCAGTGTAATAAATAGCTAAACTGACACTTCCAGAATCATTGTGTGCTTCACTAAACTTTCAGGTGATAAAGAGAACAATTGCCAAAGCTTCACTGGAATAAGAAATCTGATTGTTAAGAGCTACTTACACTAAACCCCAGGAAGAGGCGACCCTTTAATGCTCTCAAGCAAATTTGAATGACTTCAGAGGGCAGATCCTCGAAGAACAGTTTGCCACCAGCCCACGAAGCTCTCAATGCCAGCTCCCTCAACAGGCCTGAGCTGATGCTTTTGGTATGCTCTTGTTCCAATTTGCATGTGCTGACAATCTGTAATTAATAGCAGCTTATCACCAGCTTAGTGGTAATGACCCAAGACAAAGGCAAAGCTGAGAGTGGAAACTGCCTTGAAGAACAACTTGTGACTTTTTTTCCCCCTAAATGAGAGTTGTGAACGATTGGCTTTTCCCCTGGAATCGTACAACACAAGGTTGAAAAAATGCTATGGGACACATAATACAGAAGGGAGGGTTTTTCTGGCAGGTCATAAGGAGATGACTATGCCCCTCAAACCTACTTAATCCAAGAGGCAAAGAGAAATTACTCCTAGTTAAGGTAATCCAGCCGAAAACAAAATCAAGCTTTCACTCATCTATTTTGGTTTGCATGCTATGGGTATTTTAAAGTAATAGTGCAGTGTGCAGTTTTGCCCCTACCAGTCTACACCTGCAAGGCAAGGGCCGTGTGGACACAGCAATCCTCCTACAGAGCACTCCCTGCATCAATAGAGATAAAAACACATCCAAGGAAAGGTCCTGCCGGTGTTACAGCTTGTGCAACAGAGCCTGCATGGCTCCAGGTGCTTAGCGTCCTCACGGCTTGATTGAGATCCCTGAGAGCACTGACTGGATTTACACTTTTACTGTCCGTGTTTTAACCACCTACACATTCAGATGTTGCAGCGTGACAATGTGCAGCCTCTGGACCTGCAGGACGAGTTTAGGCTGCTGAGGATAGTGGTGGGAGAGACGGAAGCAAGTCACAGGGTGTTGTTTGGGGTTTTTTTGTCCCTTTTTGCCCACAAAGCAGAAGAAACCACGGTGTTCAATAGGTGTAGGTTTGGAAGACTTCGTCTTGTTTCAGGAGGCAGAATCAGAAACCCTCAGCTAATACAAAGTAAATTTGTAGCTGGCATTCGTGGGCTTATATAGCCTAGTTTCCTCTGGTCTCCTTCCACGCCACCCAGTCTTAGAAAAGTATTTGGGGTTTTGCTCATCATCTCGAAATTCACTCTGGTTCCACGCCATGGTGCTGTCATCTAGCTAAACGGACAGGGGCATTATACTCCAAATTTGTGCAGACACGATAATAAAGAAACACTAACGCCCCTGACAAGCTCTCTGAGCGGTGGGGCCAAGCCAGGGGACAGGAACGATGCCGGGGGCCGCGGACCTCGAGAGTCTCTGCCCGCCGGCGCGGAGCTCCGCGGAGCTCTGCTGCCCTCCTGTGCCCGCCGGCCACCGACAGCGGGGAGCCCGGGGCCAAGGCGGCCCTCGGGGGCCACTGGCGAGGATGAGCTGTAGGTAGGCGAGGTGTCGGTCCCTGGAAAGTTTTTCTAGAGCTGCACGAGAAGGAAATGGGAGGAGAACGCACCACGACGGGTCGACTGATGCAAAGATGATCAGGAGGTGTCGGTCTCACTTTTTTGATGAAAAAGCTTTCGTTTCAACTTGATGTGTCTTTTTTTTTTTTTTTTTTTTTTTTTTTTTTTTTTTTTTTTAAGCATTTCCCTAATGTTTGGCAATCACAAAGAAAAGTGAGGAAAAATATTTCTCTTTGTCCTCTTCTTTAATGACAACTTCTTTTTCCCCATTTTTGCATTTGGAAAGGCAGGATGGAGAGACAACCTTTGGCTCCAGAAATGATCCTGGACTAATCTGGAAAACCCAGCCTTGCATGTAGGATTGCACTGACAAGAGATCTATTTCCTCCTCCCCTGAGGGAATTACAGCACTATTTTTTTGGGTGCTCTGCTCTCTCCCCCATAAATGCAGAAGTAAGGAATATGTCTATATAATGTATGGATATATATATGCACACACATGCAGTCTCTAAAATTTGTATTGACAGAAGAATAAGCAACTTCAGATGGATGTTTTTTGTAAGTCACCAGATACCATTATTGAATAAACCATATTTAAAAGGTAAAAGCAATTCTCACAATAATAGGAACAATAGGGAAAAAAAAACTATGATAAAAAGCAGCCTGCTTCAGTGCTACATATACCTCCACAAAAGCTTTGTACCATTGGACTGCCTCACCTCTATGAAATGCACAAGATGAAGGTGTAATGATTAAACACAGACCGACCGGGTCTCCCGCTAACAAGCTGAGCCAAGTTCTGTGAGAGGGAAAGGAAACTAATCTTCCAGGTTTCTGAGTGAATGCTCTCCTGAGGATCTTCCAGGCTTGGACTTGGCCAGAGCAGGTTCTCCTCCCCTCTCACAATCTAGGGCAGCTCAAGAAATCATATAATATATGCCATGCCTGCAGCAGTGGGTGGGCAGCCCAGGGTTGCTGGCACACTATATACCTTCTGAGTCCTTCTTATCTCTTTTTTCCCCCTCCTCTCCACAACACTCTGGCATGCCTCTGCACTCCTGCAGATATTCTGGTCTCCAGACCTTTCTCGTGCCATTGGCACAGCATACAGAAAAAGGGCTGTGGTCCAGGATTGGGGCTCAAAGCTTGAAAACAGGAGACAGGCACATAGTCTGAACCCAGAGAAGAATGACTTTATAGTTGACACAGCCTGAGAGACTGAAAGGTTTTGTTTTCTTTGCCAGCGTGGAAAATAGATTTGCTGAAATGATGCGCAATGCCTCATTACAAAGTAAGAAGAAGTAAAAGCAGAAGGTGGAACAAAGAGAATAGAGACAGCATTCCCCTCCACAACAGCTTATCACTGACTTAGACAACAGCAATGAATCATCTCAAAACCTGTAACACCCCAGGCCATGTTTAGTGACATTTGTCTTAGGAGAATTCTCCTCTGTGCTGTTTTGTGCTCGAGTGTAATCATCTGACCACAATCCAAGTGACCAGAATATCTAAAGGAGATGTGTTCAAAACTCTTTGTTAGGATAGGTTTTTAAACAGCAGGGAACCACGGGCAGTCACCCCACAGACATTATTATCAGCAGATTTCTACTAGAGATACAACAGTACTCTCAGCAAACAAATGCACACACACACACAAACCTAACAGCAGCAGGACAACTGGATATACCCACCACCTCCTTCCTCATCAAAACATTATCTACTCCCAGTCTAAACTAACACAACTAAATTCATTTTAGAGAGAAGGTATCTATCCTCTTCCACTAGCCACTCCACTCCCTCCTTCCTGTACACCCTCTGATTCTTCCTTTACCTCTGATCTTTGCTTTCTGTTAGCTCATTCTTCTTTTCTCCAGGTGTGGACTCACCCACTGGACCAACCTGGGGCTACAGAAATGTACTGAAGAAGAAGAGAAGGTCCACTTCAGAAGGGAAAATTCATATTTTCTTGTGTCCTTATGGAATAACTAGCATCTCTTTGGGGATATGAAATTACCTCGTTCTTTGAGTAAGGTTCCATGTGAGGGAGGAATATCAGAAGGGAGAGATGGAGACTTATTTCTGTCCTCTGGTGGCTGAAATTTCAGTTTTAATACCCCTTTAATAATCAGGAACTGCATGCAGCCTCATCTGGCCACCACCCTTGCTACCAGAAAGCGAGAGATCAATGATGCACAGATGCCTTGGATGTGTGTCAGGAGCTGAAAGTATGTGTCAGGAAACGGCATTTCCCAAGGGAGCACTCCAGAGGAGTGGGGATTTGTTGAGGTAAGAGCTGGGTAGGAAGGGAGGAATTAGAATGGTGCTGTGGTGGGCTGAAATAGGGATTCTAAAATGTTGAGTAACATGTGCAGAAAAGTTCCTAAAATTCTCCAGGGTGACAAGTAAGAATTCCAGGATCAAATGGAAGGGACCACAGGACTTGGTTATCCCAGCGCCCTATCACCTTGATGCCCCAAAGGTATTAAAGATGCTTCTCTTGGTGTCCTGCTGCCTCTGTGGGTTTTTTTGACAGTGAGGCCAAAAAGTTGGGGGCAGTTGTCGGGAGGAGGTGCAGGAGCTGGAGGGTCTTTTTTCATCCCTTGCTTAGTGTTTTCCTTGACCTTACCACGGAGAAATAGTGCTGGTTCTGGATTCTTCAGTGTAAATTATCAGCTTTGTGGGTGGGAAAGAAAACCTGGGATTGGAGAGAGAGTGAGTGAGTGAGTGTGCGTGTGTGTGTGTGTGTGTGTGTGTGTGTGTGTGTGTGTGTGTGTGTTTGTAAGTAGCCATTTTAACACCTTTTCTTTATTGTCCTGGCTGTCGGACACATCAAACTGAGCCCGGATTTCTCAGTTTCTTGCCATCAGATGATTGCATTTCAAAAGAAGCTGGGACAATGTAGCTAGGTCACACCTCAATTCAAGTGCAGTAATGGCCTGTCAATGTGCCTCTTATGGCCAGCAGGACAGGAATTATAAAAATCTCTTAGGTTTACACAGAAAGTGGCAGAACAGGGAGGAGGGGACATCCCATGCTAGGGGAGTCCATATTTCCCAGATCTCAGGGCTGCATTCCCTGTCCGAGGGCACTCCAGATGCTGAAAATGATAACGCGGGTCCATTGTTCCTGGCTCCAGCTTCATCCCTCCCTACCTTTAAACAAGCACACAAAACAAAAGCAGCCCCCTACTTCCTTACCTTCTCATGCCCCCCCAAAGACAGCATCCATCTCCTCAGCTAGCTCCTGCTGTGGCGCTCCCCTCCCCCCCAAAAAAAACCCCAAAACCAAAACGAAACCGGGCGCAGGCAGTGCACAGGCAGCACCAGCACACCAGGGAATGGTAAAGCTCCTTAAAGTTAGTATGAGGAGCAGTGCTAAGGGAACTGCGTGTGAATTAAAAGAAAGGGAGAAAGCTGGACGGGGACAGCCGGCCTCTGCCCCGCACCTCCCCCGTGCCGGAGGCTCCTACCTATTTTCATGACTCGCCCAAAGACGGAGGTGTTGTCCACCGTGCTGCAGTTCCAACGCCGCTGCCGAAACTGGTACTGGCACTCCTTGATGGCACTGCGGGCCCCTTCCCCGATGAACACCATGTGCTCCTGGTAGAGCTGGCAGAGTTTGCGCTGCCCGGGGGAGAGCCCCGGCAGCTGGCTGCACACCGGCTGAGCGCCGATGATGTACATCTCAGGTCTCTGGATGGGGTTCATGGCCAAAGACCTACGATGAGAAAAACATCCAAGGGAGTCTGGAGGGAGAGGCCCCCTTCGCGAAACGCCCGGCACCTTTCCCAGCCAGCCCAGCACAGCCCCGCTCCGAAAACCCGGGCGGATTTCTCATGTCAGCTGCCTCCCTCTACGGCTCTGCCAGATGCGAGGCTTTTCTAGGGCTTTAGTGGGAGAAACACAGCTCGTTTGTAACCTGAGTTTAAACACAGAGCACACCCGGGATGGGGAGGGGGCAGAGAGAAAGCTCAGCACTTTCTCTGCGAAAGAAGAAAGTGAACTGCTTTCTGCAGACCGCCAGCGAGGGATGCCTGACTTCGAGCACGGCTATTTTCCGCTCTTTAGGGGAAGGGGGCTCCGCGGCTGCCCCCTGGGCTTTTCGCAGCGGGTAGAAATGCTTACCCATCCTCTGTGTTCTCCTCACATGCTAAAACCCGGACGAGATTTCAGCGAACCCGCACAAAAGGAGCCCAGGAGGAGGAGAGGGGGCTCCGTCCCACCTTCCCAAAACTTGGGCTGGGACAGTGGGAGGGGGGAACACTGGAAACAAGCGAGCTGCTGCGAAAGAAGCCGGGGAGGCAGGAAAATTCCCGCGGAGAGCGCAGGGCAGCAGCCCCGCTCCCGCTCCGCCACCCACCCCGGGACGGTCCCGACTCCTGGTCCCTGGTCCCCGGTTCCCGGTCCCCGGACCGCGGCGGCGCACAAAGGCTCCGCTGGCTGCCCCGCGCCCTTACTCACCACCAGGAGTTGGCGTCGGCCACCGGCGAGGTGCAGCTGCAGAGGAGGGCGGCGGCGAGGGCCAGCCTCGGCCCGGTCATGGTGGGCTGCGGGCGGCGGCGGCGTTGGGGCAGCCCCCGCAGAGCCGGCCGCCGGGACGGGGCGCCCTGCGGAGAAAAGCCGAGGAGAAGCCCTGGAGCGGGGCCTGCGTGCGGCGGGGGCGCGGCGAGCACAGCCCGGCTGCTGCCGCCCCTCTCCCACCCCTCCCCCGCCGCCCCCCGCAGGACCCTCCCCCGGCCGCCGCCTCCTGGGGGCTCCGGCGGCGGCCCAGCCTCCCGCCCTCCCTCGGCCCCGGGGCAGGGGCCGCGCTGGCGGGGCTCCACCGGTACCGACAGAGCCTCCCCGTTCCTCTCCGGGGGCATGGGGAGTCATGTGGGGCTGGTCTCGCTCTCTGGAGCATCGGGAAGGACCCCCGGAGCCTCCGGGGCGCCCCGACTTGGCCGCCTTTGATTGACCCCCTCCTCCCGGTCTGCGGTCCGCCGGTGCACCACGGGCCGGGCCGGACCGGGCCGTGGCGGGGAGCCCCGAAGCCGCAGGTGTGCGGGGAGCCGGCGAGGCATATCAAAGCGCTGGCACTGGCTCCGCAGCCTTTGTAATGCAGGGCTCGCTCGGAAATGAGCTGCCCCCTCCCCAAAACGGCCTCTCGAAGGGCCCCGCGCCATGGCCCCAGCCCCATGCCCCGGGCAGGGGGTCCGTGAGGTGAAGCTGGTCTGCTGGCGACGAGCGCAGATAGGGCTGGCACCAGAGCCTAATGGCTTTATGGACAGGGGAGGTGGGCAGGAGAAGAGCTTCAAAGGCTCCTCTTGTCCCCTGTTGTTTCCCTGCTTGACCCACGGGCACCATGAAAGCTGGGGCAGGGGCAAGCTGTCAGCTCATTCAGCCCTTTTCCTCCGAACACTGGCAGAAAGCAAAAGCAAGCATCCCGGGACTTGGGGGGGTACTTGTAACAAAGGCTTCTCGCACTCTGCCTCCCGCACGCTGCAGGGAAACACACACCTTATCATAGCATCGACACTACTGCTGCTGCCTCCATTTCTGCACAGACCGATCCTCCTCTGGGCCACGCGGTCCACACCTCTCTGCCACGGACAAATGCCACCCCGTCCTACCCCACACAACCTCCTTGCAGGGCCTGGTGTCACCTTGACCCTGTCCTTGCACTGGTGGCTCCCCAAGAGCAAGTTAAGTGTGTAGTCCCCTCCACTGGCTCCCAGGTTGTGACCACAGCATACATGGTCCAAGACCCACAAATACTCAGCCTTTCGCTCTGTCTCACAAGCAGCACCCGAGACATGAATCACCAGACTCGGCATCTCAGACCGCTGCAGTATATTTTTTATCGCATTCCTCATGCCCACCACGGTGGACTTGCTGTGTTTGTTTGCAGCACGCTTCGCTTCCTCCCCCATCCAGATGTGCTGTACCTGCAGCTGGTGGCCCACCTCACCTGGCAGGCAGATGTGGGGCTGTGAGTGCCAGAATTAGCTTCAGGACAAAAAAGCCTTGTGTGACCCAGAACCTCAGTGGGAGGGAAATTTCACTACTTGGGCACAGCGGGATTCACGTCTGAAGAAAACAGGGTGACTTTATTCACATCTTCTGTATCCTCCCTTTTCCTCCTCCCACAGCCCCGAGCGTGACGGCGGATGGTGAGGTGTATGTGTGTGTAGCCACGCATACATGTTTTGGGTCTGTTTCTATAGGGAATAGACAGAATGGAAAGTTTATCTCCAGGAGTCTGGGGAGGAAGGAAGTTGTGTATGGATGAATGGCTTTTCCATGACAAACAATGAGTGTGCACAGACATGGTGTGATGTCACCTAAAGAATTTCCAAGCCAGACTTAGATACAGAAAATGTTCTTGCTGGCAAAGAAGAGAATGTCCCACCTTTCCATCTCACCACTGCCAGAAGGAAGAACTAGGGCAGGGGATAAAAAAAAAAAGCTCTCCCTGTCTCACACACTCACACAAGGCATGCGCCATGTAAATAGATGACACAATGAGAGAGGTGTATCTCCAAGTTTCGCTCTCACCAAGTCTCTTCCCAGATTCTGAGAAAGCAGTAAACCACCCTGGTGCCTCTCCCAGCCAGGAATGCGAGACGGCATCAGCTGATGAGGCACTTCCACAAATACGGGTGATGTCAATGTCCGTGTCCATGTGTGAGCTTCTCTGAGTGCTTGTGCACAGCTGCAGCACTCCACAGGGTAACAAAGATGTACCACCATGGAGTGCTGGACCAGTGGTCCACCTCCAGCACTGGGACATCATGGAAACAAAAACCTTTCCAGCTGCTAAAGCCTGGGAGAGGCTCGTACAAAACTTGGTCCAGAAAAATACGACATTTATTAAATATCTGATCTTAAGTATTAATATGCAAAGGCAGCCAATGATTAACAACAGAAAAGTGTTTTAAATACTGCTAGTACCAAGCTGACCACCAACAAGCTACAAGCAAGGTAATGATCTTATTTTGAAACATGAGACACAAAAATTGCCCTATGGGATAGGATCACATATCCAGCCAACCTAATAACTTGTCAAAGGCAGCGGTTAAAGATCTTCAGCAGGAAAGGTCTGAACTCTGGGTTCTAACCAAAAGCTGCTGCTGGTGAGAGTGACAGCCGTTGAATTAAGATGTTAAATGTAGAACTGAGTCCTTTCTAAGGTGCTGGAAGGAATTCCTTCACTGTTTATGACTTCAGATAAAGAGGCAATAGCAGATGAGGTGCTGTTGGAGGGATTTAGCCTTAATCAGCAACTTCCACACCAAAATCTGCAAAGCACTTGGCCTGTAGTCCAAAGAATGCTCTCCATCCTTCTTCCTCGCACCTGTATCTGATTGCCACCAAACTCTCAAAAGCAAGTTTTACATTTTACAAACAAAAAGCTTGGGTTATTTTTAAAGTCAAACTACAGGGCTGGTTCAAACAACTTTGGCGAGGTTTTCTGCCAAAGCACAGCTGGATGGGCAAAGTGACTGAAATTTTGTAAACATGAGAAGTGGGGTGATGTGGGGCTGCTGGAGATCTGGGATTAACAGAATCAGTGAAGTGTCAGGTAAGAGGGGGAGTGAGGAGCTGACGGTGGCTAATTCTGGACGACTGATGGAGATACTGGCAGGGTCATCAGGACTTAGGGGATTCAGAAGAAGGAAGCTAGGAATGAACAGGATTTTGGGGTGGCTACCTATGAGTGACATCATTACACTAACAGGTATGGGGAAGGCCTTGGAAAAAGCTGGTCTCACCTGACTTTCTGTTCCCTGGATAAGTCTCAGATCCAGGAGAGCCCAACTTCATCCCAGGCAGATCACCCCTCATGGCCATCACCCCTGTCCTCCCCATGCCTCCCAAGTGACTCGCACTTTCATCTCAAACCATCCCTCCCCTGCAGCAGCCCACTCACATGAACTCACACTGCTTCTGCAGGAGAAAAGGAAGTGGCCATAGAAACAACTCTGAAACCAATGGTTCCTCTCGATTCTGCTGGGAAAGGTCCCATCCCACCCTTTCCAGTGGACTTGGCCCACTCAAATGGAGGCAATGAACCCACACTGTAGTTTGAGCACTGCAGGTCTGATGCTTGCACCCAGACCACTGTCACCTGAAAACAGGATTGAAGGTCTATTACTTGTAGTAGGGAGTACTTAGAGGGGAGAGCAGTGGCAGCAAGCCTTCATCTTCATAAAGCCTTGGCATTCTGCTGCACTCAACAGTCTGCTGCCCTAGGCAACTGTCTACTGTGTTGCCTGGCTACCTAAAATTAGTACCTGTGTTTGCCTTTGTTTGATTTTCAGAGGTGACAACTGTGCACAAAGCAAAAATATGCACACTGAGTTTCAAAAGTCACAGCAGAGCAGCTGGAGAGCTATCACTGCTTTCCCAATACCATCCCTGCTGCGTTTGCTGGATGGAAGCTCAAGACTCCAGGAAAGAAGGGAAGGTCATGTCCATGAGATCATTTGCAAAGATTTGGCAGACCATGAAAAAAGTTGAACCCTGGCTGGAAGACAGACATGATAAATGAAAAAAGAGTTACTCATGCAAATTCCTTATCCTATCCTTACTGTCTTTCAAAAAATTTGGATGCCCCCAAGCGTGACACAGATCTTGATAAAAAGTGCTGTAAGAGTTTTGAAAGAAAACATAGGTCTCCTTCCATGTGACTCCAATGATCCTTATTTCTGCCTCTTGTCTGCTTTCTCCCAGGCTGGAGAGTACTGGATTTACATTCTTCTTGTAATGATCAAGAGCTGCTTTTGGGTTCTTGTTTATTCTTGCAACTTGACTGAGGTTCAGTGCTTGCTTTTAATGTCTCACGATGTCCAGTGCATCCAGAAACATTTATTGCTCTCTCCGGACATAGACACTTACTCAAGACAGGAAAAATATTCACTGAAGTAGGGTCTCTACTTAAGGAGCCAGTAGAGATGCATTACTCTAGAAGGAGGGTTTACACATTCTGCTTGAAAGGGAATCCCTACCTTCTGGTTGGTCCTGCTTCCTGACAGCAGAGAGACATACTGTAATGTCCTGCTATGTATCTGCTTCTGGCAGCCAAGCTTCAGGCTTGGTTTTAACCACAGTTCCTACAAAGACGTCAGGAATATCATTGAAGTTGCATACTTGCTCATTCAGTTGAACCAGTTTTAAAGGGATTGTAGTTAAAAAAAAAAAAAAAAAAAAAAGAGAGAAAGAAGTCCCTTGAAACTAAATTCCATCACTAACACAGAAACTTAAATCATCTTTTATCTGACCACCCTCCACTTGTTTGGTCCTGCTGCCAGATTGTTCCTTTCCCAGTGCTGTAACCACCACGTTGCTGTACTGGAGTCAACCTTCCCAGATCTAAATGTGTTATTTTATTTGTATTGTGATTATTACTCAAATAGCAACTGGAGCTGCCTCCATAGGTCCAAATCCTGCTGGAGTGTTTCAGAAGGTGTAATAAAACCTTCTCCAAGTATCCCAGTATATCAGCCATTCGTGTCTCCCTCTTTTGTCTCAGCATTGCCTTGCCTCGTTGAATTGTTATACACTGTCTGTCTCCACTGGAACAGCAGATTATTCCTGCTTATGTCCTGCTTGTTTCTTTTGGTACTTACAGACTCAGTTTTATCTTCTGATGTGCTCATGTGCTACCTTTTTCTGCATCTCATCACCTGTCACCCCTGCTGACAGATCCAGATTTCCTTTCACCACTACCTTGCTCTTTCATTTTTCCATGACTCCCTTGGCCAATGACATTCATTCTCACTGTCACCAGGGCATGTAGTGGAGCAAATGCCAAGATATACCTGCCAGTCTCAGCAGAGCTAGTGACAGCTGTCCCTGAAGTGCCTCACCAAGGAGAGCTAGAATGGAGGACGGCTGGAAGGAAAGCAGATGTATCAGGCAACAAAAGAAGCTATACACTAAATATTTTCACCATTTAAAAACAGAATAGGTTTAAAGCATAGTGATTCTATGAGTAAAACAGCTCCTCATTAGTTAAAAATACAGAATATATGTAAAGCCTTATAAGCACTGTAATTTATGCTACAATATTTCACATGACAGGCAACTGGCTCACCTGGAGCAAGACCATCTTACCCACTGCAAAAAAAGAAACAAACTCCAAGGATACACATGGAGGGAAGATATGACCCTCCTCCCTCTCAAGGTGATTCATAGTAGTTGTGCTCTTACAAAAGATTTAATGCTATTGTTGATCTAACTGGGTTCACTGAGACCACATGTCCCAAAAAAAAGTGCAAGAGGTGTAGCAGCAACCTGTAGAGCTGAAACAAATGCGATTTTGATTGTTTGAAATACAGAAGGAAGCAACTCAGATCCATCCTAGCAGCTACTGGCTGCCTGGAAGACATCCATATTTATGATATTCCTAGGGACAGATCCAGGCCATGCGGTTTTCCAGGGGAACTCCATTTGCATGTTGGTGGCTTCAGTTGAGAGCCAGAGAACTGAATTAGGACATGTATGGCCCAAATTTTGCAGTTCTTGTTCCCACAACTACCAGAATACAAGTGCTTCTGGGGCAACAGCAAATCATCTGTAATAATGAACTGAAACCTTCTTAGCCTCATCTATTTACATGGGCAAGCCCTGTAAGAAGTTAGACCAGCTCCACTATGTGTAATCATAACCTAACAAATCATTTCACACATACGTTTGAAAAAAGCACCAAGCATTATCCTCTGATGACAGTTCAGTGGCTTATTTCACATGCCCACAGTGCCACAGCTTACTTGCCAAACAGGCACCCCATCTCTTTAATTGTATTAACAATCTCTGCTTCAGAAATTGTTCCCCAGACCTGCTCAAAGGAGACACGGGAGGTCAGATTGAAACACAAGCCCAGGCAGGGTTAGGAAGCCCACGCTGCTGCTCCCCAACATTGTGGCTTCTTAGGAATGAAAGACTCCAACCCTTAAGGCCATCCAGCCAACACCTTACCCAAGTGTTAAGTTTACATGGATTAGCCATCTTAGAGGGGAATAAAACATGAGGAAAGTGAAAAAGAAGAAAGTACATCCCTTTTTTATTTCTTCTTCAAGGGCAATTGTTGGATCTGGTTTGTTGACCTGCCGTAGCTGACCATAACATGGACCCCTCAAGCAGTGACAGAAGGGCAGCCCTAGTCCTGCTAGAGAGCTGATGCTGGCTGCAGGATTTGCATGAGAACTCTGAACTCTGATTATGGTGGTAATGAGCATGCACGTCAGCCCTCCCTGAAGATTAGGAAGGATAACAGGACAAAGTTCTCTGACAGTGTGAACGAGGCAGTGAAAAGCAGTCCAAGTCATAGCAACTTCTCTGCAGAGATTCTAGAACAGGCCAGGGGATGGAAGCAGCTGGATGACTTTTAAGTGTTTTCTTCTTCACTCTGATCTTGCAAAGCACAGAGCACCCTTCATCCTCCCCAAAGGGATGTCTGTCTCTCCCCGTCCTACTGGAGCCATCCCAGACTGAGAAGATTATGTCTCTACAGCTCACAGGCCTGCACTTAATTTTTGCTCTGAGTATATATTCCTTTCAGTTTGTTCCATGCTCTGTAATAATTACATTAACTGGCAAAGACAGTAAAGTATGTAAAATACAGTTAAACTGCTGCTCTCTGGAAGTGAATGACCAGGGCAAACAGGGAGATGCACAGTTTCTGCTCTGTCTTGGACATTCAACACCTCAGTGCCCCTCACAGGGACTGGTGTCAGACCAACTTGGATCAATAGCCTCCTGTCAGTTAAATCATTGACAGCAAAGCACAATATTCCAAAGGAAATAGGAAGGCATGGAATAAATTCAAACTTAATTAAATTTCTCTCCTTCCTGTTAGAGTCTTCAAAGATGTTCTTAAAAAGTCCCGTCTAATGAAAATAATGTTAATGACCATTTTTCTTCCTCCACTAGAATTTCAAAGCAAGCACATACACCCCATACATTAGATCCCACAGCTCTAACAGCCATTATTTTTCTCTTACCTTACAGAAAGGGAAAGAGAGGTGCAGGAAGGGCTGAGTAACAAGTTCAAAAACAGTAAATCTATGGTGCAGATTTATCTCCCTTCAGCAATACATTAAACCAGGTGTTTAAAAGTAACTATACACCTACTTATTATTGCTGAATCAAGATCAAAACTAAAATCTGCTTGCTTTTTCCATCCTTTCGACCATCAGACACTTCTGCCATCAGTTAAGTGTTGTTCCTGCTCAAATACAGGCCATTCAAGGGTGACCAGTAAACAAAACATTCTGGGAATAATGCCCCAGTGTATCAACTGTATCGTCTACATAGTTAACACAGTTTCCAAACCAATGAAAAAAACCAAACCAAACAAACAACATTTTCCAAGCATGCTTATAAGTTTTCCTATTAAAAAAATAGAGAAAAGGCTGAAACACTATAAATAAACCCTTTATATATATCAGAAAAATACATCGAACTAACCAATTTCAGAACTTACCTTCTATACTGTCACTTCAGGGCAGGAATTTCCTGTTAATGCTGGATGCAACAGATGTAAGCTAAACCTGTTCAAGCCATCTTGGGAATAGACTGCAGATACATTTGTACCAAGAAGAAGATAATTTTATATCTCACTTTAACGCCAATCACATATGTGCAATTCTAACCTCAGAAAATAAAGTAGCCTACTTAAGAATTTGTTTGTAAAATGCCATTGTAACATTATTACCTGCTTTAAAAAAGGGCTTCTAGATCCCATTTTTCAGCAAAATGTGTATCCATGCAAACCTAATCTGGAAGAGTTCTGTAAGTAAATCAGTGTTCTGTAGGCTTGTTACCTTTTAAACCAAAAGCAAAGCCTTTAAAATTAAGATCCATACTGACTTAACTAGACTGTTCAGTTAAATCACTGCACATTATTTTTAAGTATATAAGGTCTAATATTAGGAACAAAGGGTCATGCTTCTTTTCAGTAGCACATCATATGATCCCACATATAAAGTCTGTGAACATCTTGAAAGATGTGGATTATTTGGGGTCCCTAATCTGTCTGGCATCTCACCATGCAAAAACTGCGACTCTAATTTCCAGTCTAAATTTATTCGTGTTCAGCTCACACCCATTTGTTCATGTGCCAGCTTGTCCCTTAGAGCTCAGGATGCCAAAACTGAGGCCAGAGCCTGATAATATGGTCCTGCTGGCAGCATGACCAGTGTAATAAAGACCCCTTCCAATCCGGGGGCTAATCCCAGACCTGTGCCACAGCACACTTCTTTTTCAAAGTCCCTTGACAATATAAGCAGTTAAACAGATGATAGAAGGAATGGAAAAGATTAAAAACTAACCCTATAAAAACAAAAGACTGAGTTTTACTTATTTATAAGCCTGGACTGGTTCATGTAGGAATCGGAAGCACAGCAGACCTGGGCAGGACCAAGAGGCTGGAGGGGGCTGAGCCACAACAGTTCCACCTTTGCCTGAGTTAGATTTGTATGGAGTCACACTGGTGCATCAAGAAAAGTTATATTCCTGGGAGGTTTTTCTGATTGTGGATCCGTTCCCTGACTGATTTCACAGCTCACTGCCACAGCCTGAGGGCACAACTGCACAGAGGGTGAACATCAGCTTCTTGGACAGGAACTATTTAAGCCCATATGGCTGCCAAAACCCCTGTGCAACCAGGGCAAGACATCAAGTGCAAGGACATGGTAATAGAAGAAAATAAATTTAAATCTGAGCTTTAAAAATTTAGTAACAAAGCATTAATTTGAAAGCTGCCTCTGTGTAAAACTATCTGGTTTTGAACAGATGAGGTTTCCAGTGTAGCAACTACTATTTGCTGCTTTGTAAATCCTTTCCTGAACATAAAGAAAAAAGAACTGGAAAAGTAACGAAAATTGCAAGTGCACTTTACTAAAATTTATTCCTTTTCAATGACTTTGAATTTAACTCAGTTTTCAAAGCATATTATATATATATTTCAACTGCCAAAGCTATCCAAAAGCTTTCCAAAAAAAGCTATGCATTTTTCCTGCTTCTCTCCTCAACATGAACTGTAATATGACATTTATGCTGGTGGTACAGACACCAGAACAGCACCCATCTTCTCCTCCTACAGCTCTGCTAGCCCAGAAGGGCTAATGAAAGTCAAAACTCAGTTTATATCAACTGAGCCAGTGTAAGTTGTCACCAGACAAGCTTTCCATCCATCCTGAGGGTTTCTGAGCACATCCTGCACTTCATTGGTGAGGACTTTATCCTGCAAAGAGATCAGCCCACACCTAGGCTTCAAAATAAGGGATCAGGTTTCAGAGGTGCCTGTGGAAAACTGAGCTTTCCCTTTCCTGCTTTTGACGTGAAAGAGAAAACTCCAAGGGGTTAAATTATCTGGAAAATGTAAGTATTTATCTAACATCTCATCCACTCATAAAGTGCAGTTCAATTTGAGGAGGATGGACACCACAGAATTTGACCCTAAGCTGTTCTGAGAGTCCATTCAGCAGTACTCACGGTTCACAGCTCTTCAAATAGTGATTTAGAAGTCACAGTTCCTGCAGCCGGTGCAGTTGGGCTGGATAAGGGTACCCAGTTTGGATCATTAAGATCCTGCAAACTTCAGAAAGGCACTTGGATGTTTTGGCTTCTAATTCCAAACAGTTTTTCAATCCAGTTTGCTATCAAAAGCTGAGGAAAGGCAGGACTGCTTCTTTTGGTGCAATGTGGGTTGATGTCATCTTTGAATGATCATACACCTCCAGCATCAGGTGGCATGAGAGTGTCACCAAGTCACAGCATCACACTTGAAGAACGAAACCAGTAACAACTGAGTGATTCTCATTCCTGGTGAAAATCCAGGTGTGCAGACAATCGTGCACTAATTCGTCAGAGGGAAGGGCAAAGGGCATTTTCCTCAAAAGCAACCACAGCTTGGAAGACAAAAATCCTCTCCTGTAGCCAAATTTTACCCTGGGCACAGAGTGAACATCAGGCCAGGTTCTCTGCAGGGACAGCCTGCCTCCCTTCCCCGGTCACTGAGGCTGCATCACACCTTTATGCTAATTGTACTCGTTGGCCATATAATGCACGGCACTTAAATTGCACTGCACTGGCATTTCCAGCAAGGAGCACGTACAAAGCCAATGGTTTGGCACAAACAGTCCTCCCTCCCCATGATGACTTCGTCTGGAGCTCTGCTGATCCAGGCAAGGTGGGGAACTGACCCTGTGTCTGGTGACTACAGGTCAGGACCTTGTCTTCCAAGCACCACTGCTGACTTGCTTAGACCACTTGTTTTGATTATAACTAACTCTGAAATTCAGTTTTTTTCATCTGCCAAGGGGAGGTAAATTTAATTCAGGACCAGAACTGTGATCTTGTCTGTGGATGGTGTGATACATCACAGGCTCCAATGCACTTAAAGATCCTTCAGTGAAAATGTGTAAATACCATTATTATTAAATCCATGTTTACAGTAATACCTCAGGCAGAACACAGCATACACAAGAGAACAGTCTATAGGAGACAGCTTTTTTTTCAAAGAAAGAAATGTTTTTATTTTTCCCTTGAAGCTAAAAGGAAAACAAGTATGAAGTGGGAGAAATCCAGTGGGTTAAGTTCTTCCAGTTACCACTCAGAGAAAATGAAAATTATCTATTTTATGCTATCATTCAAAGGATATATACAGTACCAGAGAATTTCCCCCCATTATCTTGAACATATTTATTCTCTCTGGGCAATATGCTATTGGATATGTTGACTAGACAAGACTATGGGATTTCTGTAGGTGGAACAGCTGTACATCTGGAATGCAATCTTGGCTTTTTTTGACAAATATTAAGTTCTTGAAGTGAAAAATGTTTTTGTCCTGCAAAAAATAGTGTATTTGTAGAGAAGGCAAGGAATGCTTGTCTTGCAGGTGAGGGGGGCAGGCTGCAGTGCATAGATGGGTCATGTTTGTGTATGTGTTTGCAGGTGGGGACCACAGAAAGCTGGTTAATGAGGATACATGCACTCATCCCTGGAACAGGCAGGGTGTAGGAGGTGACAAGGAATTGCCTGAGTCTCTGTATTGCAGAGAAAGCAAGAAATCCTATTAAGGATTTATGCTGTTCCAGCAAAATAACTTCCTCACTGGAAGCAGAAGCCAACTTTTTCATTGTCTTTACTTCACTCGTGCTGACAGTGTGCAGCTCCTCAGTCAAGCCCAGTGCTGGTTTTGTACCGAGAGATTAATCACTAGAAAACGGGCTACCAAGCCTCCTAGCTCTTAGTCCTGCTCTCAGTCTCCATTTCTGTTGCCTATGAGATGTATTTCCAAGACTTTGGGTGGACAGCCTTCACATTGCTGAACCCTCATAGAGTGCAAGCAGTTATGACATGAATGGTTTTGAAAATATAGTGATGTGCATGTCCAAACTATGTTCTAGGGAAATCATGTATGGGAGATGTCTAAGAAGACATTTGTTCATGGTGTGTAATAATTATAGTATGTTTTCATTTACAGTGTCTTCTCCATGCACAAGGGAATATAACAAAATGTAACTAAAACCGCATATCCTTACAAATGAAGGGAGAGAGAGTGTTTCATACAAAGGTTAAACAAAAAAATCTGTTTAATGTCACTTTGGGGATTAGAAAAACTGGAGTAAAACAAACATCCAGAACAAACTTTGAGGGGTTGCTTCAGGAAAAGCACGTGTGTGAGTGTGTGCCATCACATCTGCATATTTAATATGTCTTTCTGGGACAGCTTAGGGAAAATGGGAAGCTGGAAGTTTTCAATGCGGGAATGAGATGGAAGAATGTGAACCATTCTAAACAAAACACAGCTGAGTTGCCAGCTGACTTGCTAAAATGCCAGCGCCCTCTAGGATCCCTTGAAATGAAGCTGAGGACTAACCCTGCCCTTCAGGCAGCGGGTAGAGAGCCAGGAGATCTGAGCTGTACTCCTGGCCCTGCAGCAAACCCAGCATGTGACGCTGGAAAAGTCATTCAGCTCGAAGTTTCCAAAACTTAGATTCCAAAACTGATTTCGTGCCTGCACTTCTGGGCACCTAGCGTGAGACAGCAGGAGCCCAAACATCCAGGATTTCAAACAAAGTTAAGGCACAGGTACTAACCTCCCATCTATGTAGAGGATACATTGTGGGGATCAGTTTCATCACAGATGCAATGAGGTATAAAACCTGTGAAGCAACCTGAAATGCTACAAAGCTGCTGGTATCACATGATTATGTAGACCTCTCATTTTGCCAAAGGAGAGGTGCTACGGATCTGCAAAGGAGTATTATTTAGTTACCTGTTGTTTCTCATGTCCTGGCAACCACTGCCATTATATAAATATTTTCACAGGTTTCAAGATTTTTGTTGACATTTCCCGCTTCAGGGCATCAAAGAATAATCTTCTTATGAAAGGATTCACTGCTCCAAAAGGAATATAAAGGATACAGACTGGGATTGCTGGCAAAAAGCATGGAACAACAACACTGACAAGAGTAGGAAAATACTAGATCTCAAGGGTGAAATAGTGGAAAGAAAGCAGCTTTTCTACATAATTTAGTCAGCTTGTATGCTGGGGAAAAAAAAAAAAAAAAAAAAAAAAGGAGTAAAAGCTGTATTTCTAGATTACATTTTCCTGTGCATGCACGTTGGTTTTTTGCTTTTTTTTTTTTTTTTTAAAACTGGGAACCTTCTGGATTAAAGTTGTGTTCTCATTGTACATGACAGGGTCTGATCACAGAGAAGATTAATTTACACTATATTGTAGGCAAAGGATTATTCTGGTTTTTTTTTTCTGAATGGAGTAGAAACAAGTTGAAAGAACTAGTTTAAAACACAAATCCTTTTTCAATATTTTCACCTGCAACATAGTAAACTCTATGCTCTCTTCCTACGTTGTTTGCATATGCCCTTCATTTTGCACCCATACTTTCAGAGATTTTCAAGATACTTGGCATGCACAGGCAGATAACACACGAAGGTGAACTTAGAGTTCCAATGGGGTTTTAGCACATCTGTGCATACTTAAGAATGGAACCAAGAACAGAAGCAGCTTCTGCAAGCACCTTCTTTTGCCACCACTTCCGTGTGCATCCATTGGAGTTGCAGCAGAAAACAGAAAATCAAGGAAATGTAGCAACCACAGTTTCTGTAGGATTACTTTTAGGAACAAGATATTAAAGTAAGCTTCCACTGGCCAAAACTAATGTAAATCTTCCATTAAGTATAAAACTATATTTTGTTTCTTTATCCTGTGTTCTGCATATAACTGTGTTTCATAATTCTCACCTGCAGCTTGTGCTGGGTTCCAACTCTGATTTTCATAGCATGTTTCCAAAACAGTACTGCCCTATTTTTCAGTTTTCCCTTAAGTACTTACTTTGAAGCCAATGCTTGTAGGGCAGGAGACATAACTTGGTCCAATTCTAGACAATTTTAGAATGCTACTTACTACCTGAAAAAGTGCTGGTGGCCCTGGTCCAGAGTTAAAAGTAATGCTGCAGTAATCCATAGGTACAAAAATCCTGTGTTTTAAGAACCATATAGCAACATAATTACCCTTCCTCAAACCCTTACCTTCCAGCAGGATCTTAACTCTAACTCTTGCTATTGCAAGAATATATGAATTACCCATCTCTGCACCTCACTCCTGAGGCCCCTGACAAGGCTTTATCAGAGAGGGACAAGCTCAGGTATTGATGCCTTGGAGCTTCTTACAAAGAAGACCACCAACAAGCTGGCCTGACAGCCATGTAACACTTACTAGCAAGCTAGCCACTGTTGTCACATCTGCCCTGGCTGCTAGAAATCTTCAGCAGAGGGGAGGCTGCATCCACTTCTCCAACCCCAACCAAAGGCCAGAATATCTCCATCACAGGCTGAATGTCCTGGCTTTCAGTGCAGCTATGCACACACATGCAAAGCATCTGGCCATCTCTGCTGGGTTTTGGACTAAACAGCTGTTAAGAGAGGGAGATTGCACAAACCTGCTGCTGTAACAGGTACCACACAGCAGGTCAGACACATAATGTTTGTGCTGTGATTGCAGGGGTTGCCCCTTTTAGATCAAGCTGTAAAAGGTCTGAGTTTGATCTCCAGGAATGGCTTATGAAAGCAATTGCTACCTGAAAGGTCTCTTTGTTGTTGTGCCACTGTTTTTAATAATAAGAATTACATCAGATACTTTCTGCCATTTCAATATTCTTTAGTACTGCTAATAAAGAAAAGATGAAGCCCAACATCTAAAACAGCACCCAATGAACTGAACTGCAAGTGCTGAACTTGGGATTTTACATCCTGCCCTCCCAGAGCACTTTTCCTTTTACGCCTTTAACCACTGAGCACTGAGCTTCGTAAAAGCCACGAAGGGTGTGAAATGCTCGATGGAGCCAGAGACTTGCCTGCTGCCAGGGGCTCAGACACTTGCTCTAACCACCAGATAGCTCTGTCCCACCAGAGCAGACCAGACATACATGACAAGTCCATGATGTTCAAGTGTGGTTACCTGGTCCATAACATTATTTTTGTTCTCTGAATGATCCTTTAATTCATACTTCGTTCAATCTGTTCCAGCAGCAAGTGTTGTGGCCAATTTAACAGCAAAACTGGGAACCGGCTCCAGCCCTTTCGCGCTTTATATCCTCTGACCATTCTTTATCGTATCAGCATAGTTATATTCTTGCCAGCTCTCCATGGACAAGCAAAATCAAAACCTGAATAAAATATCCAAATCCCAAAGGCTCAAATTCAGAGCTGGAGCCTTCACTGAGGCATCAGCTCTGAATTTTGCACACCTAACCACATATTCACAGCATGATGTATTTTGAGTAAGCCACCTCCAGTACCAGGAAATACATGATGGACCAGAATTACTTTGTGCAGGAGCCACGTAATCCTAAGATACTGCCTCGTGTACCATCCATTAGAGTCACAATACCTGCAAAGTACAGAAAAAAACACCATTTTTTTATTTTCAAGGAAAGCTTCACATTGTCCTAAGCTCCACAACAGAGCTCTGCAATGCAAGAGGATCCTAATGTTAGAATTTCCAAACAATCCACTCACAGTTACATTTCCTCTGCAACCCCTTGTAAAAAAAAAAAAAAAAAAAAAAAAAGGTAAAAGAAAAAAATTTTAACCAGCGTGAATTCCAAAGGGAATCAATTCCCTTAGCAGCCCTATCCTGATTTCTATATGCATGTATGTATGTGAACATAGATTATATATGCTAATGTATCTAAAATATCCACATTACACATCTGTTCTCTGTTCTGCCTACACTTTAATGCATAGGTCTTAATAGAGATCTTTGTCATGTAATTACTAGTTGCATTCACAGAAGAGTTCTAGGGGATCTTTCTTGCTTACATTGAAGAAAGGAAAGGAACTTCTAAAACACCCTCCTGCAGCTTCTCTGAAACCTTGCTAAGAGCAGGGAAGATCCACAGCAGTAGTCAGGAGTCCACTCTGAGTAAGAAACACTGATGAGCACTACATTCTCTCCATGACAAGCTGGCACCAATGTTTTGCTAAGCCATGTCAGAAGGTGATGAAGCTGGCTTAGGTGCCAACAGTGCAAAAGGACTCTTTTGATCTCATGCACATACAAAAAACATTCCCCAAACTGACTTCTAAAAAGTTACACTAAATGAATTTTAAACTCGGTTTAAGACCATAGGCTCTATCAGGCTTAGTTGGTTTTTGTGAACATGCTTCAGAGGTAATTAAGGTCTGGAGGGCAATTTATGAAGGACAATTGTAGGCCCCTGGAGTGTGGCTGACATTAAAACTTGTACCCTGTCCCAAAACAGCACTAGCTGAACTACTTGTTAAGCCAGTTGCATTTTTTGGAGAGGAGAAATTTCCCCACAGAAGCTTAGGCTGTGGCAAAATGCTTTAAATTGGGAAGCAATGTCATGGTGGGCTGGACAAAAGGATTGAAAATTCAACATCAGCCTGTAACAGGAAATTAGCTAAGGGACTGTAGCAGGATACACCCCAAAAGGCAACCAGCCTGCAGCCTCTGCAACAGATGAGTGAAGCTCTAGTCATCACTGCCTTTTTTTTTTTTTTTTTTTTTTTTTTTTTTTCCCCCAAGGGTGGAAAGCTCCACTGTTTCAAATGAAAGCCTAGAGCTCTACAAGAACAAGGGCCCCTCTGGGCTCCTACGTGCCCAATCATCATAGCTGTACGGAGTGCAGCACATGAATCTGAGCTGCCCAGATACCCCCTTCCTGCAGCTCATTGCTCCCTCGGATGAAGCTGCCTCTCCTCTTCCAGGCACTGGGACTGGGATGGCACATAGTGCAATCCAGTGGGAAGGACTGCAAGGCACAAGAGAAGGCAAAAAGTGGCACAGTCTCTCAAGGAGCCAAGGAAGGGAAAGTAGTTCTGTCAGCTAGGGGAAATAAGGCATTTAAGCCTAGTACTTCAGGAATTAATTTAAGGTTCAATACATCAAAAGGAAGAGAAGAGTTAGCAGACCACATGCTTTATTTTTTGTGTAATTTCTGTCCTGCAGCCCCGGTGGCCACAGGCCATAGGTAAGAAAAAGCCAAATGCTAAGCAGATGCCTATGGGTAAATTAACAAGTTTTTCATTCCATGGCTGAAGCCATAAAAATGCAGAAAACACATGAAGTAGAGTGGCAAAAGAAAAGGAAGAATAGGAAAGGACTCTGCATTATTTCCTAAATGATTATTTTGAGCAAAAGAAACAATTACTGCTGGACTGAGATGGGAGCTGCAGAAAGACCTCATGAACCTTATGCCCAACCACACAGTGAAAGATACAGGACAGGCAAAGGTGCAGCTTTATCAGCACAAATTATTTCCAATTGCAGAAGCCACAAGCAAGTTATGCAGATCCCCCTGAAGCCCTGCCAAGCAAAACTGTCCGGCCTCTCCTGAACACCAGTGTAATTAGGGAAAAAAAAACCAAAAAACAAATGAAACATTTATCTGGCAAGTGCTTTCAAAAAGAGAAAGTGGCATTTGGGAGCTGCTCAAGGGGCTGGAATGCTGGAGACAGTTCCACAGGGACAGATCAGCTGTCAGAGTGTATACGAGGCAGGCAGAGATTTTTAATAAAATGCATTTTATCGCAGGGTGATTACCACCTCCTATTTATACCATATGAGATCATGAAAAACATGGCAGATATTTCCTTATTCCTGGAAACACAAAAATCAGCTGAACAACCACGTGATAAACTGGCCCTTTTCATGCACTTTTGTCTTTCCCAATCTCTATTTCCAAATATCTATCATTTAGGAAAAGCGAGCAATAAAAATCTACTAGAAAAACACTGGCATCCCCCTCTCAAAAAAACCATCCCACAGTAGATTAGGATTATGAGTCCAATTCCAGGGCTGTTCCATTTAATTGTAAATCTTAATTGTTCAAAAAGAAGCACAGATGCTTGAACTATAAAAAATGTGGAACTTCAGGGAACTTCAGGGGCTCCAGAAAATGCATCACCTATTTCCAGTCTTTGTTGGTTACAAACGACAGGCTTTAAAGACACAACATGCTAAAACAAAGAAAAAAGTATTTCATGTAAGCTTTTATGCCTTAAAGAGTATGCCTTTCCCCACTTCTCAAATGTGGTTTGAAGGTAAAAGGCTTAGAGGGAGGGAATACCACATTATTTCCACAGGAAGATTCTGCAGCTGAATTTGGGATAATACGGTAAAAGACTTCATTAGCACTCTTTCAGAATGACTTGTATAACTTGCTCCTAGCTTTGCCAGCTATGAGTAATGCAACAATCGCTAAGATACACCAGCACCACCTTTGTACCACATTTCTTTCACAGGTTGCCTGATGTCTAGCGGGCTCAGCCTTCTGGTAAACGACCTCACTGTCTTCAGCCAAGCAACGCTCACTGGGGGCTGCCCACGCGGCGTGCGAGACGCCGCACCTTTCACCTGCCCCTCGTGTCACTGAAATGCTCCTTCTCTATCCTGATGCTCAGTGATTGGTCTGAGCACAGTGGCAAAATCTATCCTCCCTAAATATTGTCTCATTAACCTGAGGGTTAAACATAACCACCCCCCACACACACCCTCCGTTCCCCTTGACAGCACAAAATACTAACGCGACAAAGATAATTCGTACTGGGTGACAGGCTGGTGCAGCGACTGTGTGCAGCTGCGGCTCCACAATCGCTGAAACCAGGACTGCACATTGCTGGATCACCCAGGAGTACAAATTTGATCGGGATCGGGCCAAGGCATGTGATCACACTTCTGCTGAATGAGCCAGCGCACACGATACGGAGCCAACGCCAATTTTACGCTGGCCGTGAGCCAGCCACAGGGGTGCAGACGATACCTGATCTGGCTGGAGCTGTGTACAGTGATACCTGATCCAGCATAAAGTCTGCTAGTAAAATGTTAACCTGTCAAAAACTTCTTGAATTAAATTGAGCAGGCAGAGCGAGTGAATACCAGGTCAGCGCTTCACATCGTGCAGCCACCCTATTCTTGAGCCAACAATAGAAGCTGTACTGGTGGGTTCTCTGTGTTGCCAAACCACAGCCTGATGTCGATAGAGATGCTTACGTGCTCAGGGATCTCACTGCATGATCAGGGCCTCAGTCCTTCAACTTGCATTGCCTCCAACTCAAAGCAAAAAGGAAAGAAAAAAGCCAGATGAAATCTAAACATTTAACCTCTTAAGTAGCCAATGGGGTCTACTAACATGGACTCTGTAGGTGAAGATGTAGCCATGGGTGTTACTGTTGCAGATAAATTTAGATTATTATTAAAACAGAGCCTATTCCTTCAGCGTGGTGAAAGTCTCAGGACAGTAAACATGCAACTAGGCTTATTTTAGTAATATTTTATAATCTAAACACTATTAAAATGCACCCTGTCGTGTCGAACAAATGTGAACTTTATTTTTTTTTCCCTGTGGCAACAGAAGGGCAGTCCTGCTGTTTTGAAACTGTTTTGAAAAGCCCTACCTGATCTCTGGTAGAATTTAACCCATTTTTAATGCTACTGCAACAGTGCCTAATGTTGAAACATTAAGCTACCATTACACAAGACTATGGACCTTTAAAAAAACATGAATTTCAAACATACTTTCTTGAAAGTGCTGGAAATCCGTAGAGATGGTTCGGTTTATGTGACTGTTTGAACTCTTTTCACAGTTAGTTCATAGACACCATTAGGTGAAAGCCATTTTCCCAAGTTTCTCTATTTCCTATCACAGAGACCATAACATGTCCCATACAGAAGTCTCCCAGCCTTGACAGCTACCCAGATCCCCGAGCTGTTTACATAAATGGATAAACTCCTATCACTCCTGCAGGGATGCCTAGACAGGGAGTCCCCAAATTTTGTCCCTCAAGGTCATCATGCAGTCTCGGGCCAAACCGCAGACTGCAGCAGCCACGGGGTGACCGGGTGCTTCCCCCTGCCCCACTGTGCAGCAGCGTGAACCCCCAGTCCCTCCTCACGGTGGATCCCCAGGCAACTCAAGGCTCCGCTCACTCGCCAGCCTCAGGCGGCACTGACAGGTGGGGCGCTGGTAGGTGCCGGTGGCTCCTCGGGGAGCATAAGGCCTGAAGCGGGGCGGCCACCCGCAGCAGGGACAAGTCACCCGAGGGTGACAATGCAGCATCCAGACACGACTTCTCCTCACTGACAGGGAGGAAAGGGGGGGCGGGGGGGAGCGCCCGAGTCACCCTCCGACCGCTCCCGGCGGAGGAGCGGCGAGACGAGAGGCGCCGCGGCGGCGCGGCAACGGTTAACGGCGGGACTCAGCGAATGGGCCGCGCTGTTTCCAGGGCGACGGCTCCGAGTGTTCCGGATCGTACCATTGCGCAAGCGGTACGGGGGGGAAAGAAGGGGGAGGCAGAGGCGGCGACCGGCGCCGCCGCCGACAGGCCCGGCCCAGCGCCGCCTCCTCCTTCCCTCCCTTCCTCCCTCCCTCCCTCCCTCCTCCTCCCCCCCGCCTCGCCGCGCCTCCTCCCCCTCCCTCCCTCCCTCCCGCCCGGCCGGAGCGCGGCGCCGGGGCCCAGCAGCAAGCGGCGCGCGGCGGAGCGAAGCAGGCGGCTGGCGGCGGCCGGGCCCGGAGCGGCGGAGTCGGTACCGGCGGCGGGGTGGGCCGGGCCGGGCCAGCGCGACTCCCTGGCCTCGCTGCCTTCTCGCCGCCTCCGCCGCGGGATGCGGGCGGCCCGGGGCCGGGGGCTGTGAGCGGCGGCAGCGCGGAGACAAAGGGAGGCGGCGGGGCTCGGCGGCCGGCACCAGGGACGGAGCGCGGGGGCCGCCGCCGCCGCCGGGGCGCACTCGCCCGCCCGCCGGGAGGCGGCACGATGCGGCACGGGGCGGCGCGGCCGCAGCAGCGCGGCGGCAGCAGCGGCGCGGCCCGCCCGGCGCGGCGGTAGAGGAGGCGGCGGCCGCAGGGCGCGGGGCCGGGCCGGGCCGGCGGTCGCGCAAAGTGTCTCCCGCGGGCCGGGCCGCGCCGCCCGGGCCGGCGATGTGAGGGCGGCGGCGGCGGCGGCGAGGAGGAGCCCGGCGCGGCACGGCGCGGAGCGGAAGGCGGGCGGGCCCCGAGCGGAAGCGGGCCGGGCCCGGCGGCGAGGAGGAGCGCGGCGCCGGCGGGGGCGGCCGGGCGCGGGCGTGCGATGGAAACGCACATCTCGTGCCTGTTCCCCGAGCTGCTGGCCATGATCTTCGGGTACCTGGAGGTGCGGGACAAGGGCCGGGCGGCGCAGGTGTGCACGGCCTGGCGGGACGCCGCCTACCACCGCTCGGTCTGGCGGGGCGTGGAGGCCAAGCTGCACCTGCGCCGCGCCAACCCCTCGCTCTTCCCCAGCCTGGCGGCGCGGGGCATCCGGCGGGTGCAGATCCTGTCGCTGCGGCGCAGCCTGAGCTACGTGATCCAGGGCATGGCGGACATCGAGAGCCTCAACCTCAGCGGCTGCTACAACCTCACCGACAACGGGCTGGGCCACGCCTTCGTGGCGGAGATCAGCTCCCTGCGCTCGCTCAACCTGAGCCTCTGCAAGCAGATCACGGACAGCAGCCTGGGCCGCATCGCCCAGTACCTCAAGGGCCTGGAGGTGCTGGAGCTGGGGGGCTGCAGCAACATCACCAACACCGGCCTCCTCCTCATCGCCTGGGGCCTGCAGCGCCTCAAGAGCCTCAACCTGCGCTCCTGCCGGCACCTCTCCGACGTGGGCATCGGGCACCTGGCGGGCATGACGCGCAGCGCGGCCGAGGGCTGCCTGGGCCTGGAGCAGCTCACGCTGCAGGACTGCCAGAAGCTCAGCGACCTCTCACTCAAGCACCTGGCCCGCGGGCTGGGCCGCCTCCGCCAGCTCAACCTCAGCTTCTGCGGGGGCATCTCGGACGCGGGGCTGCTGCACCTGTCGCACATGAGCAGCCTGCGCAGCCTCAACCTGCGCTCCTGCGACAACATCAGCGACACAGGCATCATGCATTTGGCCATGGGCAGCCTGCGGCTCTCTGGCCTCGACGTCTCCTTCTGTGACAAGGTGGGGGACCAGAGCCTAGCCTATATCGCACAGGGCCTGGACGGGCTGCGCTCCCTCTCCCTCTGCTCCTGCCACATTAGCGACGAGGGCATCAACCGCATGGTGCGGCAGATGCACGGGCTCCGCACCCTCAACATCGGGCAGTGCGTCCGCATCACCGACAAGGGCCTGGAGCTCATCGCAGAACACCTCAGCCAGCTGACCGGCATCGATCTCTATGGCTGCACCCGCATTACCAAGCGGGGCTTGGAGCGCATCACCCAGCTGCCCTGCCTCAAGGTGCTCAACCTGGGACTTTGGGAAATGACTGAGAGCGAGAAGGTCAGGTGAGAGGAGGGGGGCGGCCCGAGACCTCCATCTCCTCTGGAGGGACTCCTTGACAGACCGACCGACTGACTGACTGACTGCTGCAATGGAGGAGAGAAAGAGAGAGAGAGGGGCACGCACAGAGCCATGCTACCCACACACCCTGGCACCGGAGGGAGGAGCATAGAGAAAGAGAGTATATCCTTGACCCTTCTGTGCTGCTTACCTACCCTTGCCCTGGAGGAGCAGGAAGGGGAGCAGGAGGAGAGAGGGAAAGCACCTGTCCTTTTTCCAGGTAATGCCTCCAGCTCCATGCTGGAGAGGCAGAGCTGCCCCTTCCCCCACAGCATCCTTCCCTGTGGAAGAGGTAGAAGTCCACACTCTTAGGCACTGGGGCTAGAAACACCCCTCTTTATCTCCACTCCCTGACTCCATCCCCTTGTGCACTAAGGATGGATAAAGACAGACCCTTGTTTTGCCATGTATTAAGAATAGATTATTTTTGGTTTATATAAAGGAGAGTGGGAATGGAGATGGGAACAACCAATAACAACAGCAGAAAAGGCTTCCTCGCTACACTTAGAGACCCAGCCACCCAGTCATCTTGCGCTGGGCACAGATACAGCTTTTGGTAAAATAACCATTCCACCTCTGCACTTCCCCCTCCTCTGTTAACTGGGAATTGTGACAGAAATACTGCTCCCTAGGTACATTGATTTTTTAATTATTATTATTTTATTTTTATTTTTTTAAATCTGTTTTCAATCTCCAGTTCCATGTTATACTCTGCTGTGGGTGGATTCAGCCTCCCACTATTCAAGTTCTTCACTGCACTGAGACTAGGGATAGCTAGCTACAGCCTCCTTTTGTCAGAATGTTTCCATGCCATCCTGCACTATAGTTAATGGAAAAGCCTAGGCACTCCATTCTCTCTCCCCATCTCTACTGGAGATGAAGATACCATTTCTTCCTTGTCCTGTCTCTGTGGGGACTGGACATGGACCCCAGTCTTTTAAGCCTTCCCATGCACTGGGGGACACTGACAGTTACTGAGACTCATCTTCTCTTTGATCATTCTCTCTTTTTCTCCCCTCCTTCTTCTTGGCAACAGGGACAGACATATCCAGCTACATATCCATTCCTCTTTGAGTTGGGCGTGAGCGGGTAGGAGGGGTGGGTAGCTTCCCTCTACCCAGGGGACTTGAGGAAGAATCCCTAGCTTCATTTCTGCTTCACTTGAGATACTGTGACCTGTTTTTATTTTGAAATGCATAAAAAAAATTACTGCTACAAAAACAGCCTCTTACTCTCCCATCTATCCCTTGCTTATGTCCTGCAACTGATTCCAGTTTTCCTCACTCATTCTTCACAGTATTCATTTTCTTACATGGTTTTATTTTTAAGACATTTGAAGTTGCTGTTCTTGTGGATTTTTAAGTACATTTTTTTTCTGCTGAATATATTCTATATATATAAATATATATATGATGTCTGGCTACCTCGTTTTAATTTGTTACTTTTTTTTTTCCTCCTCAAAAGCCCTGGAATTCTTACAGGAAAGAGATTTTGAAACTGAAACATTTTTGTGCCTAGACTGGAATAATGCCCCTTGGGTTTGTTGTTCTTTTTCTCCTTGCCCTCCCTGCCTTTTTTTTTAATATTTTTGTTTCATTTTTTAAGCTTACCTTATTGTGTCCCACCTTCACATTCTGGTTGTGCCTCTCCCTCCCTCTTCACTGGGGACTGGGGACCCAAACTGCTTCTGCATTTTTACTCCTCTAGCACAAACATGTTACGTGAGAATCCATGCTGAGAATTGGGCTACTGTTAACAGAAACATGTAAAATGCAAGCTCTTTTTTTAAAAAATAAATTATATATATAGATATATGCAAATGCTTTCCCCTTCCCTGCCAGATCACCTACAAAAGGTCACTATGCCAGGCTTCCTGTTTGTAGGTGGAGAGGAGCAGAGCTGGCCTGCAGGCCCTGAGGCTGCAATGTGAAGGGGAGGAGACTGAAGTTCATCTGTCTTATCTCTGTCAATAAAATGGAGCTGGGTCTTTAGATTTATTTTTTTTTAATTATTATTTTAAAGAGAAAGAGTAAGTTTGGATTTTGTTTTGTTTGCTTTTTTTTAAAAAGAAAAATATCTTGGGTTTTTTTCCTGCTCATCTGTTCAAAATCTCAAACCCTCCACAGTAACAGGCCAGACCACGGAGTTAACACAAACCCAGAGACCCCTATGGATTAATTGTACTGTTTGTGAATTTGTATAAAAAAAAAATAACAAAGATCCTCTTAAAACATTTTATATTCTTACAGTAAAAGGTTAAACATATTTATATAATAAAAGAGGAAATATGAAGTATGTTTTTGAAAAAAAAAAAAAAGCCATATGTGTCTTGTCTGTGCTTTTTAAAGATGGGTATCTCTCTGTCTATGTGTTGGGTTTGGTAAGTATGCTGTGGGGCTCGTGTTGGGGGTTTGGGGCTGCTCAGTCTTGTTGCAGTGAGTGGGGAGAGAAGGAAGAAAGAAAGCCCATGCCTCCTATGCAGGATGCTGAGTAACATCACCATGAAGAGTTTGAAAGGAGGGGGCTTAGTAGGACCAGACTTGTCTGCCAGGGCATTCACAGCAGCAGCCATGGTGAGAAACTTGAGTTCAGCTGCTCATAGGTGTGAGGTGTCAGCTCAGTCTGGGGTTAGACAGACTGAAAGCACTGAAGTTTGCTAGTGAGTATTCAAGGGCAGAGAAAGGCATTTGGGAGGGGGGATAGAAAGGCTGCGTTTCCTAATTTTTTAAAGCTCAAGGTAGCAGAGGCTTTTTTTTGCGTGTGTGTGTGTGACTTACTTAAATGAGACACGCCCTGGGTGGAAGACCCATCAAATAAAAAACATTCCCCAGGAGTGACAACCCTCAAAAATCATGCCCTCACCAGTGCACTAGGACCTGGGAAACCCAAAATGTTCTGGTTAGTTTCCACTGTCCAGGCTAAGATTAAAGAGGAAGTGAATCGGGAATATTAAAAAAAAAAAAAAAAAATTGACTTATCTAAGGTGTCCTTTGTCCTAGCCCATAATCTTTCTCCACAATGTATGACTCTTAACCCGATGGGGTCGCTTTTTAACCTTCCATGATGTGGGGTTTTTATTGTTGGAGACGGAGCTTACGCGGTATTTATAAGGCAGTGACAAAAGCCCATCTCCCCCCCAAGCCCGGTGGTGGGGCTCGCTTGCCCCGCTGCCCCCTTTCTGCCTCGAAGGAGGGGGAATGCGAAATGGTGGAAGAAGCCGGAGCCATTGTTCAGCAAAGTTAAAAGAGGAGCTGTCCTTGCTTGCTTGCTCAGTCATGCATACTCAATCTGGCCGGGCCGGGTCCCTATGGAAAGGAGGAGGGCGATTCTTCCCCTCTTCTTAACATTCCTCTCCAGGCCTGGCTGTATTTAAGCTGCTTTCCTCCACGCCGAGGAGGAGGGAGGGGGATGGTCTGAAGTTCCTGTACATTTGCATTTTAAGCACTTCCAGCGCTGAGCAGGCCACTTTGTTTGGCTCCTGCAGCCCTCCACAGGCTGCTGCTCCAGGTGGGTCATATGCCCTACCAAAGGAGATCCCCTGTGCATCAGGGGGGCCAACCTGCCCCAGGTTCTTAACCTCTGCCTCCACAGGTAGATTTGGTTGAGGCCGGACTGGTGGGCATACTTTGCTGCCAACTCTAACCACCTCACCCCTTTTATGTCACTGCTGCATTTCTAAGGGGAAAATAGTTCCCAACTCTGGCCCTCCTGAAAAGAAACCACCTCCTCCACATCCCGAGGACCTGGACTGCCTCAGGGTTTGGACTTTGGGGCGTGTGTTGATTTTTCCTCCTTTCCTTCCAAGACTTCCAAACTTTCTGCTGGGAGTCCATCACAAAAGCTGCATTGTTCGTGTTCGGGAAAGCCACCACAATTGGATCTAATAGAGCCTGACACTATATCCATCTTCCTTTCCTTGGAGGGAGGCTTGGGATCTGTCTTCCCTGCATTAAGAAAAAAAGTTTACAGTAACTTCTTGACTGAAAAAGAGGATGTATGAACATTATAAACAATGGGAATTCCAGATCAGGTTTCCATTACTGCTGTAAATGCAAATGTTTCTGGGGTAGGCAGCAGTTCCAGACAGGGATGGGGAACAAGATACACCTCTCGTAAGGTAGATTTGCTTCTGCTAGATTAGAATGAAAATAATTAAAATGGCATCTCCTTAATAAGCCCCATGATCACATGGGTTAGAGTGGAGCATCTATGTCTAAATGTGTGTGCTTGTAAATTCTGTAATCAGAACTAGGACAGAATTTTTTCCCCCCTTAAAAAAACCCCCAAACTTCCCACATAAACAAAACCAAGCCAAAACATAGCACACATGGCTCACAATACTAATTAAGGGGAACTGAAGCCCAAGGAAGCTGCTGAAACCAAAGTCTCTCCAAAGCCCAGCATTTTAGACACCCTAGGCTGTTCCTGCAGATGGATAAATGCTCCTCATGCCCCAGTGAGGCAGCACCTCCTTGTGCTCTTCACTGCCCAGCGAGGCCAGGGCTGGGGGAATGCAAGTGTTTACTAGTGAAGAAAAGGATTTCTTACACAATCCACTGCCAGCAGCCATATACAAATTACCATATGACTCCTCAGGCTAACAAGGAAACTTAATTTTCACTCTCCAGACGCTCTTGAATTTTTGAAGACAACTCAATTGGCAACTGGGGTAGAAAACCATAAAAAACCCGCACCACTATTTGGAAGCAAGCTGGCAGTCTCCCATCTGTGTCAGAGAGCCCAGAGTGCCCCAGCGGTGGTTTTGGTGCCAGCTTTCACTGTTGTACCCAGCAAAAGCATATCCAGACACTCTAGCTGGGGCAGAAGGGTCCCTTGCCTACAGCTGGGGCACAGAGGCTGAACCAAGGACCTGCTTTATGGACTGGTGACCCTGGGGAGTAGAGGGACCATGCTTGAAAGGTGGCAGCAGAAAGCAGAGCAATGCAGGAGTGACATTAAGTGGGGGTGAAGGGACTGGGCAGGAGAGGAGGTGGTCAGGAACAGAGGGTGAGTGACAGGGAATGCTGGCTCACAAGCTGCAGCAAAGTCCCTGCATGCGTGGAGCTCCCCAGTCTGCTGCAGCAGCTGCTCCTCTGGCCAGAGCTGGCTCCTCTCTCTGGGAGATGGGGAGGACAGGGAGGCTCCACCTGGGTCCTACTGCCCTTGGACTGGCATATGGGAGGTCCGCGCATGACAGATTTATACATTTTATATGTTCCCACCCCACACTGTGGGTTGGACTGAATCAGTTCGTCGTGGTGGTTCTGGGGTCCTTTGTTTCCCTGATAATAAATAACGGGGTCACGGGGCAGCTGTCATGCAAGCCACCTGGGGCCTGTGCTAGCAGGACATGTGATCTCTGTGCTAGATAGTATAGAGGTTACTACTGAACCTGCCCTTTGGTCGTCAGGGAAGAGTTAAAATGAGAGCTGGGTGGCCAAGACACCCAAAGTTTTTGGAACTAAAGCTGGAACTTAGCACAGGCTGCCATTAACAGCTCAAGGGCAGGCATCCCTTGGATCTGGCAGCCTCGCTTCATACGTATGCAGGATGCTTCTGGCAAAGTGGAACATTTTTTTGTTTTCTCTCTCTCCCTCCCTCACCTTAAATCCCACTCTTTCAGCCAGCAGCTCTTTAATAGTGCCTTCTGTGGAGGAAAAAGATAATCAATAAACCAAACAGGGTGGTGTGGGCTGGATACGAGGACCCCTCAGGGACCAGAGCTGCTGGCTGGGCTGCACGACGCTCCCTGCCACAGCCAGCCAGCGGGGCCGTCCTGCTCAATTCCCCAGCCCCAAGTCGCACGGAAGAAAGAGCTGGAGAGGGGTTGTCAGGATCCTGTGCCAGAACTCAGACTCCAGCCACGTTTGGCAGGGATGCTAGTGTTTCTCCCCCTTCTTTAATTAAATCTACCAAATGCATTAGCTCAATGGCAGCTTAACCTGAAACAGCACTGCAAAGATTTCGAAAGATCGGAACCTGATTTGTCCTTACAACAGGAAGATGAGCGGAAATGGGATTTTCCAAAAAGATTTTAGAAAATCTAGGGCATGTTTTGGAACGGGCGTCAAAAGTTTAATACCAGGGTCTGGACACATGCCCTGAGCAAGTATTTCCACATGAGAGAATTAACTGAGACATAAATGAAACTCCACTTCTGCTACAGAAACTCAGTTGGATCTAAAAAGGGGCAACTCCTCCTAGTTATTTTCCTTCTTTAGAGTCTTGTGTCTCCAGGCACAGATTAGTAATTTGAAGATGAAGCAATTTCCCCTCCTAGCTTTAAATAAAAACTCCAGTGAAAATTACTTGAGCTTCATTCTCTTCCTCCCTCTCCCTCCCACTAAGTGTCCCCGCTTTATAACCCCTGGGCAACTTAAGCCAGTTTGGCAGGTTGGCACCAAAGATGTACAGACCACCACATTGATCACAGCTCTGTGGCCAGCAGCCTCTCTCCTTGTTCAGTGAGCTGAAATGCCAAACACCCATCAGCAACAAAACCCTGCCATTATTTCATTGCATGACAGCCACAGCTGCCTGCTCAGTATCCCAGTGTGAAGAACATGCATCCTTCAGTGCTATAAACTCCTTGTCACACATGTTGAGGAGAAGTCCTGTAAGGCTGCTTGTGCCTCAAGCAAGCTGGCTTCCTCTGCTTTTCCAGGCTTGTGGAGCCACCCGGGATGCAATGCCCACCTCTTGATGCTGGCAAATCTCTTGCCACTTGGCCAAAGCCCCCTACATGCCACCAAACCCTATGCAGACTGGCCAGAGGTGGTGGGGATCCCTCAGACCACTCGTCTGCCAGACAGCCAGTAAAATGAGACAGGGACAACATAGTAACATGGGAAAGCAAATGCTGCCTATGATACAGTGGGGTTTCCGCACTGGCAGGGGCTGAGTGAAGCATCCACATCCCCTATGTGCGTCTCTATCCTCTATCTGCAACCTCACCCCCTATACCTGGTTGGCAACCAGTCATAAGTGGTGTTCCCCAGGGCTCAGTTCTGGGGCCAGCTGTCTCTAATATCTTTATTAGTCCTCTGGACAAAGGGATCAAGTGCACCCTCAGCAAGTTTGCAGAGGGCACCAAGCGGGACAGAAGTGTTGATCTGCCTGAATGTAGGAAGGCTCTACAGGGGGATCTGGGCAGGTTGGATCAATGGGTCAAGACCAGTTTAACAATGTTTAACAAGGCCAAGTGCTGGGTTGTGCACATGGGTTTCAACAATTCCATGCAACCACTACAGGCTTGGGGAAGTGTCTGGAAAGCTGCACATCAGAAAAGGGTCTGGGAGTGTTGGTCAACAGCCAGCTAATATGAGCCAGGAGTGTGCCCAGGTGGTGAAGGCAGTCAACAGCATCCTGGCCTGCATCAGAAATTGTGTGGTCAGAAGGACGAGAGAAGTGACAGTGCCCCTGTACTTGGCACTGGTGAGTTTGCACCTCAAACACCGTGTTCAGTTCAGGGTCCCTCAGTACAAGAAAGACAGGGATATACTAGAAAGAGTCCAATGGAGGAGTACAAGGATGATCAGGGGACTGGAACATCTGTCTTATGAAGAAAAGCTGAGAGACCTGGGGCTGTTTAGTCTGGAGAAGAGAAGATTGAGAGGGGATCTTATTAATGTTTATAAATATCTGAAGGATGGGTGTCAAGAAGGGCCCAGCTTCTTCAATGGTGCCTTGTGATAGGATGAGAGGCAACAGACATAAGCTGGAACTCAAGAAGTTCCATCTCAATATGAGGAAAAATGTTTTTAATATATGGGTGACAGCCCACTGAAACAGGCTGCCCACAGAGGTTGCCATGTTTCCTTCTCTAGACCTTTCAAGACCTGCCTGGATGCGTTTCTATGTTACCTGCCCTAGGTGACCCTGCTTTGGCAGGGGGGTTGGACTCAATGATCTCCAGAGGTTCCTTCCAACCCCTAAAATGTGATTCTATACTATGATTCTATAATTAAGGTGCTGGAGGATGTCCACAGAAGGGTACCAAAGCTGGGAAAGGGTCTAGAGCAAAGTTTCAAGAGGAGCATCTGAGGGAACTGGGGTTGATTAGTCTGGAGAAAGGGAAATTGAGGGGAGACCTTATCACTCTCTTCAACTAACTGAAAAGAGCTGCAGTGAGGAAGATGTTGGTCTCTTCTCCCCAGTAGCAAGTGGAAATGTCCTCAAGTTGTGCCAGGGGAGGTTCAGGCTGGATATTAGGAAAAATTTCTTCACTAAAAAGGTTACCAGATGCTGGAACCGGCTGCTCAGGGAGGTGGTGGAGTCACCATCCCTGGTGGTATTTAAAAGGCATGTAGCTGTGGCGCTCATGGACATGGTTTAGCGGTGGGCATGCTAGGTTCACTCTTGGACTCGATGACCTTAAAGGTCTTTTCCATCCCAAACGAATTTATGATCCTTCATCCGGAGCTGCATTGCCACCTATAGGTTTCTCACCCCATCTCTCAGAACCCTCCGGGACCTGTCGCATCCCCGCTCCGGGTCGGGTCGGATCGGGCTGGGCCAGGCCTGCAGTTGGGGCTCCGTTCCGCCAGGGGGAAGCATTGCCCGCTGAGTGCCACCGCCAGCCATCAGGTCAACCCGCCTATCCCCTCCTCTTCCCCCCCCGCAACGGGGGGCCCCATCGGAACCCCGGCTCCCCGTGGCCGGGGGAGGAAAGGGAAAATGCGTCTGGTTGACTCATCCCGGGAAAACGGATGAGGTCGAAGCAGCTTGACTAAAGGTATGCCCCAAATCCCTGAGTGGGCAAACTCACCTTCCCTGTCGTCCCCCCCCTTCACCCATCATCTGTGGTCCCGCTGTTTTTTTGCGCCACTTGGCATGGTGAAACCTGAAATGAGTTTTCCAGCTTCGTGTAACGCCGGAGAGAGAGGAAGGATCAGAGCAGAGAAACACTAAGTGCAGAGGACATCTTCCTACTCTTCCCACCAAAGACCCCCGGAAGAGCTGGCGTGCAAGTGTGGGAAGAACTCCCAGCAGAAGGAACTGCTCTCGCAAACCATCCCCTACCTGTTCTGACTCTTCAAGGCTTTAATTTTGACAACAGTGAGTCTCACAGACAAATGCAGAGCTAATAAAAATCACTGCCTTGACAGCCCTGAAGGTCCAATCACAACAACAGGTATGGCTGGGATGGCAGCTCTCCCAGCTGCTTTATCTGCATCTTCACCGGGCCTGTCCCTGCACGGGACCACCCACACAGATCAAAGGCACAGGCAGGACGAAGTCCTTAAGGATGCAAAGGCTTTCACCCCTCATGGCTTTCTGTCCAGGGACACACCTGTCCATTAGCAAAAAAGATCACTCAGACCACACCAAGGACTGACCCTGCCACAGCAACTTCCGGTTTCCAGACCCAGACCACAGAGAACAAGGACTTGCACCGGGGCTGCCTGTTCTCTGCACAGGTTTCAGATGCAGAGTGCTGCAGGGACATCATGGGGACATGAAGGGATATCTCCCCCACCGCCCTACACCTGGTGGGGACTCAGCCAGATGGGGGAGGCTGCATGTGAGCGGCTGGGTGTAACTTCTACCCTGTCCCTGGTGCCAAAAACAAGCATGTTAAAGCTAATCTACCCCTGTCTCAGCTCAACTGCTTTTCTGTGACTAAGCCCCTTATAATGGTTTTACTAAAATCCCCTTTTGATGGAAAAAATCCCAGCTGGAAGTTTCGGGCAGTGGCACAATGTGCAAGTCTGCATGTCCCTTACCCCGGCTTCACAAAAGCCTCTAATCGAGTGGAAAATTTGCTAGAGGCCAGAGGTTTAGGCCTGCAATTATTTTTTAAGGGATTATCAGGAGAGAATAGGAGTACTTACGACCCTCCCTCTCTTTGTATTTTGCTCTGTGCCGCTTCCAGACAGATTCAGCCAGAAACCTAAACCACTGCAGCTGGATACAGCGAAACCAATACTCAGCTGGACGGCACACATCCCCTCTGTCCCGCAGGACAGACCCCAGCCTCTGGGTTAGACAAGTCGACTCCAGCACCATGCAACAATCAGAAATGCTTTTCAGTAGAACCAACACTAGAAGCTTGGGATATTTGCAATAACAGCTTGAGAAAAAAAGATACCAGTTCCAGACTTGTGAGCCTTGTTGAACTGAAAAACCAAGGCGGGGGAGGAGGGGCAAGGGATGCGGTCCACTGGACAGGCTGGGCTTTGGCTCTGCAAAGCCATTACGCAGGAGGTCTCACACAAGTTACTTGTAGCAATCTCCAAAAAGGACCTGGCACTGAAGATGCATGCACTGCAACACCCAGTTTTTAACAGCCTCGCTCCAGGGGTGGATCCTGGGCTGGGGTCCTCAGGGCTTTTGTTCTCTTCTGAGAAGAATCAGACACCTCCAAGGCTCCAAAACAACTTCCTGCTGGGCACAGAGCCACTTACTGTCAGCACATTTATCATGGGCCAACCAGAGGAGAAATGCCACTGGTTCTCTTGCCTGAGGAGCTCCATAGCTTGCTCAGAGCTACCAGAAACTGCCCACGCTCACTGTGATCCAAAATTAGGTGCTTCTCCTCTACCACCAATTGCTGCACACCAGCTTGCATGCAAGCAAACAGGCCGTGCCCGGAGGAAGCAGCTGCATGCCCTGCTTTGAAACAGCACTGAGGGAAGCAGGAGACCTGCTTTAATTCTTCCTTTCCTTCATGGCACTTCAAACCTACCCCTCCTGGAGAAACCATCCAGGAGAAAGGGCTGCTCTTCACTATTCTCATCTAAGCCACACCAATGATTATTTGAGATTTGCTGCAAGAAACAGAGTACATGAGGCTACAGCCCGCAAGCCTTTACGCTGGGGGCCAGTCTCTCCTTTGAGAACCAGGGGCAGCTGCTGGATGAAACAGTGAATCAGGTTTTGACCCCTGAGTTTCCCAGCCATTTGGCTGCTATGTAAGATGTTTCAAAAGAAAGTGGCAGCTGCCACTGGGTTTTCAATCTTATCCTGTCTGTGTGTGCTAGGTGCGCTCTGAAAGCACCCAGGAAGGAAGGCCAGGGGGTCAGGGTGCTTGCTTTCTGGATCATGATCAGACTCGTGAAGTTTTGGACAGACACGAAATTACAACACTCAGCACCTGAGGGGTGTTAAAATAAAACTAATTTTAAAAACCAGATAAACAAACACTGAGAAAAAGGCAAACGAGGCATCTGTGGAATTTAGATGCCTGTAGGAGCTAGGTGGTCCTTAAGCTGGGGATTTTGTAGTTTTGCTTACTGCCTAAATGTATTGGATTGTGTGGATTTTTTTTTTTTCTTGGATCAGGTCTTTTGCCCATCTCTAACTCATTCTTTCTGTCCATAGGGACACTGTTTTTGCAGAGTTTTAAGACAGTAAGATAAAAAGACCAGTGGCTTCGCTGCTCAAAATTACTCATTAAGGCTGATGTGCGTCAAGATACTCTGTACATGTCTAACTTCCAGAAGATGGATGAATTTGCTCTCCAAGATAGTGTGAAAGCTTCGGCACCCAGAGATAAGGGACCCAGTAACTAGCAGTGTAGGATTGTGAACTCTGTGACTCACTACCAGTGCTACAAGTGTAAGATCAAGTGAAGAGTGAGATTTAGCTCCATCTTCTCATCCTAAGTAACAGAACACCAGGCATGGCACCAAAGGAGAGCTGCCCTTTAGTACTTTAAGAGAAACAGATCTTTCCAAGCCTGCTGGAAATGTTGTCAGCCTGTTGCCTCCTGAATGTTGTCAGCAGGCCTCACTCTTGGACTCCTGAATCTTTCTATTCATACACAGCCTTCTGTCAATGGAAAACCTTGAAAAGCCCTACTTACAGTATAGAAACACGGAGGACTTCCAGAGATCACCATCCCAATTCTGCACAGAGGTAGGATCAAGTATACTTGGATCATTCCTGACAAGGATTTATCTTACCTATTCCTAAAATTCTGCCTAAAGGCATACCCTGCGGCTTCCCTACCCAACCACTTCCAGTTTACTTCTAATAATTTTTCTCCATATCCACCATATTCTGGTTTTCCTGCAGATTAATCTGTGGTTTTAACGATCTCCACAAGTGATAACAGAAAAGAGCTGATGACTGCTCTGTTTAGGGCAACCTCTTATGGCCTGGACCATAATTCCTTTTCCTCAGTACTTGTGCTCAGCTCCTTGCAGATGCATCTCTGCTGCAACATGCTTCAGCTCCACCTCTGCACGGGGTCTGCCTTGTGAAGGGACCAATTATCATCCTGCATTATACAGGTGGATTTCTAGATGTATGATAAATATGCCTGGAAACTATTATGATCCTCCCAAATGTTTGTTGTCTGCAAGACTTGAATCTCAATCCCCATGTGAAGCAATTTGCTCAGCGGGATATTATAAAGATTTTATATTTTACAAAATTCTTATAATATATACCATACAGATATTTAAAAAAAAAAACCAAAACAATTTGCCACTTGCAAATTGCTAAGGTTTGCTAAAACATGTAGATAACTCAGTATCTACCCTCTGTACCAGCACTCCCACTACTTTACTTTATAGATATCTGGCAGCCCTGCTCCTTACAGGTGTTCTCTCATACCCCTTGATCTAACAGCAGCATTCCTCACAGGAGTCAACAGGGACTGTATTTCTGTCTCCTACTTGGAGCCACATGAGGAGATGGAGATGTGAGGGATGTGCTCAGCTCAGTAAGACTGATTCACAGAATTATAGAGTGGTTTTGGTTGGAAGGGTCATCTAGTTCCAAACACCTCCCACCAGACCAGGCTGCACAAAGCCCCATCCAGGCCTTGAACACTTCCAGGGAAGAGGTATACACAACTTCCCTGGGCAACTTGTTCCAGTGTCTCACCACCCTCACACTAAAGAACTTCTTCCATATATCTAATATAAATCTATCCTTTTCCAGCTTAAAGGCATTACCTATCACTACATTCCCTTATAAAAAGTCCCTCCCCAGCTCTCCTGTAGATGCCCTTCAGGTACTGGAAGGGGATTTAAAAACCTAAGAGGATTGGATAGTGTGCATATTTATTTTATGGCAGATAACCAGCATTTCACATGGAGCTGCACACAGTCAAAGGATCTTCTTTTTCTAGCATAGCTTTATGATGCAAGGGAAAAGAGGGAACCGAGAGACCATGACAACTGGAACCACTCCTCTTCAGTATGGACACTCCACTGACAGCCTTGGCATTAGCATTACAGACCTTTGACCTTCATGGGCTCTTGTCAATTCTGTCAGCAGTACAAGATGTCCCACAATCATAAAGAGTGAAAAAAAAAAAAAATCCTTTTCCAGCTCTCGTCAGAGTAGCCATGCTGACTGTCACTATCATTGCTACTTCTGAGACTCAATTTCAAGCTTGTCACTGAACAGAAGTTCCAAGCTACCAGACAGTACAGAAATAACATTGCTCATCTAAGAAATGACAGTTCTGTATCTTAACATAGTGCATTGCCCTCGTGCATAGCTACATAACACATGGGGCATCAGTGGCAGGGGCATCAGTGGCAGTGGAGCAAGGCAAGTGAAGATGCTTACAGCTTGAGTTAACAGTCTAGGCACACAGGTGTCCCAGAGCACCACAGGAGCTCCTGGTGCCTTGTATTTCCCTGTAAAAAATAACTGAGTGGGTTCTGTTCCAGGCTCACCACACATCTGCAGGCAAGTGCTGCCATCACCCCTCTGCATCTAAGCTGTTTCATGCTTAAACTGAGAGGACTATACATGTATGAGGATAGAAAAACTTATATCTTTGGAAGTTTAAAAAAGATACTCAAGATCCCTGCATAGGAGTCATCATAGAAGTCTCAAACATAATCATCAATATTCCCGTTCCTGATATTCCTGTGTCAGAGCCTCACACCACCATGAGAAGAGATCCCAGCACATGTTCATTTTTGCCCTGTTCCATACCATTTCCCTTAAGAATGAATGGTCCTTGTAGACAGAGGGGTTCCAAAACGCAGCTTGAGTGCAGTAACTGCAGACACATTGTGTCAGACAGGGGCTCAGTGTTGAAAGAACTGTCTATATATTCCGCTGCGCACTGTTACAAACATTTAAAGAAGCTGCTGTATCCAAAAAGGAAGGACAAGTTCTTATTATTACGAAAGCTGGGTGGTTTCCAGGATTGCTGGTGAGCCAGCAAACGATCCAGAGCCAGGATAGATAATCACGGTGGAAACGATAGGAAAACCTACAAGTGCCCGAGGACCACCTACGCAACATCTGCTGCACATGTCTCACAAACCAGGTGTTGCTCCCTGGAGCACATAATTTGGGCATGGATTCAGCGTGCCACTCCTACCACCTTCTGGCTCCCACCAGAACAATGTCACACACGGCCCACAGCTACGTGCAGAGCGAGTAGCGCCAGCCCCAGTTCAGAGAAATCTGTCATTTACCCAAGAATATGTTGTGTCAGTACAAAACTAGCCCACAGCTAGGAATCAGCAGGAACATATTTGAGGTATCACACTCACAGAAGAGGAACAGAAAAGCTGCTTTGCCCACAACTGCCCAAAAGCAACTGCAGCAGTTTAAGTCAAACACTTAAAAGGAGGCACACAGAGAAGTCAGGGGTCAGGCTCCAGAAGAGGCGGATTTACGCTCCAGAAAACAGGCTACAAAGAACTAAATGCAGAGAGGGGTTTATCTTATCCCAGCAGCAAGCTTCACGCTGCGTACGGCCGTGTGTTCTTTACAAAAGCAAATGCATCTCAGTATGCCCAGCATCTAGTACGGCTCTGGTTGCTTAGACCACGGATCCTACCACACTTTGGTGGTGGGAGCATTGCTCCTTCATGCACTAGATGTTCTCAAGAGGTAAGGCTGAAATCCTGGCAACAGCTTCCCCTCTCTCCTTAAAAACAAAGAAAAAAAAATTGAAAAAATAAAAAACACACCAATCTCTGGTCAGGAGCCTGCTACACCACAGAATGAAAAAAGTGCTTATTTTCTTCAGGAAGAGATTGTATTTCTTGTATCAGGTTGAAGGTAGTTGTGGCATGGGGTTCAGCACATGGATGCAGTTCTGGAGGATTTTTATTTTAATAAATATGCATAACTCCAGGGGAAAACCTCTGTCAATACAAATCCTATGGAAAACATTGCTCCTGTAGACAGGAGAGAGGCCAGTTCTGTTTGTGTATTCAGGCACTGTATATATGAAGATATTTTAGAGGCCTCTATACTTAGCCATTGTGGTTTCAGTCTTTCCCAGGCCAGAGCTAGCTGTGTAAGCATATAGTCAGCACTGGCTAAACAAGTAGTTTTAAAACCATACTATTATTACCAAGTTAGTTAAAGAAAGCTCTTTATATTTTATTGTATCCAGACCACTTCAGGTCATGATCTCATCTGATGGCAGCAGGATGGCAGCAGTGGGTCTCGCTGATACTCCCTGGGGAAACCAGGGTCCCTCAGGAAGCAACACGGGTGACTCAGGCCATGGAGCTCCTTCCTCTGAGTCAACACTGACCCAGTGTTTCAGCATCATGCTGGAGGGTGCTGACCTGCCCAGCGTGTTGTCTGTCAGAGGAAATAAATGGGTACCTGACCACACTTGTGGTTATTAAAGACAACATGTCGCTTGAACAAACATCAGCATTTGGCTACGTGACCGCTCCCTACGTGCATAATTACATTTCTGCCTTCCTCCACTTTCTGTCCTGAATTGTTTCAATAGCTGCTGTGTTTCATCCAGCCCTAACTGCACTTTGGTGGTTGAAGAAGTTCCAGCAGAGCCCAAAACTAAAAAACTGGAATTTTATTGCTGACCCCACCTTTGGTTGGCGCCATAACCTAAGCCTGTCTATTCTACATTTCCCCCTCCCTTGCTTTCCCCATGTGGAAAAGGGGATTCTTCACGAGAAGAATCTCACCTTGGAAAATGCATTGAGAGCCACGGACAAACACTCCTTATAGCACATGACAGCACTATAAAGGTGAATTTCCTGAGATGGACCTTTTAATTAGGTATGCTGGTTAAACACTCTGGGATGTTTTTAGTAGAAAAGGTGTTAGGGAAAACAAGAGACATTTGTACAAACAGCAGTGGAATCTTCTGCTTTTCATATAATCAGGACTTACGATCTTTCTCTAATCCCTGAGTGCCTCAGAGTACAGACCAGACAGGTATTTCCCCCTTTGATGCAGAGGAGCTCAGTCATGCCTACTCTACAGTAAGTACTCTAAAGGTGCGGAGCATTAGCAGGATTTTTTTTTTTTTTTCCACAGGCAACTCAGCTGCCTATAATTATCTGAAGAAAAATTCCTCCTCTTCTTCCCTAATCCCAGTGCTCTGATCACATGCTACGTTTGCTCTGGGGACCCCATTTCAGATCCATGTGACATTTACAACACACAGTCCTAAAAACACATGAAAAATACACCTGGTTCAGGCATTTGGCACAAACTCAACCTAGGTTCACTGAAAGGTTTGTGACCCTTCTGAGCACATCTGAGGCTGAGTTACAGTTTTGCATTATACCTCGTGGCTTGGACTTAAAAAAGTCTGAGCAAATTTGGAAGCTTTGATGGAGATTCACTTAGAGAGTTTGAGTTCACTTCAGGCATAAACTCAGTTCAAAACTCAGAGCCTAAAAACTGCATTGAATGGAAAGCAGCTGGAGTATCTGCACTCATATGCACAGAAAACAAGGGTAAGCTCAATATGGATGACAGGGACATGACACCAGACCTGACACCACCAACACAGCAGCCGTGAGCATACCACTATTGTAGTTAAATTCAGGATTCACTTCTGAAGAAAATATCCCATCAATCCCACTGCCCAAACAGCGGTCTGCAAATTGATACAGCCTTAGAACTCACAAACTGGATTCCCTTTGGATGAAACTGCACACAAGACCATGCTTGATGAGATCTCCTCCTCCTCCACAACCATGGGACCAGACAACAATTAGTGCAAAATAACATGCTCCCGCCCCACAGGGCTCCTGTGTACATGCCAGGTCTTCAGCACCTACTGTTCACTCTCCAGACCCACTTCTCTTGGCACAATGCCTGCTAACATGGCCACCAAAAACTTGTGCTTACCCAGCAGAGAACTGGAGTAGAGGTACCAGTGGTACCTGATTACTTGGGATATCTGTTTATGAGCACCCTCTGCTGGATACTACAAATGTTTCTTCCTTCCAAGCCAGGGATACTGGCAGGCTACCTCCACTAAAGCAGCAAAACGCTGGGCTGTGGCACCAGGGAGCCTGTCCTGGGTATCCCCTGGGTGCCCCAGCATACAACATGCCCAGGCCACTGGGGAGGACTACTCTGCATCAGAGTATCTGCAGTGAGATAAGTCAGTATTCACCGAAAACAATCAGAGCCCAAAAGCACGCTAGGAACAAGAGAAAGTCAAAGCCGGCAAAAGCTTTCACCACATGACTGAGCTGCTTACAGCCCACTCCAGTCTGAATAAAACATTGCTGAAGAACAGATGACAATACCACATCCAAAATGCATCATTCACCAAGAGGACAGGAGGCATTTGGGCTCTGATGTTGTAACGTGTTCTTCTGCTGCAATTCAGACCTGCAGAGGTCACCTATCCACCACAACACTGGGATGGATGACTAGCAAAGAGGCAACTGAGACAAGAGAGCTGATGGTTTGACAAGGTGCTTAATTGTAATCTTCAATCTATAGTCCAGGATGATGACCACAGCATCCTCATATGCTACATCTCAGCCTTCAGGTGATTAGAAAGTTGTTGTCACCTCTGATCCCAGCCAGGTTTATAGTAATCATTCAACACAGAGATGTTCAGGAATGCAAGGCTCATACAATGACTCTTCTAAACTATCATCCACTGCCAGATGTTCCAAAGGAAAGTACTGGACGCTTATGGGGCCAGTTAGAGCATTTAACCAGACACAGCTGGAAGGGTGTCCAGGAGCAGGAGGCTTAACCCTTCTAAACCAGCTAGCATAAAATTCACAAACTGCATAAGATTTTTATGAATATCTAACTGATAAATTAGGTTCAGTCCTTTGTACATTCTACTAAGTTCTTGGTCTCAATTATTTATGTGCTGTAAGAAAACATTAAGTTTCACCTATGTCAGATGTTTTATTTCAGTTTCACCAAAAACCTTATATTACATAAAAGTATACACAGGAATGCCTGGTTTACTTCTCTCTACTTCAAAGTTTATATACTTCTGTCATGTTGCTTTTTAGTACTCTTCACTCTAACTAAGGATGCATAATCTTTTCAGTCTCTCCACAGCCCTAAGTGTTTTCATCACCTTTGCCTGCTAAATATTTGTAGCAGACTGATTGAAAATGAACGTATGATGTTTTATTTTTAACACCAGAGCCCCAGAGAATCCCTCATCTTTCCACCAAAGTAATCCAGAGCACATCCTCATTGCCAGCAGCTGCCCCCTCGCCCAAAGCAAGGGGAGCAACAGAGGAAGCAAGGCTTTTTACACTTTCACACTGCAAAATTCACAACAACTGCAGGAGTTTTGTGCTCCTGTACCATGCTAGCCAGTGGTAACGCATATGCAAAGACATTTAACCCTGCTCCCTGCTGGGAAACAAAGTCTCCCCCTCATTCCTTCAAAAAGTTAAAGGTTCTAATTTCTGAGGGACTTGCAGGGTGGGTAGATATGCTCACTGCAGCTCTTCAAAGATAGCTCAGAAATAACCTGGGAGGATCCCAGATGAAGGCTGGGTGTCTTCTTACATCTGTCTGGTTTGGGAGATGGAGTGTAAACAGTGGCACATTAGCTTAGATTAATTACAGGCTGCCGGTGTTTTGCTTTCATGTAGGGAGCTCCGGGAATATAACACCGCTGATAATTAAATAGCGCCTTCCATCAAAAGGCTCCAAACCACCCAGCAAACCAGCTGAGCTGTTAAGGTAGGGCTGCTGGAGCTGCACACAGCAGAGGCTTAATAGGATGTAGGAACACAGCACACTTGTTTAGGAAATGAAAAATTTCTACTAAAACTACAGAAGAAATTATCGCATGCTTTACATTACATACTGCCCAGTAAAACCTGGGCATGATTAGCATCAGTGCCAGAGGACCTTCACCAGATACAAAGTGTTGCATCCCACGAGAAAGATTGTTTCTCCCATGACATGACATCCCCCTTGTTTTCTCCCATGACATCCCCCCCCCCTTTTTTTTTTTTTTTTCTTTTTTCCTGGAACATCGGTTCAGTAATGACTGAGGAATTCTAATTAAAAAAACCAAACAGTGTTATCCCCTGCTTTGTTTTCTGCAGTCATGAGGTTTCTTTGCAGCCTTCCTACACAGAATATGAACAACACTCAGGTTTTCTTTGGGAAATGAGAGTGGGCAGGTAATCAAGGGTGACAAGATACAGAATACGAGATCAATGCCAATAGACAAAAGCTCACAGCAGTGGGGTTAATCTTCCGTGTTACCACAACCCCTTTTTCCCCATCTCCTTCCACACACACCCACAACTGCCCATCAGTTGTCTGTGCCAGGGTCACCAGCAAAGGAAGCCGCTGGCTATACTGGGAAGTGCATAAGAAAACCTGCACCCTCCTTCTCATATCCCATATCCCAGCTGGGTTACCACATGCTCTCTCCCTGTTAATTTCCTTTTCTGTCCCTGTTCTTTCCAGTCCCAAGGCTGCTTTTCCCTTCTTGGCCCCTCTCCTCATCCTCTTGCAGTCAATGCCTGCCAACAGCAGGGAAGCTCATGGTTGCTCTGGCTGGCACAGCTGAGTGAGTTGATGTTGTAAGGCTGGGCTGCTCCCAAAAACTGCAGCCCTAAACTCCTCAGCTGTTCTATCAAAGGCACCAAAACGAGAGGCCCATGCAGAAGGCTAAGGCAGAGCTGGGACTGACATGATTTAGTTGCTACTTTACATTTACACTTGGATTAAGCAGTGGAACTGGTGGAGAGGCAAGCCCTTCTCCTGCCCACCACATCTTCAGGTGCTACCTTACACCCCTCTGCAGAGGAGACTGAGAACCAGCAGTATTTCAGTATCTCAAGATCAGCTGCCCTTTCCAGGCAGTTTCCTGCCCTGGAGCCCCAGGATACAGGAACTGAGGATATTAACATAGTCAAACATAGACTAGATCCCACCAGCATTCCCAGAGCCATTCCACCAGCGTTCATGATGGCCAAAACCACTCAGTGTCCTCACAAGTACAGTGTTATCACTCGGTGGTGATAACAACCCACCCTCTGTGCAGGATCAGTGACCAATTCAGCCAGTTTCACCTTATGCATTGGGATTTAAGGCAAGACCACATATGTTCTTCAAACAGCAGACATTCAGGCCACAACCTGCCCACTGATACTGACAGCTGAAGTGCCCAGCCAGGAGGCAATCCATAATGATAACAGAGGTAGAGAGAAGGGCTTAAGGGAGAAAGGGAGCAAACTTCATGCAAGAGCAACACTTATTTTTTGAATGGTTAATTGCATGCTATTGTGGCTTAGTTAATTATCTAGGTGGATTAGAGAGCAAGACATGTGCTTCCATCCAAGGACCTCCTCAGCATATTGAGGTGGCATATTGTGCAGACAACCTTTACTTTCCACACAACAGTTGAATAAAAGCATGTGGTACAGCAGCTGGAGCACATGTCTGTGGGACAGCTATGTGAATTCTGCCTCTGCTTGCTATAAAAAAAACCAAACAAGACACCTTCCCCAAGCTCTGCTATCCCACTGCTGAAACCAGGTAATCCCAAATACAGGAGCTATACTGACTCCTGGGGGTTGAGGCAGGGATGCTGATGGACTAGAAGGTGGAAGGAAGAAATCCCTTTGCAGTAAAGCACCAAGGAACAATGTACAGGGAAGTCAAGGAAATAAAAAGCTGACAAACATATAGCTGTATCTGCTAAGACTGTTCACTTACCACCTTCCCAGGAAGTGCTGTACAGTAAAAAAAAAAAAAAAAAAAAAAAAAAAAAAAAAAGCAAAAGGCCCCACAACAGAAGCTAAAGGAAAGAAATTTCCATCTGCCTTTTCAAATGTCCTGAGTTACACAAAAATAAGCTACACCTGGGCAGGTTCAAAGGGCAATTGAGAATCCTCTTCATTTGGTGGTTCTGACAGCCAAGAGTGCCCAGGTGAGGTCCATGAAGGAAAGGAGGTGCTCAGGCTCACCAGAAGTCAGGGAACCTGGGTTAAACCCAGAAGTCCCAGTGCCCAGCCCTCCTCATAACCAAATCCTCTGTGAGAAACCTAAAATATTTTATTGCCATTAGCATGAAGCACGCAACCCCAGAGTTCTAGTGTTCCTGGGTGTAGACCAGGACTTCAGTGTGCCAGGATCTCTATGCTGCCAAAGCTGTACAGCTTTGGTCTGCAACATGTGGCTGCAGTAATATTCAGAGGCCACCGTGTTCTAGGAACTAAAAAGAACAAGGCAGAGGTTACTTCACATCATCACTATCCCCCCAGATAATTACAAAACCTTACAGCAGGAGTTTAAACATATTTTTTTCTTCTTCTTCGTTTTTTTTTTTTTTTTTTTTTTTTTTTTCCAAATAAGCTAGCCATACAGAAACACTGGTATTCTCTCACTTCTGGAGGAGCTAAGGAAGAAGAGAGAAAAATGTATTCAGCAGCCAGAGGTGTGACTGCAGTACCTCAGACATGCAGGCAGGTGCTCCTTGTGAACTTCTGGAGAAAGAGCAAGGGTTTCCACCCCTGCATTTGCCTGGGTAATGTGTCACCAATGCAGCTATGCTTACCCTGCTGCTTTTACTTGTGTGTAACAGAGACTAAAGTGAGCTCAGGTGGCTTCCTTGCACTGCATCCACCCCTCAGCATTTCCACACTGTGGGAATAACTTCCCTTCCCATGAAATCACTCTCAGTGCACGAAACGGCAGAGGAAGACAAGCCAAAAAAGAGAACTAGAAATTGCAAAATCTAAATCCTCTTTAGTCACTGAGTTGCATCTGTTCCTCACACATTTCTTGGAGGTATACATTTCTGCCTCAACATAAGTGAAAGCCCAAGGGCTGCAGTTGTCACCGTGCTGCCAGGGCTGGAGCTCTTTGTGATATATTTAGAGCACGCAGCATCACACCAACCCCTTCACTCAATAAGCCGTGATATGTGAGCTATGGGGCTTTTTGCTTTTTTTTTAAGGTAACATATCTGAAGAAGCTCTCAAATTGTAAATCTGGTTGCTGAACAAGAAAAATACGGTTGCTCCAGTGTTAGTTTGTTGCTGCAATTGGTTTTGGCTTTTTGTTTCGAGGTTAGGTTTTATATCTGTCTTTCAAGGACAAGCTCCTGATCGAGACGATTCTGAGTGAGCCAACTGACCAATGCAACTGACCCCAGGCTGAAAATAAAAGCTGGCTTCCCACCTTAGTTTCCAAGTAAACTCTACCAAATGACGTAGCACCCCATACTGCGTTTCACAGGCAGTGCAGATATATTTAGCCTGGTACACCCCTCCCAAAGCACAGTGTGGGGCATAACCAGCTGAGCAAAACCCAGGGAGGAATACAGGAAAATGAACCGGGCAAACCATCCTCTCCCATTCAATAGTATGGCTCTTGTTTACTTGCTTTGTTTAAAACAAACAAACAAAAATAACAAAGCAAGGAAACTTTGCATGAGGAGTTTTATTTTCAGGTCTGGCAGCAAACCCAAGAGCTGTAATTAGCCCTAGAAATTAACAGTTTAATTTATCTGTCTTGTCGAATGTTCTTTGTATTTCCATCCAAGCACCAGATGGGAACATGGGGCACAAGAATAGCATCTACCCTTCCTCCTTGAGCTTGTTGTGAGAAAAAATGGTGTGAGAACTACACAAGCATCATGGAAATGTGAACAAGCTGGGACTCCTCTTTCCTTAATGTGAAACTAGGGGACAATAAGCCACTATAACAACAACATCTAGGCGCCTGATGGCTGCTTTTGGGATCTAGAAAAGTGCCCAAGGGGGATGAATTTCAGTGGTGTACAGCCAGCTAACTTGCAAATGCTTGCTGCATTTCAGCAAACACCTTCCTAGAGGGATGCCTTTGGGATGTGGGTCATCCCAGGGCTGTGGGAGGGTCAGAAAGAGAGCATAGCTGTAGGAAGCCCAGAGGGTCCTGGGAAGTGATCTCCTTCTCAGCCTCCATCAAAGAGAATGAAGAACAGTGATCAGAATGACAAAAGGCAGTGGCTGCTTAGAGGCATCTGCCAACCTATTGGGTTTTGGCACCAGCAGGTTGTACGTGGTGATTCCCTTCCACCCAGAAAGCTAAAAGAAGGGCTCTTTGCCTTCTCTAGACAGACTCCCAGCTGTAGCAAAGAAACACAGGGCATCTTCTTGGCTTCCTTTCTGGACAATCTCCTGGCCTCAAATAAAAAACCACACATCCAAGTCTTAGCTGTAAAAGACTTTCTTCCAAAATTAGGAAAGCTGTCTATCACATACTAGGAATGAAACAAGAAATCAGGGCAAAACTTAATGACAAGGTTGCATGAACAGGAGTATCCTTGCAAGACCCCTATCCTGCAGCTGTCCGTAACACGGTTGGTTACTTCAAGCCTTTAGGAACCCTCCACTCCTTAGAACAAACTTTTAGTTCGAGGCTGGACTAAGTAGTGTGTGATTCATCAGGGAGACCTCAGTGCAGAACACAAAGCAATTTCTCTAATTATTTTCCTTATCCTCAAACAAGAGGTAAGGTAGGGTCAGGGAAAGTTCCTGACAATGGGAAGACTTCAAAGTCTGAGTAACACTGCAAGGCCATTGATTTCTCAGAGTCGCACTGCTTCATCCTCTCCTCTGACAATTGATGAGGTTGAGTGGAGTAGCTGCTTCCTAGTTTCATCCCTTTCCCCAGAAGAGTGCTCTCTAAAGAACTCTTTCCATGGCCTTCCCTCAGCCAAGAAAGACCAAGCACAGCTTTTTGTTCCCAGCTAGTTTTATTGCTGCCCCAGGCCAGCTGGCTAAGGGAGGACACTATTATTTGAAGGGACACAGAGAGGCACTGGGCATATGATTGTGATCACTGACCCTAGGGCACACTAAAACACAGGACCACCATGTGCTGAGACATGAATAATCCTCATCCTGAGGGGAAAGTTGGGCACTGCCACTCTGCGTGATCACCATCCAAGAGCTAACCAGGGTTAGAAATCCCTACAATTGGTGTCCTGTTTCACAGTCCTGAAACTTCAGAGATGAATGAACAGCAGTTTATAACATATGGCTTGAGGAAAGCTCTTTTTCTTATCAGATTTTTTTAAAAGCAATATGAGATTTCTCTCTAATTGGAGACTAAAAACTGTTTACAAAAACTGAAAATAATTCCTGTCCCATAGGTTGTTTGTGTACATATTGCTGACGATATCTGCTACCTGAACACACAGGAATGACTTCTTAGCCCTGATAAGATGAATGCAATTCCTGCAATCAAGTTTATAATGCAAATATTTGAAGTTGAGATGCCAAAATTTAGATTTGTTCAATGCCTTAGCATGCTAACGTGAGCATTTTCATTCTGAAAATCATTCGGTAAAATATTCCCAAAGAGGATGGAAGACTCTTCAAACACAATGAAACATCATTCTTCCTCTAAATATTGGCCAATACTAGCCGACAAGTTCAAAATATTCACCTAGCTCATAATTGTTCCAGTGACATAATGTTTATAGCAGCCCCGCCAATGCCATACTCAAGGGAGGTTTCTGTGAGAAACAGTCTTTTCTCCTTCAAGAATATGTCTCTTGCTCATTTAGATTAATTGATTTCACACACTGTTGTTTATGTGTGTGGCCTGCCTTGATTTTCTGAGCTCTCTTCACTCCAAACAAAACAACTTAGGGATGTAGATGGAGCCAATTGCATTTTTGGAAGAGGGGCAATAACACCTCAAAGCCAAACAGAAAAAGGCATATCTTTCTTCGGAGACTTTTCTCTGGATTATGCTTTGAGGCAGCTTGACAAAAGTGTGCTTCTGGGGAATACTATAAAACTGCTTCAGAGACACGCTGCACAGAGCCTGGCAGGAAAAAGTTCCCCACAACTGTGGACAGGGGAAAAAGTAACTTTGGAACAGAAAGATATATGGCAGTCTGAGAGACTCCAAACAATAGACGACCAAGAAGCTGTCTCAAGTTTTGAAACATCCTCATTTCATAGAAGAACTCATAGCTAAACTGAGAGAGCACCAGAGTCCTCATCTGTGCACAGAACATGTATCAGGCAGCTGCACAGTGCACTACCAAATGCTGGTTAGAAAGGAAAATTTATGTTGGGAGAGAAATCTGGATATTAATTTGAAAGAATAACACAGAGCAAGAAAGATTAACTGCCCTCAGCCTCTCCAGACCAGCCATGTGGACATGCCATGGATTCAATCTGCAGTGAATTACAAATGATCACACACAAAGTTGTGAAGTAGCCAGCCAGCAAAACCAGTGGAAATACACTTTTGTGGATCTGGCTGGAGAACAGAATCTCTGCTCCCCAAGAAGAGCTGGGATTTCAACATTTGCCTGCATCCCAAATAAGGATGACAGGACAAAATGTCGTTTCATGTCATGAACAATTTGAAATGCTTTTGATCTGAAAATGCATGGGAAAAAACTCTAGGATATTACTGATAGAAACAAAGCATTAAAAATAAAATGTTTATCCAAAACAAGAGACATTGGGACACCGACATGAAATGTAAATTCTTGTTTTAGGTTTCAGGTTAAACTGACGTTTAAGTCTGAATGTCAGTCGGAAACAGAAATCATTAGGTTATGAAACATCAGTATGAAAAAAATGTTTTTCTTCTGAAAATTTCAATTTAAACCAAACAATGATTTCTTGTGAAAGCCTTTTTATTTTACCAGCTCCATGTTTGCTTGTTTTGCTGCTTGAGGACTGGGCATCTGCTCTGAGCATATGGATGTCCACAATGGTCATATACACACCGAAGACACACTGGAGATTCCTTATAGAAGCCCAGGAATTTGGCATACCTACACCCAGACTTGTTTAGGTACATCATACTCTGAAATATTAGAAAGCAATACAGATTTTAATTTAGGGGAAAGCGTCCATGGTGTCAGATGAGCACTGGACAAGCAGAAACCCATCTCTGCATACGGATGAGGAGTAGGGACTGAGGATATGCCTAGATGCCCTCCAAAGCAGCATCTCTCCATCACCACAGAAGAATACAGACCTCTGTCCAAAAGCCTGCTTTGCAAAACTTTGGAAAGGAAAAGGCAGATGGGATTCTGGAAACAAAATATTACTTCTAATCACTTATTACTTCTTTAATATTAATTATTTGCAAAAAAACACAAAACACAAAACTCTAGGGATCCAGAACATTTCTGAACATGTCTCTGGGCAGATTTATAACAAGCAGCAACCTCTGCCATGTCAAGAAATAACGAGCCAGAGCCTTCTGTGAAAAAGGAGACAATGAAAGAAAGAAGTATATCCCAAACACAGGGCTGTAAAGTTCAACCAAAAAGGCAACTATGGCACTAACATTTGCTCCTTTGGACACACAGGACAGTAGCTATGAACATGCAAGTCAGGGCAGCACAAAAATCACATAGCAAGTCCATTTACAGCAACTAGTCAGAGATGTGGGACCTCAGATTGCAAGTCAGGAAGATTCACTCAGCACAATGCTGAGGTACACTGAGTGAAAGCACTACCAAGGAAATGGTGATGGAATCAAGAGATAAATTTGATGTGATGATGTTGGTATTTAAAGCCAAAGGCTTTTCATATTTGAGCAGAGGAGCTGAAGGAAAAAGTAAAATTTATTCAGGTGGAGTTACCCTGTGACTGAGTAGAGCAGCAATATCTGCCTGAGACCAAAACAGGGAATGGGCTGTGTTCAAGTGAATCCACAGATCTCAACATCAGCCCAGCACCTGTTAGACTGATGGACCTTCTGAATGACAAAACACAATTAGGGAATGGGTGTTGTTTTGGAGCTCTTAAATAAAATAATAAAACCACATGCCTCCCAACACCCCAGTGAGCAAAAAGATGCCAGCGCAGCCACAGCTGTGCCTGCAAAAGGAGCTGTTGCTGCCTTCAGCCTTTGGAAAGGTGTCCCAGCTCCATGAGCAGAAAAGCCCCGCTGGCACTGCTCTGCCATGGACACCCCCTAACACTGGCAGCCAAATTCAGACAGAGATTGATCAGGGAAATTGTCACTGCTCATTAAGTGGCACCATTTTCATAGAAGATACAGAAGCTTTACATGTCTTCTGGACAAAAATTTTGGTTGTTACATGTGATTTTATGCCACTGGAGTGCAATTGTTCTTGTGCAGAAGCACAGATCCACTCTTAGATCATCACACATGCTATGGAGGGGACAACCAGCTTTCGAGTCTTTCACAAGTGTGCAGGCTTCTTGGGAAATGGCAGAGATGCTGGAAGAACCTGTGCAGCTATGTTAAAAGCTGAATGTAAACAATGCACTTACCAGGCTTCCCCAGTTAAAAACTTTCTTTCCATTAGTAAAAAAATAATAGAAGTTCATTCTGTACTTTGGCAAATACTCCCAAAAAGCTTGTTAAGAAAAGGTAGAAATGGGGAATAGTTACGAAAACAGAAAATGCATATGGACAGTAATTGGTCATAATTCAGAAAAGCCCTCACTCCACCCTACCTATATGTCAGGCTGCAAAATCTCCACAGGCAGTATAAAAGCTGCAGCCACCCACAAGGAGTGAGAAATACGGTTTAGACACATCATACACTGGAGAAAATCTAGGTTTTTTGGACACACTATGTACTGGAGCAAGAGCTGACATTTTGGTCTGAAACTAGAAGCTTACAGCATGCAGAGCAGTGGAGCTACTCCATCAATACCTGCATCATCTTGATACAAGATTGTAAAGCTTGTTAGATTGTTAGTTTGTAAAGATTGTTAGTAAAGCTTGTAAAGATTGTTAGTTTTCAAGGATGCAAGGCCAGGCAGAATTGACAGTGATGACAGCCACAGGATACTCCAAGCCTTCACAACTGTGACACAGAAATAACCATGGCAAAATATTTACTAAACAAAACCCTGACATTCTGCCAGGACCAATATTTATGGTGATTATTAACAAATCTGGGCAACAGAATGTAATAAGGAAGCTTCTAGAATTGCTCTATTTGTAAAAAGAGGAGGGGGGGAAAAAGGAAGTTAATTTTCTTTTGTACAGCATCAATTTTTTATTATTAGAAACATCTTCAGAGTACTTAGGAACACCTCAGAGAGTAATGAACCTGACAGGTCACAAAATTATTTTTTTTAAAAAATGTTCCATTAATGAAGACATTTGGGCTCATATGTTTCTCTTGCCATTTCTGATGCATAAAAAAGCTTAGAAACATTTTCAGAGCTAAGCCAGGGACAGTCTCATTTAATTTGCTTTAGAACTCCAACTTACTCATAATAGAGGTGTTAGAATACTTCAGGACTCAGTGAAACAATGATACCAAACCAGCAAAAAAGATGAACAGAGAACAAATGCAAGACAAATGTAGGGAGACCACTGAGATACTAGCATTGGTATGACTTTTGTTAACCTTAATGATGAAAAAAACAGACCACAAAGCATGTGCTCCACCCAAGCATTTCAGTTTCCTTCATTTGCAGCTGAGATGAGTTTACAGAAAACATCATATATTTTCCCCAAATCCTTACAATAAGACTTAAACTTCATGTATATATACACACAGAGATATCTAAATATAAAAAAACCAATGCTGCTCTCTTTTCCTTCCCTAAGAGAAAAACTATCAAACCCTTCAAGCCCTTCCCAGGAGCAACTGAAAACCACAAATTAGACTAAGCCAAGAACTCTTTTTCAAATCTCTGCATGCAATGGTGCCATGAGCTCTCCAGCCATGAACCAATTCCCACTCTAGAATGCTCACTCCATTTGAGTAACCCTGCTAGAAACCTATTTTGTGCATTATTTTATGTCAGGGTTTTTTGCCCAATTTGTCTCCAGATCCTGAGATAAAGGTTTGCAAAAGGAACCAGTCATTCTGAGTACTCAAGTCCAGACAACTTAAGCCTGCCCAAGCATCAGAAACAGCTGAGCCTTGGAAAAAAATGGGGACTTTTGACAGTGTTTCAAGTCAGATACCCCAAATCACAGGTCATTGCTGAAAACTTTGGCCTTCGTTACCTTTCCTCTGAATACAAGAGTATTAAACACAAGGCCACCGGGTTAGCTCAAAGAGTGACAGAGGAGGCCAGGATTCAAACCATCCCTCTCATGTGGTTGACCACAGCATTAACTACATGACAAGCAGGCATGCCTGGAAAAGCAGAGATCAATTAGGGGTCTCTTGCAGGGTTAGGCTGGACATGAATGGCTTGATCCCAACAGTTTTATTTAGATGAAGGCTGCCAAGTTGGGCCATATTTACTATCCCAAACTCTGAAACTTTAAAGAAAATTTATTCTGTCCAGCTCAAAAGAAACAGGAGTGCTCCCCTCCTCTGCTTCTCACTTCAGCCCCTCTGAAGCTGAGGGGCACATCACTAGATCCCCAGACATATTGGGATGAAAGCCAGCTCGGGAAAGCCCAGCTCTAAACAAAGTGAAACAAGGAAGTTGCCTTCACAGAGAAGCACCTACCAATCCCACCACTGGAGTCCCGATGGGGACAGAAAGAGGCACTGTCCCTTAAGGAATGGCCAGGGAGCTTCTAAGCATGCCTGGTCTCCATTTGGGAGCAACCACAGCCAGAAGGGAAATGGCTGTGGGCTGCAGCGGAACAAGGGGAGATTTCCTGAAGCCCACTGCAGAGTAAATACTCAGAGCAACCAAAGATGAGAGAACAAGGGACCCTCCAGTCCTGAGGGCTGTGCAACCAGATTTAAAAATAAAACCTACAAACGGAGAGAACCGGCTTGCCTGGGACCTCGAAAGAGCCAGCATCCACCAGAGAGAGGGAGCAAGCAGCAAACCACCAGCCCAAGGCAGCCAGGAAACGCTGCAGCAGGAGCCAGACCCACAGCTCAGCCACATGAGAACAGGTCGGCTTAGGATGGATGAAGCTGGATGGGGAGTTAAATTTAGACAGGTAAACATGCCGAGGGGAAGAGATGGGGTTCACACAACTCTCAGCATCTCCTGCTGCCAGGCCCTGGGGAGGACCCCCAGAAAAACTGCTGGTGGGCTGCAGCAGCAGGCTGGGGCACCCTTGGGGTGAGTAGGTGGGGGAGTGACCAATTGCATGGACATTTTGTCCCCACTGTTTGCTCCAGGCAGTGTTCCTGGGAAGTAGGGAAGATATTGAGAGAAGTGTGGAGGGCACTGCAGCCTGACAAGAGCCGTAGCCCCACCAGCTAGGTACAGGGAACATCCAAAGGAAAGGTACCAGCAAAAATCCAGCCAGCAACATGGGGGCCACAGCATCAGTACAGCCATTTGGGTGTCAGAACCCTGCTGAGCTCCATTTGCTGAGGGAGTAGGGAGTAGAAGAGGGCTGGCAATTGCTTGTGACAATGTAAAAACAAGGCATTAAAGCCTCGCAAACTCAGCCAAATTCAAGCTTGTCTTACAGGCCCTGGGGACTGGAGGGGACACACAGCACTCCTTTCCCTGCAGCCCCTTTGCAATCCATCAGACCTTGCTGCCCATTTCCCAGCTCCCAAGGCCAAGTGGCAGCTCCCCAGATACAGACAGCTTGCCATCAACACCAGGCTCCCCTTGCAAAAGCGCTTTTGCAGAGAGCAGCCGCGCAATTAGGAGGCACACCAGAGCCATCCCTACTTTGTGGAAACAGCTGTGCTGAAAAGTGACAATCTGCTTCCAGTGACCCTGCTGCTCTGCCTCACGCAGAGCTGGGGAAGGTTTGCGTAAGCTTTACCAAGGCCTAAGCCAAAGCCTGGATGGAAGGCAACGACGGATTGTGGGGTCTGGTGTTGTCTGTAATTCTGTCCATACAGTCTCAGCCAGTTATCTCTGCAGCAAGCCCAAGAACTCACGCTCCAGTAAACAGAATTTTCCAAAAAGACATTCACTCTTTATTTTAAGATTTTAGGACTTGGAGAAGCTAACACTGCCTTTAGTCGTTTGTTCCGCTGGTTAAATCACCCCGCTGTTAAAAACATTGCCTGTTTCTACTGTGAATGTACAGAGCTTAAATGCCCAGCCACATGCTTTAAGTTCTCCTTTGGAATTAAAAAGCTGTCCAAGCTCCAGCTTATCTCAGTGCTGCTGAAAGTGCTCAGGTATCACACCATGCTACCTCTTATTCTTCTTTCTGAAATGCTACCTACGTCCACATTCCTTAAATCTCCCATTAGTAAAGAATTTTTTTTTCCAGCTGAGGAAAAATTCCCACGACTCTTCTTTGCACTGCCTTCAGCTTTAATGAAGTCTGTATGCCTTTTTTCCAGTAAGTGAAGGTCCCTTTCTCTGCAAGAAATGGAAGTAAATCACAGACTGCTCTGTCTTACATGACAACATGCCTTGGCTATCCACAACTTGATTTTAACAGTATTGTGTTTAAAAGTCTCTCTGAAATGCTTATTGTGTGCGTCCAATTAATTTGGAAATGAAAGTTTTCACTCCAACTTTTATCAGTCATTAGAAATACAGATCTTATGAATAGAAACAATTTATTTTCATTTAAATGAACAATCATGCAGTTTTCAGAAAAGAAATGGTTTTCCTGTGTGCCTTGAAACCCAAGCCCAATGACTTCAGGACAAAAGACTCAAGATTTGAAGCAGTCCAGAAATAGAGAGGCCAACTGGGTTAGAGAAAGGAACAAATAACATTAAATGTGACTGGACTGATTTATTTGTTGGTTTTTTTTTTTTTAATTTCTCAATATTTGATGTCTTCCTAAAAGTCCAAGCTCCTGGAACTTCATTATATATGAACATACATTTTTCTTTAAAAGTGTGTTTCTGGTCTTTGTAGAAAAAGTCTGGAAAATAGAATTAGGACATACCTTACTACAAAAAAAAAAAAAAAAAAAAAGAAAAAAGATGAACCCCCAACTTACTAGATCCAGCTCTTTCAAAACTTCATTTTTTTTATTCAACTGATGTAATGCATTCTGGCAGAGGGGCTGAGAGAAGACTTTGCAGAGCTGGGACCCTGCAGCCACGATTTCCGCTTCAGCTTTCCCTGAAGAGAGGTTTAACACATGGAAGGACATTTTCATTGTGTGTGCTCTAGAGACTGGGGAAAGGACTTAGGGTCTGCTTACAGCTACTGAGGAAAGGTGTGCTAATAGTGAAGGCACAGAAAGACCTAGGGAGGGACTCCCTTCCAAAAAGGAGCAATCTCTCACGGACACTCCTGGACACAGAAATGCAAGTGAGTGACAAAACCTGGGAGCAGAGGAAACCCATGGCTGGAACAAAGCCAGCCTTCCCAGCTCTGCCTCCAGGCCTGCACTGGCAGCTCAGTCTTATGCTTTTCCCTTCATATGCTTGGATAATTTCTTTAAAGAAGAAGAAAAATGAGCAAAAAACCCAAAAAGTACTTGGTCTAGCTTTACTGATACACCTTGTAATTTAGCCCATAGGTTGGATGCTTAAGGTTAAAAAATGCCACTCAAATTTCTGCCTTTATGTTGCATAAGCCCAGGTGTTCTCCATAGGATGCTGGTTTAAGAGGAATCTGTCTCCTGGCCACGTCTTTCTCTTTTTGAAAGAAGAGCATGTACTGAAATCCATTCCCCTTCTAAAACAGAATCTGTGCCTGTGATACAAGTCAGGGAGCCACAGGTTAGACCTGCCACCACCAGAAAAAGCAGTCACTTCAGCTCATGTGTCTATTCCCAGCAGCAAATGTGGGAAGGAAGGGCAAGGACAGGCTTCCACCTGAGTGTTGGTGTCCCCCTGCAGACCTCCTACCTGGTAGGGAAGACATTAGAGATACACATTTAGCAGACAAGCTCCAAAGAGACAGATGGACAAAGATGAGCGGAAAGGAAGGAGATAAACTTACGTGTCCACTGCATGCGTGCGCCTGAGGTTTTGCAGGCACAAAAGCCCAAATAAAGGGCAACAGGAAAGAGTCCTTGATGTGTAGGCAGACAAGTGGGCACCAGTGGAGAAGACAGTTTGTGTGTGCAGGTGAAGTGTGGAAGAGCAAATTATATGGGAAACATGCCGGTGCGAAAACGATGTACACACACTCGAGTTTTTGGCAGTGAAGAAAATGAAACAAGTACATAAATGCTGGTACATGTGTGGGAAACAGCTCTGTCAGGGGAAAAAAACAAAACAAAACAAAACAAAACAAACAAACAAACAAACAAAAAAACAAACCCCAAACAAACCTAGAGCTGAACAGGTGAGTTATGTGGGTGCAGGCAGCAGAGCAAGTGTGAGGAATAACACACTGGAGAGTGGAGGCAGGAAAAGCACTCAGAGGCAGAGAAAAGTTGCATAGGGAGACCAGCAGGGATGCTTATCTAGTGGCAGAGGAAAAGCATGAAACATACAGGGCAACAAAGTGCACCGCAGCATACAAAAATAGGTTTGGGGAAGTTGTTTTACCCATACCGCTAAGGGAAGTATTGCACCATAATTCCCAGAAAAACAAAACAAAACAAAGCAGGTTTTATAAAACAGCATGCTAGTTATGGACATAAACGGGATGCTCGGGCCCTCGTACCGTGAGACCACGCACTTTGCTGCTACTCTGCATTTCCACTCATACGAGCACCCTCTCCCATGCCATGCCGTGGTCTGTGACTGTGTATGTGCTGCCACACCACGGGCACGTGAGTGAGAAGGACACTGTGGGCCAGGGATTTGGGCGCTTCTGGGAACACCACTGTGGTCGCGCTCAGGAAAAGGGAGCAATATCTCTCTGCTCTGAATAACATTCACCTTACCGGAGTAACATCTGTTTTACCTAACTCATGGCTGTCATGTACAAGGAAAATCTATTTTACCAGCTCAGCGCCTGCCACCCCAGAGAAACATCCCTCAAATCCCTGAAATGTCCCTCAGGCCCCCGCGGAGTCTCTTCTGCCACGGCAGTAACACTGGCAAGACCACCTTGAGGCCACTCCTCAAACTGGCCCTAGCCCCGTGCTCCGGTCGCCCCTCCTCTACTCCGTGTTGTGCCGTGGGGGGCTCACCCTGGGGCTGCTGTCGGGCGGCAGCTGCAGTTCAAGCACTCCCCACAGCCACGGCCCCCGACGGCTCCTTCCCGCAGCCGGGGCCGCCCAACGCGGGGCTCCGCGCAGCCTGAACCGCCCCGTCCCCACGGCCTCCCGCAACCCAAACCTTGCCCCGACCGGCGGCCGTAACGGGCCGGGGCGCCCACGGGCTGCGCTGCCGGAGGTCGGCGGCAAAAGGCGACCGTGACTCCCGGACTGAGAGAAACCAGCGAACCCCCGGCAATCCCCGTGTCGCCTCCCGCCCCTTCGGGGGCCGCCCGTGGAGGCGTCCGGAGACCGCGATGGGCCCGGGCAGCCGGGTCGCCCGGCACGGCGAAACGCCTCCAGCCCCCCGGCCTCCTCCCCCCGCCGCCGCCGCTGCCGCCCTCCCCTCCGCCGCGGGCCGGGGCCGCCTCCTACCTGCATCTCCCGGGCGCCGCGTCCCTGGGCACCGGCGACGGCAGGTGAGGGGGAGTCCTTGGCGGGCACGGGGCTCAGCAACCCCCGCCGGGGCGTCGCGGCGGCCGGAGACCGCGAGGGGACGCACCTGCCCCGGGGGCCGCGGCCCCGTCGCCGCGTCGGGCCGAGCCCCCCGCCGGCAGCGAGAAGGGAGCAGGGGGAGACGGCCGACGCTGCCCTCCCTGTCGCCGCGGCGGCGCTGGGCTCCTTGAACGGCGGCACCGAAGGCGACTCCCGATCGAAGTTGGCGGCTGTGGCGAGTGCCGGGCCCGGGAGGTGCCGGCGGATCCCGGGGGCTCCGGCCGCCTCCGCCCCGCCTCCCCCCGCCCTGCGCCCGCCCCCCGCGCCCTGCGCCCGCCCCGCCGCGGGCACCGCCGCCGCCGGGATGGGGCTCGCTGGAGGGGGCGAGACGGCGCGGGGCGGGCTGGGGGCAAAGTGCCGGCCCGCTGCCGTCGGGGGAGAGAGGCGGGCTGGCGGGTGAGGAGGGCGATGGGCGATGGGCGATGGGGGAGGTGGGGAGCGCCACGGCCCTGTGCGGCAGAGGAGGCGGGAAGAGACCGCGGGCAGCTCCGCGCCTCTGCGGGGTGGCCGCGGGGACCAGGCGGCTTCCCTTGCAGCCCTCCGGTTCCTGCCGGCCCTCCCTAGTCCCGGCAGCGCAGCCCCCGCTGGGGCTCTCGGTCACTCGTGGGTCGGTCCCAGCGCACCCCTGCAAGGTTTCTGCTTGTGAGTGCTCACAGGCAACCGGCTTATGTGGCTCGGGTAGCCAACGTGCTGGAAGCCAAAATCGCTCCATCATGGGGTTTCTGTCTCCAGCCAGTGAAGAATTTTTGACCTAGTGACCTGCTGCTTCATCCCAGTGGGGACTTTTGGCATCTGTCTCCCAGCGCGGGCAAGGGTGGGTTGGAGGGAAAGTGTGAATGAGGCAAAGCCTGTTTCGAGACTCAGTTTAAAAAGGGCTGGCAAAGTTTGGCAGAGGAGGCAGCGCACAGCTTGCATGGAGCTCTTGATGGGGCTGGCTCTCAACAGGCACATACATCTCTTGCCTGCAACACCAGGAATCACACCAGGGACTCTCCCCCGCCTCTCCTCCCATAAAACTTCGCAGATTCACGGCCAGATCCTGTTCTCACTTTTCCTGGCAGAAGCAGGGAGTAGCTGCACAGGCATTAGCAGGATCACAGCAAATTTGTGCTGGTGTAACCGAAAGCGGTGCCGAGCCCTCTGGATCCTTGGGCATCACAGTGCACAGAGGCAGGATTTACAATGCCCGGCCCCCAAGCTTGGTGGCAGCTCTGCAGCAGCCGAGGAAGGCAGGATTTACACTTGTTCTGTCAGGATCCCCATCTCCGGGCCCCTACAGCATCAGTCATCCAAAAGCTCCATACAACGAGCTGCAGAGCCTCATCTGCAGTACAAGGAGCACTTTGCTGCTCCTACACACGCACAGCCCCATGGGGGTAAGTATCCAAAGTGACTCACAGCAAGGAGGTATTTGCCCCCACAAAATTATTCAGATTTGGACCAGGTTGGGAGCTGGTGCAGCTCCAGGCATGCACCCCTGTACGACTGCCTGGATCCAAACCTGAGGATCTGTTTATGTTCAGAGTGGAGATGCTCACGTGAGCATTTTTAGAGGAGCAGGTAAATGTTTGAATACAGGCTACAGAGTACAAATAATTGAAGGCTCTGAGTGTCTTAATTTATGACCAACTGTTCCAGTGTTTCCCATCGCTGTAGTCATTAGTGATACTTACTTTTAATGGGCACAGAGGATAGAGGAGGTACAGCTGGAAGTAAATAGTAACCCAGTGTTTGTGGAAGGAAATAAGGAGCCATTGTCCTCAGCACTATGTAACTAGAAAGATAATGGTTGGCACAGCAAATACCAACTAATTAGAGGGCAAAGGCAGTCTTGAAATTGCAGCTGGCTGCAGGAAATTTTAGGTGCCAGCTCTTTCACTTCAAGGTAAAGCTGATTTACCATGAGGGCTGCTGTTCACTGCTTTTTGGGCAAACTTCTAACTTGCATGATCAGGCTCTGTAGCCTGGCAGGGTGCTCCTTTGATGCCCTGGAAAACACTGAGGCCACTTCCTGTGACCTAGAGGTGTGAAGGGAGATGTCCCAGTCATGAGGCTTGGTAATAAATCACTTGGCCTGTTGAGAAACACACTTTTTCACTTTTGGTGTTACAAAGGACAGCTGGCTACAATGGGTTAGCAGGCCAGAGACCCTCATTCGTCCTCATGGGAATCCTCCTGGGACTTCCTCTGCTTGCCACCCCAAGATGGTATCCCACATCAGGGTTAGAGGCAGCAGAAGAGGAAGGCAGAGCCACTGTAGGACCAACAGCATAGATGGATGGGCCAGGATGGATACATGTGCTCCTTAAAACCTTCAGCTCTGAGCTATGTAGATTATTCAAAGAAGATCCCAGCTTACTGAAAGCCCATGATAGCTTCTGTGGTAGTCCATGAGAAAGGTGGAATCCCTCCTTTCTGTCTCCACTCCTGCCTTGGTGGGACAAGAACTGCCAGGTAGTCCCATGGTGGTGCTGGGTGCCAGGAAGGCAGGAGGGACAGCTAGAGGTGTGCACCTCCAAAGTTGGGTGGGCATGGGCACCTGGCTAGCTGCTTGAGGGGCTGGAGAAGAGAGAGGTAAGGAGTTAGCAGCCAGCAGTAATAAGGTCCATAGCCCATCTAGGGGCTATGCGTGTCTCACAAGGGGGAAGACTTGGCAGTCCCACCAGCACTGAGGACCAAAATCAGAACAAGTTGGTCATGGTTCTTGTGTGGGCTCATGAGGACAGGAGAATACTTATTGCTTTACCTCACTTTGTCCTTTCTGCTGAAATGGTTTTGTTGTTTTTCTCCCAGAAGGAAGAAAGATAGTTACCTTCTTCTAGTTTCCTCCACAAGCTTGCATTATCCTCCACCAAAACAGTGGCCGTGAATATCATACCATCATTTTTGTTCATTGAATCTATTCTTCTGTCTACAGGGGAGTACAGAAGAGGAAAGGACACTTGTGAGCCTCACTAAATACCAAGGGCACCAGCTGCCAGTAGGAGGGGCTCCTGTCTACTCTCAGCTGCTGAAGATACCATCCAGGTGTTCTTTAGATGTCCCAATATAATTGAGCCTCACTGATTTAATAATGAGCAGTGTCCACAACTGGAACTGGACTTTCATCTGCAACCAGAGTCTCAGATATGACTGGATGAGGGAGGATGTTAGAAGTGATCAGTTGTGAAAAGTAGCTTAACCCATGCAGTCTTCTGGACAACACAAACCCTTTTACTTCTCTTCATTCCTACAGCTCCAGTCACCCCCAGACTCCTGGCTGTCACGTGTCTCACCTGTCTGGCCACTGCTGCTGGTGACCATGAAGAGGGTGGGGAAGTGCTCAAACTGCTTGAGATGCAGAAATACTCAACTCACTTGGCAGAGGAGTGACTTCAAATGTGTAAGGAGCATAACCCACTCTTAGTCGATGGGATGACCCCGCAGAACACATTCTTATCACTAGAAAGTGAACCGTGTGGCTCCATCTTTTCTTAACAAAAATATTGGCCCAGTGTAGCATTTCTGTGGTGCTCATAAGCTCTGATCTCTTGGGAAGTCTCCTCCAACTGCACAATCTTATTCCCCCTACTCAGATAGTCCCATGTCCTGTGTACAGGGCAGAGACAAGGGCAAGATGATGCCTGTTTTGTGACAACTTTCAAGGAGTACCTGCTATGTTTCTTTCATCAGGATGGATCTTTTTTGTCCTTTCATTACCATTTGCCTCACTTTCCTGTGGTGGGATTAGTAGTTGTACTAGGAGCAAGTCAGAGCGGGTGAATTGCTTGTGAGGAACTGGACAAGTTTCTAGCAGTGAGATTTTTATGAGCCAAGGTGGAATAAAAATATGGGAATGGAAAAAAATAATGATCTTGAACTCCTGCCAAAGGAGGGCTCATTCCAGGTGAGTTACCTGATCTGACATGCCTTGCAGGTGTGAAAACCTTCATCAACCCACCTCCATGGTCTCTACCTGCCCCTGCAAACCTAAGAAAACCACCACCTTATTCCCAGCCACTGCCCTCATGGGAAGCAGCCAGTTTCCTTGAGGCATAAAGCTCATGACCTGAGAATTTGTGGCACTCCACAAAAGGAAATATAGGCTAAACTTCTGGAACATTTCCTAATGTTGACGTCTTTCAAATGGTGGAATCATCTCCTCAGGGACACATGGATGCTCCATTCCTTGAGTCAGGGGAGACAGGAACAGACAACACACAGGGAGATGTATTGTTGGGAACCTTACTGCTCCCATCCCCAGGAGAGACAGTGAGGGGGGAGAGGAGAAATAAATTAGATTACTTGAATCATTTCCAGCTCTAATTGCTATGATGTTGCAGTAGTTTTCCCAGCCCCAAGTATAACATTAACCATCGAAGCACAATTTCACCCATGGTCAATTAAACCAGGATTCATCTGGCTTGACATCACCAAGTAAAATCCATCCTGGACTCAAAGACACCCTGCTGAGAAGAGTCAGGAGCCAAAGTGGGGTTTCATGGGACAAGCAGAAGCTGCTGCCTTTGGAGGTAAACATCTTCAGGCATGCTCTTCCTGTCCACCAGCACAGGGCATAAAGGTCAATGAAGCAACTCTGTGATGTGCATTTGCATTTCCTCACCTCAGTGATGCACTAGCAGAGTCCCTGGGATTGATCTCCCCATCTGGTTGCTGCTTCTGGCTGGGGGCCACTCCAGAGCAGCCCACATTTTTGGCTGACATGTGCTGCCCTGGCAGGCTACCTCTCATGCTTAGTGGCTACAAATGTTATCCTCTATCCAGTTTGTTCCTGCCCTCCTGGTCCTCTGAAGCGCATCTCTGGGAAGCTCATCAAGTGCCCACAGGGGATTCAGTGTCTGGAGTTGCACTTCTGAACATCGAGCTCCACAGGGCAGAGCTGAACAGGGTATAGCTGTCCTACGGTAGATCTGCAGCTGCAGCCCTCCTCCTTGTAACTCCTTTCTCTTCCTTCCCAGTCCTTGAACAAAGGATTGAACTGATTAATTTAATAGGTTTTGAATAGCAAGAAATCAAATAACAGGAAACCCTTGTGAAGACACAAGGATTAAAAGGATGCGTCAGTAATCAGACTGACCTGGTGGCTGTGAAGTCCTGACTTGCTGGCTCCACGTAACTCAGTAGCAAGGCCGGGGAGAGCACGCAAAGTTCATGCCTCCTCGTTTAGCACTTTAATCATTAGACAGACTCTCCCGACAGCCGGCTCTGTGGACTGGTTGAGTTAAAGTGTAACTGCTTCAGCAGCCCCCACTCGGGAGCAACAGCTTGTGTCACCAGGGCAGGGCCAGTGTGACACTCCAGTCCCACCACCCTTCACTGCTGGCTTGAGAAGGGACTCAGGGTTGGCCCTGACTGCAGGCTGCTGGGGGGGGTGAGGTGCCCCCATCCCCATGACAGCCACAGGAGTGGACCAGCACCATGTTATATTTTGTCCCATGGAGCTGGGAGAGCTTCCCCATCCATCCTTGCTAGGGGCAAACAAACATCACCTGTCCCCATGGCACTGCCAAGTGAGGGAGGTCAGGAGATGCTCCTGGGGCCAACCTGGGGCACCGAGGCCTGTGCCCTGCCACTGATGAGGACCAGGGCTTCGTGGCTGGGGGAGGCAAAGGGTCGTGGCCATAGCCAGACAGTGAGGTAATCTGCCCCCCTCCTCTCAGACCATGTCTCTTGGTCTCTTCTACTTGGCTTAAACCCCGAGGCAAAGAGTTGTACATCCTTTCCAAAATTTTTATCGGCATGAATTATGACAACTCAGTATATTCTTATTGTCTTCAAATGGTCGATCCCATTCTAAAGTCTTACTTAATTCTTGGCCTCGGCTGCTTCCTGTGGTAATGAGCTCCACAAAGCAATTAAACATGGGCTGTGATAGCAACCATGTGATGGGCTTTACCAGCAGCAGCAGCAACACATGGGTGTGCATGCATGTGTGTGTTTGTGTGTGTGTGTGTGTGCAGGCTGGGGTGCACAGGAGGTTACAGCACCCCCCTGTCTGCTTGCAGGCAGGGGCAAGCATCACCTTGAGGGGACAGGAGCAACCCCAGGGTGCAGCTGGGCTGGGGCACGGGGGCACTGAGACCACAGTGCTGGGGCTGTTCCCCCTGGGTGTGGTGACAGAGGGTTCCCCTCACACCTGATTGTCAGGGAATGACAAAACCCAAACTCCTGCCCTGCAGAGTCAGAAGAGATCGGTTGCCCTGCCATCGCTCTCCCCCTGCATCTGTGGAATGGTGTTGAAGCCCCAGAAATCTGGCAAGAAGATGTCCCTGAAAAGCTGAGCATCCTTGGGTGATTTGGGGAAAAGTTCACGCAAGGCTCAAGCTGGGTTCTGTCTGAGACAGGCGAGCCCCAGCATTCTCCTCTCCTGTGGTCTGAGGTGGGAGGGATGTGAGCCACTTCCCTCGCATGGCACCATGACTTCCCAGGTGTTGCTAAGGGTATACCTGGCTTCACTATATGCTTCCTAACTTCTCCATGTAATCTTTTCCCTTCCCTTTCCCTTTCCTTTTTCCTTCCTCATACTTTCTTTTTTCCTTTATTATTTTTAATTTTCCTGTAATTTTCTTTTTAATTTTCATTTTAATTCCCCTTTTAATTTCTTTTTTATTTTCTTATCTTTTCCTTTTCTTTTACTTTCCTTTTATTTTAATTTTCCTTCCTTCCTCCCTTCTTCACTCCCTTCCTCCCTCTCTCCCTCATTAATTTCTTACTTCACTTTCTCAGATATTCTCCTGTTATTTCTTTCTTCAGAGGACAGGTGGGGAGGACAGATCTCTGGCTGTACCTGGCACTGTCGAGGTGAAACGGGATCATTCTCCTGATGAGTGGGATCAGCCCCACAGTGCAACCTCATCTGAGGGAGGAAACAAATACAACTCACACGTTACATTCAGATTTCCCATGGATGGTGCAGATGGGTGCCCTTATACCAATGGGGAGAGACAGAGGATGGAGTTTAGAGGGTTTAGCATCCTCTCACCTGCCTGGCCCTACAGGCTCACTGGTGGGTGTGCACAGGGGGGCAGAGTCCCCCAAACCCAGCACAACAACTTCTCCCTGGGCCTACTTGGTGCCTTTGGACCTGGGGTGTCCCAGCTGCAGGGCCAGCACCAGGAGGTGACCGAGCTGCCTTCTGGGGTGGGTGACACACACTCTGCAGCCTGGCGGGTGGCGAGGGAAGGGAACAAAGGGTGGTGAGACACCAAACCAGGAGGGTGCAACTCATGTCTCCCTGACACCAGTGCTGGGGTGGGGACAGCGGGCAGAGGATGGAGGGGGTGGGGAACATCACCCTGTGGAATGGGAAGGTGGGAGGGGGCTGCCAGGGGAGGCTTAGGGCAGGGAGGGATAATATATATGATACAATCCACGCCTGCCAGGAGAGATTGCTGGTGCTGCTGCCCGGAGGCAAATGCTTCCCTGGGACAGATCTCACACAGCCTGGGGACGGTCGCTATTTACAGCTGGTGAAACCACAGGGCATTTCCTGCTTTTATTTCTGGGTTCCACAAAGCCCAGGGATGGGCTTTGAGAGTAAGCAAGGCTTAGGATGGACTCTGTAGCTCCTGGCTTTGCTGTTTACAAATCATTCCACAAACCAGTCTGATGACAATAAAGATTTTGGGTGAAAACCATGGCATTTTGTAGGCTCTGAAGTGTCCTTGGATGACAAATATCTTTGCTTAATAGTCTCACCTTCACAGTGCAGCTGAAGGAAACATAAATGCAATTCTTAGACACTGTGGCTTCTAAACAAATATATATAGCATGGGTAATATACAGGCTTACACAAACATCAGCATTAAAGCACGCAAAGTAGGCAGCACTGCAGCCACAAGATATGAAGAAGGAAAAAATCACGTGGCAACAGATGGCTTTCTTCTAAGGCACTTGGATGCTGCACTGAGGATGGGCTCACTGCTCAGCCATCAGACACAGGGATGCATGTGGATACTGATGTTGCCACACCACAAGCAGGTCTTGGCACATTTCAAGGGTCACAAAAAAAATCACAAAAAAATGTGTGTGCAAGAGCATGTTAAGATGCCCAAGAAACTAGAGACGTATAAACCAATGAGCTCAGGTACCCTTGAACAGTTCTGGAGCAGACAGTTCGCTGTCATGTACTCTTGCAAAGGTACTTCAACATCATCTTCTGTGGATTTGCTTTCTGTCTTTTCTTACATTTCCTTGGTTCTTCCTTGTTGAGAAGGTGGTGTCAGTGTTAATGTGAGGATGTGCTTTGAGGCACCCAGATGGCAGGGATTCTGTCAGGTTTGGCTCCAAGCTGGGCATGGAGTGGTTGCTACGCCACCGACTCCTCACACAGAGGTTCCCAAATGCTCCAGGACACCCTGGCTGCAGAGCACCAGGCTGCAGCACACCCTGCAGAGACACAACCCAAAGGCCTCCATCGCGTCTGAACTTGCCGAGATACCATCTCAAGATTGCACACGCAGGGATGAGCACGGGTGATACTGTTGTGCTGAATAAGGTCTCTTACCACAAAAACAAAACCAGGGAAAGTCAGCGTCACCGCCTCTAGCCCCTGTCACTGCTCAGCTCTGAGCAAATGCAGGGGAAAGCTCTGGGTCAGCGTTAGGCTGGGTGACTTTGCTGCATGGGTCTAAGACTGGTTTCCCAATGAAGTCATGCTCCAGTCTGTCACTTCACACAAAGGAAGACTCTGGGTCATCCGTGGTGATATTTGTCTGTGGCTCTGCAGATAGCTTTGATCTCCTTTTCTGACAGATAAGCATAAATAATTGTGTTACCGCTCTTGTTTTCGAGAGTCATCGCTTCATTAACAAGGGGATCAAATTAAAGCCTCCAACAGTAAGGGCAGGGAGCAGCCTTTCACTGCCACCTTGAAGTCCTTGTGGCTAGCGTGGCTACCAGGGGGAAATTGTAGGGACTGATGTCGTGTTAGGTGCACTACATCTCCAACACTCACCATTTGATGAAGCCCTTGCAGCTTGGTGTGAAGCCAGCAGCAGCTGCTTTCCCCGCCACACTGGGCTCATGGGTTGGGTGAAAGGCCAAACCCCTCCTCAGGTCCATGAGGAACTGTGGGTTAGAGAGAGTGGGTGTTTGAAGACATTAATTCCTCCCTGCCATCTCCAGAGTGGCTGTGGACATGGATTCCAGATGGAAGCTGTGAACGTGTGTTGTATTTTGCTGACAAATCCCAGTTCTGTAATTTCCTTGGAGTTCCTCGGGGCTGTTGCACCTCTCCTGCTCTGCATCTAGGGAGGGATCAGGTCTCTATTCAAGGTGTGGTGTTGCTGTCAAACTAAGGAGAGGACCCTTCAGAAGGCACACTTAAAGGTGTGTAATGTCATCATGGGGACGGAGGCATTAAAACACTGGCCTAAACACACAAGGGGAAAGTGGTTCTTTTATCTGTGCATCAAAGAGTGTTTCACACTTCTCATGTCACTTGAGCAGAAAAATAGGGACCTTATAGTATTGTGTTAGAAATGGTCACAAAGGAGTTTGCAGAAATCAGATTGAGCAACCGAGTTCCTACCATCTCCTCTTGATGGACCAGCAGCACCACGTGCTCTGGGGCAGTGGTTCCTGCATTTGTCATGCCCATTGAATGGCTTTGCAGCCCACTCAGGGTAATAAACAACCCCTCCACGTTTAACAGTTTTGAATTAAAAAAAAAAAAAAAAAAAAAAAAAAAAAAGGTGCAGAGAGACACAGAAACTGACAGTACTGAAAAATTGGGTGCTACTGCCTTTAAGTATTTTGTTAGTTTGTCATCTGAAGAGACAATGCAAGCCATTGAGTTACTACAGCCTAACAAAATGCTGCAACTAAGCTGAGCTTTAGCAATTGGCAGGATGCATGCTCCTAGCCCAAAGCAAATTTAAGTCAAGTATGTCAGCTGGAACAGTAGCTGCCAGCTACCATTGTCTTCTCCTTCCTTGCTGAGTAGCAGAAAGACCTTGTCACAGTCATACATCATCTTCAGTGGAGATTCTTGGTTTTTCATAAAATCCTCTGTTGTAGGGTATCCTCTTACCCAGAGAATCGAGCACAAATTCTCACTTATCTTGGTTCATTTTACATCTTTTGAACCCTGAGAGCCTGCACAAACATGAGTATTCACCAGTTGCTCCAGGCACTGTGAGGAAGACATACTGGGAAAAGAGCCAAGCTCCACACAAACCTGTTAATACCTTTGTTACCACTTCAGCTGTGCAAAAAAAAAAAAAAAAAAAAAAGACAAGAGGATATCCCATACAAGCATCCTTCTGCTGGATTTACACATAAGAGATTAGTCCCTCAAATAAACTCCTCTGCCAAGTCAAAATTATAGAGAAAAAGCCATTCAGTGCTGCTGGCTTTTCCCCTCTGTATCAGATGAAAGCAGCAATGAAGACACCCATTTCTGGTACTGCAGAAGGAGAAGCAAGGGAGCTAACTCGTGTCTCCTATTGAACATTGGCCTTTAAGAAACCCATCCCACGCTGGGTACGCTCAGTCCCCAGGCAAACGCAGTCACCAGCTGCTCTTTCACCAGAACTTTATGTTGGTCCCCACCCACAGTAACCTAACACAAAGCCACATTTCCTAGGAGAAAAATAAGGGCAGCTTTTAGAGTCTCCAGTTAAAATTATGGTGTTCTCTGCTTGGGCTGAAAGTGTCTCAGAGAAAGTTTAACATTTAATATCAAGCAACAGCTGATAACACTCAGGTTGCAAGCTGCCAGGGCCAACTAATGTGACAGTTTTATTGTAATTGCATGTTTGATGTTTTCTGTGGTAAGCAAGGAATAAAGCACCTTCCCTACAAACTGCTGAGCTTCCTTGGCTTTGGTGGGTACCATGGGCCTAAAGAGCTCCCCAGCTTCTCCAGCCCTGGCTGCTGCTGAGTCCTGGCTCCCTCTGAAAACAGCCTTAGAGTTACACTTAGGCTGGGAAAACACACCTGAAGCCAAGATACACTACTTCACAGCAATGAAGGATATCAGCAAAAGTGGCAATAGTTCAAAATGACCTTAATAGTCACACCTTTTGTTTTCTCCAACTTCAATGACCACCCCCACCCCCAAACTCTAATAGCAACTACTAATTTAATTAATTCACAGAATAATGGCATGAACTGCTGACTGAAGCAACATGGAGCCAAAAAAAGAGATTTTGGAATCAAACTTCCTTCTGCACTTCATACTTAGTCTTTAAATCCCACGTGCATGTATTTCATGGGTCCTCCAAGTCATTAAGTATCTGACAGCATCTTCTAGTTCTTAGCACCCACAGTCTACAAATATCTGTAAACACTTGCCTGTTCTGTGATATATGTCTCTCTAGCTGTTAGGTAAAGTCCCAAATATTTTATACAGGACTTCGTGGGAGACTTGTTGTGATGCCAGGAATGACCTGGCTGAGGAAGGCAATATGCTTTGTGAACAATAAGAACAGAGGAAACACACTGCTACCTCAATTTTAATGTCAAACCAGATCTCCCTCTGAGACTCCCTGACAAGCCTCAGGCAATCTTTGCTGTCTGTGGTGTCTGATCACAGGTACTTCCCAGCTTTGTGTCTGAGGAAACAGGAGTCATCTCTGCTAGCTTCCAGTTATCAGACCCATTGGAAACAAGTGGGGACAAGTAAAGGCCAAAGATGCATCCATGGGGAAATGCTGACATGCCCAGGGAGCACCAGGACAGGCTGCTGCCAGGCTGGTACCACTCTGTGTTTGGAGAAGGTAGAAGTGGAGATCTGCTCACAAACACTGTTGAGCTGCAGGTGCTTGGCAGCCTCAAGCCCCCATGGCAGATGTTTTATAGAGAAAGGTCAAGACATCTCTGTCAAGAGAGGGGGACGAGAAGAGAAACAAATGGAAAGTTTGGGTAAATGCAGGTGTACAGTTAAACAGGACTAGATGGCATTTTTACACATGCAAAACTAAACTGGGCCAAGTGACCAAATAGGTGTGTGATGCACATATCCCCGGAATAACAAGATTTTACTTGTAGACCTAGCCAAAGGAGCACATGCACAAATAGAATTGATGTACCAAAATTTAGCTCTGAATGTCGATGAAATGCGTGCTGTGCTAGACCAAATCCCCTGCTCCCAGCACTTGCCAGCTGTGGAATTTGTAGTCTGGGTTCTTCCCAAATATCAAGTTTTGGTTCAATTTAGAGTCACATTAAAGCAGATATGAGAACACGTCTCCTGAAAAATGTGGAAGGACTTTGAGGCAACTCCTTCTTTATAGGAGCAGCCCTCTTGATGTCTAAGCAGTCACTAATGTGAGGGAGAAGTTACAGAATACAAGTAACAAAAGGTTCACAACAGAGAACTGGTATCTTGGAAGAAGCATGCATGGCAGCAACACCAGAGTTTATGCAATTGCTGACTTGAAGAAATCAATTAATCCTTAACAAAGGAAAGGTCAAACAAAAAAATAGTTATGTAAGTACATCACTAAAAATTGCATCGTGGACCTATTAGGTATGAAGTCATGGAGATTTTCTAATTTCCAGACCTTTGACATTGCAAGCTTGGTATTCCTGAAATATGGTTTTCAGTGTGTAGCTGTCTATATTTACATGTTATCACATAGATGGGCACAAACACATAGAGATTTATGCACACGTGTGTAAATGCAATACACTGGGCTACAAGATAACATGCTGTTTAAAGCTAAAAACAGTTTCTGTGCTATATAAGAGAGTTTAAAAGAGTTCATATACATTCCAAGACTTGTGGCTCCCCAAAATGGTGCACCCTTACAGAAAATGAAGGGTTTACTCGAGCTGAATAAAAATCCTTCTAGGAAGGGTTTTGAGCTACAGCAGCAACCCACCCCTTTTCCCAATATATAAAGAAATAATATGCTTTTTAACTTGCCTTGTCACAAAGTTTGTGTCCATAGACATCATGGAGCTCAATTCCTGCTGAAGTAAATGACACCTTCACACAAACAGGCGGCAGAACCTGGGCCTAAACATTAAACTTCCTAGTAATTCATCTAGAAAAGCTTTAATGTTTGCAGTTGTAGTCATTGGGGAAAGCTACTGATCACATACTTAAAACCAGCTGGATTTAAAGCCCACACCCAGGGAATCACTTGCTGTAACCCCATGGCTACACCCAAGCTGGTCCCAGCTGTTCCACTTACATTTTCTACTACATCATCAGTATTCAGAAATAAAATATACCAGCAAAATATGTATGGCTTTGTTTGCTTGATAAGCAAAAAAAAATTTGTTTTCCATTAATTTTATTGTATACAGCTACAGTACAATTAGTTTTCCAGAGCATATGGCCTTTTTTTTTTTTTTTTTTTAAGACAGTAAAAAAAAAAGAGGACTTTGGCCATTTGCATAACATTTCTGAAGCTCAGTGAGAAGAGTGGCTACTCGATACCTAGAAGTTCCTGTCTACAGGTCACTAGCCATATGCATATTGCCATTTGCCCACGCAATTAGTTTGTAATTAGCATTTTGGGTAATCCTGTGCAGTACAGCTGATGCATTCCTATCTCATCAATCTGCTGAAGTCCAACATGTCTGTGCTGCAGACCCTATCAGAAATGGGCTTCAGTGGACTTTCCCTGCCTGGTGTAATTTAGAAAAGCAGGTTTTACAAAGTCACCCTGGCTAGAAGACTGCAGACAGTTTAGTCAGCAGCCTGGGTGACACAGGGGTTCCACAGAGCCCTATGGACCTGTCGCTGCAGTGTGTGCAAAGCAAAACATTTTAAACTTGCGTGTGCTTCACCCCAGATCTGACCATTTGCAGTTTCCGCTGCTGCCTCGCCTGTTCTCTGTCACAGGAACAGCGGTCAACACAGTTTTATTCAGATGCCTCACCGTGTTTCGCTGCACGGCGCACACGCTGTAACCCGATAACGCACAAAAAGGGATTTGGCATCTTTGCTTTGTAAGGCGAACAATGTTATTGTTATGGGCCATCCAAAACATGAGTCAGCCTGCAGGGATACGGCGCTGCAGCACACCGAGCAGCCAGAGGCAGCGTGGGCTGAGGAGCTCGCCCCGGCTGGGCTCAGCTCCCTGAAGATCTGCTCTCCTGCTGGTGGCATCTGTGATGCCTTGCCTTTCACTTGTTCTCCTCTTCTGAAAGGACAAGCCGTTCAGAAATGGCATTTGTGCTGCTTTCAGACAGTTTCAGATACCCTGTTGTAGGGAAACTGGTTAAATTTATGTGGCATGTGGTTTCATTCAGCTGATCTGGACTGCACTGAGCAAGCCAGGCACACCCTGGCCTGATGGGAATCACGAATCCCCTTCCCAGCCAAAGACGCTCAAGTGAACATAAAACAGACTGGAATCCAAAAGGCCAATGGACTCATCCCTTCAAAGCTCCTGAGACCCTTAATCCTTGTGTATCCTTTTTCCACACGCTGCTTTACGTGCCTGATTGAAGCCCAAGTGATTGAAGCCCAATTAGCAGAGGGAGAGGAATGTCCCGGTACTGAGATCAGGATGCCTGTTCCTGTCGCACATGAAGTCATTCGTATGGAAACAGCAAGTCAGGAACTTAAGAGCCCCTTAAACCGATAAATCTACGGAAAACAGAACAGACAAGGCCAGCAAGAAAGCCCAAAGAAAAATGGGCTATACAGATGAACAAAAGGAGAAAGAAACACAGGGGTTTTGAAAGAGGAATTAGTTAGAAAGTGTTCTTATTTTGGGAGGTCTGCTCTGCCAGGGCTTTGGGATAGCTGCAGAGAATCTGGTGGAGTGTGTTTAACACGGACATTGTTCTAACCAGTGGGACACAGTGTTGCAATGCTATTCTCTTTAGAACAGTTAAAAAACAGAAAAATGAGATTTTTATAGTGACATTACTCAGGCAATTTACCATGTCCTCAAAATGTGGCTGGAGATTGGGCCCTGGGTAGAGCCTGCTTCCTCCAGTGTTAGACGGGAGAACATCTTCATCTCACCAGGAACATGTCCTGTAGGACAGTCTAACTGGTCTTCTGCACAGCACGACTTCCCAGGTGCATTACTCAAAGCTGGATGCAACATTTAAGTCACATTTACTTAGAAAACATGCACAAGAAAGACAAAGGAAACAGCTGATTGTAAATGCTGCTGCTCTAACCCCACTTACCTGACCTGAGAGGTCCCAGGGCAACGAGGGGCACTCCTGTAATCCACAGACCCTTGCCTTCACCTTGCTGTGCCCACCAACAATTGTGAGGAATGTGGTGGAGCCAAGAAGCCCTCTAGGGTTGGTTCAGTGGTCCAGGGGGGCAACGATAGGACCTGGTCTCAGGGAACTGCCACACAGCTGCTCAGACCCCTACCTGCCCTCCAGCCCTGGGCACTCAGCAGGGGGGCACCAAGCAAGACACACCGAAAGTCACCAAAATGAAGACACAGCACAGAATTTTTAAATAATTTTATAATTTCCTGATGAACTTAGTCTGTGAATAAAAAAAGAAGAAAAAAAAATGAACAAAGTGTTTATATTATCAAGGCAAAGTTGAATATAACACATTTTCTTTGCGATTTCATTATCCTGTCAGTAACATGACTCCAGCAATAAAACACATACAAGTTGAAGGCAGCGTGTGCACTTGCATCACAGACATCAGTGTCTCCCGCTGCTGTTATTTCAAAAAGGAATTCAAGTATGCCAGATCCCATCCCCACAGCCTGTCTTCCCCTCCGCTAAAGTGCAACACGTCTCTTTCAAAGCAAATGAGGGATCCGTGTCTGTGGAGTGGCTGGAGCATCCCACAGATTTCTTTTTTTTTTATTCCCACAAATGATTTGTGAGCCAGGTGTGTGGCTCTCCTCATTTACAGACTTGGAGGGAGACGGCCATATACTGGTTTAGTAGGCTTGGAGCAGCATGTTAGGCTAGCACAGAAATTATTCCCCTGTTCATGGTCCCGTTTGATTCATCCTCCATCAGCATCTGAACAGATAAAGGTATCTGCCACTAAAGCCTCCCCAGATATACTGTAACAAGAACATCAGTAAGGGCCAAATGTGGTCACCCCTGGGCAGGCACAGGGCAAAGAGAGACCTGGCAATGTCCATGGAGAGCTGGGAAGATGGGGCAGATTAAAGGAACAATGTCTACTCACAAAATTTGGCTTCAAATTTGGCTTTCAGATAACCACATTTTAGAAAAAATAAGAGTACACATGACTGAAAGATCATTTTTTTGCCAGTTTCCAAAGGGAAAGAACTTTTTTTGAACAAAAAGGCCCACCAAAGCACTGAGAACCTAAAGTGCAAATCTTTATTCACAGCCAAAACTGATTCAACTTGATTTTCAAGACCCAAACGAACCATGCAAAATGGGGACAAACAGAATATGGTAATTTTGGTACCAAAAAATACATCCATTTAATGAAATTTTTACGCAGTCTCCAGGGTAAAGTGATTTGAGTGGCTCTTTTTGTACATGTTATGTTCCTGTTTAGCCTCATGTTGTCCCTTTTGGGCAGGTAAAGTCTTTGATGCAACTGCAGCATAAGGTGGCTGCTAGTCCTCTCCTGTACCATAACCCACTGTGACTATCTGAGCACCACTGGATGCAAAAAAATTCAGCTTTGATAATGGACTACACATCACCACCTGCACCAGCTGATCCCTGCTTCCAGGTATCCCTGGTACTGATGGGTCCGATTGCGAAGACATAGAAAATCTGGCCAAAGTATTTGGCCCATGTACATCAGCACCTCTTATCTTAAGAGACACCTGGAGTTGATAAATGTTACATGAAAAGATTGATTTCCAAAATACTGCTTCATTTTGCCCATTTCTGTATTACACGTGCACAGTATAAACCTGGGAAAGCAGGAATTTTATACAGGGTTTGTAATATTTCCTAAGAGACCAAGCTGCCTCGGACCTCAAAAGCCTGTGAAAGGCAACTGGTTATAATTTTAAGCCCACAAATCCTTTTCTGTACATTCCCAAGAGGAGGAGTCATGGCTTTGTCACTTCTTTACTTGAATTCCTTTTGATGAAATATATTTTAATATATTTTTAAAAACACATCTTTTTTTCAGTTCTACTACTATCTTTTTTTAATCCGACAACAGACACACATTGTTGGTAACTGCCCCAGCCTTAGGACCACACAGACAATATCGACAAGCAGAAAACAAAACAGGAAAAAACACCCCTGAAAAAGTCAGGAGAGATACTGATGACAGGGTTACAGCACTCACCACACACACTGAAAAAAGTCAGGATTTCTGCGTTTATGCTTTTGACACTAAAAAGTTTTGAAACAGTTTTTCTTTTTTTTTCTTTTTCTTTTTTTAAAAATAGTCAGCGGACACAGCCATTTTGTTCAGAAGAATTGCTGTTGCGTAAGGTTCCTTCCATTTATGTGGAAAAAACAATTAAAAACATTATTTTGTTAAAAAAACACACCCCTCAACACTCCTTTTCCTCACCACACTGACAAGATGGGCTGGCAGAGCCGGCCTTGCCAGGCGTGATGCCCCTTGCCTGACCCTCCCACCCCGCCGGCTTCACTGGGGCAGTGTTAGTTATCCACAGCCTTCTGCATCCTCTCCCCTTTCCTCTTTCAGCATGGGTGCTGAGCTGAGTAGAGGCTTCCTTTACTATCAGACACCTTGCTTGTACTGTTTCCCTTTTGCCTTCCATTGGAGTCATTTGAGGAATATAAACATTACTTACATAATGAAATCTTTGCTTTAAAATGGTATCACAGGGTGACTCTCAATGTCCTCTGTAAAAAGACCCCTGCAGTGGCAATGGTTGGCAATTAGTACAGGAGTGGGGACTCAACCCTGTCAACCTACTCGTTGTAGAAATTTCCCAACAATTTGAGTGTTAGCAGCAGAATGGGTGGGAATTACAGGGCAAATGAAAAGTGGTGCCCCTTTGGTTCAAAAAACAGGGTTATGTGTATGAGATTTATGACATTAATGCTCCCTTGTGCAAAACACCGAGAGCCCTGAAGTACCAAGTGAATTTGCTAGAGAAGGGATATTCCAGCTGTGCAACCAAAAACGGCACACACAGTCTCATGAATCACGTCAGACCTTCACCTTCTGTCCCTGGGACTTGGCAAAAATCGGATACTCCAAAGAGGGTTTGGCATTTTCTAGAGGGAAAACTGGTTAAAGGCAGTAAAAGTGAGAGAGAATACTAGAAGCCTGGAGCTTCACTTGGGAGCACGCCAGGCAACTCTTCCAGTTACAAACAGTGCTCATGTCTTCACTCTGCAATTTTAGTGTTGTAATGTCTTTTTAGTGTTTTACATGAGGCTGGATTCAGAGGAAAAGATGTACTTGGACGTGGAGATATAATGAACAAGCATGGTTGTGGTGTCAGCTTTTTACCCTGTATGTGGGCTTCAAGCTTGAGTTATTTTTTATCCCAAACCCAGCTAAAATGGCCTATTTAATTTTCTGAAGACAGCTCAAGTCCTTACATCTCTCCGTTTCTCCATAAATGACAGCTTGAAAGAAAAAAAAAAAATCGAGTAGCCAAAACTTTCACAGCTCTGGTAGCAAATGGAACAAGAGAAGAAAAAGCAAGTTTCCCCAGGCTCTCTGGGAAGGGTTCCTGAATTTCTCAGAGCTGCTGCTCTGCAGGACTGCTGTGCTAGGAAACTGTCTGCATCTGCCTGGCTGCTGACACCTGAGTATAAGATTTTAAAAGAGCAGGGATGGGTTAGGCAACTGGATGAGCATCGCAGTATGTGTACACATATGGCTCTTCTGCCATGTGCCTGATATGTGATTTCAAGATGGATTATGATAACAAAATCCCTTTGATGCCCTAAGGCCAATGGTGTGGCACTCCATACAAGCAAAAAGAAAAAAGCTTTCACTGGTCACATTCAGCAGGAAATCGTGGCCAGCAGCACCTCCCAAATCACATAGTTCCTCAAGCTATTCACTATGACAAGATCTCTGTCGGCACAGGATCACAGAGATTACCTGAAAAAGTTCAGTGGAGATAAGTTGGATCAAGTCTGTTCCTAAATGAGATCTGCTCTCTCCCTGAAAGCACTTTACTGAGGTCTAAGATCAATGGTTAAGATGGGAAGCCTATGAGCTTAAAAGATAACAGTAGTTAACAACAAAAATTGCAAAGGCTCAACAACCCAGATGGGAGGAACAGCAGGTGTGTGGCTGGGAGATAAAAGACCAAATGGCCAGTGTGAAAACTAGCCAGGCTTGGGAAATCCTCACAAGGAAGAGGCTGGGAGATGTGTAAACAGTGAGATTCACCTGGATGCTGATGCGTGGATCCTGCACACGCTGTTGTGACAGCAACCTCTGCCTTTGGCTGGGGCATTTTTAACTCTAGAAACACAGCCGCAGGCTGGCAGCTGCGTTAAAGATGCAGAAGAACCAACCCTGAAACTTGCAGCTTTCCTGCATTGTGTGGCCAATGCAGTAAACCCAGGGAATTGAAATAACAGCCCAAAGTGACCACCCCTTGTTCTCATCCCCTCCCCCTGCCCCTGCCTGCAGCGGAAACACTATCAAGGAACATCTCAGTAAGAAGTTTACAAGCAGGAGTCATTTGAACCATCGATAAGGGAAATTCCACAGCTTCTCACAGAGGAGGGATTGTTTTACAGCAGGGAACCAGGGCAGCTGGAGATTTGACCATATAAGTTAATGAGACAGTCAGGAGTGGTGGTGGTGGTGGTGTGATGATGTTTGGCTGATGGCTCTGATGCTTTTACAGGCGGCATTAAATTCCTTGCGTGAGTAATTAGGGGTGATGAACAAAAAGCAAGAGGAAAGATTTCAAAACAACAGCTCATATTGAAACATGCTGACTCAAATAATGGGACCAAAGGGGTGGTTCTAGGATGAGGCATGGCTCAGTGGTATGCTCAGTCACTGTCTACATGCCTTCCGGTGTTCCCTCCTTGCACACATTCAGGTTCTCATTACCCTCCTCTTCCATGATAAAAAAAGCTTAAGACAAAGGCTGCTACCATAGCAAGAACTAAAGTTACATTTCCCAACTTGGAAAGCACTGGCAGTTCAAAACATGGAAAAGGTGTGAATCAGTTTTTCTTTGGAGACTTACGTATTTCTTCCTAGTGGGCACCATGTTTATGGATCCATTTCCTTCTGCTGAATCATCACAGTACAACGAACTGGGATGTGATTTGTTTTCTATCTGTTAGATTTCAATAGTCTGCAGGTATATAAGATTTCAGTTTTGCCTGATTTTCAGTGCTTCTTTGGAAAAAAAGACAGGGTACATCTTCCCTTACTCAAACTTTCACTGATCTCCTTTCTATTGTAAAAAATTGGTCACTTCTTAAGATAAAAATAAGGTGTGAAAGACCTCCAGGGGAGTTGTGCTGTGAATTGAAAGACATAAGAAATGCAGTTTTCCTAAAAGGGCTTGGGACATTTTCCTTAGCGTAACAGTTTAGTGATTAAGCTCAAAATGTAGTAAGTCCTATGGAATTAAAACCGCAGGCTGGAAGGTTTACTGAGAGGATTCATAATTAGGTAGTGACCAGAAAACCAAGATTTCTTCCACTGCCATGTTGATATTTGGTCTCCTTTCCCCCTCCCCTCATTCTCTTAAGTAACATGAGAAAGCTAAAGGGGAACAACTCCTTTAAGGAGCACAAGGGGACGAGTTAAAGGGGTCTGTCCTGCAGATGCCCCCAGACGCACATAACCACTGGTAGCCAGGAAGAAACGTGTCTCCCCACTAATGCATAGTCCAAGAATGAACACCCAAGTCCTACTCCTAAAATAGTTTTCTGACTTGCTACCACAATGACAAACTGACCTGCTATTTCAGGTCATGTTACCTATCAGCAGAAACTTTAATGAGTGTCAAAGATGGATGGGAAAAAGACTAAGGCCTCTCATATACATATAAGAATTGCACTGGTTTAACTAAAGCTGTGATTTTTATATTTATTTACTCAGCTGGATGCCAACTCCAGCAGAGATTCTCCTCTTCATAAGAATGGGTTATTGCTCTGAACTCAAACTCATTCCTTGTCAAACTAAGCTAAACCAAAATAAATTAAATTATAATTATAGCAAGAAATATGTAACCAATTTACCTAAATTAGCTTTAAAATTACACTTTTAAGCTAAGTGATGCATTTTTTTCATTTACAAAATGCCTAAAACTATTTTGATGGAAGCTAGTGTTCACAAAGCTATGGCCTGAAAAATTTGCAATGGACAAACTATACAAATTAAAGCTAGGATCTGCCCTGTTGACCACACCTGCTTGAAGGGAGAGAGCTCTCTATAAAATAAGAACTTAAGAGACACAGACCTATGATAAGAAAACTCAGCTAAAAAGAAACGAAGAAACCAACAGATGAAAACATTTACCTGAAAAAATGCCCCACTCAGCACTTCAAAGTCAGATCAGTGAACAATAAAAATCAAAGTTAAGCAAACAGAAAGTACCAGTTTGCCTACGTTGTTTCCCAGCTGCTAGATGAAGTGACTAACAAGAAGAAATAGGGAAACTTTCCTTTCCTCTCTCTGTTATTTAAGAACATTAAGAAACATTGACACAGGCAGTAAGACCTGAGCTGGCTGATTCAGGCCAGTTGTAAGCCATAATCAGAGCACACTCAGGTTTGGTTTTAGCACTATGAAATTCAGGCTTTCATCTTTTAAGGAAAAACAAAAACCAAACCAAGAAACAAAACCAACCGAAAAAAAAAAAAAAAAGAAAAATGAAAGAAAGAAAAAAGAAGCAATAAATGAATAAAAGGCAAGGGCTACCCTTCTGCAACCTCATGGTGAATGAGAGCTGCTGTATTCAGTAAATCCCCTCTTCTTTGCTCAGTAGAAGAGCTCTGGTTAATTGTATCCACAAGTCACCATCAACAAAGTCAATGGGGAATTGGATTCTGAAGTAGAAAGGCAGTGAGCAGATGAACACAAATGTGACTGATTAACCATAGACTGGAAGAACCTAGAGAGCATGTAGTTTTTAGAGGTTTTTTTTTTTGCTTTTGTTTTCTTTGTAAAAGGTGCACCAGAAGTTTCCATTCCGTGTTCTGTCTTTCACATTCCTATCCACTCTCATGGCTCCTTGGACTGACTGGGTTTGGCCACTGATGTGCTGCTCCAGTGGGGCGAGTGGCCAAGGTCATGAGGACTCCTCAAGGGCATTGACGACTTGTTCCAGGATGTCAGGGCAGTGATCTGCTATCTGCTGTAAGATGGCGTTGGCAAACTCCTGCAGCTCTGCGCTTTCCTTCTCGCCCTTTTCTAACTCCTCGTGAAGCTGCAAGAGACACACAGAGGCATGGTCATTCTCTGCATTTAAACATGTTCATAATACGAAAGTATAAAAGAGACCTGCCCAGCAGGCTCAGCCCTCAGCTACCACCAGCTTCAGAAAGGGAGCTGGCAGAGGTGTAATCTGCTGTGAACTTTCTGGACCAGCGTCTTCCCTTGGAGACACCCTCACCAGCACTGGAAGATCTCCCTGCTCTTTATTTCACTTTTTCAGTCTACAGGACCAAGCTTGTGACTTTCCCATGTCCAAATGGTAAAACTGACTTAACTATTCCTGAATAAATTTTTTGTGGTTAAGTATTAGAGAAGGTTCCTCTGCAGAATGTCTTTCTGAAAGCAGCTTGTTCCAGAAGCAATACAACATTCTACTAGTACATAATTTTAAATAGTTTGATTTTTATTCATGAACAACAGAATGCTTCATAGGATGTCACTTCAGAATTATTTCCTATATGAAATCAATAGAACTGTTACATAAGTATAAATACTACACTCAGAATTAACCAGAATTGTATTTTTTCTGTAGAATTAATAATTTTCAGAGACGGTGTTTCCTAATTCAGTTATAAGATACACATACACAGTTGTGGTGGAGCTTACAGGGGTTCTGTTTACTAACACTGCATTTCCTGTTGGATCATCTGTTGTTCAGATTACTGTAACTGTCACAGAACAAGATGTGGAACTTCAAACCTCTGTCTTACTCACGCTGTCTACAGTCTATAAACTGTTTTTCCAACATGCAGTGTTACAAACCACGCCACACAACATCTTGGAGTAAATGTGAACATAATTTTTAGCTCCAAGCCTAATACCATTGCCAGAATTAGGGGCCCACAGAGCCTTTATGAAGAGCAGGAAACATCTGCCTTTGGCAACCTGTTTATCTGCCCAGCAATTGATGAAGTCCATGCTAGCCTGTGAACTGTGAAGAATCCCAAGTAAGGATGTGATTTGTGCAAGCATTTCAGGGATTACTGTTCTCACAGTGCTGTAAGGATCTAACAGAACAAGAAGCAACATCTCTTACTAGACCAGATGATGCAGACAGATTGGATAAGCTTTCAAGCAGATAACTCTTTCATATATTCTATATCCAAAAAAACTCTCTTCTGATATTTCAGGGATATGATTTTTTCTAATGAAGTGTACTCCTGATGAATATAAGAAAAGTATACTTGTAGCAGGTACACTTAGATGGATTCTGAAGTTTATTGTGAGCTTCTGCATCCAAAGTTCTTTGTCATTTTAAGCAGTTGTAGCAACTAACTTATCTACTTCTGAACCTTCTTTTCATTTTTTTTCATAATATTATCTGTCCGTTTGCTAACTTCCTTATTCCTAAGTGATTAATATTTTTATTGGAACTCTATTATGTTAATACATGACATGGAAATAATGTCAAATTTTGAATTTTTCATCCCTGAAGGGGTAACTAGTCATTAGTATGCACATTTCTAGTTCTAGTTCTGTGTTTCTGTGACACTCCTCACTGTAGGTTTTAAAAAGAGAGAACTGTCAGGCAGCAGAACAACAGGGATCATTTTACAACTGTAAGAGCACAATGAAGTGGGAAAGGTTATATTTCTACAATTAAAATTCTAATCAGATACAATGGTAAGTTTCTGATTAGTTTCTAATTAGTCAAGCAAGGTTTGGGAGATTATTACTGCAAGAAATACTGCATAAAAGCAAAGAGCTTAAGAAAGACTACAGAGTAAATATAAACACCTTTTAAGGAATTTATGGGATAGGCTTCTATAGACAAAAGCGAGAGAAAGGAAATTAAAAGGGTAAGCCTGCTATGCTATTCCCTTTACTAAGCAAGGTAGCATATAGTAAATTATTTGGGCTCTGCGTGCTGAATGTTAGTTTAATGTGTTCTTATGTGCTTTGTTCCTACTGGCTGCTGTACTCACAGAACAGCTATTACCAATCTGAGAGGGGCTCCAGCCAAGAATCACAATGCAAAAGCAACCTGATCCTGTTCCACCGAGTGACATTAGCTGGGAAGTGGGGAAAATGAGAGGGAGGGGAGCACTCCGGGCTCTGCAAGGGCTCTCGGGGGAGAAGGGGAGGAGGAGGGGAATTCAGAAGAAACCCATAATGGTTCAGAAATGGCACGGTGTGGATAGACAGCTAGCTTGGGTCCAACAGCCTGGCAGAGTTATCAGTTGGAAACTTGCAATGGGTGGATAAGTCTAAGAGAGGTCCAGTCAGCAAGCAGGATTGAAAGAGCCAGCACAGCCAGCTTGGAGCAGTGCTGAATATTAAAAGCCAGGGGACTGGGTGGCAGGGACTACATCTGAATCTCAGGTTACTCAGCCCAGTGAAACACCAAGGATTCAGGCAGCCCCAGTTACAGCAGCCTACAAACCACCTAACTGCTGGGAAATTCATGGGACTGCTTTGGGTGATGAACTCTGAGGCAGGGTTGCCTTGGCTTCTGGAGCCAGTGCAAAGCTTCATGGTGCCACTTATCAGGAGGGTGGGAGGTCAGCAGAGATAGCAAGCAATGGAAGAAGAAACCAAAGATGTACTTTTCTTCATCCAGCTTCTGCAAGGGGCCTGGGCTCTGGGCCCACAGGAGAGCCAGGAGAGGGCAGTGTTAGCAGGGAAAGCTGGGCTGGCTCCCTGCAGGTCTGGTACCACCACCTGCCCCGGTCAGCATCCCTGCTCCAGCTGCCTCAGCCAAATCCTCCAGATGAAGCTCCAGGAAAAGGTAAAACAATTAAATAGTCCAATATAAAAGCACCTCAAAGAGATTCAGAACTGAAAGGTTTGTGGAGAAGGGACACAAGCTGCAAAATGTGCTCTTCAGCTTCAGCTGCATTTGTACAAATCCTTACACAATCAAGGCAGGCCCAACAAAATCAGCCCATGCCAAAGCTAAAATAAATCCATTGCAATCAAACAAAAGTAATCAACCAGCGGTAGAAAATATTTTCAAGACATACATTTTTAACCAACAAGAGCCCAAAAGGAGATGACTCTGAATGATGAAGGCCAGCAATAATACTTTGCAAATTAGCACAGACAGAAAGTCTGCACAGCTGGCTGGCAGATGTCTATGATGAAACGTCTTCGAAAAAAGTAGCAATGATAGCCTTGCGTTGAGTTTGCTAGCTTCAGAACATCTAGGTTTAATAATGTGATTTCTGTTTAAACAAAGACATCTTAATTGACTATGTGGCTGGTTGCAGCATTTCTGTATCATGTATGTCATCTCCGTTTACGTCATTCCTTTCAGAAACAGCTGTGAGCAGCACACGTCACTCCTCATTCAGACAACCTCTTTCATGGGGAACATCCAGTTCTCCATGGAATACGTTGATTGACCTACATGTTTGTCAGTCCAAATTTTAGGGACATTTCTCTAGAAGTATTGCTACCAGTTCTGCTCCTGGTTTCATAGATTTTCCTCTTGTGAATGCAAACAAAAATGGTGCAATCTTCCCTATACCATTTTTCTATGAGAATAAGTGTTATAAAATGTTAACACCATTTTTTCTTGGCAATTTCATCTGAAGATACGAGGAGACTCACACACTTGCCTCATAGAAATTACCAAAAGAGAAGGCAAGGCTAGATATATTTGCCTATATGATGACTGCTTGTAGACAGCTCAGAAAGAAATGGACAGCAATGACCCCAGAGGTGCTTCAAAGTATTTATACTTTATCTTTGGACAGAGGAACAGAAAAGACCTTCAGCACCTCAGGGGAATGGAAGCTTGAAGATAATCTGCAAAAGGTTCAGATGCTTTTTGCCACTGCTGCCTTCCTCCCCGGGTTTAGAGCAAGTCGCAATGGGAATATTTTTCCATTTATAGTTAAACTCCATCAGTGAAAAAAATCCCCAGACATTCACCATTAATTTAACTTGTATTGTGCTTCCCTCATCCAAGATATTCCAGAACTTATTTAAAGATTAATTGACCTTCAGAGGGAAGATAACTTCATAGTTAAAAAATAGGATGCTACTGTTTTATATGCACCCTAGGTGAATGGTGCTACTGCTCTGCAGAACCTTTGTTGCCTTTGCTTATCTCATAACATAAATAAGGCAACATCAAGCTAAAATGCTTTAAAATTTATTTGTAAGAAAGAGACTTACTCCCCAAAGTGTTATTTTCCCCTCATTAACAACTCCATAAAAACACTAATGAAAAAGCCAAACAAAAACAAAGTAGTAACTAATATCAGGTTACAGACAGTAAAACTGAATAAAGAACATCAGGTGCTTGTAGAGTAGCACAGAAAGTTCACTGCAGGACCTCTATGAAACTACAATACTGGGATCTTATGTTTCTCCAAAGTTTAGGTGTTCTTGGATCAGGCTATGGTTAGTCTGAAAAATACATTTAGAGCTTAAAGGAACAGAAAAAAGCACAAAACCCCCTCAGCTGATCTAATCTTAAACTTTGTTTTGTCTAAAAATAAGTTAAACTACACTGAAACTCTAGGACAAATGGTCAAGAGCTTTTGCATCTTCCCATATAAGCCACTGTAAGTATGTACGTCTGTATTTATTTCTCAATTACAGACCTATAAAAAAGTCCTAAAGAAATGGTTAGGAATACGGAAATCCCATTCTGCCAAACTTAAAAAAAAACCAAACCAAAAAAACCACATTTTTTTTAATGTAGACCCTTAAACATTTTTGCTGTACGTGGAAATTTTGTTTTTATGTTAACTTTTTCACATATTTAAAACACATGCGTTTAAAAATTAAAGCAAGATTTCAAATTAAACATTTCTGTCTTGTCTTTTAAAATAACGTAAACTTTAAAAATATGTTTTAAATATATTTAAATACACTTGAATGGATTTTACAATAAATTTTAATGTAAAAAGAAAGAAAAAAGTTGTTGAGGGGGGTCTTGCACCACATATTTGAAATAATTTTGTACATGGGATTTATCTTGAACATCTCTAAGCTTTGTGAACAGTGGAAATATTATTATTTCCTTGGTAATGAGTGAATTTCAAAATTATATAAATGGGAAGAAATAATGAAATAAAAGTCTGTAAGTTATATTTGGCATCTGACTGGGAAAGTTTTCCTGCAAATCCTGCCTTTGTAGAAATCATTTCACAGTCAGAGGACAATTTTCTGTTCATGTAAAATCTGGTCTATGCTATACACTTGAAAATTAATGCTGCTGTAGTTTACAGAAATTTGTTATTCTGTGGCTAAGCAGGACAAAGAAGAGTTATTGCTTCTTCCACAGGGTTATCTGCTAGGGCCAGGCCCTGCTGACCTAAGTAGACACAACGCAGGCAGATCCCACAGCCCTAATCCCTACCACCTGGCAGTTCTGCATGTTAAAGGATCTGTGAAAAAGAGCCAGGTGGCTGCTTCTCCTAGGCTGAGTTGCACTGCAGTACCTTACGTGTCACTTTACTCTCCTGAAGCTGGGTTGCCAGACACTGCCAGAGCTACCCTCTGATGCACCCTGCATGCTGGGCTGGTACCCTGCCCCTCTGCTTCTCTGCAGATAAATTAGGCCTTGGCATCCCCCCAGCTCTGCCTCTTCAGTCAAGGCAGGACCTGAGAGTCATAAACGCAGGGAAAAGTCACCTGTCCACAAGGCAAATCTTAACTACCTCTCATATATACTACCTGATGAGTTTTGGAAAAGCATTTTAATTGTTAGAGCAGAGGGTTGGGGGACAGCCACGGTTTAATACCTGCACAATGCAAAAGGACAAAGCAGAAAGGACTTGAATGAGACGATGCAGTTATGTGCATCCTTTTATTTCAGGATCGAAGATGGAGTCCTTTCTACTCTTTCCATATTACCTATTTCTCTGCAAGAGGAAGTTAAGAAATTATGAACTCATAGAGAATCCTATTAGCTCTGAAATTTCTCACAGATATTAAAAAAAATAATTCTCATGGAATATTTTGGGCCAGTGAGCTGAATGAGCCAACAGAGGACTCAGCTGCTCCTGCATGTGGTTCCTTTTCTCCAGACAGGAGAAAATGGCCACAAAGGGGTCCCCAGCAACCCCTGCAGAGCCAAGCAAAATTCACAGCAGTAGCTCATACCAGGAGATGCTGCAAAAAAAAATTCCACAAGCACCACAGTGATTGAGCCATGCACAACATAACTTGTTACTAATAGTAAAACATGAAGAGGTAAAACAATAAGGTAATAGCACAGGTTGGTACATCATCTACTTGTATGAACTGCTTGAAATGGGACCATAGTAATTTTAGATGTCACACACACACACATGAAATACTTGACCATGTCCTGAAACCATGTTATTCCCTTTATATCTCCTTTCAAGTTGGGAATAGTTTATGTTACTGATTGATAATATACATTTTAATTAAAATTAGCAATTCCATGGAACAAATAAAAATGGATAATGTTATGGCATTATGGATATGGTCAACTTACAGGTAACTTGTGTGATTTCAACCAGTATTTAAGAACTATGAAGCTGATCTGAAGATCTCATCCTTACCCAAAATATTAATTTAATATAGAAGATTAAAACACTGTAAAATGTAGTAATTTTAGAGAGTCCCTTTAACCATTACTTTTCTCAGCTGAACTCAGGAAATACATTTGCACATGAAGACGGATATAAATTGTTGCAATTATTACTTCTAATTTCTAACAGAGACCAGAAGTGGGCTGTTTAACTTTAAAATACATTATGTGTTCCCATAAGATTACAAATTAAAAATAAATGACATAAATCAGGTGGGAAAGATAACAAGCTAATGGAAGAGCAGTCAGAGAAGAAAGGCAGGATAAACTCTGAAGTAATAGAGTAATTTAGAATGACTAAATGCAAAACACGGCAGAGTAATTTCTCTACAGAAACTAAAAAAGTTGAGTAATTTCTCACAGATGATACAGAAGTAAGAACACAAGTGGAATCTGAACAAATAAGTACACAGGATGTTTATAAAATAGCGATTTGTTATTTAGAGCAAAGTTTATCCTACTTACAATATTGTTTGTATAACAAATCAAAATGTGTGTTTATTACTTTCAAAATTCAGCAAGCACATGCAATTTTAAACTGGAATTTGAAGGCTACATACAAGTGGCCTGGTGTCCCTTCCTATGAAAAGATTAACATAACTTTGCTGAGAGTGACACATGAATTAAGTGCAATGTAAATTATGCTCCTCAAAACCAAGTCACGACTTTTGGGCTGATACAGCAGGTTGTGACTGATAGAGTGAAGTGATATTATCACCTTTTTCTTCCTCAGCTTTGAGTGCTGAGCAGAAAAGACAACTCTGTCTTCTTGGGAGAAGATTAGTACGTAGGGATCTCTGGATAGTCTGTGCTTTGGCTGAAACTGGTACACAGGGAGAGGGAAGACAGCCTTTCTTCACAACAAAGGCTTTTCTGGGGTCAGGAAGATTTATCAAAAGCACCTCCCCTATTCCTGAGGTTAAGACAATTACTTTAATTGATAGTACCTCTTCTGATGGAAGAAATATTTTTCCAGAAAAACTGTTCTGAAGTCCTGTGTCCAGTTCTGGAGCCCCCAACAAAAGAAGAACATAGGCCTCTTGGAGCAAGTGCAGAAGAGGGCCATGAAGATGATCAGGGGGCTGGAGCACCTCTCCTGTGAAGACTGAGAGAGTTGGGGTTGTTCAGCCTGAAGAAGAGAAAGCTCTGGGCAGACCCTACAGTGGCCTTTCAGTACCTGAAAGGGGCCTAAAGGAAAGCTAGAGAGGGACTTTTTGCAAGGGTGTGTAGTGATAGGACAAGGGGTAATGGCTTTAAACTGGAAGAAGGTAGATTTAGATTGGATCTATGTAAGAAGTTCTTCAGTGTGAGGGTGGTGAGACACTGGCACAGGTTGCCCAGGGAAGCTGTGGATGTCTCCTCCCTGGAAGTGTTCAAGGCCAGGCTGGATGGGGCTTTAAGCAACCAAATCTAGTGGGAGATGCCCTTGCCCATGGCAGGGGGTTTGGAACAAGATGATCTTAAGGTCCCTTCCAACCCAAATCATTCTATGATTCTGTGATCTATTGAAAAAAAGAAACTCTCTGTAATATGAGGTTCCACACATTATGGAGCTGGGCTTGAAGTGGTAAGAAACATTTGTAATACTGCTGAAGGTGTTACCAGAAAAACACTTGTCTGCTGCTAGTTTCTGGCTGCTCATTTTGGTTGTCTCTTACTTTTCTGCAATGCCACTTTCCATTCACAGCATAGCATACCACCAACATAATTTAAATTATGAATTTCAAAAAGTTCCTGTTGCTACTCCATTATTTTGTAAAGGTAAGAGAAAAACAAAACCCAAAATATTAATAAAAATGTGGACCATAATTATGTTTTTAATGTAATTTCCTTTCATATATAAAAAAAAGCCCTCACTGAAAGGCAACCATCGGAAATGTGAAATGGAGCAATAGTTTTACAGAGCCCAAGAATACTAACATAATGATACATTTAGGAAAAAGTGAAAGAAAATACTGTATTTTCTAGAAGTTGCTGGGATAATGTAATTATTTATAACGAATTAATTTTTATTTCTCAGTGTTGAGATGTAGAACATCCTTCTTTCTGGTAATTTCAGTTTTTTAATAGGAAAAGTTGAACAGGACATGAACTAGTTGAAGGAAGACAGTTCCAAAAACAGTCCTGCTTAAATTCTTTGGGGACATTAAGTCAGAACTGACTTAAAAGAATATTTTCCACCAAATGAATAACTTAATGAAATGGTTCCATGCACTGTAGATCCTTTATTGTTCACAACTTACGCCAATATACTGGTGTAGATTAGGTTTTAAAATAACAGATACTCATGAAGTACTGGCTTTAGGCCTTCATTACCAATGGACCAAAATTTTACTGCAGAAAGTCAGATTTACAAAATGTCTTTGATAAAATGCCAGAAATAATGATAAAACATTTTGCCCCCACATGTTGATTAAAATCAATTTAAACCACAAAGGAATACAGCTGAACTTAATGGTAGCATAAAGAAACTGTTTTATATGAGAGGTACCAATTATCAATCAAACTTTGAGAGTCCACTAAATTATTTTTGTGGCAATAAATTCTCCTTAGAATCATGGTGTTGATGCTGGCAGAAGCTTTTCCAATGACTTGTACATTGGTTTCTGTGGGTCACTGGGGATGTGGTGGAAGACTGGAAAAGCTTACACCTATTTCATGTTTTACCTACCAGAAGAAGCCACAGAAAACTTCGACAACTATTTCTATCTGAGCATCCTCAACAGGAATGAGAAACCTACATGGTATATGATGAAACACAGCAGGACCAACCTTCATCAGTGATCGTTGCTCAAGCAGTAGGATGAAAATAAATTTTCAGCTAATTCATAAAAAAACTGAAATCCTAAACAAACTAGAAAATGTTATTGGTGAGAATGGATACATTGGCATCATTCTTAAATACTACTGGTGTTCAGTTAAATGTATCCTTCCTAATCATGTTAGCACTTCTTAACATTCAAGAGGATTAATTTTTTCCCACTGAGGCTTGTGAAGCATTATCTACAGAAGATCATATTAGAAGGGACAGGAGTGAATTTAATGCACTGGATTTGAAGTAATTTACAAAACTCATTAAAATTCCAAAGATGCAAAATGAGTATACTGTGACTGGCTTCTGCAAATCTGGAGAACTGATTCCTACTCCCCCATGGGAATACTTTAAACACAAAGGAAATTCTGCAGTTAGAAACAGAAAAGCTCCATTACTTATAAAAAAATGTGCTTTCAAATTTAAATATATCATTAGATTGTATTTTTCAACTGAAGCTTTTTAAATACTATCTAACTGAACATGGGAGAGAAAGAAGAGACTAGGTTTTATTTTAGCAGATATTAGTCATACATAGGAATCTCAAATGGAGTATTAACTTTAAACAACTGTGGTGATAGCAATTTAGAACTAAGACAACAATGGGAAAGGATAGAAAAATACTTTTTTATTCTCATCTCCAGGATAACAGACAATTTTTTTCCTAACAATTTAGGCTTAAATGCTTTCTTTCCATAAAAATGTTGCTAATGGACTAGTAAAGTTTGGATGAGAAATACCACCTTTCATTGGATCAGTACACAGAAAAAACAGAGACTGTTTTGAGCTGTCTATTCAGGACTGCTAAAGAAAGTCTTTTCTATTTTCTTTACCTACATCTCTTGATCAAATAGAAGATACCACCTATCCCCATAGATCCTGGTTATATTCAAAGACCATCACAACAACAAAAGACTAGTCAATTTTTTTCAGGGATATCCAACTTTGCCCACATACAGCCCTTATCTTTGTTTTCAGAGATGCCTCCACAGGTTTTGTCATGCACTGCTTCATTCCAATCTAACAGATAAGGTGGTTCAAAATGGTATGCCTCAGGTTTTGGTCTGTAACACAGGGGCCATATCTCTTTAGTATGTTAAGATGGCATGCACTGTACTGAAAAACTTTAAATCCTATAGCAGCAGTCACAGAAACCAAGATGTAAATAAAATGCTGACTCTGGGTGTGTAGGGGCTAGCTTGCTCTGCCAGAAAAAGGAGTGTGTCAAATCAAGAGAGGCAAAATGAAGATATCAAGTGAGGTACACAGCACACACTGAATCAAATAATGTATGAAGACAGATACAAAGGCAGAGATCAACTGCCTGGTACCACCTAGGCCCTGTTACAGGCACATCTATCTCCAGATGTCTGCTCTTCTCTCTCAATATTCAGACATGCTTCTGTTGCTTCTTGCAATTTGGCTGCTGAGCTGCTCTTGCCGATTTTTGGATCCAAAATCAGCTTTAAGTTGAAAGTGCAAGGAAATGAGTGTAAACATCACAAAAGAAGAAAACCAGAGCTGAAGCATTCATGGTAAGCTCAAGATAGTGCTCAATGACCTGCAAAACAACTTTTAGCTAGGTAAGCCTTGCACTAGCTTCTGTGCATAGTGGATCAAATTTGGCAGAGACATATGAAAGTAAACAACATAGTGAAAGAATTTGCATTCTAATCCAAAATCCAGGTCAAAAAGACAAACTTCATTTCTGATACAATTTCCTATATTAGTATAACTAAAAAAAAAAAAAAGGTTTTGCAATATAGGAGTAAAACTTTTAAGTTGAAAAGAGAAATAAGAAGGAATGAGAAAAAAAGGGTTGTGGGGAATGATAAATTATAGTACAAAAACACAAGATAAAAACTGCCAGTGAAGGATTAAGGAAGGCAAGACATCACCAGAGCTGGGATAAAGGAAGATTATTTCAGTAGCTAAATTATAGTTAGATTGATAGAAGTCTCTGTAGAGACCTCATCAGACCAGCTGTTACTAAACCCTTTCAGTTCTGTATTGCACCAGGCACACTGGGTCCAAATCTTGATTTAGGCATCCAGGTGAGGTGGTAAGTAGAAAAAAATTACCAGCAGAACATACTGTAGCAGAAGGTAAAGACATTGTATTCATTTACATTAAGTGGCTCATAATAATGTGCCAATTAGAATAAACATGGTTACCGTGATTAAAAAAAAAAAGATTTAAGATCCCTATGACTAGGTCAAGTTAGAAGGAGAGGCTTAAATTCATTACAAGGTAAAACATGGCAGAAGTGGCATCTTGCAGTTTGATTTCTCATGAGTATGTAGATGCACAGCCTCAAGTACAGACTAAAGAACAGATGAAATCCCATAAAATAACAGAATGGTAATGATTCAAAAAAATTATTTACTCCTTCTGTCAGGTGAAGAGTGGATCTTTGCGTTGCGTTTTCACCACTTACAGAATCATTTCCCAGCATTTTGATGTGGCACATCAGTAAGACCTACAGTACAGGCTTTTTTTCAGAGCTTCAGACCACAAACTCACCTGCTCCTGGGTCATCTTCTGCAGCTCTTTCTCCCAAGCTGCCCGGTCATCATCCAGGTGGTAGGAAGCAGGTGGGGTGAGTCCACGGAGAATCAGGGGGTCACGGTCATGGCAAAGGGCTGTCAGATGTCCAATGTATAACTTCAACTTGCTGCGATTCTGATCAAGTTCTAAGAGGGGCTGAATTATCTAAAGTAAGAAAACAGAGATAGTGAGGAACAGTCTAAGGCCCCAGCAGTGGTGAAGGCAAAGATCAGCCTCTAAGTGACAATCTTGTTCAGCTTCATACTGGAAGAAACTGAACACACTCACTCTCCCCTCAGTGCTTCTATCCCATAACCCAGCAACCATCCAGTGGAAACAGAAAGATACCAAATACACTAAGGGAAGGGGATATGGTGATGGTATCTGCCTGATTAATTTAGGTAATAATAATGATATAATGAAAAATGAAACAGTAATAAAATTGAATGCATTAATACTACCGATTATCCAGAAGTGCTTCAGTCAGCTATTTTAACTCCCTGACTTAAGGAAAACAAATCTTTCTGATACAAGGTGTCTGCTCACAACCAAGGCAATAGCAATGTAGATTTTAACCCATCTTGCCAACAAACATTTCACTGTAACTTAAATATGCAATAAACATGTTCTAAAGAGAAGAGTTTGAAACGATGCCAAAATGTTTGTTTCTAAGATGAACATATATCTGCTGTAGAAACTAGATAGAGACATATCTTAAACTGGAAAGTGAAGGTATATTTTTCAATAATTTTGAAAAGGCAATTACTTTAATTTAGTTTGTAAGCTAGATTTCACACAATAGGCTAAAAAAAATTAAATCAAAGAACTTTAATTTTATTTCATTATACTTTACCCAATCTGAAATTTCATTGCAATCCAAACGTGAGTCATCCAGTTCTCATAAAGAGTATTTGAAGAGTAATTTTTCATTTGTTCATCCCTCCCTATGCTCTCCTACAAGAATACTGTTTCATATTGTTCAAGGTGTTCATGGGCATGTATTCAAAACTGCAGTAATACAAACCTCTAAGGTTTGCAGCTGATGAAAAATCAAGGAAGAATGGGGCTCTGTACCTCCACACCATGAAATGAGGTGCTGAAAGTACAGGCCCTGATGTGGAGCTGCTAGGAGAGCTGGAAAGCCTTGCCACAATACTGGCAACTTGTCTTGTGTTCCCAGTCAGGGCTGCACCTGCTGTTTGTTAGCAGGATGAGGATATCTTTTCAATAGGAAACCTCTGACCCTGCTAATGAATGAGGAGTGAGATAATCTCTGAGTCAACAGGGACAGGGTGATGGCACTACTTTCAACAAAGACTCAGGCTCTGACCCCTTTTAATAAGGCTGTCAGGGCTCACTTGTTTTGCTTCTAACACTGTTCTACATGGATTAATTTCTGTGGAGTGAGAGGATCTGAGAGCCATGGCTAAGCAGCTAACTCATGTCAGGCTCCTTGTCCTGCAGAACGTGGCTGCACTCAGCAGCCTACACCAGAATATCAGCTACAAAAAGCCACAGCAACACAGCAGCTGTGGTAGAGGGGACAGAGAAGACACCTTCAGAGAGAGCAAGATCACATGCTTTAGAAAAAGCCTACTGCTATATGCAGCCTCGGGGGAACAGCTGCTTGCAGATATAAACACACATGGAAAAATACTGCTTCGAGGTATCAAGAGTGCAGACTCCAGCAGGACAGAATACTCTGTTCTCTTGTATAAAGGGTAATAGGAAGAGATATTTTAGCAGCAAAAACACAGTTACATTTCTCTTCCATCACCAAGCACAAGTGTATTTAGCCAATTATACCCATCAACTTTGGTAGTTTATTTAATTTGCACAATTCATCTCAGTTTCTTATGGTTTAGGTTACCTAGATTATTATCTGAATGTGTGCTGCCTCTTAGTTAGAAGGTGATGCTTCTAACTTAGCGAATGTCTTTATCTTCCTTTCTATTTGGGTTGCCCACAGAGGGTGGAGTGATGGAATATCACATCTTAAAAACTGCTATTTTTTTACAAATGTGAACATTAGTCATTGTCTAATAACTAGCTGCCCAATAAAGGTAGTAGCCTCCTTGTATTCTTTTCCAGATACCAAAGCCTACTGAATATCCATCAAATGTGCAGGTATCAGTCCAAAATGAATCCCACTTGCCAGCTACTTGTGAACAGAAACTGTCCCTTATAAAGAGAAAGAGGAGCTCTCTAGCAAGTCAGGATGGAAGATTTTCATACAAAAGTCACATGTGACTGCTCAGGGACAAGTCCCCATTGGAAGCACATTCCTCCCTTACCTCAAGCTGGAAACAGGCCAAATGAGGCGTGTGAAAGTTCTTAACTAGCAGCCCTCCCAAAGCCGTTCGCAGAGCAATCATTCCTCTCACTTGGGATCCATTAAACCCTGCCACTCAACTCGGAAATGCCCCTATATCTGCCTTCCTGCCATATCTAATTTGAAATAGCCTCTTAACAAGAGGCACTGGGCTTCCCACACAGCAGAGCTGCCACTGCCTTATCTCAAGAGGGTGTAAGAGCATTTGCTAAGTGGGAAGGCAGGGCAGGGCTGGATTCATAAACTACATCTTGTTCTCATGACCAGCCCAGAGCTGTAAAGCCTTCTAGGAAAACAACAGGTAAAGTGACCAAACCTTGGAATACCTTCTAAAGCAGCCTCTTCATTAATTGCCCTGATAGGTTTAGGTCATCTTCATCAGTGCATGGATTGAGGTCTGCTCAATGTACCCTCAAGCTTAGAATATTGTTAGTGGCCAGCCAAGTTTGACAATATGTTTTGCTAAAGCAGGCAATCAGTACAATACTGAAGTAGAAACAGGAAATGCCTCACAAATATCTAATACAAACCCAAACCACCTTTACCAACTGATAAAGACATTTGAGAACATTTTCCAGAACAAATTCAACTTGGAAACAACATGCTCTGGTTTTTTTGAGATTTCACAGATTATTTTTTAAATTTGAGCATGACAAATGGGAATCTAATTGTAGCTTAGCAAATCATTGGGGCAAAAACTTGTTTTAGAATTGAATTCGTACTGTTTTTTCAGTGCTACTCCTGCTATTGCTGTACAATGGTAAGCTGAAGTAGGAGTAACTGTATTTAAAAGTTTTTTCATAATAAAAAGTCTGCATTAAAGTACGTACATACATGATGCACAGATAAGATAAGAAAAGATGGTGGTCAGATAAGAAAAGGTGGTCAGAGAGGCCTATCTAAATATCTGGTTGCTTTCAGTGTGAAAGATGAATACACCTCCCATACAGAGACTGTGGTGTCTTAAAGATTGTCTCAGCAGTGTCTAATGTAATTATGCAAAAACCATGTAGATGGTTTTATGCAAAGGCCTGGGGTATGAATGCAGCAATGTCAAACTGAGACAAATGCAATATTGGCCGTCCATAGACATATTGAAGCAAAGTACAGTATTAATTAAAATGCAATAGGACTCACTCACCATGACCACCAGCTTTAAATTATGGGTTCTCCAAGCAGAAGAGCAAATGACCTGTCACCTTTCTCCCTGCTAACATTCCCTTCTTCTCTGAAAGAAGCAAACACTCCTCTTTTGCCAAACCACATAATTAACTTTGTTTAATTTCAGAGAATATCTTATTAATTTCTACTTAGCAATAAATCTGCAGCTCCCATTTTGAAGGAAGTCTCTACATGAATCTCTAAAAGCTTGTCTGTTTTTCAAGCTACATCAGTTGATCTTGTAGAAGTTATTTCCTTACATAACTTGCCTTACTCATCAGAATCATGGAATAACAGCAGTAATCTTTTTTCTTACAGAATATAGCTATGATTTTTCTGAGAAAAAGAAGAAAAAAAAAAGTGCCCTCCTGACACAGCAATGTCAATACAAAGCACCATACAGACACATGGCTTTGCTGCAATACTTCCCTTTTATCTTTACTATTCTGCCTGCACATATATGTACACATGTATGTATTCACTACGGGATGCTAAAAGGAAGACTAATACAGGTAAGTGGTTTTCATTTGCAAACAATTAATTCAGTAGATTTTTCACAGTTTACCCATAAATCTTTAAATATTTGAGAAAACCAGCTACACCTAGAAGAAAATAAATAGAACTGACTAGCAATATCAGGTCAGAGTAAATAACATGAGGTCAAAAATCCACTGTTTTTGTATCAAAAGTGTTACAAAAAAGTGTAGCAGAGTGAACAGGAAAGTTTGCATGGAATCTACAAATTTGAAGAATGCTCTAGCTTGCTAGCCTGGTCTATGCACCTTGAGTGCTCTTCGTAGATCGTGCGAGGCACAAAAAAAGAAGGAACTCTGAAAAAAACCCTAACTAAACCAAACATCACCAAAGACCCCCTTAAAACTTCGGACCGGACATAATAAATATGGTTGGAAATCAAGTTAAATGGAGGTAGCTATCTATCTCCTATCAATCATGTTTTTTTATGTGAAAGTGGGAAATTATTTTCACACTGTTACATACAGATGGAACTATGCTACTCAACAAAACCTGCTTCCCAAACAACCATTACACAGCAGGAGATGGGCTCAAAGTCCAGGTAAATACATGTTAAAAAGGAATTATTCCAAGAAGGACCTGAAAAAGCTAACAAAGATGGAGTGGATCTAAGTGGGTCCTCAGATGCCTCCCTCTATCTGTGTTTTATTATAGATATCATCAGACAAGGAAAAATTGCTTATGCAGCAAAATCTACTGGGAGATATGGAAATAAACTAAGATACTGAACTACATAGTCTGGAAGTATTTGCTTGGAAAAGTAAATTACGCCTTCTTGTTCAGACTATTTGTGTTTGTTTGGCAATAAATGCAAGGGTTCAACTACAGTCATCTTGTAGCCATCGAATGCAATGCAGTTTTATGAGGCATGAATTTGGCTCAGAAAGTGAACAGCTTTCCCAAATGCAGAACAATTTATCACTGGTGTCTTTCCTTCATTATTTTAAATGGAAACAGAAGAAAGTTCTCAAAAAGACACAGCCTGACCTCAGTTCAGTTCAGCTCAGTTCACTGCTGCACAGATACTTGGTTTCTTCTGAAGACCACAGCACAAAAGTTCAGGGACATGCTCAGTTTTCTTTAGATTTGTTTTAAAGACAAAATATGGATTTAAATCTAACCTTCTTCATTTTCTCCTCATAAACTAAAACAAAACAACAAGCATGAGGACCTGAAAGAGAGTCTGGTTATTTTGACAGAGCTGTCTTACTCTGTTCTTTTTGAAATTTTTATATACCATGACCAAATCCCACGGATTAATGATTTCCAGAGTTCACTCTCTTCACCTTGGGAAAAATCCAGACCAGAAGAAAAGAACAGAGAAAATACAAAACAGGGAAAGTAGTTTTCTCATGAGTTCCTTCTGTTTAAATAAAATCTTTCCTTCATAATGTAGGTGAACCAAAGAACTGCAGTGGGTTGGTAGGATTCCTAAAGCATTGAAAATGAGCAAGGAATTTAAAAGTATTTTTCTACATAACAAATCCAGAAGTAGTTTTTCATGACACTGGCAACTTTTGCATACATGGGCTGGGAAGCAAGACCAGGGACTACTGTATCTCAGAACTGAAATTCACTGGTGGGACTGTGGTCCACTCGTAACTTGGTCACTGGGGAATATGAACCTTCAGGAACAAGGTACCTTGACACAGCTGAAGAGGGTGTCTTTGTTAATCTCTTACTTTCAAAAGCAAGATGGATGGACCCAAACCCTCACTTCTAAGAGCAACTAATTGCACTGCATACACATCTCATCGCTTTCTTCTTTAACAGTCTGTGTGACTCTTTCCTAGATGAGGCAGAGGAGAGAAATTTGTGGCTTAATTGCAAGATGAGATCAGAACATAAATATCTAAATGCTAGTTTTATTTGTCTAAGTTTTCGTGGTTTTTAATCTTCAAGGTCTCTTGGTGTACCTTAGTTCTGGAGCAAAACATGATGGATGAAGTAGGGTCAGACCTACAGAGAACCTAAAATCTTCCACTTAAATATATTAAAATCTCCTTCATTCAAGAATATTGCGCCTGTAGTTTTTAATAATACAATAAATTATGGAAAGCTCTGAAACTGCGTAGCCAGAGTTATGATACTGACAACTCAAGCATCTTCAAGAAAAAAAGAGTATTTCCACAGCAAGTGGAAATAGTTCAGCTGTTAGCGGCTTCCACATGACACTATGGATTTAAATAGCTGTATGCATCCTTCTGATCAAACTTCTGGAGGTGTAATTAAGCAAACTTTGATTTCACAAAATCCATTACATTTTTTGCTGCTTCTTTCTCTACAAAAACATAGCATCTTGAGAATAACCTGCCTATGTTTTTAACCCATTCAAGCTTTCTAGCACTTGTTACACAAAAGTGAATAAGCAAGCACAAGCACTCATTGCTGTCCTGTATTTTGGCTATTGCTGCTTCCTGTTGCAAGGGATAAAAGGAAACAGTAGCTGTCCTTTGAAAGCAGAACATTGCAGCACATACACTGGGAGACTGTGTTCATGGGAATGCTTATGTATCAGTGACTGCATTCTTCTGTCCCCCTGCCTCCTGCTTCATTGCTAATGGAAACCAGGAGGTATTTCTTAAGCAGTCTGCCAGAGAACACAATCAGTACTTTTCCAGATGAACTATAACCTCCCTGTCCACAGGTGATAGGAATCTTTGTCTCATCCTTCTCTGACTCTGCTGTTCCAGCTCTGTACCTGCTATGTGACACATACAAAAGCATCACCACATGAAGCCACCAAACACCTGGTTGATCTGTCTTCATGAATTCTTTTTAGAGTTGTTTGCTCTACATTCAAATGCAAAATCCTACTAATAACTACATCTACTCACACACACACACATATAGTAATTCTTACATGTTCAATTAAACAATCAGATGTAGTTGGAGCGTCCATGGTGAGCCTGCTAGGAGTTGGAACTGTAAATCTGGACATCAGTTATTATGAACTTTATGCCCCAGGAAATACAGTGTCTAGATTGGCTATATGCCCTTATCAGTTTTTGTTTTAGCCATAGTATCTCTTGAGCTTATTTTCATAGTTAATATGTTGGAAAGCAGGTTTGATTCTTTCTCTAATACTGTTCATCTCCCCTCTTCCTTAGTATCTTTCCTTCTAACAGGAAACTAAAAGGTGCAGGCATCAACATCCCCATCCTGGCTGCAGCTACTTCTGTCTCTATGCTGTGTCTGAGTGCCAGGGCTCAGGTATCTTCTCCTTTATGTCACCATCAGCATGTCCACAGTCTGGAGAAGGTCCTGGGCATGCATAATTGCATTCTGGGGTGTGGATGAGTGCTATAAGAGGTCTAGATGGCAGGGCAGCTGGGAGATACTACAGGCTATCACACAAGCTGTAAGCCAGAAACAAAAATGTTTGAGTACAGAGTTCTTATTTGCAACAAAGACTAAGCCACTAGTAGAAGACCATATTCAACAGCAAACAAACAAACAAACAAAAAAAACAAAAAAAGAGACATAGAATGGAATAATAGAATAATGGAATAATCTCATTTGGCAGAAATGAATGATGGCCTTTTTGCAGTTGTTTTGCTAAAAAGCACAAACCTCTACAAAAATAAACCAGCCATCTGTTTTGAATGTAAGTATCTACTTGTGTTATTCTTTGATCTGTAAGAATAATAGGAAGACAGTGATACAATCCAGTTACACCCCAGTTGTGAGTGCTTAATTTATCCCAGAGCTGCAGATTACAAAATTCCATCTGGATTAATCTTATCATTCTGGGATCAGAAAGAAGATGAGCAGTGTATCAAGATCAGTTCTTTTATGCTAGTAGATACAACATGCTTGCACAGAGAATATATGCTTAAAACAAAATAGTTATTAAGGTAGCAAACTAGTAGAGGTGGGTTGTATATTTAAAAAAAACCAAACACACACACACACACAAAAGCCCCACAAAAAACCCAAAAAAACCCCAAAAGATGCATCCCTAGAAACAGGGAAAGGACTAGGAGCAGAAGCTAACATCATGTTAAGTACAGCATTTTTCTCTAAGCTGGCCCATCCCAGTTTAACAGTACTCTTAAAGGGTAAAAGATTAAATGCCAGTATGGGTACAGAAGAGAGGTGTAAAGACATGGGTTCCAAATTAGAATGGTAGGAGGTTAATCAAAGAACAAAACAATAAGTTTGAGATCAGCATTGTTCATCATAACAGGATGTTTCCTTACACTGAAGTGAGAAGATCTCTACAAAAGGCTTTTTATTATTCAGAGTTATTGCAGCCAAAGGAGAAAAGTTTCTTCTCTGAAACAGGCAAAGCCTGAAAATGCTTGAAAATAATAGATATTTGTATGACAGTTAAATTAGGATTTTGAGTTGTACTTCCTTAGAGCAGTAATTGTCAGTCCATGAACAATTTGTTTCTCCTTGCCTGAGCTTGATGACACAGGAGCCTTCCAGTTCCATAGTAAGTAATGATGCTCATGTAAGCAGGACTCCAGAAAAGCAGGGATGGAAGGCAAGTCCTGTGATTATCCAGAACAACTATTCAAAGTGTTGCTCTCATTGTGTTATCACCTTATTTGAGCACATCACTATAGGGTACATTACTAAATGGCTGCCTACCTGGAAAGTGGGTGTGAAGAGCCCTGGCTGTCACCAGTGTGACAAAGCAAATCTGGCATCTGAAGTCTCAGTCAGGCCAAGTTATAATCAAAGAATCACAGAATCACCAAGGCTGGAAAGGAACAGATTAAGTCCAGACTATGACCTAACACCACACCAGCTATACCATGGCACTAAGTGCCACATCCAGTCTCTCCTTAAACACCTCCAGGGACAGTGACTCCACCACTTCCCTGGGCAGCCATTCCAATGCCTGATCGCCCTGTCCATGAGGAAATGCTTCCTGATATCCAACCTAAACCTCCTCTGGTGCAGCTTCAGGCCGTGCCCTCTCGTGCTGTCACCACTTGCCTGGGAGAAGAGCCCAACCCCCACCTGCCTACAACCTCCCTTCATGTAGTTGTAGGGAGTCATAAGGTCCCTGAGTCTCTCTTCTCCAGGCTGAACACCCCCAGCTCCCTCAGCCTCTCCTCAGAAGGCTTTCCCTCCAGTCCCTTCACAGCCTCATCGATCCCCTCTGGACCTGCTCCATCACCTCAACGTCTTTTTTGAAGTGAGAGGCCCAGAACTGGACACAGTACTCGAGGTGAAAGGAAATGTGAGGTCCCACTGAGATAAAGGTGGTAAAGGAAGGTTATTTCATGTAGATGCCTTCAAATTTTGTACAGGGTATGTCCCTAAAGTGAGCACAAGACAACCCCTTACACAGCATTTTTGCACTGAAGAACTGTAATGGACAGACTGTAACAGATTATGATGCACTACATAATTAGCTTATAAATTTTTAAAGAGAAGAAGAAACGACCCTTCAGAGGACAAAATATGACAATGAAGAAGAAGAGGCAGTGGTGTAAGGAGCATTTTTCAGTGTGTTGGAAAGGCAGCTCCTTAAAATGTTTAACATATGGGTTATTTTCCCTCTTATTTGGGAAGGAAAATGTTCTTGGAAAGAAAAATAATAAATATTAATAAATTGAATAAAATACAAGTCTAACATAGTTGTGGGAACAAATTCAAAATGAGGTATTAGAATTACCATCATATCACTGTAACAACACTATTTTAGCATACTGTGTAATAATATTACCTACAACTTATAGAGTGCTTTTCCCAAGCAAAACTTCCACTTCACAAAAACTTCAGCTCGTTTTACAATTAGAGAATTTGAGACAGGGAGAAAGAGAACAAGTGACTGGCTAGAGGTGATGCCAGGAAAGAATTTATCTTCTGAATCATGGTCTAGTGCTGTGTCCAGTAAATTACATTGTAATGTGAGTCAGGTATGGAAGGCTGGTGGTTTTGGCCATTCTGCATGATCTAACATATAGAAATACCATATTGAAAATAAATTTATTTAAAAGTCAGTGTAATAAGTGACGTTGCTGAGAACTTAAAAGAAGTGTGACAGTATGATGAGCAGCTCTCTATGTGCTGCAAGAAATAAAATGTGTCTCATGTGGAGAGAAAGACCACATTTATGCAGTGAATGAATGCATGTGTAATAATTTGAAAATGGAACTCATCACAAGTAAGGTATTTACTTTGCTAAAATAAATCAGTATATTAACTCAAGAACCAAATAATGTAAGAAAAAATATGCTCAACCTTCCCAAAGCACAGACATTTTTACTTCTGTAGTGATCTCAATGAAAAGTTCATGGGGTTTGACAGCTGTAGCAAAGGTGAAAACAAGTCCCAAGACATCTTGTCCTATAACTCTCAATGTCACTATTTCTATCCCTCTTACTCTACCATCATAGCAGTCACACTTCACTTCAGACTACAACCTGTTGCCTGTCATCTACTTCTACCACTTTCCTCTAGGTGTCTGCTTATTGTTCATTTCCTTTTAGCTGTAGGATGGAAATAAATAAATGAACAATAGCTCCTCCCAAACAAGCAAAAAGGTGAATGCTTATTCTGAGCACTCCTAGGGGTGAGGCAACATTGCTCTGCAGACATGAATTAGAAACATATGGCGTATAGCCCTGAGCACTGAACTACTTGCATATGACTACTATCAGTATCAACTTATCTGTGAGATTTAGCTATTTCTACAATTCTTACTTTAATCCTTTTAATACTTCTGGCCAAATAAGTAGAACACAGAAATGTCATTCAAGCTCCATTATCCCATAATAATCACAAATGGCTGTTTAGAATGAGTCTGTTTTCAGAAACTTTATTAAAAATGTCCTGTAGAGTACTAAGAGAACTTGATTAAAAACTATAGTTAGAAAATTCCGCTCGACTTCATTAAACATTCTTCATATTGACAACTTTCCCCTTATTTCAGTTTTTAGATTTAGATGGCTTTTCTACAGAAAAACAGGATGACAGAGCACTGGAACAGGCTGTCCGGGGAGGTTGTGGAGTCTCCTTCTCTGGAGACATTTAATACTGGCCTGGACATGTTCCTATGTGACCTGCTGTAGGTGACCCTGCTCTGGCAGGGGGTTGGACTTGATGATTTTTCAAGGTCCCTTCCAACCCTTAACTTTCTATGATTCTGCAAAGTCAAATTACAACATTAAAAATGTAGCCTCTGGTACACAATACGTGAATATAATCTTGATATGCTGCAAATTATAATTTATACTGGTTTTGATAAGAGTCTATGATATCAACTCGAGCTGATGGTTTTTCAGATCTTAAAAATGATTCAAATATTCTCAGGTTATGACTTACTCTCACAGGCATCACCTTAATCTTAAGCGATGTGTTAAATTATGCCAGTGTCTTCAGCAGTCAACTTGCAATCCTTACTGCTTCTGTTAAAATTTGTCAAAAGTATTAAAGAAAATTGTCTCCAATAGGCTTTATGTCTTGCAATATTTTTTCAGTAACAGCAACTTCCTGATAGTTTCATCATCTTGAAAAATCCCCATTTTTGTGCACTCCAGTTCAATGCTAGCTCTGACCATTCCACTGTTACTCCAATAAGCATAAAATTCATATTCATATTTTGTTCCTGGAATTCAAGCAGAGAAAAAACAAATGCTTTGTTCCTTAGCTGGCATATCTGTGACTTCAGTATATTTTGGCAACTGTTGATAGAAAAAGCTTCTACAGAAGGAGTTCAAAAAGCTTGCCTAGTGACAGCATCTACTAGGATCTGAATCCTACTGCAAGCCAGAGCTATGGAAGGTGGGAAGAGAAATGCTCTACAGCAGCATGCATACTTAAAAATGCACATACAGTCTATATAAATTACATACACATATATAAATATATAAATTACTCAGCTCTCAAGAGTTTCAGTTTTGCTCTTCCTCTGTTCTTGCCCTTAGCACTTTTATTCTGTCTTCGCTTTTTCCTCTGTGCATTAATTTGATTGTCTTTCACCTTTCTGACTGTTTTTGTGATCCTCTGCCCACTACATACACCCAAGAAAAGCAGCCCTCCTCATTGCTGACAGGCAGAGGTGACACAAGGAGATTTCTCAACCACACTCACACCTCCACACCTTCTCATATTGTAGGTAGCATGGCTGTGCTTCACAAGAAAACTAAACGAAATTAACTGCTTGAGAAGTTTATGTATGGAAGCTTTGCTCCTTCCTTCCCCCATACAGCATATACACAATACATACCCTTTACATTTATTAGATATCATAAAGTGTAAATTAATATTATTTTTTATAGAAGTGAGTAACTAATTAAGCCATTTTTGAGACCATTTTAGCATTTGAGAATGACAAAAGTGCACCCTCATGAAAGCACATTGGAATTTGCTTGGATACAGGGAAGGATAGAGCTCCATCCATCTGCGGAATAAAAGGAGTCAAAAGACATTCAGACAGCAAGGAAATGAGCCTATAGGAAAAGGCTGGAGAGACTATTTCAGGATGAAAGATGGTATTTACATTGAACTGTAAACTGAAATGTAAACTACCAATCTCTGAAATGACAGGAAGAGCACATATGCTTAGGAACAGTGTTCCATTTCAAGGGAGCTATATCTGATAATGATGTGATGTACAGAACTGGCATAATTAAATGTTAGATTGAGTGAATTCCAGAACTGAAGGGAAAAGCCTTAAGCCCCAAAACAAAAATAAAACAGTGTGGTTCGTTATTGTATATATTTTGAAGGTCTCCATTATATCTTCAGTATTGACAGCAAATTATTACATCCTCAAACATAAAGGAACTTTAAAAAATGAACTTATCACCAAGACCTATGCTGCTAGCCAGTTTTCTATTATTTCAATACATACATTTGATCTAACATATGCAGGTTAGAGGTTCTGTGGCTTACATAATCCTTGCTTTTACAAAGAGAATAAGGACTTTTTAAAAAAATGCAGATGGAATATCATGGTAAAAATACGCACTTTGTTGGGAACAACTGACTTGGGAGGCATCAGTCAAGACAATCTTGAGGCTGAAATCTTTCTCAGATGAGATGCATGTAAGACAAGGATGCTGGCTGCCTCTGTATTTTGACTACAATGCTATATTCAATGTGAACCACCTATTCATTCAGTAATCTAAGAGAAATAATACTCATAGCACAGTTGCATTCATAAATGTTACAGCAGATGGGAGAGGGAAAGAGATTTTTTTATCAGTGTTTGCTACACAACCTCCACATTTGCCCTAGAATGAAAATCACAATTATTCCTACCTTCATAGTTTGTCTTCTTCCTTTTCGTTATTTTACTTACCTGATTTTTCGTGTTCAATGCTGTGCTTCAGCAGATCTTTACAAGCATTATGTCTAAAACTTTTAATATCATGTAACACCACAGAACCATTGCAAGAGCGGTGATTCAAATAGAATGTGAAATCAACATTTACAGAGAGTGTAAATTAACGAAGCACTTTATCAATTTTTCCACTGAAGAGATTTTCTCAGTTCAAACCCCAAGGCATGAAATTCAAGTTTGACTGTGCTACAGTTGAATTAAATTTTTCAGATGGTTGACTTGAAAAGAGGGTTCTGATCTATACAGTCAGACAAACGTATAAATCAGCAGTTAATTGAGCAAGTGTAAGGAGATGAGTAGCTTTTTCTTTTATAAATGTTTTTTATAAATCTAATATAAAGTAATAATCTTAAGAAATGCAAGGGTCCAAAATTTCCACAGAAACTTTCAGAAAAGTTTTCTTTCAAGTAATTGATATGAAAATATCAGAATCTGAGTAAAACTGTGAAGAAGTTCACGTGAAATATTTATTTTTAAAAGGATAAGAAAGAAGAAGTTTAATATAAATTTAAAAAACATTGTAATTGCATCTTAATACTTTTAAGTATCTTAAGTACCTAAAATAAATTTATTTTACTTTAAAACTGATACCATAATCCTATGTACTGTGGCCTAATAATTGATATTTGACTGTTGTAGCTTTATATGAAGGCTTGTAAAGGATGTTTTCTTTGTCAGAGACAGGCGTGAGAAGGGCTTTGCCCTGTGTACTGCCTTATCTTCTGGAAATGGGGGTTGTTGTGCAGACAATTTGATGGCAGAAAAGACAAAATTGTGTATGCAGACCTAGAGAAACAAAATGTATTTCAAATGACAAGTAGCTACCAATTTCTCCCCTGTTGTTTTGAAAGAATGAGGGGAGGTGGATGGGAGAGGGGAAGGTTACAGGGATATTCCTCTTTGCCTTCAAAGTTACAGAAAATGTATATTCCCAGTCCACGTCAAAAATCATCCATTCTGGGCTGGTAAATATCAGTGACTAGTGAGGTCAGCATGCGTGGCAGCAATCTCAGCAGCAGATCTCAACATGCTTAAAACCTCCAGGAGGAACATTATCTTCAGGAGGAACATTATCTCCGAGCAAATTCTTCACTAACCAGAATCGAAAAAGCATACATAGATTTGGCTACAGTGCAAAACTGCTTTGAGAAAGAATCTGTCTGAAAACATTTCCTTCATGAAGTCAATGATAAATGATATGGGAGACATTTCCTGTTCTCTCGTACACATTAAGAGCTTGCTTTGCACAGAAACTCGATTACATGCCCTGGAAAGTTCTCCCCACAACACCATGAAACAATGAGATGATGATTAGGAGAAGAAAATCACAAACTATACATAAACACATAAGAAACACCCTCATGCAGAGACCGTGCAAGCAGGGGGGAAGGAGCACAACCAGGTTTAACAAAGCACACAGAAGCAAGATGTGAGAGTGTTGGAAACTTTTCTATTGGCAAGAAAAGTTGATTCTCACCGTTCTGAACAAAATGGCTGAACTAAGAGCATCTGACTGGTTATGCCCAAATACCCTCCTCCTCATCCTAGGAGTGCAGAGGTGGCAATGGGAGAAAAGGCCCAGAGCAGCATGGGAATGAAATAAAGAGTTGGTTAGTATTTAGAGCACATATGTAAGTACAAATAGTAGTACAAAGTGTTTAATTCCTTACGCAATACTCTGATCCACCCTGAGGTACAGGTTTTTTTTGCTCTCCTGTAGGCTTCGTCAGCTTTTAAAATGCCCCTATATAAATGGGAAGTCCAATCCAACCCTTCTCCCACCCCCTCCTCACTATCATCCTTCCCTGTGAGGTCTTTGCAAGAATTTCCTTAAATGTTTAAATTCATCTTTTCTTTACATTTTATTTTTTAAGTTGCATCTGTGATTTGCAAGGATGTACTCAGTTACAATCTGGAAACTGCTTAATTTCTCTATAGACATGCAGTGCAGATTTCCTCCATATTAAGATTAGGAAAACCATTTAATTTGCAGTTTTAACAACTGCACTCTCCTGAAGAAGGTAAGACCAACATATTCCAAAAACACTGCAGAAAATTCAAGCTAATCAATGTGCAGTTCTGCATTTATCATCTGGAGGAGGGTATTAAAACCAGATGCGAAAAGAAGTTGCTCTGAAAATAAGACATTTTCTGCTTTCTATACACTCCTTATTGTCTTCTGATACAGACATGAAAGGAGATTTTTAAAAGATCCGTTTTTGTGAGGTTAGCATGTAATTGTTTTTTGCTGTTTTCCCCTTGTACATTACTCATAATGTCTACATATCACTAGGATGCTGCTTAAAGTTCCAGGCTGAGATGCCTTCCTTCAAACCTCAACCATTTCTACATCAGCCAGAGGGCAAGGAGGAGTGCCAAACATTCTCTCACTTTGTCAAGCCAGTGATTAACGATTGCTAATATTTTAATTAAATTGGAATGGATGAGATTACAACACGGGATATGCAATTATGGTGGCATTTTCTGTGCTACTCAAGGGACAGGTAATCCCTCTGATAGTTACCAAGCACATGGCTGTGCTTTGTAAATGACATAGGAGTCTTCTCGCTGCCTTGGAGATTGTAAATTGATTTTCCTTCAGTTCATGGCCCATTGAGTTTGTGAGGGAGCAGTCTGTGCTCATTTGGCACAGAGGCTGGGATTTCCTCATGGGAAATGAAGGGAACTGCTTGTATGCAATCCATAGATCAGAAAGCTGATCCTGGAGCATGATTTCCTGCTACTGAAGACAAGAAACAGTCCTGGACACTCCACACAGTCAAGCAGTAAACCTGAGTTACTGAAGTCTGAATATGCCAGACAGGGCTCCAGTCTGGCATTTTTAGAGCTTAACATTTCTTTCTTCCCTTTCATTGTCTGCCCCCTCCTCTCCACCCACTTAATAACAGCTTGGTACTGGGAACTGTTTGCTTGCATTTCACGAGTTTTCAAGGAAGCCATCACAACAGCAACATCAATTTCTGGCTTATAACTCTACTCTGGAATGCTGTTTTTGTTCCAAGGTACCGCAAACATGTCAGGAAAAATTACACACAACTCAAAATAAACAGCCCCCATAGTAAAAATGACTTCAAAAGTGAAAGACACGTTACCTGGTCAGGGGAGGGCTTGTGGTTGGTTTGGTTGGAATGGGATGAGGATTTGACGTGGTCATCCTCATAGTTGTCAGCCATCAGCTTCATACGGTTCTGAGTCTATTAAAAAAAAAAAAAAAAAAAAGAAGAATCTCAGTGTAATTTCTAATGTGATCATAAGGACTAAAGACTAAAGGAGATTGGCTACTTATGCTACCCTGTATATCCAAAACCCACACCTGGAAAATTACACACATTCATGAAACATTAATAAGTATTATTGTATTATTGTTGAGAATTGGTAAAAACTGGGAGACACATTCCAAACTCTTTACTTTTGAGGCTAAATTAGTTTTGTAATAAAGTGGCTCATCTGACTTATACCTACTAAATCTTTTGCTTGCTGTACATGTGTGTTCAGAGAAACTCATTTCTTTTTATAGAACCTTGGGGTTAAGGTTCAAACACCAGTTGGGAGAACAATTCAATGAAAATGTTGGTTAGCTGTCCCTAAGTCAGTTACAAATCCAAAAAAACCTAAAAAAGGAATCAGTTTATAAAGAAAAGAAAAAAAAAGCTGAAAATTCAGCTTGGAGAAGTTTACACAGTTTCCATATGAAAATTGGTTTTCAGTCAATATACCACAGTACGAAAATTCTGAGACTGCTCAGAAAAATGTGAATTTTAGAAAAGCCATCATATGAGGAAATTAAAGTGTTAATAATAAGTCATTGGAAATAAGAGGTGACATAATAAGGATTTATAAAACTAAAACTCATACAGTCAATCAAAAAATTAACAAAATATGAAACAAGTTTCTTTGCTTTTCTTTAGCTTTTCAGGAAATTTCAAGTTCTAGCAGATAAATAATTTTTAAAAACACAAAATATGAAATAAATTATGTAAGAATAAATGGACTGCCTTAAGATTACCACTCTAGGTAAGCAGTTGCAATGAACTTAATAATATGAATTAAAATATAAATTAAAATATACTACATGGCTCAGTCTGCAATGAACAGCACCAGTGAGGTAAAGCTCTTTTAACATGCTATCCTGAAATTAAGTCCCCAAGTACACAAACAAGGTAAGAAATCCACCTGGGTAAAATATCCCACCTCCTTAACAGGGCTTACAAAGACGATCCAGGCAGCAATGACAGTCTAGGAGTAGCCTGCAGAGGACTATGAAAGAACTGGATCTATAGTCTTGTCAAGTAAACTTCTACCCCTGCATCAGCTGCATGGGTGCCACTGGCACTGGGCACTCACACATGGAGCAGACCCAAAATGAAGTGATGCTGTGTCTCCTCCGAGCTTACAAGGGAGAAAAAGTCACATTTTGAGCTTTGTGAAATCCTTCCCTTTCAGGAAAAAAAACCACCAACAAAAAACCCCCAACCAAAACAAAAAAAATAACCAAACCAAAAAAAACCCAACCAACAAGAGGCAAGCCAGGTATATTATAGCTATGATACACAGTAAATTATGTATATCTAGACATATTAAATTATCAGAGAAGAACTAAAATTAAGTGTCTTAAATGAAAGCTCAGAGCTCCCTATGCAGATGCCAGCAGTTGATTCAAGTCCTTGAAGTGAATGGTTTCTCACAGAAAACTAATTTGAATGAATATCTCGATGCTAGAGAATTCAGATTCTACTTGACTGTACTCAGATCATTCCAGAGAAGTTCCAAGGTTTGGATCTGGATTTGATTTTCTTTTGGACTAATATTACAAAAGCTAATAGTAAATTGAGCTGAAGCAATAAGCAATTTAATAATACAAAATCTTTATATTGTTTGCTCTATTTTGTCAAACAAGTCCTGAATTCCAAGTCTGACTCATCATTCATAAATCACCACTTTAACATGCTACACTAATACTTAACCAGTTTATTGTAAAGAAGCTTTCTCCATATTTATTATCTTATTTATGTAAGACTGACTCTTAACAGTTTCTTCTTTGCAATGAGAGGCAGCAATTGTAAAAGATTTCACATTTCTTTGGAAATTTTTGTTCTTGATGATAACTAAAAACTTCTCACAAGACAAGCGTGTATGTTAAAAAAAAATCTAAGGAAAAGCAGTTTATCAACATGTTACTACAGCACATGAACTCTGCTGAGAGAAGAAATAGCTCTTCCCAGAGAGAGGCAGTATGTTTTATGATACTGCATGAAAAAAACCCTTATGTTAGCACTAACATAGGAAAGGAAGAATACAGAGATCTAAACATTTAAAGCACAGCGTTTCTCTCTCAAAATTCATAAGTGGAATTGAAGAGGCTGTGTACTTTTGTCACTTAACTTCAAGTAGAATATCCTACTGTTAATACTTGGCAGGAGATATGTGAAGAGGCTGAGAGAGCTGGGCTGATTTAGCTTGAAAAAGTGGAGGCTTCTTTCATTACTTGATAGGAGGAAATAGAGAAGACAGTAACTTTTAGATAATTTTATAGCTACCAAGACCAGAGTTTTCAAAAGAAGACAGAGCTAAGTTCTGAAATTCCCCATAGCTGCTAAATATGATTCAGCTGCTTAGCTCCATCACAGCCATTTGAACAATTTTAACTCAGAACAAACTCTGCAGCTTCCTGATGATGACAATTATACTGGATCAGTTCACCTAGAAATACATTTTCTTTGTTCCCTATTTAATCCAACCTGCCCCTCCATTGCTACCGCTGTTAAACTAAGAGCGTGTATTTGTGACATTCATGTCTTGGCAATAAAACACCAAAATCAGTATTGTGATTTCACTACAGGACCATGTGCATTGTTGGAATCAGGCAAAAAAAAAAAAATCAAGAGAAGGGAGAAAAGCTGTTTATTTCCTGATAGCTATCACTAAAAAATATTTTCTAACATTAAAGTTCCAGGCAGTGCTGTAAATATAAAAGATGAGAGGAGAGAGGAGAGGGGAGGAGGGGAGAGGAGAGGAGAGAGAAGAGAAGAGAAGAGAAGAGAAGAGAAGAGAAGAGAAGAGAAGAGAAGAGAAGAGAAGAGAAGAGAAGAGAAGAGAAGAGAAGAGAAGAGAAGAGAAGAGAAGAGAAGAGAAGAGAAGAGAGAAGAGAAATCTTTCTAATTCTCTATGTCAACCATGGAAATAAAAAGCTTCTGCTTAGGTCTGAAGAACTGATGAACTTCTAATTGGAAATTTTAAAAATAACTGGAAATACATGAACTCAGCTTCTGCCCTATTGCTCCTCTCCAGAAAAAAGTGTTCAAAAGGATGGAAATTTCTAGAGCATGTGGCTGCCGCAATGATTTAAAAACAAACCATTTACTGTGGGAAACCACTCCAACATCCTGCAGTCCTGAACTGCATTGTCATGGTGCTATTATACAATCCTCTCCCACCTTATGAGGTTATGGCTCAGATCCTAGGGCAAACATTTCTACATCACTGTAAAAAGTATGAGCAACAAAGTGGCTTAACCACTGTGTCCTCTGAGAAAACAAATGAGCAGTGCAGACAAATTGTTTGGGTCAGGAGTGCTTTTGTTTAAGACCTCCAGAGCCTGTAAGCAGAACCTGTGATGATAAGAACCGGATGTCAGATCCAAATTTTGCTTAAAAAATACCATGTACCATTACAGACACCTTCTTCCTGAATGTCTAGATAAAATGCTAGAAAGAAAAAGCAAGGACAAAACTCCACAACTCAATAGTTTCTTGATTTTTGCCAGAAGTTGTGGGTTTTGTTGTTTTTTTTGTTTTTGTTTTTTTTTTACAGCGCAGATTCTGTAACCTTATTCTTTGCCCTCCAATCACACCTCCTATCCGAAGACCCACATGTGGAATCCCTTAATGCTCTTTAGTCTCCCAATGGTCACCTCATAAAAGAACAATTCCAAAACGTTTAGACTAGTGTCAATTCTCACAATTAATTAGGAACTATCACACACTCTCAAGCTCCTAACTGAAAGCCAGGAATGACTGTGAGGAATATCCCACATGAGTTCTACAGACCAGAGTCTGTGAACCACAGGTCTGAAGTATAACATTTGCAAGAGTATTGTATCTAAAAAAACTCTACTTCCTCTGGTTATATATTAAATTACTCTAGGACTATCAGATCCTGCTCACCTTCACCCTCTTCCCCTTGAACTTCTGTGATTGTCCTTTTGCCTCTCTGATACACTTATTCTTAATGCACTTCTTGCTTCTTGTCATTAACCCTGGCCTCTCCCCTGTCTCATGCTGGAGCAGGCAGTTATATTAAAAGAAAAAGGCATCAGGAGAAACTATGAGATAAGCTTGTTTTACTCACAAATGTGAATGGACAGTATCAGTACTTTTAAATGTGCTCTTTTCTTTTTTTGTTTTGTGGTCCTGCAGGGTCTCCACTGTATTTTCACCATACTTTTTCTGGTTATCATATCATTTATTTCTGCCTGTATTCTACAACCACTAAATGCCTGGGTAAACAAGGAAATTACCATTGAGTAGACTATTTCTAACACAGCCAACACCTGAAAACCTTTGTTCCAAACAGCACATGAATAATATTTTAGCTGTGAAAACCACAGCCGTGGAGAATTTTGCTTAAGAATCATTAAGTTCCTCCTTCATGGAAATACTGTTTCAAAGCACTCTCACCTGCACATTCTTAAGAGTAAGTTATTTTAAGTTCACTGAAAGTTACACTGGTAGTTTGTTTATGAAGCTTCACTTGATCTGAAAGTTAATAGATTTTATCACAGCTAAACCATCACATAAGAAAAAAACCAAAATGGAAGCTGATCTACAAAGTGTAGGGGAAAACCAGAGACATATTCTGGAACATAGCTGGTAAAAGGTACAGGATTTCTGCCCATGTTTGACAAGCACTTCATAGTGGAATTCCACAAATTAATTTGAAACTCAGAGATTTAACTGCAGATGTTGTTCATAATAATTTTTAAAGAATGTTTTTATTTGAAAGTTTGCACTTGGCTGTACATATTGGAATAAGAACACATACCTTTCTTAAGCGTTCCTGCAGTGTAACTAGTGTTCTGATAACCATTACCCTGGCAAGTTTTTGAAACCAAATTTTATTTGTTTATTAGCGCATTGCTCTATTTCCAGACAAGACCTCTAATATCTCATACATGGTGCTATATTAATCTAATCTACTTACTACTCACATTGCAGTAACTTACTCAGAGTTCACATCAAATCTGTTTCTTCACCATGCAACACAGCAGGAGCCATGATGTAAGTGACTACTCTCTTATTTTTTTGTAAAATACTTAAGTAGGCTATTTTCTGGCTTTGCTAACTAGTCTAAACAAGTTATATTAATCCTCTAATGTTGAGTTTAAAAGCCTCACATTAAGTAAACATTATTATAATGACTGTACTTGAGACTAATGGATACATGGTAGAGACTGTGTCAGTGAAACAAAGGGGTCATACCCCTTAAAAATTAGTTGAATGCTTCACTGGAAGCACACACTTGCAAATCCAACAGTTTAAAAATCTTTTCACCACTAGTAGCATACCAACATAATGGCAAAACTCAGGTGATTTTTTTTTTCCTAAGTTGTGAGACAAATTCAGTATCTCTGAAAATTCTGTTCTTGCAAAGACTTTCAGATAGTCCTTTTCCTGTGGCTGAAAACACATTGTAAGCCATATTCCCTGTATACATCCAACCAGCTACCTGCTGAAATCTGACTGTCAGGAACACAGAGAGCATAATCCTTCCTTCTGTTATAATCTGGTGTCTTTAGTAATTATCACGAGTATATCTGTACCTACCTTAAACACTGGTTCTCTACAAGATTGTTTCAAGTATTTTACTCTATGCCCCTTTCCCATTCATGATATTTAATTATTCAGGAGACATCTTTCCAATTTCTAGTTATACTACACGCTGAGTTGTCATTTTTATTTTTAAGGTTCAAAAGACATCATTAGTTAAGTTCAGCTTTCCTTTTGGCTATGTTCAAGTCTATCAACTGAGATTCCCATTAGCAGCAAGCAAGCACAACGTTCAGCTGCACAGAAATGAAAACCAGTCTCGCTACTACAGTTCTGTACCTCCTGGAGCCTGTGTTTTTGTGAGCCCAACAAAGCACCTTGCAGCTGCTGGGGTTACTCAAAGGCTGCAGGATTTAACACATTCTACCTGAGACAGAGGCCTCTGCATCAACTGTTGGCAATGTTACAACAATGTGACATTTAAGTGACTATCAGCCCAGATAATTTCAGTATTTAATGATTTCATTTTTCTGTTCATCCCCCTGTATGTGATAATTATAAAGAACCTTCATTCTGGAAAATACATATTAAAAAAACTTGGTACTAAACTAAAGAAGGCAGATCATTTAGATATGGAGTTTTCCCCAAGGCTTGACATACGTAGATATATGTGGATGGATTAAAAAACCTAATTTTTAATTAGATTAATTTCCCTGTATAGGAATGTGTCTCTTGGAACTCAATTAGTTCCCTTGGAGATGAACAAATAATTAACTATGGGTTTGCCTGTTCACAGTTTATTGAAAACTATTGCTCTGCATCCTGTATAGACAAAACCAGTGACACAACAGCCAAATCTGGTCTTGTGTCTGGGGTTCTTCACTGTGTCATACCATACAAACCTTATAGTTTCCTTAGCTCTCTTGCATTCTCTTTAGAGATACATCAAGCTGTGTTTAAGACTGATCAGTTGTAACAGAACTGCCTTTCACTTATTTCTTTCACAAGAGCTAGAATCTACCCATTACCAGATATAAATGAAGAAAAAAAAGCCTAAATAATTTACAGAATATTTCCTTCCCTCATGGCTAATCACTCAGAAGCAAAGTATGGAGAAGTCTTTGGAAGACAGCTCAGTAAGGTGTGCTTTCCTGTATCTCAAAGATTCTGAACAAGGGTTGGACCCTGATAGCATTACTACCGCCATATTGTAAACCTAATTTATACTAAATGGGTGTCCTATGCGTCAAAATAACCTTTCAAGAAAAATCAAAGAATTCTGGATCACCTACACTATACATAAAAAAAAAAAATTGTTAACTGAAATTGATCTGAAGACAGCAAAAGCAAGCAAAATGAGCTGCTGTTTTAGTTTTTGAGAACTGGTTCTATTCACCTTCAAGTAGTGAACATACAAAACCTCTGTCCTTCAGCTTTAAAGTAAGCAGGCAAGCAGCTTTTATTATGAGCCTGCACTATGGTGCAGTTTGTTAGGGCAAGTCTGATCCTGGTTTCATGCCATGGCAGAAAAGCACCTTACTGCAAAATTTTCTGTCAGGGAATATAAAGATCACTATCATTTGCTGCTCCATACCTCAGATGCAGAAGACTCATTTACTGAAATTAGCTTAACAGCAACTGTTTTTTGATAAATCACACTGCTACATCCACCCTCCATCTATCATGCCATCTTCATTACTTCTTTCATCAGCTGAGAATTGATTTCTTTTGCAGACAGCATAGCTACTCTTGAAGAGCATAGGAGTCCATTTTATTACCCATTTTATGTTGGCTAATGAAATCTGTGTGCTTTGGACTTGTATACGACATCTTCTGAGCATGGCCTTCACCCCTATAATAATCTCTTTCTCCAGCATGCCTCCCCCATCGTGTCTCCAGGCAAGAGTCAGCTGGGACCAGTGTGAAAGTCTGTATGTTCTGAATGGGCAGCCATATGCGTCTGCTACAGCCAAACAAAATATATCATGGCTCAATTCTTCTTGCCTTTCCCTGTGTGGGAGCACTACTTTGGGCTTTTTTTCGTCTCTACCCAGATGTGGATATTAATTAACTTCCTATAAATTACACAATTTTTCAGACTTCCTTCCTTCAGTCAAATTTGGTTGAAAACAGTCGATAAATTGAAAAGTTACTTGGTGGGAACCATAGCTCAGCTAATCAGATGGATAATACTGTCCTTTAAACTCTTCTTTGGAGGACTTCAGGACAAAATCTGGTTCAAACTAGCACATTATGTTCAAGTTGCAAGAGTTTAGATGCAGCCTCGCAATGTATCCTTGCATTAAATATTGCATAGTGGAGTTTTCTGATACTGCACTCCGTATCTTTCTTTAAGATTCTGGGAGGCTGAATTGCTACAAATCCTCAACTGAACAGCAGCAAGCTTCTCTTGTTTAGTTCATACATATGCCCAACGTTTAATGTATACAATTTATTCAGTGTTTTTAACCTACTTAGATACATATTGCTGAGGACTACTCACTTGAACAAAAACAGTGAAATGCTACCTCTAGAATAACGTGAAAGGAAATACCAGTTTTTGTCATAGTCCTCATTATTCGAACTGTTGAAAACTCCTGACTGTACTTCTCCTGTTGCTCACTGTTTCACCTCTCATGTTTTGCTTGTGGGTCCAAGCTCAAAATTTCACCTTATATTTTATCAATTGAGGAAAAAACAAAGACATACAAGCAGCAAGAAAAACAAGATTAAATACTTCAGAGCACAGACACTCCCTAAAAACATAGGTTTGTGACACGTGTTTTGTAAAGCAAAATGTAAAAGATACCTCAAGTTATGCTAGTTTATGCCAACATTACCAATGATCCTGTGATTATTTTAAACTTGGGTAATTTAAGCACCAACATTAAATACCAGAGATAAGGTTAGTCTTACAAAACCTCTAAATATCTGAAGGCAAACCCTAAATTACCTATATCACATCCCATAGAACAGGAAGAATTACTACCAAAATCAGGACAAACTTCATTTGACGGTTGATGAGACTACTTTTGTTTTGTTATGATTATTACTTGAAATTCTTCCTTCCTTTTTTCACTTCAGCTTCATTCCATGCCCTGCTCACCTTACTCTCAACTACCTTACTCTGTTCCTCTTTCCTTTGCTATTCTATTTGGTTCTCCTTTTCAAAATAAATCCCTTTGCATATATGCAACTTCACAACGCTGCCTGTATAATGCAACTGCCTTCGTCACTCTGGTTTTGTCTCTCAGTCTTTCTCTTAGTCTGAAATCAGACAGCTCACACGTATCTACATACACCTTTCCTAGCTGATGCCTTTTGGAAGTTTTCAAGTCTTTGTCTATTGTGACTGTGTTTATACAATAAATACAGTAAATGCATCCCTTCATCAGGGTATTTAGTTTTTGGGAAGGAATATACCAGTATTTTCAACATAGCTCTTTTAGTCTTAGATATTTTTATTGTTATATGACTCACCAATTGTATGTGCCTGCAGCTTCAAAGAGTTGTTAATGGCAATCCCCCTCTATATATGCTGTTCTTGGCAAAAAAAGTAGTTATGTACAGATACAAATTCCTAGATGCTAAAGTGATGTGAGCTGCTCAGTATCATCTCAACACAGACTGTCTGTAACTGCCCAGAACCCAGCTCCGGGTGTATACACGAATGTGTCTGTGTCTACATGATATAAACAATGTTGATAGCAATTTAAAAAAAAAACCCACACCAAAACCTCAAGACTATTTATGCTTGTTCTGAAATTAATTTTAAAAGCTGTTGCATATAAAAGAAAAAGAAAACCAATATTATTGTTTTTTCTGCCTCTCTTTCATCTTTGAATCTAGGCAAAACCCTCTATATTACTGCTGGAGGAAAGAGTTGAAAGGGCATTTCCTTCAACAACCAACAGAGCTTTGCTACCCCAAATGAAATTACAGCTAAGAATTTCCTCTGTACTGCCAATTATTAGAGTTGACACCCACGCAGAAGAGCCCTGCCTCATAAGATCCATACAAACACACAGACATTACATTCCTGTCTGTTCACACCATCTGTGCGTGTGGTCTGCAGACACAGGATTCCTGTCCATCCACACTGGCCCTGTGTTTGGTCCACAGAGGCAGGATTCCTGCCTGAGCACACAGCAGCACATGTGCAGTACAGAGGTGGACAGATGATTCCTGTCCATCTGCCCTGCTCTTGCATGCAGTACACAAGCAAGGGGAATCACAATAAACCAGCACCATTTTTTTTTTTTTTTGCCTTCCTTCAGAGGCTGATTTTTCTTATTTCTTAGATAGCAGTACCAGCTGGAAAGACTGAAAAACACTGAGGTCTTCTTTCCTCGTAAGAATAGTTTTGGCAGAAATACAGTAGAAGTTCTTTCCCTTTCTACAGAATTCATGGCACACAGTATGTAGAGACGTGCCAATCTGGTCAGATGAATTTCTCTAAGATGTCTGCATTTCAGACAGTATGGCCATCATTGCCTGCTTGACTCCTAATCTGTTATCTTTCTGTGATTTATACTATATGATACCATTACACATGAGCAGAGACCCACCCAATGGGCACTGTAAAGAACACTCCAAAGCTTAGAAAAAAACCTTAGAAAAGTCTGCCTCTGCTATCGAACGATGAAAAGAAAAAGATTTGTGGAACAAGGTGAATAAACAGCCAGTCATAACTCCAATGATTTTTCTGTAACAATTCCTTTACTGCAAAATCATTAAACTTAGGTAATGCCACATGTTGAAGAGCCTCGAGAAAGCAGAGAAAGAAGAAGAGATGGATGAATAGGACAGGGGTGACCTCAAGTGATTTATTTTCAGCTAGGATACCTAGGAAGAATCAAGGAAGCCTTAATATTTTTTAAACCCTCTTTGTATCATAAAAAAGATTGCTGGCTGACAACAGAGAAGGACTAGATAGTTTCAGTAATCAGGAAAGGGGAGAAGAGAGCAGCGGGTCACACCAAGAAATCTTTTCATCATCTGATAGTGATGAAAAGGATAGAGATGGCCAATCAGGATGTGATCTTACTTCCCAATCAGTGGATCCTTCCCACCAAGTTTGTGGTCCCTTCAAGTCCAGAAGAACATAACTAATACATTGCCTGTTTCTCTAAGAGATATGAAAGAGACTTGAAAGCTGCAGAAAATTAAGATCTCTGTGTATAAACATATTTCCTATTAAAAGAAAGAAAGAAAAAAAAAAAAAGATAAAGAAAAAAAATGGATGGGAAGGCACAGTGCTTATTACTTCCACAGAATAAATAAACCTGTGCAGTCTTCCAAGTTTTAAACAACTTATAAATGTGGGTGTTCTTAAGTCTTGCTATATTCCTTTTATTTTTTTTTCAACATCATTAATGTCAGCAGTTGGCAGAAGTTTGGGTTCCTAGCTGTAAAACAGGAGGCAAAGCCAAGCTTGTATCAGCTAGTGTTTTGGAGATGGAGGGCACACTGGCTTGGTATCAGAAATCACAGCTACACTTCAGCTAATTTCTTAAACTACTAAGTTAAGTGTGGTAGAATGGTGACATTGAATGTTAAAAAAAGTTAAGACTTCCCCACAAATAAAAATCTGCCATAAAATCAAGAGATACTCAGACTGTTCAGATCCTAAGAACAACTTGGCTAGAGTCAGCTGTGAGAGCTCCTTTTATTTTCTGTTTACTCAACTACAGGAAATATTTGTATGCACATTAAGACCGAAAGGAATTGGTGGCAAACAGAAAGAAAGAGAACAAAAGACTCAGTTATGTGACTGTAAAGTGCCCAGACAAAGAGAACACTACCCCTAATAAACAAGCCATCTCCTAACCAGGACTGTATTCAGCATGAAAGACCATTACTTCTCCCAGGAACCTGTACTGTGATTAGAGGTTGATACATATTCAGAAACTAAGTTTTACTGAAGATTAGAGACTAACACTCACCTATCCTATTGACAATCTAAAATTGTGCAATATGTTATTGCAAAGGTAAATCTACTCATATTTGAAACTGAAGGTGCTTGACTGCTGTATTGATGTTTTATCCACATGGGAAATGTTTGATTATGCCAAGTAAAATCAGACAGTAATCTCTTCATAGCTGAGCTCGAGACTTATTTTGTCTTTGTGCACACAATCTTGGACTAATCCCTAAAAGCATTTCTTGGTATTGAGAAGACTTAAAACTTGGGTACCACTTTTAAGGCACAGAAGGGCAGGCAGAAACCATTCCTTTTATTTCATGTTCAAAACAGGTCCACACAGAGACAGTGGAACCCAACTGCCCTAAATATGATCTCTCAAAATCGCTGCCTCATATTTGACAGCACCGTTTGCAGATGCAAATTTGAGGGAAGGACTGGAAGACAGATCTCTATAATCATCAGCTTTATCATATTTATCTTTTGGAGCTGGCAGGTTGTAACAGAAACTTCACAGTTCCCCAGGTTAGCAGCCAGCAAAAAAAATCTCTATCCCTCCCTACAGACATTCACAAATGAAAAATTGCACACCTTTTCTTTGGTCATGAATAATTTTTCATTTTAGAAAAGAGGTGTAGGGAACAGCCTGTACTTATTAAGGAGTAAAATGCATAATTTATTCTGCACCAAACAAGAATAGTAATTTTTTTTTAAGACTTAGAGTCTTTAGAACATAATATTATGAATTCAACAGAACTTAGGGGAGTCTGCAGACAACAGCACCTGTCTATCTGCAGAAGCCATCATGAGTAACCAACACTTAATTTCATAAATCTATGACTTCTTTTGATAAAGCTGATGTACTATCCTATCAATTTTTACAACTCAGTATATAAATTAGTGAAGGGTTAGTATCAAAAAACTGGTCCTAACTGACAGCATGTATCTCAGATTCCCACCCACAATACAAAACTTGTTCTCCCTGCACGACCTATTAGCTAGCCTGAGATATGGTGCACTGGACTCGGCTCAAACAGGTTGATTCAAAAAAAGAAATTATTTTCAGAATTCTAAGGAGCTTAACACAGTGGATGAGAAAAAAAAAATCTGTAGACTGAGAAGTGTTTCAGTAAGTAAGCTCAAAAATACCTGAGACCACTGTTCATCAACAGCTCACTGTTTACTTAAGCTGAGGTTCATTCTGTATGGTTAAGTCTTAATTTTTCATTCTAATTTTTTAAAATGGAGGGGATTAAAATTCTCTGTTGCAGACTATGTATTTTTCCCTACTCAAGCAAAAAAACCCACTGATTATGTTACTCCCCTGATAACACATATAAGTCCCAAACATCCAATTTATTCTGTCTTAAAGATCATTAATTTTCATTACATTTTTCTAGGTGCACAATTCTTTCCACCATTCCTCCTTCAAGTAAAGAACACATAACTGACTTATTAAGTCATACAACTGTTAATCTGTAATCTGCTTGAAACCTTCTACATATTTAGTTTATAAAACAAATCAGTCACCTCATATCTCTGACTTCACCTTCTCCTTACGCATTTTTGGAACATACCTTGCATCATCTATCACCTCACCAGTTACAGATCTTACACAAATTAAAACCAATACTAAAGCTGGTAAAATGCTTCTCAGATGTCTACCACTACCTTTCTACCAACTATCAACATGTGAATTGCTTTTTACATAAGATAGTGTTTAAAGACACTGGGTTCATTAGGCTTTTTATACAAAGAGAAGTATCCACAAATAAAGTCTTGCTTTATAGCTTTAGTGTGAACTAATTAGTGTTGTGTGTTCCCAGGGGAATAATGCCAATAAATATAGGAAAAGATAAGCAAAATGTACCAAGTTAGCACACTCTGAATGGAAATGAGATAAAGAGACAGGTGCACCAATTTGTAACAATTGCCAGTGCCAGCCCAAATGAACAGGAATAATTTAGTATAGAAAGAGCTGCATGTAAGCAACAAATTATCAGTAAGGATGGTTGCACACTGATCTTTGAAAATGGCAGTACTTTTACTGAGTTCAAACGAGTAATTTAAAATCATCCTATATCTGAAATTTTGCTGTAAAATTCCTGTTTCTTCACAGAAATATATTTATGGATTTATCTCATCAAGATATTTACATATTTAAGTGGAACTGTCTGTCACCAAAACGTCAAAGTTCCCTAAACAACGTGCCTAAAGGACAAGATTGAAATGTTATCATAAACTCACGGTATTTTCTGGTCAGCCTTCAAACATCACCAATTCAAATACTGAAGGACTAATGCCAAACCAACCCAACCACAAGAACTGATTGTCATAAAGTCTCAAATATTTTACCCCTGAGGCACATCCTGCAGCTGGACAACAAACAGGGAGTAGTTGTGTAGGATCTTTTCCAACTACACCCCTAACAGTAGAAGCTAAGCAAAAGAAGATTCACCCATAATTTTATTCAGAAATGGGATACGGGGTCTCTCAACTGCTAACCCAGACTTCTCCAGCAATCCTGACTTTCTAGTCAGGGAAAATGTTGCTTAAATATCTTAGTATAGGAGTTAATCCTTGAATGAAAGAGACCATAAATACGGCAGTAGATGCCATCAGCAACTATCAAATAAGTTTATATTTTTCTGTGCAAAGTTTTAGTGAATTTAAAAAGCTGTAAAACTGTAAAATGGAAATCTTAACACAATCACAGAATCATAGAATGGTTTGGGTTGGAAGGGACATTAAGGTCACCTAGTTCCAAAGCCCCTGCATGGGCAAGGACACCCACCACTAGACAAGGCTGATTAAAGCCCCATCCAACTTGGCCTTGAACAATCACTAAATGGAGGAATATTTCTAATAGATTGAAATGCATTTTTGATAACTGAGATTGAACTTGGGAAATGTTAATCTGCAGAGTCTTAAACATTATGAATGCCTAGGAAAAAAAGGGCAGCAAGTACTGTATTGTCATCTGAGTTCCAAAGTACTTTTATAAATCTTGAAGCACAATCTCTCAGTAAAGCAAAGAATCTTTCTCTTCAAGTAAAACTACAGAGCCACCATTGCAATGACAGGCTAAAAACTACCAGCTCAGATATGAGTGAAGGCACAAACAGAATGCAGATGTGGCTGTTTACAGCAGGGCCAACATGCAGTTCTCTTCTCTGGCACCATGATGCCACTTACAGCAGGGAAGCACTTGAGCATAGATTCTTACTTAGTAATATGAAAGGTAGAGAACAAAGGTAGAAGGAGGAGGTAGAGAGGCATGAGAGTATAAGTAATACTGTGGGATGAAATACTGCCCCAGAAGAGACAGCTGACGCTGCACTGAGTGCTGTTACTGTGGTAACTGATAATTAAAAATGATGGGAAAAAAGTCTGGAGAACACGGCAAAGAGAAGGTGCTTCCTCTTAATCTGTGAGGGCTTTTTGCACTGTGCTTTGGGAAGCAGTTTTCAAGGACATGACAAAGCTTCACTTTCTCGGCTGCTGTCAGGGTGCTGGGGTCTGCTCCTGGCAGGGATTCTCCCTTGACAGAAACATTTATTGAGGAGCAAAGCCTGGCAAAGCAAGCACTGCTGTGATTGATCATGTGGACAGATTACAGGCCTTCGACAAAATCCATGATGCTTACATTTGACAGCTGGCAATGCTTGATGAGAGGCAATTAGTTGATATATATTCACTTCAGCCAGAAATTTCCTCTGTTTCTAGTCCAACAGCTTCTTGAATAGAAAGTGTGTAGAGTGATTTCCCCCACTTCTGCCTCCTCACATGTATGCCAGCTACACTGTCAGGACAGCTAAGAGTATACTACCAAAAGCAATGTATTTTTGCATCTTTGTATATTAAAGTCTGCAGATCCAAATTCTATAAAGCTGCATTTGATCCTACAGGTAGTTGTAGTAGAAGAACCTGAAGAAAGATGACTTACACTAACTCTATATACCACAGAGTCTGTACAGGAAGCTGGGACTGCATCGTTTGTGTACCAAATCCATTACAAGTGACAATAGTTCCAAAATGCTTCGCTATTACTTGAAAATTTCATGTCAAGTACATTAATCTGTCTGTTATTGTTTTGAATAGGTTAATATAGCATTCAGAGCATACCAGACTATGGAAAAGACCTTCTGTTCTGCCCAGTACACGGAGAAACATCTGACATGGAAGTCCCCTTCAAACTTGTCTGTCTGTTCTTAGCTTTCTTATCACACAGGTTTCCCCACTTTTGCCTCTACTGCACTCTTGCTCTAGTGCAAGTATGTGGCTACTGTGGTGAAGAGACCAATAAACAAAGATGGATCCAAGTGACATGAACTCATCACTTATTTCAAATGTTAACATCCACTTTGTTTTCTCAGCTACAAAGAAGCTGCCACCACACTCAGACAACTTAAATGCATCTTCCTAGACTTCTTAAGTCCCCTTCTGACAATGTTTTGAGCCGTACCTCTAATCATTAAACTTCAGTGGGCACCATCACACTGCCAGCACCTCTCAGATGCTCTTGGAGAACAACAGTACTGTCTTAGAAACAGCACTACATTTTGCACTCACCTGCAGTTCTTGTATCCATGTCACCTGAAGAATAAATTTTTTTCCTAATAGGGTAACCACTCTCACCAGACATGGCTTCAAAACAGGGCAGCTAAGGCAAAGCAAAGACTAACTATGTGCCTCAGAGAATCTGTATTATTTCATCAGGCAGGGTGGTAATAAAAACTGCCAGAAGTGTGGTCAGGCTAATACAGCTTCATGGCAGTAAAAAGAAAACGCTTGCCTGTCAGTCTCCTTTGACCTGTTTTACATTCTCCTGTTACAAAGAGAAATGATTCCAACCCGTGGAACTTAACTTTGGAAAAGTTCAGAGCAGAGGAGTGTCAGGTGTCAGTGTGGGGGGTTTCCAGGGAAACAAATAACAGTGGAAAACTAGCATTTTTATGGGGGGGAAGCTATTCTGGAATCTAAAATTCTTTCCTTTTCCTCATGATCCCATGAACCACATTTACTTGAGAAACAAATCTTTGCAGTACCTTGGCCTCACAAGGGAAGTCAGCCAAAATCTTTGCAGGGAGGAGGTACAAAGCAGAATGGAGAATACAGCTTTGGGACTTGCATAGATAGATTAAGTAGATATTAAGTATTGCATAAATACTAACTATTAATACTACAAGTCACCACTAAATAATTCCTGACAATTTATGGGAATGGTAAAATAACAACCCCTCAATTCATGCTGGACCACAGACAAAGGATTGATCATAATGAGGAGATAAAAGCAGAAGGGAACAACAGGTATTGAAGATTCCTCTGAAGGGCGGGCAAGCTGACTACATAACCAATGCTTTCAATAGCATAAGGTTTCTTATCTCCCTTCACTAAAACAGAAAGGAGCTCTTTTCACTAAGTGAACAGCTAACGTGTATATGGCAAAAATAGGAAAGGTGAGGGACTGTATAAAATGGAAGTTTGAAGGGAGAAAAAGCAAACATTAGAGATATACATTAGAATGAAGAGGCAGCTGAAGACAAAGTTCAATCCACACAGTCAAAAGTGAAAGCCACCAAAAAGTAAAGCTGAGAAGCTTAAAACGCTTCTCATGTTTTTTCTTTGTTAGTCTTCACCAAAAGCTGTACTCAAGTGACTAAAAATATTTATTTCAGTAGTCAGAGAATATAATTTTAGGTCAGAAAAGGAAAACAAATGAGATGGTATTAGAAAAACTCAGATGTCTACAAATTTGCTAGCTCTGACTACACTAGGAAAGAGTTTATCTACTATAATGAAAGTCATTAATGGTTTTTTTTTGGAACCTGTGGGAACTGGTGAGGTTTTGGAAGCTTTCTGACACTCTCGCATGACATGCTTCTTTACAAGTTCAGCTAAGGAAAGGCCTCATTTTGAGCTTTGTCCAGTTTTGGATACCACACGTGGAGAAAGCAAAAGATAAATTAAACAAAGAACGATGGGAATGATCAGATATCTAGAAAATAAGACACACAAGAACTGCAACTGGTTTAGAGAAAACTACAGAGGAGACACTATCATAAACCAAAACAGCAGCTAAATGTGCCAGGAAACAGTCTTTTTCTTCTATGCCCCAAACAGACAGAAAAAGTAATAATGATCTTAAATTGCAGTAAGGGGGATTACAGATGAACAATAACATTATATTGCTAAAGACAGATGGGCCGTAGAAGACTTCCCAAGGCTGAAGGTATCCTTCACCGATAGTCTTCAAGAATGTACTTTAAGAACATATTGTTTCTGCTTCAAAATGAGAAAAATCTTCTATGATTAAAATAAAAAAAATGTGGGTACAAAACTATTTGGGAGATTATACTCCATATTAGTTATCAACTGTTAAGTTTGATGAATAAATCAAGTGGGCTACATGGACCTCTGAGTTGAGTTCTGTATTATTCCTCATATTTTTAATTAATAATCTAAGTGACAGAAGAAAATACGCCTTTATGAAATACGTGGATACAGGTTAGCTCAGTGGTTCTGCGAGGATCAAAACTCAACATCTTCTTGAAACACTGAGGAAGTGATCTGAAAATTCCTTGTATTTAGGAAAATGTACATAAAAATGTACCCAGATTTAACCTAACATGGAGTCACACTATTAAAAATGAAATTTTTGGGTTCCCATCATCAACAACAATGAATCAAGCTAATTCCTGGTGACTTCTGCTACAGCATATTAAAAAAAGAATTGGGAATAGTTATGAAACATTATCTAATAATAAAAGTGAATAGAGTGATTTAGAAACAATTCAACTGAATAATACTTCAAGTATTATTCAAGTAGTCTTCAATTATTACTTCAAGTATTATAATACTGAATAATACTTCAAGTTCTCAGAAAACAGACACTGATACAGTTCAGAGTCTCCTAAAACTTTCATCACTATTACTTAACATTTATGGCATAGTAGTGCCTAGAGATGTTGGTCAAGTTAGGCCCGCACTGTGCTAGACACTGTGCAAACACAGAAAATTACAATCTTTGCTCCAAAAACCTCCTAGCAGAAAACCCCAAGCATTTAAGACTCAAAGGCCACAGACAGGAAAACCTCAGCCCATTCAGATATGCTTCATCTTTGCAGCTCAAAGCTTTGCCCTGTTACAATAAATAAATACTGATCCTTACAACCATCTTGACAAGGAAAGGAATAGATGGTGAACAGGACACTTTCTACCAGAAGGGCAGTGGATGTGCTGCCACAAAGCAGGCCAAAGCACCTAAGGTCCTCATCAATTCCAGCGTGACACACGTCCTGGGGGGTTCTGTACAGTGCACAATCTGAGCGTGCTGGCTGGTGCTCGCCAGGCTACATCTGGACTTTGTTAGACAACCCTCAGCTCTGTTTTCTTGCATCAGCCCTGGCTCCCTCCGGTGAAGCAGCCTCCCAACCCACTGCTTCTCCATGAACTCCTCATGGAGACAAAGTACTCAGGGAGGAAGTAAATTGGGACCACATTAGCTGGTGACCCTCGCCCTGCAATTTGCCTGCCTTTCTGATGACAGAGGAAATCCCTCATACAAACTGACAACCAATATGAAACAGGCAGCTCCATTTACTGAAAAGCCTGGTCAATGCCGAGTGCCTCATTAGGAAATGGTCTCTATATTGAGGCACATTCCTTCAATTCAGAGCCTAGAAACTCTAAATTAAAACAGCATTGTTGTCATATCCTCTTTCTGAAATGCCTCTCTTCATCCAAACTTTAATACACATAATTAAATAAACTAAAGAACCAAAATGTCTTTGGCAGCAATCCTTCCGTCTCTTTCACAGTAATACCCTGCTTGTGTGAGCAACCACAAACTTGACAGTGTTGGGAAGGGAGAAAACTAAAGCAAGGAATAACCACAGAATCCTCCAGAATCTGAGCAACTGTCCCTTGATGAATCTATTTGTCTTCACCAATATTATAAAAAACCCTGAAATTGCAGGGCTGAAGAAGTTGAACTTTTTTTAAAAAAAGAAGGTAATTGAGGCCACTCAGTACAACGAGATTTTGCTTTGAGGAAGAGTTGTGCCTTTCTACACTCTAAGGAAGGTCAGGTAAGAGTAAGTCAGTCTGCTAGCAGTGATAGCTACTGTAGCCCCTCGATGATAACCAGCACAAGCAATGAAAAGGCATAATCTGAGTTCTGTCATACACATTGGATCCATTCACACTTACTATAGCTACCACAGCATGCATAACTCTTCACACAAACCACCACTTTCCAGTACTGCTCAGCATTCCTATTTGCATTCTATGTACATGGAAACAGGAATCTTCTAGTCAACTGTGACTGACAGACAACCCAAAGAGCTGCTTCCCCAACAAGTCTAAGCATTTCCTAAAAATGGGATGGGATAAAACACCAACAGTTTTGAGATCAGGGATCTCAACAGTTCTGAAACAATGTTAAAGGTAGAAGGAAGGAATTACTGAGGTCAGGATATTGGTTCTCAATCTGAAGGGTTGAATAAACTTTTTAAGCTCCAGAATTGTTTTTCAAAGTCTTCCAGAAAAACTTGATTAACTGGCAACATTTTGTTTCTTGAACTGCTACATTCAGGACATCTACAAATCTGTAAGATTTTTAAATCAAAATTTCTACTGTAAATTTAGGAATTAGAGCAAAACATTTATAAAGTTCCTGAAATGCTATATAGTGTAGCCATTAAAGCAGCTGAACCTTTCTTTGGCCTCAAGATGTAGAAAGGGTCCATGCAAAGAAAGCCTACACTGATGAAGCAGCACAGTAGTTTTGCTGGAAAATATGAAGCTGTTCTAAGTCAAAAGGACCACAAGGGCCAAGTACACAGATTATTTGCAAAGCATGTGGAAAGATGAGATTCCCTTTGACTACTCCAATAATGAGGAACCTGTAAAATCTCACAGCCTCGTCTTCTGACCCATTTCTTATTTCTGGACCTGTCAAAGTTGTTATGATTAGAACTGATGACTTCAATACAGAAAAAGTACATGCTAAAACTATCAGTACTGAGAAAATAAATGAGATTTCAGATCCTCTGTAACTTACAGAGGTGTATCACTATCCTGTAAGTAACTTTGTAAGTAGCTTTTCTTTCAATATTATTGAAGGGTACACACAAAAAAAGATGATACTTTCTTAAGATGTAGGATAGATTTTAGAGAGGATATGTCAAAGACACGTTAGGTCAAACATATATTTTGGGAATGGTTTAAATATAGTTTAGACTGTTTATATATGGACATATATTATGTCTTAGAGAATGAACTGGAGAATACCTTACAGTCCCATTATCTGTGATTTGATATCCATATTTATATTACTCGTAGCACAATTGTGCTGAGGAGATCATTTTCTCCTGTTTTCATGTTTTTCTTAAAAATGACAATCTTAAACAATGACAAATCTTAGTTGCTGATGGCAGAACCAAAAAGTTCAAAGGCATTACAATGAATCTTTTGAAAAAAGACTATTGCTCAAAATTAGTCTCAGAATTGCTATTGTTTCATAGCAAGAAGAATGTCAAATTAACTTCCTTTGTAATTTTAGTTTACTTGGGAAATGAAATATCCCACATGTATACAGAAAAGCACTTGGAATAGGCGTCCGTAAGGGAAATGGTCATGTATTTTTAGGAACTCTATATGACATGGTATGACTTATCATCACTAAAAGCTAATGATATAAACTCCAGTAAGGTTTAAAAAATCACCTAACTGAAATTTAAGTAATTGCCGATAATCAGTCTTAATTCAGAAATTAAATGTACACAAAGTTTCAGTAGGAAAAAAACCCATCATCAAAAAACCCTAGATTGTTCCATACACCCACAAATTATAATCAGAAACAAAATAGGAGGGGCAAGGGACACAAACCAGATAGAATTTAAACTTAAGACAATCAGAACTGGCAATAAAGTTTGAATTTCTGTTGGAATAGATGGTATGTATATTAAGGCTGTTACTCCTACCATTACATGAAGAAAATAAGCACTTTACATTGCTGTGACCACTTATTGAATCCTGTTTTAGTGGGAGGTCATCTGGCTGACAAGTGAAATTAACTACAATTGTTGCTCAATATTAAATAATGCGAGACTGTAAATTATACTTCTTGCTCATTTTGAAGCTGGTATAACAATAAAAATGACTGTTCTTAAATTAAACCTATAATAATTATCTTAAAAATATATGGCCAATAATGTACTTTTGTTTCCTGAACAAGAAGCAGAGAAATCCCTTATCAAAAAGCAGACCTGTTTTCTTCTTATTGTCTTTGACAGCAACAGAAATAATCTGGTTGGCAGATGAAATGTTGCACATGAAACTTTATGGAAACGGAATTGGTGGCACTGAAGAAGCTGATACTGGATTGGCAGCAGGGTATGTACTATTGCAGGGAATGTGGCAAGGGAATAACTTAGAAAAACCCACCATCTGTGTAAATGAAAAATGTACACAGGTTTTTCAGATCCTAAGTGTCCTTGTGCCAGGGATGCCTTTTGCTTTCTCTGCCTTTTATTGGCAAGTTATTTTTCATGTTGCATTCAATACGGAAGCACAATATTAAATGCTTGAATAAAAACATACTTTTTCTGATTGTTACACCAACACAAAAAGACCATAGAAACGGAAGAGGCCAGAAATAGGAAAGCACCAATATCCTCACAAGAACGATACCTCCCAAACTCCACTCCAGTAGTTGGCATTCCCATACAGTGCTTGTGTTACAAATTAGAAACCACAGAAGAGATGGCATGGTGTAATACATTCATATTTGAGCTTTAAAGCAAGGGGAATTTTCTTCCATGTATGCTTCTCCTCCAGTAAGATCACCAAAAGAAGTATCACTACATTCCCCTGAATTTGTAGCTAATTGTGCCTGTAGAAGATAATACCCAATGTCCTTTCCACAGCTTCCCATACATTCTACTACACAGGCAGTGACAGAAAACAACTTCCCTCAGCACTGAGACTTCTTCCTTCCCCAACATGTTTTTTACAGGCTTCGTGACTGGCAGATAGTTTGAAATTGTTACTTATGCACTTTCTAATCCACATCACACCAAGTGCAGTTTTTTTCCAAGGCGTCCTCTACTCACCTGCTGCTTCAGCTGCTGCACAAGACGGTCTTTCTCCCGCTTCAGTGCAGCCACTTCATCTTGGGTCTTCTTCTTAGAGGATGAAAGTTCTAGTAGAGCAATATTGGCATCTTTTTCACTAATGGCAGCAAGGAGGGCTTCTTGTCTGAAAAAAAAAAAAAACAAGCCCCATACAAATACATTACTAACCAGCAAAATTTAGAATAAGCCTTTAGAAAGGGTTGAATGTACCATAAATGCTGTAGCAGCACATGACTCTGAAGAGCAGTAATGAATATATTTGTCATGGTTATATGTCTGTCATGTTATATGATATATGTCTGAGGAAGGAAGTCAAGACCCACCTGCCTCTCCCTAAACAACTGCTGATACCAAATTGTTGTTAATGGGATAAGAAAAACACACAATAATATGTTATTATTCTGCACTCAGCTTCTCAGTTTTTAATAACTACCATTTGTTATTGATTTGGCTGAACATTTTCATTATAATGTTCTAAACCTTTCCAGAACAGATTTTGAGAACACATGCACAAAAAAATAAGACTTCTGTATTAAATTATGTTAAGTTATACTGCCTATTCATGCAGCCATTTAGAAGGAAGGTGGCATGTGACAAGTTTATTGAAACTACTTGAACAATACAGTGTAGTCCCAGAAGAAAATGATGACACAGACACTTTTGTGCTACATGACAGATGTTGACATAAATGCCTTCAAGGCTGCCTGAACTATTATTTGACTTTTCTTGTGAGTAACCAATATAATGAGCTTGTTGGATGCATGTTCTCAGTAATTAAGACAAAGGTAGGCCTGCCCTCACCAAACCTTTTGTAGCCTCATAGAAATGCAAGTAAGAAAATTCTGTGGCAAGACCTTGAGGCTGAAGCACTTTAACTAGATATAGAAACACAGCCTTACCATACTCTTTCCCAGTAGCAAAATCTCTTAAAAATATTGTTCAGAAACTTATTAGTGATACTGGGAAGACAGGAAACAAAGACAATAGCACTAACCATAAAACAGAAATTCTCAAGTGAACTCAAAGGTTTGCTCTTTGTTAGGGAAAACAACTGCTGTAGCCAAATCAGGATGTGCAACAGGATATAAAAAAATCAAACTTCAGCCTTACATTCCAATAGGGGTAGCTTGTCCCATCTCTGAGTACCATGAACTGAGGTGCTATCCATTTGTGGCTGTGTGAAAGATGGCATTATGCAGGAGTGATGATGTAAAACAAACTCTCAATACTACAGATTTCCTACCTTTCCTACCTTTCATCTAAAAATTTATTTGCAAATCCAGTTGAAGTAGTAAAACTTGTGAATTCCCAAATAATTTCAATTTTTACCTGCTCTAGTTTATAAACAAAATCATTAAACTAGTATCATTCATTTCAGAGAATGATTTCTTAAAAATAATCAAATGTGTTAAAATTATTGCTGTAATATTGTCAATAGCAATTATTATGCTAATACCGTTCCTGTAATGCTCAGTCTTTTATTAAAGGTGTAAGAAAAGTTATAGAAATGTAATGTAAACTATTAAGATTGCTTTAAATTATACCAATATATCTTTCTGTTTGTTGTTAAGACATTTTTTAATAGACTCATTACAATCTGGTGACTTAGGATCCCACTGCCAAAGTGCTGAGTGTGACACCAAACCTGCACTTTCTAATTCACTTATTACTACTCCTTGAGTAGACTTTATTTGTACTAAAATAGCTTTTTATTTTTCATCCTGTATCTTCTTTCTAAGTAAGTTAACTTAATCTTAGTTAGGAATTTGTAGTTGTAGCTAAAACAAAAATGCTTGATCTGAAGGTACACTCTGAGCTCCAAGTGAAACAATATATAACTGAGAACATTTGACAATAGGACAAACAGCAAATGCTTTTACCCGATACTAATGTTTTGAACATATGCATCTAACATCTATGCATTTAAACTAAAGCTTCAAAAGGAAAAGGAGTATATAGCACCGGAGCATATAATTTTTTACCTGTTTAAATGCTGAAAACTTCATATATTTATGACTTTGATAAGCATGAAAAAATGTATTGAATATGGCAGTGTTTCTAAAGACTGAGTGAAATAGTTCCATCAGGTACTCTAGTGGTTAAATCAAGAGAGCAGGGAGATTCATAACTAAATATGTAGGATGCAGTTACAAAGCTTGCGCTGGCAGATAAAGAACTTAACTTTGCTATCTCCAATCTGCAAGAATAACTAACTACATGTGTAGTTGCTTCTTGACCTTGTTCTAAAGTCTGAAGAATACTGTTTTGTCTCTTAAAACCTCCCTCAACACAATATTTTAACAGAATGAGACCAGGAAGTGACTACACATGCAGTCCTGCTGACAGATCACAGAAGACAGCAGCATCCAAGAAGCAGCTCAGGGCTACAGCCTCTTAACCCAGCTTGGCAGCAGTCAGCTCAGCACTTTTGCCCACAGAGTTATGTGGAAGGCACGCTGTCTCCACAGCCCTGGAGCAGAAACTGCCAGGTTCTGAGGCTGTTTCTCTTTGAGAGTTGCATGGCTGAGACAAGACATTTGAAAAAGCTCTTGTTTTTGCAGGTGAAAAAAAAAAATACGCTGCTCTCTTGAGAAGTGTGAAGTTTTGCTAAGACAATAGGTGAAAATTGACTCTGATGAGAAAGTCCATCACTGATTTCAGATGAGTGATAGCTGGGATGGAAGAACAACTTTTTCTTACAGATTACATGTTTAGGTGGCAGAGGAGGGTGATGATGTATGAGACAGTTTCCTTCTGATCCCTGCTACTAAAAGCATGAGACCTCTATCATTGACAAAGCAGAAGAAATTGGAGCGCAAAAAACCCCAGGTAAGATGTGATGTTTGTTTTCTTCAGTCACTCCAAAGAATGCTGGAGTTTGCTGAAGCTATCCATACATGGAAGTTCGCTGTTATCAGGATCTCAACTGAAGCCATATATCCTCTATGAAAAATTGTGAAAGAGCTATGTATTTTAAGAGGTAAAGGTGTGTTTTGACAGAAAGAATTGTTCACCATCTGACAGCAGTATGGACTTACACAATTACACAATGGACTTTATGTGGGTGGAATTGATCTCTGGATTTATACAAGTGTTTCTTGTAAACACTAACAGAGTAAGCTTGCTTTAAGAAGACCACCAGCACATAAAAAATCTGACAGATCCAGTTTTGAGAATACTTGGATCTTGCCTAGATCATATCTAGAAAAACCAGCAGCTTGAATTATTTCTTGTCTTTCAAGACACCATTCCACAAATTTAGGTAATTTTTAAAAAGAAACATAATGACTTAATGGAGCAAAAAAGGGTAGAAGAAAGGAAAAGGTGCACATCAGATTCCCAGCTGTAGTGTCAAGATCGTAGGTGAGGGAAAGACTGATAGTGGGTGCATTACTATTGCCACTCTGTTTCTGTGGCTTTTGCTTTGCGGAAAAGTATCCAGTTTTGGATGTCTGCCTGCAGACACATGAAAAATATCAAGAGTGAAGTGACAGAACATGATCCATGACCTCTTCTTTTTTCTAGCTTTTGGTATCCTGGGAAAGACAGGCTGGCCTGGAGCTCTGGTCATTTTCACTTGCTTTAATCTGTTTTGATTCTAAAGAAACACTCTTTTAATAGTAAACCCACAATCCTCACTGATGATTCAGGACCAGAGCCAAGAATATATCTGTAACAGTATCTATATAGCCATTACTCTGGTATGGAAATTGGAGGTGCCTCAAATAGCATTGTAAAGCATACCTTCTGCTATCAAATTTTTTGTTGCTCATCTCTACTTCCTTAGTGAAAACTCCAGGACCAGGATAATGAGATACAGATGAAAGTCCATTACTTACGTATTGCTAGATAATCCTCACCACGTCTTACAAAAAACCATCCTACTGCCCAAAACGTTGGTGTTATACCATGTCTGAGACAGGGGTGCTGTTCAAGAAACAGGGTGAAAAGTGTTGTAGCTTTATAACTGTTTTTTTAGTAACTGGGACAAGATGAAGTTTGAACCCAAATAAGAGAAATACCTTGTGATGTGATACATGCGTTCTAGATGTGCTTCTGAATTCTGCAGGCGAAATGGGTAATGTTTAATGTGGGAGAAGTGAAGGTGTCACTGTCAGCTGTCCTAAAAGGAGAGATGTCTGTAATGGTGTATTACAGTTCCCCAAAGAGCTTGGAATTGCTAAAATGCTTCTGAAAAACCAGAAAAATCAAATACCACCAAGAAAAAGACATGATTTGTGACTAGAGAGCACAATAAAACTGACTTGTTGCCCTTCTCAAGAGCTGACATCCCCAGAGAGCTCAGAAGAACATGTTTTAACAAGTGAAGCTGCATGGAAGAAAAAATGGGCTGCTGCAAGTGGTGCTAGTGGGCACATGAACAAATCCGTCAGCAGTGCCGGGGTCAGTTGTACAGGCTCATCTTCACTTTAGGTAACAAACAGTCAGTGATTCAGGCTTATTCAGCAAAGGTTGAGTTTTCTGTCCACAACACTGGAATGTCCCCTGAGGCAGGCAAAGCAAGTCCTTGTTGCACAACTCAAGATGGTTCAACTTTGTAAATGTTGGGTAGTGCCAGAGTCACTACATAAATATAGCTCACATAAATTAGTTAGGGTATTTCGGATAATGCTAGGACTTTAGCTTTGGCAGCAACAACACAGAAGAGGGGAAACTGCCTATTTATCCCTCTGGGAATGGTTTGTAGCATGCAATGAACTGTGCAGCAGCTCACAAGAGGCAAGCAGATTTTAAACCAGCCTTAATATTACCAAGGAAAACCTGAAGTGGCAATAGTGTAGAAAGTCTCTTGAAAAGAAAGTTTAGGATTTACTTGGATTGAACAAAAAGAAGAGGATTTGTTGCTTACACTGAAGCCTTTCACTGAAAGTGTATTACCACAGACTGGACTGGTACCAAGACCATTAGGTTTAATTCTTAAGAGATAATTATGGCAATAATCTGCACATCACTATCAACATTATTTGGTCTGTTTGCAGTCTTTAAAAAAAAACAAAACCCAAAACCCAACAAAGCTAAGAAAGATGGATTTGCCTTTTCAAACAGATGACTACAGAGTAGTTATGTGGCAGCAGAGCTGTCTCTAGAGTACTTCTGATTTATCCACTGTCTCTGTTCTGTTTGCAGTTTTGCTGAGACTGAGAGTTCTTACAGATGATGTCACGGACACAGCAATTATGAATGACTCCAACTCCAAGATACTGACTGATCCAGAGCACTGAAATGTCTTAAGGAAGGCAGAGCCAAGAAATCACTGAAAATTACCATGACTGAATTCTTCTGATGCTAATTATTGTAAGTCTTTGAAGCATTCCTGGTGAAGTTGTCCTGTAGCATTTACTGACCAGCCTAATACTTTTGTCAACACAAAACAAAAAACTGTGTGCACATCTTCAGAATGGAGATGCTTGATGTTAGGAAGATAAACTGGACGAGAAAGCAACAGTTTAAACTGCAGCTTAGTTCTCATTACAGGCCTTGAACCAAAGCAAAGCTTTAAGAATGTTTCTTAACCACAGAAAGTCTTTGTTTCTGAATTAAAGCTTAAAAATTAGAACAATGTACTATAATAATATTACATATTACTAATACTACAAACTGTAGAAATACAAGGAAGGCAGTATATTCTAAATCTTTCTGTAGCAGAGAAGAAAGGGTTTAAAGAATAGCATAGCATTTAACTTCAGATGCTGAACAATATTTTTCCAGCTGGAATGACTTTAGTGAAAATGGTAGGTGCTAGCATCTCATATACATGCTAACAGAAGCCTTAGAAAAACATGTACACAGTATATATGGGATTTCTTGTACAGGCTTGGGTGAGTATAAATAAGTGATTTGGTTGTTTGAGTGATCAAGTATTTGAATGAACCTAGAAAATAAGGAACTACAGCTCACACACATTCCGTTATCAAATCCCATTAGCACCACAGCATCCTAGTGTGCAGTGTACTCAAACCCAGAACACTACAGACACCAGGCTTTCTTCATTCCTCTTTTTCCTCTTTGGTCAACCACAACATATTTTTACAAATGGGTGCATGAGACTTTCTAACTGCTCAGTAGCCCTCTGCACTGCAGGACTAATGTTCTGTATTCCTAAATAATAAGCTGAAGGAGCATAAGTCCAATAAGGAGTAATGAACAAGGTTCATCCACAACACTAAAAATGGTTTAACTACCAGGGTAGCCAAGTTTGCCCTCTGGCTTACAAAAACTAATAGAATCAAGATGTCTTGAAATGGTTCTCTACAGCAAGTGATTTCAGGAGACAATGTAATTTCTTCACAGATCCTTTCTAGTGCATGAGACAAACTGTTTTGGTAGAATGTAACAGAAAGCAAATTTTAAAAAGATATTTTGTACTTTGCAGACCAGTTCTCAGGGTCACAATGCTGGAATATTTATCAGCTGTATAATTAGAAAGAAAAACAGGCTGCAAACAGTGCTGAATTAATGATGCTTCAAAATATAAAAACTATACATATTCATCAGAAGAATATGTTTACATATGTCAGAGACAGCACAAATTCCAAACAGAAATATTAGAAATACATTGTTCTATATAATTATATTACAATTCATGAGATTTCTTCCTACGTGGAGCATTCTGAAACTGTGAATGAGATAATACAAAAGCAGTATTAAGAGCATCATCACCTTTGATTTTAATGTCACCAAGGAAATGGGATAATTCCATCAGGCCTATTATAATTTTAGGGATCAAATCTGTTTTCCTTCTGACTGGCATTAAGCTACAACATTACAACAATACAACATTTAAGGCTTGACACAAATTTGGAGATCTCAGGTAGCCACAAGCTCATAGCAATCCAGTCAGTTCCTTCAACAGAGACTGTTACTCTTCCATGAGGGATGACTGATCTGTCACAGTTTTCAAGTTGGTATAGTAACAGAAACTGTAACTGTGATTTATGCCTTTAATACACAAGGCTTTGGACTGGAAAGGTTCTGCTGCTTCATAACCTGTTTAGTCACTCCAGTGGTAAGAGCATCAGTTGCCACAGAAAGAAACAGCTGCTGCTGGGGCAGTACTTGCTTCAGTTGCCTGATGCTTGTGCCTGATGCATTCACTCAGAGCCTACAGAAAATGCTGATTAATCCTTTAATGCTTTTCTATTTGTAAAACTTACCATGGTGAATCATCATTACAATAAGAAATATTTTATTTGCATATGAATTAAAAAAACCTCCCATAAATTGACAGCAACATGAAGTATGAGGCAGAGATTTTGATAAAGTATTGCAGCATTATGAGACCTAAACAGGCATTTATGTGACAATGTAGAATGTAAAGGTGTTAGGAGATAGGATGTAGTAACTCCATGTGTTTGGTAGAATGATACTGTTTGGCTGGGTCACACTTTATAAACTCTTCAAAAGTAACTAAGAATACAACACACCAAAAAGCTGATCCAATGGGACAGTTGTCTTGGCACTAACATCACTCTTTTCATCATGAAGTGTATCAATCCATCTAAAGTAGTACAAGGGTAGCTCCAAACTCAACTTTTTTTTCTTTTTTTAAACTATTTTTTGCTTGTTACAGAACATCTTCAGAAAATTAAGAAACTCTAACTGCTCTGAACCACATGGAGAGTAAATTCCAGTTTCTAACAACCTGAGGCCCTGGCAATCAAAAGTCACTATCCTGTCAGAGTGGCTACTGAACCCGCAGGACCTGGGCAGGCAGGAGGCAGTCCTTGCAGAATCTGGTTCTTAAAAGTGACACTGAAAAATACTGGCAGTCATACCACAGAACACCATTTCAAGACACTTACAGACCAGTAAGTTACTTAATACACAAGTGGCCAAATTCTGCACCAGCTACAATTTCTGCAGTATTTAAAGCTGCAGTTAGAGGAAAAGCAAAAAGTGTCCCACACCGAGCAAAACATTTATCCAAAAGAAACAGTAGCAACCTCTTGCTGCAAAAAAAGTGGAAATAAAATGCACCTTGGCAGTATGTACTACCTGCTCATTTCATGACAGCTGGGAATAATCAAACCTCAGGCTGTAAATTAATTTCCCAAACACAGCCTTACACCCTTAGTCAAAAGGGGTAATACTACTCCTTCCATTCCTGTACTTTTTTCCTGAGTCAGCAAGTTAACTTTCAGCAAGAAAGATGGCACGTCAGCTGTCTTTCCCACCTCTGATCTATACACTCACAGCTACCAAAAAAAGAAGAGTAAATTCAGGTAATCCAAGTGAAAAGAAAATAAAAAGTTATTTGTCATCAGCAAATTGAAGCCTCTTGAATTTACACCTTCTAACTGTTCTTTTCAGTGTCTTTATATACAAGTGACCACAACTGGAAAACAAGAGATAAAAATACAAGTTATTTCTGAATACAGTTACATGGTTACAAGAAGCTTACTCCTTTAATTTTCCATTGTACAAATGGTGTATCAATAAATCAATGTTAATTTTAGACAAAGGAAGCATTACAATCTCTGCTGTCCATGTTTTAAAAAAAGTGTTTTTTAACAAAATTTCTGTATTTTCTACAACATTCTAAATGTCTAAAATCACAGAAGCATCATTCATTATTAGAACTGATAAGCTACGCTTTTTGAAGTTGTTTCTCTCAATGAATTTGACGTAGTCAGAAGCAATCCTATAAATATTTTGTATTACCTTTCCCATCACTGTTTTAGCCGTTCTTTTACTTAAACTTTTTACTTTTACTTTCCATCTTTTCTTTTTTTTTCCCATCCTTTTTTTACTACTTTGGCACCTAGGACCAAGATTTGCAATTCCTAGTCTTACTCATGTCTCAGCTCAGAGCACTCAGAGTTACAATACGGCTCCAGACTCTGCCTGCCAGCATGCTCAGAAAAAAATCTAAGGCTTTCGCAGAGGGACCTTCCAACCCACAACTAATTTCCTGGACTATTTTTATTGATTAATTCCTCCAGTGAAAAAGAGGCTGCTGCACATTACAGCTGTTAAACTGATAGTGCAAGTGTGTACTTGTATTTACTTGCCTGCAAAGAATGGGAGTTCTTGAAGATGGTACAGTTTAGAACGAACCTTCAATCCTAGCACCTGATCTTATGGGAGATTTGTCCCTATAAAGTGCTTTTTTTTTTAAGAAACCCTCCTGTGTTTTACCAGCCTTCGGTGCAGAAGCTGGATGAGAGACAAAAGTACTCAAGAGGTTCTCAGGTTCCACAGAGACAGCTTTTCTGAGAAGTCCTGAAACTTGCACTGTCTTTCTTCATCTGCAGTTTAAAAGAAGTGCAAATAGAGCACAAACTTACGGTGTAATTTTCATGCAGGCAACTCAGGCCACCAGGTTTTGAAAAATGACTGTTTAAGAAAAGCTACTCTCGTTTATTTTCCTGTGACACCACCTTTAGCTTAGCATGCGGTTTTGCTGTTGGCTTAAGCTGACAGAAGACAGGGCTCTTGCTGAAAGAGATGGTTCAGCCCTCCCATTTTCAGGTTTCAGCACAAGTTTATTATTCCTGGAGGAACTGCAGGTCTTCAAGATGCTGTGACATTGTCAAACCTTTAGTTTAGCCAACACATAAAACCAAATAATGGAATTCACATAGATTATGACACAGCAAACAACTAGAGTGAAAACAATTGTGCTTTAATTGCGTCTTTGTGAATTAGACTCCAGGTGAGAGCTCACAGAAATAAATTTCAGCTGTATCAGTCAAATGATGACAGCAATCTGCAGTCTTAGTGTGGTTTCAGAGCATTTAAAAAAATAAGTCATGATTTATAATATAGTTGTTTTAAGAAAAATATCCAACCCTTAAACTCAAACTGATAAAGAATCCACCTCATTGCTAAGTGAATATCATGACTTATTTCTTGTTACTGTAATTAATCTCTCTTATTTCTGCAGCTGTCTTCTTTCCATGCTTGACATATTCTGATAGGTCATCATACCTTCCTTTTTTCATTTGTTATCTGTCTGCTCATTGGAAACAGAAGCAAAGGCATATATTTATTTTTGGGACCATACACATACTATGAATATATTTAGCCCAGTCCTTAGTGCACTGTGATTCCACTTTTTCCCCCCTATATTTATCTTTAGAATGTTTTGCAATTTGTTTTAATTTCCTTTGGAAGGTCCAATTCAGCAGCAGTTTTCACTATTCTCACTTCACTTTATTCCCGTAATTTCTGCCTCCCAGAAACATCTTTCTTTTTTTTCAGCAATTTCTAATGCTGCTGCTAGTTTTCTTTTAGATGCAGACACACAGACAGTTAAGCTTATAACTCTTCCTTAAACTTTCCCCTTTGCATGGGATGCAGAGACCTCAGAACTTTTGACTTTTCATTTAAATAAATTCCCTGCGTCCTCTACACTTAAATATTTAAGTCCTTCTGTCCAATTTACTTCCCCCCTAATATTTTTCCTTTCTCAGTTTACTATTTTGAAATGGAAAACTTGTTTTGCACAGGATTTTTTATTTAAGTGTATTCAATTCATGACCACTACAGCTGAAGATGGTTTTGGTAATGTTTTCTACTCTAGTATCATCAACAGATGATATAAGATCATCAACTCTTAAATCAAGATTAGATCTTGATGTGCTAGTAAATATTGAATTAAGAATTCCAGCAGTTTCTCTGATTTGTATCCGATAAGTAGATGTTTCCCATAAACCCCACATTTCTCCATTGCTATTTATACCTATCACAACTTTACACCGAAAAATCTGTAGCAGGTTATCATCCACTTTTTTAAAGTAGCTCCTTTTACAGTCCTTACATTATTCTGATTCAAAGTAATATTATTTAATTTGTTCTGTCACTTTTTACTTCCCCAAAATCTCTAGGATCAATATTGTAAGTCACCTGTACTTTCATTTCTAGCTTTCCTGAACAATTTGTACCCATATTCCAGCTACGAATATTATTACATTTCCTGTAATTGACATTATCCCTATCATATCAGGTTTAATGTTACATACTGGATGTGTAGAGCTACTTGATTTTGTTCACTTACAAGCATCTGAATTGTCCTCTAATTTTCAGTAAATTCTCTTTCTAGACTTATAGATTGCTTTCATTATTTATTGTCTCTTCAACTACCAACCTGGATGCATCTCACCTAACTTCCTCCTCCCTCTTCTCTGAGGGCTCTTTTGTAAGACTGTGCAAGCCTCTCTTCCAGAACTGCCTTGCCTGATTTCTAAAAAGATAAATTTTCTGTAAGATCAGACACAGTATATGGGATTGCTTAAATTAACTCTGCTAAGGATGTCTTAGTATTTGGTGGCAGTAACAACAGCAGCACCAGTGCTGACCTCTGTTTCATCCGAGCCCTAATGCTTACTACCTGTATTTCAGTCTTTTCTGGTTGCTGGTGATGCTCAGAAGATGGATTGAAAAGGAAGCACAAGAAATGCCAACTGTCTGGGTAAGGCCAGGAACAGCAGTATTAGGGTAAAAAGAGGATGGAAGCAGTTTCATTCAGCACTGAGGCATCACTTTGCCTACTGCTCCTGATACTTTCAATGACCACTGCTTAAGTAGTGCCAGAAAAGTGTTTCTAAGCAAGCAGAAGTTGTTCAAAGGGTCAAGGACAAGAATGGAGCAGGTGACAGGGGCTATAGATAAAATTTGAATAGAACTAGTTCCATAACTGCAGCAGAAGTGGCCTCAGAGATGTAATTTAATTTCCTTTTTCAGATCCAGATCTGAAAGCAGGTCTAGATACTTGCAGTCACTTAGTGCAGATTTGTTTTAATTGGCACTATGATGCATTTTCATGAGCTCTGAAGATACACAAATTTCCAGGTACTTAAAGCAACTGGCATTAGACAGTAAGCTGGGAGCATCCTATCATCTTCTTTTCTGTTTTTATCTCTACACAGTCCCCGTTTTCATGAGCAGAAACTGGAGCTGCATGCTGTAGAAACAGTTTAGGAGAGTGAGCATTCACACCCTGCTCCAAAACAAGCAAGGTTAAACCTGATCTAAAACATGGAAACAGACCCTTGACAACCCTTTATTATCAGATCCCATGATATATTCTGTTATCCAAAGCATTTTCTCATGTATAGCTTGAAAAAAAGCATGCTTAACAACTTCTTGCTAAATTTCAAGATATTTAAAGTTTAATCTACTTCACAGAAACATTGTCTGCATTTTCCAAGACCGATTTCAGGATGAGAAGGTTAAAGCAGAAATTTTCAAGGAAGAGGACTGCTTCACAGGTTACAGCTTCTTCATTTTAGCTGTTATTTACAAACTACTAGATGAAAATGGCTCTTTCTGTCAATTTTCTATAATGTCTTAACTATTTAAAATTATTAGGTTAAAAGCCCCTAATTCATAATAAGAATACACAATGGAGATTTACACTTAGTTGTATAAACATTCACAGTGGATAGGGGCAGAATACATCGGAGAGGCAGGGTGAACGTGAGTGGATTGACCAATTTTTTAATCCCAAAACTATCCTTAAGAAATGGGTATTTTGTACAACATCATGAAGAATTCCGAGTATTTTCTAAAGTGCATGGGCAAATGAATTTACAGGAAAACAGAAGGATGCTTCATGCAAAATAAATCTTAAAAACTGAGATAAAAAGATGAACAAAAGTGTTAGATTTTTAAAACTAGCCACTGCTAACTGTAAGACACATAAACAAACATAGTTGATTGAAATAGGTGGCTTTGTAGAGCTGAAAGTCAGGATCTGTTCTTCATGCCTGTCACTTGTAGTTTGGCCAAGGGCACATCATTTAATTACCTCTATAAATGCAAATATGATTATTCACTTTAGAGAAGAATTGTATGAGCACATCTGGTAAAATCTATAAAACAGTGACATCCTGAGCTGAAAACAATCGGAATATTATTATTATTATTATTATATTACATATCGGTAGCTTGAAGGAAAAAAGGGACTGCAAAATCTTGTCCACTTCAAGCTGCCTTATTTTTGCTAAGAGTATCATGATTGCACTGAGATTTTCTCTTCCTCACACAAGAAACTCCAGGAGCTACAAGGCCACAAAGCTACAAAGGAAACACCTGAGAAGCCAGAGGATTCCTCTACCACCAAATCCCAAGCAGACGCACCGTGGAGAGCTCTTGGGCAAGACAAGCAGAACTGCCAGCTCTGAGCAAACCTGCTTTTATGGATTTATGGCAGCCTCCCAGTCTCAGGCCCATCTGGGTTGGAGGGGGGGGAGGCTGGGAAGACCATGCGCCGGTTACATTTTTGCCATTCCTGCTGCGGTATGGCGGGAATAAATCACAGGGCTGAGGTCAGAACAGCCAGCCCATAAAGTGATTCATGGGCCCAGCAGCGCATTCCCCCAGGACTATGTACTTTATTACAGTAAACCTCAGAACAAGATACAATTTCCTGTCTCAAGGAGCAGCCTTTAAATCAGGACACCTGGACAGCTCTGAAACCACTTACAGAAACAATGGGGCTCAGCCCCGCCGCTGCCTCTCCCTGCCAGCCCGCGCTGCCCGGGGCCTGCTGCCTTCAATACCACCTTTAGGAACGACCTCCTTATGCAACACAACACTGTGGAAACAAGACCGTGGAGTCAACCTACTGCTACAATCCTATTCTTCAACCATAGCCCCCCATCCAAGAAATAAATATTCTCCATCTGTTGTTTTTCATCCCATTGTAGCTTGCTCTTCTGCACTGTAACAATCTGACCTTCAAATGGAGGCTGCCGATGTTCACACAAAGTGGGACAGAAGGAAAGCTTGCTCTGCCTTCTTAAGATCCATAATGGAACACTGGACTGAAGAGTTTCACTCAGGTATAATTTTTCAGTATGCATCATCAAGCAATGGGAAACACGAACAAAAAATGGGAAGGAAGCTTCCCTTTAGGCATTTATTGGCAAAAGGCATGACTTTACAGCTTTGCTGACAAGTCTTTCTGTTCAATTACTCTGCAAACAGTAGAAAAGATTCTCATTATTTTCAGTCTTCCAAGTTCTTTCAAATCTTAAAACTACAGACATAACAAGGTAACATGTCCCTGGGGAGCTACTTCATGGAAAACATAGCTGGGAATAAGAAGCTTATATGTATTGAGACACACTTGAAAGAATATAAGACTTTCTGAGGACAAGAATGTAAGAGAAAATGAGAGAGGAAGGGAAGACTGGGGGAAATTCAGGGGAGAATTCATCAAACACTGAAAGGTAAGAATGCTATTGAACTGGCCAAAGTAGGAAAAAAAAAGCCTAGATAAGGAAAGAGGAAAAGAGAAAGACTGATAAAACAGATGTGAGTTACACTAAACCTATCAGATTTGTGCAAGATGAAACCCTCCTGAAGCTATTTGTTTTGTGATTAACATTTCCTATGAGCAAAAACAGTTGTGTGAAAAAATAATTCTTCCACCTGCCTACTTTATTTTCCTTTATCCCTAACCTAAATGTTCTCCTTCATTTCTGTGCATCATTTCAGAACTTGCAGTAGGCAGAATCAAGGCTTATTAATCATTTTTATCCACTCTGATTTCCTGTACAGAACAAATACTTATATCGAGTTGCTCCCAGCAACACCAGTATCTTATTCTGGAGGAAGGGAAAGAACATCCACTTGTGACTGAAAGCTATGAGGAACTGGCTGCTACCCTTGTGAGTCTGTCCCAGTGGTTATTCATTTTTGCTTTCAGAAAGTCATATGGCTTTCTAATCTCAATTTTTCTGTGCTCAGTTTCTAGATAATGATCCTTATTTGACTGTCTCTAAACAGTGTTTTAACATTAATACTATTTCATTTTCTAGATATTAAAACTATAAAGAATATTGTGACATCTATATCAACCACCCTATAAAATAGAATTCAAATTTTCATTCTGTTCCTACTCAGTAATCCTACTTCTATGTAGCCAAAGTTCTGCTTCCAATGTCACATTTTTCCATAACATTACTACATCCTTTACTAGTCATTCCTTTCAAAATAGTGTACATTAGTCTCCATGTTGTTCTTATGTATGTGCATAATGTTCAGATGCACTTCTTGTAAATGAGTTCACATTAAAAAGCAGTTTAAATGGCACTGCATGTCTGCTCTCACCCTTAGGTAACACTACGATATTTTTTTATCACCTGCAGCTTCCACCAACTGTCATTTTATACTTACTTCCAGCTCACTGATAAAATGATTATTAGCATCATGTCCAGTATCAAATCTATGAAGCTCAAATATAAGGATCAATGTCCAGTTGTAATTATAATTGGTAAATGCTGATAGATAATGCTCACTTTAACCATATTGTCTATAGAGTGTTAATACATAATTTTGAGAATTGGTCATTTGCAGAAGTCTAATTATACTTAATGCAAAAAGGTTTTTTTCTTTTTCTACTTAAACTCTGGAGATAATCAAGGAATCGTATGACTTTTTTTTTTACATTACACGTCTTACAAACCAAATTAACTGTTATTAATTAAAAATCTATTCTTTAATTCTTTATCAGGATCTTTTGTCAGCTTATTCATTACTTTGCTCACAAATTGTAACACTTAATCAATTCACAGCAAGTCAGTCAGCCTGCCTGATATTCTGCAACACTTCTAGAACTTCAGAGCTTCTGTAACTTTTAGAATTGGATTCCCTGTTGTCAAAATTGCTTTAAGTATTTATTAAATATTCCTGAAAAACTCTCACCATTTCATCTACCTATTGAAAAATACATGTAAAATAATACTTAATAGGTTTCAAAGTGATATTTGGGGAAGTTGAGAAATGTAATCACAACATGGTCTACTTGTGGGGATGCACTATGCTGTTTTAGTCTTTAATTAAATGAACACACATAGGTTTGACCAAGCAACCTCTATTTGTTACTTCATCTTGAAAAGCTTGTTTCCCAATGACAATAATACATTCAGGAACAGTGACGGGAGAGCACCTTAAGTTGCTTAGCAAAACCATCTTCAGATATAAAAGCAATTAGCATCAGCAGATCCCCAAGAATTTTCTTGCTAATCATTTACAGCAAAGTGCTTATGTCTGACAAAAAGAATAACTTCAAAGGTGGAGTAAAAAAACAAGCTTTGATTTTTAGGTTTTATCAAGAACATGTAACTCTCAATTCTATTTTCAAAAACCTGACAATAAATGTTTTCTTATCAACATGATTCAATGGGAAACAAAGCAGAGAAGCAAAAAGAAATATAAGCTACATTTTTTTCTCCTCATGTCTTTCAAAAGGAAGATACTGGTAAACGGGTAAAATAAATGATAGAAATGAGAATGATCCCCTCTGTTCTGTCCTCTTGGTGGTACTCTATAGAGTCTTATATTCAAATGTAATTATCCTTGTCAATCAAGACAATTTGCTTATGGATCTTGTTTGTGCAACAACAGTAAGCATGCCAGAGATTTCATGAAAAGCTCAGTAACATATCAAACTGTCCAGCTTTTCCAGGTGATTTTTTTAGGCTATAGCACATACCAAAGGGCCTTTTTCTTTCCTCCCCTCCAGACGAGAGTGTCCTAGGAAAGCATTACGCGGAGCATAGCACGGCACGGTAACCAACGTCTATCACAAGACATAGTGAGGGGATTACCACAAACTTTCATGTGGCTCCAGAGCCATTGCTGTGCTCCTCAGAGACATCAGGGCCTTTTCGTCTGACTGCAAAGGGAACAGTGTGTTCAGAGAGGTATGAAAGCCCCTCTTCCCCAGCAAGATGCTGACAGAGGCCGGTGCATGTTCCTAGCGGAGGTCACTCTGAGGGGAGGAAAGCAATAACAACCTGACTAGAACAGACACCTTCTTCACAGAAAAGTCAGTCATTTATTTCTTTGGTCTTGTACACCTCACTGCAAAAGACTTTGAAGTATTTCATTTAAAAATAGAGGAGGGAGTCTGCTCTCGAAGCAGAAATAAAGTACACACACTAAATATAACCTATTTCAGCCTACAGAAAATACTGCTGAGGGTAATGGTCCTGAGATTCTTGGGGAAAGACTATCACACTTTAACAGCTTGACAACATTAAAGCTAATGGCAGTCTTTCATTAATATGGCCAGTCAATATTATTTTGTTTAAAATTAGCATTCTACCATGTTTTTGATGTTGAGTTGGCTATCTAATTGCATACATTTTCTTTTCCTCTAGCTGAGACCACTGAAAAGAGTGGAAGAATGCTACCTACAGAATTTTTAGTTTCTATTAATATCTTTTGGAGTAAGAAGTTATGTAGGCATAAAACAAAGCAGTTAAAGAAAAAAATGTCAGCTGAGAAGAGATCTCAAGTTCTCTGCAAAAGATTTGAATGGGTAGCAAAGAACTGAGTGACTTCAGACAGTACATTGGTTCCTCTCAAAAAAACCAAAAAGTGCAATTTATGACTAATGAGCAATTTAACCATGAGAAACAAGATCAGACAGTTTACTTCTCCAAAGGACACAGACAGAAGCTGTGTTTATATTAATTGACATCCTCTCCTTAATTTTTCATGCAACTGAGTCACTCCAAGCTCTCATACATTCTGCTGAGTTCTCACAATCACAAAAAACCAAAGTCAAACCCCAAAACATAAAATGAGTGTGTGTGACACCCACCCATCCAACCACCCATATATGGGACTTCACACAAGCACATCCGAATAAGATCCCTAGGTCAAACCAGCATTTTCATACAAAGGCTGAGAACTTTCTCAGATTCAGAATAGGTAAAGGAGGTACATCCATGTTACTCAGAAATTCTGGGAGGTGAGAGTGTGTAGAGAAGAAGGGGGTTTTTCAGTGCAATTTGGTTACAAAGCTTGTTTGCACAGGGCTGTACTGGCCTCGTGGTGACTATTCATAAGAGATCCCCAGAAGAGCTGTAAAGGCTGCCTATAGCCCAAGTGCTATAATTGCTGTCTGTCAAAACAGAGCTGTTTTCTCAGCAAACATTTCAAAATACCAAATGCTAAGTTGATTAGTTAGAGGTTTCTGGGGGAAGACTACAAGGATGATGCCTGAGAGAGAGAGTAGAAATGATGACTTGGTGACAAAACTTTGATTTCTTTAAAATACTCCAGAGAACATTTTATTTCTCAGTTAAAAAGACTTCTTGTACTTGTGTCCTGGTTTGAGCCTTGGAATTGAAGGAAAGCAGGGAGCAGGAAGATGTTATTACCAATCATATCCAGTTCCCATTGTGATAAGCATGAATCTGTTTAAGAACCAGAGAGGTGTTACCAGTACAGAAACTTGCTTGGCTGGCCCTTAAGCATAGTTGTCATACAGCAAAAAATTTCCATGTTGCAGAGATACCTCCCTTCCAGTACACCCAAGAGCTGAGTGTCAGCGAGTTTCTGTGTTTTCTGCACAAGAGCTTTGAGAACCTCTATTTTCACAGCAAGCCTATTTCAAATCCAGCCTGCTCTGTGTTGGTAATTTGAAAAGACAGACCTGTTTCCCTCAGGTGCTGGCAGCAGCACTGACCACACAGAGCCTATTCAAACCACACTGTGAGATCATCGGCCGGATCTGTACACAGGCTGAGCCTGTGCAGGTCCCAGACACCTGAGTATGTGAACTCTATAAAAAACACTTCTTGCATGAAGCCGCACACAGAAATGTCAGGGCTGGGAGAGAGGGGGGGTAGCTGGTGGAATTGGCATGAGGGAAAAAGGAAGGAAATTAGGAACGTATAACTGAGTGAGGCTTCAGCCATCTTTTGCAATTAAAGAAACTCTTTGCAGACCATTAAAGTGGCAGAAGGCATAAGTTGTGTGTTTAGGCTGTGACTTACAACTTCCTACCTCTATACCATGGTTAAGAAAGGCAACACAGCTGTAGGTCACCAACACCCAGAGCAGCCCCTTACAACCCCCTTTAGGAAGGACCTGGTGAAGCAAATTCATAATGGCTCTTCCTTTACATTATCTGCACTTCTGTATTTTCCATCAGTAATCATTGCTCCTGAACCTCCACAGTATTAAAGCAACTTCATTTGTACTGCTCAGGTTACATCAATGTCAATGCTTACTTGAAGATCCAGAGTTTTAGGGGATTGGAATTTTGCCATCAAAATACATTCTGGGCTGAAACGTGGCAAAGGGGGGCACTGCCCCTCCTTATTTCCCAGGCAGCTTCATATAAGGATTTTTATAAAAGACCCTCTGAAAGCATTTAAGATCTTTCTGGTTTTCTTGAACTATAATTGTTTTCAGATATTACTACTATTATTATTACATTTGACAAAGGTTAATAGCGCAGTCTAAAAAATGTATGTTTTAATTAATTAATGAAATGTTTTAGTTAATTAATGAATTAAAACAAATGTCTTGTTAAGTCCTGTGCAACATATGTTCCTATTAGAGTGCACATCCTTATTTTGGCAATAGTTGATGCATCTAAAGACTACAGAGGGCAAGACAATGGGTAATTACAAGGGTAGCTCAAATACTACAAACAATAAGTGATAGTATCTTATGATTATTCAGAAGAAGTATTGAATAGGTAACAACACCAAGGCACTGCAGTAATTTTAATTTAGAAATAATGCAGTGGGGTGATTTAGCAATTTCTGAGATTAAATTCTGATTAATTTAATGATTTTTAACAACATTCTGATAAATATTAGATTTTTTATATTTTAATATTATTACTAGATTTAGAAAAAAATAATAGTCACTAAACAGCACTCTGGGAATGTACTTGTGAAGCGGACTTCATGCAAAAGCCCTTCAGCAAGCCCTCTGGCCCACTTAAAAAAGCATTTATGCATGCTAACACTCTCAGCATTGCCTCAAACCAGGCATTTACTCCACAAGCAGAATTCACCACCCAAAATTACACACACAGGTTCCCTTTGCAGCTAGTGAGGAAAGTCACGTACTTTACCGTGGAATTATTCTGAGGCAACAAAACGAAGAAACTCTTTAATAAACAGGAAAAAGAGAGAATATTTCATTCCTAGTTTTAAGAATTAAAACTACTGCTATGAGAGGATCTATCTGTAAAAAGCATCCACAGCCCACAGGTGCTCCTGAGGATACACATCTAAAACAGGCATTTGCATGCAACTGACTGCATCAACTTCTTTTCAGTGTAAGTGAGAACTGAATGATGACTGAGGAAGGACCTCTTATCACCTGAAGAAGATCACCTTATCTGCAGCAACCAGGTTTTTCTAATGCTGCCCCAGAACTGTGAAATAGGTAGTCTCAGAAAGTTCAAGCCCACAGCTACTGAAGGTAGCTACAGGACAGCTAGTGAAGGTAAGGTGGCTACATACTGTATTCTAGGATGGTTTGTCACTTCCCATGCAGAAAACAAAACTGGGGATCTTTACTGGCAATACTCAACAAGGATCCTCGCTTCATATTAAGCTATTTTAAAAGTTTGGTGGTTTGTTTGCTTGGTTGGTTTTGTGTTATGTTTTTTTGTTTGATTGTTTTTTAAATCTTTTTGGTGGTGCACTTATGATATTTATGTTTTTAAACAAGCTCACACAAGAAAATCAGAATGTCCTCTCTAAGAAAGCATGGAAGGCAGTTTTGCATTTAAGAATTGTAAAAGCATAGGTGGACTCTTCAAAGCCTCCTTTGCGCATCCAAGGAAAGGTGAAGTTTGAAAGTTAATCCTCTGCACTCTGAACACAAATGCATCAGGTACAAGGAATTGCCAATGGAAATATTTTGTTCCTCAGGGTTTTCTAGATTAAACATTGTTTCGTTGATTAATTCTTAAGGATTATGCCTTCAACTTCCCCACTTTGCTTGAAAACATAGTACAACAATTGTATAATAACATAACATATAACAACAATTGTATAATAAAAGCTGTTCCAACCAGCTCCAGCAGGATCATGAATGGCCTCTGAAATACCTCCTCATAGGTGAGTCTGGATTGCTGTAACCCAGCAAACCAAACACTGACAAAAGTTGGAGACAATGCCACTAGAAGAATGAAGACCTGAAGAGCAGTCAAGTTATCACCCAGTGAAGTGGACTTTATAAATGCCGAAAAACATTTTTACAACACAGAATTGTGTTAGATTCTACCAAGTTTTGAAGAGCAACAGTTTAACATGCTGATCTCCATTCTAGAATTTGTTTTTCTTCTAGTTAACTGCATTCAAACATGTCTCTTTTTGAGTCAAGGGGCAACCAATGAAACTATCATTCTGTCTCCTTTTATATAAACTTCCAAAATACACCAAGGCTACAAGAACAGCATCATCTGCAGTTGCATAATCAATGATGAAACCAGTATGTCTGAAATTTAAAGTCTACAACTGATTCCTGAGCCCAGGACCCTGAGGACCACAGCGTTAACAGCAAGATTTCAGCATCAGATACATTTATATAATGCAGACAAGATTCAAGACATTACATTCTATGAAGAACAGAATTCATGATTTTTGTGTGTCTCAAAAGGAACAAGTTACAGACACTTCATGTGGCTCTCTATGGATATCTTTTGTCTAAATCACTGGTTAAAGCATAAAAAGGATCATATGAATAACTGAATTAACATCTTATCATTTGAACAGCTGCCACCCACATCGATTTTTCTGTCTATTCCCATTTTAGTAAGTTCACCAAGTTCAATCTCTTGCCATCACAGACAACCATACCATATAATCACTCTTAAGTGCAGTACAATTTCCTTTTCAACCCACTATGGCTATCAGTAAACTTCCAGAAATGACATTGGTCTGCTGTCTAAGACAACAGGATTCTAACTAGAACCAGACTGGAGCCCAAAGCTTGATTGGGAAAAGATTTTCTGAGGCCTGATGTACAAGATGGAGAGTTTTACCGTTCAGAACTACTCTCTCCAAGTTTCAGTTTATGATTAGGAAGGATATTTCTAGTTAAAGTCACATTACACTGCAAGTTGCAGTAGCAGATACCTAAGAAGAGGAAGAGCAGGCAAGAGAGTTTTTCTTACAAAGTTCTCTGCATAATCTAGATTCATATGCCAGTGGAGAGGTTGTATTTCCCAAACATTCCATAACTCTTAACTGGCATGCAAATGTTGATTCCTCCACATGTTCTACAACACGCAGTGAAACCTATATTGGTCAAAATATTGTATATGAGACTGAAATACTGCCTGAAGGACCACTAATTCTAAGTATTAAAATTGAATAAATCCAGGATTTGGCTCCAGTCAATTCTGTAGCCCCTCTAGTATCATGGATATAAATTCTCATGTTCTTACACTTCTGCAGATGAAAGGACCTCTGTGATAACCTTTCTCACCTTAAAGATCCTTAGTTTAGATACAACTCACATCCTTTTTGTATACACATAAACAACAGCAAATGGGATATGGTGAGGAACATTCTGTGAAAGCTGAGATGCCTCATTGCTGCAGCCACAAGATAATAAAAGAGTCTGGTTGAGAGTTTTACAAGTTCTGACGGCCAATTCCACTACTCCTGGCTGGCTCATAGGATTTAAATTTCTGCATCTCAAGTTTTATAACTTGCCTCCCTAAGGAACTAACTAAGCTTCTTTCCAGAGTCTGTTTAGAAGGGAAACCATTCACTTTGGAAAAGACAGGACTAATGCCCTTACTCTGGGGGTTCTGGTTTTGGCTTAGTCCCTTCTGTTCCCTGTCAGACACAACAAGAGTGAACTTGATTGCTGTGAGTCAACAATTCTAATCCATAAAGTTCAAACACCAGGATGCCAAGGACCAGGCTTCACTCATATGCATTACCATGTTCGGCTCTTATTTCCTGAAATTAATGGAAAAATCTGAGGTAAAGCAAGATAAAGTTACAATACAGAGGAATGAAAACAGTGACTGCAATTGTAGCAAAAGGGAATCAGATAGGTATTCCCATTATAGGGAAACCTAAAGCAAACATAATTTTTAGTTTAAAAAGAATCACTGTGTGATCAAACTGCTTAAAAACTACAGGGTCTTCTAAAGAAACTCCAAATCTGCTTCCTCCAATCAAGTCTTGCTGGTTTAATGAATGTTGAGGGTAACTGAAGAGATCTCAACTCCAACTAACCACTGAGATCTGATCCACTTTGACACTTGATAATATACAGAAGTGTTGTAGAAAGAGGGTTTTTTAAGAGAGACTGGATTAAAGCCATGTGACAAAAAGATCTGGATATTTTTAGTGCTATACCACACCTACCTACAAGAGAAACAGAATTCTGTCAGTTGTCTTTTCAGGCAAAACCCCATGATTTTATCAGTATCTTTCTTGAACCATGCCACTGATTTCCAAATTTATTTGGGCTCAATGTTGTCTCCTTAATTACAACACCTACAGAGACCTACTACAGCTTTCCTATGAATCTGGTCTCTTCCTATTTGTTAACTTCACATTTAGCAACAGGATCTTTCACACTCTGAAGCTACTGTTGCAACTAATATTCAGTTCCTCCTTAAACAGACCAAAATTTCCTTGTTCCCTGTATCTTTGGTTCTCTTTCCATTTGCTATATCACTCTTTATTCTTTTTTTTGCCATTTTTTATATTGGCATTTGTTAATTTTGGTACCAAAAAGAGAAACACATGCAATGATTTTTTAAATTTTTTTTTTTCTTTCTGAAAATCCCTCATTGTTCTCCAGATGCTTTTTGTAATTGCAGCCTTTCAGACCTCATTGTCACACTTTTGGTAATTTTTTTTCAGTTCTAGTAAAATCTATAACATAACCTATTAGCCTATTAACTTGATATTCTGCTAACATTGTCAATTATAGGAATAAAGATACTACAGAGCACACAACTCTCTCATCTCTTCTAACATCCACTTACAGACCTACGTCCATGAATCTGTCTAAGGCATGTTTGATCCTCCTGACACTGTCTCTATAGCACCCTGTGACCACAAAGCCTCACCACCTACTGTATAAAAAAGTGGACAGATCTTTAATTCCACTGAGTAAAGCCCAGCTCTACTGCAATGGAATGCAGCATCAGCCCACGAGAAAGATCATCTGAGCTGAAAACAGACAGTACTTTCACCACAGTCCTGCACTCAGCAGGATACAGGCTCCCCATGAAAGCCCTGTCCTCCTGTACAAGCAGGCTTGTCTACACCCATGCAAGAATAAAAGCCCAAAATAATAAAGAAATTCCTTCTTTTTCACTCGGCAAGAGACACAGTACTGCATCAGTAACCATTCTCATACTTTCATAATGTCCCCTATAAATACAATTTTAAAAATCATCGGACACTCTATTTGGTGTCTACAATGAGGTGATGGCAGTGGGGGGACTGGAGAAACCTTTGCTAGAAGAGACTGGGGCGGCCCTGTGCTGGACACAGCCAGCTCCTGGCTGATCCAATGGACCTCCTGCAGGGCACAGCTGAGCCCTTCAGCCAAGCTGATGGGACCTCTGCCATTCTGCCCTTTCAGAAAGGGCAAACCCCATCACACAGGCAGAGGAAGAGGATGGTGGAGGAGAGAGTGAGAAACAGTAGTGGGACCATCAAGGTCAGGGAAGGAGGGGGAAGAGGTGCTCCAGGAGCTGAAGCTCATATCTGTTGCAGTCTGTGGACAGTCCCTGCTGGAGCTGGCATCAGTTGCAAGTCTCCACAGAGCTCATGTCAGGACAGATTTTTTCTGCAACCTTGGAATGCAACTTCAGGGCAAGAGCCCACCCTGGAGCAGGGGAGAAGTGTGAGAGAGAAGGAGCAGCAAAGAGAAACTATGTACTGAGCACACCCATATCATTCCTCCCTGCACCTCACAGAGGGTCTGGAGTGATGGAATGAAGTTGAGCATGGAAAATGGGGTAGAAAAGGTCTTGGTTTATTGTTTATCTTTCTCACTACCCAAATCTACTTTAATTTGCAATAAATTAATTTTCCTTAAGTTGAGTTTGTTTTGCCTATGACAGTAACCAGGAAGCCATTTCCCCATCTCTATCATGATACAGGAGTCTTCTCAATCCTATCTTCTCCCTAGTTGTGTTGGGGAGGTAGAGTAAGCAGCTGGGTGGAGTTTGGCCCTTAGCCAAAGTTATCCCACTGCAGACACATTTTTATGTTTAAACCATAGCTTATAAACATACTTTTAACATGAGAAGGTAAAGTCTCATTGGAATTAAGCCCTAACATTCACTTTCTAGAGGTCCCTTTTAAAGCTGTAGGTAAAATTCTAGCGAGGCATCAGGACTCAGAAATGGACATAGTTATCTTTTCAGGTTGAAGGAGAAAGGAGTTTTACCTATGATTGCAGTCATAGGTATCATGGAATGTGAAGAAATGGAAGAACTGTCACTATGCACCCTGTCACGAAAGAAAACTGTACTGGATCAAGCAAGATACAGCGGAGCAAGTAGGAAACAACAGGGGCACCTGCTCTCCAAAATGAACCTCCCAGGAAGCAATGAACCACAGCAGGGAAGTGCACCCAGTCAACTTTCTTTTTACTCTTTTTACTCACTCTATGTTTTCAGCAAGGGAAAGTTATCCTTCAAATGCTGCTGCACCCAGCATCTCCACCATGAAATATCCTAAAAATTATGGTGTTAAAAAATTAGCTTCATTACTAATTTGATACAAAAGACACAGGATCATCCTCTCAGCCTGAAAAAAGTACTTCTTTAAAGTACTCTTTTTTTTTTCTCTCCAAAGCATTTTTATACTGTCTTTTTTTCTATTCAGCCAAAAGCAACAGTGACTTTGGCTCTATGCCATCACTAAAATCAGTTATACCGAGAAACTTCATCACAATGGCAGCAATGTCAAGAAAGCCCTGGAAGAAGCCAAAGAAGTTTCTATACAGCTTCATCCAAAAGGAAATGTTTCCTAGGCTAAAGTGCTTGTCTTTAGCTCTGCACAATGCCGTGAAATGTGCCCTTACATTATTCACATACTTCCTATGGAAAGACAGCCACCTTGGTTTCTGTGGATGATCTTGCAGAAGGAAGCAGTCATTAAACAGTAGTAAGAAACTAGAGCAGATTAAATGTTTACTGAGAAGGATCAGCAAGTCTGACAAACACCCAGACTTGTGAGTATGGCATATCTGGGCAGATAATTACTTGGTATTTTCTAACCCATAATCAAGTTTAAAAACAGCGCACTCTGGTTTCCTTGAGAGAAAAAATATGGGACGCTCAATATCAATGGGCTGTGAAAATTAATCTATGCAGCCTATCAACCTACAAAATATTGAAAATAGACATTAGATAGAAGAGAAAGCTGACTGACTTCATGTCCAAGACTTAAAATAAGAAATCCGGAGATTATTTTTTTTCTTTTTATGCAGTGGCTCTAGTTTTCAGAGTCTGCTTCCAAACAGACCTTGTACAAAGAGAGGAGAAGGAGAGGACAAGACCCATAAAGATAATTTGATCACAATTAAATCAGTGTCATTCTGAAGTGTGCTTGAACAGATATTTTTCTATGGCAAAATTTTCATTCCTGTTCTTCATATCAAAATGGTTTATATTTTAGTCATGACTAATAGGCACGTATCACAAGTGAGTAAATTGTCATAATGCAAAACAGAACAGCAGTAATCTGTACTTACCATGTAATTACATAACAGAGGAGAAAATCCTGTTCAGCCACAGAAGTTTGAACATAAATTATTTTGGGAGAAATTTTGATGAACTTGATCTGATCGGAACAAAAAACCACAAAAGCCAGGCACAAGAATGCCATTTGATAACCTCCCATCCGTTCTATTAGAAGAAATGAAAGACAGTATGGCTGGAGGATCATTGGCAACCCTACTCAACACCACTGCTGGCATTATTTGAGGGAGACACTTGAGAAAGTGTTGCAAGTGGACACTCTGCTTTTTGAGATTCATTAGTGGGCAGTCATCAACCACATCTCACATTATCCTACATGGTGTATCTTTTCAACAAATACCCTGCCTGACAAAATAAAAGAATGAGAACACAGCTACATTCATTTTAATTAATTTGAAAACTATGAACTACTACTGGCTGGGTTTCACCAGTCATATATCACAGTCCATAATGTTAACTCTTCGCTACCTCTTCCAAATATATCAGGTGAAACTCTTCTGAATCACAACATTCATGTTACAAAATGAAGCACTGGCAAAAGAGACAGTCATTTGGTAGCTTTGGTGTTAGAGTCCTGACTGTATACAGTATGATGTGCACTGTTAGAGCTCACAAAGCAGAACTCAGTTCACCAGTTCACCAGTTAAGAAAGGACAGATCTAATCTGGAAGTGGCTAGCTACCTTGGTTGTATAAGCAGGACTATTTGCACTCCCTCCTAACATTGCTAAAGGTCCATGTGAACAAGGGTGGTGATGAAGTAAGAATGTCTAAAATTCCTGATTTTCTTCCTCTGAATGGAAGGGCATTTAGAGAAATCAAATAAATTGTATGAAAATATTTGCTTCAATCTGTCTGGCTGCTCACAATTAAACAAGCAAATGCAGTTTCTGTAAGGTCTTTCCATATCTCCCAACAACCTTCACATCCAATTCCACCCATTAGAGTTGAGTTTTCCTAAGTCTGAAGTCAGCAATTTTTCCCTTTTTGGACAGGTTTATACTACAAAACACATCACTGCAGATGATATATGCAATGCCATGAATGCAGACATTGTTAAAGTCATCTAGACATAGGCATAAAAAGTTTGGGCCTATGGCCTTAGGAAAAGAAGCTGTGTCAATTTAAGTCATATTTATAATGACAAAATTGCATTCAATCTAGAGGGTTGTAGTAACGATTGTGCTGAGTTAGCCCTTCTGTTAGGATCAGAAGGGGGGCAGGGGAAGAAACACCTTCTACCAAAATAGCTAAATCGCTATAAAAAAAGTCTGTGTATGCAGCTCAGGTCTTATAAGGAAGTGTTCTTAAACATTTATTTCTTGAGACACAAGGTTTCAATCAACAGCCACCGGAGACTCTGGGGTCGTGATCTTCCCTGTATGCAACACCCTCAATGCTCTGCATAAAGGTCACAGAGGTTTACCCTCTATGAATGAAGTTGCCTTCCAAACACTTTGACTACAGAATAAACAGTTTCTAACCCAGCTTGCAAAACTCTTAGCATTGTTTTCTAAGAAAAAGACAAATTCTTACAAAGAGATTTCATATTCACACTCTCCGTAGACTCTATAAATTAAAGACCTGTAAAATCTCGAACCTTTATTAAGTCTGTCAGCAACAAGAAAATTGAGAAGACTACCATATGCTAATTTAAGAAGTCCATTGAGTGCCTACATTGTATTCCTCAGCTATCCCACTCACTTAAAGTGCTTCTTACACCTTGATATTCTGGTATATTCATACTGTGTTAGCATACAGTCATGATGAACACTCATGCTTAGCATCAGACAGACTTGTGTCAAAAGTAAAATATAGTGAGGTTACAGGGCATGTGAAATATGTCCTGGTGAAAGACAGAGGTTTAAAGAAGAAATAAGAAAACTAATACTTTGTAGCACCCAAAGAGGCAGAACACAAAATAGTGTCTTTAGGATGTATCTGCAAATCTCAATTTGAATACTTCAAGGATTAATTTATAGTGTCAAAAAAAAGTTAGTAAGTGCCACCAACAATCAGAATTAAAATGGAAAAGTTATCTTCTGCAGAATCTCAGATAGTATTTTAAAAGAAGTTGCATTTGATAAACATTCCTGTTTCTGCCATTTGCTCTTATTTGACTGGGCTGTCTGTTGCTGAACCGCACAGAGCTGCCATGCTGCAAGTAACACAATACATATTTCTTTCATATCTGCTGGCAATAAGTTACATTACTGAAATTCATCCAGGAAATATACCTGTTAATTTTGCTTTAGATGGATTCTATTAAAATGTGAAAATCTTGGCAAGAAGTGGGGTGAGACCTGCCCACTGTCTGGGTCCCCTTCCCACCCAGCCAACAGGGCAGACTTTTTAGTTCATTATCACCTCATCAGTGCTCCTGTCAGCTGCCAGCAGTGAGAAAGGACTAAGCCACTCACTAATTCCTGGCCTTCCTGCCTCCACTGAAGCAGCAGTAAACCCAGAACAGATGGATGCTCTTTAACCCTCTCAATTCAGACACCTACTTTAATCAGTCTAATCAACTCACTCAGCTCAGAACAAGGAATAACTGACAGACCCAGAATGACAGACACAAAATGACAGCTCAGACATGTAACAGAAAACACCATTCTGTCTCCAATACTCTGCTGATATGGGAGCTGCTGGCCACAGGCAGCAGGCCTCAGGTCAAGAGTAGGACAGACCTTCTAGTAAAGAGGAGAAAGTAGTAGAGGAAGGGATTAGGAAGCAGGAGAAGATGATTAAACATTAAGATCTCATCAAAAGGGTCTCATCACATTACACAACCCACGAACGAAAACCAGAAGGTATTTACTCCATGCAAAATTGGCTTTTGGTTTTGCAACTGAAGCTGCAGTTCAAGCCAATCTATCAGCTTGTTGTCACAATCTTCTTTCCCAAGACAGAAGACGTAAGCTTGAAACCTTGCCTTGTGTTGTCTGAGAGATATCTGGCCATGGATTGCCTTTTCAGTGCACCAAACCAGCAGAAAACTAACTCCAGAAAAACGTGGACATTTTATTGCTGTTAGTGTGTGGAATTAGTTCAGTGGCGTTCTGTGAGTGTCAGATACAGAGTAATGGAGGAACTGGGACAGGGGAAGGACCGAATGGGTCAGTACCTCAGCTTGTTGTGCAGTCAGAACACAAGTCCCCACGTACCCAAGAGAGTATTTTCAGTCTTTGCCTATACACAGCAGAGCACAGCTTCAATCATACAATGAGGCAGAATCAGAAATAGCATGCGAAGCTAAAATGCTTCCTAAAGGACTTTGTACTGAATCATAACATTGGGAGGAACCTTCTGTATATTTTCATATTCATGTGTTCCAACAACTCTTAAACAACTGTGTGGAGAAGATGGCTCTAATATTCAGAGAGAAAGAATTTTATTTTTCTTAAGGCTGTTTATATAATTTTGTTTTCCTTGACCTGCTGCAGAAGATATGAATTAAGAAAGAGTATTATAATTCTCTAGCAGCTGAAATAGCTCTTCATACTTGAAGTCTTAAAGAAAACCATCACTGAGTTATGAGAAAAATACATTAAAAAAGAAGTTATATATTCATTTTAGAGCTTTTAAACTTTATAAAGTGACTTAGCTAAGGTGAACTGCACTCTTAGAAAAACCTAGGAATGCTATTTAGAAAAACTAAAATTCTGTCCTGCCATTCTGGAGAATCTTATAAAGAAAAAAAAAAAACAACCCAAAACAACAAAACAAAAGTAAAAAAAAAAAACAACAAAACAGGAACAAATGAAAAAATTCAAAGAGTAGTAAAAAAATGACAGTGTATTTTGTAAAACCAAAGTCTAGCCCTGGGAAAAATTCCAAAGTGGTGGCTCTGGATACAGATGAGCACATGGCATGAATTATTATGAACATTAACACAGCTTAATCATCCTCCTCGGTCAGGATGACTTTAACCTCAAAAATCTTACTTGTGTGATTGCAGGTTCTCTCTTTTCTACCTTTTTTATATGTATATGAAATCTTGATGTTTGGAACAAGATAATAAAAACCAGAAATTGTATAGTCAGCATCTTGTCCTGTATCAGGTAAACAACACCCCCTGTTAACCTGAAGACCTAAATGAAACCAGTTTTCTGGACCCAGGAAGGGTTGACAAGCAAAACACAGAAAAGAAAGCTTTAAAAAAAAATAAAATTCACCACTTCTGCAAATATTCTTGATTGAACAGCATGAAGACCATCCTGTTGTTGCATGTTTGATAAGAAAATTGTGCCCTTCTCTTAGCATTTTAATTTTTCAATTATTAGTGTTGCAGTAATTTTAAGTTAAATCTCTACGTTTTTGCATTTACTTTTCTAATTGACAAAGACAGCCAAGGACAGCAAAATTATCAAGCAAAACCAGACAAAAACGTTAGAATGACACTGAGAGTCTACTGTTCTTTCTTAAGTAACAATGTACCGAAGTTACACATGAACAAATGCTTTTTGTAATGTAGTTCAGCCATGGAAAGAGCTACCAAAGACACTGTAGCATCCTCAAAGTCTAAAGTGAAACTTCAGTGTCAGTGCTAGGCTGACAATATGAAACAGAAACAACTCCATTAAAAGACCCTTTCAGCCTCATGAGGTGTGAGTTCTCTGAGGTGTGGAAGAGGCTTGACTGAAAGTGTTTTGGGACAAATAATTCCAAAGCTTTTAGGAAAGTATGTGATCTGAAATGTCACCAAATCAATGACTCCTTATCCCAATGACCCTGGGAAGCACTGTGTTCCTGAATAAGAGGCAGACAATTCCAACTGAGGACATGACTCCTCAGAGGGGTCAAAAGCCATAATAAAAGTTCAGGTCTTGCAACTTGAAGCTATAAAGCCTAGCTGCATAGAATATGTTTAGATGTCAAATTTGGGGATATCAATACACTCAGCATCGGTTCAAGATGAGCTCTGTCAGTGCTGAGGAGCTGTCTGAATTAACTGTGGTCTTTACTCAATGCTGATTAGGAATTGTTAGTGTCTGCTCTGTGATTCCATTGCCCAAATAATTGTATATTATGCCACACTAGTTGTCCTAGGATACAAGAGACTAGAGGCCAACAATGTGACACAGAATATATGGAAGATCCATGCCTCAAAAGGCACTTGGAGGTCCAGTGGGATTATCTAGTTCACCTGAAATGGCAACAGACTCCTAGGTTCACACAACACAGTCCTGTTCTCCTTAGAACCAACACTTAAGCAATCTAAAGGTGTCTTAGAGATAAAAATAACCTCCTGTCTTATCCAATGTATATCTTACATATAGAATGGTGGAAATCTTGAAAAATGTTTCTTGAAGTCCAATGTAAATCAGACATGGCCACTGCTAGGCAGAGAACAAGGTTCTGAAGGACAACAAACTGAAGAGAAGAAAAGTGAAGACGCGAGGAATAGAGAAGATGGTAAAGAATTCAACAGTATATTTCTTAGTCTCTCTCCTATTCAAAACCACTTTGTATCATGAACAAGAAAACTAATTTTAATATTGCCCTTTTAAAAAAACCTTAATTCATTTGCAATACAATATAAACTGTATTTATGGAAAAAGAATACCTCATTTCTGAGCAACTGAAATCTTATGTTGGAGTGCAAGATACATTTAAATGACATGAGCATGTTCTGGAGGTCACTTTGTTACAAGCAACCCAGATGATTTTTTTTCATGCCATTTACATTTTTCTATGCTGAGTTTTCCATATGCCTAAATACGATGAATGCTTATTTCTTTCAGAGGAATATTTTGAGAAATAACATGGCAAATGCACCTGCTTTAACATTCCCAGATGGAAACTGCTATATAATGTGAAGTATAATAACGAGAACTGAATGCCACAACATGAATTGAAATCATAGAAGGCTGCATGATTAAAAAATATAATCTACTCCTAGAAGTACTTTAAGGTCACGTGGAGACAAGTTCTTGTATCCCATTTAATCAGCAAACTCCTCTTGTTCAGTGAGGGTATAGGTGTGTATTTGCAAATCCCAGCAGACTGCCCCCAAGTTCATCTGGAAGAGCTGAGAAGTTAGGTATATTAAATACTTCCACTAGACCATCCTAACTCCTACCTCAAATCAAAACACATAATTAAGACATGAACTAGAAAAATGTGCAGATACAGCACATGAATTGCAAAGAGGAATGTGATTTCTTTTTGTGTATGTTCTTTAAGTTAATATTTTTAGAAGACTTCTTCTAAGACCTGTAGGATTTCCTTGGGAACAGAGTAACTGGGAATGGTAAATTTTGTCCCCCACAATGCACGTGCCAGACAAGCCAGATGAGTATACAGAATGGGGATGGAAGTTTTACTGAAAATCTGTGACTGTTGGTCATGAGGAGTCTAATTTTCCATCTTTTCCAAGCAGGCATTTCCTGAAGATGGTCTGCTGATTGCTATATAACTGCTTCAAAAATGACTTGGCAGTGGGAACAAGGATAGAGCAACTCAGAAGTGTTGAGTGTTTTATTCCATGCCTCATACCTGACAGTTCTTAAACAAGTATTCCTACCTTGCAAATGTACTAAGCTATCATCAAATCACTAATCTGCTAAGAAACTCAGAGTTTATAAGAATCTACAGAAAATTAACTCTACTTGTTTTTAAAAGTAAAAATTACCTCTAGATTTGTCAAACAAAACACAAGTGATGCCTACACATTACATACACGTGAGTTTCTGCACCAGAAAAAAAACAATTGGGCTGAGGTAGCTGTACACTAAAAACCATGTATTTATTTATCAGGACTCTCACTGGACTACATGTTAATTCTACATTGCTATTTTATCATTTAGAAAACCAAAAATGAAAGCAAAACAGGAGTCTATTAAAAGAGAATGCATCACCCATACTCTATATGAGAATAAAGCTTTTATGCTATTTGTATTACTTAGATAAAAACCAGCATAATTTCTGTCCCTCTAAAACTATTTTCATTAAAGGACTACAAGTTCTGTTTCAGAAACAGGTAACAAAACAGTAACTTCTTACACTTAAGTTGTATTTAAATTGCATTAAGAACATATTTGTCCATAAAAACTAAGAAGATATTCAGCATTTGTACAAATCACAGAATTACAGACTCACTCTGGTTGGAAAAGACCTCGAAGAATTTCAAGTCCAACCATCACTAAACTCTACCAGTAATTAACCTAACTCTACCAAGTCTAGTGCTTAAACCCTCTCCCTAAGCACCACGTCTTCTAAACACCTCCAGGGATGGTGTTTCAACCACCACCCTGGGCAATCTATTCCAGCATTTAATAATCCTTTCAATGAAGAAGATTCTTCTAGTATCTAATCTAAACCTCCCCTGGCATAAACTGGGGCTACTTCCTCTTGCCCAGTTGCTTACTACTAGGGAGAAGAGCCCAACCCCCACCTTGCTACAACCTCCTTTCAGGTGTAGAGAGTGACAAGGTCTTCACCCATCATCCTCCTTTTCTCCAGACTGAACAACCCCAGCTCCCTCAGCCACTCCTCCCTCATAAGATTTGTGTTCCAGACCCTTCACCAGCTTTTTTGTCCTTCTCTGGAAGAGTTCATAAATAATGTACTTGAGAAAACGGAAGCAGATCCATACACAGTCATCTGGAGTACTCTGTCTCTGCAAAATGAGGGTATCAAATATATAAAGAAATGTGTTGCCAGCTGCAGTGTCTTTAGGCATCCTGACTTTACTTTTCAACTTCACACACGGAGGAAGTGCTAATCCCATGCTCCATGATGAAAGAGAGGCAAAAGCTACAGGAGTTGAGCCCCTTAGAGTGAAACCTTGGCGAGAGGTTGCTTGAAGGGGCTGTGCATGATTACAGAGCATGACTCTAGTCCACAGGCTTTTCCTGTTTGGGCCAAATGCAACGCTGACACACTCTGCAGATCAGCACCAAACACCTTTTCCATTCTCCAACAGTTTACTTGCACTTCTGTGTAAGTGCTGGTTTCTTTTGGCTCCAAGGACAGCTTCACCTGCAGAGTTTCATTTTTCTGTTTTGACACCTTGCTGTTGATTTTCCCTTTAGTGCACAAAAGAACTTGCTCCAGTAACTCTTTTACAACTGCTTCTTTGTAGTAAACGAAAACCTTAATAATTGTATTTTGACTGAGGAGTTGATTATTTTTGAGTTTGTTTCATTTTTGACCTTTGCTGAGATCTTTAGGGCTGGGAATTAGAGAGCACACTGTACCACTGTACTTTGGATATCGTGGGTTTGCCAATTTGTTTCATGCCTCATTCGTCACAAAACCTATGAAATTGTAGTCCAAAGCCAGCTTCAGATTTTTCAGGGCATGGCAGAAATGTATTTATTTTTGTTTTAAATTAACATCTCATGGCTAAATTCATCTAGTTTTTCAGATGCTAAACCAAAGCCCTCACTAACAATGGGCATTTAACAAGCAAGAGAAATCTGAAGAACAGCTTAGCAAAAGAGAGCAAATTGGTTCTCTACATTTACAGCACTAAAGTGCTGTATGATAAGGATACTTAATTTTAAATATAGATATAACATTAAAAAATTAAGATGTAGAAAGGATCTGTATGAGAACATGCTAGAAGAAACAAATAAATGAACTATGTGTCTTCTATGCACAAAATTTACTATTAAACATATGTGATTCAAATGTAAAGATATTTTTCAAAGTACAAGCCTAGTATCTATGGATTTTAATTCATATGTCACTGATGTTCTGTGGACCTGGTTGAATGAATAATTTCATGGTTTTGATTTCAGTTTACTCCTTTGAGGAACAATGATAGTATTTCTCTGATTTTTAAAAAAGGAAGATTTTGACATGTTAAGATCCTTTAATGAAAGGAACTAGACTGCAAGGCACTATTATATATAGTTAAATGCAAAATTTCTCTCTATAACCTGAATCTGCAATCCAAAGTCAGTATGGACAGGGAGAATGGAATCCATATGACATGTAAGCTCATGGATATAATAAATGTATTTTTATTTTTGGTTTTTGAAGAAATTCATTAAGGGAAGTATACAATCTGTGCTGAAGAATCACAAAAACTGCTAGATAACACCCCCTCTATCCTCAATTTCATCTCAACTACTCCCAAAGCACATGCAACTATATTTAAGCTGTCTGTGATATGTTGATGCTATTTGTCTGTAAAAACCTCCAGGGTGCTCTCCAGCCTCCTTAGAATCCCTCTTTATCAAAATAATTTTGAATTCTCATCTTCTTCTCCAAAATGCCTGAACACCCACTGTGGCATTTGGGCAAGACGTACCCCTTAACGTGTTCATCCACTTATAACAGTGCACATTTCAAACAGCAACTGACCTGGGAGAGACCTCTAAGGAAAGCAGGTAACACAGGTTTCCATTTTGACAATGAATGACTTATTATTCCTTTCCAGCTTATTCACTGTTTATTCACTTTATAGTAATCAGGAATCTATTCCCTTCTTTGTTGATGAGACAGTTCTGTGAGAAATGACAAAAGTCCTCCTAAGGTCCAAACATAATACATATACTGTATTACCAAAACAATGACTTGGCATCTGGGGACACCTGGTTGGTTTGTTGTGATTAAGGTTATCTGTTACTTAAGTGTTTACTAAGATTTACAAATAATATTTTTCATAATTTACCCCAATAACTTTCTAGTGACTCAAGTAGGCCAATGAAATCTTTGACAGCTCAGAGCTACTTGCAGTAGTCATCTTTTCATAAAAGTATTGGTGGCCTTAAATCTTTATTCATGAAATTAAACTAAATGATCAAATTCTTATTTTTTTATTGTATAGCAAATACCAGTCACATAATTTAACCTCATATGCAAAGCTTGATTCCTACCTTACACAGTGGATATTAAAACAACGTGATCCTTTAGTTTTTAATTTTTTTTTGACAACAGTTTTAAAGTTGTAAAACGGTAGTAGACTGAAAAAAGAACAATGGGTTTATAGAAAGCTATAGCCATATCGAGTGCTTGAGGTTACAAGAGGGGCTTTAGAGAACACCAAATATTTACATTGTGTCAAATCTTTTTGCAGTCTTCGCTATAATCCAATACACATGAGCTCCTGGTACCAGTAAATACAGTTCTCTATACTGTAATCTGCATAAACTGTAACACTAAATGTTGGACTGAGGAGAAGTGACTCAACAGCAATAACAGAATCAGAAGACACTTTCAAAGAAAGACACTTTTACAATCCTTAGTGTCATGTTTTAGGATTTCTAAATGAACAGTTCTGATCAACTTTCCTGTTTTTAACTCCTGTCACATGTAGTCACTTGAACTGCACACAAGGTATCACCATACAAACCAACAACTTCCAAATCCTCTGACTATGGAGTTTTTCCATAGAACTGCAGATGGTGTTTTTTTTATTTTGCTTAAAAGTAATGTTTGGTTAGGGAGGAAAACAAGAAGATGTACTGAGTATTCCCATATAGTATAACAACAAAGACTGTAGGGACTGCCAATAATGTGACTAGTTTTTCCAATTTTTCTTACACAGCTCCCACTTGTGTCCTCCAGGAGGGTAGGGAAGCAATTACTTGCTTCAGAGGTTATTTTGGTAATTAAAGCAAATCGACCTAACTTACAAAAAAACAAAACACAAAAAAAAGTCTGAGGTTACACTTTGCCTTACCTACACCCCGCAAAGCTATACTGTTATTTTAAAAACAATAAAAGAATGAGTCACATATGCACAGTGGCTATATGAACACATCTAACCTTTGAGATTTCCCCTCTTGTATTTTGAACTATATTGACGATGTCCGGATGGGATTTACAATGGCTCAAAGCTACTATTGTTTACACTACATTAAATCTACAATATATGCAATGAGATATCATAATATTTTCACTTGGAACTTCTATTAACCCACAGCCTGACTGTATTTAATGAAATATGTAGTGCTCACTGAGTTGATTTATATGCATCACTATTTACAGCACAAATTTCTAAAAGAGGAAAAAGCACCCTAAGGAACTCAGGGTTCCTTTGACTTTAACAGAAAGTAAAAAGTGCTTGATTTGGTTTAGCTCAGCAACACCCCTGGAAACCCCAGAATCTTAGAGCTGGATTAGCGAGGGCGACAGAAGTCACTGATGCAGCTGAAAAAGCTAGCATAGGAAATGTACTATTGCTACCAATCCTAAGCCAAAACATTGCTGCATATTTTAAAGCAAAAATCACAGTGGTATTTATGTACATTGTGTGGATAAGTATATAGGAACAGTAAAAAAGGCACGCTGAAAATCTATTATTTTGTCTGTTGTTCTAGAAATAATTGGAGTGGAGGATTCATCCATTCAAGGGGAGATAACACAGATTCTCTTGAACAGACAAACCTTTACTTCTGACACAATTTCTGAATGTATTTAATTTCAGAGAGTGCATGTTAGAATATAGAAGAACAGTGTTTTGTACAAGAAAATACATGCAGAATTAGATAGCAGAAGGCAGTATATTGGTGCCCTTAGAGCTATATATGTATATATATATAAAGTAGTATGTTTTCTAAATTAGTCAAAATAAAAATGTCTATCTCTCCATTCCACTTTCAGTTTAACATTGTGTTAGCTGAGTAATTATTTCTAAGAAAAAAGCACCATTCTTTCAGCTAAGATGATATGTACAATATGTAGGTTATGCTGAAGACAGTTTTCACAAAGCAACACCCTTTGGGCAGTAAAGAACTATGAGGCACTAATGACTTCCAAAAACTTATCTTGTCCTTCACCTGCTCTCTAAATGTATTTTCAGTAATGAACCAGCAAACTGAGAAAAGACAAGACAATTATTAATACACTAATACTAAGATTGTGTAAGGCTAAGAAACCATACATTTTAGTAGGCTGTATATGTATGCCAAGATCTGCACTGATGAGATCTTTCACAGTAATTTCTGTAAGAATGCTGTAATCTATTAATAGGAAAGAAAAATATAACAAAACCTGTGGTTTTTTAACACCAAGGCTATGTGCTACATTTTTCACATTCTTACTTGAAACAAGTCTAATTTGATTGCACCATGGTTTCCTATGTTCCAAGAACTACCGAAGGGATCACTTACACTAAGTTCAGTCCTTGGAAAACATATCCAGAAGGAAAAAAAAATATCTCCCATGGAATGGCAGGGAAATGACAGCCCAGTGTAGCTAAATTCTTGGGAAGCTAACGACTAGACCTCTTTTTCCCAGCTCCTCCCTGCAACACTAATAGTCTTAGAAATTACTGAGTGGAACAAACCCCTTTAACACCACCTGGTGTACTTTTCAGCAGTTGGTCTTGCTTCCAGACCTGTCATGGCTCATTAAGATAGTACAGTAATTTCTCTCTGCAAGAGAGACCATAGAACTCAAGATAAAATGAGATACGGAGGTTTTATCACAAGACAGAACAGGACTGTGACATACTGTGCCAAGATTTTAGTATCTGAAAAAGTCACAGAAGACAAGTTTCTCAAGCAAGCTGAAGAGTAAAAACAAACCAGTTTCAAAAGATAAACATAACTTCCCAATACTTAAAGAAACCCAGTAAATCACAACAAACTAATTCTGTCTGTGTTCAGATGGGGCACTGTATTTATGTAGGCTTTGCTGAAGGCTCACTTCTTTGCTTTTCACTTTATCTTCCTGTGAAACTCTGAGATCTGAATTTAATAGTCCTCTCGCTTACGTGAATCATTTGACCAACCAGCTTTGTACTGCTGTCCATAGCCAGGTTAAGCTTTTCTGCTTATTTGCACGATTCAGGCCATTCTAGGATCAGTTGCACTGAAAATAAGTGGCAGGCTGCCTCTAATGCTGCCACAACATTGGGTGTCTCCAAGCTCTCAAGGGCTCATTGACAATGCAGGAGCACAAAAAGGATAAGAGGCTCCATTCCTTAATTGCCAAGAGAGAAAAAGTGCAAAAGAGTCTCAGGCTTTCACCTTAATTAAAAAATAACTGCAGAAAATACCAAATTTGAGGGTAATCAAGAGCTAAAATTACCTTTATGAGAGGCCTAAAGTTTCATTTCAGTGAGAAGAACTGCGGAGTTAAAAAAAAAATTCAAAAAATTCTGGCCTTTTAAAGAAACAGTGTATCTACACACTGTATTTCAGCTTTCATATTGGATTCTTTGTGATACACTTAGAGATGAACAGCAGTTCCAAGGTCAGTTTATTTTCTGTGTATTTAAATGTAGTGTCTGTATTGACCAATAATTAGAAATAGAGAGTTTTTCACATTTCAGAGTACTGAAATTGAACTTCTTATAACTTAAATATCAAAATCTAACTGTGTGACCATATAAAATAAAAACTTTACATATTATATATTTTATACTTGAAAATTAAATAGGACAATATAATGGTAATAGGATATTGTTGTGCTCCTTTTCCCTGTGTGCCCAGCAAAATACATTTTAAAAGAAAAAAAAAGCTAAACTTATAGAAGAAAAAAACGGAATGAATGCAGATGCACTTGCTCGGCTTTGACCCAGACAGAAAATCGTATGGACGTGGAGTGCCCCCTGTGGGATTTTGGCTTCTTTAATGTCACACAAACCATTGCTGCAATCACATGATGGCCTGATACACCAAATGGCCCATAGACCATACAGCCCAGTTCAATAAAACAAGGAGTTTGTGTTGGCCCTAGAGAGCCACCCCTTGCAGATGCAAGATTTACATATTCCTGTTCTGTAACACTGAGAGAAAAAGCAAAGTGACTTCAAACTATGGACACAACTGTTTATACACACGGAACATACATGTGCTTCTGAAACTACGAATCACTTCTCTTCTGGAGAACTGTTGTTAAACCAGAGGCATAAGCCATGGCTTATCTAATTACAAAAAAAAAAAAATAAAAATTTCCAAGAAGACAACTTCTGATGTGCTGTCAAGTTTTCATTGGATGGGCATTGATATTTTTCTGGGTTTTTTGTTTTGTTTTGTTTGTGTTTTTTGGGTTTTTTTGTGGTTCTGTTTACCATGGGTGCACATAACGACATACTTTTGTTTGGTTAAACTATTTGCTGCATTTGACATTTTGGATCATTATGGATCAACTCAGATTACTTTTCTGGAAAAAAAAGTATGTGCCAATTAATCAATTTCTTTTGGAGTACTTTCAATTTCCATCTTCTACTTCCAGACAATACTGCTCTATTGCCTAGAGGATGAACTTTTCAGAAGATTAACAACCTCAGCTTCCACTGAGAATTTTCTTTTGTGAATGTTCATGTGTATGTTTTTGTATTTTTATCTCATAGCCAGAAAAAGAGAATATGGACTTATCAACCACCTAGCAAGTATTTTTGAATGACTTACATATCATGCAGGAAAACTGTAATCATTGCTTAAGTTGGCACCTTATTTTTAATAGTAGCCCTCATGTTGCTCTCAGCAAGCCTTCCTACTCCAAATGAAATAAGGAACACAACAAAAAGTTTCATTAAGCCACACAGGCTTGCTTCATCTCTGATCACCAGCTACACTCTGTATCAAATGAAAGAGTATCTGTGGGATGTATTGATGTGATTAGAGACTATTGCAATAAATAGTCAAAAAAACACTCATGTGAAGTCACATAAAAATCAAAAGACATTTTTGACAAACATAAATCCTGTTCTATTACAATTCATTTATCTGTAATATCCTTGATTATTTTTTAAAAAATTACAGGATAGCAAATTATTCCTGGACAAGTAATAAACTTTGTTGTATGCCAGCAGGATGAAGGATTCAACTCTGAAGCATTAACTTCATTATGTAAGTCTGCATCACTTGAATTATAGGACTAGCAGCAATTGCAATTAGCATGAGAAGGCATAATTCAGGAAAGGGATGTTGGACAGGTTTCCAGGTCTGAAAGAACAGATTAATAAATGCTCCAACTGGGACTTCTCAACCCAGATGACTAGGAAGAATCTTCTGGTCCTTCTGACCATAACAAAAGGCCTGCCTAGTCAAATAAAAATAAAAATAAAAAATCTCTTCTCTACATGCAGACACAGTGTCTGTTCCCTTTCCCTATAAGTGCAGTGTCCGCTGCTACAGTTTTGGCAATTGCATGAACTCAGCCCCAGATTAGACTGTTTGTGCTCAGTTATTTTCACACACTGCCAAAATTTGCTGACAACACCAGGAGAAAAAAAGGGAAAGGAAAACTGGTGATTTTCAACAGTTTATAACTCAGCTCAGCCTAAGCAGGTTTTTATGGGACAAAGAACAGAGATTTCTCTGTAGACAGCACTTTATTCCTGCCTAATTTAAAAGATTTGCTGTGAATGATGGAAACATTAGAACTTCTTTAAGAAAACAAAACAAAATAAAAATCCTAGCAGTCCACTGGTATTTTTTTATGGTAGATCATGCTTGATGAGATAAATAGAGAGACCATTATCTACCTCTCTCATAATTTTTTATAACCAATTTTTTTAAAAAAAGAAAATTAAAATATTTGACTTAAAGGGAGAGGGCTTCAAAATTCATATTTCTTTAAGGAGTATTTTTATTTCTTCCTTGGAATAATTCACACTTGTCTTATTCTAGTGCCTCAGTATTCCCTAAAGAGTGTGAAATGATCTTCTAGGGGCTACAGAGTCAGTAGTAAATACAAATTCTATTCTAAGAAATAGTATTTTAAACAAATATTTTCATTAACATAATATCTAATAGCTTCCTATTAAAACCCATAGGTAACTTTCTGAAGTCCTCTTGTTGCTTTAAAACTTTCTTTCAGCCATATCTAGAATTTCTTAAAGCAGTATTCCCTAAGCTTTTTTCCTTGTATGCTCCCCTGCCCCATTAGCTGACTGCAGGGCTCAGGCTGTTAAAACTACCTCTCTATCAAATCTCAAATTTAATTAGTGCTGCTTTTGAGTACCTCAAACTTTTCCTAATGAAGCATGCCCTGAAACTTGGTAAACAATAATGTTTTACTGTATCTTTGAACAGTATCTGTACAAAAGCCACTGTATTTCATTAAGGATAACAAAATCAGCTAACTGCTTCACAGAATTCACCACTTAATTACTGGTATTTTTGAGTGGAAATAGTAGGAAACATTTTAACATTAGAAGCTTTTAGCAAAACTAGAAAACAGATGGCAAGATTGCTTTTTATAAAAGGCATAGACTGGGAAAGCAAAAAACAATATAGTGGAGTTTCTGTACATAAATACAAGATATTTAACTGACCGGGAGCCCTCAGTAGAGACTTGTTTGCAGCAGAGCCTCATGGTGAGGGTGAGTTTTTGAAGTTTTGATGCCTTTGGCAGTTTTGTAAAACTTTAAGACAGACCAGCTATGACTAAAACATGCTCAGCTTGTTAACTATACAAGCGTAATGTTTTTTCCATCTTTCTCTCCATGTGCTGACAGCATTACCATTCTCTCCAGTGTTTGTCTTCCTTCTGAGGTACAATGGATCTACCAGTTTATGCAGTTCCTGATACTACATTTCAGTACAACTTTCCAACAATAACTTACACAGCTAAGAGAGGTCATCATTTAAAAGAAGGGAGCAGTTTTATTAAAGGCTCTAGAGCTACAAAATTCCAAATACATTTCAGGATAAACTGCACACTGCGTGTATATTTTAACAAGAAGGTTTGGCAGAGCAGTTTGGCCGAAGAAAAGTACTGCCAAGTGATTGGATATGGGATATATCTCCAGTTGCTTTGGATTCCCACATCACCTAGAGAACTATTCTTCCCATCCCCCAATACACCAACTCTTGAGGCAGTCAAATTTATAGCTCAATAAAATTTTTTATTAAAAATAAAAAGTGCCTCTTTTAAGAAGTGTAGTCCTCCAATGTCCTTCTGCCAGGACTAGATCAGACTGTTGTAGCTGAATATGAAGCTGGGGAGGTTTGGACCACTTAACGCAGAACTCCTAAGTTAGAGTTTCAAGATCTAAGCCACCTCTCTTTCCATTTTGTAACAGCTGTTTTTCTAGCCTTTCACTAACAAAAGAAAAAAAAAAAACACCCTTGCCTAGAAAAGTTAAATAAATAAATAATGGCTCACAAAACCACACTGAAGGAACCACTGCTGATCCTGCCAATAAAAATGTTCCTTCTCTTCAGGGCTGGCTAAACAACTAAAAGTGTTGCTAATGAACTGCTGGCAGCACTATCCATCACCGCACTAAATGAATTCATGTCCCCCTAAACTAAGGATAACAACTTATCTCTGATACACAGTCAGAAATTAGGAAGTATTTAAGCCTTAGAAGTTTAATTCCTCACTTCTACCCACCTTCTCAAGGATCAGTTTTATTTGGCCCTCCTTATGTATAGATGACGAAGAGAAGTCTGACTGATAATTTCAACCTCTGTTCTAGTGCTAATGAATCATTGACCTGAGTGTGAAAAACACCACAACAGATCAGACAACTGCCTGATGTTATGTTTCTCTCTTTCCTTCTTTGTCATTTGCTACACTGACTTGTGTCTTACCTTAAAGTATGTTATAGGCTAGTCAAAGCAAGATGGCATATTCCTAAAATAAACAAAATAACCGAGTCCAAATAATTGTTTAAGAACTTTCAAGATGCTCTTGTGCAAATGATAGTAGGCTGCTGCAAATGTTTAGAAGGAAGAAATGTTTTTGAGCTCTAAGTAACATAGATAATCCCTGGTCAGAAGTCACTTCTGAAGGCTTGACTGATTACATAGATAGTTGCCACCTATAGAGACATATTTATACAGTGATGGTCCTTAGAATACCAGGGATCTGAGGAGAATTCAGAGATATCAATAAAACACGCCTACAAATAAAGGAAAAAACACTTACTTCATCTCCAGGACTTCTTCCAAATGTTTCCTTCTTTCAGCTCGTAGGTTGGTCAAATGAGTTTCCTTCTCAGCCAAGGACTGTTGTGTTGAGGACAATTTTGCTTTCATGGACTCTAGCTCCTGCTTAACCTTCTCCATGGCCATCATCATCTCTTCTACCTAAAACATTTTTGGGGAAAATAGGGAGAGAGAAAATCAGTGTAATGCTATCAACTGGAACTTACTAAGGGTCATAACTAAGGCAAAGCACAAAGGTTACCAGTGCATATACACCGCATAACACTTCTGTAGACAGGAGCTATCATCTGGTGCTGTGGACAGGATGCCTACACTTGATTGAAGTAGCCTTAAGCCTGTGAATTAACATCGTCTGGTCACTGGAACATTACCATTGCAAGACCAAATTACAAATCTTCAACTCTTCAGTATTTATGTTTCAGAAAATGTACCACAAGGACAAAAGGATGGCCTAAATATGTTAAAATTCACCTATAATGTGCTACGTATTAAATAGAATGCATCAATAATATATCAAAAGTATAAAAAAATTACTCTGTAAGTGATGCTGAAAGAAAAGTTCCAAATCCACTTTAAGAACAAAGGTAATGTTTCCAAAAAAGGGAGAGAACTGGATTCCCCTGTGAGATGTTAAGTAAGACTACTTCTCTGCATCTTTGGCTGAATGATGCTTATAGGCATGTTTTGTGATTTAGCAGCATGAAAGACATTCAAAGATTTGCTGATGGTGGACAGGTAGAGCAGAATAATGTTGATATCTCTGGCAAATAGGAAAGGTTCCGAATTAATGCAATTGTAAGTTCCAGCACAGATTATATAAACAAACATTATAACATTTTATTTTGAACTTGGAGCAGGTTCTGTCTCAGCTAGAATTCATCACTAATTGACATCCACAATAAATGCTAAAATGTACCTACATGTAACACACAAACCCCTCTAGGTATTCTATTAATAATTTTATAATGCTCAATGGCACACATTTTCACTGACTTCTTCCACAGTTTTTTTCTTTCTATCACAATCAAATGTTCATAAACAATTTTGTAATGTACTTCAAATGGGAGTAACTCAGATGCTACTGTTGCACATAATCAAACATTTGCATAGATTTAGTAGTACAACACAGCATTGCATTGCATTTATATCCCTGCATAACAATGAAATTGTGCTCCATCCTGGAGCTGAATTACTGAAATTAAATTAAGGTCAGTATTTACTTACACCTTTTTACAAAGAGAGCTGGGAGCATCATTTGATATAAAGGTGCTGAAGGATGACAGGAATGGAACATACCAATCCTTGATTTAATAAATTTAGTGCCCCTAAAGGCAGAGCTAATGTCTCAGGACAAGTGCAGATAAGAAGATCGGTTTTCATCCTCAATCAGCGACAGTGTGAGAAACACTGCACTTCAGAATTAGCAGATTTATAAAAAACATTGTGCAGTACTCACTGCAGAAATCCTATCTACTTGCACTCAAATGCAGCTGACAATAAGCATTCTTCTTCTGCACAGAAAATGAAGAAGCAATTTTGATATTCAATTATCAAAAACTATTCAACATGTACAGACAACAATCCATCCGGTAATCAAAAGACTGGAGCAGAATTTCAGTGACACATAGTCCAAATGGGCCAGCTTGCATATAACAACCAAACTTTTCCTGTCTTAGTGTTTATGGAATCACAGAATCATGGAACGTCAGGTTGGAAGGAACCTCAAGGATCATCTGGTCCAACCCTTCTAATATTATTGTTCATGTGAGATGTCTTATCAGCTGAGACTTTCCAAAGTGTGGGAATCCACCACTTCCCCTGGGAGACCATTCCAATGTCTGACTGTCCTCATAGTGAAAATTTTTCTTTTTGTATTCAAATGGAATCTCCCCAGGAGCAACTTGTGCCCCTCACCCCTTGTCCTATCCATGTGATTCCTTGTAAACAGGGAGTCTCCATCTTCTTTGTAGCTGCCCATTAAGTACTGGAACAATGTAATAAGGTTTCCCCTAAGCCTTCTCTTCTCAAGGCTGAACAGACCCAGTTTTCTGCCTTGTATGGCAGGTGTTCCAGTCCCCTGGCCATCCTCATGGCTCTTCTCTGGACCCTCTCCAGCCTGTCCACATCCTTTTTGTACAGCAGTGACGAAAACTGAACACAATAGTCCAGATGGGGTCTAGGAAGTGCTGAGTAGAGCAGGATGATGACTTCTTTGTCTCTGCTGCTGATGCCCTTGTTGATGCTACCTGTTGGCTTTCTTTGCTGCTGCAACACAGTTTGCTCATGTTGAGCTTGTTGCCCACCAAGACCCTCATGTCCATTTCCACAAGGCTGCTCTCTAGCCACGTGGATCCCAGTATGAACTGCACTCCTGGGTTATGTGTTCCCAGGTGCAAGACCTTGCACTTCTCTACACCGAACTTCGTAAGTTCCTGTTAGCCCCCCCGAGTCTAAATGATCTTGGAGGGTGGCTCTCCCTTCTGGGGTGTCAGCCTCTCCACTCATCTTGGTATCATCAGTGAACTTCATCAAGGTGCCCTTTGCATAGTGGGCAAAACAAGATCAGAAACCCAATTTTTAAAACAAAGAGAAAACTCCATAAAAGTAAATAGAGAAATTAACAGAAAAGAATGCAATGAAAAACCGCAGAAAATGAATAGCAAAACCACTATTAGGATTGAAATAGATGCCTACAAAGAGAAAAACAACAATGTGCTGGGGAAATGAAGCTATACTGTAGCGTATCAGCTTCTAGGATTAGAGTTCTTTTCCTTTGGGTGGATCAGAATTACCTACATAAACATTTTCCCTCAATCTCAGAAGAATAAGAGGTAGGCCAAATAGAAAACTCTGCTTAAAACAGAAAACAACCTCAAATAAAGAATAAACAAGCACCCAGTCAACAGCAGCTATCAAAACTGTTTGTGCCAATCTGTCACTTGCCAAGAAAAAACAATCTTTGAAGCAACATCTTTTCCATAATCAGGTTTGAAAGATTTCTGACATCCTTCATTTCATTCCCAGTCATCAAGATTTGTGATGCTAACATGTGCTCGATGCAGATCTGTAGCATAACAACTCCGTGCTGTTAATAAGACATGACAAGGTTAGAGGCAGATATGTAGGCCAGGGCTCCTAGGGCCGGGTGGAAAGATCCAACTCTGCAGGAGCAGCTTGCAGCAGTAGTTACCGAAAGTACTTAAATATTTTTTTCTTTGCTCCATTCAGTCATTCTTTTAATTGTAAGGTTACATTCTGCATTTTTGCAGGTTAAAAGAAAATTGGCCTAATTATGCATTAGAAATGGCCGGGATGCAGGTGGCTCTTAAACTGTGCCAACAACTTAGTTCAATTAACTGCCATTACCTTTCCATCCTCTCCAGCAAGTACTATTTGTCATGTGACTTACTAAAGACAAAATTCACCAAAATACTGATGAATATATTCACAATAAAGACTTCATAGTTCAGATTCATCAGGTTAAAGGTATTCCATTGAAGCATTTCAATTAAATTTCTGCAAAACAAAACATTTTATTTGGCAGCTTGTGAATCTTACTGTAGACCTGCCTGTATGTGTTCTAGTAAGCAGTCTGGTGGGAAATGATAGAGAGAATATTCACTAGAAGTAATTTGCTGGCACATCTTATCTAATTTAGCCTATACAAAAAAATTCTGATGTACCCTTGATTTTCTTTTCCTTGAGAGCAGCTAATTATATAATAAATTAAAAATACTTGCCAAGAACAAGAATTTTTGGCACACTGAGACTTTTTCAGATGCCATCCTGTTGACATTTTCAATTTAACTGCAGGTAAGCTTGTGCCTTGGCAGTTGTAAGTAGAAAGCTCCCATTTCAGGTGCTGTAAAGAGTGCACTCCTGCTCCTCTTTTCTCTCTGCTGAAATTACAGTACGTAAAACAGAGCAGATCTTTGACCATCTCCAACTCGTCTGTGATTAAATTCTCTGAAAGGCCTCCATGGATTCTGAGCAGGATGGATCTACAGAGAACTTAAATGGAGACTAATTTTTGTGTTGTTTTCAGGCCTTACGTGACCTGGCCAGGTAACAGTTTATCTTTAAGTACGAACATGAAGCTGAATGAAGCTACCATTAGAGAAGAGAGTTCCCAAGGGATTGAACAAACTATGTGAAAGAGGGCAAACTGCAAATCAGATCAGTATGGGAATCACAGTAATGGAAAAGGTCAACATAGGACAAATTTTTTACACAGTATCACATCCTCTTAGAAAGTATGAAAGCAAGATGGAGAGCAACTGCAGTAAAACAGACGAAATTTATCTACCACGTCAATGGCATCCTGCAAAGAAATAGAAGAAATTACGAAATACCAAAAAAACCTAAATATTTTTCAGGAGGTTGTCTGTCATCTTAATCTCCCCTGCTACTAGAAACTCTACATTTTGGTTACTCAGATGCAAGTATCATAAGCAGAAAACAGGCTGTTGCACAGACATTCAGACACCACATTATCTCCAAGTAGATGGTGCTTCTGGTGAAAATTTCTGGGTGTTGGGCAATGTGAAGACAAGGACTTGACAGAGGTTGGTCAAAATCCCCAGAAGTATTAATAATAGACAGTAAATATTAAGAAAGGGACTGGATATGAAAAGTACTAATGAGTACAGAGAGCCTCTGTACTAGCTCATTGGATCAGGGTAGGCAGGCTTGAAGTCCCACTTGTTATGAGAGAACTCATGCACTGCTTAAAATTTCTAAGACACAGCAGATATTTCTTCCTTTGCAGAAGGAAGAAGGCTACATCAACTTATGCAGTAGGTATCGGCCAACTCTTAAAATCTGAGCCCAAAAACTTCAGTACCAATGTCAATCCAGACAGGATTCCTAAACACCTCAGTGAGTTTAAACTACAATGCAGTGGGGCAGCTATCTTTTTCAGCTGTCTCAGACCAGTGGTCATGCTTCTTTTTATGTAGCTCAGAACATGACTGGTTTTCTGCCTTCTGTGTACATTTTGCCAGCTCACATCCAATTTTTCATCCACTGCTACCCCCAAATTTTTTTCTGCAGGGCTGCTCCCAATTCATTCATTCTCCAGTCTGTACTGATATTGGGAATTGCCTCAAACCAGGTGCAGGACCCTTCATTTCATCCTGTTGAACTTCATGACGTTTTTCACTGATGCAGCTAAAGTTTCAATTGCCCAGATGGCCCCAAGTATCTGTTAGTCTTTCAATTTTCCCTTCCTCCATTTTTTGTTTCTTTTGATCAAGCACAAAAGGACTACAAATCAGTCCATAATTAAAGACTTCAAAGGGCATGACAAAGGGACTTGACTATTAGACTACAAACTCTACTCCTACACTGGAAAGACTGTACTTTAGATGCAGTGACACATGGAAAACTTACAATTTAATGTTTAATTACATGCCTGAAAACAGACACATTTTAAAGCTTCTGATTTAAGGAATGACACAGTGGGCTACAGGACTGCTGCTTATATTCATCATTGTGTCTCAAAAGTTCCAGACAGAATAAAAATTGATGACATTTTAGAGAAAAAAAGATACAAATACCAACATGTACAATTAATTTTCCATGAGCATTGTATAAATCAATCAATAGAGATCTTATTTTCAATACCACCTCAGTGGCCTAACTCGTATATTTAAAATTATTTGCTTTCTGAACATAGACCTTTCTTGAATAAACAAGAAATGAGAATTACAAGACAAAATGTACCAGAAATCTGTACTTATGCCCAGAATGAATCAGGCCAGCAAAAAGTCTTGCAATTACAAGTCAATAGTAAGAATACTACTAGGACTGAAAAAAATAATCAACATTTCTCATAAAGTTCAACTTTCTCAGACAATTCTTTCCTTTCTTAAAGCTCTTGAGTTTTTTAAACTATTTTTCATTTCACTATGTACACTACTGAAATGATAAAGGGACTGCAAATTTCTGCACTATCTTTTATTCAGTTGAGCTGGTTAGATTGCAGGACAGAGGGAAAGAAAAGAAATATACATGAAAAGAAACACAAAGACAAGAGTTCTGGCTTCATGCAAACTTGTTTGGATCCCAGAGAATTTTCCCAGAACAGATGTTGAGACATGGAAAAAGCACAGGCCAGACTTGGGACTTAAGTATGTAATTTAACTGCCTCAAGTAACATATTACAGGGAGAAAGCACTGAGTCTGACATAACTTGGATTGCCAGCAGAACCAGATGGTTTGCTTAAATCACAAGCTAATAAACCTTTATAAAAAGAAAGAGGGAAATGAATTATGGTTTCATCATTGCCCCATTTTCGTTAAAGCAGTAGGGTGGCTTTAGGTAACTCTTAAAGATTATAAGCAAGACATTTAACTAAATTCTTGGCTATTCTGAATTAAGGGAACAACTTTCAAATTCTTATAGATATTGGGAAAGCTGTTAGGTATAGCTTTTTGAGAGCTAAAAATATCAGAAAAAATGAGAGAATTAAGCAACGAGTACTCAAAAGAAATCCCTCTCCCTCCTAATAAAATTAAAACTTAATTTCTGGTTTGGAAGATAAGGACATCCCCCAACTAAGACAACAGTTGAAAGCTCTGCCACACTGACAGTAGAAGGGTGTAAAGCCGAATGGCTCTACCCCACCACACAGACTGGAGCTCTGGCTGCAATTCAAGGCTCTCTTGCACATCACCAGTGCATGAGCCTGCAATATGCCTGCAGGTGGATAGAGAAATGCATCATGGCTTCTGGCTTCTCCACTATGGCAGTGTGACCACTGCTATTGCCTCTGAAGACATTTTCATTCTGTAATTGTAGACACTGTAAGGATACACTAAGCTGAACCCCCATTCCAGTTCCAACCCCCCTACATGGGCAGGGTCACCTCCCACTAGACCAGGTTGCTCCAAGCCTCATCCAGCTGGCCTTGAACACTTCCAGGGAAGGGGCATCCTCAACTCCTCTGGGCAACCTGTTCCACCACCCTAACAGTAAAGATTTTATTTCTAATTTCTGAAGTCTTTGTGCCTTTAGTTTCTAAATTGTTAGGGGTTTGTACATTCACCATCCCTAATAACATAGAGTGGTTTTGTGGCTTAACAGAACTGCTGCCACTGTCCCATTCTTACATTATCAACTGGAAAAAAAGGAGAGGAGATAGGGAGAGAACAAAAGACTATGGTCTGAATAGCTGCAGCATACTGTAGTTGAATGCAAATGTTCTTATCCTTGTGGAAATGAGATCCTTAGACAGCTGATTTCTCCTTTTGAGATGTCTCTCAAAAAAAGACTTTCATAATAGAAAAAGCATTAGAGGATGCTCCTGAGTTAATGCTGTGTTCTTCCTTACTGCCTGCACTGGTGGCTCTGGGCAATGAAGACCATTAATAATACTAGACTGACTGGGTGAGATCTGACATGTTGCTCCTGCAAAACCCACAGAAACAGAAATACAGGAGCCTTGGTCAAGAAGAATGCTACTTTTGTATCAATCAAGAGTACTTTTTGCTCATACTCCATGAGCACTGAGCTCTTGCATGAAGGAAAAGGAATAAAAATTCACAGATGTTTGGAAAAAACTCCTGAGCCACCAGAGTTCAGGACTCAATAAGTCACAGCTGTGTCCTGTTAGGATGTTTGGAGATAGCCTTGTCAGTTGTATCTCCTAAACAAGGACCATAAGCCATATAAATAAGCAATGGCCTTCCACTGCTCTTGGGAAGGAAGCAGTCACCATCTCTGCTTAACACATACAACGTATTCTGAGTCTGGTCTGAATAAACCAGTGAAAAACTGAATTCTTATTTCTGTTGAGGACAGAGACCTGTTGTAGCCTCTGGTATCTGAAGACTGTAACGAGTTACAAATTTTATTTCTGCCTTAAATTTATTTCCTCAACTGGAACCATTACCCAATGCAGTGTTCTCATTATGCTTCTTTACTCCAGTAACCATACCAAAGGAAGCTGTCCCGCTTTGTTTCATACGGATCTACAGTCTTAGGAAACTATCTTGGGTTTATCTTCTGTGGGTAGCAATGAATCTCTCCAGTCTCTTAGGAACACAGCAGCTATCACTGCTTCAAGGAATAACACACAATCTTGCAAAACCCTGCATTTTGATCACCATTCAAAAATCTCTATAGAGGCAGAGAGACTAGAATTCAGCATATTCAGCACATTCTGCACACATTAATTAAGCACAATTTGTTATGTCCAAACAAAATCTCTTGACTTATGGTTAATTCACAATACTCCAGCCATAACTTTATACGTGGACATCTTCAAAATAGCCTTTCTTAGGGTATACTTACTCTCTGATTGCTGCTAAGGTAGCGGGAGAAACTGGGCCAAAGGAAGCCTTTCAGCTCAGACTATCTGCCCAAGGATTTCAGAGGGCTTTTACGAGCCTTCTGTAGATTGTGCTAATTTCCATTTTGCTGCATTTTAGACAGTTTCAGGTTAACTAGGATATGTCACCATGCCAGACAGTTCAGACATAACTTATTCAAAGAAAGTATTTAATGCTGTGCAGCACAGCACAGGTTGTCAATTTATATAGCATAGCTTGATTCTCCAAAGAGAAAAATTCTGGGATGATGTATTAACTCACTACAAGTAGTGAAAAAATGGTATGCTAATTCCACATACAATTTTAGCACTCTTTTCCCAAAAGACATTAAGGACCATGAACAGAAATAAATGAAGCACGCTTAATTATGTGAGAGCACAGGCATTGCCACAAGACGGTTGAACATGTGGCTAACTGAAGAAGTGGAGTCTCATTGGCAAGCTCAAGAAAGTTTCCACCTCTGGTAAAATTTCTGGAAGTAAATCTTTAGCATTGTATTTAAGAGAAAGCAAACAGCAGAACCTTGCCTCAGTAACTAAAAGGTAATCCCATCGTACCAAGCCAACTGAACTCAGGATGAAATTCAGTGAAGTGTTTGAAGGAGTATGATGGCAGGCAACAGCCCAGCTGGAAGCTTCTGTGTAAGAAACATTTCAAAAAGGAGAGGCATCCTCAATTTAATGAACCTTAAATCTGCCACTCTACATTCCAAATGAAAAAAGCACAAGGCTAGCCTTAAACAAATATTAACAAATATTAACACAAGTATTTGCTAAGGTCCTTACAGTCCCAAGCAAGAATTAATGTAAGCAAATCTGCATGATTTTCTCCTTCAAATGAGACCTCAAGGTGACTCAAGACTGCTTTTCTCTTGAACCACAATACATAATACTATCTAGACGTAGGTACTTTGTAAAATATTGTAATAGAAAGATGCCAACGTAAAGCATTGTTTAAAATGCTGTGGAGAAATCTTGCCATATATAGGTTGCGTATCAACACAAATAATCTGCTCCCTAAATTAATACACACTGCCAGGAAATTTTCAAACACTGCACTAAGGAAAGCAAGATTTTAATCTGAAACAGTTATCTGAGAACCATGAGATCCTCAGTACCTTCATGGATGCTGTTATTCAAATCTGAAGCCTATAAAATAGCAGGAAACCATACACCATGAGATGATGGAGGGTAGGATTACACAACACAGAGCTACAAAATCAACACTACATATTGGGGTAGAGGTACACACAAATGAGATGTCCTCATACCTTGAACCACTTAAAGCCAAAATGGTTGATCTCATGCACTGATTCATTAAACAGCTTCAGACAGGCAGTGAATTGGCAGAATGGTAGAAAACAAGATAAACAGAAGAGAGGAAAGAAAAAGCATGCAGTTAAAAGCAAATTATAATCAGTTTGGACAACATTAGCATTTTAATATCACACATATCATCCATACCTGGTCTAAGAATGATCCAAATGTAAAAATCAAATGATTTGCCACTAAGATCATAGAGAAAACATTGCTTTGCATTTTAAAACTCTGAAGTTATCTAAGAGTGTCTTTCACAATTATACAAAGAACTTCCTTAGAACATAATAAATCAAAGAGGGCATTCTTTTAAAGCAATTTAATATGAAATGAAAAGCATTTGAAGGAAAGTCTCCTTCTTACCTTGGAAAAACACCTACTTGCCATCACTCTTTCTCTTGCCTGTATTTAATTCTACCAAAACAAAATCCTACTGTCAAAATGAGGCACAGCAACTTTCCCAGTGCTAACTGGAATAAGACACTCTGTTTGCTTTTCTTTCATGACATCTCGTTGGTTATATTTTAAAAACTAGAATTGTTCAGAGCTGGCAGGTTGTCTCTTCTGTTGAAGTAAGACACTGTTGTCAGTCTTTGATGCGATAGATGGTGACTTTCCCCTCTTTTGATCATAGAATCCTAGAGTAATTTGGGTTGGGAAGGACCTCTAGAGATCATCTAGTCCAACTCCCCTGCAGAAAGCAGGGACACCCTGAACTAGATCAGGTTGCTCAGAGCCTTGACAAGCCTCACATTAGCAAAAAACAAATGGAATCCCTTGGCAGGCGATCCTGCTGCTTTCAACCCATCCTTCTTTCTCCTCCTGAGTTCTGTACACACTACTAGATACCAAATAATTTCTTTTTCATGACACTGTTGCCCATCATATTCCACCAATCTTTACCCCAAATTTTACTCCTCTTGGCTCTCTTCCTCTCCTCTCAATCTCTTTCACTGATTCTTATGGCTTATTGACTCTCAGGCTGCACACTTCCCTGCCTTGCCTCATCCCTCAGGTTGTACTCCAGCTCTCTGTTTGCCAGCTATTTCCCTTTTTGACCAAGCTTTGATCATCTGATCTCATTGTGTGCCTCTCATCTGGCTGTGCTAGTATCCTTTTGAAAAGCCTCCTTACTATCAAACCTGATATTTGTGCGCATTCCCAAAGCACTATCATCCTTCTGTGTTCTTGTTTTAGGATGCCTAGTGTATAAATAAAACTTCACTTCTCTGACAACAGCTCCCTGTTTCCCTATTGCAGACTTCTTGAAGAAATTAAAACATTATGACATCCTGGCATCAAATCACATACTACGCTATTTACTTTTTGCATCTTGGCATAGAACCTGCAAGATATATTTCCCTCTCAAGGATAGCTGATCTTTGATGTGTTATTCACTACCTAGTTAACACTTCCATGTCATGCAGGTTTTCTTTAAAGGCTACAGGAAGTCTGGAAATAAGGCAGTCTTGAAAGTCAACACCCTAACATTGTCTAGGATCTTAGAACAGCCAGAATTATTGTCAATACATCAGCAAACAGCTGAGTTTGACTCTAGCCTAAACTAAAACAGCTGTATTCTTCCTGAAACCTTGTATTATTACCAAGCGGTCTACAACCTTTTCATTAAAGTACCTGGATATAAGAATACATGTTGGAAAAAACCTCTTAAAATGTTTACAGTAAAGTTATTCAGAACTTTTTCTATGTAAGTAACAAAGAGATTACACCATTGCGGTTCAATGGATCAAATGCCTTAACTTGCAAGTTATGGCCAAGTATGGAACAATGAAAAACACTCTCAAAAAAAGGTTTACAAAAAGCACGGTAAGAACATCAGGTTCAGCTTCTGCTTCAAAAGCTTTATCAAAGTCTTGTGGAATCTTATTCACTATTTATGGTATGTTTTCTTCAGAAGTACTTACGTGAGTTAAAATCAGGCGTATATGATTCTTCAGGGTATCTCATCAGTGACACAGAATGAATAAATGCATAAAAGTTTAAATTTGTGGCTTCAAAACAAAAGCGTGTATTTTCTGTGTGCATGTTTGCCTCAAGCCACGGGATTTGTCTCTTTATCCATCTGTTTTGCAAATGCAACAGGACTGTTGTCCATTAGCTATGCTAATAAAACCCATCGTTTTGAAACGCATTCAATGAACAAGACAGTGAACCTATGTATGCTTGCACTTAGGAAGATAGCTTGGACAGGCAAGACCAGAAGATCAGAAGTGTTACTACTTAACATAATATTTTAAAGTTCAGGATACCTTACCGTTCCTTTTAATGTCAGAAAACCTTCCCTATGAAATACAACTTAATCATAAAGGCTTTGTAGACTTCATGAGTTCCGTTACCTAATGTTGGAACAGAGATAAAGGATCATCAAACAAAACCAGCTGTGTCTCGCAGTAAAGTGGAGAAAGTAGTACTTTACTGTCTGATTACTTTCCTAAGAGAACTATCAGTGACTTTATAAGATTGCAGACCTGTTTCTCAGCATTGATCCTGGCTGACTCCTCTTGTGCTAGCACCATTTCCCGCTCTGCAGTTATCTGAACACTTTCTCTGAGTGCCTCTTCCAATTCTTCAATCCGATCATCCTTTTTACGTAGATTGTCCTGGAAAATGATGGAAGACTAGGTGAAGATCACTTGTTTGGAACTACAGCCTTTTTATCAACCAAGTTTATGCCAAGCAAAATGTGTTTCTCCCTCCCAAGGTGCAATTTGCAGGCACATTATCTTCACCCAAGGAAAGACAGATGAAGTGATGCAAGAGTAGGAAGAAGATTACAGGAAAGAGGAGAAAGTGAGCAAAGCAAGACCTCAAAGCAAGAGCGCTTGCCCTCTTTGTTGGACATAGCACAGTCCTGTCAGATTATATAGCATGGATAAGCAAGGGTTGTTTGTAAATAAAGTTTAGTAGGCAGTTCCAAAGAAGCACAGAAGCCAGAATTGTTGGGAAGCTAGAAGGCTTACACATACACCAGCAGGTGTGATAAGAAGAGAAACACAGTGCTGCAGTTTGGAATTTGCCATGTCCGGGTTAAGCAGGAGAAAAGCAGGTATTAACCTAACAGAGCAGATTAAGTCTTCAAGGAAGTTTTTCATCAAAAACTCTCTAAGAATTATCAATGGTTCATCTGGGCCATTTTGGTGTCAGACATTCAAGTACCAAGACTCCCTTAAAAATATTCTTTGATTAAGAGCACCTTCACAGTTGCAGATTCAGATGTCCCACATATATTCAAAAACCATTGAAGAAACACGTGCTGCTCTTCAGAAAATACATTGCTTTATTGGTTTATACAAATGGTATAACTTAGAAGAATTATATACAAAATTAATGGTATTGTTATTTGTAAAGGAGACCCTTCTTACTTTAATATTGATAGGAAACAAATTAGTAACTCCTGCTTCTTCTGTAACAGGCTGGACAAAAGGTTGCAAAGCAGGCTGTCCTGGTTGATAGGTATGTATGAATGTCTTAGATCATGGCTGCTTAACAAATCCATCAGAAACAAGCATCTTGATGAAAGATTTCTGCATTTCTTGCCTTGCAGATTGGTCTGCAAGACCACAGGGTTCAGATGATACATTAATACATTTTAGTTACCATATGGTTTTTTAGCCACCTCAGCAGCAGTAGAAGAAAAAATGGCTCTAGAATTTTGCTTTTTGTCAGATTTACCACCTTTGTCTTCTGTCCTATTGTATTTAGGACTGAAATTTTCCATTGTTTCTCTCAAAGTGCTTCACATCATATAAAGAATAAGGAAAAAGATGACTGTCTTGGAAAACATTTAACATAGCAGGATTCATAATGCAAAAATAAGTCACTGGGATTTAAAGACTAAACCTGAGTTATTCCTTAATTCCTGCTTTCAAGGATTTGGGATATATCACCAAGGATACTTGTTGTATGAACACCATTTCTGGCAGTCTCAAAACTGCTACTTATAATGAGTGTTCCAGAAGAGATGCAAAGCTTTTGTATCAGATCAGTGCAAGATTTCTGGCACCACTGCCCTTGTGCAAAGAAAGGCTAGTATTAAACCACTAGCACAGGCAATGACATTTGTTAGGTTTTGCAGGCAGAGGAGCTTTCTGCTGACAGTTATGCTCTAAAGTGAATTCACAGGGAAAGTAATCACTGATTTCTAAAGAAACAAATGGAGAGATCTTAGTTTCAAAAGCAGGAGCTGCAGAACATGTTTACATATATTTTTGAATCTTTCTGAAACACTGATAATATCTTCCAAGACGAGTTCATGGTTCTGATAAGCCTAACCAAGGACTCATCAAAAAGATGAATAACAAGTAACTCAGCACAGAAATATTAACTGTGCCAAACAAGAAAAATATTTATTTGCCTATCTGCATTACACAATAAATATCGACTGTACTTCTTGATATATCATTCATGGATAGCCAAGAAAGTGTGGAAGTGCAGCTCTCCATTTCAAAGAACAGAAGTGGGAACAGTTCATTTGAACACCTGTATGTAAACTGGAAACTCCTTTAAAAAAATAATATTAAAATAATACAATTAAAATAAACTCCTTTAAAATAATAATGCAGAATAAAACATTCAAACACATAAGGAATGTCCACTGTTCCTCCCAGACAAACATCCAAGGGGTGAATTCAACACTCTATTACCCTTGACATCACATAGTGCTCTATTCAGACAGGTGAACTCTTGAGGCACAGGAGGCATAGAAATTGCTGGCAACAAATTACCTGCACTTAAAATGTGTGACTTCGTCACAATTACCTGCACTTGAAAAGTCTGCATTCATATATAATTACTCTCCCTACAGTAATACACCAACTTTTTCATATAAGCCAATGGGTTGCAAATTAAAAAAAAAATCAAGTGATGCCTTATAAACAACTTCCTAGAAATTATCTTTTAACTTTATCCTAATAATAACCTGTCCAGCAAGGAGAGATCAGTTACAAGTTTTCACTTTCTGTCTCACATAAACCTAGTTAAATGATGTGCAAGCTTGCTCTCGTAATGTTCCACAATGTGTAATGACTTTAAAAAAACCACACCTGTGCCTGGCATGAGAAAGCAGATGGTTGCTTAGCCAAATAGCACCTCCACCAATGCAGAATAGATTCAAGAGATTTAAATAATTATTTTGTTTCTAGCTCTTTGACTTATGGCTGATTGATTAGCATTTGAATTATTCTCCTTCGAAATACAAGTAAATGAAAATGAAACAGTACTTGCCTTTTAAGATGCCAGTATGTTTTCCCAACTGTTTGTCCTAAACTCTGAAACATGACAGGCCCACAATGAACTTCAACCTGTGTTGCTGCTGTTTTCCTCTGTTTAGCTATGTGAACTATTTGATCTTTATTGTGATAAACATTAGACTCTGGAGAAAACCTTCTGCTAATTATAATTACAGCTATAACTTTTTTTTTTCCTGCAGTGGCTGATGAAGCAGTGGACTAGAGTACAACTTGTGTTGCTACGCATGTATGTTAGAATGTCACACTGAGAGAAAATTCATCTTCCTCTATTTTGATAAAACTGCAGAAGGATAAACACTGGCAGTGTCCTGTCATGAAGCTTACACAGATGACTATTCAGAAAGAAAAAAACAAATTGCTCACCTGTACAGTAACCAGTTTCTCCCAAGATTACTTACCCAAATATCTCTACCATCCATTCTCCCCTCCCATATGCATGAGACTCCACAGCAGAGATGGAATTAAACTAAGGTAGAGGAGATAGCTCTGTCTTTATGCTCACTGGTGGCAGCACAAGGAAAATGAAAAACCCAATCGGCACTGAGGGAATGCCAAGAGTTCAGGCACAATAAAAATTTTTGCTATCCCTACCGAGATTTGTACAAGAAGCACATTCCAATACATGTCTGCCTGAAAGTCTGAAAGGAAAAGGAGGTGTGACTGACGCATGTTTCTGGGCTTTTTCTTTCACTTCAGGAAGGAAATGGTAGGATGTCCAAGTGATACATGTTAAAAGGATGTATCAATTTAATTTATCCTGCATTTGTGTGATGTGTAATCTGCCATGAAGTTTTAAGAAAGTGCATGAAATGGGATATAAGTTTTCACTGAGGCATTCAGGTTCAATTAAATTGGAGCTATTCTGGCCAACTTCTTCATAACTGTGTCTTGAACTAGACTCACAAAGATCTTTATAGCCTAATTTCACTCTTTGAATCAGAATTCAGATGGATTTCTCTGGTTTACTCTTGGGAAAGATGAGTTAATCATTTGAGAAGGCAATGAAACACTTCTTTCAACTGCTAAGAATATTTCTACAACTAGAAATCACTGAGGTAGGGAAAAATCTTTTTTATTTGACCTGGTAACTAATGCAGTAGCACATTTTGCTGGTGTGCTTTCTGAAACCACAAGGGAAGAGTGCAATACCGAAGTGTTTTAAATTAGGAATCAATTCTGTTTTAAACAGCAAAATCATTGCATCATTACAAGCATGTATATCTGTAAACTATAGTTCATTCTTATAATGTATTCCCTCAAAAAGCCATAACCTAGATAGACAACCTGATGATAATTATCTCAGTCCGTTCTAGACTGAACAAAACTCTCCTCATAAGGAACAATCCTCTTTCATGAATTACCTTCCATTAGATAAGTGGACCTGGGAACTCAGGACTGTCAGCTGCCTCAAGTACTACTTAAAGCATCCTTCAACAACATTTGGCTATAGCCCATTATCTGTAGGAATTTTTTAAACACATGAAAAAAAAGGACGGCCTGATTAACTGCAATTCTAAAGTGCATGCTCTTTGATTCATGTGGAATCTTACTAAGTTTCTTCCATAAGGTTCAATTGCTTCCTGTCTTTGGCTGTAACCAGTACCAAATGTAAAGATGAAAAACTAGTTCAGATGTAGTTGGCGCTGTACTCAAAACTTTGATCATCTCAGGAGTCCACCAAAAGATGCCAAAGTACTCTCACCAAATTATGTAAGGTGGGTATCTGAAGTGTTGGTTGAACTCTTGCAGTCTTGAACCCAGAAGAAAAGATGCTATGTCAAAATAACTGCATGAAGTTCAACAAGGCCAAGTGCAAGGTTCTGCACCTGGGTTGAGGCAATCCCATGCACAAATACAGGCTGGGAGGAGAAAAGATTACAGACAGCCCTGAGGAGAGGAATTTGGGAGTGGTGGTGGACCTGAAGTTTAACATGAGCCATCAATGTGGACTTGCAACCCGGAAAGGGTTGCATCAAACCAGGTCCTGGGCTGCATCAAAAGAAACAGAGACAGCAGGTTGAGGGAGGTGATTCTCCCCCTCTACTCTGCTCTTGTGAGACCCCACCTGGAGTGCTGTGTCCAGTTCTGGAGTCCCCAGCATAAGAAGGACACAGAGCTCCTGGAATGTGTCCAGAGGAGATCCATTAAAAGGATGAGAGGGTTGGAGCACATCCCCTATGAAGACAGGCTAAAGAAGCTGGAGTTGTTCAACCTAGAGAAGAGGAAGTTCTGAGGTGAATTTATAGCAACTTTCCAGTATCTGAAAGGGGGCCTACAAGAAAGCTGGGGCAGGGCTTTTTACACAGGTGTGAACAAGGGGAAATGGTTCACACCTGTGAACTTGAAGACAGGAGATTTAGGTTGTACATTAGGAAGAAATTCCTTCATGTGAGGGTGGTGAGTTACTGGAACCAGGTTGCCCAAGGAAGTTGTGGCTGTCACCTCCCTGGAAGTGTTCAAGGCCTGGTTGGATGGGGCCTTGAGCAACCTGGTCTAGTGGTAAGGGTCCCTGCCCATGCAGGGGGGGTGGAACTAGATGATTTTTAAGGTCCCTTCCAGCCCAAACCATTCTACAAAAAATCAGGATGTTACTTTTAAGAACAGGAATACTGATGAAAATAAATAAATTTGTTATTTAATCTCTGCTTTTCTTGGAAAAATACCTGTGAAAACCTGCATACCTTTATAGACCTTAAGAAGGTCTATAAACTTTAAGGGACGTAGTCACACCAAAAGGTGTTACCAGAGTTTCACTTGATTTCAGAGGCAAGAAATCCTCGGGCCCTGAAGTTCAGGCTAAGCACAGTGGGTGCTCTTTTCTTGGTTCCACACACTGATCCACTACTCAAAGAAGTCTCTGAACAAGAAAACCATGCAAACTTGTCACTTATAAATGGAGAAATATCTCTTGCACTGATGAGATGATACTTGAATTAATGGGTTTTCAAGAACCAGGTAAACACTGAAGGCCAGAACACCATGGTAAATAACCTGAATGGTAGTAACCATGGAATTTAGCTCAAAAAGACTTTTTGGGGTTCCTGTGCAACTTATCCAAGGCAGGACACGGCCATGGTGTCACTGTGTTATTCATTACCATTTGCTGAAAAAGATGGCAGTGAATATTAAAGAAAAAGAATACTATCTTGAAGAGAGGATTAAAAAGCAGTCTTTATGAATTCCTGAAGAATGAAATATCTCTAGGATAGCATATAGCTTGGTAGCAAGAGGCATCGTGAAGTGCAAATAACATCCAATAAAATCGAATACTAAAGATTCCAAGATTAAAAATCAAGTATCAGAGAGGCAAGCTACCATGAAGACAGCTGCTGCTATATTATTGCTGGGCATGAACAAAGAGTGGAGTTCATAGAATAACTAAAAATGCTAATTCTAGTATCACCAGTGTTTCATACAGCTGCCTTGATGGCTTCAACTGGTAAAAGAACCAAATTATTGGGGGTTACCACTGATGGGGAAACCTCTGTTTGTCTAGGCAGAAGCTGAGTAAATCAAAGTATTAGCTTTACATGAAGCCCTTGTTTCTCACAGAGTAAGCCAAAGTCTGCTTTTTCAAGTACAGCAACAGCACACATAATTATGATGCTTTCCAGACAGCTGAAGAGACAGAAACTGCCAAGCAGGAGCTGCTTGACCAACATTTCCTCATCTTTGGAGAGATCAGACCTGAGAGGCATGATGACTATCTCATTAGCACAAACATATGTCAACATCTGGAAAATTGTATCTGCCAAATAAGACACAGAAATTGGAATTCAAGCCTGATAAGTTGCATGAACACAGAAAAATAGCTACAGAGCTACAGGAGACAAAAGGAGAAAATTGCAGTAGAAGAATTTAATTCCTCTAGAGGATGAGAGGAAAGTGCAATTAAGCTGGCCACAGCACTGCATATACCACATGGAAAACATGAGGGACAGCAGAAGGCAATGAGTACATTCTCCACAATGGAAAGAGAGAAGATGTGTACATCCATATGTGTGCACTTGCAGATCATCAGTTGAAGGAAGAAAAAAAAAACATATAGTAAAAATGGATAAAAATTATTTCCAGACCTGATAAATAAAATTGAATCACTGCATTAAAATCAGCACAGTGAAAAAAAAAAAAAAAAAGCAAGGAAGTCAACAGTTAGGAGAAGTGGCTAGTGAATTTTTCCTTTAAAATAATAACTTTTATTTTAAAATAAAAAGTTTGAAAAGGGTGTGGTGTTAGGACAGTATTGTCCCTTGAGTATCATTGCTGCAGTGCAGAACATTCAAGAGTGATGCAGTACTATAAATGATGCTGCTGACAAAAAACATCTGCTCTTGTCAACACGAGAAGGATGCACACTTTAAAAGTTAAATATGTGGACAAACACTTGAAAGAAAATAATATAATGTGCTCAAGTATGGAAGCTGATAAAATAGAATCACAGAATCTTAGAATATCTCAAGTTGGAAGGGACCCCCATAAGGATCATAATGTCCAACTCCTGGCTTCTTGCAGTACTACCTAAAATTAAATCCTATGACTAAGACCATTGTCCAATACAAAGAATAAAAACAGGCAGACAGCTGCTCTACCCATGCCTATCTATCTTGTGAAGAAAGAAAGAAAGAAAGAAAACCACAAAGGCAGTAAAATACATCTGTAAAATAACACAATATAGTTACAATGGGAAACATGTTAGTATCAAGTTCACTTACATAGAAGGTAACTGAAGTGGTAAACATCAGTAAATATATGTTCTTCTCTACATGCTGAGAAATAAATATAGAACTAATTTATCCACTAGAAGTTACATGAAGTCATTCCTGTTCTTAAACATAAGGGTCCCAAAGAAGCAGCAAAAAAACCCAACAAAAACAAAATGTTGAAATGACAGTGCTATACAATGGTAAAAGCACTGACTGACAGATATCACCAAAAGGAAGAATTTTGAGGTATATCAACATGTAAGTAATGTTCTCTATGTGAGATATTTATAATTCTAAGGACAAAGCATGCATGTATTTGTCCCTAAAGTATGGGAAAAAACCTACTTAAACCCAGGAAATTTGGAACAGAAACGTATCAACTCTAGAGAAAGGTTGTAACAGACAATGCCCAGATATATAAATATTACTCTTAATGGACCTAATTTAAATGAAAAGGGAAGGAAGAAGAAAAAAATCTTAGTAAAACCTTAGAAATACTTAATTTTTACCATTGTCTATTTCTTCAATAAATGTAAAAAAACTCCAGCCGTTCACATTTTTTTTCCAAGATAGTTTCTGTGTTACCACCCAGGTGTTACTTTCACAAAGTGATTCCAAAATATATAGCAGTTTTATTCACCACAAGGAGCAATCTTAAATACTCATAGCTTGTGGCAACAACAACAAAAAAAAAGGTTCCTAATCAATACTAGATTAATTGAATTGAATGAATACTATGTCCATCATAAAGTTCTGTAATTCCAATATCCTTCTCTGCTACTGACAAGGTATTCCACTGCAATCTAGATTATATAAATTTCTTGAAGGAGAACAGAGAGGAAGAAGAAGAAAAAGACAAACAGTTATAGACACAATTACATGGGCCCAAAAGGCAAAAGGCAGAACTGATTATTCCTAGGAGAAACTGGCAATGTCTCCTCCAGACAGCTGCCATACTTCTGACACTTCTTTCCTTTTACTCTAAGCCTGGTGCTCCCAACACAGCAATTGGTTAGGGAGGATGGTTTTGTACAGGCATTTGTCATTAGCAACAACCTGGACAGATTAAAACATTTTGCCACTACTAACAACCAGGTTTGCCATTTAGCAGCTCATGTAGGGTGCCAACAGCTTTAGCATTTTGCTTCAGCTGTTGGAAATTACCACATTTGTGCTTCTATCTAGCCAGACTGTGCTTCTATCTAACAACAGTGGGTCACTGCAAGGATATTGCAGCAATAAAACCCAAGGCTAACAATAAATCTATGCAAATGTCATGAAATTAACAAAAGCAACAGATATCTTTCATTGTTTTGGGGTTTTTTGCATATTGTTTCTGTATTTTTTGTTTTCTTGAGTGAGTGTTTTTGTGAGGTTTTTTGGGGATGTTTTGTGGTTTGTTTGGGTTTATTGGGGAGGTTTTGTTTAGGCTTTTTGAGAGGCTAGTTGGGGAAATGCTACTGCAAAAAGATTTTTTTTTCCACACATAAATCAATACTATGACTCAAAATTCCTAAATTTGTATAGGATTCCAGCAAAAAACAGTGACAGTTTTAACTAATGGAACTATTAATACAAAGCTGGAACACATATGTTTTCCTCTTGATACAGCCTTTTTCTTCTGAACTTTTCTTGCCAATGTCAGTCCTGTCATCACAATCACACTAATATATCACAATAGTTGTAAGACTTACCTTTTCTTTGCTCATTTTACACCATAATGCAAAAGAGAGCAGCAGAAGCAACATGCACGGACAGCTAGCTATAAAAGTTCACTTCTCTTCCCTCCAGTGACACTAAGGAAATGTATACCCAGCAGTTAAATCCACTGAATCTCTTTCATTCTCTTATTTTCAAGAAGACTCCATGCAACCACCTCCTGTCTTGTACCTTTATTCTAGTCTCTAATGCCTCTTTCTTGATTTTCATTGCAGTAGAGTAGCTATTGAATTTGTCCTAGGAACTGCTTCTTTAAAGCAGCCATCAGTTCCTGGATGGAACTAACAATCTAGTGAGATGCCAATACTAACCATCACTCATTTTACTTGAGGCAAAAAAACCTCAACCCAAACATCACTACTTTTATCTTCTCCTATCTCCTCAGATTCAAACTAGAGGTGGTCAAAACAATTTCTCATGTCAGACTTAAATTATCCAGGAGTCTCACACCAGCTGGGAATAACCCAACCCACCCACAATTGCCCTAGAAGCCAGATGCATCAAGTAAAGTTAATTTCTGTCTCGATGCAACCTGGACTGAACATATGCATATGGATATGCATATGGACTTACCAAACATATGCATAATTTACAGAAAAATTTTACTTAAAATAAATAAAGAAGGCTTCTCTTTCCAATACCTTCACCAGTAAACGCACAAATCAGCTTTACCACTTTATCTGTATCTGAAAAACTAAGGAAATAAACATAATTATATAATGTGTAACTTGGATACAATAACAGAAATTTTAAAAAATTCAGCAAGAAGGAGGCAGGAAGAACAGAATGACTTAGGTGTGCAGCAGCAGAAGATTCAAATGCATATGTGGAACATGAACCTATTAGATACAATGTATAAGAACAGAATGCTGAAAAGAAAAAGTAAAAAATGGAGATTTAGATACTAGCATGATCAGAAAATTATGAGTTTAAAAATGGAGAAACAAAGTATTTGAAAAGAAAAGCTTCTTGTTGATGTATTGACAGTGTTAAACTGATAGCATCATTTGAACAGGCAACAGAGCATCGCAGCATTCAAAAAAAAAAAAAAAAATACCAATTAATTTAATTGGCATAAAACCCAAAAGGATGAAAAAGCAGAAAATCTTCACATTCTGAGAGATTCTCACTTCTTTGTATAAAATTGTTCCTACAAAAGCATAAATTAGCTTAGAGAAAAGAGAAAAAAAAAGCTTTTCTTTCACCTTAAATATTAAAAACTTATCATCTATTGTTCTCAATCTGCAAAGCTGGAAAAAATATTTCCTGACTCTCGTCTTCAGTAATTTCTTTTCCATATTCAAGTGTTCAGATTTATTTATATTCAAGCAGAAGCTTGTCCTTGTATTTACCATTTTCTTCCTTTTATTTACCTTTTCTACTTTCACCATTGGTGGATGGTCAACATAACTGCACAATATTGAAGAGGTGAATGCATTGCTGATGTATTCTGGCACAATGATATTTTGTTTTGTCCTTTAATAATAATCAATATTGCCTTTAAAAATAATTTTTCTATCCAATGATATTTTAATGAAAATATTTATTTTCATTTCAAGATTACTGTCATATGGTAGTAGAGCTAGAACAGAACATAGCATTGGGCATTGTGTATGTATATTTAAGACTTTTCCCTGACTTTTATTAATATATGTTCTCATACTTAATTTCATCTCCCATTTTATCGATAAGTTAGAGTTATAAGATACCTCTGGAGCTACGTAGGTTAACTTTTATTTAATTATTCTAAATAAATTAATGTAACTCAGCAATTCAATCTCATATACAGAAAATGTTACATTCACCAGTTCTGATCAGACACATTACCTCAGCATTAAGCCATAATTGTTCCATAGCACTGGGACATTAAGACATATGCATTTATACTGAAAAATTGTTTACAGCATGATTTCCTAAACTGAATTTGCTGATGAATTAAACTGACTATAGACAGTTTCTGGAATGGTAAGGAGATAATCCTCCTTTTATCATCAGTCAAAATCTAAGTGATACCAATATAGTTTGTTTTTCCATTCCCACCACATGCATTGATATGCAAGTGTACCTCACAAAATTCAACAGGTAAAAGGACTGCTATTGACTTTCAGTATTTACAACCTTCAGTTCTGAACACGATTTATAGCCTAAACCTTAATTCTAGCTAATAATTGCATGCCACAGTAAAATCAGTTGTTCTAATAAATCCTAGAAGTGTGTAAATTTTAGCCAAACACAAAAATTTAATAGGGAAAATGCTCATTAAAGGCAGAATGGGGTTGTTTCCTACAGAGAAAAAAAAAGTAAGAAAAAAGTAAGGGTAAACACAATTTGGGCAGCTATATAAATAAGATTAAGGAGCAATAGTGAATTAGAATGAAGATAATTAGGCTTATTATGAGTTGAAATCAATTAGAGGAAAATATTCAAAGGAAATGCTGAAGTACTTGTTGCCACAGGAATAGAACTAAAAAAAATTCCATGTGTATTCTTTTTGTAGAATACATTCTGAATTCTCTTTGTCCTTGAGTCCCCACCATCACCCCATTCCCTTTCCTCTTCTCTTGGGCATAACAGTAAGGCAGAATAGCAATTTTATTAAACAATGAGACTATGAAATTAGTTGCAGCAATTGGGCGTTTTTATTCTTGGTGAGAGATGAGATAGAAGCAGCAAGTTAGAAAAAAAAAAAAAAAAGCTTATGAAAGAGAGAGAAAAAAACAGAAGAGGGAAAAAAATGCAAATTTATTGCCATTTCTCAGACTCATGAAATAGGACACCAAAATGAAAAGAGAGCTGTTCTTCCCCTTGAATGTACTCCTATTGTTTTGCTTAAATCTGGCCCTCAATGTTTTCTACTCTCAGGAGAGACCTCCTCTCAGGAACCACAGTATGTTGTCAACAGTTACATTAATCTCTCTGACAGTTTTTAGGAAAGGAGCTTGAATTCAGACATTAATCTAGGAAAAAAAAAACCCTTGCAAAAAACATCTAGTGGTTAAGGTTGCTGGCACACATTCAGCTGTCCAGTCTTCATTGTATTTAGTTTCTGGCATATCATGAAGGGTACCAACCCAGCTTTTTGCCAAACAGGCAACAGAGTACAAATAGCTGGTTTCATCTTCCACTGACACCTAATGTTTCTGCAGAAAAGACTGGGTGAAAGTGTGTCTGGAGAATTATATTCCTGACGGATCACAGAGAAAGGTTAGGATGTTGGAAGTCCTCTTTCCTCTGTTAAAAACTCTCAAGCCATACGATGGTTTTCTCTCACTACAAATCTCAATTTGCAGTTTAGGAAATACTGGGATAATTGGGAGACTGCCTAATGCTAGTTGTAAATAGTGACTTTAACAAAATTTTTCCAGCTGTCTGTTCAAAACTGCAGAGCACTTTTACAGTATATAAGAAGATGGAGTCAAATGGTTCATCTTTAAGGATGTGAAGGCACTGAATATGTCTAACCTGAACATAAGAAATGTAAGGTAAAGTGAAAACAAAATAGAACAGATGGCCAAGTGCCTATCCAGGGAAATGCTTATCCATTCCAAATGTCAAGTCTCTTCAAGCTTAGTTTCTGTAAATGTTATGGTAACAAGCATTCTGTAAGGAGTGCTCTCTTCTGCATCAACTCCTTAACAATGTATTTAATATAATAAATATCAATTATGTAGAAATAACAGATTCTGTTTCTATAAGAACTGCCATATCAAAGCTAAGAACAAAGTAATATATTATTTCTGATATTAAAAAATGTTAATTTTATTTAGACAGAGGAAAAACATGCATATTCCCTCTTTAATAATGCAACTGAACAATTCATAAAGCAACAAAGTAACCTGTTTCTGAGACAAATAATTTTCATGTTCAAATATGTATATTTTTGTTGTTTTTCCAACATGGCAACAGTGCATGCATAAGCAACAATGAAGTTACTCAGATCTTGTAAGAATTCATCAGAAAATACACTTTTACTAAAGAGGGAGTTAGAGCTGTCCTTAAAATTCGCTCATGCCTCACAGCTTACTTTGTAAGAACAGTAACACACCAAAATCTCATAAATTCAAGAAGGTTAAGAAACGGAAGAGATAAACTCATACTTTTTGAATGCTCACTTATGCTACTATATATTCTGTATGCAGCTGTTTGGAGAAATACAGATATTAGATGCCTGTATGGAAAATTGGTATTATAAACAAACAGACCGAGGTAAATACTCTTGAGTACAAAATGTCTTGATGAGCTTCCTTTTAAATTAGGAAGCTAATTTCTGAGAATTTACTGTCTAACAAAGTCTATTGGATCCAAAAGTATGAGATGAAAAGAACTAATATTTCTAAGAACAAGTTCTCATCTAAGCAGATACTGCAGGACTTAATTTCATTCCTTCTTGTTTGTCAAAATAATTTTCTGATCTTCTCCTGTTTACTTTCTGACAATCTATTAGCAAACATTCATGACCTTTCATGAAATAAAGTTGCACTTCATTGCAAATTAAGAAAACCATACCTAAGTATTGTCTATAACTACTCTATTATTTCCCAGAGGTGTATAAAAAGTATGGTGAGTTTGTCTAGTCATCATCTGTACACTACCTACTTCCTATAAGTAGATGTATCTAGGAACATTTAATTACGAATTTTTAATTAACACAAAAAAGGCTAAAATTTAAAGTACCCTACCCTAGAGAAACTTCCCCTCACTATAAGTCACAAAAAGCCTAACTAAAAGGTCATAATTTTTTAAACTTTTCCCAGATATCCAGGAAAGCTAGGAAAAGCTCTCTTGACAGGAAGAGTTACAACATGAAAAGAGAGAGAGTTTTTCTTCAGGCATCTTCCAGGATTACCTATTGTGTCTACATTGACTGCATACACTGCTGAAAATCACAGCCCTTCAAATAAGTACAGAAGGCAACTTCTTTTGTATTTTCTGTAAAATATAGTAAAAGTTGACAGAAATTTAAATTGTTACTGGAATGTTACTTTACTAATGGGATTTGATGCACAATAAAGTCTTCACTGCATATGTATGTCCTGTTTTCTAATGCAGTCAGCTGTCGCAGGATCTTTTAAAGAGAGGTTTGGAGGGTCCGTTGATCCCAGAACTACCTACTGAATAACAGTGCATCTAGCTCAAATACAGTAGGTGGAATAATTTGCATACATTCATTCCATTTCGATTTTTTATGAAGTATGATTGTTCTCTAGAGCCTGTTTTTGTTCATATCTGCTGCATTTTCATCAACAAAAGTCATACGTACTACTGACAGACAGTACAGTTCTGATGCACACCATCTCTGAACTCAGAATCACATTCAGTTTAATTATGAATAACATGTAACACTGTTAAGTTTCATCCTTCCTGGTGAACTATGGAAAGATCTGGTGACTGACAAGAAAAACTCACCCCTTAAAAAAATGCTAGCAAATTTTCGTAAATTCTGTCCCAGAGGACAGAAGGAAGATGACCTAGAACTGAATATATGACAGTGAAATGATAGCCACCTGGGGGATAAGGCACCTAGTCAGGCACAAGGAACACTAGTACCTAAAAGGAAGCAAAGAGAATTATCAAAGGACAGGGTGGCCAAAGCTTCTTCCTGATATAATTAATGTCTAAAAAATACTGGGAGAGGAAGGGACAGAGAAAGAACATTTTGATCCTATTAGTTCTGAAAGATGGATCTGAGCTCAGTAAGAAAATACAGGTCTGATGTGTCAAACTGTTCCCTGGAATAAATCCTGCAGATGCAAGATGGCATGAAAGAACAGGTTTTTACCAGGCTGAAATGGAGTAGATGACAGTTTCATGGGCCTTAACATGCTAAGCTGTACTATCCAAGGGATAAAGAAAGTACATTCCACTCAGCTGGCAAGCAAGGCTGGAATCTGATATGGCAGTGGTCTATATGGAAGAGGAATTAGCCAGGAACTCACCACTTGAAATACACTTAGACCAGAAAACATGTAACACCGTTTGACTAGCATAACCAATTTGTTTCAAAGCTGATGATGCCTCGAAAATTATGGAGGAAATCTTGAACATTACATTTGGAAAGCTTGTCTTTAACCATTTCTCCAGAAATGGTTTACATACACAGTCCAAAAGCAAGGTCATAGATTAAACAGGGAAGCACAATCTGTCTTTACTAACAGCCAAAAGATGACAAACCATCACCTTCATCATGCCATGATATAAAGCACCAACAGATTAGGAGAAAAAACTTCAGCCACCCAACCCTTAAAATCCAATCACAACATGTCAAGAGCAAATTCCTCCATAATTTAATATCAGATGAACTGGGCTTCACTTGGGTTTTTCAGATTTTTTAAATGTTCATATCAACAGTGTTTACACACTGTGGTGCCTCATAACAAATAGTACTTAATGAATTTCGAAGGTTCATTTGATGAAAAGGTTATCTGGCTACCTATCCCTTTCGTTAAGCTTTGTTCAGATACCAGTAATAAACATTGCATGATTGTTTCGATTGAAAATTCAGTTCTTCCCACTAGAAGGGTATTTTTTAATTTAATGCTCAATATGATAAAAGAATTACATAATCACAAGGACCAAAAAACATATGCTTGCATATGTAATTCATGGATTAGGAATTATACATTAAATTACCTAAAATTTAGTGTTTTTTAAAAAATTAGTAAATTTACTTGTTTTTACAGTAGTTCATTAAAGCATTGAAGTATATTATGCACAGCTGCTGGATATACAGTTTTTCAGCAGCAATCAGACACTGTTGGATAGCTGTGTACATTAGACAACTCCATGCCACAAAATATTCTGAAAATGCCTCCTAAAAACTCGGGAAGATGTTTGAGAGATTGAACAAGAAAATATGTATCCTGCCTTCTAGATGTCTATTCGGAGTACCCATTCAAGTATCTTGAAATTTCAGCAAATGTTACCTTTCCAGGAGAAGACAGAGTATCAGTTCCTTTTTACAAAAGACAAGTTTTAGTTACTTGAAGCATATATTTTTTACTCCAGCCCAACAGCTTGTTTTTTTATCCTGCTTATAGACCAGACACTCGTTAACCTCTTAGGTCTCGGGAGAGTTGTGGTTTAAGGGAACCCAGGAGGAAAAGACAAATTTGGAAAGCCATTTATCCATCTTACTAGAATTGAGACATTATGGTTTTCGTTCTTCCCCCACTCCCCAAAATACCAAATTTCCATCATCAGAGCTCTCTGAATAAACGAACATTTTGTTACTGGACTCAGGAAGAAAGAAACCACATGTCTGTTAGGGACAGAGAGAGGAGGAGTGGAGTATGTGCTTGGGAGAGTGTTTATTTGACTGCATTGCAGATGGTCTACTGAAGAACATGCAGATCATATATTTTTAAGCATTTCATAATGTGTTATTATTAATTCCAGCCAAAACCACCAAGACCAAAATTATCTGAAATTGGTGCTTGTGTGTCCTGACCCCAAAGCCAACAATGGTTGCATTAAAAAAAAAAAAAAAAAAAAAAAAAAAAAAAAAAAAATTCTACTATCCTCTCAGGTTTAATTTATTTTCTTTTTAATTGATTTGAAGGGAATGCCCTTTAGAGTCTATGGAGAAGACACATCTCCACAACTAACAAACTGAAATGGGGTGCTGGATAAATTTTACTTCCAGGAAACCAAAATGTTGCAGTCCTTGAGAGAGTAAGGCTATAAGCAGAGGGCTCTTCTAAAGGAAGGAGTTTTTATTGAATCTGTCACTTGTCATTAAACACTCCATATTTTACCTTAGCCTGATATTTTCATTAGAGCATACAGACCTTTTTCATCTGTGAATGAAAGCATTCCCTTCAGCCTTGTGTTGAATATGGGGAAAGACTCTCTAAAGTCGAGCCCACCCAAAGAGGACAATTAGGTTCAAAATAGTAGGAAAGACACTAGGGTAAATCAAGTAATATTAATACAATTATGACTTAACACATTTCAGTGATAACTATCACAACACTCTTCAATATGAAACTCCTACATGCATATAATTACGTCTATTTTTAGTCTCACAAATACTTGCATGTCATTATATTGAAGCACAAGACATCAGTACAGAATAAAATGCAACATAAACGAAGTGGAAAAAAGTAATTACTGCTGTATAGACATCTCTAATTGGAAAACCTGAACATAAAATGTAAAGATAATAAAATGAAACACTTTGTCATCTTTGTTCCAGATTTTACTTTCCCTATTAGACCACCAAGATACAACCAGTAACTCTAGAGAAAACTATCAAACAACTTGGCTTGGTTATTTGTTTATTGTTCCCGGATGTAAGTTGGTTACTATGAAATTAAAAAAGAGCAAATATTTACAGCAAAATTATGCTATGTTACTCATTGTTTTAGATCCATCATCTCTCTACTGCCAAAATGCTCTAAAAGTAAAGTACTGGATAAGACATTGCAAGGACAGCTGTATATTCTTAAAGAACTCCAATATAAAGCAGTACAATTTTTTCCACCTAACTTCTGAGCAAAAATCTGCCCCACTGCTGCCACTAAGGCTGTTCACTCTCTTTGAAGTACCAGAAACTGGTGTTATATAGTTTTAACACAATTTAAAGTCATCAATAACCAGAATATCACTACCTGTCCATTGCGAGGAGTAGTTGCAAAATCACATTACATAACTTATCGTTGTTTTGTTGTTTTTTTTTTTTAAAAGCAATTTTAGTATGCAGATAGGAGCTGAGAGAAAACAAACTTCAATTTTTTCCCAATGCATTCCAAAATAAGGAAAAAGAAAAGGGAAGGAATAATTTTGGGGAAAGAGATGGGAAAAAAAAGCCATACCTTTTAAAATATCAAAGTTCTACGTAAACTGAAGAAGGTGGTCTTGTGCAATGGTGTCAGTCAATAAATAAAATCATGCACATAACTGCAAATGTCAGCTACAACTTACCTTTTTAAACGTAAAATACTGATTTACTCAAATTAGAACTGTAACCAAATATTGTATTAGTTTTAGGAATTTTAATGACATTTCACTAATACAAGGAGGATTTTGTTATTTAAAATTACGCTGCCACAAGATGAGAGCCTTGTGGATTGTCATAGCATTATAGCCACAAAACCCATTAGCAGATGTAGAAATCCCACATCCCAGCCTTTTATAAAAGTCTGCAGTTATGAAATCATCTTCATACACTTGGAACTTAACTATTTCAGTGCCCTGCACATACAGGACCGGAATTGAGGGGGAAAACCACAAAATGGTGCATTTGAGAGCATTCCACATGGACGCAGGTTTCTGTGGTTCTTTTAAAAGTTCTTAAAAGGTTGAAACCATCCCCCTGGAATTCCACAGAACAGAGTAAAGAAGAATCTTTTCAAATTATAGAAGGGATTTTGCTAGTGATCTTTTAAGATTTATTCTGTGTCTTCATTGTAGATCTATTAAGATATGTAGCTGGTAACAAGAAACAGGATTTAACCTAGTACAACAAAGGAAAGGATGCTTGCTCTCTAAAGAGTAAAAAATATAATTTAAGAAGACCTCAAGGGTAGGTTACTGTTTCCATGTTTATTTTCACTCTGCAAAAGGAAAGATATTTTTGTAAGCTAAAGCAATCACAGGCAAAATATCTATTATTTCCTCACTTAGGATCATGGTATCTTTGTTTTATTTCTTGGCAATACTCCAGCATTTTAAAGACAGCACTTGAAAACTTACCGTTTGATAAACCATCTATAGTTAATATCAACATGCAACAAGCTCAGCTATATTGGACTTACTTTCTTACCAGTGACTTTCAAATGCCTAAGTAGATTTTAGGTAACCAGACAATTTTTCAGGGCAGCAGCATGTTATCATTTCAGAAATAAAGCAAACTGACAAGTAAGCATACCAATAATTCATGAGGTAACGTAGGGCTTCACTGCCAAACAAGGATGAGTAAACAGAAAACACAGTCCTCCAGTTACCCCACAACAACTTCAATTTACTAGAAGAATACTTACTTCATTATCTTTCTTTTACTGAAGAAAAGGCACCCATTTAAGCTAAAATCAACTGGGAAAACACACAAAAATGCTAAAAAAAAAAGGCTGTTAGAAGAGCAGCAAAGAAATGCCATTAAACTCAATACCAAAATTATAGAATTGCTTCAGTGATGCAGTTCATAATTGAGTTGACAATTAAAACTATTTTTTCCTTTTATGAAAATGGGGTGAGCTACAAAGACTACTGAGATATGTTCCTTCCTTTGAAGTGCTCTGGGGTAGGTGTGTCCTTTTAAACAATCAATAATCCAGTTCTTTGGTAACAGCTGTGAAAATAGATCAGGAAGTACTGCAGAGTAGAGAGGCAACTAAAGCTTTGCTGTTTGGCCACATTGCTTTAGTTAAATTCCCATGTTACCTGAAGCTGCTGGGAGCTATCATTAAGATTATCCTCTCGTCTCCTGGCCTCCTCCAGCATTTGTGCACTCTTCTTTTTCTCCACTTGCTCTTTGTGCTTCAGGTTTGCTACTTTCTTGTTTTGATCTTTAACTTGCCTGCAAAAGAGAAGAGCACTCAGACCATGGTCCAGAACACATGTCCCATCAGCCCCAGTGCTGGACAGATAGACTGGGGAAGACTGGAACCCCCGAGTTAAATCATCAACACAAACTCATCCTTCGGTGTTACCCTCAGCTGTTAATTCATCAAAAAAACCCACTTTGTTTTGCTCATTACCACTGACCTAAATGCAGAAATTTCTGAAACAAAAACCTTAATTCTTATTTGGTATAAACTATTAACCAAAAGATGCAGCTGCTCTCTTGAGGCTATGGGTACACACGTACACACAGGTACATATATAATCCCCAGACATCTAATAGCCTATTTTGCTTTGGGTACCATTACATTTAATGTAAGGAAAACAGGAGGACCAAAAGAAAAAAACAGTGAAACATTACTTGAATACATCTACCTACATGATCTACGCAATCTCTTTTCAGAAGTAAAACTACTTCTTTTCAACCCCAAGTTCTACTTGTTTACCAGACATTTTGAGGGATTTCCTATGCTTTCTTTTTACAGAAACAAGACAGAGCAAGTAAGAACAATCTATTTCAGAAAGCGTGCATAATTTCCTTTTCACTCACATCTATGAATTATTTTTGATGATCCTGGCAACTACCATTGCCTGCAGACAGGGTTTGGTCTTTCTGGGCATTAAGACACATGGAGCATTGAACCTAATTACAGACCCTTTAATCTCAGCCTCCTGACCACAGAGAACTTAAGTCTAAACTTTTAGTCCAATCAAAACAAAACAGGCTAGCTGTGCTTCCTCAGCCCTTTTCTCCATAATTATATCTGGAGTTTGGATTTTGGAATAAAAGATGGACTTTTTGGTTGCAAGATTTCCCCAAACATCACGCAAGTAGTAGAGACAGCTCTTTAATTTACTGTTTAGAAAGCAGAATGATATACTAACTTCCTATCTGGTATGTTATCCACACAGAGAGAGAAGAATGTTTCTTCTGTATTTCAGAAATACTTTTAGAACAGATCACAAACAACTCTGATTGCTTTAATATTTTCTTCAAAACTCATAACAAAAGTATGATCAAGAACATATCTCTTTGTGATATATATATTCAAATGATATGGCATATGGCTAGTCAGTGCTTTGAGTTCTTCCAAAAAATTTAGGTTCAGCACTGAGCTTTGCTTTTTGCAACGTAAGCCAACTGGAGCTGGGAAAACTGCAAATACAGCAAAATTTTCCTTGGTGCTAAACAAACTATTAGTGTGAAAACTGATGATGGCCTCCAGAGACCAAAAGAAAGGTAAATTCCTTTTCTGATGATCTTAAAGAATCATTAGCATACTTAACTACCTTGCCCAAAAGTTACAGCTGATTTGATTCAGGATGTTTTAAAACACAACCGATATAACTTAAGTTTTTCTAACCCAGTGCTGCACACTGGCAATGGGCGCACTGCCCAGTTTGAGAGCAGACTTGCTCGGTGATTAAACAGCTTATTGGAAATATTATGTTGGCACCAACTCAGCTTATAAAATACGTGGTTTTATCTGTTCAATAAAACAAATATAGCAAGTACAGATAAATTAATGCAGAAAATGAAAATATGTAAGCCAAACACATTCAGTTCCACATGAGAATTCTTACGCAACATCTGCAATAATGTTAGGAAATAACTGTTCTTTTTAAAAACTTGCAATCCTAGATTCACCTGTGGGGAAACTGGTTTGCATCACCAGAATCTACTGGTTAGATAAGACACAATAATATTAAGAAAGTCACAAGTCTTATCAAATTTGTCTGAAGAAGATCATCTCCTCCATAGTCCAAATGTCGTCCAACAAAATATGTATTTCAAAGAAATGAGTAATTACAAAGACTGACATCCACCTTATGTCTGAACCAAAATTAATGTCTTTCTAATAAATCAGTAAGATATTTTGAGACAAACTCAAGGTTTCATAAGGCAATTTATGGAAGTCTTGAAATTACCTAGTGCTTGTAATACTCAGATCAGTCCTAATTGTTACGCCTTTTTGAAATTTAATTGCCATGAATACGATGATCACTCTGTATCTTTGATGTGAAAAAGCAACAAAAGTTGGGCAATAAACCTTTCAAATGATACAGGTATCTATGGCATTACCTTATTTTTCTCAACTTTTGAACTATAAGAACTGAGGTCATGCAGACTTTAAATCTATACACCTAAAATTCTTTGATGCATGAAAATGCATTTCAACTTATCTCAATGCCCATGGTACCAAATGATAATCCTCACCTTTATAATACTTCCTGCAGATAATTGTGTAAAAGATTTAGCATATAGCAACTGAGATCGCTTGAATATTTGCCTCATTAGAGTTCTAAGAAACTAAAAGAATCTATACTGTGATTCTGTAAAGAATATTCTTTCCTCTGGCAGATAACTTTCACTCTTCAAAGCCCAAGAATCATGTTTATACTTATAAACAATATTTTAAAAATATTTAAATACACAGACATATTTTCATTATCAGCAGACCTCAAAAGCTTGATTGCTAGCAATCACCCAATTCACTACTGAGTAAGACAGTTGTGTTGCTATTTTGAACACTGAAATACTATTGATGATTGTTATAGAACAATTACATCTTCCCTTCACCACATACTGAACTGGAACAATAAAATAAAATACAGAAAGTATTCATCTTAAGCAAGCACACTGCAACTGATACATTCTGTAAGATGGCAGTCAAGAGAAAAATAAAAATTGATCATAATAGATGTGCACAAGGAAGCTAATTAGGATGGTAGGAAAAAAAAGGAGCTCTGGAATTCCCTCAGTTTGAGCACTTAATTTTGTAAACTGAATGGTCTTTTAACTGTTCTGCACATAATTATATATCTATAGATGGCACATAACCCTGTCAAAGGAATAGTGAGGTTTCAACGGCACAAGATTAAAGGTAGTAAAAAGAGAATAAAATAATTAGAATCATGGCAACAGGTTAGAGATTTATGGGTGTTTTATAGAAAGCATTAGTGTTAGCATGTATATTAACTTAGCAGAACCCAACGTGCAATGTGCACGTGGAATTCTCATCATAAAAAACCCACATGAATTTCTGAGCTGATACAGTACATGAAATATTACTCTAAGTACATATTCCTACCAACACTTCTTTTTAAAATGGGACTACAGATAGAAAATGAATGCTTATGGTTCTAATAAAAACTGGAGAGCCAGTTCAGGTTCAGTGAGATAAAGCTTTAAAGAAGGATATCACTGGCACCAACAGAAACAATAAAAATAACAAAAGCAAAATTACCTCATCTCACCCCCAAATCCAATAACAAAAAATGTTCTAGTCACACAGAAAAGAAGAAAAATCTATGAGAATGTTTATTATGCTGTAGTAGAGGGAAGAATCTCACTCAATTTGGAAATAACAATTTCTTTTCCATTTTCAGATAACAACTTTCACCAAGATAAGGTTCCTAAAAATTTACCATTCAAAAGCAAAAAATCTTTTCCACTGCTTAGAGTATTTCTCCATTTCTTAATATGTTATGCCAAGTTACAATACAATATATGACAGAAGAGAAAGAATCAAAATCAGGCGCCTGATTTAAAAAAAACCAAATCTGAAGTATTTCAACTAAGGAGGGGCCAAGATTTTCAGAATTACTAATTTCACAGCCTTTGATTTTGGGTGTAGAATAAAATAAGATTTCTCAACATGGACACTGAAAAGAATTATTAATTTCTATGATTTTTTTTAAAAAATGAAACAAAGCTGCATCACTTAAAAAAAACAAAACATCCTTTCACTACTCTACGAAATTTTTTAATTTCCAGTGATGAGGTAAAGCCAAACAGCACGACGAATGAATTAAAATAATCACAATAATAAAAACTTCCATGTGAAAAGATTTCACATTTTAAAATTCTTTTGAAATCAAGGATAACATAAGCAATAGAAAACCAGTGGACCATGAAGCACTCCTGAAAAGTGGAAAGTTGCTTTCTTTCCTGCTAGTCCTTTGAAGAATTTTCCTTCCTATAAGAATGATTGCTTTATAGGTGCTATTATTTATGAAGGCTTTTATGAAATTAATTTTTTCTGTACTAGTATTTTTAAAATCATATTAGTACTAATCTCATTATCTCTTAGTGTAATGCACATCAGCATATATAGCAGTTAATTCTTTCCTCATATGGATTTTCATAGAACATCTTACTGTAATATATGCTAAAATCCTCATCTTGTTATCTTTTCTGGCATAATTTCAGGTGGTCTTCTTATAAAATAAAAGATGAAAAAATATTAACTGAAAATAGACATAAGTGAATTGGAATTTTGTAATTATATTGTACTATAATTTTCCTTCAGTTATGCACCTAACCCATACACAGCATTTTTACAATAATCCAAGCATAAGTATACATTTACAATGCATTTGAACCACCACAGAAGCTTACCTTCAAGATAAAATGTATACACACCTACTATATTCCACCCAAAAAATACACACACTAGAAAAAAACATACAGATCTTGTGCACAGTTATAGAAACAGCTTTTTGTATTTATCTGACTTATGTACTCAGAAAATAGTTCAGTGTGTCAGTCATCCATGTCTGAAAGATTGTTTAGCTTGAGCCTTCCTAGATGTAGCATTACCACCACCCACAGGACAGTCCCCTGTTGCTGCAGCTCCTAATCCTGGTGGACAGATGAACTTCATTTGCTTTAAAGGACACTTTGATCCTCAACATAAGTTAAACTAATGAAAAATCAACATTACGGAAAAAAACTGCAAAGAAAATTGTATGCAACAAAGTGTTAGATTACCTTAAAACTGTCTATATGCCTTGTATTGTAAAATATTAGATTCTATAATGTCTAATATAGAATCATGGAATGTCTCAAGTTGGAAGGGACCCATAAGGATCATTGAATCCAACTTCCTGCTCCTTATAGAACTACCTCAAACTAAACCTCACTACTGAGAGCCTCATCCAGACACTCCTTGAACTCTGACAGTCTTGGTGCCATAACCACTTCTTGGAGAGCCTCTTCCAGTGACTCACCACCCTCTTGGTGAAAAGCCTTTTACTGATGTCCAATCTGAATTTCCCCTAATGTGGTTCCATTCCATTTCCTTGTGTCCTATTTCTGGTCACCAGAGAGAGGAGAGGAGAGGAGCACCTCTCCCTTCATTGCATCCCTTAAGCAAGTTGGTATCATTGCATAAGACCCCAAGTTCTTTGTACTCTTAGAATACACAGAGGAATACATTTATTCACTTGTTGAATGAAATGGAGCAGCCATCTGAAAGACTGTAACACTAAAGCAATTATTTCCAAGTGCAAAACACACTGCCATGGGAAAAAGTTCTGGAAGAAAAGGCTGGAAGACAGGAAACAATCGGCTAAGTTGTCCAGAACTTCATTAGCAGTCTTGTTAATTAATGGTTAGACAGGTGAGAAAAAAATAGGAAATTTTAACTGAGAAAAAACCCAGTACTAACACAATGGGATGCTAGTGATCTAAGTTGGATTGATTTAAAACTCATAGGAAAGTTGTCCTACTTACTACATTATCACCAACATTTCCTTAATAACTTCTTTGTTTTTAAGGTCTCTCCCACCAAATATTTTAGCTGCCCATATCCTTAACATTAAGCTTCAAATTTAAAGGATCATAAACACATTGAGACAAAGCTGAGTTGTTGGATTATGGGGTGGGTTTTTTTTGTAATTTTAGTAAACAAAGAAAAACATTTATATTCTGGGAAGTATAGCAGAAAGAAGCCAAGGAAAAACTCTTCCCAAAAAAGCTGATTTGTTTTGAAAACAAGAAAAACCTCAGTTCTGAAAGGTTTTGTTTTAGTTTTTACTAGCTCGAAACTCACTTCACCTCACCAGTGGCTGATCACTAAACCACAGAGAATAATGGTAACATTTGGAAAGTCTAATTGCTTGACCTCAAAAAAGAAGAAAGTGATGAAAGGAAGCTGAATAAGTGATGAAGGAAACAGGACTGACCACATCACACTGTCCCATCACCACAACTGGGTGTTTGATTGACAGTCATAGGGAAGCTGCCAAAGGCTGAACCAAGTTCCCTTTCTTGTGCATTGAAAAATTAGGATCAGGTGAATTACAGACTGGCAAAGATGGAGTTTAGAATAGTTTAATTTATTTTTTTTTTTTAACAGTGTTATCTGGGCCTCTTCCCTTGCTTTGCTGGGATTCTTAAGTAGTTTGTCACTATTCCTTGACATTACACTCAGGTTATAATTTTGCTATGCTTTTTAGCTTAATTTAATATTACCCTTTCTGTTGATTCTTGCATTCGAGCTAAGACTGACCAACACACTTTCCGTGAGTTGCTCTTGTTCAGATGTGCAACTGGCAAACTCCAAAACTCCCTTACCTCTTTTCTCCTCCCACAATCTCTCATTTTCTTACACTGTTCCTTGCTGTTCTGTGCCACTTATATGACAAGGTAACATATGCCAATGAAAATATTGACAGACCCTGAAATTTTAACTGGTGTGCTGTATGCGAGACAAGAACTCCCACAGTGGCTTTAAGAGATGCAGAGAGTGGACTTCATTTCCTGAAACCAGGAAACTTTCTTTCAAAAACAAAGTGTGTGTTCAGATCAGCCCTGGAGGGGGCAAGGGGTGAAGATTAGAAAGGCTCTGGGAAACCAGCTTGGCCAAACTTTTAGGAACAGGAGCCTGTCTGAATGTCTGAATCAGGACATGTGGAATATAAAGACGAGAAGTACAGCTCAACTCTACACTTGTCTTCTTGCCTTGTTCTGAAGAATTATTCATGTGAGGAACTAATGGCCTTCAAATCCAGGCCCAAGCTTCTCCATAGTAAAATGTTTTTAAACTAGTAATTTTAAAAAATGTTTTTATCTTATTGTGTTAGTCTCTCTGATTCAATCTACTAGCAGACCAAGAAATACAAATAAAACCACATGCACTAAATCTGAATACAGGTGCTTCCACTGCAAAATGTTACTTCTCAGAGATCAGTAGGGAACACACGTTTATGGAAAAAAATTTCCTTATGATAGAGTGAAATTGTGCAGCATCAAAAATGAGTGAATTTAGAGAAACATACATAATAAACACACTAAGAGAAAGAGAAATCTAACTGAGGTTGAGAAGCACTAAGTGCTAACCACTATCAAAACTAATCTATTTCACAGCAGAGATTAACTGAAGAGTCTTCGCTTTAGTGCTGTGAACCCATATCAAATTAAGGGCCAGATACAACATGCTAAAAACGAGACACTCCAAAAACATCCATAGCACCTCTGTTTTCACTAATCTATAATTCCAGTTTTGCAGATATAATCCACAACACCTATTCACCATGCTAATGTGCAGTTAAAAAAAAAACCAAATAAAACCGAAAATGCAGCTTCTCAACTATTTACTTTATCAGCATCTCCTCACTAGGAAGCAAGTTTTGTGATGAAAATAATGGATACATTACAATAATTTCATAACATGTCGAATTTGAAATCAGGATTCAGAAATTAAATATTAAATTAACTGAATGTCAAGATCTGTAATTATTTTTGAAAGCTGGTGGCAGCTGAACTAGAAAAGAAACCTTTAACCTTAAAATCTTACAACCTTCAGTTTATATTGAAGCTCAGAGCATTAAAAACAAAAACTAAAGGTGAATTCTGGCATAAGTATGTAAGATTGTGATATGGGTGTTCCTTTAAGAAAAATATGAATGCTTTAAGGATTTTAACATAAGCATTCAGTAGTTCAACAAAGAAGTTTGTTCTGCTGTATTTTTTCTTCTGCTTTTGTTAATTGAGCAAACAGATGCAAAGCCAAAAATTACATTTATAAAATGGCTGATTAAGCCTCAGTGTGGATTCCTTCTCCCTGCAACATGCTGGGTTAGTTGAATTTGGCCCTAACAGTGTGGGAAAACGTCCCAAAGGTGCTGTTCTTTTTACCTTTAACACTGGTGCACAAGCCAACTGCCCTGTAAACAGATCACACACAGCCAGTCACTCTCTGCTTGAGAGACCTGCACCATTTGGCTGAAATAAGTATTTTCTAAACAGCAATAAAATCTTTCTTATGAATGGCATTTTATTGAGGTTTCAGAGGGTATGTTTGTGATCTAATACCAAGCATGTCTCTTTTTACTGCAGTCTTATTAGCCAGAAAACAAATCAAAATATATTTTCATACGGGTATGTGATCTTTTCATTCCTTCTAGAATAATATCTGATATAACCAATAATTTCATCTTCTAAAAATTTTCAGAAACATTTGATATCAATTGAATATTATCCTGACATTTTGAAATCAAGTATATTAAGGAATCAAGACACATCTCACATTTTCAAGATAGCAGCTACTGAAAATCCAGTCTTCAGCAAAAGTTATTAAACTTAGCAGTTGCCAAGGACAAAAAAGCAAGCACAGTGAATGTACCAACTCACTGGAAAAGGATTTCTGATACAAAAGAAAAACATGCATGAGAACACTGTGAGTCTTACTATAAGAATGATATGTGAAGACCATTCTGAATAAATGAAAACCAACCCATTTCAGGACTAAAAGCCTGATGACTTTCTGCTGCTGAGACAGCTAAATACATATATAATTTAGTTTATCTCCTTAAAACCAAAATTGTTTTCCAGAAGAATCTTATAAACAGGTTCTCTCTATAGATGTGAATGAAAAAGCATTTACCCTGCTAACTACAAAAAAGATGTACCAGATCTGATCCAAAGATGGACATACCCTGAGACTCTACTGGGAAAAGTATGCAAAAGGATGGAGTTGATTGAAAAGCAGTATTACTGTGCTCAAACTGTACCTTACTACAGCATCTTCATTATCATGAGAATCTTAGATGGGAAGTATACAGCTCTATTTTGGTATCCACTGAATTAAAGCAATTTCTGGTTAGGAATGCAGACCAAAATGTCTCTCAGGATGGCATGTTTGGCATACTTCTTTTGGGTGCTAGGCAAACAGATTTATTAAGAGGTATCTCCTCTTCTGAAATATATTCTATAGCACTGGCTTTGACTGCTCACATGAGGCTAATACGAAGAGTGCCTACTGAGATGATTTGTTAGACTTCTGACCGCCTGGAAAATGGGGAACAGCAGCATTATTTGTAATAAATATACCACATACAGAGCTGAACAGCCTGTATAAATAGTATAAATGGCTTAGTTCTTCCTTCTCTGATATAGCTGTAATTCTGTCTTTTCCACTTGTCAGCTGCAGGACTCCAGGATACGGCTAGAAATATTTTGCAAGCTAGGAATACTTGCAATGCCACCACATTTCTGGAAAACTTGGTGAGTGTTGAAAATAGCATTTCTTAGTATCTCTTCACTGGAGGTTTCTGTAATAGCACTGGTAATGTGCATGGACAAGGTTACTGGCTTAGACCTTTGAGTGTACCATTTCCTACTAAGTGGATCTGCTACAGAACCAGTAAGTGTATCCATGAGTGTTTTGAATAAATATGCTATATTTTTCATATACGCTGAAGGAGCACAGAAAAAAAAATAAATCCAGCGACAAGATACCTCACACTTCAGCCATCTGAAATATACACTTGCAAGTGTAATAATTATCTTTATTTTGGAGTATTTACTGGGGTAGATAAATTCCTTATCTAGACATCCTGTGAAGTACTTCTTACATGGTGACCTTGAGACAAATGAGGCAAAATTAAGATTTTAATTGAGCTGATCTCATTACCAGGGGAACTGCCTTGATGTAGCCAGTCATTGAGAATTTTTTGATTCTTTGTAATGAATTCATCTTCCAAGTAATCGAGGAACACTCATAAACACTAGGAAAAATCAAAAAACATTTACTGCCAAGAAAAATGTTTCTAACAGGAATCTCATATATTTTCTGTAAATTGTCTGTCTTTTTTTATAGGAAGAGAAACATTGGAAGTTGAGAGATATGACCAGTGCTGAAAATCTAATAAGGAATTGCTGAGGCTATGGTCAAAGCAGAATACAGAAGGACAAGAGGGGAGAGTTCTGGTACCTTTCTACTTTAAAATAAAATTTCTCTACCTATAATTCAAAAAGCATCCTCCATTTTTCCAAGATGCAGAAAAAAACACTCTTCTTCCCCTCTGGAATTTTCAAGAAATCAGTTGAAACTTCTTTAAAGGTTTTTGGTTATTTTTGGTTGTTGGTTGTATCATGCTTCCAGACAGGTGTAAGAAAGAATGTAGCAGTGTACAAGCCTTTTAAACTAATAAAATAAAATATGTTGGTTTAATCAAAGTCAGTATCTCTTGGCTAAAGACAAGATTTCCTTCCAAATATTTGCAAGCTAGTAAATTGCATTTCAGTCCATTAAAAATAATAAAAAGATAAAAATGTATCTGGGGGAGAATACATCTGTAACAGAGCATACATGCTCCCAAAACTGCTTCAGTCCCTTTGAAGAACAGAAAAAAAATCTGCCAAGAATGTACCCCTGATGCTTCCACAGCAAACTGCAGCTGCCCTTCATACACAACACACTCTTCCTGAATCCTGGGAGCAATAGTATCTTTAAAAATAAAATCTTTAAATTCTTTTAAATTTTTCTTTCACAAAGAAGAAAATTAAGGCAGAGAGACATGCACTAGCAAAACATCCAGCTTGTTCAGGAATAAAGCTGTAAGCTTGGGAGAACTATGCACTATCTGAGACCAGCAAGTGGCATGAATTACTGCAGATTTGTAAATTATGCAGCACTGATACCCAAGTCCCCTTCTGGAGTTCCCAAGAAAAGGGCACAAGAATATCAATAAATCTTCACCAGTGGTGCTCAGTTTCAGTTTTAGAGCCTATCCTACAGCTGATCCTGATCAGGGTGCCTGAGGAGACTGAGGTGTAGCACGGTCTGGTTTGGATGGGATCTGAACTGCACCTACTACAAGGCAAATAATTTTATTTTTTTTTTGCTACAGCAGGTGTTTATTCTGAGAAGAATAAATCTGATACTGAGAATGGTTCTGAGTTTGAGGATCTGCTGTTTCTTTACAAAGAAAGGAAATAATTTTTAGGAAAACTTAATGCACTTAACAAGAGTGTGATGTATGTGTAGAAGTAAGGGTGGAAAATTTAAGCAAAACAACATTTATCAAAAGCTTCAAAACGTAGTTTAGGAAACAAAATTAGAGTAAGTTGTGAATAATATATACCTACCCCTTCTATTTAACTAACACAGTAATACTTTAAAAAGATTCTCCAGATGTTCAGCTTTTGTTCACACTATAAGGTTTTTGCTCAAGTTAAAATAATTGAAGTTTTAAGCATTTAAAATACAAAGCAGACTCCTTCAGCCTGCATGAACTATTATTTGTTCACGTGATCCAAGCATAATCAAAAAGAACATGAAAATAAGCAGTCAAAGGAAAGAAACTGTCAGCACCAGGGTGCCAAGTGCCATCTCTTAGAGCAAAGACATACACGTATTACACATTAATATGAGAAATCTGTGCTGAAAGCTAGAGAGATAAGAAGGAAAAGAAGGCACATAATAAACTACAAAGTAAGAATAGTTTTTTGCATCTTATCGGTGAACTTCTATAGTGCCACTGCATGGACTCTACACAAACTATACCTATTACTTGTAGTGAACAGTCCCTTTGGCTGGGGGACACAATTAAAAAACATTTCCTTTGAGAAGAACATGTTGCAGTTATTACATAAGTGTTGTACTTCAGATGCACCAGACTAATAAATTTTTTCACATTCCAAGTCAGTGGCCACTTTTGCCACATGAAGTAACATTTTGCAGTATCCTAATTAAGTTTTTACTAGTAACTTCATTTAATACTCTCTCAGTTTTTTTTCATACAGGAAGACCTACAAGTAAATGCTGAAAAAGAAAAAAAAAGATTCTCTGTGCAAGAGAATAGGGAGAAAACAAGCAATGCTAAAAGAAAAAACACCTTTATGTTCATTAATGGGATATTAATAATTTAAAATATGTTGACATGCCAAATACTGAAAAAGTGGAAAAGACCGAAAAGACCTATTTCTAAGCTGTTTGTTCAGGTCTGTATGATACACTGTTAACATATTCTGCTGGCATTATCTATGTAAAGTGAAAAATGACACACTGAAAAGTGAAGCAAATGTGTAGAATCTAGCTAACGGTTGCCTGTAAATTAACCAGATTAATGCTGTTATTTATTTGGTACAACTACCTGATACTTCAGGCACATCCAGCAAAACCAAGAATCCTATCAGCTGAAAATTAAAAAATTAAACAGAATACACTTTTCTTTTTTTTTAAACATTGCAGACCAAAGGAACTAAGTGAGCATACAATGCAGATCACTACAAAATAAGGCACGTCTAAAGAAAGAACCAAACATCACTGAACCCAAAAAAAAGAGAAATGGTGGAACAGATAATTTATGACATGCAATGACCCCAAAACAATGTATTTCTCAAAGATACAGCATCCCCACCGAAGCCTAAATGGCTAAGATTCTTTAACCTTTCATATACTTGTAGGGTAAAGTTGCATTATATCATCTCTCTTTTAGTTCCCAACATATTCATTAAGCACAGCAACAACTCAAGAGATTAAAAATGCAAGGGGAAGTTCACATACAGTCAATATGAGTTTTGCTGGCATTCAGAAAATAAACGATCTTGTCAGTGCTATCAGTGCCAGTGGGACTGATAAAACTGGAAGTCGAACTGATGCTGAAAGAGAAGGAAGACATTGTGTATTTTTCAGACCTGTGAGCTACAGTAAATCCAGGGCTTTGAGAACTCACAAGTTTACATGGTCAGAGGGAGCTGAGCAACACAGGTGAGTAGAAACTAGCAGGAAAGCAGCCTCAGTTTTCTGCTGGATTGGCACCTTCTGAGATCTGTCAAGGCTGGCACTAAGAATGTCAGCTTGGCAACTGCTAATTCTTGTCACCTGTAATTTCTAGGGCCAAAGGAGGGTCTTCTGGTCTATCTACAGAGGGTATTTTGCAACTCAAGTTTCTAATCCTTTCTCTCTCCTGGTTTTTATAAAAGGAGATAGTTACTTGTAATTTATCAAATTCATTCCAAAGTACTTGAAAAAACGATGCTGGAACTGAATGTTTCCAACCCCACTGTAACCCCAAAGCGACCAGCACGCATGACCCCAATTTCTGTCAAATCTGTCAGTATTATAAACAGATACATAATAATGTTCCATGCAGAAACACTTTAAATTTAACTGAGCATGCTGGGTCACTAAAGGGATGGGTGGCACTTTACACCTTAGAGCTAGGAGTTAACAGAAATGACAACTAGAAATATTTTGTCCTCTGAGGAAGTAAAAAAGATTTATTTTTTTTTTTTTAAATTTAGCAGAACAGCCTATTTGCTATTATCTGTCTATTAAATCTGTGTGAATCACCAGGGGTACTTTAAGAGAATGACTGGATAGAAAATCTGGCATATTCCAGCATGAAAGGGGCTCTCTATTGTTTGCAAATGAAGAAGATGTCATATGGAAGGAGGAAACATATGACTATAGCACCCTGCCAGGACAATGACATATAATAGAGCCAAAGAATAGAAAGAAAAAGGGGGGAAAAAAACTTACCAAATTAAGCTTAGCATAATAATGTTCAGCATGTTTTTATCTTGCAATATCTGTAGTAGCCTACTTGGGAGCTTATGGATAAGCAATTTTATTTTCAATTCACAGTAATGTGATTAAGAATGATTTCAAATTAATTGAGTGATAGCAGTAAAAGTGTGCCTCAAACCTATAAACTGTGTGACTGCAATAAATATCTATGCTTATTTTAAATATCTATGCATATTTTTGATCCAAAAGATGAGAAGTTATTTCCAGATAAGATGCACAGGCCAGTTCGAAAAGCTGTTTTTACAAGCATCAGGATGAAATATTGAGAAATAAGAAATGCTCTCAAAAATGGAACCTGCTCTTAGTAAGTAACACAAGAACAAAACGTAACATTTCAACTTAGTCACAGGTGCAGACTAAACACACAGGGAGTAACTTCCTAGTCAGCTGAAAACCTCACAGCAGAAAAATGCTGTCTCAACAGGGCAGCTGAGAAGAAAATGCCATGTATGCTCTATTTAATTTTCCCAAAACCTGGGCAAGAGAAAGGATGTGACAAAAAGCAATGTGCATATTGCAAATGGTTCTTTCAGCTCAGGTGATAAGGCATAACAGCATACCTGGTAACTATAGATGCAGACTAGTAAAACCCCCCACATGGACAGATCTAAGGTCACTGTCTTGGTCTACAGTCTCAGCCAGCAGAAGAAACTTACAGAGAACATATAAAAAACACGAGAAACAGAGATAATTTCCAATTTTATCTTCAGTGCTTCCATTAACACCAATAATGTCTGAGAGTGTTTAGGGATGGGGAAGAAGGGGACAGAAGTAGGAGGAGCTACACTGGAAATCTTGAAAGAAAAGTATCTGGATAAATTATTATTTATGAAAGGATAAGCCTATTAATACTACAATGACACACTTCACAGAGATGTATTACCCAGAAAGCAGCAATTCTTGGTGTTTTTAAAGAACATTTAAAAACTAAGAACACAAGCATAAATTTGCAAGAAGTAAAAGTGTAGTGATCCAGTGGACCCTCCTCAGCCACATTTTTCTAATTTTTTTTTTTTTTTTTTTCACTACAACTGTAGTGCTATGAAGTAACAGGAAAAATCTTGTTTATCCTATTTTCCAATATTATGATGCAAATTCTTATCAAAACCACACGAAAATTGTAGAATTTGTCTTAGAATACTTCCCAATAGACAGCTTGAAGATCAGCACGATCACCCATGAGGCTCCTTTTCCTAGGCTTGAACTTACCTTGTTCCCTCCACCCCTCCTTGTATGTCATCATACATCTCATGTGTGTCAAGTCATTGATGCACTTAGTTATCTCACCAGCATTCCTGCTACACTCGTTCTGTTACCCCAATGTCTTTCTTGTACCTGGAAGCCCCAAACTAGACATAATATTTCAGATGCCTCACAAGCCCCATGTAGCAGACAACGAACACTTGCCCTGCTAGCTGTGCTTCTGCTAATACAGTCCAGTATGCATTTGGCTTTCTTCACAGCAGTGCAACACTGCTGACTAAAGTTCAACTTGGTCCTTCTCTAAATAACAGCCTTCAGCTGGAGATGCAGGGGTCATTCAACCCAAGCCCGAGAGCTGATGCCTTTATTGAACTTCATGAGGTTTCTGCAAGTTCATTTTGCCAGCCTGTCAAAGTCACTCTAAATAGGAGCCCTGCCCTCCAGCATGTACTCCCCATAACCACTCCCTCGATTTGCTATCACCCATGAAATTTTTGAAGGTATATTGTGACTCACCATCCACATAATTAAAAAGACATTAAACAGTGCTGATTCCCCTCTAAGCCATCTCATCACTGAAGGCTATCAGGCTGCTCAGGCATGATTTGCCCTTGTATATCCATACGGCCAGTTCCCTAACACTTTCTTGTCCTTCAGGTGCTTGAAGATGGCTTTCAGGAGGATCTGCTCTACAAACTTCCCAGCATTAAGTTACACTGACTGGCCTACAATCCCCTGAATCTTCCTTTTCCTCCTTCTTGAAGATGGGTGTGATGCTTGCTTACGCTGACAGCCATGAATTTTTGAAGATGATACAAAGAGTCCTTGCTATAACATCAGCAGGCTCCTTCAGCAACCTTGTAAGCATCTGATCTGATTCCATCAACCTGCATACTTCTAATTTGTTTAAATGGTCTGTAACTTGGTCTTCCACTTCCGTGGGTAATGGTTCACTCCAGCAGACTCTGCCACTATGCCTAGGGATCTGAAGAGTCCCTATCAGTAAAAAAGGAGGAAAAGAAGCTACTGAGCTCCTCATACTTCGCAGTACTTTTAAAGAGGTCTCCTGCTCAACTGAATTCTCTGTAACTACTGTATTATTGTTAAGTCCAGGTTCCATTAAAGCTTTTGGTACTGTCAGTTACGGAAATTTGCACCAAGATTATTTTATCAAAAGCACATAAATTCACTGTCAACTTACTTGGCTTTCGGAGCTTAAGAGAAATAAATGTCTAGCCATTTGAGGGGATAAACTTTTGCAGAGACATTAGCCATTTAAGAAAAAAGGTAGCCTTCAGATTTTATTCCTTTGACTAAATGTGATGTGACACATATGGGTTAGTCAAAATGTTTAATGTTGCATGAAGTCTGAATGATAATTTCAGTTAATCTTCTGATGATGACTTGCTAGGTAATTTGTTAACATATGGGTACGTGAACATAAAAGATATGCTTTAAAATGTCTTCTAAAATATTCTGTTCTGATGTTTAAAATAACATGGTAGAAATCCATCTTTCTGTTGTATCTGCAAATAAGCAAATTGTGAAAGATTCTTCTAATCTCTCAGAACATTTCACTCAGAGCTGTTCAAAATTCACAGAATATTCTTGACACACAAACATCCTCCCTGGTGCTGTAATCCAGTCACGTGTCTTTCTGATATTACCTCAGTCTGAATCCCTGTAGGAAAATTTCCTTTGTGAAAACATGTACTGAAAACAGAACAATAACACAAAAGAAAATCAACTCATCCATGTTTCATACAATTAAAATTATTTCACCAGGTAACAGGAAAGAAATCAGATAATGCAGAGGAAAAAAAATATCTCAGAGACTGCAGAGAAGCAAGAATTCTGAGATGATGTATAGCTGTGAGTAATTTTGCTTTGTTCAGATGCAGTGAAATGAGGCAAGAAAAGAGGACCTTTGACAGAAAAGCTACATATTTCATTTCAAACAGAGGCACAAAGCTCTGACAATCACCATACCTAAAGCAAATTCAAAAGACTATGCCAGTGACCTGCTTTACAGAAAATCACAGTTCTGTTTTGTGTCCTGCTTATTACCACCCAACATTCACAGCCAACAAGTCTTCATTTCTTCCTTTCCTCACTATCATCTCTAAGATGCCTCAACTTCACCTCACTTACAAGGAAAAGACAACTCATACAAGCAGAGTACTCTTCATGTAAAGAATTCCATAAAGCCATTTTTTGCTTCATGTCAAATTAAAGGAAACATTATATAAAAAAGCCCAACACAACACTATTATGGGTTGTTATTTTTTAGAGATGACCAAGGAAATTTAAATGGAAACTTCTTTGAACATGATGTATCTGGCTCCACTGAGCATAAACCAACCTTTGCTGACTCGACATGCTTGACATTTTTATAATTTCCTGATGCGGTTAATGACCATCATGGTGGCAGCGTGAAGAAATGAGTCTTCTGAAGGTATGAAACTTAAGATCCAGCCACACTTCCAAAGAAATTTCTCCTGACTGCCCAGACACTTTCTCAGTGCTTAGATACACAGCTTCTTTGAGATTATCATTACAGTATTATTATCTGTCATATTCTTATAGAAGGATGATATGTTTAAAATATTTCTGTGGCTGTTGGATGTGTTCAACATAAATTTAGGACTCTGGAAAAACAACTGAAATAATCCCCTCAGATTTAGTATTTTGTTTTTACTTTGATTTTATAAGGCTACACTTGAGTTGCTATACTGACACATAAACACTCATAGCAGACTTTTATCTGGATTCATGCCACCAGCCTGCAATCATCTAATCACTAAGTCACTTTTTTGTGCGGAAATAAGGTTCATGGTACTTTTTTATTACTTCCTCTTGCATCAAATTCTCTTCCGTAGAGAAAAAAAATCTAGAAAATTTCTTTCTTTTAAGATCTGGATTACTTCCTTCAAAAGATGACAGACAATTAACCATGTGATATAAAGTATTAGAAAATCTGACTGTAGAAAGCAGGATCTTGAAAGACAAGCTTCCTGTGGGAGACCTCCTGTACTACTGTTCCAGCTATTTTTTCATTCCTGTGCTATGCTACAAAGAGAAACTGTAGATAAATAACACATTCAAAATTATATAGCAGACAAGATAACAAAAAAAAAAACAACCAAAAAAAAACCAACACCAAAACAACTCCCCCCCAAAAGCTAAGCTATTTGTTACCCAATTTGAAGCTAGAAGTCTTGCTTTTACTTTCTCAATATAGCTAATTCTTTCCTTGAAAAGTGTGCATTTGCTCATTATAGCACCTGACTTTGACTTGTTATCTATTCCCAGTTCAACTTTTGTGACATATATTTGTAAGAACCACTTAAAAGAACTGTCACATATGACTTAATGGTATTTTACATCTTTTCACTGCTGCAGGTAATGACACCAGAGTGGTGTTATTGGGCTTGTTACTCCTGAACTTGAATCTGGACAGTTCCTTATGTAAAGCTGTCATCAACAGAGAAGCAAAAACACTTTGTGGAAAACTGCTTTAATTCCCATGCATCCCTAGACTATTTTATTTACTATGAATCAGTATGGTATCCAGTATAGCCCCTTAGACCCGTGAACAGTAGAGTGCATGCCATAACAGCAGGAGAGAGACAATAAAAGCTAACCAGACAGATCAGAAAATTCAGAGGATTTTGACTGACTACAGTAAGCAAAGCTATTACAGATGAGAAGAGATATAATTCAGAGAATTTCCTCCTGTTTTGAAAAGACAGACATATCTAGCATGTTTTTTCACCTATTCAGTTCTTTTCCAAGAATACACATTTTTTTAATTGGATGAAAAGATTAACTGCCTTACAGCATTACGAGAAAAACAAAGGTATGGCTCCCATAGTAGCTTCCAAGGTACTGTACATAATGCAGTTCCAGAGAACAGCTATTTCTTCATATACTGCAGTTAACAGTAATTGGGCAATGAAATGAATAGGAAAGAAAATGAGTGGTTTTGCAAACCCTGTAATTTTCCTGCTTATCCCTAGGAGAATCTTTCCATTGTGTTTCTTGCCAACAGGGCTCTCACCTATTCCCCTTACTCTCTTAATTTATTTTAACAAGTATATTAAAAATCTCAGCAACTAGCCATTAAACAATCAATTTTTTTAAATGGAAAAAAAAAAAAAAAGAATTACTAAGAAACTATGAGGACAGAATGGACCACTTCTTTACTGTCATATCAGAAAACTCTGAAAATCCTAACACTTGGCCAACTGCAACCATATCCAAGTCCTATCATTGTTTCCAGCCAAACTTTAAAATACACTCTAAATGAGAGAAAAAATATATGGTTAAACTGTTTAAGGAAAGAGAAATCATGCCAGGTCTCCAAACACCCCACACCCAAATGACACCCTTAATACAGTTCCCCATCTTGTTCCTTCCAAATTCCTGTATAGGCGCAGGTATCGATAGGACCCATGGACAAATGGATTGAAGCAGAAATATCTTTGAAATATGGATTTCATAACATTTAGGACTTTATCAACCAGACAAAATATATCAAACTCTGCTCACTGTCCCAACTGGCAAATATAGACTCTGAAACAGAAGTCCTGTTCATGCAAGAAAAGACACTGTATTTCAGAGCAGAACACTCCTAGGGCAGAAAAGCTCCTGACAGTTCTGTTCTTTGGGATCTGAAGAAAGAGGGTTATTCAAGGACAGCCCTCATGTCCCCAACAATTACAAGTATGCCAGTACAACACATTTAATACAGAAGGTATTGATGGACAACATGATTAACTTCCCATCTTTTTCCATTTTGTGGGAGGAAGGAAGCAATGGAGCCAAGGCCACAAGTGTAAGGTCTGTGCCAAACCAAGGTCAGAACGCTGACACAATTTAAAGGCGTCAGCAGCATCGCAGCATCGTGGGATTACACTCACCACCACATTTTTCACAGTGTTAATCAGGAAGAGAAAAGTCAGATGTTGGTTGATAACTCAGAACTTTAGTCACTAAGTAGTGGCTTTCCGGGTAAAGACATTGCCTGAAACAATTATAATAATTTCTTCAACAGGAGTCACAGATACTTTCTACCAAACAGACTTTAAAGATTGGATTCCAAAATGGTTTCAGGGCCTTTCAAAGACAACTGGGGGTTGTTAGATAAGGTACTCTGTCTTGTATTATGTAGGTGATAGGTATTTCCTCCTAGATCCTCTACTGAAATCCCCAAACCTGTATTTAGCAACTGCTTTTAAAATACAAAAAAAAAAAAAAAAAAAAAAAAATTGAGCCATGGCTGAAAGACTTCTAAACATGTTGTCTCTTTCTCTTGGTAGCATTTTTTCAGTAGTTCATCACTTATCATCTTCAACAACTTTATTCTCTTGCTAATTTGCTTTTGTTTAACCTTCAGCCCTTGGTTCTGACAGCACAACATGCACAAACTGTACAAAAACATCACTGCCATGTTTCAGACACAGATGCAATGATAAAAATCCAACAGGTAAAGTGTGTATGGTTAGTATTTTAAAGGCACTAGTTCTGTGCTCTACAGAAAATATGGCTAATGATCAATCTTTTTTCTTCTTAAAAATATGAGATAAAGACAGTAATATTTGGAACTGTCTTGCTGGAGCCTCCTGTTTCTCTATCTTTTTCCCTTGAAAGACTTCACAGGTAAGTCTTACTCCTTCTTGCCACTGCACTACAACATTAATTTACAGTGGTGTGATATAAATTCTTTACTTCAAGTACAAGTTTTCTTCTAAACATTTACCCTACGCTATAAACCAATCCTCCTGCACAATGAAATCTCTGATCTTTTATTTTGCAGACCATGTAATCTTCTGTGAAATCTCAGTTCCAGCAGAACATTATAAACATCCTTATTAAGAGTGAATACTGACCTTGAGGTGAGGCTGAAGGAAGCAGCAAATCCAGGAAGGAGATGCGAAAGAAAAAGAGTTACAGTATGTGAAAAGAGTGTCCAGAGATAAGGCAGTTCAAGAATACAGGACAAAACAAGCAGATCTAAATCAGGTAATGACACACAAACATACAATCCTTCACAAACACAGAGCTGCACATTTTATAGACATCTAATAAGAAAATAATTAAAAAGAGAAAACAGGAACTTTAAATTAGATTACACCATTTCACTTGGAAGCAGCTTTCTGTAGAGAAAATTGTCTCCAACATGTGACAGTTCAAGAAAAAGGGAAATAAGCCAACTGTAGAAAACTCTGGATTTATATCACATCATTATCAAGTATCCTTCTTCCAAAATTCTAACTAAAATTTTGAAAATGTAGTTTGACTACCTGAGATGAACCTTAATGTGTTCTTTTCTGACATCTCCCAGGGGTTTATTTTTCTCTCCATAAGCAAGACACACATTTTCTTTACTTTTTCTGCAGATGACCCAGACTTTTTAAAAGTGAATAAAAATACAGAAGGGAGAAAAAACCCCAACCATTTAGTAAAGTCTTCAAGACCTGAAGACCTGTCAAAGCAAAAAGTTCATCTTTCTTACTTTTGACATTGAAGTCACCCTTCCAAAAACAAACATAAAAAAGCATCTGCTTCTTCTTCCTGCAGCATTGTGGTTTTAATTCTCCCATATAAGGTGCAATCTAAAAACAATAATGACCAAACAGGCATATTTTGACAGTTCTCTCCAACATTGCTCAAGAGCAGGACTGACCAAGACAAAATGCTGGAGTTCCCTGTATAACATGAGGTCCCATAGGTTCATTATTGCTTTTTTTCCGCCCCCCCCAAATATCTCCAGTATTTTTTCATAGCCATCTGCTGTCAATTTCACTGATAACAGCAAGAAAAGTCCACAAGGAGCCATAAATACAGATCTTTTTGATTTTATTTTATACTTTATTCTTTTCCAGTCGTTAAAAGAGAGAAAAAGTAAACATCCTTCTGTCCAAAAAAGGCAATTTGGCTACTCAAATATATTGTATTCCTCCCATGGCAAAATTTCACTCTAAAAAGGCACGATATGGTGAGGAGGCTAGGCTAACTAGCATAGAGGCTAACTGCTATATGCTTTGTTACTCTTGATAAATGGAACATGTAAATAAATTCTGAAGTCCTAAGTTCTGGCATAAATTTTACAAACAGTGTCGGATACTGAATTTGTACAAGCAGCAGTTTCAGAGTGAGGTGCAGCTAAGAAGTGTATTGTTGGTGTCCTTTGCCTTTTAAATTAATAGTCATTGCCTTTTAAATTAACATTCTTCATATCAAGTTCTTCACAGACAGCTTTTGTAAAGGTTGTGTTGTTTGGGGATTTTGGAAAAGCTAAGACTTGCAAAATGCCAACTACCACATCTCAGTGTTTAATCTTGAAGTAAGTTACAATGTTCCAAAAGCCCTAGTTAATTCATTTAGAAAAACATGCAGCTAAACAATTTTGACAGAAATCCAGGAGTACACAGTCTAAGCTGAGTTGCAGAGCTATGACTGGTCAAATACATCTAATGAAATGGAAGAAAAAAGTGAAAATAAGCACCTGGTTAGGTATGGGAATAAATAAGGGGAAAAAAAGCCTGCCTTTTAAGACTCTTACCAGATTTATATTCTGAAAGTTTAAGAATTCTCATTTTATGTTTCAGGGACCCTTTGTAGTTCCTGTTTCTATTGCCGTGATGTTGTGATATTGTTTCTTCAGTTTAACATGTGAAAAAAAGTTAGGACTAGAATTCAGAATGGCCCAGTAGAATGTGAACGAATTGTGCTGTCCTTTCAGCTTCTATTAAAGGTAGCATCTTTTGCTGGCACAGGAAAGCAGCAGAACAGTGAAACGTTATGCTGAGGTCAATTGCAATTTTGTGTATGCTACAGAAATATTATTTAGACAGCTGAATAGGAACAGGATCCAAATAGAGAATAATTATTGCTATACATTCATCTTGCTATGGAATAAATTCTTCCTTCCAAAGTTTTTTGTGTAATTGCTATCTCCTTTTACCATGTCTTTTAACAGAGATTCAAAATACTTTTTTTAAATGTGGACTTTTAGAGTAGTAATAATATTTATCCAAACAAAAATGAGGAATATGTCTGCCAGCACATTAAAATTTGAAAAAATCTGTAACTTTCTATCACTCAAATCAAAAAGGAGGCAGACAATTGAAATTTCCAGGTATGAGGAAGTCAATGGAGATCAGCTCCAGACGGGAGGTGAAGCCTTAGTGCACGGGGCTACATCAGTGAAATTGAGCAGATGAGCACAGCAAGCATCTGCCTCAGGAAGCAGTCCCAAGCAAGCAGGATCTGATACATACCAAGACATGCTCATTACAGAGCAAGAAAACAATAGTTTGCACTATTTCCCTTTGAGCAAGAGCACACACTTGCAGCATTCCTTACAAGACCCAGCAGAAGCGTTTCTGCCCAGCCCCATTAGCCACATACTCCAAATGCAACAGTCACACAGGGAGACCACACAATTGTCACACCAAATGGTACCCTGAGAAATCCATTTTCTTTTGAAACTCCATCTCATTATTTTAACTTAAAACTGATCACTGGGTGCATATCAAGAAAAATTGATGAGATGTGAACACTTCAGTATTTTAATTAAGATATGTATGTTTAAAAGCTAACAATTGTTTCAGTACTATTTTTTCCACATGCTTGTATATTCTAGGAAGTAGGATGTGAGCCTGCTACATTAGTCTCAGATGAACTGAAAAAGTTATGTAAATATTTCCAGTCAGTCTTTGAATTCCATTTATTTGACAGTGAATGATTGTGTATATTTACTGTTTTGTCATTTCCTCAAGCAGTCTGACAATGAATAATAGGCACCTGATCTTTCTCGTGTCAGTCAAAGCAGAAAGTGTATTTATGTTTACTGCTTTTGATACCTTTTCTTGGTAAAAAGAATGATGGCTGGTCTTTTCCTTTGTTTTTAATTGATATTTAGAGAACTGGGAAGAGATGGAGAAAGAGACAGAGATGGTATGTGTGTGCATAGGCACACATAGGCACAGATCTAAGAATGCAGAAGTGACCACAGATGGTCACGGAGCACTAATGTTGCGATTTCACTGGCTTACTGGTGATTACTGGATTTTAGCTTTGTTGCTTCTGTACTCCAAGACAATATGCGGATATGACACTTTGTTTTTACTGTATCAGCTGTATAGAAGGTGTATTTTGGTGTTATTTTTGTTGGATTTTTCTGTGTGTGTTAGTTTTTACTCCTTACATGCTCATTTATGAGTATATCCTCATACCTTCATATTGCTGAAAGATGTTAACTGAAACAAAGCTACAAAACAGCTTGTGAAGCAATTAGTCAAGGCAGGTAAAAATAAAACCGTGGCATACAAACAAGGCTCATTATTTACATGACGTTGTTTCTCCTCTGGTTTCGTAATTATTTTAATCATATCATAGCTCTTACACTCCACTGATCTAGCAGTGGAGTTGTATTAGGAGCTGTATTAGCCCATCATTGATACAATGCAAGCAGACCATGAATTATCAGATGACAGCTCCCATATTCATTACAGATAACAGATACAGGTGTGAGAGGGCATGCTCATTAACCACCTTGATTTAATATTAAAAATAAAGAGGACTTTAATGCTACAAGAAATTTGGCAGGAAAAGAAGCTTTCAAAAAAGTCCATAATCAGTACTTCTCATTATTCGTATTTTGCTAGTGTAGGGTCCTTCTTGGAGGATCTAAGATCAGATCCTTACAAGACAAACCAACAGTTCAGCCCATTCCTGAATTTAACAAAGGAGAGGGTCTGTACTTGGTTCCATAGAGATGAATCACTCTCTTTAACAGTGTCAATCCTGCCTGTTTGAATGTGGAAATAATACCAGGGCAAACAGCCAGGCTAAGGTGGCTCAATGATGGGATAACACATCAAGTTTATGCAGCCATAGCCTGCACCAGCCCTGTGCATGTCAAGTGCTGGACTGATTGGGGTTCCTTGACCGTGTTTTTCAGAACAGCTGTTTCTGCAATATCACAAAGCTTCAGTTGCTCCCAATATACAGGAAAAAGACAAGAATGGGAAGCAAAGGACTGCTAAATACAGAACAAATGGAAAAAGGATATCCCATTATATGGAAAAAGGTGAGGACGGATCGAGGAGTCACCGTAAAATCACTATAATGGCTTTTTTATCTGGTGTTCTCCACGGATGGATTTGCAATTACTGGCTGTGTTCCTGCCTCTCTTTTCATTTCTTAGATGTAGACTACAAAAGTGATTAGTGAGTCTGAATGTTGATCTTAAGGCACTTCAACAAAGGTTGACTTTCAGAGGGCAGACACTTGCCTTCTGAACACTGGCATACTTTCAAATGTTTGAAGTATCTGCAAGTCAAGGTGCTTGAATCCTATGTTCTTATCTGGTTAGAGCAGTTATGCTGATGTAAAATATATTATTTTTTCCCCTCAGTGGAACTTGTGGGACTTAAAGTGTAATATTCATTTTGTATGAAGATAAAGCAAGACTGAGAAAAAAAAATTACTTGTTAAATTCCTAGCTTGGAAATTATGAAAATCATAATATTCAATAGTTCTGTGTGCTTGGAGGTGGAGATGGACTAACCACAGGCCTGACCACTTCATCCCGTTACAAAGTTCTCATTTGCTTGTCAAAAATTAATAAATTGTGCTGAAATTTTCTATGAGAGGTGTCAGCCTCACTCAGGATTTTTTGGGGACAATTTTAGCTACATCCTTCACACACCAAAGGCAGCATTCTTGTGGAAAAAAATTTGTTCATATGGTTGAAAACTGTATCACTTCACAGTCATACACAGGCTCACATAAAACATGAATTTAAATTACATGGCAATCTTCATTTTGGAATGCCCTAAAGTTCTGAGTAATTTACCTTAGAATCTTAATACTTATTCATTTAAGCTATGAATTTTTGATGGGAAATGGATGAGGAACATAACATCAAAAATTCTGCCTTGTAATAATACCATGCAACCATGAGATAAATATATTTGATTTGCTTTTAAGATTTATTCTATAAAAATGGGTTTAAGCATTTTAAAGTAACACTATTTCAGCTTTTCCTATGCCTGATTCAGTTCAATTTATTTTTGGAGGACTTTAAGGAGTTACAACAGGAAAGAATTATAGGCACACCATCTCTCAAGGCTAATTTCAATGGTGATGACTATGACTTTATAGATATCTTTGGTTCTTCATTTTGACAGCAGTCCTTTTACTTTAAATTACTTATAAGCCCCGATGTGTGGGTTTTTTTAGGAATTATCTAAAAAAAATATTTTAAAATTCACACAAACAACTTACAAACCAAAGACAATTATTATAAGATATTGGTAGTCATTTGAAAATACATATTTCAACTTCAAATTATTGACTTAAGCTTAGGGCATAATTTAGTAGTACAGTTTCCTTTAAACTATTCTAGGAAACCATAAAGTTGATGGAACATGCAGTTAATTTCTCCCTCCATCTACCCTTCACAGACCACTACACAAACATATCACTGTCTTAAAGACATAGAGTAAGATACTTCCTCCTACTGTCCACATTTTTCAGCACTCCTTTGAGAGTTTCTTCTTAAAACAGGGCATCTTTAAATTCTTCTTAGAATAACACCTAAAAAACTCTCTTTAAACAGCTACCGCTTTCAACTTTCCTTAACAGGACTGCTGATGTTCAAGAGTCAAGTTCTGACTTTCTCAGTTCCTATATCAAAGCCACGTATCCTTCAGGAAAAAAAACAGTAGTGCCCCGAGTCCTTAGAAGGACCATTTATCATATATAGTGAGCATTCCAAAAGAAAAGCAGTTTCAAATCTGTAACTGGAACCAGGACTTCCATATATATTCACTCAGTACTTACTTTTGAAGCAACATATACATATGTGTTTATGGCCAACTCTCAAGTACAAAGGCAGTTCTTATTTGCAGAATATACGCACACAAATACCTCTGGGTGTAAGTTACCCATCTGAAGGCTGTGATGGCCATGTCCCAGATGATTAGCCTTATTTTTTTTTTTTAGTTTTTCTATTTACAAGATGATAGTCACAATGAAACTCAAGAATAAGGCAATACTGACCTCTATCAATGACACATTTTAGAACACTTGAATTTTAGCTGGTTCAGGCAGAACTGACAGCAGAGATTAGAACCAAAGTTGAAAGACAGCAACAAAATTAGAATAAAAAGCAACAGCTTCTGTGCAGTTTGAATCAGGGAGGAGAGCAGCAAACCTCCTCTGGACTGTGGTCATAACCACTGTGACACGAGTTGAATGCAGAGACTGTAAGAGCTTTTACTTGAGGTAACCAGTTCCCATTTGACCTAAGAAAAGAAGCGTAATTGCAGCAGACCCAAAGAGCAGCAGCAGCAGCAGCAGCCGGGCAGCCAGCGGTGACATTCCAGCCCGTAGGAAACAGAAGCCTTATAGAGCACTCACTTTCCCAGGAAGTCCCACACAAACCCCCCTACATGTTGCGGTGCAGGGACCGACACCTGGTAGGGAGGGTGCAATTTGCGGGAGGCGTGCTTGCTGAGAAAAGGCACAGTCAAAACAAAACCCCCCACGTACAAAATAAAACAAAACAAAACAAAACAACTCATGGAACCCGGGTGTGACAGTACGAAGGGAAAGAAACAGCAGGGAAGGGAACAAAACATAAAATGAAAAGTTACAGAGAGACAGGAGGTTATGGAATGGCAATACAAAAAGCAAACAGTTAGTTACAGAGAAAGTGAGGAACCAGACAGCTACAAGACCCTCTACACCACCACAATCCAGGAATGGAAATAAAATTTATATGGCTGTTCAGCTACAGAAGGAATTTAAACTTATGCCCACCTTCCCATAAGACAAAGCAAAATCCTGCCCACAGTAAACATAAATTAATGAGGCTGTGCTTTCAATCTCATATTGACTCCAGAGTATTTTTCAAACTTTTGCATTGCATGCACCATATTTAGAACATTATTTTTTGATACCTTGCCTCTCCCATTGACAGCTGCAAAATACGTTCCCAATAATTGCAACAGTGGAAGGATTTCCCTCCTCATTTTAATCTGAAGGTAGCTTTGCCATCATTGAAAGCTCTTACAGTTTTATTTTTTTCATCATCTTCTCCTCCTATCTTTTCTCCTTCTCTGTTCCCCTACACAAACCCGGTGAGTCATCTCTTCTATGGCTGAAATAGTGTTACTACTTTTCTTCTCCTGATGATGTATGGTCTAGTTGTCACATATACCTAGCATAAGGAAAAACTCCATCTATTTCCTCTCTTTTTCTCCAGTGTTGTGATTATATTACAGTTCCAGCTGAAGAATCACTTCAGGTGTCGATACTTTGCTAATGCACCTTAGTTCTCTAAAGACCTTGAAGACCTTTCCTATTTCCACTTACAGTGATTAGAGAACATGAATATTCTTAGATGGTTTTATTTCCTCCTTGATTTACATAGCAGCTGCTGACAGTCAAATGATAACAAAAGTATTCTTTGACATAGCGGGAATACTGACTCTAATTACTAGAAAAAACATTCTGTTATCTCAGTACTGCTTGAAAAGATGACAAGTTAAGAAGATGACCACTATTTTTTTTTATAGGAGCAAAGATCAGGTGGTAGGAAGGAATTAATGTATTCACCAAATTATTATGAAGTGATGTGCAGTCACTTGGGGTTTTCATGCTTTCCTTCATATAGCAAGAGTTTGGTTTGTAACTGAAAAAGCAAGCAACTACCACTGTAACATGAAAAACAGTAATTGCTTTGCAGATCTCTGGAACTGCAACTTTTCAAAAGAAAAAGATCCTTTCTAATTCTTTGAGGACTAGGTGCAATTGCTTTTACCTATAAAAGAGGAGTCCCACCTTAGTTTCTCTACTTTGTTATTTTTGCTCTGTAGACTATAAAGGCTTTCAATCAAAGGCCATTGATATGTGTTTATTCAGGGCTTGATATTTCAAGTCCCAATCTTGATTAGAGACTCTGAATGCTAATGTAATTTTAAAAAATCTTGCATTAAAGTCGTGCATAAGAAAATTCTCTTCCTGTCATTCCAATCTCCTCTAGGGATCAGGCTGTGGAACAGTGACTATTTCTGACTTGCTTTTCCAAAGCAGTAATTGCTCCTGCACTCAGAAAAAATTAAGCCACTGTCAACATATTTCTTCCCCATACCTTAATTCTAATAGAACTTTGCTGCTTATACCCTGATCCCTAGTCAACTCACATGCCCGAAAATGACATAGTGAACTTCACTCCCAAGATGGGCACCACTAAGGACTGAAAAAATCATGCAGACAAATATGACTTGAAACTGCTATTTAACTTTCTCATGTCTATAATACATGCACCTACACTGTGAATGTATTGCCTGAATATTCTGCTGAATACATAATTTATCAATAGATTGAAAGTTGTATCACTTTGGAAAAAAGGGAAGACAGTTAAAAAGGATATATCCTCACTTTCGGGTGCTGAATCTTACACCGCAGGCATATAATTTTTTGGTTAAATAAAACAACTCAAAGAAAACTAACAGGACACTGCCTACAATCACAAAGAGAGAAGAAATCCAGCTGACAAGCTGAATTGTTTCAAACATCTGTCACTTTCACGGAAACAAGACTGGACTTTTTAGAGAAGAGTTTTTCAAATCATTCAGAGGGGCTCAAAATTTGACTATCATCAGGCCAATGAATAGTAACCTCTGCCATCATGCCAAACCTGAAATGTTCTCTACTCACTTCCCCTAATCTTCTTGACACTAAAGGCAGAGCAGCTAAAAAGTACTAGGACAGAAAAGAGAAAGGCTATTTTGGCACAAGGCAGACGGAAATGGTCAAATTTCCATTTTGGTGTTCCAAGTTAGTGACTCTTCATCCCTACTTGCAAACAAAAAAACCCCAAAGAGGCACTACTGGCTAGAAACCCCCTCTTGGCCCACTGTAAGGTGAGAAAATGACAGAAAACAGATTCCGTTCTGATCTATCCCAAGATCTACTATTGACAAGTGTGACAGAAACATCATGGAGTCATAATAAATTATAATTTTTGTTTGGGACATTAAAGTCTAGAAAAAATATGTGAGCATCCTGGCCACAACAGTATGAGAGAAAATGATGAAAAGTGCTGTATCACATTTCATGTGGCCAGAAGCAAATCTTTTCCTTTAGCTTCACATGAGCTAAAGTTTACCTGTGTTCCTACCTGTACAAAGAGTTTCAATGCCACTTGTCAGAAGAACCTGAGTAACTGGTATCACAAGCTTTTAAAATCCATTTAGGTATTGATTAAATCAAATGAACAAAATATTCTCCAAATCCACCACAGTGTTTTGAACTTCTCCTGCCGTCCCCACTCCCTTACAGCTCCATCTACCCTTTCAGTTCTATATCAGCCCTATTTTTGAGCAGCCTGGTAATTAAAGCACAGTAAGACATTTTTTTGCTTACAGTCCACCAAAATAACAGACTAATGGCAGAAAAAGTCTAAATCTAAATGCTTTCCCTAAACAGGAACTCTAAGGTTTTTAAGACAAGAAAAAGAGACTAAGTTATCTTCTAGTAACTTTATACCATTCTCACCTCTCCAGTTCTGCTATCTTCTTATCCTTATCATTCTTCTCATTTTCCACCTCTTTCAAGATTTCCAGAAGACGATCCACTTCAGCCTGAGCTTTGCTAGATTCATCCCGATACCGCGTTACCTCCCTTTCCAACTGCTGCATACGATCACTCAGCTCTTGGCTGGACCTTGCCTCCAGTGTTGCCTCATGAGCCTGTGAGAAAAAAAGTTCAAGAAAAAACACTTAATTCACAGTTAACGTATTTTAGAGATCCTATGATGACTGCAAAATGCTAGACAGATATCTATTTCAAAATGGCAAGACTAACTATCACACAGAAATTAATATACACAGCATATGGTACTTTTAAGTATGGGGAAATACTTCGCAGGAAAAGAAAAATGCAAAAAAACAAATTAAGTTTTTTAATCTGGTAAAAAAATTGTCTGAAACAGAATAATGTAAGAAAAAAGTAAAAATATGAAAAGCAGTTAAACTTGTTTGAAAGGGAGGAAGAAGGAAAATGAGTGGGTATAAAAATTCCTAAAATATATTTTAGAGGTATTTTTAATCTATACATTCTAGAAAGAAAAGCCAAAGGTTAATAGATTTCAACAGCTACATCAATATGCAAAGTGTCAGATGGATTTGCACAGATGCTCCTGATGTACTGAAGTCCCTGTTAGTTATCTGAGCTGTATAGTCTAGCAGTAATATGAATATTGCTACCTACTGAAATTATCTTTGCCTAGGAAATATGATTTTTCAAGATAAGGCTGTGGGCACAAAAAACATTAGAGGACTATGGATAAAATGTCCCTGATGAAGAGGTGTTGAGTGTTGCTTGGGTTTTTCTGATGGCTTGCTTTGCTACAAAAATCACTTATTTATTAGTAAAATTAACTCAATAGTTCCCAAATATATTAGAGACAAACAAAAAGCAGTATTTATGACAGCATGTAAACCACCAGACTAAGGACTATCTTTCTTGAGCTGCTATTTGATATTAATTCAGTTCACTGAATAGCAGGTTTAGTGGAGCTATTCTGCTGACTAAGATTGCCTACAAACTCAGGACCTTTTTCTTCTCTGAAACATGCCCAAAACAGAAAATAAGACTACAGACTTTTTTCCCCCATGAGTAGCTGTGTAAAGTTGTTTTGGAAGCTGCCAGTGTTTTGCTTCTAGTTTAAATCTAGTAGTATAGGACTCTTGCTTTTAAAGGTAATTGGACAGAACTGTAGCAGCATAAAACTCGGGGTTAAAAGCTGCTGCTTCCAAAGAACCAAACAAAAGCAAAAGTACATTTGGTTCAATATGTTTAGTTATTCTGTAAAATAAGATTGGAAATACCCATTCACTGATCCCAATATTTTTGCCTTGAAATCTTTTGTTTTTCATTAGCTCCATTAGAGCCAAGGCCTTACTCTAGCGAAATTCAGGAGAATCTCAGAGCAGAATATTCCAGGACTGAAGAACATCTTGATACCTGTCTTTTCTGGGAGTATGACCTTGCTTTGGATCTGGGTTTCCCAAATATGGAAATGCTTCATGTTTCAGGGCTTTGGCCATGCAGATCCTGCCTGAATGTTAATGCTGTTTCAGTTTGGGGTTTTTTTTGAAGCAGGAATTCCAGAAAGCTGGATAACCTGCCAACTATTTTATCCTGGAGAAAAATGCCTTGCAACCCCCAGGTCTCAAAGGCAGATCTCAGCAGGAGTGCCCAACAACCACAGTTGCTGGAAGAACAGAAAACGTTTCCTGTGGCAATGCATTTAGGAACACTTAAAAGGCTCCCTACTTCTGAATGCCTTTTAAGTCAGATCCAACCACTCCTCTGTCACTCCTCTCTGTCACTGATGCAAGTCTGAAAATCCTGCTTCTGAGCTTCTAACTGAGACCTGGCTCCAAGTGCATCCCTGGTGAGACTGGAAGCTTGAAGAAGCCTTTTGGAGTTAGGGCTCTCTATGCTTCCAGATTCCTTACTGCCCCATAAGCACTTCAAATCACACAACCTTAGACAGGATTCCTAACTGCTAATTAATGTATTGCCATGATGATACAGACGCCATAAGGGCACTGCAGCAATGAGACTGACAAATGTGTGTTAATGAATGGCCACAAACACCTGGGAACTTTGCTGCAGAAGGGGAGTGTTAGTAAGTATTCCTGAAATGCCTTACTGAGATTTCCAGCCTGCTGGAAATCTGAAATATTTGGTTAAATTTCCTTTTCAACTGTGCTTACATTTCAAGCAAAAACTCCATCCTTCCCTACTGAATAATGTTCTGCAGGAATTGGGAACACCATTTTTTAGGGGGCTTCTATAAATCTACTGGGGTGCATCCATACTCTTCCTGAGGGAGACTTTGGGTAGAGTTAAGACTTGTTTTCACCAAAGGCAGAGCCTGAATACTTTTGTGCTGGATTTTACAACATCTCAAATTGTTTGTTTTTACAAATACTCCTCCAGCTCTTTAATGTAATCCAAAATATATCTTCAGATAATAAAGAAATGTCCACAAAACAAAGCAAAGGTAGGTTGTTATCCTGGATTACTAAACTTCCTATATCAAAATGAATTACAAGACCTAATACAGTTCTACTGTTAGGACAGTCCTGATTTATATTAGTTTGTGCTAATAAAAGCATCTCCACAGCAACCCAAGAGACACTACTTAGAAAGGCAAATCAATTTTCATTTTTAGAAAATTAGCCAACAAATTGGTGTGTCTTGTTCTTATAGAACAAAAGGGTTATTTAGATAACATAAATTACTAGTTAAGACACATAACACGTTATCTGTATTTAATGCACATAAGTATGGATACTTTCACCTAACACAGAGAATGTTATGTGATACGGTGTAAACTGGAGACTACTTCCTGAGTTGTGAATTACTGACTGAGTGACTTCAGTGCATTTTGTGGCTTATGTACAAAATATGTGTTACAAGACTGTATCTAAAATCCTGCTGGATTCATATATTGTATAGGAGAGAAAACCAATGCATTTAGAGGTTTCCCACAAACTCACATCAAGATCTGGAACAGATGAAACTGGCTACCTTCCCAATGCAACCTGGTGAAAAATTATTCAGCAGTATTTTTTTTCGAGTGGAAAAAAAAATTAAACACAAATAATGAATTCCTATATTCACAGAAAAAAAAAAAAAACCAAAACCCAACACATTCAACTTCCCTCACCCACCAAAGGTGCACAAAAATTACAAAATGAGGCAGGAAGTTAATTTTTGAAACATAATGGACATATAAAATGACAAATGCACCAAGACAGTTTCTGCCATATTAAAAGAATCTCAGTGCATTCTGATAGGTTCAACTTTCAGCTCAGCCTGCGACGGCATTTCTAGATCTGTACTCTCTTAGTATAGTAACAAGCAAAAATTAAAATGTGTAAAGGTATGATAAAAAATAAATAAATAAATTGAAAAAGCAGCTTGCTTAGGGTAAAGGGAACATGGCACTTTATCTTTTGACAAATCACAGAATCCCAGAATGTTAGGGGTTGGAAGGGACCTTAAGAAATCATTGAGTCCAATCCCCCTGCTAGCACAGGGTCACTACGTGTAGGTCACACAGGAACCCAGCAGGGCTTTAAATGTCTCCAGAGAAGGAGACTCCACAATCTTGCTGGGCAGCCTGTTCCAGTGCTCTATCACCCTCACAGTGGAAAAGCTTTTTCTTATGTTTACATGAGAAATAAGAAAAGGTATGTCTGCACAGGCCATTGATTTTACCTGATCAGAGGCTATTTTAAACCCCTTAAGTGTTACCACTGACCACATCGTAAGCTCTCCAGGTTAGCTGTGGAGTCAAGCAAGTGAATTTGAGCTACTTTTAAGAGCACAATCAAGACTGAACATTCGATTCTGCACTGATGTTCATAGGAAACACAGTCACATATTAGGTAGAAAGCAGCACCTTCTCAAGGTATGTTTTTATTAGCAAAGCTCATCTGTTCAGTATTAATCTTTGGCAGTGTGAATTTAATTTGAAATTCCAAGTGGTTCAGGACTGAAAAATAGTTTAAGCTTACTACTTAGTTTAATCTTACTACTCTGGATATGCTCTCAAAGTTCTTATAAAGGACTATAAACTAAGAGGTGGTTTAACAGCTTTCTGCTTTTCTGCTCTTAGCCATCATTTCCCATCTGGAATGTGGTAAATGATGGGGTGAGTACTTCAGGTACCTGAAGAATAAAAGAAAGAGTGATTGTTCCTCAAATAAATACACTATAACTTCTATTGCTTCCACATAAAATTAGCTGACAAAGCCAACTTCTACAACTAGAACAAAGATGGCCAATGTTTCACAGAAATAACCACTATTTACAGATGGAAAGGAGAAGACGACAAAACAGATTTAAAAGATTTTTCTGAGTTGATAGTTTTCATGCCAAAAAAGTCTTTACTAAGAGGAAAGGTGATCTTACACAGCTTATATTGTGCCAGAAGCAGGGAAGAAAACAATAGCACAGGTCTGATTTAAAGGCTCTAAAATGTAAGTAAAAATTCCAAACATTATGACTAAGATTCCAAATCAATTTTCCTAAAAGATTAACTAAATCACACAGCAAATAATTCACAGCAAACACTTTCTACTTTTACCGATGAATCGAGACAGCAAATTCTGTTTAACATTTTACATTCAAATTTTGCCAAGAACTTTTGGCCACAAAGTAGCAGTTCCCAAGAATCTGAAATCCCATTTTAATCCACCCTCCTACGTCCAAGTGTGCCTCACATCTCCTAAAGATAGTAAATCCACACACAAATTCAAAAATACATTTTGACTCTTTACTATAAAAGACAAATACGTTTAACCATTCTTATTTTCTCCTATTGTGAGTTCCTATTATTTGAGTAGTAAAATGCATGCACTGCCTTCATCATGTCTTCATTAATTTAAAAAAAATAAAAATTTGAAAAACAAACTGGCTTCTTCCTCCTTCAGTTCCAATCTTCTAAACATCATGTAGTGTAACAGCTTTTCAAAAAGACTGTACTGGAAATAAGAGGCTCAGAGAATTCTCTGATACACTATGCACCAGGAAAATTTCAATTTGTCACATGAAGTTGTCTGTTATTTTACTATTGTCAAAATCTTTTAAGTGATTAGTCTCTGTTTATGTAACTAAATTTTTGACACCGAATAAGTAAGTATTTGGTTGGCATCATGTAATAAAGGAGGCTGAAGTCTAAATAAGAGAATGATGCCTCAACAAAACCAACTACTGAAAAAATCTCTTAAAAAATCCATGAATTCCCATAGCTGTTATCAAGCATTACAAATAGTTCTTGTCAGAATTTACACCAGCAGAAAAAGTGCACAGAGACAGAAAGGAATGCCCAGATGATGGCTGTCTTTGGGTCTATGTCTTGCCTATGTCAGCCCCCTTACCCAGGCCTCCTTTGAGCCAGGCTTTACCCACCTGACCACAGGCTACTATTTTAGAGAAGCAGCTTCATTCGATGCACTGAAGAGACTTCCTCAAGTAATGGGTAGATACTGAGTATTTGGTTTTTGATATTCAGTGTATGGCTCTAGGCCTTGTTTACTCTTTAATTACTCAAATAACATTGAAAAAAAAATATTTCCCCAGCTTTCTATCATGCTAATCATGACTGCAGGCTATTTCGTGGCAAATAATAACCAACCACTTCACAACACCACCAGGGGGAAATGAGTATGCGTTATAATAACTTGTGCAGGTGAAAAAATATCCTGGCTAATTCACTTAATGTTTCCTTACTATTAAAAAAAATATTTTTTCATGTAGTTTCTCTAGATGGTTAACTTCTTTCTTATGTATCTCTGGTTCATTCTTGGGGCATTTTTCATGCTATACTGAAGACTCCAAGAGTCTGGCAGACACTAATTTAGTTATAAAATATTTTAACAACTACCCCACAACGGAAAATGAGAAAGCTATCTAACGTTGCATCAGCCATGTCCAAGCTTTTACATCTTTAATTTTTCAAAATAAATGTTATCTTAAGAAGGTTTCTGGGAGGGCTAGCGTAGGTAGGTTTTAATTTTTAAGCTTATGAAAACTGGGGGTATCCAGCCTTCCACTGCATAAGATGATGCTAACATGGTCATGAAGCATCAATAGGACTGGAACTTTTAAAGCCACCACACAGTCTCTTGAACCTTATCCTCTATGTGATATTGTAGCGGGGAGTAAAACGCACGGTTTATTCCCACATTTTCTATTTTTCTATTTTCTGACTTCAGCGTAATGAGGGCTATCATAAATTTTGCATGCAATTGAGGATATTGTAGAGAATATGCTCTCCTGGGCACAGATTCTCTGCACCAAGCACAATCCTTTCATGTTGTATCTCATTTCCTCAACCTTTTATCACAAGGTTCGAATTCTACTCCTTTTATCCAGGCATTTTCCACCCATTTACTCCTTAGTCTCTTCCTACAAGTTTTTTCCAGGCTTTGGGGATATTTTGCACAGTTAGTTTTATCCAACAGCACCTGCAGTCCCATGTCTTCTGCCCATATGAAACCCTCTCCTCATCCCATGTCTTCCCTGAGTCCCAGGTTTCCTGGTAATCCTAGCTACTCATTCCCCTTAGCAAAATCCAATCTCTTTTTCTCCTCCCAATGGCCAAATTTCAGTACAGGTTTCCAATCCTAACAGATTATTTGTCCAGATCTGTTCTGCACACCAAGATGCTGATTCTTGCTTTTGCTGTATTTATATCAAGCAGCTGCTTGGAACCACCATGGTATTTGGTGAACAGAGTCTTTAATAATGCTGCTGCCTGCTCAAATGACCAGACCTGAAAGAGGCTGAGGTAATGGAGACATTAGAAAGGTCTTCCTCCCTCCTCACAGTGGGGTTTAATATGTGCAGGTGGAATCTTGGGCAAGATTAATTGCTAAATATAGCTCTCTATTGAGCAAGTGCAAACAGACAATGCATTTTACCTTTTACTGATTTAGACAGATTTAGACAAGAGCATAAAAAGTAATGGGTACCAGGACCAGATCTGTTTATAAAAGTTTACTAGAGTTAAAAAAAAATTTAAAATCAACATATTTCTATAGTTTGTTCCTGGAAACAATGAGCTGTTATGGCTGAGAGTTTCTTTCAAAAAGACACCATACCAAACAAAATCTCTGACTGATTCAAACAACCTAAGAAATTTCAGCTAAAAGATTTAAATGGTTTTGTAAAACCATAAACAATTTAAAAAATCTATTTAATCAAACAAGTTTAGTAATAGATGGTACCAGTGTAATCTGCAGGTTAGAAGTCTATCAAATCATTTTAAAGTGGAGGAATGTATCAATTTACCAAAAAAAAATCTTCAGTCTGCTTTTCATACCTGATCACAGAAAACCTTTGAGGAAAAAATACCCTCTGCCATGAAGTATCAAATAACGAATTGCTTCAGATGCCACTGATCTTATATTCTTTAAGGAAATTGTGGGCTTTTTCCCCCAATCTTTGCACCAAATACCTTAGAGCATTTATTAATTACTGCTTTTACCTGGAAGTTACTGAAAATGCAGTGTAAAAGTTTTTGTGCCCAACTATTCATTGTTATTTCTGATATTCCTATTTCCCTATTGCACACCACAACTCTTTTCCCAAATCTAGTTGCATAAATGCATTTTGTTATATGCTCTATTAAAATTATTTCTAATATGGGATGTTGAAAAAAATGAATTACAAAAGTACCAGGACTCCTGTGAACTTCAGACAATGATTATCAGGATAGATGGCTACATTTACTACGAACACTGTCAAGTCTAACATAGATATCAGTCTTCTGAAAGTTTGGTAACACAGTTTTTTTATGCACACAGTCACAAAAGAAATTTCTGATGAAAACCACCTCGGATTACATAATTTACAGTGTCAAGATATTATTATACAAACACTCATTGAAAGAAGTGCTCTTTGACATTAAACAGAAGGCTGGTAATAGGACACAAATTAATCTGACATAGTACCAGAGAGCTTAATGGTTACACAAGTTTTTAAGCAGTCTTTTACTTGCCATAACTTATTGTTTCTAATGCATTGCTGTACTGGATGTAATAATATTTTCACACAAGAAGCTTGATTTGCATGGAAAGTCTATACTCTTGCTCTGCATATGCACAGACAATGGAGATGAAATAAAAGCTAAAGGACACTTCAAGCAACTGCAGCAAAAGGGAACAAAAACATTGGCACAATCTTAAGCTGTCCAAGCAAAAATGAAGTTAGCCCAGTGCAGCCAAAAAAAGCACCTTAGAAGGCTTTTTTGAGCATGACTGGTAAAACATAACATAGCATTTTGTTTCTATCCATACCATCTATACCCACTACTAAAGGAATTCACCAATATGCTCTCTGTTGGCACAAATATAAAAGCACAGGTGAATACACATGCAACACAAAATTACATGAGCCTGGCAATAGCCTCTCAGTTTGCCAGGGAACTTACTGGCTTGGATGGATGACTCAATAAAACTTCAGGATGCTAAAGAGAGAAAGAAGATAGGAAAAGATGGGGAAAATTTGGAATAGGAACAGTGTGAGAGAGAAAAAGAAAAGATGCAACATGAATTTAAAATAATAGCTGCAACATTAATTTAGTTAGAGAATAGAATCTAAATTTGTGTTTTAAGCATGTATTACTAACCAGCTTTTGAAACATGAGAAACATGAAGATTCATCCTCGTGCAAGTTTGATCTTGATTTCTCAGTATAACAGTTTTGTCCAGTCCTGAAATACTTAATGTAGTCTTGTGTTTGGGTTTACAGATTACAGTTTTACAGGTTGAATGGGATTTTGACTTCTAGCACTTCGCTTAGATCAAGCACAAGACAGCTAACTAGTTAACACGACTAATGCAGTAACTGACATTATCTGAATGCTGAACACAACTCCTGGGTTTTTCATTTTATTTTTACAAGAAGTCCTGACTTCCCTGGTAGCCTTTTTCTTTGTAGGTTGCTACACGGAATACATAATTTATCATCCCCTCTCGAAAAAACAAATCATCAGTGGAGAACAAAAACCCAGTATTTCTACCTCATCTAGCAGTATTATCAGTAATATTCTCAACTGTGACAGATAATCTATGTTAACAAAAATAAAAACACTAGAGCCTGTATGAGACTAACGGAGCTAAGTCTTGGAATCTGACTTTTCATTCAGTCATTTTCTCCTGTCTTTTGTAAGATAGTATCCTCTTGAACCTGAAGGAAGAACACCACAGCAGAAAAAAACCAAAACATCGTCTGAGTGAGGCTGTTGAATCTAGATGTATTTTCCTGGCACGGGATCACTCCTAACATTCTCTTATGAAAAGTTCCTAGAACTTCACCTAGGGAAAGTTTGTTAACATACAGTTTTGGACCAGGTTCTCTAACCTTGATCCTTTTCAAACGAAAATTTCTATAGGGAGAAAAACTATGCACTGGAAATTATGACAGACAAAAAATCCGTTCATCTTTGCTGGAACAAATTTTATTATTAGTTGGCCTCTCCCAGGTTAGAAAAACAAAATTAAACAAAGCAGATTGGATGGGAAGACAAGAAGAAAAAGTTAGGAAAAGGGTATTCTAAAGAAAAACAAATAGAAGAAAACTTCTATTATAAAACTTTCTTTAAAATAGAATTTTGGAAAAAAAGAATTCCTAAGGAAAAAAAAACCAACAAACCAACCACACAACATAGAACCACTTAAGAAAAACAGGGAGAGAGCCCCTTGTGTGTGATTTCCCCCTAATGATTCCATCTCAGCAAAAAATGAGCCTATTTAAGGCAGGACACCAGGCCATGTAAACTCAGCAGGGATTCATGGCTTGCTTTCAGCATTCAGAACCTCCCACAGTATCTCCTAGTGGCAGCAGGCTGACAATTAGCACAGAAGCAATGACAGCAGAATAACTGCATCATTAAGCATCCAAATTTGTGTAACTATAGTATCATTATTAAAAAACCTCAAGCTTGAATATGAAAAAACTCCGCTTTTATTTGCTAAGATGGGGATCAAGATAAAAGAGTTATTAGGAAGAAGAGGAATAGTATCAATGAGAACTGGACACCTAATCAAACACTGGAGACTGATTACATGGACAGAAAAATAATACCAGCAACTTTTCAGCACCTCTGCACCACAACTGGTTAATAGTATTTCATTTTAGTATTAAGTTAAATAACTTCCACAGAAAAAGTGGAAGCTTGCAGTGTTGAAGATTTCTCAAAGGCTCACTGTTTAAAGATTAACAAGAAGGCTTTTTCCAAGAACTGCCCAAATCTTTTTTATCTAATCGCTTCACAGTAGTCCAATTCAGTCTCTTCTTAACTTCTAAGGCTAATGGATTTAACTGAGAGTACTGATCAGGAAAAATAAGAGGCAAGGGAAACAATAATGATATTAGATATCTCTGTGAAAACTTTGAGGAAAACAACCTAAAAGGAAAAGCTTTTTGTCATTTGCTGTGAAGAGCTATACAAAGGAGCCCTTCCTGCACAACTTATGCAAGAGAGCACTCATGTAATAAAACTCAACATAATAAACCTCTAATTTTGTATTAAGCTAATACTCCTGTGTAGCCATTTGTTTTAATTGTGACAGTTGACCATGCAGATGTGTAAAACTGAGTTTTTAGAAGCTTTAATGTGGAGCTGGATTATCTATCATGACTGTTTGAGGGCTGGCAAGCCTTGAAAATGTCAAACTACCTGAATAAACATCTGCTATGCATTTAAAGAGAGAAAGCATTTCAAAACTATTTTTCTATTTTTCTTCAAGTAACAAAAAATGGCAAAAAAGGTTAAAAAATATCTAAACTTAGTATAAAACATATTCAATGGTTGCTAACTACATTTATTCGAGTGGGTAAGAGTAAGAATGACTTGGTTTGAGAAATCAAGGAGGATTAGTGGTTGAAGTGGGCTCTTTCATACAGCTTGAGCAGCAACAAATGCACTGCTAATTGTATGAAAGCATACCTGGATCGTAGAGCTTCAATTCCTTTATGAAAAGCCATTGTGGACCGACTTCTTATCAACAAAAAAATCTTTCAGTTGAATTTGAACTTTCCCTTGAATAAGAAGCATGCAGTAGCCCAACATGACACAGTACTTAAAAAAGAAATAAGGAATCGATGATTTTGTCTCAGTGGGACTTGAGAGAATATTTTAGGGTCTCTGCACAGGAAACAATTGTCCAACTGCCCTACTATGCAGTAACACCTGAAGCAGAGGAGCAAATATTGAGAGCATTATGGAAGGTTTTTATACTGCAAATAGGTGCTTGGCAGGTTATCGATTTTTTTTTCCTTGTAGCGCTGAAGCAATCCTAACTGAATTGAGGTGAGGTAGCTTCTTTGGATGGGAAGACCTGAATCTGTTTGTGTTTACAATTCAATTAATTTATATTCATTATTTTTCACAGAACCTAATTAAGAATATAGTTATTTGTTCCACAGTTGTTCTATGCAGTAAACAGTGCTCTTAACATTTGAGATATTTACCCAGCTTAACCCTTAGGAAAAGAATCGCAGGAGAATAATTCACTTTCTTAATTATTCCCTTGAAAAAAGAGATCAGATTATAAAAATATATGTTCTTATGAATGGGCTCAGTGTCCTTATGTAATGTTCCTGGATACCAACTATTAAACACAATTCTCTCTAAAATGGAATGAGTAGAAGTAGGCCTAAAGGAATTATAACAAAGAGCTGTCATCACAGTGCAAATTAACTGCATGTTCATCTTTTAGCTGGCAGTGCTTTACCAGATTTAGTTGACCTCCACAGCCACTGATGCTTCTGATAAATTCTCATTGCTTATAGTGAGGAAAGTGATCCTAGAGGAAGCAGTGCAAAGCAGTACATTTAAAAATGCTAAATATAAAGACACATTCCCTAAATAATTGAATTTTCACATATGGCTTTTCATAACCTAACTGTTATATCCTCTTCCAGTTAGGCTTTTTTGTGGGTTTTTTTTAAGTCACCATAACATTTTCCACTGCAGCTGTCTGCCTACAAACTAATATTACCACCCAATTGCTATAGCAATTTCTGGCAAATTTAATCTACATTTCTCAACTCATTATCAGTAACACACTGACAAAGGATGAAACTGCTACTCATGACAGAGAAATCAAATCAAAGGGTCCTTCAGGACTTCTGAAATACTCACCTGCTCTATGGCACACTGAAAACAGCATGTGAGACTGATTCATACAACTATGTATTCTTGCTATTGTGTTTTGTTGGTGCTGAATAACAGAACTGTTTATTTTGTGTAAGGGAATTAAAAAGAAGGGCAAACATGGGTCGAGTATGTGAGTCGAGTTTCACCATGCAGCATTCTCTGGTGCATTAACATCTACCTTGCACACATGCAGCAGAAATCCTAAACGGGTCTTACATGTCTACTCAGAATTTAATTTCACATTCACTTGGGGAACCAGGACATAGTTCCAAATTATAGCATAGGCACTCCTCTTCAATTTCTTTTAAAAAGTGAGTTGCCTTTTGTCTTGTTCTAATTTTATCAATTGCAATGCCAACATAAGACAAACATTCTGTTCAAATTAATTAGCATGCTTCTAATCCTGTATTATTCTTCTTAACAGCAAACTCCTACCAGTGTTTCAGCTGTGACTAGCAATGAGATTAAAACAGAAGAACACAGGCTTTACTGGTGGTATATTATTTTCATTTGTTTATATGCATTCCTATGGGCCAGGCCAATCATGTTTCACGATTTAATTGCATTAACACCTACATGTGTTACTAATTGCTATGTGAAATGTGTAGCTGTTAAATTTTTATCTGTTACACAATTTTAATGGCACAATTACCATGATGAACTGTACTGAAGAAGAATAAGTCTTGAATTCCAAGAACCTGTTAAAAAAAACCAAACATCCCACAGCACTGTTATTACATGTAAATGAAGTCCAAAATTAGCACTCGTGGCTGAAAGTTTTCTGATCAGCTTAGCTTGTCAAATGGTTGGCATGGGCAAAACTTCCCAGTACTTTTGAAAAGCGATTCTAAGAATTCAAACTCAAGACTCAAAATTTTTAGTGTAGACATGGCCAATTTGTCAGACACTGAATATTCACATGACATATGCAAATATGAAGAGAGATTACCTTCTTCAATTGATTTTCCATTTTCAAGCATTCTTCCTTTTTCTGTTCCAATGCAATTTCCAGTGTCTTAAGTCTTGAATCTTTCTTCAGTCCTGATGAAGCTAAGGATGAAGCATGTTCCTTCAGATCCAGTAATGATGACTAAAATAAAAGATGTAAAACAACTATCAAGCAAATACCCTTTATGTACAACTGTTTCTTATGTTGTCTTTATTTTCTTCCTACCCCTTCATGCTATGTTCAGAATCCAACTTAGAACAAAATATTGTCAGGATGTTCATGTCACTGACTTAAGACAGCCTGATTTGATTCCCAATTTCAGAATAAAAATAACATGTTGTCTAACTTAATCTAAAAAGAATTTCTAAAGATGGAAGATCCTGTAAACTCAGCCTAGTGCTTCACTGACAGTCATGTTTAAAAAAAATTGTTTTAAATAAAACTGTACTTAAAATTTTAAGTAGTTAGCAGATTTAGCCACAGTACCTAAAACAGAGTGTGCAAAGCTTTTCTGCATATAGCTGCTATGCAGTAAAACAGATTCACGCTACTTATCTCCAAAAGTCATTTCAACTTCTTGTTTTCTGAACAATTTTTGTGTTGGTTTTTTTCCTGTCTAATGTTGAATTCCATGTATATAAAATCTTAGCACTTCCTTGGTGCATTTTACTTTGAGTTTCAAAAAAAAAAAAGATTTCAAGTAGACTTGAATGTTACAATTTGAAGACAGGAACAGAGAGCATTTTATATTTCTCTAATATACTTAAAACTGATCCGTCTAGCCAACTGGCTCAATACCAACAACCAAGTTAACTATCAAAAAAGGACTCTTCAGGGTCAAAAAAAGAAGCTGTATTGTCTCCATTAAAAAAATAAACATTACTTATACACTTTTGGCACCCAAAGCTTTGATCAGCCTCTGTCCTTTCCTCCCTATATTTGACAGGAACAAGTTTGTTCCCTACCTTCAGTTGCCTATAATCACAGCTCCAGATAATGCTATCAATGACCATCAGTCATTCACTACTAATATGATTAACTGCTGCAGACTAGGGGACTGTGTGCTATTCTGAAATATTCTACAGTTCTGAAATATTTATGCTTTAAAAAATTCTCAAACAATATATTCTACTAGATACTTTGTTGAAGGACTATTACTATAAATTAAGAGTTTTGAGCTAAAAAGTAAAGCATATATATACAGCAAAAAATTCTAACACAACAGATTAATTTTGGCGGTCAACCTCTTTCTCTGTGAGATCTCCTTGTAAAATGCTGACTCTCTCTTTCAGGTCCTTAATGTCCTTCTTGTAGTTGTCAATCTCTTCCTGTTTTTCTCGTTCATCTCTGTCACGTGTCTCCTTTAGACGCTCAATGGTCCTCTCCTGACAAGAAAAAGCACTTCTGTCAAGAAAATTCCTCCGAGTCAATTCAACTTCTGAGAGTTCTTATAACATTTCATATACACTTGGAATGAGGATTGCAGTGATACTGGCATTTTCTTTTCAGTTGTAAAACAGATCCTCAAGGAGGACACTTGAGAAATCTATGGATTCATTGATAAGAAATATGAGGCTTTCCATATCTCTGAAAGCTCACAGTACTTTACAATGCAGCACAATTTATCTGATCCTGATAAAGTTAACATAGGCCAGCATACGTTACACATTGCTTCTTTACTTCTTTTAATGTTATTTTTCCAAAATGACTCTTCAGAGAGTAAGAAGTGTAGTGCATATGTGACACCATGGTTGATTTACAGTAACAAATGGCAAAAAAGCAACTCTTCTGTACACTTGAAGTCAATGGAGCTTTGGTTATCTTGGAAGCTGAAGAGATGCATGCAAATTCCCCAAACTCAGGCAAAGGTTTATTAAAGAGTTTTACATTTATAGAATCTGACAGACTAGGAGCTGTAATCCTGGGTCTCCAAGTATCAAGAAAACATATAAAGTCATTTGAAACAGAACACACCACAACAGAACAGACTAGGCTGTTCCCGCAATCAGCTATCACCTGAGAACTGAGCAAGGGTAAAAAACCATGAGAACAATAAAGCTACAAAAAAAGTGAGACTGAAATATAGCGACATCAGGATAACTACTAATTTTGATTTAACATCAAGAATCAAAACTCTGTTTCAGAGAACCAAATTTAGAAAATAAATTAATTAATATATCTGAGCTTGGGCTGGGCTATGGGCTAGCCACACGCAGGGCCTGCAGCAGCTTGTGGTGAGGGATGGATGGTGGTATCACCCATGCTCCCTTCAGCCCTGAGACAGGAGGTCACTGTGCCACTGCACTAGGGATGTCCATGGAACAGGCAGAAAATTTATCTATAGAGGTTATTAGCAGAAGGACCTATCAAAGGAAGGGCCTCAGGCTTCCCATACTCACTTTTTCTGCCAGCGCTTCTTCCAGCGTGGTCAAGGCAGTGTCAGTGTTTGTGGTGTCAGCCTGCAAGGATTTCACTCGATCCTTTAAGCTGCTCATTTGCTTCTCCTTGTCTCTTAGCTGTTCCTGAAGATTTTCAATCTGAAAGAGGAGGAGTACATTTTAAGAAGACAGCAAGAAAAATCATGAAAAATAATCTTAAATTCTTTTAAACATATCCTTAAAGCAAAAGAAGTAGGCATAGTTCCTATAATCCTACATCAAAACATCAAAACCACATTAGCAAGGAATGAGTAACATCTCCAGTAATTGGGAAGGAATTCAGAATAAGACAGACTAAATAATATTTACAAGAAAAATACAAAGAAACAGAATTATTCCTACTTCCCAAGGATGTCGGACCCTGCATGACTGAAGGATGATCAATGTATTAACAGTATGACAAGAAAAAATATATGAAAAACATTACTGCTTATATAAACACAAAAAGACACTTGATAATTATGAAGCTGAGAAAAAGTATTATTTTACATATTGCCTTTGGTACTGTCATATTCTTTCCTGTACTGGCATGTTGCTTTTTAATCTTACACGATGGTTTGCTATATGGTGCACTAACACACAGTAGTAAAAAATGTAGGTATAGTACACAGTGGGTAGAAAATATATCAGCCTTGTTTTCTGTGAGTGTAGAATTCTATCAGTTTATGAGCTCTTAATATACCTTTTGATAGACTGAGAAGACCTGATGCTAAACCCTTTTTGTGCATACACACATCACAAGAAACAGACACATTAAGATTATGATAACCTGTTGATAACAAATATATCACCAAAGGATTAAACTGGGTAAAGATTTCTCAGTTGCTTCCTTCTGGTTGTTGTTACTGACAAGTTCTTCTTGGGTCAGCAAATGTATGAACAGGTGAATGACACGTGGCATGTAAGGTAACTATCTCCTAAACACTTGCAGCAAGATAATCTCTCAAAAACATCTGTAAGAATCAGTGTAGCCAGACAACCCCATTTGGTAAGCTAAATTAAAGCATTAAGTAGTCTTTTTGCTTCAGCTGTTGAACAGCAGTTAGCAGCTCCTTGATTACTGGAAATAGAGCAATTATCCCCACATTTTACTCTTCAGCCCTCAGTTTATGCTGGTAAAACTGAGCTCCTGTGATAACAGAACAAATTAGTATTTAAACACATCTTCTACATCTTTGCTATCTCCATTAAAATGAAACCTGGAACACAGTTTCAGAAAATGGTCTAGATCTGTGATGATAAAAGTAAAAGATTTTGCAGGAGGCTGGACATCTAGTCACATATAACAGTAGATGTTTTTAAGTAGAAGCTAGCAGAAACCCTTGCTGATGTTTCTTTGTAGCCCATAGCTATGGAATGAGTCTCCTGGTGTAAGACTCTTCGTATGGTCTTTTTTTTAAAAAAATTCCTGAAAAAATTCTTTAATGCAAGTATATGTAAACTTGTTATCCACCTTTTTACACAATTTATACATAAGTGATAGCAGATAAACTACATAAGCTTTTTTTTTTTTTTAAAGGAATGCACTGAAATTGTTTTTTGTTTATCTTTGTCACTAGCTTCTATTAAAAAGAAGTATTTAACCTTTAAGCTATGCTTCAAATGTACATTTGGTCACAACACAAATCACACTGCAAAGCAAATTTGAAAGACCATCAAAAAAACATAACCACTGACATTCCATGGGAGTCAGACATAAATGTAAGAACTGAAAAATCCTTTATACCTTCAGATCTATGATTCAGTGCTTTACTAGCACATGCTTGTAACCCATGGAGCTTAAGAAGGAACTCTGCTAGTACAGATTGAAAAGTTCTCCTGGCACCCACACCTACAGCTCCTGAGGAGGTAGGATCCCCAGGAGCAGCCTACGTGGCTGCTTTTGACCTTAGGAGCTTTCAGTGTCGTCAGCTGTCTAGACAGGCTGGCTGTTTAGACAGCCAACCATGAAAATATACTACAAAGAAGGGTGAGCTATTCTTAGACTCATGTTTACTTCTGGAGGTGAAATGCTCTTTCAAAAGGTTCCAATTGGCTGAAGAGGGGATAGTGTCGGGTGACTTTCTGCTGTGAGCAAACCACACAGAAGAGACAGCTAAATAATTAATTTTCAGCATATATTGAGGTGCTTGCTAAGGCAGCACAAACGTTTCCACAAGTACAGGATGCATTTTCATGTTTCATTCAGACAGTTCAACAGCACTGCTACATCTTCCCATTGAAAGTGCACCTTACAGTATTCCAAGAAATAAAAGTAAAGTAAAATAAAGTAAAATAAAATAAAATAAATGCAAGTTGTAGAAAGTGTGAATCTGTGTATTTTTTCAGTCTACATGCATACTTTTCAGTCCAGAGTAATGAATGATGTTTTTTGTTATCATCCTGGGAACAGCAGATACACTGAAATGTTGTAAGTCATGCTAATACCTTAGCACTACCTAAGGAACGCACTCTACCTACAATTGTGTCTTTGCAGGGTCAGATAACTGATGTTCCCCAGCAGAGAGATGCCCTTAAAACTACAGAAACTGGATCAATTGTTGTATCCAAATTATAACACTTCTATAATAATAGATGCAATATTTAATTTATTACATCGTATAAAACTGTTGCCTTTATTCCATTTTTCTCCCAAATCAGCACTACTATACATATAATAAAATGTAGGCTCACCAAAAATACATACTAAGAAAAAAGAAAAAAACAATCTATACTTGGCTAATATAGTAAATGAAGAATTACACTTCAATGTGCTTACAAGTAGCTTTAGAATCTGTTTCAAAAATAATACATAATACATATATTTGTTTTACTATCCCTTTTTCCTACGCAACCAACCAAAAAAGTAATTCTAAACAAATTCTTGAAGAACAGAAAGAAATAAAGCAAGTATAACCAAAAGAGGGTCTTTGTTTCCTCCCTGGCAAAAGATTAAATAAATCACAATGGAAACACCAAGCCCTCTGGAAAACATTAAGGGACAAGAATTGAACCAGCACTGTTTAATCTTTAAATATTTGGAAGACAACAAATTTCCTCTGAAATGTTCTATAAATCTAAGGAATATGTATTACTGTACAAAATTTCCAAAAAGAAAAAATAAAAAAAAAATATATGCTATTATTAGATTATTACTAATCTTAATTCTTCCCATATATACTTATTTTTCAGGGTAAAGACAGCTGTCTATGGATAAGCTGGCAACACTCAGCTTACTGTAAAGGTACACATAGATACATACACTGGAATAATCTGTTTGGCATACTGATTTCCACATCAATAATGATTTACTGAAATATTTTTTTCCAACATTACCAGTTGTCAGGCACTATCATATTTCAACCTGGGTGATTTATTTCTAGTTGTGTGGAACTAATTATTTTGCTTTCCAGCCCTGAAGCACAGGCGCGGAGGCAAAAGTAGTCTTCTCTGGCATTCTGTTCCAAAGGCAAGGAAACATTCTACTTTTTGCAAAAAAAAAACCCCAAAAACTTCACTGAAAACTCCAAGCAAATGCAAATTAAAAACAGCCCAAGGACTTACATGAGACCCATCCAGTTTAATACCCATCAAAGCCACTAGATTCCAAATTCTTTTAGTTAGAGGTTACTACTGGATCCTTTGCATCAGGTTTCAACCAAAAAGCTCTTCTGTAGAACTGTTGTGAACCCTAGGATATTTAGAAATTGAACACCTGGAAAAGAATTTCTATTTTACCAGTGAATTTCAAATTAGAATAAATCAAGTAGGTTACACTAGAAAATTGAGAGGGATCTGAATTTAAGAAATTTTGTTCCTAAACTTTATTAATGAGAGATCACCTTAAGTCCTGAAAGACTGTTCAAGAAAGCTATACTATTTGATTCATAAATAGTACTATGTTTCTGAAAACAATTCTTTGGAAACCATAATGAAAGCTTATTAGCAGATATTAGTGGTCAGTTTTATAAGATTAATCTGCAGTTTTATAAATGTCACACGGAAGGAACTTTTAAGTAGATTTTTATCAGCCAGAAAAGCAGTTCAGCTATGTTTACATAAATAGTCTCTAAGGACAATTCCATCCTTTTTATTTCCTTTCGCCTTGCTTTCCTTTGCATACCTAATCATCCTTTGGTAGCACCAGTTTGCTGACAGATCACTGCAAAGTAGAACTAAGAAGAACAGTCACCATAAACTGAGCTGTAATTATGAGAGCTTCCAAATAGTAAAGACCTTTTTCTGTACTGTCATACTACCTATAACAGTGTTTAAACCAGATGTTTCAAATAATATTCTGAGACTGTTAATACATTAATACATGTTTGCAACCCTTCTGTCCTGCTAGTAAATAGGTTGAATTTTCTTCAAAACTTTAAACACAATCCTATGACTACAGTCTGTTGTTTCTGAAAACTGATACTGAAAGGCATTTTCCTTACAAGCTTCTAAGGAGTCTCAAGAATAATTCAAGTCAGAGAAAAAGAAAAAAGAAGTCAAGACTCCAAAACTGAATACTGATTTGCTATATAACCTAAATTCACATTTTCAGGGGAGCCAACATATATGTTCTTAAGCTATGTCTCAGTTCCTAACCATATGCCTAGAAAAAAATTATGCATTAGCAATAAATCGCATCCTTTGACAGCTGTAAACCAGTTAAATTTAGTGAAGAAATTGCTTCATTCTGAGGCAGTTCAAGAATATCCATAGCCTAGCCTAGTCAAAAGCAAAGACTTTAAATTGTAAAATCCTACCATGGACACTGGCCAATCCAGAACAGGGTTTTGAAACAAGGGGTGCAGAAGGAAGAACTCTTTCCAACCCGTTAATATTGGTTACACCTCAAAGCACACAGGCTTTAATATGAATAGACAATACTTTATGTAATATGCAAATTAAATAACAAAAGTATTCATACAATATTTGTTACAGCAACATGTGAGACACTTGGTTAAATACATACAGTTAACTACATAAACTATTAAAAAAAAATATCTACCACTGGTTTATCTTAGAGCTTCATCGGATGACCCCTTGTTTTTGCTGGTATTCATTGGCTAAGAAAATTTATTCATTATCCTCCAACAAGATTTCAACCTGGTTTTGTTAAGACAATTTATTGGTTCCAACCTAAGTCAAACAAACTCATTCATCTAAGTAACTCAAAAAAGAACACCGCTGTTATAAATAACAAAACAAATTCTTTTAGACTTTGCTTCTCAACTGCAATGAAACACTTTTATATATTACCCATTTACTTCATATATGTTAAAATGTGACTTCTACTGAGAATTCTGAGAAGACTCAGAAAAAACTGACAACAAAGTTCATTACAGAAAAAATACAACTACTATAATTTGGAATTCAAAATAAGGAAAATCAAAACCACTTTATTGTGGAAGGCTGATAAAACAAAAATTGGAATGTGTAAATGCTAATTTAGATCTGATATTTTGTTTTGTATGAAGCAGAATAAAACTAAGAAGTTGTGACACTGCTTTCAGAAAATCAAGCTGCACAAGGTTATATGAAATTTAAAAAGTGTCAAGTGAACAGCCTACTCTACTATGAATTAAATTTCTTTCCTTGGATAAACTAAGTACAGTGTTTTATTGATTACTGTTGTGAAACACTCTTTATTATATAGCAACTTGATCTTATATAGCCAGGAACAGTGATACTATTTTCCTGACTTGCCTTACTTGGTGCTACAGAGTAGGGATACCATAACTAGACACATCCCTGCTTAGATACATACCCAGCGCTGCACAACAGATTGCATTCTCTTTACAGAAAAAAGGGTGATGGGAGAAGACATGAAGAAAGGAAAGGCTTTACTCATCACAGGCCTGCAATACCCAAGAATGGAAATCAGGGAGCAGGAAAGACCATACGTTAAGGCAGACAAATGGATAGGATGGGAACATGGGATTTAATGTTGACTATAAAGGAAATCCTCACCGCAAATTAAACTCCATTTACAAATCATTTAGGATCACTCAAGCAGAAGGCTTGAACAAAGATTTAAAATGAGATTTGGATTCAGACACTAAATTACTTTGTCCAAATCACATTAAAATGATCAAAGAAATACTCTAAGGTAAAACTGTGTTAAATCAGAGGGGAGAGCTCTGGAAAGGAGGGATCCATGCCCAGTCAACTGTGATTGTCTTGTTTTATTCTCCTAGAAAGGATACAGAGTAATGAATAGGAAGGGATTAGGAAGTCATACTGTAAATAACACAAGAAACTGTGCATGCGTGGGTATTCATCAGTATTTATTTATCACTGTTCTCATAGAATTACCTCAGAACATACAGTGATAGGTGACTAAATATCAAAGTCTCAAATAAAATTCTTTCACATTCCATCTTCAAAAAATGTATTAAACCAACATATTAAATTAATATAATAATTTGATAATATTCTTTCCATTTTACACCACAGGCTGGGCTAGGCAAATCAACACTCCAATTTATACTGAAAATACAGGCTGGGAGCAACAGAGAGTGGCCCTACTCATCCAGAATTTCTGTGTCTAAAACCATCCTCCAGACATCATTGTCAGAAGGTATCCAAGCCTGCTATCATATAGAGGAGCATCCTAATTATCAAATGTGTGCTATTCTGGGACAAGGTGAGCTTAGTTTCCCCTGGTGACGCTACTCCATACTGACCACCTTTGGATAAGTGAAATCACAGGCTTGATAGCTACTCATATATTTGTGCCTCATGACAGTCCTAAATGACTGTCTAAATACTGTGCAGAGAACAACCTTAGAAGACTGTCTAGCCTAGTGGATTCAAAATTCACTCTTGAATCCAGGAAAATATTGATTTAAAGTGAAAAATTACTCCTTCCTTGTTCTACTGAAGATCCCTAAGTTGGCTAATGCAATCGGTAATGTCTGTTCCAGACATAGCTCAGACAATTCCCCCGGGAGGAGAAAACGCCTGGATGCCTGGTGACCAATGCTTTGGAAATTGTGAAGTCTTGCAACCCAGAGAGCAATGAAAAGCCATGAGAGGAAGACTGATGTAAGCAACCCCAAAAATGGCACACGCCCTTGCTTTTCCTGCCTCTTCAATCACAGCAAACTTTGTATTTGTCCAGCACGACAGTGAATACACCAACAAAGCTTATTAGCTTTATCTTGCCAGAAAAGCTACACGTTTAATTTATAATGAAGCCAAGAGGCCCCACAGTTGGCTGTTTTCCCAGATCCCTTCAAGAAACCAGAATCTGTCAGTCCCACTACCAATGAGTAATGTTTCATCTTGCCAATCAAGAGGTTATCTCAAGGCACAAGAAGGACATAATATTAAATTACTGCTCTTCTTTGAGGAATACTAAAAAAAAAAAAAAGACTCATTCCATACATGACAGATTTGCTGAATTATGGTGTCATTTTTTTTAGAATGCTGGAGCACAGATAATACCAGAAACTCCAGTGGAGTTTTACCTAATGGTATTTTGATAGAGATGAAAGATTAATTTTCTCTAAATTTTTCTATTATTGCTCTAAATGATGGTAATACTTCTAACTAAAAATCTTACCCTATCTGGTAAAAAAAGAGACAAAGAATAACAAACAAAAAGAAAAGAGACAAAGGATAACAAATTAGACAGAACAGCTTCTGGAAATGTCTAAAAGCCATGAGTTTTAACTTTGTTATGTTCAGTGGTAGTCAGCAAGCCTACAACAGCAAGGCTTGAATGAAAGAAACAGTTGCAACAGAAGAGGTCTCATAACCCTCCAGGGAGATGAAGGGATGAATCCCCCATGACTCTACAGGACACATCTTTGAGGTCATGCCTGTCAGTTTTAATAAACAAGATGGCACAAGCCTGCGGAGACTTTAAGTCTTTCCTCTGTGGCATTTGAAATCTCAAAACCAGGTTTGGAACAACTTCAGTGGCATGCCTTGAGATCTGGAGTAAAAGGAGCAGAAGTACAGCTTTTTCTGACGGATATATTTACAGAAGTACTCTTGTATTTGCATAGCTTTTTAAGCCACAGAGTTCCTGAAGAAAAGTAGCTATTTCATGAGTCCTAGCTGAGCAGAAAGCCCAGCCTATCTTCATTTAACCTCCTTTCAGAAGCTGGGTTGATGGAGTAGACGATCCTGGAGTAAAGTGCTCCCCCTTAAATCCTAATCATTCAAGCATATAAAAAAACCAGAGAATAACCTTGCACACAGGTATACAACAGAGGCAAAAAGTTATTCAGAGGGCATAAGCTCACCTACTTTGTAAGTGTACATGCAGATCATCTTTATTGGGACAATCTTAACTTCGTTCTTTTCTGTATGGTTTGCACAACCAGCCATGCTGCAGGTTTGAACAGGACATCATGTACGGTGCTACCAGAGGATTCTTAGGCATTGTCATCTTACAGAGTCTCAAAGGGATATCTAACAATCCAGTCTGCATTTATTAATTCCTTAAAAAATATATATTCCTTCACCTGCTAGGCAATCTCAAGGCAACATCAAGGAACTGAATTAAGTGTTTGAGAATGCATCCCCTTCTCTATGCTCTCTTGCCTCTTCAGAGTTGGAGCAGAAGAGCTGCCTGAGGAGTTAAATCTACTTCACAGATCAAGGAATGGAAAGGAAATGATCCTTAAAATATAAACACTGCTATTGTACTCACTATGATCACTAATAATTTGAAACAACTGAGTTATAAATTTTATTTGCAGTCCATCTCTCCTGCCAAACAGCATTTTTTATCATTAGCATAGGATAATTTGATTTAATTTTGCTTTTTAAGCTTTTTGAAAAGCAGAGGGCATTTACTTCCTCTGGAGAAAGGCAGTGCTTCTTATCCAAAAGAGCAGGAATTCTGAATTTGGAGTCTTCCCAAATACTAGCTAAACAACTAATATCAGCATAGGCAAAAAAATACAAATATTAATTAAAAAAAAAAAAAATCATCTGTGTTTTTCCTTTCTCACATGTCAATTATCACACAGTGTCTGGGGAACTGCCAAAAAACCACTGCTAAGTTCAGACACTAAAACTTGCCTTTTATTTGCCTACAGCTGCACTGCACGATAAAAGGAGTGTTAACCTCTCCTCCCCAAGACAAAACATGACCTCCCCCCAAAGCAAGAGGTGACCAATTCACTGTTTTTTTCTTCTTTCAGGGTAACTGTAACTTATCTTTTGTCCCAAATGCTAGTTCTCTAAAATGCTTTGATTGCAAACTATTGATTTTTTTTCAGCCCTATTTCTTTTCATGCTGATCCAGTAGCACAGATAGACAGATGTGGCAAAGATAATAATGCAACACAATGTAATTTTTTTCAGGTTTTCTTATTTGCCCAGAATGGTCCCTATCTTATTTTTTGACATATTCCCCTTGCCTGGAGTTCTAACAACTGAAAATGAGATTTTATTCAAGATTTATTTTCAATGAAATGAAAAAAAAATATTCTGAAGCTCTATAAAACTTTTTGCATCAATTTTTCAGACATAAAGCTAAAAATTATTTCTGCACTCTCCAAATTTCTAGCATTTGCCCTATTTCTGTTGTCTCAAATAAAGTTACTAAGAAGGGGCATGACTGCAGGAGCTTAGCACTGGAAGGATTCCAGAATTTAAAATAAGAGCATATATTTTGGTGCCTGCTGGGTATCAACAGTGATGCTGATTGTCATGTTAATTTTTCAGATATCTGTTGCTCAAAACCTCCTTCTATGTCTTTTATTTGACCTCTAATCACTCAGTAGACTTTCATTACTTCGTATGGATTTAAGACTCACCAAAATGTATACTTTCTAGTTCACCACCATTAATCAGTATAATAATGATATTAATAGTTCATAAAACAAACTATGCAGTGACCTGTGTCAGTGGGTCCAAGCGAAGACCCAGTAGTAAAGTATGTACTTTAAATAATTTTTGTGTCAACAAGAGACACTGCAGAAAGTTGGTAAAGTATGGTTCTGGGCACCACTCCAAACAAATTCTTGACATTATCATCATAGCAGGTGATTACATATCTAAAATAGTCACAGATATTAAAAAATAAAAATAAAAAAATCATGAACATTAGTCCAAATGCCCAGCATAGTCATTTTGCTATGGCTATATCACTATATCAGTAGTATAGGTGATCTCCCTAAATTTTAAAAGCAAGTCAACAGCATTCTAAATGGGTAAATTATGCAAGTTAACAATTTGTCAATAAATGCCTTCCTTTTCAACATCTTATGGTTTTAGCTTTTTTAAAAATTTATTTTTACCTAGCATTAAAAAAATATTAGTGTTTAACATTTAGCTCATTAGAATACACATTTCAAAAATATTCTAAGATATGATTATATTCTAAGATATGATTTTCCCAAGAGTACTTGGGAAAAACTAATTGAATACTGTCCTCTAATTAATTCTTTATTTGGCTAAACTCCTTCAACATACCAAACTGTACTCCATACCTACTCCTAAGTACAAAGAACAGTTTTATGCTGCTGTTGTTTCCAAATATCCATGGAAAAATATTTAACAGTGCACAAGAGGAAAAGCTGGTTTTGTACCACATGCCTTTTGTAGTGTTTTCACTTTATTCAATTAAAATGCCAAAGTACCACTTAAATCAGGTTAATAAACTGAAAATAAGATCAGATAACCAAGTAAAAAAAAAACTAGTATGATCTCTGAAGGTAGTTTAAACTGTACTTTCTAAATCTTCAATTGGAATATACAAACTGAAACCTAATCTGTCTTAAATTCCAGTTTATCATCAGAGGGAGGAATAAAAAGACTATTGTGCATGGAGGCAAAAGTTTAAAGACTGCACTTTTGAAAAAAAAATAGGAACAGTCTGTGCATTTAATAAGGTGGAAACGTAAAAAAAAAAAAAAACAAAAAAAACCCAACAATAAAAAAAACCCTACAGTTTGTAAGCTTTAAGAGAAAAACCTTTACATGTGAGGAGTTACAAGCTTCTCAAGTTCCAGGTAGAGGGCAGATTTACCCTCTGTACAGTCAAAAAAGGATAGGCATATTTATCAAATAAGAATGTGTCTTCACAATTTTCTCTAGCACCTGAAATAGACTTTATTCGTGTTCTCATGACTTTCACAGTCTGCAGAGAAAAATGAGATCTAATCCTACTTCAGTATATTCTCAAGCTCTGCTTTTCTGTGGAAAAATATTAAAGAAAACAAGAAAATGCAAAGCCCAATCTATAGAAAATTCCAAACCTAGTCTTAGGTTCCAGGTCTAGAGAACCAACTCAGTGGAAGGCATCAATCCTAAAACTTCTAAGGACTGAATTGGTCCTCATTTCAGATACAAGTATTGTCAGCTGGATTCTCTATAAAAATATTCTTGCTAATTATAGAAAATAATAAAATATAGAACATATAAAAATATGCTTGCTAATTATAGAAACTGAAAAAAATAATATTTTGACTTTAAAGCCTCCCAATTTAACTGGTCATGTTAAAGGAAATGATTCCAACACCTTGAAGGCTGAAGTGAATTCAAACCTCTTGAAATGATTCTAGCTATTAGCAGGAAAGGTACTTTTCTATAGATAGGTTTTATGTTTCTTTGTTCAAGAAGCTCAGAGACAGGTTTACAAAACATTTTGAATTGCTGTTTATTATAGAGTTGTTATCTTCTGTTGAGCTATCTATAAGAACAAGATCTCCAGATCTTTACATCTAAAAGCTCGAGTCCTTACTTTCCAGTCTAAAAAGACCAGGTACTTAAAAGCAGCAGCAAACTAACCTCAAAAAACAGGCTAGCCTCATGAAGTGACAAGATGAAACCATCTTGTTATCAATTACGGTGGTCTCAAGAAAATAAGTGTAATAATGAGTGAAAAGGGAACCATTAGCACTGCCTATAAATGAACCAATGAAAGACCATCCTGAAGAGTTAACCAAAGCAAATTAGAAAATGTGTGAGAAAAACACTGTAAGAGTAAATGGAAGCAAAAGAATCTCACTGACATTTAACATTAAAGCAAATGTCAGATTCCCCACTTCCTGGTTAAACAGTCAGCTGGGTTCTCAATCAGTGTTTGGAGTGTGTGTGTGACCAATTTTGAAAACTAAGAGAAAGCACAGCAGAGTAATAGGAAATCAATAAGTATTTCTAAAAAGATGAACAATCAAAAAATGAGACCATGAAGATTGAAAATTAGGGCTCTGATGTAGATCTTTTGACTGACTTGTGGCTAAAATCCATGCCTGAACTTCCATTCCTTCCTGAAGTTTGATGTAACAGAACTGAACATTACCTAAATCCTCATCATTCACAGCTACATACTAGCAGAAAAGGCACTGGCCAGGCATCAGAAATTAATCAATATTCTGAACTATTAAAATTACAAGAATTACATAGAATTGCTTAAAGGTCTAGAAAAACAAAAACAAAAACCAAATATTCATAGCATCATACATTAAATACCAGCTCCAAGAGCTTATCTAAAAATACAGAGGAAAAGTATTCTGTTAATTAAAATCTATTGTGATACATGCATTTCTTTCTTTTTACCATGTCTAGCAGCCATTTGGGAAATATTGTGTGCAATTTGCAAACGATCATCTACAGTGACATTCATTGCCCTAGGACTCAATGACTTTTGGGAAACCTCTAATTTCTCTGACAGGGTCTACTTTTTCTTATTCAGACCTCCTCCATTTCATTGACAAGACCTAAATTTTGTTATCCAGAGAGATATGCAGGATAGTCTGAACCCTGGTTGTCCTATTCCAGTAGTTACCAAGAAATATTAAGTAGGATAAAGTAGCACTTTAGAAATGAAAGTTGCACAGAGTTCCTCCTGAACTTTTCTCAGTCAGTTACAAAGTAATCATCCTAATTGCTTCTGATACAGCCTTCATTGCCTCACACACTGAAGTCAGCCACTCAGTACCCTCTGCTTCAAATCTGCCCAGTGTTGTTAAGGTGGAGGGTGTGAAACGTTTGATTTTTCAGATGAAGTGCCTTTCAGCAAATACTTCAGTCGTTGTTAATAGTGAAGTGGAAACAGAAGCAGCACAGGCAACCCATGAAAGGCAACAACCTGTGCTTTGAATACCTTCTATTTTTTTCTGCAAACTGAAATTTGTCATTCACATTCTTCTCACTACACAAATGGACTCAATCATTAACCTCCAACATGTAATATTTAGTTCAGACTTTTGACAGGCTTAGAAAGTGAGATGCATTAGAGATGTGTGTCTTGCTTAGACCTCTACAATCTTACCTTCTTCTGAAGAACATTAACTTTACGTTCCTTCACCTCTAACATGTCTTTGAGGTCATGGATCTCTCCTGCTTGAGTCCCCTTCTCTTCTGCCATCTCCTGAATCTGCTTTGTCTTCTTATTTAGCATAGTCTCCTTCTCTTCCAGGCGTAATCGTAATGCATCCACCTAGATTCAGACATGCAGAAACAGGGTTTGTTTAACACTAAAGGAGAGAAATTTTAGAAAAGTTAAACTACATCTCCACAAGAGAATAAGTACAAATACTTAAATAGAAGAGAGTAAGTGTCAAATTACAAATAGATTTAGAAAATTAACATTTTTTTATGTGAAGACTTCAACATGCAAAAGCTTGCAATAGAACAGTTATTACATGTGGTACAAGACAAAAGTAAAAATAATCAAATGTTTTATTCCCAAATCACATGAGACATGCTCCTTCAAAAATCTCAAACCATACTTCTGATATAACTCAGTCTTGTAAGACACAAGTCTGGATTTTTTTCCTTAAAGTAGAAGCCATTACAATGTGTTGTTGAGAAGTTCTCTCATATGTAAGAAAACTGACCCTTTTATTTGAAACATTACGAATATTCAGAGACTCAAACATTGACTCTTAGTACCAAACAGTCACTTTACATTCTAGGTTTTAGTTAAGAGTATTATCTCAGCCTGGAGATCAAGAAAGCAGAGGTCTTTAAGGCCACTACCCATCAAAACATGGAAAGAGAGTTACATTAGGATGGCTAAGAGTATTTTGGATTAAATAGCAACATAATTGCTTAAATACATCATGAATCATAGAATCATAGAATCATAGAATCCTAGGGGTTGGAAGGGACCTCGAAAGATCATCTAGTCCAACCCCCCCTGCCAGAGCAGGGCCCCCTAGAGTACATCACATAGGAACGTGTCCAGGCGGGTTTTGAATGTCTCCAGTGAAGGAGACTCCACAACCCCCCTGGGCAGCCTGTTCCAGGGCTCTGTCACCCTTACAGTAAAAAAATTCTTTCTGATATTCAACTTGAACCTCCTATGCTCCAACTTGCACCCATTACCCCTTGTCCTATCACTGGTCACCATAGAGAAAAGCCTAACTCCATCTCCCTGACACTCACCCCTTACATATTTGAAAACATTGATGAGGTCACCCCTCAGTCTCCTTTTCTCCAAACTAAAGAGACCCAGCTCCCTCAGCCTTTCCTCATAAGGAAGATGCTCCACTCCCTTAATCATCTTAGTAGCTCTGCGCTGGACTCTTTCAAGCACTTCCCTGTCCTTCTTGAACTGAGGGGCCCAGAACTGGACACAATACTCCAGGTGCGGCCTCACCAATGCAGAATAGAGGGGGAGGAGAACCTCTCTTGACCTACTAACCACACCCTTTCTAATGCACCCCAGGATGCCATTGGCCTTCTTGGCCACAAGGGCACACTGCTGGCTCATGGTCATCCTCTTGTCTACCAGGACCCCCAGGTCTCTTTCACCTACACTGCTCTCCAGCAGGTCAGCCCCCAACCTATACTGGGACATCGTGTTGTTGAATTTTCAGCAGTGTGTAGTTTCATATTAAAGATAAAATCAAACAAATGAAACTGTACGTGGTACTGTGGGTACAATTTGGACACATGAACATACTAAGAGCTCCTGTGGCCTCAATGAATTTAGAAACATGCTCTGGGAATTCTACGGTATCCTCAAACTACAGAAAAAAAAAAGGGAAAAGGAATCAGAGCTATCTGAATACAATTTGATGAGAAGGTCAACCCAGAGTAAAGACTAATCTCAAAGGCCACTGTGGAATATGAAATCCAACGCCTCCAACCTGCTCAAGATACCAAAAGAATCCCACTGACCCTTCTGCACTTGGCATTCAGATAGGGCTCAAATCTGCCACTTTGGCTGCTAATCTTATTTGACAGTATCAGATTTGGTTCCTGTTAGCAGAATCCACTACAGGACACACAAAAGTAAACAGGGTGATCAATGAATTTCTTGGTCCTGCACAGCATAGGCTAGCAGAGAGATGAAGTAAAAAGATGACTTGGACAACTAGGGAAACTCCAGCTAGGTAAAGAATTTACGTAGTCATTATCCTTAAGGTATTTTCAGCAACATCTAGTTCTAATGTATTATTCAAATTCCACTTTATTTCAATTTACTGATGGAAAAGTTACCTCTAAGGCTCTACATTTAAAGTATGTTATAGCTACAAAATCTCTTGCTGTTTTGTCTGATTCATTTTACACAGAGCAATAAGCACCTGTCCATGAGGAAAAGAACTGCCCTGCTCTCCCCATCAGCACTGCAATCCTGCTGCTATCTCTACATCTGGAGCCATCTCACTTGCACATATGTTATGAAAATCACATTCCTGACCTCTCATGCAGCCAAATGTGGCATGGAGTGTATTCCATAGTAACATCAGAGTACCAGGTACTACCCAAATATGGCTTATAGGTTTGCTAATGTTGGTAATGAAAATATTAGCAGGTAGATCAGATTTTGTCTTCTTTTTAAAAATACACACAGGTTTATAGATTGATTAGGTATGTTCTCTGGATATCTCTAATATTAAAGCTAAGAGTCACTTTCATTCTTGAAGGGAAACTGAAAATCTCTGTCATAAGCAAATCCACATACTCTCAACAACTGCATTCTAAAATATCTGAGACAGTCAAGATGCCTACAGCACATTATTAAGTGAGCGGAGAACATCTACAAACAGAAAATTATCCACAGAATGCTTTCCTTTTTCTGACTGATTATTCTCTTTGAACTCTATGTTTGCTTACTGTTCGAGGTAAATTGCATTCCTGGTTTTATTTGTGTGAGGTTCCTGCCTAGGAAACCACAGAAAACACTTTCAAGAATATTTTCAAAGGCTGGCAGGACACACAGTCATCACCTTAGCCCTATTCCTGGCAGAACACTGCACTTGTTTATTCATGTCAGCTCAGTTTATGTATGGCATCCTCCCACAGTGACAAGAATTGAGGTCTGTGGGAGCCAGGTGATGCCAACTTCAACAAAGGCAGCTTAAAATTTTCTCTGCACATGGAAACAACAGGCAGACAGCTACTGAGGTGCTGATGCCCCTTCTCCTGACTTCTGCATCTCAGATGGTGTTGTCTTAACTCTGGGTTAGCCTAACTGCTTTCACAGTAATATATTGCCATGTCTTTAATTATGCCTGGCAAGTAAAATCTTACAGTACAGCTCAGGCAACTGCTAATCCTTTACACAGCAATGGGCTTGCTAAATTGATTTGCTTGTATTGTCCAATTTCCCATGAAGCTTTACCAAAAAAAGGACATTTATTGCCACTTTCAATGCAACAGCCTTTCCTAGGCAGAGGTACAACAGGTACCTCTCTGCAGCTGAGCACCATACAGAAGACTTAAATTTCTTCACTTAAGTTTTTCCACAGACTTTACATTCTTCACATGGTAAGAAACATGTATGAAAAATTGTGTTGGGAATCACCAATCTGTATTCACAGAATTTTCCAGTAGCAGTAAATAATCCTCTATGACTCTGTTCCTAATAGGCATAGCCATATATTAAGCATGCAGAATTCCAAATTTCTAAAAAAACCTTAAAATATTAGTCACTCCAATGATTACCAGAATAAACACAATAAATGACATAATATTTAATTTAAATTTATTTTCAAAATCTTGGATTCTGTAATTAGATTAAAGTCTTACCTTTAAGAATATCTCTAATTTATATCTTAGGGAAATCATCTTAGGGAAAGTCAGAACGACTCAGGAGCTTCAGTCAATAGGACACACATGTTGAGTCATACATTTTTTCTCTTTTTTACCATCATCTTATTAACAGGGAAAAGTATAAGGTCTTGCACACAGGAAAACAACCCAGGTGTTCAGCACAGACGGGGATCCACCTGGCTGCAAAGTGGCCCTGTGGAAAGGGACCTACGTGTCTTAGTGGACAATAAACTCAATACTGGGTTTGTTCAGCCTGGAGACCAGAAGGCCTTATTGCCATGTTACAGTACTTAAAGGGTGGCTTCTGAGAAGATGGAGTCTCCATTTTTACAAGCAGTCACATGGAAAAGAAACAGGGTAAGGGGTGCAAGTTACTCCTGGGGAAATCAGAAGAAAAATTTTCACCATGACAAGAGTCAGACATTGGAATTATCTCAATGGGAAAGTTTTAAGACTCAGCCTGACAAGCTGATGGGCCATCTCATCTAAACCTTGTTTCTACATAGAAAGGTCAAACCAGATGATCCTTGAGGATACCTTCCAGCCTGGGATCCTATGAGTCTATGATCTCCACTGGACATTAGTGACCAGAGAACTATGACACTGGTGATTCCCACTTGGGTTTAGGAAGATACCAGTGATAACCCGGAAAAGTGCTGCTCTACTTTTTTCTGTAGTTTGAGTGACTCTTCCCAACTACCTGCCACCTTTTCAAACCATGGGTGAAGTTCTGATTTGCAGCAATGAATCAAGACATACTCCATTCAGCTGTATCAGAAGGTGCAGTCTTGCCTACATTCTAGGAGAGATACATATATGTATATGTATCTTCCTTGTGTTACAAGCCTAGGTTCCTTGTAATGGTAAAAATGAGAACCTTTATTCTCTATTGGTATGACTGCATTAATAGCAGCAAAAGGAAAAGACAAATTACCAACAGTGAAATACACGTTTAGAGATTGCCATGGTTTCTAACAAGAAACTCATCATTCAAAGATAATGGAGAAATGCAAAGGAAGACATAAACTTATATTTGGTATGCCAGGTGAAATGGTGCTTTATCCTACTGTATATATTCCTATGTGAAGACCCCAATTACCCATAGCGATTAAATTCTAAAATGAAACACTTTTGTGAAATTCTACTACTATCTTGCAAACACATCATTTAGACACAAAAAGGTTAAGCTGGTTTTCTGATAGCATAGTCTCTAATTAAGACTTAAAAGTCTTATGCTTACTGATTTTTAATGTAGTGTTAGTTCACAAGACTTAATTATTTTTGACATTGATCTTTGTTATTAATTATGTTACAGATGACTCTTCATCTTCTTATACAAGTTGCAGCAATATCCGGTACAGTTTGTGGGAGATCTGAGAGTCAATTCTCTACAACCATACAGCTCCCAGCTACCTGGACCACCCAAGTCAGATTACATGACTGGACCAAGGGCAGAGGCACACATACCTGGCTTTCTGCAAAGCCTGTTTCATTCATGCTGAGGTTATAAATGGAATGCAGGATAGATGTACTGTTTTCAGGGCCTGCTAAGGTTAGAAATCAGTTCTACTGTTCTTCCACAATCTCTAGCACAAGGTAATAAATACCTAAACACAGTGAACTCAGTCAGTACCAGCATAGTGCCAGTGTAGCAGTCCCTAACAAGTCCTGTTAGAGACACCCAGCACCCATTTGCACATTCCTCACTAAACATGATCTACTCACAAACCAACTCTGATTTGGAAGTCTACTATAGTTTCAAAATACCAGTATAAACCTAATAAAGAAAGACCCTCAGAGACTTTTATGTCTTACTGAGACATTCAGAGCCACGAACCAGAGGAATGGATTAATTTTTCTACTAAATTTGCTGAATCTGAATTTACCATATGGAGCAGACCAATTACAGAACCATGCCAGCTTGGGCAATATATAAAAAGAAAGGGGAATGTTTTCACTGAACAATTTAACTTGCCGCTGAAGCCACATACCTTCTGGCAGTGACCTAAACTAAAGGGGTCGTTGGGCAAAACACAAACTTTATAAGGGTGAAGACTTAATTCCAAAATAAATATTGATTTATATTTTGTTTAGTTTACAAAGAGATTGCACATTTTTAGAGCTATTTTTAAAAGTTCCTTCACAAATTGAAAAGTTAACCACAATATCCTCTCCACCCAATAGCCCTCAAGATAAACATCCCACAAACAGCTCACTGTTCTTTGTAGTTCTCGTGTGACAGGTGGCAAATCCATTTTTGAGATGTTATACAAACAGCTTTTCCTCACCTACCTGCAGTTTTCTTTTACAGAAGACTAAAAGGCAGAGGTTTATGAAGCTATGCTCTTTTCACTCAAAGCATGACTTTACCAATTCCCTATGAAGATGCCTGCCAATATATGACAGAAAATGCACCTCTTCCCTCCTTATGACTCTCTCAAGGCATACAGCCTAGCTATATTAACTTTAACATTGACCAGTGCTGTCAAAAAGTGAGGCCAGGATCTCACATTCCTACCCTATCACCAGTGAAAACTCTTGTATAGAAAAATAGCTTTTCCTTGAAAGAAACCAAATATGTCACAAGATGCAAGGACATGTATCTCAACACTGTACTGTAGCAATGTGTTTAAATGCTACAGTTCAGAGGATCACTTGTGAAGACAGAAGAAAGGTAACTCTCTATGATAACTCAACTGTTGAGCTTTCTGTCAAGAGCATCAGCAAGGATGAAACCAATGTGATTCTCTTTCAAAAAGAATAAATATTTTCTTGGGATAACAAAAATTCTCAGGAACATATATTCTAAACATTTAGCTTACTCTGACACAATGGAGTAACCAGATAATCAGCAATGGTTCCTACATGTTGTATCCATACCAAACTGCTGCAATTTATATTTTAAAATGTTTATTTACCTAATAACTACTTCCATGGATATTTTGAAATGTAATTTTTACTTGTATTAATCTAGACTACACTCCTGGCTAGCAAAAAAGAATGAACAAATTTAACAAATGTTTGTGACTGTAAACTAGCACAGTTATACTGTCCAGTGCAAATGCACCATGCCTCAAGTGAATAAAAAGTAGAAATTAAAAATAAAAGTTTCCACCTTGTAGAATTAAAAATTGCTACTTAAACAAGTTTCTTTCTGTCTAGTAGGAAATTAGGAAGGCAAGATCTTCACTGCATTTTTTTAAAAAAATGTAAGATCTTTCTTTTTTTGTTGTTCCAGGGAAACTTAACACTTCTACACCCGCTTTCTCCTCACTGTACAGTCACCTCCAATTATTTACTCATCTAAAATTGTTATCAAGTTTAACACAGAGCTATCAGTCTAATTTTTATTTAAGCTTTGAAAATGCTGACTTCATTTCAGACCTGGAGACAAACTTTTGGGTCCTATCTGAATTTCCTTCTATTTCTTGTCAGTTAATATAATAACTAAAGACGTTTCCTCTCCCTGCAAGACTTCTGTCACTTACAGCCTTTCACTGTCATATCTACAGCACTACTGCTTTAAAGGAGACTGATGCTGCAATGTCAACATCTGTATAAATCTGAGAATCAGACAACCCATCACAGAACATCAAGACATATTTACTATGTAATTTGATTTCTGCATGTGCACAAGGCCATGTGCACCCACAGATTCACGGAACGTAGCTAAAGGAAAGCTACATGAGGATAAAAAGTACAAATTGTCTTATGCTCTTATAATACGGAATCTTTCTACCAGTGTTACACACAATTTTCTGTGTCCCTTCTTAGGCTTTTCCTGTAACAACAAATATTTTTGATGCATGACCGCCATCTTTTGGACTTCTACTAGCATTACAGTTTTCGAAGCCAGGGAATCGAAATGCTGTCTTCACACATTTCATGATTATTCTTAAAGAATGTCCAGAAGCAGTAAATTTATACTATACGTATTACCCATTTGATGTTCATATACACAGTTCTGCCTTACATAATATAGGAATTTAGTAAGCATTTGCTATCAAAACACAGTTCAAGAGATATGGTCAGAAGCAGCAGCATTGGAATGACTGTGGGATTGTATAACCTAGGCAAGAAGAAAATAATAATGCTTTTTGTCTCTTTCTCTACAAAAAGTCAGGTAGTACAGAATTGCCCATTTCACCTCTGTCTGCAGAATGGCAGCTCTTTGCTCTTTAGCTGTAAGAGACTCTTTCAGAACTTCAATATGCTGCTTGCTGTCAGAGAACTGATTTGTGAGGGTCTCCAGCTTTGTCTGCAAGGCCAGCAATTCAGTGTCTTTGCGTGACAGCTCCTGCTTCACCTGACCAATCTGAAAAAGAAAGATGGGCAAAGGAAAAAGTAATTTATACCTTCCTTACAAAACTAACAATAAATTCACATAACTACCAACAAACGGTATCATAACTCCAAACTTAACCCACATCATTGTGAAGCCTTCAGTTCTCTTGAATGAAAGGTCAGAAAAAAATTGTGTCATGGGCAAAAGATGCGTGGAAGAGGAGGGGAGAATCAATTTTTCAAGAGAGGTTCTTTTTAACAGTCAGTCTATTCTTAGTCATCTTTCAAAGGACTGAACAAACCAGCTGGTTACCCAGCAGGGACAAGTTTTTAAGATAAAGCAGAACACCAGTAAGAAAATACTCTTACCCTGTAATATCAGAAAAGATCAGATAATCACAGGTCTCTCTCAGAAGCATGATGCTTGCTTTGAAATGTCAAATCAGCAATGTCCATCCATCTCTCTGTCTATCAATTCAATCTCACTGAGTACATGAACACACCTTCACTTTTTCCAATTTTTATGAACTCAGCGTTTGAATCTTCTAAAAATACCTTTTAATTTATGGAAGCTTCTTAAAGCATATGCAAATACATATCAAAACAACATGAAAAATATAAAACCATGGATTTCAAGTTGCACTTTGCTGAGTGCAATTTCCTAGATTTAACTTAGTGAATTAAATCAGTAGAGTAATGCCCATCTATTTTAACAATTGCAGGTTGAAATATAATTGAAAAATATGACGTCCATAAATGCTAAAAGTAAAACATTAAAACGAGATGAAATTTCATCCTAAATGCAATCTTCTCTCAGACCAATTTTGAGGTGAATCCGAAGAAAAGAAATTTGCTGTTTAATTAAATAGGACAAGGAAGTCTATTAAATACAGACTTATATGCAAGTCTATAACCAACTTCCTGGTTTGCCTCTGATATATCTCACAGAATAAAATAGCAATATCTATTATATAGCAGAGGTGGACATATTTCTAAAATCTAAACAGCTTTCCCTCTTTTAAACTGAACAATTTGGTTTGTGCATTAACAAAAGAACAAAAATTAAAATCCTTCAATTCTAAATGCATGTTGTCCAAAAATTTGAGGACATCACAAATTAAAAAAAAAAAATGTCCACATCATCTTTCATTTTTGGAAATCCATCAAGAGCAAAATTAAATTTATAAAAATTTTAGTTGAAATTATTTTTAATTAAAATAAATGCATTTACTACTTGAAACAAATGAGAGGAAAACCTTAGGGAAGCGTATCTTTATCTTGACAACACTATTTCAATAATGGGCAACTAAAGAAAGCTCTTTACCAAAATAGCATCAAAAGATGGCTTTAAAAATCCTGTATTCTGTAGTGAAACAGCATACATGAGGAGATAAGGAAGAAGGGGAGTGGCAGGAGAAGAATCTTAAAAAACCTCACGCAAGCTTATTTTTAGAAATGGAATTATTGGAAGGAGTATAAAAAGAAGTTAATTTATAGAACTATTCAATAATTTATTGTTCTCTTGGGTCAAAAATACTAGTTGGATTTTTTTTCATATTTTTACGAAGAGCAGATATGTCCACCTCTATTAATTAGATACAAAAGTATTCATGTTGGCAGCACTATTTCTGCTGTCAACTACTGGCCAATACAATCACTTGCACAGCAGAATAGCTGGGAAATACAACCTGCCAGTCATGTTTTCTGGAGTATCTAGACAGAAAAACCTCCTTAGACATTTCAGACGACAGAAACTTTTTCAAGCAGTAGATAGCTTGAAGTGTAGTAAAGCTTGTACAAAACCAGTTTGGTCTTTCTTTGAAAAGATATTTTTTGGGGGGCATCATCTCAGAAGACACATTTACACTAAATACTTGTGTTTTGGTGAAATGCTCTCATCTAACAGCCACATTTTATTACATTCAAATTCCCAAGAACCACCATAAGATCACTGCCTTTAGAAATCCCCATTCCAGAGCTGTAAGCCCAAATTGCCAATGTACTAAAGCTCTTGAGGAAGAATGCAGCACATCCCGTCCCAAGTTGCAAAGGAAGTTAAGGCAGTATCAAGTGTTCACATCTCTTTTCTCTATGATGTCTCAGCAAATGCACTAATTTTACGGTAAAGAAATAACCTAAATTCATGCTTCTAAAATTAAACACCCAGTTCCAAAAAGCATTCAGCACCCAGCTTCTGTTATTTTTTGTGGAAGTATGTTAAAAGGGTTCAGCACACATTTTCAATTAATTTTTGGTTTATTAGGGAACGCAAATGTCTTTGAAACTGTGGCCCAAAAATAGGTGCTGAATACTTTTATCTGCTTCAATAGAGCAAAATAAGTTAATGCTAAAACAGTTCATTCCATTAAGAATTATTAGAAAACCAAATACAGTTGTTCAGTTGTGGAGTCATGTTATGGACACCGAAGCCATGTGAACAAAAAGGTAGCTACAAGGCTGAGCAGGCTGTTAGTTCTACTGTTATATTAAGTCATAGAGAAGGTAAAAGAAGAAAATCTACCCCAAAAGCCAGAGAGCTAGCAAGCCCCAGTGAATGGCCACTGCACACGAAAGATAAATCTTACTGCAGAGACCTCGGCCTGGAGACCAGCCATTCTTTTTTTCAGGTCCTCCCCTTGAGCCTCTTTGGCACTTAGCTCCTCCTTCAGTTGCTCTACCTGTCACGACATTGTTGTGCTTTTAAATATTCATCACTTGCCAACTTCTAGTTAGCCTGTTTCAATTGAAGTAACTAAAAGTGACAAAGAACTGAACAGAAGGATCAACATTGGTCACTCATTTTCTCTTCCATTCTTCGTAAAGTCTTCTCAAAAGTTTAAGGTCTCTGGAATTTCATATAGGCTGCCAGACAAAAATTTGATCATGAAACAAAGATGTATAGTTGTGGTTACACATATATATGCGACATATTGGGCACTTCACCCAATTGTTTTGAAACTGGAATTCATCAGGGAATTTGAACAGTAAAAGGGACATTTTTCAGTTTAAGAGAAATAAGGTTAATTGTCAAGATAGAGCCACAGATGGCTATACATTATAGTACTGAAAGAATAAATGATGTGAAATTACAAAACAAGGTAGGACAGCAAGGTATCAAGAACTGGCTACAAGTCATACATGAACAGTTATCAGAAAGGAGCAAATGTTCTGCAGAAAAATAACTGAGCAGAGACAGCAGATGAAAGAGATGCAGAAATTGAGTAGCTGAACAGATCTATAGGCCTAGACACTGGGAGAAGAGGGAAAATTGAAGAGCTGCTAACAAGAAGAGAAGGAAAAAGAAAGAACAGATGGAAGGGAAGAGATGCTAAAACCATCTCTCCGATCCTAATTTAAAGGGGATAACCTTCAGTTCCTATAAGCAACACAGTGCGATAAAGGGCAAAGGTATTAAAGAACAGATGTGGTTACTGTTGGTAAATCAGTGAGATGGCACGAGGGAAATGGAAGAAATCCATACCTGTTTCTACTTTAAGGCAAGTAACATTTCTCTAAGAATCTTTCTCCAGCATACTTTTTTCCAACAAATTATCTCAAGCAGGACAAATGCAGTAGATTACAGTTGTTCAGGATCAAGTAGAGTAAATTTTAACCTCTCTGCCAGGGATTTGTACACCGCTTGCAGAGAGTACACAAAAGCTAAGAAATGCAGGACTTCTGACAAGATACTTAAATTTACTGTACAGGGTGGCCTGAATCTTTACTAGAAAATGTTAAGGGCCACTAAAATACTGAGAAACACTTTTTTGTGAGAAACAAAGAATGACCTGACTTCTGGCTACAGACAATTCAGTATTCAATGTCCACCTTTATACCTGAGTATCAACCTGTTTCACTGCTGCATTTGTCCTGTGGCATGACTTAGCACTGGCACCACCACTGTTGCAGAGTTTACTCTCATTCTGAATACACCACCTGAAGAAGAGTGTAATGGAAAGCCATTATAGTGACAGTTCATGCCCTTTACATAATAAAATACCAACTAGTTATAGTACAACAGGTGCAAAAAGAAACACACTTTTTTTCAACAGAATACATTTGAGAAGACTCTAGACCAAATAAAATCTAAAACTATAATGGGTTAGCAAGGATCTAAAGACAAACACAAAATCCTTCTGAAATAAAAGAAAGTTAGGTGTGACAGTAAAAGCAGAATTTGGGCCATTGACCTTACTGAAACAGCACTATAATACTTTCAAGTTTGAATTCAAAATTATCTGAAATAATTTTAACTTATTGTAGTGGTTTCATAGTACAAATACATTCTGTTTCCCAGCACTTGAATGGGAATCCAGACCACAACTCCCCACTGAAGTATGAAAATTGCTCTCATCTGTTTGCTAAGTTCAGTTTGTCTTACTATCGTCATTTGTTTTCTCAATACCTTATTTTTCATGAATTTGGAATGACTCCGGTACACCTCCATTTGCTTCATTTCCTCTTCACGTTCCTCTGTACTCAGAGCTCCATTTGACTTCAACATCTGAATCTCCTCTTCCAAATCCCGGAGGCCTCGCTCCATGGAAGAAATTTTTGAATCCTGAAAATTATTAGAAGAGACAGGAAAAGATACACAGTTACATGATTTGTTAACATACCACTTAAGGAAAAAAAAAAAAAAGGGAAATTTTTTTTGGAGATGTAAATGCCCTTGAAATATAGTCCTGAAGTTCCTACAGAAATCAGCCTACACCTCTTTACATAGCATCTGGCTATGTGCTCACTCAGCATTTGGCTGAGTGCTCAAATACACATTTTTCAATTTTTTATACCTTTTAGGGAGAGTAAGAATTGAGTACTCAAAGAAACATGGCTAGGGGCTGGGACACAGTATATGGTGAATAAACACAGGAACATGAAAAAAGGTTCCCTTGTAACACAAAGCCAGCATAAAAAAGAGAAACTTAATTCTAATTGAATGAACAGCAAAATGTGGAAAAAAAAAAAAAAGGTTTATGCTACTAGTAATATAAGGGAGGTCACATTGGAGAACATAAAAAGCACCATAAGCAAGGAAAAGGTAGAACAATCTAGTGTTGAGTAAACAACCTAGTTTTTGAGTGGATAAAGCAATAGAGGATCATTCATGTGTTCTGGCTCATATACGGAACTTAAAAGACCTTTCCATAATTAAAAAATACACACCTGGAAAAATAAGAAAGTCAATCTACCATTATCCATCTTAGTTTTACAGAGAAATCAGGTTTTTAATGTACTAGGTTGATTTTTTCTTTAGAAGTCTTATGTGTTTGGAACAGCAAGAGAAGATTCATACAGCATACACAGCTTCATGCATACTTGTGAACACAGACATTTATGAATTGTAAACTCATGAAGTAGATTACTTATCTTTTATTTCGTTTCTGCAAAATATTTGTCTTTCCTGAAATACAGGTTGAATTTGAAACTATCCTCCATTCTTTCACCAAGAAGTCCTATGTTTTGTGTGTGTCAAAGCACAGCTCAAAAATAGCATGACAAACTTTCACATATAGGTTTTAATGCATGAGATCAGATTTTTCTGAAGGAAATTATGCAGACCTTGTGAGATCTCTTGCTTAATGCTTGATGCTTACGTTAAAATTGGTAAAGTGGACTTTTGCAACAAAAACTTCCTGAGGTTGTAAGGTGAAATGGTATTTTGTAATTTACAACAGTAGTTAGTTTTGGTGCTCACATCACTTCCCAGAAACACCAGTGTTTGTCTTTTGATGGTAAAGATGGCTTATTGTTACCAGGTGGTTTATTAGTTTTTATTACAATGGACCAAAAAGATGACTAATGAAAGAAAGACAGTAAATGAATGGCTTCAGAGAAGAAAGAAGGGAAATGACAATGGAAAAAAATGAGATGGAACGGAAAGAGTTGAAAGGGGAAAAAAAGAAGGAAAATAGAGGAAAAATGAACAGATAAAAAAGGGAAGGAGGGAGGGAATGAAAATTCAGTTTCCAATTTTTTAACATTATTTGTCCAAACACTGTCTGATGTACTTAACAAACAATGCAACATGAAATACAGTTGCATAAAGCTGTGCTAACCACATCATCACAAAAGCCTTCTAACCCATCACTCCTATTATTGTGGACTCTTGGTTAAGAAATCTGTATATGCTTCTGCAGCCAGACAGAAGGCAGGTTTCTATTGTGTCATGAAGCAGCTTTGCCTCTTCACTTATCAATAATAATATATAATAATAAAATGAGATAAAATAAATATATTTATTTTAAATTAGAAAACTGATAGCAGTATATGGCATTTGGTAGAGTGACCTTTCATATGGAAATATATTTTCCTGAGAACAAACTCTACTGCTGCCTCTATGCAATCATTTACCTTCATCTCAATAACAGTTTGCAGAGCCTTTGTCTTGGCTGTGTCTGGAGCATTTTCAAATCGACGATGCATCTCCTATACCAGCAGAAAGGAAAGCAAGAGTTAACCTGATGACAATTTGTCCCACTTGCCAAATACAAACAAAATTATTAGAAACATCTCTTCTACTACATTTCCTAATTCAGTGCTGCTTTCTGATGTTACTGGTTCATACATTTTATTTTATCACATCTCATATCAAAGAAACAATAAGCAAAAGTTCATTCAGTAGAATCACAGCCTCGGTTAAAAAGGCACAGCGGAAACTGCATCTTTGACTACCCACTTACTCAAAAATATACTGCTGAACTGACAGCTCAGTCTATTAAAATGCCCTTTCATCTGCCTGCTAAACCAATCTAAATCATTACTAGTTTGCTATGGAAGATGCACACATCGTTTATTTGAGTAGATGTTTACTGAAAACAATAATGCTGTGGTTTCTGTCTATAAGAAGCTATAGGATGCACCTATGCTGATAACTCTCTTTTTCCAACTTTTTAAATGCAGAGTAGCAACACTCATCATGCATGATGAAAATATTTCTTCACTGGGCACTGAGCATAGCTGAAAGTACATGACTGGATAGCACGTTCCTCTAGAAGCTCAGAGTACATGGGCAGGAGGACAGATCCAACACCCTCCATCTGTTTCTCAGTGCTTTTACCAGCACCTGTTGTGAAAAACATGCCTCTTCTTCAATGTCCTTGTTCTTCCTCCACAGGGAATGATCTCAGCTGCCTTCCTTAAGGTAGCTGTGGTATATTTTTCCCTGTTCCTTCTCAGCCAGATCTAGCTGGCTGATTCAAGAAATGCACCATAATATTAGGTGGCTCTCCATCCTCATGAGTTCTAGATAGACTGAGTTTCTAGATAGACTGAGTCTTGCCACTGGCACAATTTTGTTACAGAAACCTTTTCAATATCTTAGTTTGTATGACTCTGTAGCTAGACTGACGTCTTCAAAAATTTTCAAAGGATGCTTTTATAAAACTCAGGTGATAGGAACGGCTTCCTCCTGAAACATCTCCATATCTGAAATTTGCAGGGTGGACACTAGGGACTCCACTCATACATTCACCAAGCAGCAAAATGCTGATACTTTACTGCTCTGGAACCATAAGCCTGCATCTGTTTGGCTAAAGTGAAAAGCACTGCTTCTACAAAGTACACAAACATCTGAGTAAGAAAGAAACATGATTTCTGACCATCCCTCTGGAGAGGCTCATACATGCCTTGCAACCCACAGTCCCTTCCTTCTGGGAACTGAGAGGTTGAGACACACACTGCTCTTTTTGGAAAATGATGTGTGGCATGCTAAGTGAGGTGGTATTTAAGAATGCTCACTATAGCACACATCCTACATTGCTGTAATACCAAATTATTCTGTAATCTCTGTGAGAACACCTACTAACAATATGCATATTAGCTATGCAACTCGAAGGATATAATTTAACTCCTTTGAGAGAAAACCAGTAAGAACAGTCCACAGCTGAAAACATACCAGTCACACCTTGGCAGTATGCTCAAATTCATGCCCATGAAAAAAAAAAAAAAAAGTTATATGGGATGAACGGGAAGAAAAGAAAGTTTGAATCCCCCAAATTTTAGAATTAAACAAAAGAGCTTTTCCTAACTTCAAAAATCATTACAGGGAAAAAGGGAAACAATTTGGAAGATTATTTTTTAAACTTAAAAAGACAAAGAAAGATCAAAGAGTGAGAAGTATCCTATTCTGAATTGCATGGGTATTTGCTAAATGCAGAAAGTTGTATCTCGAGCTACCCCTGTCACATCAGTTGTACAATCATCCAAGAAATTTTGTTGTAGAATAAAATGAAACAGCTTGATAATGGAAAAGAAATTAAAACAAATTCTTATGAACTGTTAGAAACTGAGAAAACAAAAGAAGGTTAAAAATAATATTCCAAAAGTCTATTTTAAACAATGTATTATTTTTATTTTAGTAGTGCAATTAAACACTAGCTGATTTCCACTTGTGCAGAGATACAGTCTCTGACCTGAGAACATAAAAGCAACTACTATGGAAACGGAACAGATGGAATATGCAGTAAAAGAATAGCACATCACCAAAAGGATGCTGACACAACAGTGTCTGCTTTTTACATTGCACAGTGTTTTCCCAAACAGAAAATTCTTTTAAGCTTTTTCATTAGAAATGCCTGTATCTCCACCATCTGAAGTGGAAATGCCCTACTTCTATCATCTTAAGTCATTCCACTGTGATTTGGATGACATAACGTGCTGAACAACAACACCTCCCACCTCCCAGCTGCATAGGAAGGATTTAATTTTGGCAACATGCCTATGATTTGTAAGAGCCTGAAAGCAGGGCTACAGGCAGACTCGGGCTCCCTAGAACACAGGTTTAAGTCTGGCTGCTGAAGGAAGGTGGTGCATAGATACTCCTCCTCATTTTGAAATAGAGATTATATGCTTATCTCCCTGTGGCAGAATGGAGAAGTCCTAATATGTCATATCTCTGATGTATTCAGATTCTATTGTGGACACACACCACAGATGACAATGAACACAAATTAAGATCTTAATCTTCAAAACAGGACTTTGCACAATAATTAAAGGCATAGGGCCACACAGAAAAAGTCAAAACTAATCCTTCGTTCCTTGGTATCCATTCTGATAAAGTAATAAAGCATTATTCCTTTGTTCTACTTTCACAGAAGAAGAACTTTCACATGTAACTGACAGTGTTTCATAGCAATTTCAGCATCTTCTTACCTTTGAATGCAACTTAAATTATTGTAACAAGGGGTGGCTGTTATATACAGGTTTTATGTTTTTAACATTTTTATCTTTCAGTGACTCTCTTATTTTAAATATGGTAACAATAAGTGAAAAAAAGCTACTTGTTCCCAAGTTCTGTGCAATGTGCATGCTCTTCAGTCTTATTTATTATCACTATTAAAAATATGCATCATATTTCCTTTTCAGTTTAGCCAGTAGGAACTTTTGTCCATGAGGTATCTCATCAGCATTGCCAAGAATATCAAAGAATGGTCTAATATACAATTTCTGTTCCAAGTTTTATGTTTAATGCCCCATTATTACAAGCTAGAAGAGTTTCAACAATTCTTTGATATAAACAAGAAGAGCTTTATTTGGAACTGGAGTTGGTACATCAACACTATCAATTTTTAATTAAGAATAACTCCTAAAAAAAATTTACTTAAAAAAAGGTATCAGCTAAAGGTGTGCACCATGTTACATCTGTCAAGTAGGTCTGCAAGGTAGCACAGTATTCCTATGAGAAACAATATTGTAATTTTCTGGTTAGCATAATTACACAGAACAGCTGATTAAATGTACTGAAAACATTGAATATGTAAAAAATAGCTGTGATAAAGTTATTTTAATCCACCATAAAAAATTACAAATTCATGGGTTTTTTTCCTTGACCAAGAAATGCCAAAATAATTGTAAATTACGGAATATTACAACCAGTATTACAACCAAAGGAAAATTTCATGAGCATCCATCAATTCAGTATTAACAATCACTGATAATTTTATAAGTTTTATAATAGATGTACAAGATCAAATAGATCTGTAATTGTGCAGAAGGACAAACTTTACCTGGCTAACCTGATTTTCATCTACAATGAAGTTAACAAGCAGTGCAGGTGAGTAATGAGCAGTGGATGTGGTATTTCTCAACTTAAGGCTTTCGACATGGCCTCCAAATATTCCTGCAGCCAAAAGGGTGAGATACCCACTGGTCAAGTAGTTAACAAGGTGGATAGAAAATGAGCTGGGCTGTCAGGTTCAAAGCCTAGTGATCAGCAGGATGAAGTCCAACTGGTAGCTGCTTACTACTGACAATGCTCAGAGGCTAAAACTGTGGTCGATAATGTCCAGTGCCCTGGACATTATCTAAACGATGAGATACAGGGCACCCTCACCAAGTCTGCAGATCATCTGAAATTTGGGGAAGACATGAATTGGGAGTAAGCAGTGTGTCCTTGCTGTAAAATAAATTAAAAAAAAAATTAAAAAATAAAAAGTCAACTGCCTCTTGGGCAGTATTAGCAAGAGTATCCAGGAGAATGGAAGCAGTTATTTCTCTTTATGCACTTCTTGTGAGAGCACTGATGGAGTACTGTGACATATTTTAGGCTTCCCAGCACAAGGAAGACATTAAAAGATGAAAAGAGTCCACAAGACAGCCATATGGCTGGGGCTGGAACACATGGTGCAAGTGGGCAGAATGAGAGAACTGGGTTTGTTCAGCTGAGATGAGAAGAGGGCTTGAGGAGAACCTTAATGTTCTCTAGAATTATCTAATGGGAAGCTGTAGAGATGCCTGAGAAAAGTTTGTCCAGAAGTGTGCAGTAGAAGGATGATAAGCAACAGGTAAAAGTTGAAGCACAGAAAATTGTGACTTGTTAATACAGAAGATTTTACCAGGAGAGCAGCCAAACACTTCACCAGGTACCCGGAGAGGCTGTAGAATCCCCATCACTACAAACTGCCAATCTGAGCACTGGAGGTTGCATCTGGGAGAGCCCTTCAACCTGTATGACTTGTTTCTAAAAACTTCTTTAACAAATGGTACAAGAACGTGACTGGGTAGTAGTAAAATTGTTTACTTTTTTGTGAGTATTTTCAGTGCTTGATACCAGTAATTTTAACTTCTATTTCAGAAACATGTTGAACTGAACTGAAGAAAGAATGTATAATAACAGCCCTGTATAATTTATCCCATTCATGTTAGAGTTTTGCTACTAGAAAGATATAGTTATGTAAGTCTGGAACCAATAATCATGGTAGTTTCTTCAAAAATTATTTCGATATTTTTTCATTTCCCTCATTTGCAAACACAATAAACATAATTAAATGAAAAATAAATTGACGTATTAATGAAGAATATAACTCTGAAAGATGTGCTTAAAATAGCTCACATGTCAATAATGGAGGGTGCTAGCTACTTTGAAGCTTAGTTACTCACAGCTAAAGAAAGTCATCTCTGTGTTTTGCAATTTTATGAATACCTTCAGATGATTTCTAAATCAAACCAAAACCTCCTATAGTAGAACACTTAAGTTTGTTAACATAGGCATTATCTAAAATGAAAGTTAAAGCACAGCTTGCAGTCCATTTCAGTATTCCAATCAGCAAGAAACAAAAATATAATCTCTCAAAGCTTCAGCATTAGTAAAAGCAAGATAAAGAGATATGAGAGAGATTAAGTTGAACCATGCTATTACTTTTAAGTACCAAGCCATTGTGTTGAAATTTGACTACAGTAGTGTGAATTCAAAAGCTAGGAAATTAAAAATTAAAATCTTAATAATTTAGAAATGTATGTACATATGTTAGTAGTTCTTAATTTTTTCCTTTCTTCCCCCTTATTTAAGGAAAGCATCTATAAAAAAATAAATCACACATGTTCAAGGTGCAATAGCACAATTTTCTCAAATTTTGATCTAGAAAAGCTTTAAAACAAAAGTTTTAAACCTACTAGAGCAAGCAAGTAATTCTAACAAAGGCATAACTATTTAAACTACCTTCAATTAAATCACATCTCACTACTGTCCTCTTCTGAAAGGTGAAAAGAATGAAGCAGCAACAGAAAAAGCAGACACTTAACTTTTTTAACTCATCAGATGTCTCCTAATATGACTGTAGTTAGAGTTCTAATCTGTCTAATATCTATGTATTACAGCAAACCAAAAATTCTCCCTAGAAGTGTGTGTTATTTAAGTTACAAAATATTGGAATAGGACAAAAGTGTTCTTTGAGACAACTCTAATTGCTCCAATTAAGATTTCTAAATTCTCCTCTGAGCCTGCAGCAGAAAAGGGTAAGAATTTTAACACAAGCATAGAAAAAGAACTTCTAGCAAAACTTGTCACAATTAATTAAAATCTCTTCAGATAAGGCAAACAACCTTCCTCTTCACTGGGCACTGTTCAGCAGTCTACATGGTACATCCATCCTTTCTTACTAAGCTCCTTGATGCTTTCTCTGGCAGTCACAGTATCAAGTTTGACAATCTGAAGCTAAGTCAAACGTCTGTGTGTTATAGCCCAGTGTGCCTGCTCTGACAGACATCTACCCTAAGTGGAGACACAATAAAGGGTGCTCACAGAAATTTAGTGTTAATTCCTAGAATAAAGTGAGCACTGTTTCAGTCAAAACAGCCACAAACAGGGATCAGTTCTTGTCATAAGGCTGTCCTAGATAACTGTAGTACAGTTCACAAACAGGACTTTGTAGGGCTGCCATTTCAACAAACACTGAAGATGAGAAGAAATAATAGCTTTTTCTACCACAGACTCTTTCCTTTAGTTCATTGTAAATGAGTGTTCTTATGAATGACCCATTTCAGTGACTGCTTTACATATAAAACCACTCTTTATTTGTAAAGCACTACATCCCTAACTCCTTAATTTGGCTTTGCATTTGGTTGTATTAAAAATCCACCTTTTTTGAATGGCCTCAATTATTTAAAGAAAAAAAATTTTAAAAATGGAAACTGTAATTTACTACCAAACACAAGTTTTGTGACAAAGTGCAATGCTACTTTTGGCTCTTTCCCTGTTCCAGAACACCGTAACATGAAAACGTTGAATGTAGAACTGACTCCTAAAGAAATTCCTGTTTTTGTAGATAGAGGTTGCTTTTTGCTTTCGAAGAAAACCATGTAGTCAGCCATCTGTCCCCAGTCTAGACTCATAGTTCAGGGAATAACTGTCTAATTTTTGTCGATCAAATAAAATGATTGATTCATTCTTTATGATAAACTATTACATGGATATTTCAATGAAAACCTCACCACAATACCTGCTCAGCCTCAAAGTTGAACCAACCACCCCCTTTTCCCAGCTACAAGACCACAGTTTAACTTAAAGGGACACTTGGTTTTGATCTGTTGCTGAAGGTATTGACAACAGCCACATACAGCCCATCACAAGCTACTTGCAGGACTTAACACATTCCTCATTATAAATATGTGGCAAAACTGTTACGAAGGAAGAATAAACTACCACTGTGCATGACTTCTGACACATCTTTTCAGGAAAACCTGATGGTTGGGGCCGTGTATATTAACAGGAATCTAAATATATGTCATACAGGGAGTGATGGGATTGATGGCTTCAGGTGTATCAAGTAGACACCAACAAGCACACCAACCAATGAAAAGAAGATAATACATTTAGGAATTTCCCCTCATATATCTTTCCTAGTTCTTATGACTTAGGGTCAAAGGGTAGCCCTTCCACAACAGGAGACATGTAGAAATCTGTCAACATCTCCTGAAGACTCCAATTAGTACACATTTAGTTATTAGTAGTTTAGTTATTAGTACTATTAGTAATTAGTACAAAGCACTGCTGTGAACAGAGATTTATTTGGCTTGCAGAGTACGTATGTCCAGTAGTAACCCAAAGACATCAGATTAACTACCGGTATAAAGTCTGTGCTGATACCCCTTGTGAAGGAGTAAGAAAATGGAAACAGCACTGCCAAGGTTGTCTGGCAAATATCTGGCAATAATACTCAATGAAAAGCTCCTTTGTTCTACCTAGATAGAACCAATTCAGATACTTTTGTTTCTATCCTTTCTAAGCAGATAAGAAATTTGGCCTAAACTTTTTTCTCCAAGAGCTCTCAAAAAGTTCCTTCTTTACTGACTGTGACACTGGAAGTGTGTGATTTCAATTCTTTCTTGAGATATAAATTCCTGAAGACAGACAGTAATAAACAATTTAAAAGAGAAAGGTTAAATCAAGTTCATGTAATTATATTAGACTGTCCTTACAAAACACAGTTTGCCCAAAGTACTCCACGTGTGATACAATCACATCATATTCTGCCATAAGTTGCACTGATATTTGGTTTATCTATTACCTTGTGTAGCTTTGAAAAAACGTATTTATACACACTACATCCAGCATTTTGGGGAAGGAAGCAGGGAGGTTGTCAAAAAGAGCTTCATTATCTTTAGATCTATGTGCTGTCACTGCCATCCCTGATACTTCTGCAACAGGTGAGTCTGGAACAATGAGGTGGCACTTAATGTAACTTGGGGAGCTATTCTGGAAGCTCCAGTCCAGCTGCTGGATTTTGTCAAATATTTCTTGCTGGTATGATAATAATCTGGTTTCTGAAAGTTAAGTCTAAAATACCAACAATTATATGAATAATTTTCATTAATGCTTAAGAAGAGGTATTCAAAATAGCAACCATCTTTGTATGAGATATGAAGTTCAAGGGTAGAGGAATGTGATGCAGCCACACTGTCATTTGCTGAGGGCAGGGCATCCAGATCCATGTCTATGTTCAGATGTTCAATGAGATATTTAATCTTTCATTATTTTGTGTTAACAGGAGACTGTCATCTGCATTAGTGTACCACTGAGTTGCCAAATAAACACTATGCTGTATACAGGACCTTTTCTATGAACTAGTATAGAAAGATTGCTTAAGTTCTTAAAATTCTGGACATTTGGGAAAAGGCTGAGAGAGTCAAATTTCTTACAATGATACCTCTCACTACCTGCAGGAGTAAATATTCCATAACCTAGAAACAGAATCGACTGAGAAGTGCTCTGGGAGATGATCAAAGCTACTGCATATCTTCTGTACGAGGAACAATTTAGGTAGCATTGAACTTTTCAGCCTGGAAAAAGAGAAAACTTGGGATATAGTGAGAGGTATCTATGTCATATGCTTTGATCTTCTGCAGTAGCTTTGATCATCTCCCAGAGCACTTTCTCAGTCTCCTGTATCTAGATTATGGAATACAGTATATGACAGATCTAAAATTGCGAGAAGCACTGAGTCTCAATAACAATCACTGTGTCTTCCAGTGCAGAAGCAAGCCTGTTGATGAAACTCCTGGGAGTTGGGTTCAAACTCCAAAGCAATGAGGCAAGTTCTTCCTGCAACGGAGGGCAGGCTTGTAGAACCACTTACCAAATGATGCTAGAGCTGCAAAAATTTACATGGGCTCAAGAAGACACTGACCATGTACTTGAATGGCAGATCTATGGATCATCCGTGGATCTGACTGACAAGTCACAAATAGTTTTAAAAAATCCTTATCTGTAAATGGCTGGGAGTATGGACAGCATTATGGAAAAGTACCAATTTTGCCTTCCTTCTTATCCTGTTCCTGGGTTTCTGCATATGGCCGTTATGTGAAACAGAATGCTGGACTAAATGAATCATTGGCCTGGACCACTAAATCTACTCCTTCAGAACCACAAATCTGGACTCTAATATTGAATTATTTTCCTTAGGAAATAAGTGCAATGCTTAGCACAATTACAGTAGCAGTGATAGCTGAAGGAATCAATGAATTCACATTTAATTTTCAGACTGCTGGTACACACATTGTCCGCCTGAGATGGCCATCCCTGAGTCTCAACATCATGCTTCAAATTACATGTAGGCTTCAGAGTTGAAAAATTAAGAAATACCTTTTTGCTTTCTTTTGCAGATCTTTATTATTATTCCCAGAAAAAATTTTAACCAGGAGTCTAACACACTTGTAAAGTCAGAAACTGTATGGGTGGATTTTAACATCTCAGAGCTTGCTTTAGCTAAGATGGTCAAAACTGCTAGTAGTTTTTACTCAACTTTTCTAATGTGTTAGAATACAAGGTATAAATGCTAACCTCCCAAGCACAAGCAAATCCCAAATCCCTAATACTTCCTAAATACTTCCTAAACAGCAGTATTTAAAGAAGACTTCAGCACGCCTTTCCAGATAATGGAATTGAGCAATCAAGAAAGTAGATTGATTTCTTCAAGGTTGCTCAAAACCCCATAGTATACGAGGAAACAAAGGGCAAAAATAACCTAAAACTATGGAAATACGGATGAACACATAATAGGTTAGTTGAGGAGAGTGATGCAGACACACCTTAGAAGTTCTGCACAGAGACAACTTCCAAATGTGAAAACAGTGACAACAACTGTGAATCAGACCCTGCAGAGACCAACTTGGTGCTCAGGGAGTCATATGCAATCACCTACAGTTCAGCAACATCCCCTGGTCTTCTTCAGAGTTCAGTTAGCTCCAAGCTCATGGCAACATACGGATATTAACAAAACCCCTCCTGATCTGACCCAGTTCCATAAGGAGATATTTTTGGCATATCCGCACACAGAACCATGTTTCCAAGGCTACTGGGGTGCTCATCTTCAAGGCTGGATCCCACACCATATCAATGGCTTGAGCTGCAAATTACAAGATATCCAGCTTACCTTTCTCAATGCATCAGAGTTGGGTGACCAGCAAGTAATTATTTTTTAAATTTTAGATAAACAGCATTCACACTTTCAAAGTCAGTAAGTCTATCATCTCCAGGAAACCTTTTACCATAAAGACTTAAATGATTGAGACAATTGATTATCTCAAGACACGTGTGAATGAAGCATGAATTCTTTTCTCTCAACATCTACTGGTCAGTAGCAGAAGCAAAAATAACTACATTCCTAAAAAATTACACAGCTCCTGCCAGCTTTTCATTTATGTTGCTGGACCTAATGCAGAATCAAATGGAAGCCATTTGGGGCGCCTCCTGAAATAGACAAAAAATTTAGAACAGAATTATCACTGGATGCTAAATTAAGGAAAAATTGTAGTGTAGAAGCTCTGGAATCATATTATCTTCACTCCAGACACTCAAGAGATTACTGCTCTAAAAAAAAAAAAAAAAAAATCTGGCCTAAATCTGGCTCAGAAATTCAGTGGGCTCTAGCTTTCTTATATAAATGCTTGCAAGAGCATATGTACAATGGGTTAGGACATGGAAAAAATATTAATAAGAGGCATTAAGAAGTATTTATTTGCTGAAAACATTAATTTTTAAAAACTCTGTGCTAGACCTTGCTTCTCTGGCTTCTTAGGAAAGGGGCTTGAACCTTGTGTATGTGTCAGGCTTTCAAAAAAAAACAAAAACACAAAGTAGACATACAATGAGCAAAACAGGCCATTGTATTCACATGCATACGCTATATATATAGTTAATATGTATATACATGTTATATATACATGTATAGTTATCAATTCACACATTCAATCTACAGAATGTAGTATGCAAATTAATCTTTGCAGAAAACCTTATCATTATGATATGGATGAAAATATATATGTGTGTATGCATCCACCACACGCTGAATTTCTATCCTTTTAGAAGTTAAGTACAAAGAGTGTCTGCCATTGTACTCCTCTAAGGTGCAATACAGATATAACAATGTTTTTTCTTTTCTGTTTTCAGAAGGACTGGCAAAAAGGGTTACTATGTGTGCAGCAGTTTCCCTTTAAGTAATCTTTTTGTTGGCTGTGCATCCAGGGCAACTAATAGTTTTATCAAATACCCTTCACAGCAAGGCAACTGTTTCTATGGAAACCATAGAGAAACCATCCATTACTCCTACAAAGATTTCTCTCAGCTCTCTCCTACATACAGGTAGCTATTTCATCTCAAACTAAATAGAATGGAAGAATGAATTTTAAAGTCTGTGTGACAAGTCACCTCCTCTGACTTGTCATATGTAGGCTATGGGTACTTGCAAGGAAGCCATAAAGAAGTTTTTAAAACAGGGACAAACTCTGTCAAGTCTGCAATGGAAAATACAGCTTATATACAGAAGATTCTTTCCTTACATTTGTGAAATTGAGTAGAGACAGAGAAAGGCTTAATTTTGGAGATGAAGCAGAGCTTGGTCACTTACCTCTCTCAGCATGTTGGTTTCTTTTTCCTTCTGTTCAAGAAGGCTCTCCAAGTGGTGCACATGCATCTCTGCCTCAGCCAACCGTCTTGTTCGCTCATGATCTTCCTCAGTGGCTTTTGCTGACAGACCTTTACTCTGCAACATCTCCAGCAGCTTTTTGATGGACTCATCACGTGCATTTAAGGTCTGTTTCTGCGTCTCAATACGCAGTTCCATCTCTTCTAAGGTTTTACGTAGCAGGAAGAGTTCCTTGGCCTGACGTTCGTGCTCTGCATGGAGCCGTTGGAAGTTTTCCTCTGTCAGCTCTGCCACCAGGGGCTCACTGGTTCTAGTGGTGCTGTCCTGCTGGAACAACTGGTTCAGGTCCCGCTGGATCCGAAGTTCATCTTGGAGAGCCTGGATAGTCATCTGCATATGCTAAAAGAATAAATAAATAAAATCAGAGGATTCCCTCCACTGGAGTTACAAAAAGAACATTATGAGCCACACCATTCCCCCTGAGCTACCAACTAAGGAAACTGTAACACTAGAAGACCAATGTTTTTTAAAAGCAGAACTGAGGTGGAACTGGGTTAGGCTACAGAAATTTCAAGTCCTTCCTTCTATGCCTGGAAGTCATTGCTTAATTCCAGAAACCTCTTACTTGAGTGATTCTCCCAATTCCACCAACTTGAGTGAGTCATTACTTTAAATGGGATAACGTCAGTAGGCATTTGTCAGTAAACTGAGAGCTTAAAATACCTGTTTTTCTCAAATGTTTGCTAACCTTATAGAAGAATTCTGCAAAAGAAGTCCTAGACTAGAATTACTATCTTGACAGATCAGAGGGACATGCCAGTTATTAGAATTTATATACCAGATAATAAAATATAATCAGTCATGAATGATCCCAAGGTCTTCAGCATTAAGGCTACAAGTAGCACAGATTTTCCTGTTGACTTACAGAAGAAATTGCAGCATGTCAGGAATATCTACAACTATAGAAAACTGTGTATATGCTGAGTGGGGAGACACACATCATACAATTACATGCATGAAGATTTTAGTACAGAACAGAATTTCCACCTTGCAAAGAGGAATCTGAAGTACATCAAATGATCAGCAGGAATTTGTAGTTGTACAAGACAATAAATTATGTCTCAATGTCTGTAAATACTATGGGCTAATAGAGTGGGATAACATTGGAGAAGCACAGTTTGCCTAGAAAAAAGTCCTCACTTCATATTTACATAAAGATTTGTTTTCTTTGCAAGACAGAACTATTAAGACAATAACAGAGTAGCAGCAACACAGGAAAGACACCTGATTACCAAGGATGAGATACAGACCAAGTGGTACATCTCTATTCCCTTAAGAGTAGCATATATGCTTACAATTAAGTCTGAATGTGAAAGTCAGATGGACTGATCCCTGGGTTCTACATTTATATTACGAAACCCAGTGTCTGCAGTACAGCTACTTCCACTATTCACTAGGACTAGTCAGACAGTACCAGTTAGGACCAGCTGACCTCCAGAGGTCCCTTCCAATGTCAACCATCTTGTGAATCTATGAAAAGACAACAGACAGCAGAAAGTAACTGCTGCACGATTATCTGCCCTAAACCTCTTTTAAAAAAATTAACTGTTAGATTGGTTGTATAGAACTGTTGCATAATGACATTCCAATCCCATTTTCTTTACAGAGGTCAGTACTTTAGACATAGTTCTTCCCCTCCTTTTGTTTTACAGCCTAAGAAGACCTTTTTCAAAATGAAACACGTTGTTTCACAAACAGCTTAGCTGAGTCCTCTCTGACACTAAGAAGAACAGCCTAGCTCCCTGTCCTTCCTTAAGTGGCTGGCACTTACAACTGACGCAAAACTTTACCTGGCTGAAAACCAACCCTATCAAAACCAAAGAGAACATCTTTACAGCTAGATCTCTGATCCAGCTGACAATGGGACCACACCAGTGCTGATCCAGGTGTTAAGTAGGGGTTGGGAAGTGTAGTCAAGGAGCTGGTGGAGAAGAAAATGGAACCATCATTTATGGTAAAAGCATAAACCGAAATCAGCTTAAATGCAAAGCTTAATGATTGATTTGAGATGCTGTTATCACCTTTTCTTCTATTTTGATAACACAATATGTGGCAGTTACTAACCTAAAACTATACTTTGGTTATAGAATCTGTGTGAAAACACAGCAAAAGCATATTAGGTAGAGGGGATAATGGCTCTAAAAGGTACTTTGTGTCTATATATCGGTGGAAGGTCAGAATTATTTTCAAGTCAGCATTTAGCAGCACAAGAGAAGAAATATTTCAAGGGAGTCAATATGGATTTAAAAAGATAGAAATTTTCTTAAATTATATATTTCAGTTTTCATTTATTGTCATTTCTCCAATCCACAACTGAAGTGAGAATGTCAGACAACATTAAAACTAAGGCACTACCACAAACATGCTGTTGTACAGACAGGCAAAAATACTACAACTGTTTAATTAATGAATGCTGACAAAGCTGTAAGAGAAAACCTACTATTTTTGAGAAAACCTCACAAAAAGGTTCACCTCATCTGTACCTATACAACAGCAATCAAGTCAGTAGGACTACAACCACAGCAGTGAGAGAATATCCTTAAATTTTATTAAACTTAATAACCTCACTAGATATAACTTTAGAATTCCACACATGAGTTAACGTCATTTTTATTTGAGAAGTCCCACTTATCCAAAGACCAGCTGTGTGTCATTTCCTCCATCTAACAAACAAATTCCCACATGCTTCCACCTGCCTCTCCACATACTGCCACTTCAGCACTTCCTTTCTCCCAGGCAAGTAAAGAGCTTCTTCTGAACAACCACATCATCTATTAAATGAAATTACTTCCTCCACATGGAGTTGTCTGAGATTCAAACTTGGGTTATTTATAAACATCAATGGACTAAATCACCACAACCAAACTGCCCCATTTTTACCATTTGACTGGCTGTGAAATCTCATTTCAGGTTACACTGGCAAAAACTGTGTCTCAGACCTACAGAAATTCTCTCCCCCAAGTCTGAAAACCCCCCATGCAACTTTTGGCTTAAAGAACCAAAATCTATGACATGATTCAGAAACACGGTGTGAAAAGAAAATAATTTAATTGCAGGCCTAGTGTTAAACCATGACAGGAGTGACAAACATAACGTATTGGTCTATATCAGTCTGTTAAGTAACAACAAGAGAGTTTGGAACACCTGACATAAACAGTCAGCAACTGCCTTGAATTTAGTTTCCCAAGAAAAATGAAGAGGTAGAACAAGAGGAAGGGAGAAGACTAAGTTTATGAATTGTTATTACTCTTTCTCTGAACTGCTGAGCTGAGAACAAACTTAATTATGTGCAAGGTTAACTGGAAAGCTGCTTTCAACACCCACTTCTTACAAACATGCAAGATGTATGCAAAATGGATTCTTTTCTCTGCTTTCCTAATTTGGTTTTTTTTTTTTTTCAGAACAAGAGAACAATACCCTTTATTACTTGGCATCATAAATAAAGTACTTTTTCGTTAACATAGCTTGTCTTCTATATAATTTCAAAGAAAACACCCTTTTCCCTCTGAAGGACCAGGCAAGCCTTTCTAGCTTCTCATCCATTTCTCCATGGTATCAACCACGATTTTCTTAAATAATTTAATGAAGGGAACAAAATTAAAGCCAAAGCAAAGACACTGAACTTGTACATTAATTGAAGCTTATTGTTTCAACCTTGAGGTTTCCCTGTTTTTCAAGTAATGAAAATTGGTCTTAAAGCTTCCCTAGAAATTATAACTACACTTACAAATCACAAAATATTGCTGTAAGCACAGTTCTCTAGTACGTCTCTTGCTGGTTATGCTCATTGCGGTTTTCTCTGGACAGAACTAAGCCCCTTCAGGCCCACCTCAAATCTAAATCCTAAAAAGTCAAGGTGCAAACATGACCTCTTACCAGGTGCTCCTCTGCCTGTATTACTTCCATGGGGCAACTTAAGTTTGTTAACTGGGCTCTATGGAGGGATAGTTTGCCCTTCATCCAGCAGCACAAAATTTACATCTTTAAGTAGCAGAACATGACTCTGCCTCCTCCTATCAGGATTCACATTCACATTTCCTACACATGGCAGATTGTAGTTTCCAACCTATGGTACAACTACATCCGATGATACAAAAGTTCCTTATATTTGGTTCACAAAACATCACTGTTGTTGCAGCAATATACCTATTGCTATACTGATGAGTTTGGGAACCTTGCTGCAGGCAGCTCTTTTCATCTCTCCTTGTTGAAGCTTTTCCATTTTGCATGAAATATTTTATGTTCCAGTAGCTCAGACAGAAAATAGTCAGGAGAGCACAGCTTCTTACTCTAATTCGTGGAACAATTAAGAATAGACAGACCATTCCAAAGAAAGTGGAGGATGTGCATCTTAACAGACAGAAGAAGGAATTTAATCGATACTTTATAGCCAAAACTTGTATTCCAACCCAACATTTTAGATCAAAAGCAGGCAGCCATTGCTGCTGGCAAGATTTTGAAAGAAGGGATTAAATTGTGACATACTTTTTAAATTAAAACTCATCTTTGCAAGACAGAGCTTGACCTACCAAGCTACCAAGGTGTTTAAGATTCCAATACACATTTGTCTGGTTTTGGTTGCCTGATTTAGGTTATTCACACTGCAGATACTGCATTTTTAAATAGTGTAATCAGATACATAACTCACTGAATACTTAATTCAAGAAGTCTAAATGCCTAAATTAGAACTGTGAGAACTGCAGCAGAGGGAAGGCAGCTAGGCACTGAACACTTCTGTGGTTAAGTTCTCCTTTGAATTCATGGATTTAAATTCTAAGTGTTTTATCCAGGGAAATTGCTTTCAGTTTTGGAGTCCTAACAAAAACCCCCACCAAATAAAAACAAACAAACAAACAACAACAACAAAAAAAACCCAGTATGTACTGAATGACATGTACATGTATTTGTATTTTTCTGCAAACCTTCTCAGTGATCAAGCTGTTCTTCATGTAGAAAAAGTGCTTGGAAAGACATAAGAGAGGTTGGCATATTTTACAACATCACATCTCCGTATTTATTTGTCAGAATACAAACCAGGGATAAAGAAAAAAGAAAAGAGTCATATATAATTCATGAAATGACCAAAACCTAGGGTTCTGAATATGCCACTTTACAGTTAATCTCTTATTCAAACAATTACTTTTAAAGTTTTCCAAGAGACACGCTTTCAGCTACAAAAGCACTTCCAGATCTGAAATAGATAGACTTGTAGTACCTACAAACCCTGCCTTACTTTTGTCTTTAGCTCATCATGAATACAGCATGAATAATGATAATAATAATATCATTATGGTGCATTTTATGTCAGAAGGAAAATTCAAATATATGGCACCAAAAAATGAAATAACTTATAGACGCTTTTCTTGCCAGAAGATCTGCATGCACAATCACAAACTTTTCTAATAGGGTTATTCCTCTTATGGTCTTCACAATTAAAGTGTTTCCAGAATTCCTAAAAGGATGAACCATGTTAAGCTCAAAAGAGATCCTATGCTAAATGCTGGAACAGTATTTGGTCACTATGGGAAATTATGCCCTCCCATTCTCAAAGAGTTAATTTTTTGGCAGTCTTTCTGGGAAATAGATTCTGCTGAATGCATGACAGAAGCAAAAGCCTGGCTGTCTGAGGGAGTCCCTGCTGACATTCAGCTGCAGCCCACGCAAAGAAACTGAAAAAAGGGCTAATGTCAGGTGTCCAGCAGAGATGTGTGTGATGAAACAGAACTTGCTGATTCCAGAAATGCTACATATTCACTTTAAGATGGATCAGGGGTTTCAACACCCTTATTTAAATGTAAATGAATGGGTGATTTCTATAATGTCTAGCTTAGATAGAAAACACATCTATGATTTTAATCAGATTTAATTTGTGAGAGTCAAAGAAAGAGACTTGTATTTTAAGGACAGCCATACATTGCATTATGTCTGAGACAGCATAAAGGCAAGATGGTAAAAAAACCACTGTAGATAAAGAGCTTAAGTTGTCACTAATACATTTGTCAGCTGAACTAGACTCACACAAAATGACTCATTTGGTTTAAGGGGGCAATGTGCAGCAGTCAAACTCCTTTGCCCTTCTCTGTACAAAAAACCCCAAACAAACAAACAAAAAAACCCCCAAACCAAACAAACCAGAAGCAACCCAGAAGGAATTAATTTAAATCCAAAATAAGCAATCAAAAACAACCTAGTAAACTTGTAGGCACAAAAAGAACCAAAGTACAATGCTATCACCTTGCACTAAGTGCTTAGGTACATCCATACAAACTACTGCAAGGTAAAACAAAATAAATGCAGGACACCAGTTATTCAGTTATTTTTTCTCAAGCAAGTCTTTCTACCACCTACATTTCACATACTTTGAGCATCAATATGCCATGATCCTGCAGTGCAAAAACTGGATTCTTTAAGTGCTCTTCATCTTTCTTGAGAATAGGCATTTTGGAATTTGGGAATATTATTACAATTTCTCATCAGAATCAACAATTTCCATACTCATTTTAACCTCTATTTCCTGCCAGGCCATCCAAATTGGGTTAGCATTACACTACTTAATATCATGTTTTATTCATATACAAATCTGAGATTTGATTATTTGCTCTTATATTGCTACAGAAACAAGAGTCTTTGTTCACATGCAATTTCACACATTGAAGGAAGATCATTTTTTACAGTTTCTGTCTTCCCTGTCTGAAAAGCATAAACTTCTTTTGTCACAAACTGTCTTGATAAAATAGAGGTTTCTATTGGAAAAAAAAAAGCCAACACACAAACACTGGACTGATCTATATTCAGGCCAGCCATGACAGAACTTGCAGAATTTGATCTTACACTTCTGGATGTGTATACAGCACACCCTGTTTCTCCCACAGTATAGACTACCTCTAAACGTTGCATTTATGGAATAGGTTCTTAAGAGCCAAATTCAGCTTTTGTGAGCGTCTCATCTCATGAAAGTAATTAGAAATTATTATGGTACTTAAGGGAAGGAGAAATTTAATATTTACATACATATAAACATCAATATTTTCACATTAATAGCATCTATATGAAATATGACTAATTTGGTTAATAGATTAGGATCTTTTTTGCAAAAACATATTCTTATTAGTCACATCCATTAGGGAGGTCAGCAAATATATTTTTCCATTAGCTGCTGAAAGGAATTAAGCCAAGATAAAAGGTGCTCAGCTATACAACCTTTGATCTTGTGTTCAGTACTTTCCAGGATACAACCATACATCAACACTATTCTCCAAAAAGAAAAAACCTGATGACTGCTACTGAAAGAGTTCTAGACGAAAACTGGTTGCACAAGAAAGCATCAAAAAAACAGTTCGTTTGGAGCAAGCAACAGTGAAACACCTTTTAAGCTATCCAATGCTTGGAGACCATGGACTGATGGCCAGAAAGGACACATGGAAAGTGTCCTTTCCAAACTTGTTCAGAAGTTGTTCAGAAGTTCAATTATTGTCCTTTGATGTCTTATTGAATAAGATGTCAAATGACCAATATTCAGCTGCTCAGCTGAAGAAATTAAATATTCACTAGGAACTGGACAATGGCTCACCAGGAATACATTGCAATGTACTGGTGTTTTGTTTTTTGGCTTTTTAAAAGACATTTTCTTGGGCAAGTAAAACATCAGATGACCAGATATGGTCAAATACGTGAGAACACTGTGTGAAGGACTTGATCCTCTCACATAATAGAACACGAGACATTCAGGTTATCATAAACAACATATGGCTGCACTCTAGCACATGGAAAGTTTCTGCCAATGGAGTCTTTGCACAACATTCAACCAAGGGAGGGAGATAACCAGGAGCAAAAAATAGCTGTTGTCTCTCAGTTTCACAGTTCATGTGTAAAACGAGGCTTTGTCAGCCTGCTTATTATTTTCCTTGTGCTGACTAGATGGCAACCTTGACAGGCAGAAGGTATCTTTGGGAGATGACTACAGAGTGCAGAGACTCTGTATGCCAAATATCTCATCCCTTTCTTTCAGAAGAAGATAGGACCTATTTGGCTATGTTGTGGTAACAATTCCAATCTTGTTCTACTAGTTCTTTGCTTCTTCAATATGCCTTCCTAACTGCTTTGTATCCCATATGTAACTGTAAGCATTGCACCTTCTCCCGTTTGCCATAGCATCAATTATTCAGGCAAAGTAAACCAAGTTGTCTGCAAAAGCATCTGCATATGGTTTTCTTGCTTTAAACCACAATAATACAATAAGCAACTGTAGACTTTCATACTCAATTGGCTCAAAATATTAAAGGCCAAAAATGTTAGCTGAAACAAGAGCAGTATCCAGGTATATCATCAGTCACTACAGGACTATAATTTTTGCACTGCTATAAAGTGACACCTACCCCCCGATCCCATTCATTGTCCCTTCATGAAGTAAGAAGCATGATCTTTTTTTTAGAATTACCAATGCACAGCAGTTGGCCACAAAGTCTGTATCTTAAGTCTATCTTGTCTATCTTCTCTTTGTTGAAGCTCTCACAAGTCAAGTTCCTGCCAAATGGAAACTATGAATCCACCTTCATAACTTGACTACTTTTCTTTGAAATGCAAGGAGGAAGAAAACAGAAATTAAGTTTGACAAAATTTATAATAGCAGCAACAGTAAGTGAGACTCAACTAAGCCTTTTCAAACTTGCAGCTTCTTGGCATGTTCTCTCAGCTCTCTGCCAGGAAATAGTGACTAAACTCACAAAGGGAAAAGCTTGAAAATCTTTTTTCCTGGATAAATCAAGTCTCTTATGCCAAGTACAGTTTTGGGAAGACAGGCAGATCAAATGAATCACTGAAATTTCAGGATAAGTTTAGAATAAGGCTGCAGTAATCATTGTCTCTACAAAAGAACATTTTAAAAACCTCTGATAAAAATGTTCTGGCACTTACCCTTCATGCTGAAATGACAGCAGCACCTGTGACAGCAAAACAGAATGCTGCACCTTACACTGAATTCTGAAGGAGCTTTCTGTGACCTTTAAGACACACTACAATTGTGAGGGAGAGCTTAAGAGATAAGTGACAGCATAGCAGGATGAGGAACTTGGAAACTTGAATAGCTCTGGAAATGAGACAGCCTATCACAACCTACCTCAATAGATGCTGTTCAAATTTCTGCTAGATGTACCGTGATAGCAGTAGATGCAAGGCTCACATGCTGCAGTAGCAGTAAAAAGTCAAGGATTTTCATTATGAAAATCTTTACTGGATCCTGGAATGTGATGAAAATACCTTAAAAGAAAGGTATTTTCATTCACAAGGGCAGTTCTTCTCCACAGACATCTTTCTGTTAGATAAGTGAATTTTCAAAGCAAGAGACAATTCCCTCTGGCAGCAATGCTCAGTCACCCAACAGTCAAGCCATCAGGTGCAGTAAGATTGGGTTCTTAGTATACATCAGAAATGCATCTGGTCAGAACGTTACTTAGACAAGCTAAAATTGGTATGTGCAATACAACTAACAGCTAGAACGACTTTTGTCGGTGAAAAACTTTATTACTGTCCTGTCTAATCTTGCATATCATTTTAGGAATCAAGAGAGCAGAGAGAAGAACATAAAGTAGATCCAAGTTCATTGTAATAAGTATAAAACTACCTAACAAAGGATAGTTTTGCTTTGACCACATATTAAAATGGCAGTCGGTGTAGACTAACTGAACAAATACTGGGTCTCAATAAATCTTTTCAGAATCTATTTACTCATAAACCATTACTACATGGTCATTCAAGCAGTATGTCATGCTGTTAGGTCTCTTGCAGAACAACAACTGAACTCCCTTGCTTCTTTATATACTGAAGTGAGAATACATAACTGTACAAGATCTGCAAAAAATTGAGATTAAATGGATAGAAACGCTGTACAATACATTATTTTGGTTCTGGTTCAAGTGCATTTATGCAAATCATCTTGTAACCAAGTGCTCTGCATTTAAAAATTATTCAGAGAAACAGCTTGATATGTCTGTATGAACAACTGTCAAGAGAGAATGGAGAATGGAATTCCTTGTTGGGACTTTTGAGGCATCAATCCACCAATTCCAGCAAGAGCTTAATCATGGGAAAAGTGTCTGAACATAGATATTAATCTTATTAATCTCAGAGCTACATGTTTTATAGAGTCTGTTAATTCTGAACTAAAAAAGAAAGGAAATTGAAAATGGCTTGTAGCACTGGGTATCTGGAAAGCTCATTTGACTGGTGTTACACATTTCATTTCAGGGAAGCAGGACAAGGTGGCTTTTGAAACTCCAAACTCTTCTCATCTGCTGTGTATGTTTTGGGACCAAAAAGAATTAGGGAAGGGACTTCCTCTTTCTAATCCACCTAAGCACAAGGTTGAAGAACCAATGATGATACTGAAATGTGAAGTTTAAGGCAGGCTTCAGAACAACTTTCTTTGCTTTTCTCACACGCACTCCCTCTCACTACACACTTGTAGCTTTTCCAGACAGTACTCATTACTCAGGATAAAAAGTTAAATCAAGGTTAAATGCAGCAGTGTTTAACGATTTTTTCACTCAGACAAAGTTATGCATAGATGAGTTTTAATAGGCAGAAAACTTGTACACCTGATCCGCAGAGTTACCTTGAAGAAACTGCCCCACAACCATGAATTTCCAGTCCTCTCATTCCTTTCAGATTTCACCTAACATTACCATATGTTTTACTCAGAATTACAACAGTAACATTGTTTTGAGGTACAATTGCTATGAAGATTTCAAGTAGACAATTTACAAACTTGGGACAACAATGAAGTATCCCAAGTTTGTAAAGTACACACTAGTCCAACAAATAGGATGCAGGAATCCATTGTTACCCAAAACCTATCTCTGTGTGTAACACATACAATTTTATTTTTTTCTAACATTTATTTCAACTTATTCCATTTTTACAAAATAACACCTTTTATGCCTCTACTTGAAATTTCCACCCTAGATTATTGATCCTTTGGGCAATGACCGTCATTTTGGTATATGCACTTGTGTAACAACCTCTCATGGAAAGAACTTTCTGTCCCTTTTACGGCCATAAAAAAAAAGAGGTTTTGAGTCCAAAAGTTTATTTGGCACCGGCGAAGACACACTTTGAATACTATGTTCAGTTTTGGGCCCCTCACTACAAGAAGGACATCGAGGTGCTGGAGCATATACAGAAAAGGGCAACGAAACTGGTGAAAGAGAACAAGTCCTGTGAGGAGTGGCTGAGGGAACTGAGGTTGTTTAGTCTGGAGAAAAGGAGATTCTATTGCCCTCTACAACTACCTAAAAGAAGCCTGTAGCAAGGTGGGTGTTGGTCTGTCTTGCCTAGTAACAGTAGATTGGATATTAGAAGAAATGTATTCACTGAAAAGGTTATGGAAGACTTGAACAGGCTGTCCAGGGGAATAGCAGAGTCACCATCCCTGGAGGTATTTAAAAGACTTGTACAAGTGGTGCTTAGGAACACGGCTTAGCATTGGACTTGGCAGAGTTAGATTAATGGCTGGACTTGATCTTAAAGGTCTTTTCCAACCAGAATGATTGAATGATTCAATATAGCAAAACATTATACTTCAGTATAAGCCTTGCTGTTGTAATGGTTTTTTCCCCTCAAAAATTGGAAGGTATTGCCATACGGATTATCAGAATATTTTATTATATCCAAAAAATTTATATTACTGTAACACAGACATAAGTAGTACAACTTTGTTGCAATCTCTAGCAACCTATTTTAAAATAAATGCAATAGTTGAAAGCTCTTGCTAATAAGAGTTTTCTTTCCAAGTTCCTTACTGAAAAAATAAAAATATCTCCTTGAAACAAATCTATGTATTACTGATATAATAATGAAGTAATACAAATATAATGGCACCTAGATACTAAACATATTTTAATTTTCCAACAAGACAATAGCTTAGATGGAACATTTGATAATTTATTTAAAGGAAGGCTTTAACCCTCAAAATCTGTCTGCATCATTCTCCTTGAAGCAGAAGTATCCATGACTCACAGCTGACACCAGGCAGTGGCATGCTACAATAACCTTCCTGTGCTTCTCAACTGCTAGGACTGGCAGTGACTCACCAACAACTTCACTCAGGCCAAGATTTCCTGTGATGCAGGCTTCTGTGCATACCACTTCTTCAGCAGCCTTTCTTGCCCTCTCAGTTTCACACATACAACCTCCATAGCCAGGTAATAAAGATAATGCCCTATATCTTGTGGCTTTTAAGTAAAAGCAACTGTATTTATTCAACCCAAACAGCGTTGGCTATACTCTAATACTACTAAATAAATGGAAAATATGATTATAATATTTTAAAATAACAAGACATGTAAATTTGTATTAGGGACTACACTTCAAAAGATATGTATCTATCTTAAACAACAGCATTTAGGGTTTTCCATGAAAAGTTTCAAGAAATTTCAATTGCTAATTTGTTTGTTTTCTCTAAAGACATTTTAACTGATCGGAACATATTGTGAAAAACAGGTCACTAAAAATAAACAACCATGCTGCCCCCCTGTCTTAAATGACCAAGTAAGCATTCTGGGGAAGTGATTTTAGGAGGAAAAAAAAAACCAATTTAGATAAGTAACCCCTCTTTAACTTACAGTGAGTCTAGTAGCTACATAGCATTGTCAGTAAGAACAGAGATGGCCAGATAATATGCTTGCATCTATTTACAAAAGAATGACCCAGGAAAATTGCCTATAGCCAGTTTAAGAGAAGAAACACTTCTCAAAACTGAATCCCTAGCTGCTTGTCGAATGAATATAAAAGACACAATGAGCTCAAAATTCCTCTACCTGATTGGTTTTGGTCAAGGAAGAGATAAAGGCTAAAACACCCTGCCACTCCTTCCCAGGAATACTGTATCAATAATAAAATTTTTTATAAACACCTTTTTTTATATACACCTTTTACTAAGGCGAACTTTCTTCTGCTCCTTGCCACGCATCTCTGCATGTAAAGCTTGAGATGACTGACTACTATTAGCAATTTTTTTGCATTGAAGCACTGTCTCAAACACTCAAGGCAGAGATTGTTAACCCTAACAGAACTACCTGAGTACATGACAAATCCCTCACTTTCCACCACTTGTTTTATGAAGGACCTCCTTACACCTCTCAGACACCACTTCCTCCTCAGCCACTGGGATATCCTATTTTAAAGACATACTAAAAAATACTAAAAATAAGATAAGGGCTCCATAGAGGTAGGTAAGATATACAAGAGATGAACATAAATACAGACTGAACATCTCAGATCCTCTCCATTTGTAATATTCCTATTTTCTTTCAAAGACTGTCCATGTCCATATGTATTATCACACTACAGGTGACCCACATGCAGTACCTGCCTATTGAACCAATTATCAGAGAACCCCAGAACTACTGACCCTTAAAAACTTTTCTGTTGGCTGGACACTTCAAGTAGTGTTATACTTAACAAATGTATGAATGGAGATTCACTTGCAGCTCTGTGGATCTCCCAAAGGATAATTTCTCCAAAATGCTATGAAGAGGGTTTGTCCCCAAACTGGAAATTTTCCCTTCCACTCTGTTACATCATGATCATGTTAGACAAAATAGACTCTGAGGATAAACTGTCAAACTCAGAATCTTCCCAGCAGGGAAAAAAAAAACAACTAAAACCAGACATGTTTACAAGAAGACAAATTTATGTATAAGATGATGAAACTCATTAGAAACAGCCTGTGTAATGCTGTCTCTGGTGAGGCTGAATGCACTGCTTTGAACACACGGAAAGGACCATCCTCCAGAAAAAATGTAAGTCAAGCCACATGGACTTCAGATATGTACAAAGTTGAACTGTATACTGAATGAACGAGTAGGGAGAAGAGGCTCAAGTTCTCAGGTGGTTGAATTTCTACAGTCCTGCCTGCTGGGACAACAGCTATTAAGATATCCACTCGGGTGGACAGATAAGGAGAGGAAGACCATAACCTCAAGCAATTAGTCTATTGCTAATATTTGTTTCATGTTTCATCATGGGTTTGTGTCACTGACTTGTGGTACCCACAAATGAACAGCACAAGACAACTTCTTTAGAAGAAAAATATCAAAGGTTATTTATTTACCCTAAGCCTTCTGGTATTTCACAGCTGAATTCCATCTGGATGTTAATCAAGTGTCAATAACCTTTTCCAGTTACTTAGCATGATTTAGTTGTTTGTTTGTTTGGGTTTTTTTATAATTAAAAGATTAAAAAAAAAATTAAAAAAATAAATTTCAGGGCATGGAGACATCTAGCAGGTGTTACATTTCAAAAATACTTTGTAGAGGGGAGTACCTCTTACTGAGTCAATCAGTTGATCAATAAAGCCATAACAAGAGAAAACATCTGGTGTCTAAAACAGCAATGCTTACATCCTCAAGAAAATGAATGGTGCTTATTTTAGTTAGAGCAGTAAAACTTCTAAAGAAATTCTAAATAGATTTCTGAATGAAAGAACCAGCAAAGGGAGAATTCAATCTGTCTGGGCATAAGACTTCAACAAGGCAATCAATTATAAAATCTATGCTACACCAAGATGAATTTCTCCTTAGTGCATGCAAACTGAGGAATCAAACTACCCAATGAAGCACATCCCACCCACCAAGAGGTAGGTCTTCAATGTACCAGATGGATATCTTGGCAAAGAAGATGTGGGGTAGAAGAGCTTTGAGATTCAATTTTGGCATAAGCAAGATTAAGGTTTCTCTTCTAATTCTGTATATTGCTCTTTTTTAAGCCATTTATAATGCACAAGACAGAGACATTAGAAGAAACTTCAGACAACCCTGGGAATAGACTTGCTCTGAAACAAAGAACCAACATGACTCTCATGAATCCCAGAGGTCCTACCTAAATGCCAAGTGGAAACACAAAAGAAGTACCCAGTCACAGCACCCTGAATACCTCAGTTGTGATAAAACATGTTCTTATACAATTAGGATAGCCAGCATTCCCTGCAAGCAGACTACCAGCCATTGCTTCCAATTATAGGTATGTCAGGATTTAGTGAACCTTCAGGTGTTATAAGAGGGTGAATTTGAATTTCCTTTCTTATTGAAACTGTTTTAGTCCTTTTAAGTCATCACCTGCAATTGATGCCTTATGACAGAAAGAAACCCTTGGTATGTTTTCTAAAATCCTTGTCCCTTGAGAACATTTATGGAAGACAAGGCTGTTTAGCAGACTGAAAGTCCCAAGTAATATGACATGACAAGACATCAAATTGCCTACTTCTTTGACATTTATAAAAAGTAGTATTCTTTTACAAGATGTACAATGGGATTCTGACTGCATGGTACTTCTGTAGACTGATAGGAGAGGTCCATTAAAAAGGAGGGTGAGGAAGAAGCAGGATGTTATACACATGACTCAGTTTCCAGCAGACAGGAATTCAGGATAAAGGCATTTCAGACAGAAACATGAGTAATCAAAAGTGCCTATGGATGTTGGACAAAGATTGAGACAAAATAAGTCATTTGCTACTAAAGGAACACTGAAAACATGCCAGCAAGAGCACACAAATTAAGTGACTGAGTTGTAACAGGCAACCTGCATATAAAGATCAGCAAAAGAGTGGTTTGAATTGATCCAACTGAAAGTAAGTATACACAGGTCTCAAGAGCTTCATATGTTTTACAGTCCTACATAGGGTAACACCAGAAGAGAGGGTTCCACCTGAACCCCTAACACATGACATCTCCTATGATCCATACCAATAAGAATTGTTAAACCACTCTAATTTCACCACTGCAACAAAATAATTCAAGGACAGAGTGACAGAAGAAATTTTGCTGCTATCTTAAGATTTAAAAATGCACACTGATCTACTCAAGGCCATGTGGAAGCAAGGATGTAACACAGGGAAAATGTCAGTTTCAGCACTGTCTGGCAAAGCACACAATATTAAGAAAATGTACGGAATAGGTCAGAGCACTACAAAGGGAGCAGAAGTTCTGCACAGACTTGGACGTAACTACAGCCCACTGACCATCTGCCACAACATTGTGCTACATTGAGTATTCTTAACAGACATGGTAGAGAATACAAGCATTCCCCAAGTACAGGACACACAAGAAAAATGGTCTTTATCATTTAATAAGGTCATCAACTTAGGTAGGAAAAGCTGACACAGACACAAGAGTGTCATCTTCTCTAATCCAAGTCTTGAGGTTGCTCAAGTACGTGATGGCTTTTCAAATACTGATGGCTGATGCAACAAGCTCACTTCCCAAAGCACCAAGAACAGAACAGGATGTGGTTCAGGTGTTTTTAGAGGCCTACAACCAAACAGTTGTGTTCTACTTGCACAATACTTGTACCTCTTCATTCAAGATGATTGGAAGAAAAGATGTAAAAAGGTAGTAAGTGACTCAGCTGAAATATCTGTCTTTTCTGAAAGGAAACCCCTAGTGCTCCAGAGCAGATGACACCAGTGCTCCAGAGCAGATGACACCAGTGCTCCAGAGCAGATGACAGTCCAGAAATAGACGCAGCTCATATGCAATCAGAAGCCACTACTTGGCAAAAGTAGTAGCCTTGTACTTTCTATCATCCTTCCTCTGTAACAGCCATAAATGGAGCTGAATTCTTTCGAGATGGAAGGGATCTTGATGCCCTGGAAGCACGCAACTCTTGGGAACAAGTCCATATGAACAGACTGTCAAAGAAGTAACTTCATGCTAGACCCGCCTACGTGCTGGAGGAGAAATCAGAGGTGAATGTTTACGTAGGTCTCAACCATTCACTCTAATTCAAGGCCAAAACTAATGGATGTCTCCAACAAATAATTAAGTGTTCTCTCCTCCATTCCTTGAAAGCCATTAGACTTGAAGCCTTTTAAAACCAAACATTTCATCAGGGATCTGGTCTTCCAAGAAAACAAGTATTTGGCATTCTTGCTGGGAAAGGGCATAATAGATGCCATTTAAAACATGTCAGCTTCAGGAAATGAGACAGACACATGAAAGGAAAGCAAAGAGAAAGAATTACTTAAAACCAGTTTAAAGGCATAAACTAATGCCTATGCAATGCAAGCTGTTGCTCAGCCCTGTGTAACTAAAGATCCTTTGTCAGCTGTGTGTGCCTGAGAGGTGCAAAACCTACTTTGTCTATACTTTACAGATCGATAAAAAATTTGTTTGGAACCCAGTCCAACCTTTCACTTAGAGCAGGGCTAGTAGCAACACTAGACAAGGTCAGGTCCTCTCAAATATTTATCTTTGTGCTATTATCTGTGAATTAGCAACTTCATACATATTTCAAGCTCTGACAGACACTCAACAGAATCTCCCTTAAAGTTTATTTAAACAGAAAATACCTAGTGTGGCATTTGTGCAAAGACAAGACAAACATTTCAGTCTTGCTCATACACACAAGTAATAATTTAAGCAAAATTCCTTATCTCATGTGTACTGCGTATGTAGTAATATTAACCAGAGCATGTATTTGTTCAGTAAGAACTTTTCAATGTAACTGTAATAAATTTATCCAAAAATTTATTCAACAGACCTGCATTATGAAAGCCTGTGACACAGCAAAACTGCCTTCATCTTAAAAAAGCGAGATTTCTCACAGAAAATAAATTAAAGTAGCAAACGTTAGAATACCAAGTATTCAGACTCAGTTACTTTTATACATCAGTGCTCTTCCCAATTTATCTTGATTAGAATTAAACCAATGCTAGAAAAAGGAACAAAGATAGCACATGCAAAAATATTGATAAGACCCTAGCAAAAGCAATATCCAATTACAAATAAGCAAGGGAAAAAAAATCAGTTAATAAAGATTTATGCTTTTTAGACCATAAGAATGCAGCAGTTTTCACCAAAGATCAATAGTACTACATCTTTCAATGCAGCCTCTACTTTCGCAAAGGCCTCTGCACTCCCTCAGGCAACCTCATTTCCTTTTCTCTTTATCTGCTTGGAACACCGGCCAAATTTTATGCAATAGAAAACAGAAACCAGCTTAGCAAAAGACAAGTTTAACCAACCTAACAGGCAAGAGCTGAAAGAAAAAACCCCAAAATTGTTAGAATAATGATGAGAAACGTTGGGATTTACAGGAATGTACGTACCCGTAAACAAGGCAATGCTAAAGGAAAGCTTTAATACTGAGAGTCAAATAATTGCTTAAGAAATCAGAAAAGACCTTTGTTTTCCTTCAAGGCTTCTTGTTACAGATTACTATAATGTGCCTAAGACCTTGCTGCTCCCTCTCTCTCAGCCCAAACTGCTTTTTAAGAAATCTTCTCATGCATAAGTGAACTAACTGAATTTGTATTTTGGCACAGTAGACTAACTTCAATGAAAACCAGCAGGGCAGGCTATACACAGCTGTTTACAGCAGCTATCAAGTAGAGCATAGTTCATACCACAAAGTTTTTTTTAAAAACATCTCCAACCATACACTAGGAGTGCAAAATAGAGATGAAACTGGTCTCAAGGCAGCTGCTTACTAATCAAAGGTGAATATTCTCTCTTCATAACTTTCATCATGTAGAAGTTAATAATTATGCAACAAGCACTTAAAAACACATACAAAATGCTGTTCCATCCTGAGAACGGGCTGACTCCCACCATCACTGTGACACTGAAGAAACACATAGCTTTTTTAAGGTTCAGAACATTTCTTCTGAGACGCTTTGTACCCAAAGAAGTTGATCTATCCAGTGAATGTACATTCACAACAGAAACAGCTATGAGTAATGCCATGCAGATAAGGCATTTGTTACTCCTTGCTTTGTCTTTCTGTATCATCTATCACTTTTCCTGTATACCCCTTCTGTGGACTGTTTCACTCTTTACCTGCTTCTCACACACATATAGGAATAAAATTCATATATATATATATATATGTATAAAAATAAAAGCATGCATATTAACAATTCCAGGACATGTTAAATTTCCAGTGTTTCTATTAAGCTGATATACCTTGGGCATTTTTTCTAAAACAAAACAGAAACTGAAAACCTTAATTTCTCCTAATCTCATCCATGAGGCATGAAGCTTTCTTCCACAGTTTATGCAGAGGAAGTGGCAGATAAAGAAATATTCCATTTTTTCCACCAAAAGAAATTACAAGAACACTTTGCTGGGACTCATCTGCTTATAAGCACTAACTTAGAATTACTGTCTGAGGCATTTTTGAGTCAAGCTGATTCTGTAAGATTAAGTGCTTGGCTGACAGGATTTTTTTAGTATTATTTTTTATGTTTAAAAAATATGAAAATCTCATATTTTCAATTCTAACCCCAGCAAGCTAGCGCTGGACTTTCAGCAGCTGCACGCTCCCCACCTACAAACACACAAAAAAGGACATTATCACTTCTTTGCATACAGATCCTCTGAAACATGTAGTTACTGAGGCTGCCTGAGATTGCAGGTGCCAGCTGAAAAGCCTGCCACTCAGACTACCACTTAGTGGTAAACTAGGAAAATGCCTGTACACTAAAGTGGAACAAAATTTAATTTGGTCATGAATTAAAAATGTCATTCACAGACAAATCACATAAACTCAGGGGAGATCACATGCCATAAAGACCTCCTTCAAAAGCCACAAAACTCAACACATATCTCCATTTCTCTTCTGTTGCCTAACCAGCTTAGAGACACACAACTCAAGACAGGAAGGGAAGCTTTTGATCACTTGCCCATCATCAGCTAATCTTTAACGTGGTGGTCAGTTTATTTCTAACTTATCAGAGAAAGAAGGTAACAGCTGAAAAGTCTGCACATTTTGTTTATCATTTAGCTGTGTAGTAGGAATCGAAGTGTCAAGTCATTCATGGGATTATATTTTTATTTAAAATTCATATGTATACTCAGAAATCTATATAATTCATAAAGCTGTATCTCACATGTGGAATCTAGGCCTCAGTATAAACAGTTATAATTACCTACATGTCCATTAATCATTAATTTTTTTGTGAGTTTTGTTAATTACTGCTATTCATGAGCATGTCTCTCTTTTAATTTTCTACCAAGTTGGTAGAGCAAGGGTGGCATGAAAGAAACAGTATGCTTTTTAGGTCACTCAGTCATATTTAGCAGTTAGAGGTAATAGTATAAACACTAAGTGAAAGTAACACAGGGTCCTGAAACACCAGTATATATAATCAGACCATTTTCAAGACCTGAACAGCACTCGGACTCATCCATATCTGCAGAACACACTGGTTGTTAGGAAAACTTACATTCTCCCACTCCACCTCTGTGACTTCCCCCCATAGAAAGATATTCAAAAAGGTAAAAGGGTGTCTGCTAAAAATTCAAATAGAGCTTCAGAATGAAGCATTATCTGACAGCAGTGAAATGCAATTACAGAGGTAATTGTTGAAAGAAGAAGAACTTTTCAATTAAATACCAGAATCAGACTAAAGAGATCAATCCATTTTCTAGACTTTAATGAACAAATATCCCCAGCTCTGATTATGCAGTCACTGAAATTTTACTTTCGCTTTGTGAATTATCTGGTAAGTTTGATGGCATTTGCCAGAATATTTTACTTCTGGTTTGATTCTGTTATACAGCAACTTGAGACACAGAGGTTAGGAATTTTTCAGAAATAAACCTACCACAGAAGATATTTAATTTTTAAAAGCCTTTAACAGTAAAATTCATACCTAAAGCTAAAGAAATATAGAATTAATGAGAGAAGAGGTGCTAGTAAAAAGGGATATGCATATCTTCAAAATTGCTTCCAACTGAACTCTTTAGAGGTATCTGAATAATACTCCACATGTAATAAAGCAGGCAATATACTTTTAGCCTAAATTTTTTCATCAGTATCTTAAGTGTTTGAGAGTTGGGCCCGTGCAAACCACAGAAGGTTCAACAAGGCCAAGTGCAAGATCCTCCTGCACCTGGGTTGGGGCAATTCCCAGTATCAGTACAAGCTGGGGTGGGGAAAGGCATTGATAGCAGACCTGCAAAGAAGGAACTGGGGGTACTGGTGGATAAAAAGCAGGATATGAGCTGACAATGTCCACTTGCAGAGCAGAAATCCAACTCTATCCTAGGCTGCATCAAAAGAAGTATGGCCAGCAGGTCAAGGGAGGTGATTCTGCCCCTCTGCTCTCCTGAGACCCCACCTGAAGTACTGTGTCCTGTTCTGGGGTCCTCAGCACAAGAAAGATACAGACCTGTCCAAGAGAGTTCAGAGGAGGGCATGGAGATGATCAGAGGGCTGGAGCACCTCTCCTACGAAGAGAGACTTGAGATTGTTCAGTCTAGAAAAGGAAGGGCTCCAGGGAGACCTTAACTGCAGCCTTTCACAATACTAGGAGGCCTATAAGAAAGATGAGGACAGACTTTTTAGCTAAAAGAGGACAGATTCAGTCTAGACACAAAAAATAAGTGTCTTTACAATTAGGGTGGTGAAACATTGGTACAAGTTGCCCAGAGAGGTGGTAGAATGCCCATCCCTGGAAACATTCAAGGTCAGGTTAGATGGGACTAGACGACCTCTAAAGGTCCCTTCCAAACCAAACCATCCTATGACTCTGTTACAATGCTGTGAAACATCAGTTCATGCAGGCCTCTGAGGAGATTAAACAAAGAACTAAGCTATCTGCACTTTTTTGAGTTAAAATAATACCTGATAATTATTTGCTAAGAAAGGTTTTCTTCTTGCAATACAATTTTAAAGATCCAAAGCAATATTTAGTATTAGTTTATTTTCAGGTTGTTAGTTTGAAACAAGGAAATCTTCTTTTTCCTTTAAAATTTCAGACGGCTCTCTCAAATCAAAACCCAAAACTGCCCAGCCTAGCTAAATATTACATATAATAAGATTTTATATATACTCATAAAGTGTCAAGAAGTAACTTTAATAGAGTCACTATTACTCTAGACCATAACATCTAGATTACTACACTGAAAGACAGGTTATCAGTACAGATATGTTTAAATTTTGCTCAGTTAAAGAATGGGAAACAAGTTGATCACAAAGTAAATGTTTTACTTGTGGTTACTATTAATCTATGAACAAGATTCTGCAACTTCTCAAGCATCTTCCTGTTTCTAGATACGCTCAATAAAATCACAAGTGGAATGGAAAAAATTCTTAGAGAACAGCTATTCACTGGTTTTATAATAAAAGAATCAACAAGCAACATATAAAATTATTAGCTAGTAGGCTGCAAAAAATAACAAATCATGTGAAATAAAAACTGTGGTACACATTGTCACAACATGAGACCAAAAATTTAAGCAAATTACTTTACAACAATCACTAACAGCAGTATCTACCTTAACACAAAACACACAAATTGAAGATAAATTGAGTTGACTTTTTAAGCTACGTATAAATATTTTTATCTACTGCCTGGGTAACTGGCAAGTTCGCAACAGAACTTTAAGAATAATAAGATACACAATTAATTAGAAAGCCAGAATTTCTAAGATAAAATAATTCCAGCACACAGATGGCTTCTGCTACCCTGATTATCTAAGGCTTTTTTAAAAAAAATATTTAAAGTTCATAATGAATCATGTAAATGTTTGACAGAATATTAGAAGAAAAGGACTAATGATGACAGTGGTTAAATGCATTTCAGTTGTTGGGATATGGCCATTATACTAAAATCAACTACAGAAGATACAGTAGCAGAAAACAAGGAAGAATGTTTGTTAATTCAGAAACCAATTCTATGGTTTCTTACTACAGCACCAAAGGCTTCACTAAACAGAAACATTAAAAGTACAATGAAATTCAAATTGCACTTAACATTATTTATTTCCATCTTATTTTAATATTGTACTGCTTTGGGCATGTATGTGACATGTATGTATTTTTAAAAATATATTCGATCTACTAATAGATAACAATTACATTAGTTATTAGTTTATTTTTCAGGGCAGGGAGGTACTGTTCTGCATTTCATAGACTAACTTATTATTCTTTATAGAGTTCAAAATTCTGCCTTTTCACATTTGCTTGATCTTCTCACCTTATTACATGATTTCATCATGACAATGTTGTTTGCACTGAAATCATTCCTGAGTCAGGCAGACAAAAAGCATCAAAAGTATTTTAGAAATAGAACGTGTAGGAGTTCAGCCCCTAAGCAGCTCATCAAAGCCTTTTAGACTGAGGAAGCAATCCAGTCTTACAAGAAATTGCAAGAAAGCATAAAACATAAGCTTCTAATAATGAAGCACTCATATAATCAGTTGGTAGTAATATAAGACTCAGCATTCCCTTTCCCATATTTTCAGAATATTATTAGCAAATAAATATATGAAGTTCCAGTTATAACTGTCTTGAGCGCAGGTGTCCAGGTGTTGGCAGCAGGGCCCTCCAGGAGATCTTTGTAGGAGGAGGCCACACACAGCTCCACGACAGACACCCAGCTCCAGCAGCTCCACAACAAATCCACTGCAGGACATACAGACCCCCTTTTTATAGTGAAAAAATATTTAAGAAAAGGCAGAAAACACCAGAAGAGGGAATGACAGAGGGAATGAGAGAACAAGGTCAGAGGAACAAGAGAAGGAAGAGAAGGTGCTCCACATTGTAGCAGGTACAGTGCCAAAGGTATCTGCAGCCTATGGAGATCCCACACTGCAGCAAAGGAGAAAAATAAACAAGGAGCAGCAGAAAAACTGCTGTGCCCTGACCCCATCCCCCTGCACTGCCATGTGCCTCACTGCAGGGACTGAATGTGCCCTGCAGCAGTAACAAGGCAGAAGAGATGTCTGGAGTGAAGCTGAGCCTGGGAAAGGAGGAGGGATGATTTTCCCCAAGTGTTTTAATGCTTGCCTTTTTCTTGTTTCCCTGTAATTAAATATTTATGTTAATTTGCAAGAAATTAAGTTAAATTCCCCAAGTCAAGTCTGCTTTACCCATGACAGCAATTGGTTACTGATTTCCCTGTCTTTATTTCAGCCCTGGAGCTTTCTCACCCCTGTTCTCCTGATTTGCTCCCCGTCCCACTGGGGCAGAGGGCAGGGACCAAGGGAGCAGCTGTGTGGCTGCCTGGCTGCTAGCCAGGGCCAACACACCAGAGGGACATTAAAACATGACAATGGCAGAAATCTAACAGTAAATTGAGATATTTGAACCAAGCTTCACATGGGAGAAACTTACTATCCTTAAAATCGTGTTAATTTATTACCAAAATTATTTCCATTAAAGAGGAGATATTCTTCAGTGAGGAAACTGAACACAGCATAATCAGGCATGCTTGTACTCATTTAGTAGGAAATTTTATTTCCCTGAGCCATGACACCAAATGTCTGATCACTTAAAATGAATTTATTCACAGTAAAAGCAAAGTATAAACTGCACAGAAAACATATGCATAGGGAAAAGTGCCTACAACAAAGATCTCCAAAAATCCTTTAAGATACCTGCCCACTAGTGAATTACATCTGTTCCTTAGTCCAAACTGACGAGTTAGCCTTATTAAACATAGAATAGTTTGGGTTGGAAGGGACCTTAAAAATCATCCAGTTCCACCACCCGCCCTGCCCTCCCCCCTCAGCCAGGGGACAGGGACACTGCCCTCTAGATCAGGTTGCCCCAAGACCCATCCAACCTGGCCTTGAACACTTCCAGGGAAGGGGCATCCACAACTTCGCTGGGCAACCTGTTCCAGGCTCTCACCACCCTCACACTAAAGAATTTCTTCCTAATGTCTAACCTAAATCTACCCTTTTCCAATCTAAAGCCATTACCCCCAGTCCTACTGCTACCTGCCCTTGCAAAAAGTCCCTCCACAGCTTTCCTGTAGGCCCCCTCTGGCTTCCCCAGAGCCTCTTCTTCTCCAGGCTGAACAACCCCAACTTTCTCAGTCTGTTTTCATAGGAGAGATGCTCCAGTTCTCTTTATCACCTTCATGTCCTTCTCTGGACTTTGGTAAAACCTTTGACACTGTCTCCCATGGCATTTTCCTAGAGAATTTAGCAGTTCATGGCATAAGACAGGTGTACTTTTCACCAGATGAAAAACTGGCTGAATGGAGAGGCCCAGAGAGTTGTGCTGATTGGAGTTAAATCCAGTGGTGTACCCCAGGGCTGAGTTTTGGGGCCAGTCTTGTTCAGTACCTTTTTTATCTAGATAGGGTGATCAAGGGTTGGACTTGATGATCTCAAAGGTCCTTTCCAACCTGACTGATTCTGTCATTCTTTGAAGTGTTTTCTCAGGAAGTTTGCAGGCAACACCAAGTTGGACAGCTTGACGTTCAGAAGGCTCTGCAAAGGGGCCTAGGCAGCCTGGATCCATGGGTTAAGGCCAGGTGTATGAGGTTCAACAAGGCCAAGTGCCGGGTCCTGTATTTCAGTAAAAACAACCCCATACAACAAACACTACAGGCCTGGGGAAGAATGGCTGGAAAGTTGCCTGGTGGAAAAGGACCTGGAGGTAGTGGTTGACACCCAGATGAAAGTGAACTAGCAGTCTGCCCAGGTGGCCAAGAAGGCCAGTAGCATCCTGGTCTGCATCAGAAATAGTGTGGCCATCAGAAGTGAAGTTATCATACCCCTGTACTCAGCACTGGTGATTCTGCACCTCTAGTACTCTGTTCATTTCTGGACCCCTCACTATAAGCAGAGCACTGAGATGTTGCAATGCGTCCAGAGAAGAGCAACCAAGCTGGTGAAGGGTCTAGAGAACAAGTCCTATGAGGAGAGGCTGAGGGAACTGGGATTGTTTAGTCTGGAGAAAAGGGGGCTGAAGAGAGACCTTATTGCTCTCTACAACTACCTGAAGGTAGGTTGTAGTGAGGTGGGTGTCAGCCTCTTTTCCCAAATAAGTAACAACAGGACTACAGGAAATGGCCTGAATTTGCACAAAGGGAGGTTTAGACTAGATATTAGGAAGAATTTCCTTACTGAGAGAGCAGTCAGGCACTCCAACAAGCTGCCTAGGGAGGTGGTAGAATGGCACTTCAGGACATGCTCTAGCAGGCAAAGTGGTTTTTTTTTTCTGGGTTGACACATGGATTAGGTGATCTTACAGGTCTTTTCCAACAGTGATGAACCTGTGATTCTGTGGCTTGACGTGTCTGTATCTTCCTTGTGCTGAGGACCCCAGAACAGGACACAGTACTCCAGGTGTGTTCAGGAGAGCTGAGAGGAAGAATCACCTCTCTCAACCTGCTGGCCACACTTTTGATGCAGCCCAGGACACAGTTGGCTTTCAGGCCTGGAAGAACACACTGTCCACTCATGTCCTGCTTCTCATCCACTAGTACACCCAAGTAAGGATGAATTCAGCTTTTATATAAAGCCAAACGATTTACCTATTTACCCCTAGCTTCTTTTGAGAGGGGTGGTCTTTATGTCCACGCACAATGTTGGTATGCATACATCACTAACATTGGAAGTCAAGATTTACCAGATTGTATCTAGAAAGCACAGGCATATTTTGCAAGTACAGATATGGCAAATCGTAGAACAATACAGGCTGGAAGAGACATCTGGAATTTATCTAATCCTGCTCAAAGAACAGCCAACAAAATCAGTTTGCTCAGCAGCTTACACAATCAAGCTCTGAAAATCTCCAGGACTGGAGACAACGATAAACCTCTTAAGAGTGTTTAATTACTCTAATGGTTAAAACGTCGTTCCTTTTGCCTAATAAGATTGAACCTCCCTTGTTTCAACTTGAGATCGCTGCACCTTCTCTTCTAATGCACACCTCTGAGAAGACAGCCTCCATCGTCTTCACACCTTTCCATTAGGCAGCTGAGGACCACAATAACATGCACTGAGCCTTATTTTCTCCAGACTAGGCAAAACTAGTTCTTTTGGCCTCTTCTGTTCTGTTTTTTCTACATTTATGTTTTTAGATGTTGCTAAAAAATCATGGACTTTTCAACTTCCCATGCTTTGCTAGTGTGCAGGTGCACAAGAAACTAGGAGGGAGCACAACCAGAGCAAAAGACCCTAATTTGCCAGTGAAATATTCCATATGATCCAACTTCATATAGATGAGAGTTGGCATGGAAGTTCTCTCTCATCCAGGATTGAGGTTTCAGGATTTCTTTTCTCCAGGACCACTAGGTAGGAATGGGCTGGGCATCAGTGAGTGGGTGTTGAGCAGTCACACTTCACATCACTTGTTTGCATATTCTATTATTAATATTATGCTTACTACAAATATACTTTGCTTCAACTAATAAACTGTTTTTATCTCAACCCACAAGCCTCTTTACTTTTGACTTTCTGATTCTCTCCACCATTCCCTGGGGACAGTGACTTAGTGTCTGTGTGGCATTCAGCTGTCTGCCAGGCTGAAAAAACATTCCTCATATGTCATATGCTCCAGTCTCCTAATCATTTTGGCTTCCTGCTAAACTCATACCAGAACATTAGTAGTTATCTTGTGCTGAAAAGCCAAAAAACAGATATGGTACTCTATATGTGGTCTCAAGCACAGAACAGAATGAATGCCTGCTCCCCTTTACCAGCTGACTATACTGTTGCTGATACAGAATATTATACAGTTGGCCTTCTTCACCACCAGGGCACACTTGTGATCCATGTTCACTTTAGTGTCCATATGGACCCCTAGGACCTTACTGGAAAGCTGCTTTGTAGCCAGTAAACCCCAACCTGAGTGGAAGGCTCAGGCTGGGGACTGGGGAAGGTTTTCCCAGTCCATGTGCAGGACTTGGTGATGTTCCCATCATTCCATTTTTCCAGCCTGTTGAGGTCCCTGATAATAGCTGTCCTGCCCTTTGGCATACCAGCTGCAGCCCACAATGTGGTATCTGCAAATCTGCTGCAAGTGTACTCCATCCCATTATCCAGGTGATTAAATACCGACATTATACAATACTGAGCCAAATATGGACCATGAAGAACACAGTAAGCACAGATATCAGTTAGATTTTGTGCTACTGACCCCCTTTGAGTCTAGCAGTCACCATGTAAGTGCACTTACCTGCTGCATATTTTGCCAACTAGACAATAAGGATGCTATGGGAGACCATGTCAAAGGCCTTACTAAAGTCCAGGTAAGCATCCACTACAGTTCCTTCATCCACTAGACCAGTCATGTCACGACAGGAGGTTGTCAGGTTAGTTAAACATAATTTGTCTTTGGTAAAACTATGCAAAACATGCTCCCAGCCACTTTCTTATCCTTCACATCCTTGTACATGACTTCCACAAGAATCTGCTATGTAACCTTTCCAGAGACCAAGATTATGTTAAATGATCTATAGTTCCCTGTGACCAAGATTATGTTAAATGATCTATAGTTCCCTGTATCCTCTCTCTCTTTCATGAAGATCTTGAAGATAAGCATGGTATTTACCCTTTTCCAGTTAACAAAAAGTTCAGTTTATCCCCCTCATTAATTTCTAAGCGTAAAAAAAATAAAAATAGCGAAATAGAATACAGATATTAAAATAAGATACAGATTATTTAGAAAGTGGCAGAGGGTACAACATGCCATATACACCTAATTTCCAAATCTCAAAATTTTAAGGTCCTGAACCAAGATCAAAGGGAAGTTAATGCCTACATATATATCATCTACCTACAAATGAGTGACTCTCTCTTGTGCTTTGAATGATGGCACACATGCATTCACACTGACTGGACAAGTATCAATATGAAAATAAGCACCACTGTGTGCTTTCATGTGGGACTGACCCTATCTTGCAGAGCAATATATATCAGATAAGATACTCATAAGTCTTGTAAAGTAGATGTTTGATTTTTAAATTTATTTGTTGACTTTTTATTTGTTGACATAAAGTTTGATGAAAGTGATGTTTATGTCCAACACCAGGTAGGCCTACATACAGCAGTAGTCAAGAACAAATGATATGCAGATTATTGATCCTGTATCATTTCACTGTATCACACTTTTCATTGTGAGGCCCTGGAGAATAAAACAATAACAAAGTAACACAAAAAGCAGAAAAAAATCAGCAGTTTCCCTTTTAGGAAGTCATCCCATTAAGGGCATCATCCCGCACCAAGACAGGTTGGCAAGTCAGCAATCCCAGCAATGATTATTTGTTCTTACAGTGTGGCTGGAGGAGAGTCAAACTTGAAAGAAAAACAAGGTAAAAAGTATCAGCAAAAGGTACTTAAACTAAAATTTTACAAGACTGTCATAAGGAAAATGAATCAATGGGGACACCGAATTATTGCTGAAAGATGAAAAAAATTTCAGATTACTTGCTGTATATTTACTTTACTAATTTGGAAGTGTTTATGCTAGCATGAGTACTTCAATTATCTGGAAAGCAATGGGAGACTGCTGAAATCCTGACCCATTAATACATGTCTTCTGTAATAAACTTGAATACTCAAAAGTTGATGACAGCATTCACTCATTTTTGCATAAGTGTACTGGGTTTGTGTCAAGGTAATCAGGGGCTGCAGGGAGGGGCTTTGTGAGAACACATCAAGAACTGCAGCCACATGAGGCAGACAGAGAGCCAGGAAGGCAGGAGTGAAGTCAAGCCTGGGAAGAAGTTTGGCAGAAAGGTGTTTAATAGTTTTGTCTTTGTTTCACCAGCCTACTCTACTTTTAATTGGCAAAACAATAGATTCATTTTCCCCAAGTTGAGACTGCTTTGCCCATGACAGTAAATGGTAAGTGATCTCCCTATCTTTTTCTAAGCCACAAGCTTTTTCATCTTATTTTCTCCCCTGTGTCCTGTTGAGGGAGGGAGAACAAGAGAGCAGCTTGGTGAGCACTTGGCAGCTGTCCAAGGTCAGCCCACCACAAGATACTAGGAAAGAAGTTTCTTTCATTATCCTTTTCCTAGTAGTATCAGGACAAAATGAGAAGAAGCCTTATGAGAACTTACAGGAAAGTCAAATTCAGTGTAGTTTAAAACATTTGCTACAAGGTAAACACAGTTCTTATCTTCCACTCCGCCTGGACAGCGAAACATGATGAGGATAGCAAAGACTGGAATGGGAAGGCTGGGAAATCAGAAAGAAGGGAATAAAATTTGCAGAAAGTAAGCAATTAGATCATTTAGGCAAGACGAAGACTATTGACTGTGTCATTGGACGAGTTGCATCTTGGATACATTGTGTGCCTTCAAGGGTGCTGAGGAAGATTTATATTCTAAGACTTCAAAAGAATGTAGTGGTAGCTGAACACTCAGTTTACTACAGAATAAAAAACTTGAGTTAAAATTTTCCATTTTTAACAAGATGTGACTTTTTTTTTTTAGCATGTAACATTTATATCCGATATAAATTTAAAGGTTCTTAAAAGTTATTGACTTGATTTTTTTAAAACTTGACCACAAGCATGCATTTTATGAATTGGTTCAACAGCCAGTGCATGAAGAACTAACTACAGAGGAAAGATTAAAATAAAATGGCTAATTATACTCTGAAAAACTTTAGACTACAGAAAATCCTCAAACTTGGGTGGCAAGACTAACACAACTAACACGGTCTGACCTGAACTGTACAGTGAGCCAAAGGCAGAGCAGCTACAGAACCATCATGCACACTGAACTCTCTTCTGGAAGATAAAAAAAGATCAAGTGACAACATAAGGTTTACCACAAATTCACATACAGATATACCTACAGGGTGATTAATATTTTAAATGTACCATTGCCATCTGTAACAAAACAACTTCCTCCCTCGGAGACATATTTTAAAATATATTATAGTCATGAATGCTAGTTCAGTGCTTTGAAACACAGACTCTGTACACAAGTGTTAACATTAAAAGTATAAGTAATTTGGGAAAGCAAGTGAGAAGATGGGAGACAAAACTCAGGACTGGTACATCAAGCAGGAACACATCAGTAATACTGGAAACAAAAGTAGACAAATTCCAGTTTTGGCACTGCTAATGTACCAGTATAGTTTTGGGGTGCAATGATTTGGTTGTCTGAAAGTCAACTATATTTTATGCAGGGTTTTTTTTTGCAGCTAAACATACATGGGAAGCCCTATCACTATGGAAGAACAAAAGGTCTTGGATTACTATGAAGGCTTAGAAAACTAGAAAACTTAGGTCATCATTTAGGCTAGAAACCAAGCACACATGATATAGTAAGCCAATCAGTATTTCAAAACAGAATTATGATAGAATGAACTGGAATGGATGATATGGAAAAGACAGCAAGAGGTCATCTAGTTTAACCTCCTACTTAAGGCACGGTCATCTATGAGATTAAAACAACTTGCTCAGGACTTTATCCAGTCATATCTCGAAAACTTCCAAGGTTTTTCTTACTTTTGATTAGAACCCCTCATTTCTATTTATATCTATTGCTACTCATTCTCCCACCATGCTGGTTACTCTTCTCAGTAACTGCCTCATAGTATGGGAAGGATGCTATTAGATGACACCAAACCCCCCTCTTCTCCAAGCTAACCAAGCCCATTCCCCAGCCTCTTCTCACAGGACCTGTGCTTCAGGCCACTAATCACTCTGGTGTACTCCAAGGAAGTTGCTTGTGTATCAGTGTCTTTTTTGTACTGGACAGCCACAAGCTAGATGGAGTATTCCACACATGCCTTAACTAGTACCATTCATTTCACACTAAAATTCTCCACTGGGTGCACCACTGGGTTATGTTCAACTTGCTGCCCACCAGCCCCCTCAAGATACTTCTCTGCAGAGCTGCTCCCCACCAGTGAGACCCAGCCTCCATCCATCCAAGGGTCCCTTTACTCCCATTCATCCTTTTTGAATCTCATAAGCCTCCTGCCTGCTCATTCCTGCAGACTAGCTCCTTCTGCATGGCAGCTCTACCCTTGAACATATCAACTGGTCCCCTTAGTTTGGTGTCACCTACCATCTGGGTGAATGTGGACCATGTTACCTCCATCCTGGTAGTACATAAAGATATCAAACAGGACTCAAGTTGTTACAGGCAATTAGTCCATTAATTGTACCCCTCTAAGCCTGCTCATGCAACCAGTTTTCTACCCATCTATCTGACCAACCATGTAGACCATAGCATTCTAAGATGACAAGAATATAGTAGGAGACAGTGATGGAAGCCTTACTAAAGGCAAGGTGAATTATATCCACTCCTCCTTCCTCACCCACAAGTCTAGGCATTTCATCACAGAATGCAATGTGGTCAAGCACAATTTATCCTTGATGAATCCACAGTGCCTGTGTCAAGTCCCCCTCTTACCACTGACATGCACAGAAATGTATTTCAAAAGGATTCACCCTACATCATTTCTGGGGACTGAGGAGATGAGCAGTAGCCTGTAAATCTATGATTTGTTCCGATCTGTTTCAAGTATTGTGAAACTTTTGCCATTCCATGGTTTATTGAGACCCCTCAACTTCTTTAGTCTTTTATAGATGAAAGGAAGCTTTCCAGCAGCAAACTGCAACCTCAGCACTCTCAAATTCATCCTCTGGCCTTGTACAGATTGAGCTCAACCCTCACTTAAATTGATTGCTGGTACTTCTTCTCCTTGAACCCTGCCTCTGACAGCAGAGGCCTGGGAGATCTGAAGTACCTGAGCACACTGGTGCAGCAGAGAAAGATGCAACATTTTGTTCAGATCTTTTATCTCTCTATTTGCATACTGTGGGAGAATGTAGAAAGCCAAGTGGGAAGGCTGAAAAAACTGAGTAATCCATCTAGGAGATCAACACCAGTCTACATTTCACATTAAAAGTTCTTGAAGAATCTCTCAGTTCCACAAGCAGGAATTGAGGAAAAAAATCTTTATTCCTTTCCTTAGTACTTGCCCAAGAATGGGGATCTTCAGAAACAGAAGCATATTTTTAGTGAGTTTATAAAATTAAAAGGAAAATTCAATCCTCATTTACTACTTCTGTCCAAATTCTGGTCTAGAAATGGACATTTTGAGCAGGAAATAAATGATTCATGAGTGTCAGCATAAGCAAGACATTTCATTCTAGAGTTCATTAAAAACATGTTTTACAGTAATAAAAATATATTTACAGTTCTACGGTTCTATCTTTTTAATCTTATTTCCCTCAGCACTGCTATTTAAGGAACACAGTCATGTGAATGTTAAACTTTTTGCCAAGTCACTCTTTAACCAGAATAGCTCCCTGACACTCAGTTCACCTGAAGAATTCACTCAAATCACTAAAACTAGTACCAGCAAAAGGGGACAAAAATGACAAGCTATGTAAGATTAATGATAATGGAAATACAGCATTTTCAAAAAAAAAAATCCATTTTAACTACATTAAAAACGTTCAAAGTCAGGATGTTTTAGTATTTGGGACTCATGCACACTTGATTCTGCTTTATTCACCATATGCTGAATATGTGATCACATTATTACAAACCCAACTGTGCCTTATTTGGTGCTGAGACCAATGCTGAGACCTTTCGCTGCAGGAGAAAGAAAAACCCATGGTGACAGTAATTACTGATACTGCCAAACAGATCCGAAATTCTATTGCAGAAATTAAAGGCACATGAAGAATGAGCATAAAACTCAGATTAGCAGTGAAATACAGTTAAGACCACAGGTTTTTCCAGAGCTTCTGTCAGGTGTTGATTGTCAAACTGGTTAAACATTTCCCTACAAGTTAAGATGTCCACACTCTTCTGTTGTTGACCTGACTTTTGGACATTCAGAAGATGCACAGATCATTTGGAGGTAAAGGCAACATGAACTGTGCTTTGAACACAAGCTTATTAAAATAACTCCATGAAAAAACTTGCCTAATGCTCAAGAGGAAATGGAAAGGAATTGTGTTTGACAAAAAGCATCCCAAAGGAACATGAATTGAGAGATCAAAGATTTTGGGAAGAAGAAATATCCCAGCACAGGTATTGCCTATGAGGATGCTGTTAATAATTACAAATCATTTACTTCTGATAATAATACACCTCTAATGCCTTATCCTTCATGTTTTACTTAACTTCCTATTCTTTTGATTTAATGCTGTACTGTTTACTATCACTTTTAATGACAAAAAAACTCGATGTGATAGAGAAAAGCTCTGAAAACAAACGAAATGTTAATTCAGAACATGTTAAAACAAGCTAAAAGGGAAGGTGTTTCCTACTGGAAACTTAATGTTTATGACAATAATAGCAATTTTGTAACTTGATGAAGTACTAAAAGTCATTACTTGTTATTCAGGTTTATGACACAATGTACAAGGGATGCTAAGTATCAGTGATACCTGGCAGAACCTCAACTATTTACTTGAGGATTAATAGAGATCATAAGCCACCAAAATCAAAGTTATCTTCAGCCTTTTTAACTACAAAATATCTTACTAGTTTCTACAGCCCAACTCAGTGAAGAAAGTGATTTCCATAAATGAAAAGTGAGCTTTTTATCTGGCCTTCCAATGCTCAAAAAATGTGAACATTAATAAGAAATCAGTCACATAGTAAAAAGTTTTGCAAGTTAATCCCCATTTCAGTTTGCAATATAAACAAATACAAATTAAAATGTAGAAATCAATGATTTGCATAGATTAAAAGAACAACAGAAGCCTACATGAATGGGATATTAGTGGCAGAAATATTCTCCATTAATTGAGAATTTTAAAAAATTAAAATATATAAATAGTATATTGCCTCTTATTGTGTAGAAACAGTGACCATATAAAAATACTGCGATAAAGTTACTCATTTGTGTGGAAAAAAAATTACTTCTGCATTTTTATAGTAAAGTCTGCTATTCATGAAGTTCTAATTGAACAGAAGTTCAGAAAATCGAAGTCCTCAGCAGCAAAACCTCATCTCGTTTTTTCAGTTATATATAAGTTTCTATTATATATTTACCCTTCTTGTGATAGGTGCACTACTGAAATTAGTATCTGCACTCACAGATGGTTAACAGAATTAAGAGACAGAGCTGCTTAATCACAGAGAAATACATGTCAACTGTTCAGGCCAGTTGAAGCTCACAACTCTTCAAGAAAAGGTGGTAAACATAAAACATATCTTGATTCAAGCCTGACCTAAGCATACAAGAGAACTCTTACAAATATACGTCTGAAAAGCTCGCAGCACTTAATATATCCAATTACTCTCTGTAGTAGGCAATGATTTTTGCTTTCTAATGGTGAACTCAGAGGACAAAAATTCTCCTGTGTCTTAAACTAGAGCCTCTAACATTATCTCTAACCCAATTGACTTGTTTGGAAACATTTTACAATATGTATTCACTGATGGAAAGAACACAAACCTTCACGAGTGCTGAAATGCTTAATTCATCATTATTTAAACTCCTTCAGAGACTCAAGCATTAGAAGCTGTACAAACATGACTACATACCAGACTTTATTTTGCAGCAGCAGAACTACTGTTTGGAAAATCCTCAGAGAGTTCCTACTTGTCATGTGTTGATTGGTTTCACAGAACAGTTTTGGTGTGTGCAAATTAGATAGAAATCAGAAGAAACTAAACCAGCAGCTCTATTCCAGGTGCACACCAAACACACCCCAACCCCTAATGGAGAAATTGAAGTGAATCAAGTATTACTTCTTTAACTAGCACAAAACCACATGTGCAGGAGAAATGTTTGGTTCAAAAGACCAGAACAAATCTAGTTAAGACAACCAAATTATATACTGTATATATGAAAGGACACCAGCATCAACACTGTCTCTCCATAATCAGGAGACTGCACCAAATAACCTGCTAACAAATTCACCCTGTGAAGTACTGGTTTTCTTTTTCCAGATCAGTCTTCAAAGACCATTTAGCATTCAGCAGTGCACAAAGAAACATTAACAAGTATATTAAGTATAAAAGTGGATTAATGATTTCTTCCATGAGTTCCCAGCCTTTCAGACCTCAAAAAAGCATACAGATTTGGGCTGCTTCAGCCAAATCGAAAGAAGGAGAATAATAATTTCTGAATAAGTAGACACAAAATTGATTCTGCTTTGAGCAAACACAGAATGCAATTTTAGAAGGCTAAACTGGCTTAGCAAAAAAAAAAAAAAAAAAAAAAAAATGGTAAACAAAAAAAAAAAATGGTAAACACTGGATTTTTAATCCTATTTCTGGGAGGATGGAGTAGAAAGAACATAGCAGTATGATAAAATTTGTTCAACTGCAACATGTGCAAATCGTAATTTTAAAGTCAAATTGTAAACATATTTAGTGACGGGAAAATAACAAACCTCCAAAAAAAGTGAAACGAGTTTTGTAAGAGTAATTAGAAGGTTTACCATTTCCAACTAAAATGGCTTACAAAGGATTAATTGTGGAACTACTGGTAGGATCTCATTAGCATGTTACACAACTGCAATAAGTATTACAGATCATAATCTAAGCACACACACTAGTACCCAAAACAACTTCAACTGTATGGTCAAATGTGTGCATAAAGCTTCCCATGAATCATGGCCAAGGCACAGTTATTAAAAGTTTTCTTACTGTCTAAACCATCTGCTAGTTCAAACCAAAATTAATCCACTGCTAAGAAGAGTTCAGATGAATTCATTTTATTGCAAGATGCTTTTCTGGGTCCCCCCCAAATAAATTACTGCAGATAATTACATTCCTTGGAACCTCCCGACATGGTGAACTGATCAAAAGGTCCAAACACACTCTGCAACAAGGATTAGAAAATGGTTGATTTTTTTTTTCAGTTTTTCTTCACCCATAAAAAATGCTGTTGACTGCACATATATAACATGCTACTTACTTTCTCATATGAAAGTATACCTACATTTCCTTAGAAAGGTCCTTCCTTTGAGTAACTAGAATCACAGAGCTATTAAAATGGTTACACATTAACAGGCTCGCAACCACATGGCCAAAAGTAACCCATCAGAAACTGGCTGAAGAAGAAAACCTTAAAAATTGTCCTCCAAATCAAAGCTTCCATAAACAAAATCATTTGTCTTTATTCAACTGATAAAAGGCTGATAAAGACTGGGAAATTCCTCTACCCTCAAAATAAAAGAACATCTATGGTTGTAGGCCTTTTGCACAATTACTCTGAGAAACCATTAAATCTCCACAAGCAACCATAAGCAAATTTCAGAAAACTACATATATTTGTTATACTAATGTAAAACACACAATGATTGTCATACTTGGTCAGATCAAAGAATTACCTAGATTTTTACCTCTGCCCTCTTTCAAAGTTGTTCTCCCCTTCCTCTTCCTCGTCAGAATTACTGAGCAGCATAATCAGAAAAAACAATGATATTTTTGTGTCTTAACTATGCTCTACCTAGTAAACAACACGGACATTTGTACTCCTAAACTGAACAGAGATGAATAATGAATCACTGAACAGTCTGATTTCTCCACATTTATGGAAGGAAATAAGGCATTTAATAAGTGTCCAGTGTGGGACAGCATTTCCTAATAGCCTAATTAAAAGCCCTTAATGCACCTATTCTTTCTGCCCATTTCCTTTTTCTAGGGTTATTTTGGAATTCATTATTTCACCTATTAGAACTAATACTCAGGCCAAAGCTTCTGTCATCATCTCCACGGGTACACTTCTCTCATCTAGCAAAGAAATACTGAAACATTTTGCCACACAAGCCAAAAGCACTTTCAGGAACTTCATATGTACATTTCCAGCTGATGCAAAATCCAGACCAACATCTGAGTCTTACAGTGAACTGCAGGATCTCTTGTGGATCAGATAAATGATGATGGGATATTAGACTTACATGAAGCAAGCCCTAACTTAGAAAGGGGAAGAATAAAACCTTACCCTGCATGCTCCTTCACTGTTTTTAAGTCCACATTGCAACTAAGACTAGCTGTTTCTTTTGTGGCAGAGAAAAACCTCACAGTTGCTTTCCATTTGTGTGCATGAGATGCACTCTGCGTTCCTGAAAAGCAGAAAAAGTAACTTCGATTCATTGCACACTGGCAAGAAAGTGTTGAGCAGAGACACAATATAGAAACCTTTAATCTAGGTCCACTAAGAGGATCTAACAAGTTATTGAAGTATGACTGCTCCTTAAGATAAGGTCTTTCTCATCAATCTACTGCTTTTTTAGATCAGATCCAAGGCATTAACTCATTATGAAGGATCAGCATCTTTTTCTTAGCTGTCTTGTTTAGAACATTTAGAGTAAAAGCTTAAGAGCTTTGTCATGATATCCTGGATCCTTTAGCAAATCAAGTGTTTAGTATTAAATGTTCCACATCTCAAAAGAGAATTACCCAAAAAAATATCCTTGTGGAGGCTTACAGCTGTGAGATCAGATGCTGGAATAGCCAGGATAAGTACCTTGCATCTCAGATAAGGAATGCTCTAGTTGTCTCAAAGTACTTTGGTTGCTTCATGGTTTGTTTCTGTTTATCTGAGAACTGATAACCATTTAAAATGTGATTTCTCACATGAAAAGAGGTCTTCTAAAGGACACAGCCTTAAGTGTCTGGACTTCCTCCTGTTCCAAAATGAAGTCTAGCAGATGTTAAGCATGAGATGAGCATTCATTCTTGTACTTTCAAGTCCTCAAAGACAACCTGCTTTAACACAAACATGTGTTCAGAAAGCCTTTCCCTCCCCTTAGGAAAAGATACATATTTGTCATCTGAGACACGATTTCACTAAACCCAAACAATTTCATGACTCCTGAAAGGGAAAAGGGTACATAAGTCTCATCACACTGCATTAAAAAAAGGCAGGATTTGCTTTTTTTTTTAATGCCAGGAACAAAACAATCAGTTACTAGGGGAAGAACCAAGTTTTGGTTCTGTAGAAAGTACCAAAGTACCAGAAGAAAAGAGATTTTAATCTCTGAATGCTGGTAGTTTATGTGCTAAATTGTTTTAATCTCAGGAACAAACAACAAGTGTATGTCCCTGTATTATTTGGAATCAACACCAATATATAATTAGAATACCATCTGTTCTCAAAATTTAACAGCCTGGGATAGCTGGTACCTGAATATCTGACAAGAAGGATCAAAAACCCACACACTTCATTTCAACCACATTTTCTCAGGTAGAAGACCTGCACCTATGAAATACTTATATGGAAAAGAGTATTTAGTGAAGTGTCTACTCCTTGACAGTGCTGCTCGTAAGAATATGCTGTCTTCATGTGTATTAGCCAGAAAAAAATGCAATTATACTTACCTTTGGTAGAGATACCAGTGATGCTTAGTTAATTTCAGACTACCATTTATTACTCGCTTGTTTTTCTAGGCTGAGGCTGTCTCCCTGCTTCTTCTTCATCCCACTGGAGTAGGGATGTGAAGGGGGACAAAACTAAGGGAAGTTGGAAATGGTACCACTGTAGAAACAGCAATGCATTGCAACACACTACAGAACCTGATAACAACGCTGATACCAAGCAGCAACGGGCATTAAACAAAGGACCCTCTTAAAATAGTAGAATTTATTCTCCACCTCCCTGCTGTATTTGCAGAGCACCGAATAAGATAATTTATCAGAAATTATCTTCATCCATTTCTTCCCCCTTCAATAAAAAGTCTATTTCATTGTGTCATGCAGGAGATTAGAAATGCCATCATCACTATGACCTGGAGTAATTTTATGTGTTTGCAATGAGCTGCCCCAGATTGTTAGGGAAGTACATACAGCCTTTAGATTACTTTTGATGTTGTGGGCTCAAATTCTGGAAGAATCCAATTTCCTCCAAACAACTGGTCACCCTTGTTGACTTAGGGTATTTATTTTCCAAAATAGTGACAACAATCATCAGATTTTAAAAGCAACCCAATACAGGAACTGTAGGCAGTATAGAGCAGCAAGGACTTCCATGTTTCAAGGGGAACCTGGACCAAGCTCCTGCCCAGGGCCTGCCAAAAGCAGCCCACTGCGCACACACTTGAGTCACTTAAATAGCAATAGGAAAAAGCAGCAGTATGTAAATATTTTTTAAGCTTGTATATAGACGAATAAACACTTTAAAGGCCAGAGCCATCAAATTCTTAGGTTTAACAATAACAGTATGTTACTTAGCGTTCCAGTTTACAAACCAAGTCGATAAAATTAAACTGAAGAAGCGAGTCACATGGTATTTATTCCTGTAACTGTCATACGTAAGTCTATCTCCTCCAATTTCTAATGAAATGATAGCTAGAAGCACTCTTCATAGTGTTCCACACCAGTATTTTGTAATCAGATCATAGTCACTTCAATGAACATATACAGTAAAGATGACTACGCTTTTGGGGGGGTTGAGTTGGGTTTGTGGTTTGGTTTTTTTTTTGGTTGGTTGGTTTGGGTTTGGGTTTTTTTGGGGGTGGTAGGGGGAAGCAGGGGGAGATGGTGTGTTCATCTGAGTTTTTTGGGGTTCTTTTTAAGAGAATCCAGTCTTTTCCTCGGGTGAACCTGTATGAAGACCTCCTTAATGGAGGTCAGATGAAAAAAATCCAAATTATCATTAAATCTCTTCACATCTCTTCAAATACTGATACAGATGTTGATAACAGATCTTTCTGTGGATCTCTTTGTTCCTTTATGGTTTAAATATAAATACTGACTGTAATTCCAAAACATGATGTACATTGATATAACCCAATTTCTCTCAATCTGTCCAGAAGTTTTTGGTGTTTGTTAAGGGTTATAAAAAGGAAGAAAAAAATATATAGTTCACTCAGGATAAATAAGGGAAAATAGACTATTTTACATTCTTTGGAAGCCAAAGTTACTGTACAAAACAAATACAAGAGAGCATTATAGCATTATAAAGAATTTCAGGAGTAAAAAGAACTATCATTAAACCAGTGGGGAGTAAGGGGAGGGAGGCTGTTGGTGATTTAGTATGATCTCTAAGTTAGAATGGAGCTTTTCAAAAACTGATGATTGCTACCTGCTTTTCAAGGCTACTAGTATAATGATAATTTAAAAAAATAAATATAATCTGCTTCACATTCCAAGACACTACTACTGCAAGCACTAACCAAATTACTTACATATAACAACCAGCATCAACACAGTTAAAAAACTAAGTGCATTTTGCCTTTATACTTTTTTTCCAATACAAAAAACAAATCTATTCTTTTCAAGAGGATGCATTATAAATCTGCAAATACTATGTAAAAATATACTTGTGTAGACCTTGTGGGTCATGAAACTAAGTTTTGCTGACAAGCCTTTCCTTTTAATATCTAGCAAAAAAACAGAAATGCAATTATTATCCACTACATTCAGCAGCTATACATCTTTTCCCTCTGCTCATGAGCATAGACCAAAAATTATATAGAAAAACTATATAGCACTATTCATACAGGAAAAAAGAATACTATCATCCCAAACAGCTATGTTTACCTGCTGATAAACCATTGTAATCTGATTTCAACTGAAGAGCTCAAATCACCACAAATCGCTATTACCAAAACTACTGGTATCTTACTGTGCACACTAAATGCAAGTGTATATATAAAATTAATTCAAAGGAGTCATACAATCAACTATCTAGAGCACTACTGGGTTCCTTCTCTTTCCTCTCTCCTGCCAGCAGAGATTAAAGTGGCATTTCACAATGTTTCTTTCTTCAATTCCTAATTCAGATACCTGGCATGCTCTTCATAAGTTATCCCACACACTAATCACTTTCAGAGTACAGAAACATCTCCTCTAAACTCTTTTGGTCTCTAGCTCTTATCTCAGAACACACACATATATGCTTTTATCTTAAATACAAATGTTTCTCTGTCTTACTAATGTCTTAAAGTTATACAGACTTGTTAATAGGGCGTTGGAGAACCTAGACAAGCACAAAAAGCCCAATTTTATTTCCCTCTAGAATCCTAAAAAAGGCAAAACACAGAAGGCCTGTCTCTTGGGCAATTACATGACAATTTTTGAAGACGCTACAAAGTGCTACAGCTTGATAAATGCCTCAGATATGAGGCACCTGCAAAGAGATAATTTTGAGCTATTTTAAAAGAGAATTAAGTTAAGTTATAATGTCATGTTGCAACCAGGGAACACAGAGGCAACCGTAAAGGTGCCAGCGTTGTAGAGAGCCTCCAGAAATCTACCACTAAAAGAATTACCTAAGTGTAATGCTGTGGGGTACAGATATGGCCTTTTAGCCAGGGCTATAGAACGGGATATTGCACAATTAAACATCCATTAACTGGATGTTTAGCTTTCTATCAGCTGATAATCAACTCAGAAGTGGTACTAGAATCAGAATGACACAATACTAAGAGAAACCAAAACATTTATATATATATATATATAAAAATGTAATTTTTAAAAATCCCAAAAGTAAATAAATGGAGAAGTGAGAATTAATCTGATTTTCAGAGAAAGAATGTATTCATAAGAAGCTCATCCAGTCTCACAACAGGAGCATCCAATGCATTTAAGAGGCTAACCCATGGACAACTTTATTTTAAAAAGTAAAATGCTCATTTGGTGTTACTATGTAATGAAGAGTACTTGACTCTGGAGAAAAACACTGGGTTACACCCGTCACACTCTTCCATCACAGTAAGTAAAACGTTCTTCAAGTGCTTACCCCAAGCAAGGTGAAATTCCTTTCAGAAATATTTTCTCAGTTAAACTCTCAGACATCCAAGACCTCTAGCCACAAAAAACCCACAGAAATACATCAAAGTAAAAAGATTTTTTTTCAGCAGTACCACATTATTTCAGTTGAGACATAAACAACATTTTAAACACAGATCAGTCAAATGTGGGCAATATCAATGCAGGGCGTTAGACATCAAATTTGCATGGCACTACTTATTTTAAGGCACAATCACCTTGTTACAAACAAGGAGGAGGTCCTTTTTGTCTTGAATTCCAAGCAGTCGACAATGGTCCAGGTTTTTTTTGAAATTATTTCTACTGACGTGCAAAAAATACTGCCTTTCCTTCCCTTTTCTGGTTTCTGATGAAGAGGTTTCTAGGAAAATTTTAAACCACACTAAAAAAAAAAAAATTCAACTCAGAATACAGTTCCTACTAAAGCATGTTGAGGACAGTGATACCATGCCAAAACCAAGGTCCTGTTCATCAGCTCCATCAGTTCTTCCCTGAATATGCATGGGGCTTTTTAACCTTTAAAAAAATAGTTTACATTCTACTTTTGGCTTTTTGCAAAGTATAACTGGTTAAACTCACACTGCACTGAAAACTATTGTATTTTTCCAAGAACCTACATTAACTGCAGGAATACTTTCCATGCTTAGTTTTAAGCTCTTCAAGATGACAATTACTTTCCCCATTTTTGAAAAGAAAGGATTTTCTGGCTTTTCAAGATCAGTAACAAAAGATGATAAAAAACTTCAGAGTATACTCCATTGCACAGATGTAGTATTTTCTCAGAGCAGCTGATGAATGCAGGTGTGTTACACACCACAACTTGTGAAAATACCACAACAGAGCAAGATTAAACCACTCTCAACTTAAGTGAAAGCTGCATGGGTGCATGTGCACCATGTTCTCAGTATTATATCCAAGATATTCCTGCTACCTATTGCCTTGAGAAGACAGACAAAAAGAAAAAAAGATGTGACTGCTTCAGAACAGGCAGCATGCTCTTTAATTTCCCTGTTCATTCTCTGGTCTTCACTGAATCCAGATGATTTCTTGGAATAATCAGTAAGCAGTATGTGAATGCTTTGCACACATTCCCAATTACTGGAGAAGAAAACCCAAAGACACCATCGCATTTTTCACAAGAGGCTGAGGTTGCAACCCACCAGAACTCAAATTTTAACAACTTCCAAAACCACAAGGCAATTCAATCATTCGAATTTGAGGTGACAAGGACAGCAATAAAAAGAATACAACCAAGGACAATCAAGTGTTCATAAAGGCATAAAGAAGCAAGACCCCAGCAAAGAGATTAAGACAACTATAAGATAATGGTGTGATTCATCCACCAACTCATGAGTTGAGCCAATTTTTAACAATGCATTTGGCCTTAGCTATACTCAATATAAAGCACAATTTCTGCCCATGTGAGGAGTCTTTATTAAAAGTGATGTGCTCAAGTACTTGTACTGAGGTCTAAAACACCAGTTCCTGCAATTATAGTGGAACTCATTTTGTGGGGAGGGTGAAGGGGTAATGAACAGATTTTTCTGGTCCCCCTACAGATCAGAGAAATCCCCTGTTCAGTGTCTAAACAGAGTAGTCTGTTTAATTACAGTAAATCCTATTAAACTGATCTTCCTTATAAAAGGGCTGAAGTGGCCAACTCCAAAAGGCTATAAAAGATATAATGAATTCAGAGTTTAATTACAGTACACTGTTAGCTAACTATAATCTATTAATTAGCATTCTTAGTTTTTACAGCTCAATGCAGTAATACACTTTTACTTTCAAATTGCACCCTTCCTTTTTTGGACCAAAGTTACACAATTCTACTAGTGTGGTAGTAATTATAGTGATTTCCTGGAGAACAGTAGTCTGGAAATATCTGTAAATGTTTAATAAGGGGATAAAGGAAAGACAAGGAATAAAGCCCCTCAGATAGAGGAATCACTATTCTACAATCTATCCATATTTAGCAACTGCTCAGTCTTTTCTAAACCATACATTGGCACTTTTCTTGCAAGATTTCCACAGCATCCCTGATTGTCAAAACTGGTTTAATAAAAAATGTTATTACGAAAACAGAACTTAAAACCAAACAGAATGTGATAATTAAAATACCTACCTGCAGTTGAAATACAAAATGCATCAGAAAACAGAGTGAATGGTATTCCATATACTCATTATACTATTACTGTATCACTATAACTAAATTTTTCACAATATTACTCCTAAGGAAAGCTTACCTTTGTAATAAAAATTATTTAACTTTAGGTTTTCTTCATTCGAAGAAGACAGATGAAGTTGTCTGGATGAAGTCTGAGTTGCCACACACTAATAAATCCCATGCTGTGATTCTTACTACTAGGTAAGAACACAGCTTTAAAACTACATTACAAGTCCATTAAATTATTTCATAACTTAAAAAAAGCAACTTTCTTTCTTCAACTCAGTTCTTTAAAATGAGAAAAGAAAATTTCAGACAGCTTCAGAGTAGTAAGTTATCAGTAACCAAAAGGACTCTGCTATGTAAGAAAGGTCACCCAAGAGTATAACATCGCAGGTACTACCAAGAACTACTTTCACCTCCAGCAGTTTCCCTCCTCATCTCCACTTTCAAAAGCAAATCTTAAAAAAAGCACTGCCTAAAATATCAAGTATACCTTAAGATATTGAAGTTCTTAGTCACACTTGAATTATGGAAACTATATTCTTGGATATTTAAAAACCTCAACAGGGAAAGCAGTTTTGTCATAGTGAAAGGTGAGTTACATTTCAAGAAGCTTTTGTAGTTGGACAGTGGGCCTGTTTTCCATAAGAGTAGGAAGGTTTCTTACTGGAGAGCCCAGAGAGGTGCCCAACTCACCTCTGGCAAGAAACAAGAGGACACTAACTCAAAGAGAAGTAGTTACTTCAGGATTAAGTTAAGCATGAAAGTCTTGGTGGAAAAATCTAAAAAAAAAAATTTTTTTTAATAAGCAGAGCTTACTACAAAGAGACCTCAATTTTAATCAACCTCTCAGTTTTATTCTAATTTAGGGATGCTTTTAAAAATGACAAGACAAAGGAAACAGACACCCAAAAATTCTCTTTTCATCTACCTATTTGCTAACTAGCCAGACCACTAAAAAAGCCAAAATTGTAGGGTGCTTTATGATACTTGTGCAACAAGATGTGCAAAGCTTACAACAAAGGAATAGATGAGCAGGTATTAAACAGTGCTACTTAACTGAAGTAAAGAACACAGTGCTACTTAAGTGAAGTAAAGAACACAATTTGTATCTCTGAGTGCAAAACTCTAGGTCAGGAGGTTTAGACTGGAGCAGTAAAGATCAGTGTAATGTGAACTTCGTTTTACTGGCAATCTGTCAGCATTCAACAACAATTTGGTTCTATTCGGTAACAGAAGTTTGTAAATTCTGCATCTCAGAGAGTAAGAGGTAAGCACTACAGAAATATTAATTACACTTGGGGTAAAATACTTCCAAAAGGAAACTAAGTAGTTAGCATCAGTCCTGGGAAAAAAAACCCACATGACACACAAGGAAAAATAAGCACTCAAGAGGTGGATTTTAAGTCTGACAAGAAACACTTAGAAAGAGGCTTAAAAGCTGAAAACACATCTTACTCATGCTGATTACCTGGGAAAAGCACCAATATAATTTAGCTGCCTACAAGCGGCATGCAAGTTTATTAAATTAATTTAATCACACTACTGCACTAACACAACAGTGACTGTACATGACAAACCTGGTTTTCTTCTTGCAAAACTCTATATTGTTCCTTCCAAATGGTGATTTTTGAAGCTTCATCTTTCCTCAGAGCTCTCTCCTTTTTCAGCTCAGGACTCCAGAAGGTCTTGATACTATTCATGGAAGAACTCAGCTTGCTTTCTTTCACTTCCACGTCCTTGCGAAGTAGATCGTTTTCCCTTAATACTTCTTTGAGTTGTGTCTGCAGATCCATGATTGTGTTATCCCTGGCCTGGCGCAGTGAGTGAGGCACAGTGGATGCCATGCTCACTGGAGGGAGATGGTGCTCTCCAAATGCAATAGTATCACTGGCAACTCCACTACTGGCAATGTTAGGGCTGCTCCCCATTGCAGTCATCCTAACACCATAAGGCAGCCGCCCCCCAGACCGGCCCAAAGTCATGGTGCTTTTTGGGGTGTCTGCACCCACGTTCTCATGGTCACTTAGATACATAGGGCCAGATGTAGCATAGGCAGCATTTAAGGACTGAATATTTTCCATAGAAAGGGTTTTCCCACTGCCACCCGCAGTACTACTCCCTGAACTGCCTCCTGTGCTGTTGGTTCGACGATGGCCCAAACGTGGTGACCGTGGCAGCCTTGGTGAACGCCCTGGACTCTGGTTGCTTGGCTCAACCTTACCAACTGACCGAGCACTTCCATACATGATTAAGCTGGTGGTGTGAGGCAACTAGATAGGCATAAATCAGGAATTAAGGAAATCCTGGTAAGTTTTTCAACAGTTTTAAGTCAGGTTAAGGCCAATCACAATTTGTAACAGATCCAGTTGTCCATCTTCGATGTCACGTGCTCGCAATGTTCAGGACCATATCTGTATCAATAAGAATAAGATATTAAAAACTGTATCAACAAAAACAGCATATTAAATACCTAGCTTATCACAAAACATTTTGTCCCACATTGAAAAGAAAAAACAAGTATTTGTATTCCACTACCTGAGTAAGAGAAACAATCAAAATTTAAAGACCATTATGTAGTATTTTTTCTTTCAAGAACAGCTAGCATCCCTAGGTCACAACTTCTAAACCTTGTTGCTGTGAAAACAACCATGCAAATGCAAAGTAGTATGGACTGAAATTGTTCCGATCAGAATCTTTACACACAGGTCCCGTTAGCGTTGCTGTAAGCCCTCAGAAGTAAGAACCCAAGCTAAGAAGTATCATGAAATCATTACTGACCACAAAGCTTAAGCAAGTATAGATACTTCTCTGAAAGAGCAGCAATCCCACAGCACTGGGCCCAATGAGGTTAAGAGCAACAAGGGAATCACACTTGAACTGGAAACTGGCTCTAGTCTCTAACTTTTACGTCAAATTGGGATTCAGTCCTAAACATGACTTAAATCTTTGTTCAGGTTAAGTGAAGATCTCAATCAAAACACACTTCTCATTATCAACTTCAGATTCATGAACGTAAATAATACCAGTCCAACAGCAGGGACTTACTAAAACACAGAACAGCACGACATCATCATGTTTCAGTTCCTCCTCCCCTCTCCTTTTTCTTTAAATGTGGGCTCTGGTAGCGTATACAATAAAATTCCTTATTTTTGAACTGTAACATTATGCTGTTCTACAAGCACTAGCAGCTATCTAATACAGGGGCACTGGGCTAAGACCACTTTTAGTAGTCAAGATTTAGTAGAGGAGCAAGAAACAGGGATGAAATCAATTTGTAACTGAGCTACTACACTGTAGAACTAATCTCACTATACAGGTCTCCCTTCTTCCTCACCACAGTGTAAATTATTTCAAGTCACTACTGGGCTCAGCTGAAATAAAAACCAAAACACTGAAACATTCCTGGTCTAAGGCTCTGCCCATCAGATGAAAGAATACCAGACAGGATCCAAAGAGCAGCAGCATCTTATATACCCCAACATGCTTTCCTTTCACAGCAGCTTTCATCTAGCCTCACCTTCTGCTCAGAAGTTAGATTTGTCACATATTAGGAATATTTTTTTCCAAATCCTATAGCTGAAGGCATGTTTGTGAGACAATAACTGGGCAAGCAGATCACAGATTAGGCTTAAAAAAGGGAATACACTTACAAAAGAAACTGTAGAAATAGGTAGGAGGGGAGGGCAAAACTATGATTGAAAAAAATACCGAAAAAGGGTAGAACAAAAAAATGGAAAACCCTGATGAAGAAAAGATACAATCATTTTCCTTTCAGAAAACAAGATGGTATAGGAAAAGATACACTAAGAGATCGTTTTTAAATGTTTAGTTCAATCCCTAAATTTTAAATGGAAAACAAGACCAGAGTAAGCCAGCACTTTTAAAATTATCACGCTATTTAATAGACGGTACAATAGCATGAGTAATTTTAGAAAGCTCATGGAAGCTGATACTGTTTTGTGAGCAGTCCTCAAGAAGTTCAAGTGCATACCCTCTCTCACTTTCTCTTTAGAGTATTTTAAAGACATATGAAAGGAAAACGGGCCAAGCAAAGACAGCCAGTGGCATTAATAATTGAAGTTAGCTTCTAAAACACCACCTATGGATATCTTCTTAAAATATATGTTACACATCAGACATTTATTTTATTTCAAGTATACATCCTTATGCAAAACAGCACAAAATATAAACTGTGGAACTAAGTCCACAGTTTTCCACTGGAACTGCTCCATTAAGTAAGACACTGTGACTCAGATCTGGAAGAAAACCACTTCTTCCAAATAGAAATGCTATTTCAGACTAGTAGCACTGTCTGAGATATCAAAAGGCTAAAAATTCTGCCATGACACCAGCTGAGAACTCAAAAGGAGTCAGATACGATTTCTTAGACACCAAAGTACATCCAACTAAGAACCTGTATTCAGAGGATTCTCTTGAAAAGTAATCCAAATCACAGCACTCAGTCAATTTCCTACAAACTCACATCACAGTAAATCAGTGCAAATATACATTCATGTAGCTGTTCTAAATTAAACTTCAACTAAAGAATTAAACATGTTTCATTGAGTGTTTTAGTTGAAACACTTCCTCCAAAAAAACACATTACATTTAAATGTTGCTAGAAGTACGAGTGTTGCACACAGAAATATAACCTAGTAAAGTGCTTAACCACACTTAAGTGCACAAAAGATTTCAGATCATTTATAAAGAGTTCATCACCTCCAAAATAGAAAATTCATGGAATTGCTTCCTGCTTGCTTAACAAACGCTTTTTTAAACTATTAATAGCTCTCCAAAAAATGAAAATGACTGATGTCCTTGACAGAGAAGCAGCTTCCCAGGCAGCTAAAAGGAATTGGTAGCACAGATGGTGCTGTGCAGTAGCCATCTTCTGAACTACTGGGCAGGCAGGTTTGCTCTCCTCCACCTTAAGTGGAAACACCAGTCCTATGCTAAATCAGCTCTAAGCTTTGCTTCACAGGTAGGCATCACCCCCCTCTGATAGTCCACAGAAATAAAACAATTCATGCTATGAAAGCCAACTGCTAGAATTAGCTGTTGATTAGGTTTACAGAAAGGATTCCAAGAACTCAGGAATAAGAGCTTGGACATCACTGCCATCACCACCAGTCCTTAAGCTGAGCTTACTTTGCAACAGCAAAACCAAACAAAAGCAGTAGATTAAGAAAATAAAAACAAGCAAACATAACCCTCCAGTATTTCTCTTGAAATGAAAACTTTCATTACACTACTCTAAAGACTTTAAAATTGTGACTATTTCAAATATTAACTAAATACACACTTCCAACCACACAGCCAGTTTCACTATTTTCACTCACTTAGATCTGTCACCATTCAAGAGAAAAAGCCCACATTACAGGATAAATCTTAAATATTAAAAAATTTTTAAAAATTCTAATAGCACTTATTACCATCCATTTCACTTTGTTGCTACTAGGAATCCATAAACAGAAGTAGATATCAAGACAATTCACACCAGGAAAAATAACTTTCATCCTCAAATAACAAAGAGAAGCAAGTGACAGAAATGCCTTTCCTCATTCACAATACCAATTTATATGGAAGAAGAAAGGATCCTAGTTTCCCTTCAGGACACCGAGCAAAATTACATGGAAGATTTCTTTCAGACAGCACCATAATAAAAAAAAAGTTAAAGTTTTTCGATATTCTGAACCACACTAGCATTTTGCTAGGAATCTCAGAAGTACAGCCACTTCTCTTCCAGGCCAACATGCAGCACTGTTACTTTTTTTTCCTCTTCTACTGTGATGCTAAATCTAGGCACAAATAAATCATCCCTTAACCTTACAGGATGGTGGTAACCCCAGGGAACATTGTCCAACTGTGATATGAATTTATTGACCATTTTTCCTTTGGAAATGCTCCTGTAGGTGTCTTTTGGTGCTTTTTGCCAATACAAGAATTCTTACCTAGGACTACAAAGAAAGAGCCTATGAACTGGAACAACAAAAACAAAAAACAAAACCAACCAACACAAAATCTTTACATTTGTCTAACAGCTCTGTTGTTCACTACAAGAACAAAAATTTCCAAAGAGCATCCTATCTGTGAGCCAAAAAAAAAAAAAAAAAAAAAAAAATTAGCCAAAGTAAAAACTTTATATATGTACCTAGAGATTGTCATAGCAGCTTTGGAAGTAGACAATCAACCTGCTTTAGTATTAGTGGAAAATGCTATCTAGTGATTACAAGAGAGCTTGAAAGGACTATCAGAAGCATAAAATAAAGAAATGAAGAGATGAAAATTACACAATATTGTAGGAAAAGGTTGGAAAAAAGGAAAGTTATTAACACATTTTCTGTATGAAAATTACATGATAGATAACATTACACCCTGCCTGAAGTACCAGCTAAGAAAAATATCTTCTGAGATTACAGGTAACTGCCCCAAACCACTCAGAGGCAAACATCATGAACTATAAAAAAAAACTTATAATCCGACAGTAAACTTTTAAATGTACTAAAGTGCAATTTGTGGCAAGTAAAATGAATCCGTTTCATTACAATATCCTCTCATAACCAGTGTAATGCAATGGAGAATCAAGCCTTCAAAACAGCAATCCAGCTACCACTCCAAGAAGTATGGCAATATCCAGAACCATACATAAAAGAAAATGGTAATTCAAAGCAGCATAAAAGCCAGGAACTCTGGCATCAGAACCTAGAATGTTGAAAGTACAGTAAAATGGAACAGATTTACTTGTACGGCAGTTATGAAGTAAGAGAGGACAGGAATAGGTACAACAGCTTTGTGAAAAGATCTGGTATTTTTCAATTAAAGAACTAGCCTCAGGCATAGTAGAAATATAATCAACTTCAGGATAAAGCATCCAACAAAATAAGATGTGTTTGCCAGTGCCATCAGACTCAGGCCCTATATCGAGAATTTTATGTAAACCAATGTCTCAGAGAGCAGACATTCCTGGCTCCAGATGATACAAAGCAGAAGATTCATTAACATAAGGTTTTGCTAACCTCTAGAGGATCTGTCATATATATATATATGATGCCTCTCCTATCTCCCCTTCTCCAGGACAAATACTAATATCAGAGCAAGTACTTCCAGGTAAGTAAGCAAATCAAATACAGAAAAACATATTGCAGAAATATAGAAAAAAAACCCTGCTTATATTTGTTAAAATAAATTCATTTGGGAATAACTTTGCTTTAGCATTCAGAATACTTCAGCAAGTAACATTTAATCTAAATTTCTTTTCTGCAGTTTCTGTTCAAGGCTGACACCAGCTCACAAACAACATTCAGAGACTCAAATCCCTAACACCTTCACCACCTGATTGTCAGGAACAGGGCAGTTTGATCAAGAACCAGGCAGGCAAACACACCTTACAGCACAGTGTCCCCTCCAGTGCCTCCCATGAGCATCCCATGGATGCCAGATACCCAGGCTCCCAGAAGACTGAACTTCCTTGTAGCACCAATCCCCTTGTCTGCACTAGGAAAGCTTTGAATGTGAACTCTCTAACAGCAACAGAAAAGGCAGCCTTTACAAGAGCTGTCTTAATCTGATAAAGTGCTACTGCAGACACATTAGACTTCTTTAACAGAAGCAGCAATTGTTCACATTTTCCTAATTCATACCCTAATAGTTAAACACAAATACGAATGACTAGAATAAACAATGGGACCTGGGCACCAGAACAGAGCAAGGGAAAACAAAACAAATAAAACAAAAAAACCCAATAATTCCAGAACAGGAAAAATTTATATTCCAGTAAAAACTTGACAACTATCTTCACCCTGGAATTCACATAGTGGGTGCAATGTCAGAATAGACAGGATTCACAACAGCTCAGAGTTGTGTGAACCAAGATGAAGACAAAAAATTTGAATTCCTGTTACTTTCTGATGCACACCACAACCACAAAAGCTACTGTTGCCATGCCACTTTACATAAACAATTTGAAGTATCAATCTTAGTACTACAATATAGATTTTAGGTGTGACTACTTCTGGAAGGTAAAAAAGCTCATTACTTTCATGCTAAACTACTGACTGTTACACAAGAAAACGACAGAAGAAAGTTTACTTTGGAAATCATTTGCAAGCCAGCTAGTGCTGAACAAGGCACTGAACCCACAGAATTCTGGGTTGTTTACCCATACTGAAATGTTCCTATCCTCATGGCCTTGACAGCAAGAAAGAAAAGGGGATGAATGAATTCAAGATAGAAATAAAACAAAAAAGGAACTGTTCATATAGTGATTGACTGTCACTCCTAGATTACACGTGAATACATGTCCAAACAATGGCACCTGTTTAAATCAAATTCTTTTTAAAGGTATGTTGTTGTATTCTTTTTTTAAACAAGTTCACTGACTTGCACATCTGCCAAGTTCACTGAAAGTAAGAGCGCCCTTGTTTTGCCTCACTGAACATGAGAAGATAGGAATTGATACACAGAGAGATTTTCCCAGAAAAATATCTCGAAAAATCCTCATAATGTTTAGGTGAGTGACATATTGAAAACCATGTTTTGTAAAAGGTAGGCCCTGTTACACACTCTTTAAATTCAAATGGTTAATATAAATGATACATATACATTTCAAATTACTATAAAACATGCAATCATCTTGATTATCTGTCCCTTTTAAACACCATTCTGTTTCATATTCTTCCCTGCCATTCATACAAGACATCCTAATTCAGAATACACTATCTTTGAGTCTCTAAACAACATCCAGAAATACTCATCAGCTTCCTAGTTAATTTCTCTCTCACAAGTATACATTTCCTATCATAAGATCCACTTACTCCACAAGGAATAAATAATTAATTTGACAAAACATGCTCTGCTCTATAGCAGCTTCTTTGCAAAATCAGTTTTAACTGACATAAGTTATTGTTTCTTCCAGTTCCCATATATCTTGTTATGTGCCACAAAGGGTATACTTTTACCATCACAGCTGCATTCCATTAGATTCTCCTTCACTGTTACTATAAAAATACAAGTATTTGAGCTAAATCCTTATTTACAAACTCTTTGTGATAAAACACTTGCTTATAAGCATTTTTTTACTAAACCTGATGAGGTCATCCTCAACTTGAGGTGGAACATGAGGTGCTACTGATATTTCTAGGGGCATTACCTCATCTCATTTGTCCAACTAAAATGGTTCTACTCACAGCATACTAAGAGTCAACCTGGTCACTAAATTTGGCTTTAGTTAACCTGCACTATATGGTCAAGTTACTGTGTACCAATAAAAATGCTTGTCTTCCTCCAAAGACTGAAGATGTATTTCTTATGCAAATCACAATTAAAGGCACCCTATTCATGGCAGAAATCTTGGACACTATTCAGCACCTCTCCTAGTTTTAGGACTGGCAACCTTGATTTTGTTAAAGGATGATTATTAGCACATACTGCAGATATATTGTGGACCACTCTCAATTTCTGCTTCTTGTGTGGGTTTCCCTGGTATTGGACCTACAGACCCCCTGGTCCCTCCTTTTCCTATGTTCTTCATGCTGACATGTGCAGTCTAGGAAGGTGCATCAAGACTTGGTTTGGGCAATGATTGGGAGATGATTATAAGTATCTAAATTTAAAATCAGACAGGAAATATACAGCAAAAATTATCATGTGCCTTTTTCCCTTTTAAAAAAGTTCAAAAGAAAAAGCAACAGAAGTCAGAATATGCACATAAATTTCCTAGTGATGAAATCATTCTTATAATTACCAAGAAGACTGAAGACATGTGGACATGTATTTTCTGTCTGTGAAGCTGAAGAGTTCATACAGCCCAAGCTGTAAGAGTATACAGTCTGTAAATACCCCGTGTTTATGAGCATGGTTGTTTCTCTCTTCCCTCAGGTGGCATGTAACCAACGAGCAACTTTCCAAGAGTGGAAACACAATGCTAAAAGTAATGATATTTCAAATGGCCAGAAGTACCTAGAAGCACTAGTGAATACATGTAGACTGCTAGCCTAGAGTCACCATGGGTAACATCACTGTGCAAAACCAAGCATGCTTCATCTACAGAATTTCCATAATTTCTCTGACAACAAAGCTATATTAACAATATTGACAGAACCATCACACCTGAAAACTTCACTTCCCTAAATCAGCATTGGATTTTCTAGATCTCGTGATCTACCTCTGCCATACAGCAGCCCACTGCATGCCAGTTAAAATCTTGGCTTAAACAGGGAATGAGGATAGAGGCCTCATCACCCAGGGTGCTCTTAGAGCAGGGTAGCCAGCAAGATTCAAGAATGCATATTATTGTTCCTTAATTCTAGCCATCAGTTTGATTATTTAAAAAGCTTCAGGAATGCATGCATCCACCCATTCATTTCTGAGCATACCATACTCATATAAAACAACCCAGGTCTTCTAAACGCACTACAATTTTCAAGCAGCATAGCCAGGTAAGTGTTGCAACAAATCTCTGCACAAGAGAGGCTTTTGGGAGGAAAGGCTTGAAAATAGGGAGGGGTGAGGAGAGGAGGGATAACAATGAGAGAGTATCCTGCTTCATAGAATAAGGCATTATAGCAAGGAACTCACACACTGGCTACAATAGCATGGTGAAATATTTCTATTCCTATAGCAACACAGATAACTGCTACCAGGAACTGAGTAAGTGGCAGAATCAGGAAAAAAAATAACCTAAAAAACCCAAAAAAACCCAAAACCAAAACAAAACCAAAAACCACCACAACAACAACAAAAAAAACCAAAAAAACAAAAACCTACCAACAAAACCACCAAAACACAGGTTTCTTTCATTACCAACATTTGCAATTCAATAAAAAGGTAAAGGCCATGTAAATACCAAACCTGCTTTTTTGCCAGTCAGGACATTAGCCAGATGTTAGAGATTAAAAGTTATGTGAAAAGAATCTCATAAAAGCTTGTGACAGGATCAAAGAAACAATGCTAACACTTAAGAAAAACAGGATGCTTCAATAAAGCCCAGATAACAGAAACCCAAACTGAAGAAAACCTGCTAACATCCTTACAGTGATTTGATTACGGCTGAACTGGTTTCACAGAAAAAGTAGAGAAAGTTCAAATTACATAAAATATTGTGATAAACTCATGTTTTACCCAGCAGACCCCAGACCTCCCTCCTGAAGCTCAGTAGATTCAGACAATTACAAATTTCTGAATGATACAGAAAAATCATATACTTGATTATTCAGGGAACTGCTGTTCTGTGATGAAGTTCTTATCTATCCTTCCCGAACTAATCATTCAGTACAGTTGCCTCAATTATTGAATAACTAGTAGTCCAAATACTTCATTATTAAATAATTACATTATTGCACTACTAACTCTGCTCATACTAGCATGGGCAAGGTAGTGATTTTTTCTCTTTTAGTCTTACTTGATATGGCTGCTGACTCATAAGTGACCCTTAACTGGGGCACACACCTAAGCTGCTGCAGTTTTCAACACAAAACACCAAAATACACTTCACAGTAATGCCAGGCTGCAGAGTGCAATAGCTCAGGATGAGAGGCATGTTCAGCCACCTACTGCTTATAGATGCAGTAACCTCTGGGAGAAAAGGAGGGCAGGCAGGGGGTGGAGGTTGCTGCTGGAGGCATCCGAACCAAACTGGTCAGTGTTTAACAATCATAACCCTGCAGTCAAACCAGACAACTTTTTTTGGTTACAACCTGTTGGATTTGAGGTAGCATGTCATCCAAGTACAACCATCCCACATATATCAATGTGACCTCAAAACAAGGTTGGATGAAATGTTAAACATGCATTGCTCTTCAGACCTATTTCTATCCATTTCCTTCTAGTCTCTCAACTTCTGTACTGTTTTCTCCCTGTCACGGGCCCAAACCAGGACACCCCCCTCACCCCCACAGTGGGTTTTTCTTTGTATCTTTTCCTCCTATCTCCTGATCTCTCCGATTTCCATTGGGCTGTCACTTTAAACCATTTCTCACCATGTCGGCACAAACCACAACATGAAATTTCAGCGTGCATGCAACGTTCCATGTAAAATAAATGGTATGCTTCCTAACTAAGGCACAGAGTTCACATCAGAAACGAGACAGATGTGGAAAGACAGCAATTCCTGATACATGCTTCAGGATCGCAAGCAGATTCAGAAACAAAGCATCGTGTCAGCTGACGCTTACTTTGTAGCAGACGTAATAAAATAAATGAAATGTGACCATTCAGCGTTCACGGGGAAAAAAATTAAATACTAAAAAAAAACCAAAAACGGCACCCCAAGGTCTAGGTAAGACAGACACCGGTCACAATTACCCCCGACGATATGACTGAGATAACAAAAGCGCGTGTTTCACAAGGACAGAGTAACTAAGTAGAGGCGAAAAAATACACGGGAGGAGCACGAAGGACCTGCTGCATTGGCAGGCAATCCCACACCCTACCCCCGGCGCAGGGCGCCCGCCCCGCTACCCTGAGCGATGCCCGGCAGGACGCGGGGCCCGCCCGCCCGCCTGCCGCCGGCAAGACGGCGGGCAGGGTGATGTGGCCGTCCCCGACGCGGTCCCCGCGGGCCGGGCGGTCGGAGCCGGGGGAAGGCTGCCTCCCAGCCCCCGGGCGGTGACAGCGTGCGCGGGGCCCGGCAGGGGCGAGGCCCCGCACCCCCCCGGCCGCCTCCCCTGGCCGCGCCCGGGCGCCCCCTCTCTCCGGCCGGCCGACAGGCCACGCAGCCCTCGGGGAAGCCTCCGCCGGACCCGCACCCACCTGAACCGCAACTCCCCGGCGACAGGCCCCGCCACTGCCACCGTCGCCGCAGCAGCAGCCCTCGCCCAGCCCCGGCGACTGCTCGCCGCTACCGGCTCCCGCAGGCCCCGCCCCGCCCCTGGCTCCCCCCAGCGGCCGGTAAGAAGCTTTAACCCTCCCCGACCCCCCGCACCGAGCGAGGCCCCTCACCTGCCCGTCAGCCGGCGGAGGGAGGGAAGGGGTGCTGCGCCACGGCGGGACCGGGTGCCGGTGGGGCCCCGGGCAGGTCGGGCTCACGCGCCCGCCGCTCCTCCGCGCGCGAGCACCGCCGCTCGCTCGCTCCCACCCCTCCCGCGCCCCCGGCGCGAGACACGCAAGCCCCACCCCCCGCCGCCGCCGAAAAGCGCGAGGCCCCCGCACACCCCGCCCCGCTACGGCCGCGCGCCGCCCCGCCCACGGCGCGCGCTCACACGAGCGGGTTTCCCTTCCCCACCCCCTCACTCCCTCTCAGGGGCGGGGACCCTCCCGGTACCGCCCCCTCCCCTCCCCTCTCCCGTTGCCTTCGACAATCCCGGCGTTACGTCACCTCCTAGCGCGGGCGTAGGAAGTTTGACTCCTCTGGCGGCCCGTAGCCGCTGCTCCCGCCGCTTCCCCACTGCTTTTTCGCTCCCCGAGCGGGAACTGCGAACTGCTGCGGGCAGGCGGGCGGGCGGAGTGCGGCCTCTTCGGCCCAGGTACTGCGGCAGGGCCGGCACAGCGGGAAGCGTTCCTCTTCATACCGGGAAGCCGCCCGGTGGGAGAACGGCGGGGGGGCTCGCGCTCCTCCTCAGGGGCCCGCGCGCCGGGGGAAACCGTTGGCGGCGCCTGCGGGGGGCGGGGTGGGGTGGGGCGGGGGAGGGTCCCGTCCCGCCTGAGCCGCGGGCCGGGGGCTGCCGCCCTTCTGCCCTCTTCTCCCCCAGCAGCGGAGCGGCGAATCTTTGGCTCCGCTGGCCGCCCAGGGCTTCGGTCCAGCCGGCATGTGGAACCCCGGCCTGATGAGCGCGAGTGTCAGAGGTCAGGGGAGGCAACGCTGCTCTTCTCCAGTCAAAATGCTGTCTGTCAGCCCCTGGGATTCCCCCTAAGCAAATGGCAGAGCTGGCGTGTTCGGCCCCGGTGCTGCCTTGGCACTCTTGGGCAAACTTCGGTTTCCCGCTCCTCCCGGGTAACGAGCAGTAAGAGGAAATGGCCTCAAGTTGTGCCAGGGGAAGTTTAGATTGGATATTAGAAAAGAATTTCTTCACCGAAAAGGTTGTCATGCACTGGAATAGGATGCCAGGGAAGTGGTGGAACCACCATCCCTGGAGGAAGCTAAAAGAAGTGTTTGGGGGCATGGTTTAGTAGGGGACTTGGCAGTGGGCTAGGTTAAAGCTTGGACTCAATGACCTTAAAGGCCCAAACTTTTATCTGATTCTATAAATGATTCTGCCCACAGAAGACTTTCAGCCTGCTGTAGCAGCCTGTATGTACACAGAATCTATGACTTTCTGCCTTCTTCTAGGCAGATAGAGCAAATAACGTGCTCAGACATATTCCTAGTTTGATTTTTTTAATTATTTTTTTATTATTATTATTTTTTGTGAAGACATTCACAACAAAACGTTTACACCCTTAGCCATTATTCCCGGGGGACACTAAAATGAGAGATTATAGAGAATTGGATAGATCTGTAATACTACACTAGGAATTACAGTTAGTGATTGCCATATAAATCATCACTATTTAAATTAATATCTTGTTGCAGTAAATGCAGTAATTCAAACCTCTCACAATTTATATAGCTGACATACGTAGACATCCCGATATCCTGAACTTCCTTTTCAACTGTAGAAACACAGAATCCACTTTAATTTCTGAAGAATAATGTAGTGCAGGTAAGTGCATGTTATAATATATAAAACAGTCTGTCAAGACCAAAAAAGGCATATTTTACATTGCTGTCTAAGAAAGGAGAAAGAAGAAAATGGATAAAGGCTTACCCACGTAAATTATTTTCTATTCAAAAATAAAGCGTCAGCCAGGAGCAAAACAGAAAAACAGAGCTTTAGATTTTTCGTGGTAATTTAATCAGTGTGTCAGCTTAATATGGTCTTGTTGCCAGAAGTGTCATCTGTGCCTGCAGTCACAATGGTCTTTATGATCTGCAGTTTGACAGATCTCCCACAGCTCTTATAGAGCTTAGATGCTTTAGATTCTAGCCTGGATTAATTTCTACTTTAGTAACTGCCTTTAGTAAAACATAATTGGACAGGCTGCTTTTATATTGAAGTCCCAAACCATTACTCTTGAGTTAAAAAGCCTGCTCTCTTTCCCTTGCAATTACTGAAGTGGCTTATACATAAATGATGTGGCTATAAATCAATCTTAACAGGCTTTTAGAAAGAAGTACCCACATAAATAATTTATTATAATTGAGTAATATTTCTGCAAGGTCTGGTCTCAAGAACAAGCTCTTTTTTTTTCCTACCCAGTCTTTATAAATGCGTAACAAATTGTTCCAGAGTGGATTATTCACTTTGTCATTTGTAACTGAGGCCTAAATGCTTTACACCTGGAAAAGAGCTTGTGTGCTAGGCAAAGATTGTTTCCCTTTTCCTTCAGTTCTGCCACTTGGTGTAATCAAAGAGAGCACCTCCTAATACAAACATAACTCATTGTTTGTTCTTCTAGGGATTATATTTTTAATAACATAATTGAAAGATTATTTGTGAAGGAGTAGTGGTTAATCCTTTTAGTGAAACATTTTCTCCACAGAATTATGGAGTAATGCAAAGAAATTAAGTAATGTAAGAACTCAGGTAGGATTTGTGGTCTTAAAATGCAAATGTATTTCAAATTAAGTAATGTAAGAACTCAGGACTTGTAGTCTTAAAATGCAAATGTATTTCGAATTTAAAATTGTTTGGAATTATCTGTATCTAATGAAACTTTGTGGACCCTCTGTAAGGGAAAAGGTACAGTGGGTGCTGATTTTTGAAGCAGTGAACCAAATGCTGTAGGAGGGGAATTAATTTTCACTTAGCATTGCTATTAAGAACATGTTTGGAGGTTGAACCAGCAAAATTTTAATATGCAGTATAAAACACAGCAACAATAGTGCATGAAACTAGCCAATTTAGATTGAAATTTAATTTGTAATTGCTTCCCTGGGGAAGCAGGGTCCTGAAACTACTTTCAGTAGACATACTGATGGTTGATGAATTAATGACAAGTGTATAAAGGCTATTATGACAGGAAACTCAGCATAATGAATGAGGTGAGTTTCCAATCCTGTGTTGCAAAAATGCAGGCATTAAACAGAGTTCAGTTCAAATGTTGGATGTATTAATTCTAAAAAGAAATGCTCCCCTACTACACTACATTATTCTGCTAAGGTTGTATGCAGATTAGGAAGAGCTTATAATTGTGTTCATTAATATGTTAATCAGTAAAAAGTGTAACAGATTAAGTGTTTTCTGCTCTGTGCAGGGAGGGCATTATCATCCTACCTATACTTAGAAGTAAACATAGTACTGCTTGATAAATCTAAGGGTTAATTTTTGGTTTTGCAGCCACATATATGAATTCCATTGAATTAAGTGGGACTGTTTGAAGGTTTGTCAAATCTGAAATGTGCTATAATGAGGAGCAGTTATATCCCTTGAAAGCAAATATATTTGAACTACTGCAGATAGCTCAGACTTTCTATGTGTTACCTTTTTATTCTCTTGCTGGAGTGGTTTTAATACAGAGTGTGGCCTGAATCAATAGCATTGAGATGCATCAGTATTGGCAAGCATCAGGGGCCACCTTTAGTTTACAGTAGACATCCAGTCTCATGGCCTACCTCTGCATTTCATCATTTAACCTAAAAAACATTCAATATCTCTTTCTTCTGTTGAAGTTAACAGAACATTACCTCACTTTTCTCAAGTCATCAAGTCTGTTTGCCTAGACATATTATCAGAAGCCAAAACTGAAGGGTTGTATTATGCACAGTTTTCCCACAGCAATTTCGTAATCTGTTTTCAGCCGTGGTACAGCACAGGCCTGTCTTGATTAGGAGCATCTTATACATAAAATATGTACACCTCAGCTCAGTGTTGGATGAAGCTATTGCATAAACCTTTGCATAACTGGTTAATCAACTTATACTTTGGAGTTCCCAGAGAATCCTACACAGAAATACAGGTTTTGAATTTTTTTTTTTTTTTTGTTAGTGCAAAATGAACCTTAGTTTAAATATGTGTTATCTTTAGTGCTTGCTAAATCACTTGTTGCTACATGCATAGCTATTTGCTCTTGATGGGCTCAGTAGCATTGCATTTATTAAAACAATGTGAAAGAGTTTTGCTCAGCAAGCTGAAGCTTCACTGTAAAGAAAACTCACCATATAGGGAAGGGAGAGGTTGGAAAAAAAAAAAGAGCCCTCTAAAAGTGCACAGTCTACATTAAAGTCATATCTATAAGATATACAAACTGTGTGATGCTATAATTTGTTTCTTGAAACAGCTGTGTTCTAGGTGAGGTTTTCCCAAGTTGTGGTACTTACACAATTCGTGGTATGCAAACTATTTCAAAGTGATGCAAAACATGCTGCTTCTCCCTTACATGTGAAGAGAACTGGAAACTGACATCACTAGCACAGGCTTAAGGTACAGAACATAATTAAAAAATCTGGTTTCTCAAGACAGAGGGGAACTGATATGAAAAGAAATGATTTAAGACCGAAATATCTTTGTGGTAATGGACAGTAGAAAGGTATGTGGGGATGTGTTCATTTAGAAAATTAGGTGCATACTTTCATGAAAGGTGGAGGTGTTACTGCCATAACTTTCAGTAGTAATTGTACTTCAACAGATCAAATTCAGATTAAATTGTTCAAGAAGATTGGTTTATATCCTAGATGGGAATTTGTGTACACACTCAGATTTTTCTCATCAGCTGCTCAGTTCACTATCACCATACAAATAAATACCTACTTCTAGAGTGCTCTTAAAATTAGTTTTAAATCCTGGGTGTCTTTAAATTGATAATAAACTGCTTTTGTCATACTGCATGCAGAGAAAGTGTATCTGAACTTTAATTTTTAGCATTTCAAAGTGGTTTGAAAATTCAGCTTTTACAATGCCAGAGTATATTTGAGGCTCTTTTGTACACCCATCAATAGCTTATTATCTAGTTCAGTCTTAATGTTTCATAGCATGGTTTCGGTTGGAAGGGACCTTAAAGACCATCCAGTTCCACTACTCCCCCTTGGACAGGGACACCTCCCACTAGACCAGGTCGCTCGAAGCCCCATCCAACCTGGCCTTGAACACTTCCAGGGAGGAGGCAGCCACAGCTTCCCTGGGCAACCTGTTCCAGGCTGTCTCCACCCTCACACTAAAGAATTTCTTCCTAATGTCTAACCTGAATCTACCCTTTTACAATCTAAAGCCATTACCCCCTGTCCTACTGCTACCTGCCCTTGCAAAAAGCCCCTCCACAGCTTTCCTGTAGGCCCCTGCTGGTACTGGGAGGCTGCTATAAGATCTTCACAGCCTTCTCCAGGCTGAACAACCCCAACTCTGTCCATCTATCTTCATAAGAAAGGTGCTCCCGCTCTTGGATCATCTTGGTGGCCTTCTTCTGGACTTGCTCCAAGAATTCCATGTCCTTCTTGTGCTGGGAACTCCAGAACTGGACACAGTACTCCAGGTGGAGTCTCATGAGAGTGGAGTATAGGGGGAGAATCACATCCCTCAACATGCTGGCCATGCTTCTTTTGATGCAGCCTAGGATGCAGTCCTCTTTCTAGGCTGCAAGAGTGCATTGCCTGCATTTGTCCAGTTTCTTATCCACCAGCACCTCCAACTTCTTCTTCTCAGGGCTACCGTCAATCTGCTCTCTGCACAACCTGTATTTGTGCTTGGGATTGCCCCAACCCTTGTGCAAGACCATGCACTTGGCCTGTTGAACTTCATGCTGTTTGCACAGGCCCACCTCTCAAGCCTGTCAAGCTTCCCTTCCCTCCAGCGTGCCAACCACACCACACAGCTTGGTGTCATCAGCAAACTTGGTGCACTCAATTCCACTGCCCAAACAAAGATGTTGAACAGTGCTGGTCCCATACCAGTCCTTGCAGTATGTCACTGAGTAGTCACTTGCAGTAGGTCACTGAGCTTCACTTGGACACTGAGCCATTGACCACAGCACTTTAGGTGTAACTATCCAGACCATTCCTTATCAACTGTGTGGTCCATCTGTCACATCTATGGTCTCCAGTATAGAGACCAGAATGTCATGCAGGACAGTGTCAAATGCTTTGTACAAGTCCAGGTAAATCATATCAGTTGTTCTCTTATCCACCAACTCTGTAACCTCATTGTTGAAGGCCACCAAATTTGTCAGGCAGGATTTGCCCCCAGCGAAGCCATGTTGGCCATCACCAATCACCTTGTTTTCCATGTGCCTTAAGCATAGTTTCCAGGAGGATCTGCTCCACAGTCTTGCAAATCACAGAGGTGAGACTGACTGGCCTGTAGTTCCTTGGGTCTTTTTTTTCTTCCTCCCTTCTTTAAAATCAGGGTTATGTTTCCTCTTTTCCAGTCAGTGGGAACTTCATCAGACTACCATGACTTCTCAAATATAGTGGATCATGTCTTAGCAAACCCATCTGCCACCTCCCTCAGGACCTGCAGTTGCATCTCATCAGGTCCCATGAATCTGTGCACCTTCAGGTTCCTTGTATGGTCTTGAACCCAATTGCCACCTCAAGTAGATTTTCCTTATTCCAGCCCCTACCTTTGCCTTCTTGTGACTTGGGCAGTGAAGACTGAGGCAAAAAAAGTCACTGAGTACCTCAGCCTTCTCCATAACCCAGGTAACCAGGTCTGCTATTTCCTTCCAGAGAGGGCCTTCATTTTTCCTACTCTTCCTTTCATGCAAGTTAAAAATTGTGGGGAGAGGGAGGGTGAAGAAACAATACTCTACTGAGGATTGGAAGTGCCTTGCCTTCCCTAGTTCCTGGCTCTAGTGCTGAGGTAGATTTATAATTCCATTTGCAAAATTAACTTTTCTCCCTTCTAAACTCCTACTCAAATAATTTTTAAATTATAGCTCTGTCACTTTGAAATGCTCTGACACTTGCTTTGAGACAGAAGGCTTTGCTGTGCTGCACTTCACCAGATGGGAAAAAAACTACATCATCTCTCTCTCCTTCATACAAGCAGTAGAGTAATGCATAATTTGAATACAAACCACTGGCATGTTTTTAAACTATTTATTGCAAAGAAGTATGTTGTTGATATTCTCTGGCAGCATCTGATCTGTTGGATTCAAACTGTGTGATGTGAAGCTGTTTTCAGTAGAATTCTGTACTACTTGTTCTCATTCAGAATCAGTTTCCACATCTTATTCAGTGCTTCATTAAATGTATATCTCGTTAAAGAATTCAGTCTGACAGTGGTTTATAAAAAAATAAAGGACTATATACTAGTTTTAGTTAAAGCAATTTTGCTTCCAAATGCCATCCACCTATCACACATAAAAATCTGGCAAAACTGGTAATAGGCTATGTAGGCAACTGGACACGTTTTGTTGGTTTTTTCCAAGGGATTTATAATAATTAACATCTGATTTAGGCTGCTTAGAGGGGGGAAAAGTAATGTAGTATTGTTCAAACTCCAACTTCCTCTGCCACTCACACAGGTACTGTTTGGTTCTAATTGTCTCACTGAGTACAGGATTGCCCTGCCTAACAGGGGCAATAGCTTGCTTAAATCCTAAGTGTATCTCCTGGTAAGACTAATTTCTAAATGTTCTCTTCCAAAAGCAGATGTATTTACCACAACTTGAGGGAAACTTGTGATTGAAACACATTCAAATGTATAAGCATTGTACAGTTGTACAGCTTTTGGACTGGAGATGAATAATTACAGCCACCCAAAATGGAGGAGAATTTTAGCTACACAGAGCATAGTTAACCAGTGCTCATACTTGCTAATGAAATAACTAGTATCTTTTTTCTAAAAAAATGTTTGCAAAGTTCTCAGTAAACTTTGGCTTCCTTGTTTAGCAACTAGAAAACCAACTTGTTTTAGAAAGTGCCAAACCTGGTGAAGAGTAGAAAAACAATACTAGTCAGGTTCTGTTTGGCTGTCAAGTAACTCTGACTACTGAAGATGTCAGACATTTCTCAAACTGTCTTGACCTCTCCAAGTGTCTTGTATGTATATTGATTTGCCTTGTGCTGCATACAGAAGTCTTTGTGACAGACTACCAGTTGTACTAAGCTTTTCTGCAAATACAAGAAAATATTACCTCTGGGGGCTTAAACAAAAGCTCCTTTGCTGCGTGCCTGTTGTGTCAAGTGCTCAGCAAGACCTCTCCAGCAGGCAGGGCAGGAGTGGTAATGCAGTACAGGTTAGGTGTTGGATACTGGCTTGGAAAAGGGTGCCATCTACTGAATTATCAGTACAACTTCATAACATTCGTACAGGTTTTTTGTGGTTTTCAATTCAGCATAATTTATATGATGCCATCCTAACACAAGACAGTGCAATTACAGTCAAAAACTATCATCTAAAATAAAGACTGACAGGGCAGGGTATAAACAAGTAAAAGTTTAGAAACTCACCTCTGATTTTTATTAGAATTTAAGTATAAATAGATACTGAAAGTGATCAAGAGTCTGAGGAATTTATTTTGTATTTCTTTACTTATAATGGTGCAATGCATTCACATTCACTTAAAAGGGGGAGGAAATACCATTTGTTGCCACTGCAGTGTATAGAAAAGAACTTGAGAGATGATTAATTTTTGTTCTAGTCTCTGATTTTATGCAGGATCAAGATGCTTTTGAATTTTTTAAGGTTTTTGTTTTACTAGTAAGTAAATATATGTTCTGTAAATAAAATACTTGTTTCCCTGTTGTCATGTAGTTTAATTTAGGCTCACCCCTATTGGTTTTATGGATGAAAACTAGAACAGTGTCTCTTCTTCTAGGATGAAACTAGCCATTTCTGCCTACAATAGTGTAAGTTATTTAAGAAGAAAAGTTTTGACTTTTCTGAACCAACATCACAAAATAAATTTCCAACTGGTGCTGCAGCAGTTTCATGGGCTAAGAAGTATAATTTTCATGTGGAACACATCTATTCTACAGCATTGCTATACTCACTGGGCAGTGAACTTCAACAGTGTTTTGGCTGCTTCATGCAGACCATTAGTTCTGTTGTCTTCAATGTCTGTATTTTCTCTTTAGGGATGCCTGAAAACCACGGGAAGGACACTGAAAACCACCTCAGCAGCAATAGTTCCAGCAGTAGTAATTCAGTTGCTTGCTTTGGACAGGTCAGTTTTGTTTGCCCTAGAGGGAAATGGAAGTTTTATGCTTTTACCAATTTTTAAGTGGGATACAGTAAGGCTGAAGTCATATCCATTATCCTAGCTAGGCTATACCTTTTTGTACATTACATTTACCTCCTTGATAGCTTTGTCATGCCTCCAGTTACAATAAATTGCTCTGGATTCTTCATAAAAGCTTTCTACTTTTGTTTCTTAAAAGTGGATTAATTTTATTCTCTCCGATTCCCAGATGGCCTGGATCATGCTTACACCCATTCTAAGTACTGATTCAGAAACTACTACAGAAGCTACAAACTTTTCAGAGCTTGAATCCCTAATTTGCATTTAGGCTTCTCTAGCCTTTACAGATTGTAAATTATGTTCCTACTATGACAAGGAGCAAAAGTTACAATGCTTTAAGCTTCCTCTGATTCTGGAGATAACCAATGATAGCAGTGAAGTTGTAGTTATTTAAAGGATGTTCCCTGCATGAGAGGAATTTGCTGAACACTCCTCAAGGAACTCCACTTTTAATTGCTTGTCTGATCTGCTCTCTTCACTGCCCTAGCGGCATCTGGTATTAGAATTAGTTTTGTTTTTCTTGGAGTTTTAAAATACACTGTTCTTGTTGGACAAAGAGATACTAAGTTTTATTTTGGAGAGGTTAACTATAAGCATCATGTGCATTCCTGGCAGCCTTCACAAGCATTACCACTGCATTAAGATTTCAGTAGAATACTGGTTGGCCTGGCTCTCTCAGTTCTTCTAATGTGGTTGTTGTGAGAAATGAAAAATAAATACAGCTCAATAATTAAAACTACAGTTCAAGAGTAAGAGGAAAAAAACCAAATCAGTATAATGCACTAACATAGTGCTTACATACCACCTGAAGTCTCTTCTTGTCTGCTACATCCTGATTCTGAAATATGGATCACACACCTCTGGAAAAGACAACATAGAAAATTAGGATAAAAAAACGGTTTCAGGAGAAGAGAGGGAGCTAAAATAAGGAGAGTGACAAGATTAATCTTATCTTTTTTCTTTTTTCGGTCAAGTATCAATACACAGCAAGTGAGTATCAAGCTATCCAGCATGCCCTTCGTCAGAGACTGGGTCCAGAATATATCAGCAGTCGGCAAGCTGGAGGAGGACAAAAGGTATGAGGAAGAATGCATAGCTGTTTCAACTTCTGTTTTTTGCCTAGGCAAACTAGGGTAAAAAAAGTTCCAATAATGCTTTTTCCTCTTTTTTAAAGTTAATTTCCCATTAGTAATTCAATGTTTAGATACAAAAGCAATGTCAAAATATCATAAATTTTTTACTGATCACAGGTTTCTTTTTGTGTTTTAAAAAAAGTTTTAATTTTTCAGAGCTTCAGCCTTAACAAGGAAATACTTATCTACTTGTGGAACATTGGGACCGTTCTCTTTTTTTATCAGAATCTCAGTATATGGGGTATCATGTAACACTGGCTGCATTTTACCCTCTTAAGTGCCCAGTAGCTCTGCCTTTCCTTGATTAAGTCATATTTGTCATATTAACACCCCTAGAAGAGGTGCTAGAAGTGCTAGAAGAGTGAGCTGAAAGCTGCACCATCATCCTTTTACTCACGTTACCTGAACCTAGAACTTTAGCTGGGTTTCCTCAGTGTAAGATGATGTGTGCAATCCCTATTTAAAATAAAGCATGAATGTATGTGTTCACATGTGAATGTATTTCTATATAAATGCTTTTCTTTCCAGGTCTGTTACATTGAGGGGCACAAGGTAATCAGTCTGGCCAATGAGATGTTTGGCTTCAATGGCTGGGCTCATTCAGTTACTCAGCAGAATGTTGGTAAGTATCTTGAAGATAAAGAGTCTTTCCTCTTGTTTCACTGTGAGGCCCCGAGGGAAAAGTCTCTCAGATGACTATGGTATTGTCCTAGAACTGGATTCTTCAAAGAGCCTGGGGCAGGCATGTGGAATTTTCAAGTCTAAGCATTTGGTAAGAATGAGATGAATTTAATAACAACAGAGCTGTTGTTTTCTTTTTAGATCTTGCACTGGAATATGTCATAGTCATTGTTCTAAGCGTGTGTGCCAGGTCTAGCCACTGAGAACCAGAAAGTATAAAAGTATCACATAACATGTGCAGAGCATACATGCAACTCACAATTCTCAAACTGCCATTAATATTTTGCAAGTCATGCTCAATTTTACAGAAGCGCCTTGTGTACATTCAGCAAGGAGAGTACAGATTTATGAATGTTTTCAAAGGACGGAAGTTCTAAATGTGGATCAACAGTCTTCTGTATTATTTATGATGTTATTTTTCCCTCCCTTAGACTTCGTTGACCTCAACAATGGCAGATTCTATGTGGGGGTCTGTGCATTTGTGAAAGTTCAGCTTAAGGTAAATGGGTTTTTTTGTTTATGCTATCTATAGTTGGGCAATTTCCTGAAGCTGGGAATGAAAGTTAATCTGTAGATCAAATTGTAGTTCTCAAGCTCAGTAATGACACTAGAGAACCTGGTGGTGTCCAAAATGTCCAGCACATTCACCTTGCTATAGAGCAACCAGCTAAGAGCGAGTAATCAGGCCTAGGAAAGCACAGCTTCTATTAAGAAATGCTGTATGTGCAGAAATTCCCCTATACTGACTATTTTTAAAATTTTACTGCAGGATGGTTCATACCATGAAGATGTAGGGTATGGAGTCAGTGAAGGTTTAAAGTCTAAGGCCTTGTCCCTAGAAAAGGCAAGGAAGGAGGCAGTAACAGATGGACTGAAGAGGGCACTCAAGTAAGTGAAGAACAGTGCTTGTATGTTTTCAGAAGTTCGTTGAGAATTAACTATTATTTTCAGTCAACAGTGAGCTCTCTTATTTCTCAGGTGCTTTGGGAATGCTCTTGGGAACTGCATCCTAGACAAAGACTACCTGCGAGCTGTGAATAAACTTCCACGCCAGGTGCAGTACATGGGCTGTGAGGGCAGGGACTGCGAGATGTGTGTTGCTCCTAGTCCTTCATATTAAAAAAATTATAAAGAATGATATGAATGCATCTCAGCTCTCAATGTTTCCAGCTATAAGACCAAGAGCCTTTGCCTGATATTTCATATGAACTGTTTGAGTTATTCCTTGACATTTTACATCTAATACTTCAGATTTTTACAATTTGGAAATTTTTACACTAGAAGAGCTGCAGTTACTTTCCTCTGTGAAGTACTAGGCAGTGAGCCCTCTGAGGTAACCAGCACCATGGGGAAATGCCTCTTGTGGAGGTCTTAGGTCCAGAGAGAGACAAGAAATTGTGATTTACATCTTCATCAGTGACAAACATACTTCAACCTCATTCTTTTAGAGCTATGACAATTTTTAAGTATGCTGTGAGGTAACACAGCTTTTTTTGTAATATTAAGCTTATCCTGACTGTGACTGAGGTTCCATTTCAGCAACAAACATCAGTCTTTTTTAGCTCCTGACATGTACCAGTGGAGGGCAGTAGGTTTTCAGGCAGTAATCTACCTTGCTCATAGAGGAGAAAGTAAACTTTTTAAAACTGCTGATCCATGGAGTTTCATAGCAAAGTTGCCTTCATCATACCAGGGTTTACCAAACTCCACTAAGGCAGCCTAGAGCTGTTAGGTGGGTTCTGTCTAGCTAGCTTAGCCTGTAGAAGCAGATCCAAAGTGACACCTTGCCAAGTGAAGTTAGCACAGCTCTGCTTTGCCAGGATCATTGTCTATTGGCAGCATTGCCATGAATTTGTAAAATCACAGAGCCAAACCATCCCATCTTTAATGAAATGAGAATGGTGAAGCCTCCTCAGTGACCTCACGACTGCAGAGCTGAGTGAAGGTTTGCCATGGCCTTTAATACAAACATGGAAATAGCAAAGCTAAAACTTCAGGCTGTCTGAGGAGCTGTAGAATTCTGCATCAACTGATTCAATGATTAACTGAATGTTTTTGTACTGAAAATGCATTTCAGTTTCCTAACTTAAAGAAAACAAACTACATTTTTCAACAGTACTTTTCGAAAAAGTCTGTGCATATTGAAGGAAATTCATTGATATGATTTCTTTTACTAGATGCCCCCTGAGTTAGATTTGGTCAAAGCTAAAAGACAAGACTATGAACCTGAAATAGAGAAAGCAAGATACAGCAGCTGTTTGGACAGGGAGAATGCAGGAGGAAGACAACATTGTGAGACAGCATCTGTTTGTAAGCCTGGTCAGACAGAGGCTGCTGTAGTGACAGTGGATCAGAAACAGCCAAATAGTTCCAGGTGAGACTGCTGTTACAGATTTGTTTTATTAGCTATATTAGTGTACCTTTTAAAACACAAAGCCCAATTTGGAAGATGCCACGCAATGCTAGTTAAGTGGTTTTTCCTTGGTGTTATTTCTTTATGCAATTGCTTTCTTCTTCATAAAATGTCATTGCTGAGATCCTGTTTGACTTTGTCCTGGCTTGGGGGGAGGGACAGAAGTGCAGACTCCTCAGCTACGGAGTGTGATGCCACTTACCAGCGGAAACTGCGACAAAAGCTCCTACAGCAACAGTTCCGGGAACAGATGGAGAAAAAGCAGCAGGTTCCAGCAGTCACTCCTGGCAGCAAACAGGGTAAGGCCTGGCATTTAAAACTGACAGTTCTAATGGTAGCTGCTGGGGAGTCCTGTGTCACCCTCAGTATAGGAGCCCCATCAGCTTCATTTGCTCTGGTATTGTACTATCAACACACATCCAAGGACAGCAGAAGGAGGATTATTGTATTTCCCCCAACCCCACCCCACCATGTTCTTGAAGTGACAGGAATGTCAGCTTTAAAACTGCATCATTAAAACTACAACTTTCCAAACACCCTAGAGCTCCATGAAGCACAGCAGCTGATACCAGTACCATTAACAGGCTGCACCTGTTAATTCAGGCAGAAGGTGGCTGCAGGCAAAAAGGCACTGCCTTAGTTTCTCATGTTGCTCTTCAGTCATGGGGGAGTCTGGACAGCTGTGTGGTAAGCAGGAAGATGGGGATAGGGTAAACAGGCAAAACAAAACCTAAATGCTTTTATCAACTGTCATTATGTAGAGAATATTCCCATTCCACAAACTGCTACTAAAACAGAAACAGCTCTAGGAAGACAAAAAAAGAAGGTACCTTGTGACAGCTGCAGCATAATATAAGAGACTTTGCTCTGTTAAGAAGGAGTAAAAGGCTTCTTATGTATTTCTAATACTGCTTCCTTCTTGTGTTACCTCTGTCCAGCTACATCTGATCCTCCTGTACAGCACAGCACTCCAGCAGCAGAACAGCAGGAGCCAGCAATAGAAGATGAGTTCTTTGCAGGTCAGTCTAAAAGTGATGAGTGTTGAATCACTGAGGCATTTAAATCAATTCTTCGGAGTACAATGTAAAGGTAGAAGGTCTGAAGAGGCTGGAGTACAAGTCTGATCTTCATAATGCAGGCCTTGCTTGAGTGGCAGAGAAACAATGTCCATCACAATGAAGGACTGCACACCCTGCTTTTCAGTTGAGAGTTGTTGCACATATTTGGTAAACCATTTTCCTCAAGCAATATTGCACAGAAACAACATTTGTGGGGTTAAGGGGCTGTGTTAACCATGGCTGTTTGGGTCACACTGACAGCACGGTGCCTGGATGCTGGTTAAATCCAGTGCACAGGGGGTGGTACCATTTTACTGCTATGCACTAACACTAAAGATGCTTCACAGTTTTACTTTTGTAGTGGCCACCACTTGTGAAAGAGAGGGTCGATCCTGGAGTTACTGTCATTTCTGTAGTCCAGTACTATCATCTTTAGTTTGATCACCTTTACATTTGCTCTAGATGATCCTGAACTTTGGGACATTTCCTTGGAGAGCATCGATTTTAAGATAATGGGTCATAAAATGACAGATCCACCAGCTGGACAGCAGACATCTGAAACACCCCACGGACATCATCAAATGACTACTCGTAACAGGACACCGCACAGAACAAATCATCACAAAGCTGCTGCTAGATTTGCACAATTGCAGCCTTCAGCTACAGTTGTGAGCAATAGCAGCTCTGCCAACCAGAACACCCCAGGTATGTGCTGCCAAAAATGACTTGAGTTCTGTCCTAACAGTGTTCCTTGGCTGTGGAAGCAGTGCTGTTAGATCAGTAAACTGGAGTGGGAGAAACATTTCTCTTGTCTCGGACGTGGCTGCAGATGCTGGGATAGTGGGCTAGGAGAACCAGCTGGATTTTCCATCCAACTGTCCTTTCAAGGAAGAGCTAGAAAAAAGAATTGAGAAGCACTTTTAGGAGCAGAAAAAAGCTTTATGAAACTTCAGTTTCTCACAATCTCCCTGTTTGGCAGAGTACAGCCCCCACAGGAGAAGTCAAAGCTTGAAGAAAAGGAGACTGGAACCTACGTAAGGCACCAGGTGGTATCACGGCCTCCAGACCGGATTAGATCGGAAACCTGCAGTTGGCTGTTAAAATTATGTGAGGAAATCTAATGCATTAATGGATTTTCCTGTACACAATAGTGAAGCAGCACAGAAGAGCTTAATACAGCCAGCAAGAAATTATTGTACTTTGAGGTTATTAAATGTTTCAGAGGCCTCTTCCCATAAACAAGTGATCACTCATGCTGCTGGAGCATTAGACTTGTGGCTGGATTACAAGCTGACATTACATGTCATTTGCCCAAAATGTTAAAAATATTTAAAATTATTTAAAAAATTCATAGCTTCTTTCTCCCTCAGTGCTGCATTTCAGCATGGAGAAAAGACATTTTTAGTAAAATGGGAGTATGGTCAGATGACAAAGCCTGAAGGCATGAAGCCCTTTGCCCTGTGGCTGCAGAAGTGGGCCCAGAGCCCTATTGCTCCTCCTCAGGCATTTGGGATCCCAGTGCAGCAGCAGCACATTCAGCTGTGCCAGCACAACAGGACAGCTCTGGGGTGGGAGCATGCTGGGACTGCTGCTGAGGTGCTGCACAAAGCATCTCAGACCATGTTTGCTTGGATCCTCTGGAAAAATGAATGTGAGCTGCAATTTTGATTTTAAATATTTCAGCCCTTTTCCATATAAAAATAAACGCAAAATACACACCACCCTTGTAGCTGTTCATGCTTTTATACTATTCATGCCTTCAAACTATTACAAATCATTCACTGTTTAGCAAGCTCAAAAAAGTGCATTCTGATTAGTTACAAGTAGGAAGCAAGAGACTGCACAGCCTTGCATTTGCTTTAGGACGGGCAACAGAAAATTTCAAGTGGGTTTTAAAGCTTAGAGCAAAGCAACAGCTGTTCCTTCCAGTAAGAAGGTAAATGGAAAACTTTTTAGAACAGTATTTCAAACTGGATACAGCCATATTTTTCAGAAGTGGAGTGCTGGAGAGGAGGATACCTGGGATTTATGAGCTGGACCAGGAAAATTTACACAAACTCTTTGAGTAGTTCAACCCTAAGATCAGGGTCAGATTTGAAACAGATACTTGTTCCTGTGCTTTGCCAGCACTGCTCTATTTGGGCAAGTCTCTTAATGCTATCTAATTGCAAATACATTGAAGTATTCAGCATTTATTCCTGCTCCTGCTACTTTACCTTCATCACTTAATCTTTTTCCTTAAAAGATCCTCTACTATCTAATTATCTTCTCAACAGGGAAAAGAATAAGGATTGAGTTTAATATGGAAAGATAGGACATATTATAATTAACTGTACTAGATTACATCTAGAAAATAGTTTCACATTACACCATTCTAGTTTCTTTCCCAGTTCAGTGCTGCCTTCAGAACAGCTCAGACAAGGAATACATACCACACGTTTGAGTCATGCACTTACTATTGAAACCAGATACCTGTTAGGAAGGGAATGTGCAGACATTCAGAATTACTGTATTCAAAAGCTGCTCTAAACTTACAATGAAAAAAAAAAAAAAAAAGAGAATACTCATGCAGAACTGCATCAGCTCTCTTGACTCAATGAAAACAGTGCAACTGTATCCATGCCTCCTCTAAGAGGATTAGATACTCAAGAGGACTTTTCTCCTCTAAGAATTCCCATAACATGCTTCTGAGGATAGGTCTCTTCGAAAAGGGCAGTAAAACTTGGTGCTTCCCTCCCCTTTAAGGCCTTGCACAGCATGACTCATAACAAAAGCTGTTCTGAAAATGGAAAGAAATGCATTAGCAATTCGTGTTTAGAAATACCAAATAATTCCTACAAGTGTACAGCTGTTTTGGGAATGGCTCTGTATAGTACCACTCTTCTCCTACTACATATACTGTTGTATAGTAGGAATTCCATCCCAAAATATGCATCTACAGCTCCTTCTCCCTTCCACCCCAGAGAGGAGGGTAAGGGACCCATCAGAAAAAGGAAGAGAACCTTTCTGTGCGTGGGACAGGGCTGCCCCAGCCCTTGCAGCACAGCCTGCTTGAGCTTCACTACCAAAAGGAAGCAAAAGAACCACACCTGGTGGAGCTCCACCTGTTCTTTAAACAAGAAACACCACCAAATTCTTGACTGTCACAGCTCAGCAGATTTCTCTGCTATTTGGTAACTTCTTGACAGGCTCAGCCATAAAAGCAATCTTACTGCTTAAGCATCATCCTTCACCCTCCCCTTCATCCCTTCCTCTCATAAAGAGGATTCATTTCTTTATTATTCTCTATAGTACCATGGTTCAAAGCACACAACTAAAAGGCCAAAGGCTCAGCACTGGCAACTGCTTTTGAGAAGTTACAGGGTCTCATTAAAATGGGTTTCTTGGACTTTCCTGCCATAAGCAGATAAATTGGGTAACAGTTAAATCACTCCAGGAAGGACGTAGAGGTTGGAACCTGCTGTTCAACAAGAAAACCCACAGCTCAACAAAAGCAGGTTTGGTTTATTTGAATTACTCAATTAAATATTCTACAAAGGTAACAAATCGTAGCACAAAGCGCAGTCATACAGGGAGCGCAGTGCCTGGGTTTAGTGCAAAACATACAACTAACTACGGCCAGGGAAGCCCAAAGTTTCAATTAATTTTATTTTTTTTTATTTTTTACAGTGTACATTGTTAAATAATGTAAAGAAAAACGCTTGTAATTCAGAAACAGATTTTATGTGGAAAAAGATACTCAAAGTGTAATATTAAACAAAATAATTTAACAGTTCAGTAGCATTAGTTTATTCCTCTAGACTTCAGTTATTCATCCACAGGAGAGGAGGGGAGGGAATCAATGGTAGATAAAACCAGTTCTTACATAACATTAAGTGGAAAAAAAAAAAACAAAACCAAAAAAGAAACACGACTTCAAACTTAGTAGATCAAAATTAAATAACCACGTGCTGCATCCAGCTGATTGCTTCCCCTGCCACGAATATTCCCCTTGTTTGGTTACCTGCCCCAGGTTTGTCACCGCTCCTGTTCCCGGAGCCCGCCTCTCCCCTCCCACTGGGCGTGTTGAGGACTCCTGGCCGCATCCCTTCAGAGGGAAGGGCAGAGGTTTCCCCGTCTCACCTTGGCCGCAGGGCCCCCTGCTTCCTCCCCCTCTTCCACCACAGGCACCCCGCGAAGCCTCCTGTCTCTTCTGTAGCTCGAGTCTGCACTTCAGGTACAAGGAACAAACCCCCAAAAGCCTGAGGAATGCAGAGCCCACCCACCTGCCACTCAGCTTTTGCCCTCTGGCGTTCATCTGCAGCCTGCGCCTGCCCTTGCTGCCAAAACTGCTGCACACAAAGTAACTGGAAAGGAACGGATCTTGCACGTTTCTTTGTAAAAAGAGAACATCTGCAGCCAGAAAAACTCCCTGTTAATGCTCCGCACGGGAACAGCAAAAAAATTCAGGCAAATAAAAACTTCATGATGCAACTGCTTCCAGGACCGGTACCAGTGAGCTACTCCCAGGTACCAGGAAGCAGCACTCTCATCCTATACAGCTTTCTGCAGCACTGCATAAATACTGGCAGGTATTATTTTTACTTTGAAGAGGAAACCAGTATTTTTTTTAAATAAAGGGAGAACGACCATAGCAGAAAGTACAATACAGTTACCAAGAGGGGACAGATAGTTACAGTCCTGGTACCAGCTTCAAATTTGTTAAGAGTGAACAAAATTGTAACTCCTCCATGACAGAGGAAACTTCTTGTTGCCGGCTGTTTCAAGTACATCCATTGCCGGCAATGGATGTTGCACCAGGACAGTCTATTCCTGGCTTAAACGGATTTTTACCAAAAAAAAAAAAAAAAAAAAAGAAAAACCAAAAAAACAAACAAAAAAAAAAAAGCAAAACAAAATTAAAACCAAACCAAAACAAAAAGGAAGAAAAGCAATCCCAGCAGACAAGCCCATGCCAACGAGCAATGGCACCTCTCCCTCAAGCCACATCCTGACCAAACATCTTTACCACTTGACAGGTGGAGTCTAACTGCATCTTAAGTTGGGCCTTTCCCAGCAGATACATGTTCTCCCCAACCTCTCTCCCTTTCTGATCCAGACCGCCTGCCTCCACACACAGTATTTGTTAGTCTTGTTTTAGCTTCACCCACAACCCTCAGTCCCACCCCCACCTGGCCCCTGTCACACCAGCAACTTCAGATCTGCCCACCTGGACAAGTTTCCCCAACACACAGAACGTTGTTCCAACCTGCTGCCTCCATGACTTCCCCCTCCATGCACCTCCTCTAGGCAGTGACCGTTTCCCTAAACGAACTCCTGTGTCCCAGTCACTAGGAACAAACAATCCATCCTTCTCTCAACTTGCCCTCTGTCCACCTGGGGGTCTGCTGGGAAGACGATGCTAACTGCAGAAGCAATAGAAGTCCAAGGCACTAAAATATCCAGCAAGCATACTGGGAGAACAGACAAGTATTCAAGTACATTAATTTATACAATTTTACATTCACATTTATTTATCTAATACAATGAAAATACAAAGGAAAAAGTTAAAGTGTCTCCAATAAGTATAAGGATATAGCTAGCTTTTTTTCCCATTTTTTTTTTTCTTTTTAACTTTTTTAACCCTCTATATTCCACTCATTTTTAAACTACTGTTGTCCAACAACATTTATATATCACAGTGTTTCCACATCAAAACTGATGGTAAGTACATGTCCGCAGGGAACTTTTAAAAATTTTTAAACAATTTAAATTGCTCTAATGCTGCAGTCAAAGCTGTTAATATCTTACTTAAAGCAGTAATGACCTATCAAGCACGGGCTGCACTGCAAGTCCATTTGTGTGCCCCATCATTTTGGAGCTGGATACAGTTGACTGGGGAGAGGGAGAGGAGGGGGATTGGGACAGCTTTTCTCCTGGTCTTGGTTCTTCTAGGGGGAGATGAGAAGCATGCTAAAGCCTCATGCTAGGATTCAGCTCTCCCACCCAACACATGTGGATTCAGCCTCAAACCAGAGAGGAATTTTACAGCAAGACTGCATTAACTGACCCCGTGACTTCTCTTCACAGCTCTTGTTCCACACAAGAGCAGAACCCCTTGGTGAAAAGCACTGTCCCATCGTAAGGATGCCGATCATCCTCCTCCCCCTTCAAAGTGTGTGGGGAAACTCCCTCTACAGAGAGTTGACAGCAATGGTTGGAAAAGAGAAATTCATTCCCAGTCTGGCAAGCTACCAGTTCATTGCAGCACTAGGAGTTGATACAGGGCCCCATCTCCCTCCCCATGTCCTGTCCCGAGGTCTCTCCAGCGTGGCTCCGGGCAGGGTTAAGTGGTCCGCAGGTTGGAGCCTGGAGGGTTGCTGATCGATTTCTGCAAATTGCTGATGTTGAAGCTTTGCAAAGATGTGGCACCTACGGGCTGGAACTGGCCGAGTGCTGGCTGTGCCGGACCACCCGTCCCACTCCACGGGGCGGCAAAGGAGGCTGCTGGGTAACCATACTGCTGCGGAGGGCACATGGCCTTGGTGAAGGGACCTAAAGAGGTAGCTGATGCTGCAGAGATGGGCGTAGCACCCAGGGAAGATGTCATAGAGATACAGAGCTGACCCGGTGCCGAGAATTTTCTTGCCATTCCAGGGCCCTGAAAGAAAACCCAACCCCCAAGAAAAGTTACACAACTGTACTTAAAAAAATATTAAAAATTTAAAAAAAAATGTATATATTAAAAAAATATGTATGTGTATATATATATATCTCTCTAATCTGTTCACTCCTTGGCCTATAAGTCGTTCCCAATGGATCTTTAAAAGAACAGGTCATGGTCCTCCTCTTCAGTTATCCTTCCCCCTTCCATAGCAGGGGATCCATGAAAAACGGAGCCAATGGTTTTCTAGAGCAGTTGTCCAAGCTACACAGCAACTGTACTCTAGCTGTGTTTGACCCCCTAATGAGATGGCAACGACCTTGACTGTTTCTCACCATGTATGTTCAGGGGTTACATCTTACCTCATAGCTGCTATGCCCTTTGCCAACTTTCTTCCCAGACAGGTTCATGGCATCTCGGGCCCAGTTATCTACCAGCTTGTGCAGGTCATCTGTGAAAGTCCCTTTCCGGCTTGAGGCGATAGCAGTAGGCTGAGACTGGGGTGCCTGGCTGTTCACTGTAGCCCCGACTATGTTAGTGCTGCTGGTCCCTATAAATACAAAAAAAACAGGAGTCAATTCTCCAGGAAATGCAGTCACTGTGGTAATGGTACATCAATAGAGAGCCAGTTAAAGTGCCATGCAGATTAATGCTATGTTTCAATTCCAGGACGCGCTGAAGTGGGAACTACAAGGACCCCTACAGGCATTTTCTCAGAGTAAGAGTATTTCATAAATAGTTTACTTTTCAAGAAGCGCTGCAAGTAGTCATCTTAAGAGGGGAGTAGTAGCAGCCTACAGGTCTTTGTGGAGGAAAAAAGGAGATTAGATTTCAGCACTGAATGACAGTACGGTCACATCACTCTCTCATCCTATGCCTTTAACTAGCAGCAACCACTATTGACACAAGCCAATTCCACCTTGGGCAACAATGCTGGAAGCTGAATAAGGAGCAGTGCCACCAGCATTGCCAGCTGCTCTGTAGCAAATTATCTCCACTTTGTAAAATGAAGAGAAAAATTCACCCAGATCACAGAAAAAAACCACAGTGAGAAACAGCAACTGTTGGTTCTAGTAGTTGCCATACTTAAATTCTTGAGGATAACCAGATGGGACTGTCTTCATCCATCAAACAGCCAGGATCAGCACAGGAAGCCTGCACTGCATTAAATTTTTTTGCTTTTTGCCTCTGAAAGCATTTTTTTTCCGTTAGGTTCAGATTTCCTATGTCAGAAGAACAAGCATTTCAGATGCAAACAACTATTACAGCTTAAGGAAGGCAGAAATGAGAGTAGTTCCTCAGACAAGCTTTGACAAGTTTACTATTAAACAAAAAACCCTTTTTAGAAATACCAGACTTCAGTTCTGCTAGAAAGCTTTCTGAATATTTTTCCCTGCAGAAAAAAAAAAAAAAAAGATCTTGAAGCTTTGGTTTGCATAACCCAACTGTCCCCTCCTCACACTTATAAACAAACTGCACAGAAACTTTTCAAAGGCAGATCTCCTTAAAGGAATCAAAGAAATTGTGCATTATGAAGTAACCTCAGTTCCCAGCAGTACTGCAAAGCAGCCTCATGTACAGATAGGGAAATGACAGTTACCTACACGGGCAGTCTCCATCTGAAAGACACAGTAAAGGGCAGAATCAAATCTAGATTTTTCAAATCCACTTAGTACAAAAAGCAAACAAAATAAGTATGTGGTTATTGCAGTGCTAAACTCAGCACTCCTTGCAGCACACATCCTCACCTACTTGCTTCTCAAAAGTTCCTCAAATATTTCTACTCATTCACTCTGAAGACTGCAATTGGGAAATCAAAGAAAACCTGAGATTGTGGCAGACATTTCTGAAGAAAACTGATCAGAAGTGGAGCATCAAAAGTGCCAGCTACAAAAAACACCTCCCTATTGCAAAGGCCAAATGATGGAGTTGCTGCCTCTTGCCTGAAGCTACTTCACATTCCTTGCAATCACTGCATCAGGGAAAGAACTGCCTCCACATCCCTGCAGGAATGTTTCATATTGAGGAGTGAATTAGGAAGGTGACGTACTTACTATGCAGGACAAATAAGCAAAGTGTTACTGCCTCTAGTAGTGCTGAGGAGGGAAGGATACTGCATCCCTCCCACCAGTTCCAGCTCAAGCATGGAAGTGGATCCCAGGTTTGGGTGTCCACTGGTGGGGCAGCAGTTGTTATAGGAAGGCAGATTCATGCAACCATACAAAAAAGGAAAGAACAAGGTTCCCTGACAAGGATGCACAGCTGCAGCTCAGAGGAAGAGTAATAGCAACACACTGTCAAGTGGCATGGAAAATTAAGAGCAAAATAACAAGAACCTTAAGCATGCATCATGTGGAATGTGCTCAGAATACTGTTGTTCAATAAAAGCAATGATGTGAAAGGTGAAACTAAAGGCAAATGAGGCAAAAGCAAAAGGGGAGCTGCCAAAACCAGTATTAATCACATTCCACTATGAGGGTTCAATGCAGGGATTGACACACTTGCTCTCATTCTCTTCACGATGGCCAATATGTGCTTTTGATATTTCACATTTTCACTTTAATCTGTAACTGCATAGGTTACAACCTACTTCCCAACTTATGCTGGGGAGTTTCCTCAGGCGATGAAAGGGAAAGAATGAATCAAGATATATAGAGTGCACCCATATGAAGACACAAAGGATCATTCAGGAAAGTTTGTTTTGATAAGGACTGGATTGGTTCAGAGTGGGAAAGGTAAGCAGCTGTGAGAGCTCTGTCTCCAAAAGTGATTTTTCTTAGGAGCTCCTATCTCTGGTCACAGACAGGGGCAGACCAGCCCACACCATTATAGGTGAGCTTTACACAATTACTAAGCTCCCGTGTCACGTCAATTTTAAAAATTACTTCTCAAGAATTTCACATTTTAGTCTAATGTAGTCACCACCTGCAGAAACTGCCATCCAGAAGAGATTGAAAAGGAAGTGCTTCAACTTGTAGCATTTGATGGAAACAACCCCCCACATTCCTGCTCGGTCACAGCAGCCGTCCCCAGTTCTGCTCTGACATGAAGGATCTGAAGTGAAACAGGCTTCTTTCTTTCCAGCCTGCTACCTCTAACACTTTTAATTCTGCCCTTTTGTTTTTACCCCTCATAAACTAGCAGTCAAAAGGTACCTTTAAAACAATCTTAAGTGACATGAGCACACACAGGCTTTTGTAAACATCTCTTGCTTTGGGAGACACACTGGAGAGCTCTGATGGCTTACTCTTAACTCTTTTGAAATGTTGAAGGAGTGTCTGCAATTGGATCCATCACTGAGGTGGCAAGCCCCATCAGATCTGCAAACAAACCAGCTGCTCAGCAGTGCTTCAGCAGATTACAGTGAGCAACTGACCCTGATGCTCAATTGGCTCTCGCTAGCAATGAGCAATGAGTTTCTTAGTGAAGGTGAGGTTCTGCCTGCCTCCACTTGTCTGCAAGAGTAAGAGCCAGACTATTCAACATAGTAATGACAGAGTACACATTGGAGGGCATAACGTAGACAGACAGATGCTATGTTGGAGACAGAGTAAGGGAGGTAAGGCTTCAGTGACCAGAAAAAGCCGATGAATAGCTTCACAATCAAGAATCGGAGATAACAGAAATAAGATAATTACTACAGAGCTGGTTGCAAGGACAGACTTTTTTCACCATCTTCCCTGAAGCACAAAGAGAGAGTAATTTGTTAAAGATAAGAGAAACAGTGAGAAAAGTTTAGTATCAGCAAACAGTACAAAAAGCTTGGTGAGAAACAGAGGACACAGCACAGCAGGGCTCTTGTAGTCACTACGGGGATGTTCTAAGAAAACCCCAAGGGCTGGTCTAGCAGGAGTACTTTCAGAAAGAGAAGAGGCCCAGACTCCTACATTTATTCTTCAGAATTCAAAAATCATAGTGTGGAATGTCAGGAGACATGACTGTCACAACTGGCTGGTATCATAAAAGGAAAAGCAAGTACATCCTCCAGTTTTGTCAGGTGATGAGAAGCATTTTTCAACTCTTAAAGTTTGACCAGTTTGCAACATGAGTAAAATTTATTGGACACACAGAAGTGCCTTTAGTTTGTCACCCTGTTTTCTCTGATCCGTGGAACAGTTCAGACATTCCCTGCCAAGCTGTACCACTCTGTTTCTCCAGCTGCACAGTTAAAAGCATCAATTACTGCACTGTTTCCTCAACACCCTTGATTCTAACCCAGCATCTTCTCCAGTTGTCACACTCCACACAACAGTCGGCAATAGCATTTCAAGGACAAGACTCCAAGAAGCAAGCAACCTGCAATAAAGCCAAGAGCCAGGCCAAGCTGCACCATGCCAAGTACTCCCTGCTTTTACAGGACAGCTACAACATGCCTTTTAAAAGGAAACCATTTCCCTTAGCACCAGTCCTATAAGGAAAGAGATACCTGCCAAAGTACTCAGAGACAGATGATGGTCAATTTGCAGCTAGCCAAGGCCTTATAAGTAAGTAATAATCTCATATATTCACTTCATTGTTAATTCTAGAAATGGAATGGCTGTTCTTTATATTCCCTACCCCAAAAAAGGATTGGCTAGACTAAAGATGATTTTAAAGAGTTACTGAATCACAGAATGTCAGGGGTTGGAAGGGACCTCTGAAGACCATCAAGTCCAACCCTGCCTGACAGAGCAGGACCCAAACTAGGGCAGTTAGCTCTGGTAAGAATTTAACTTTCAACAAAGAAGCCATAAATCTTGAGATTGCAGATGTCAGTGCACATCTGCACATTAATTACCCAGTAAAAAACATTTAAAGCTGCTCAATTTGAAAAATTAAGTACTATTTGCATTTACATCCCCAAACCCAATGAAGTGGGATAGAGGCGTTGTTGCAAAACTGAACAGCCAGGGAAGAAAATGTCACTTTGCTCTGACATACTCCTTCCCCCAGAGGATGGAGCTGGTTGCATTGCAGCTGTCTCTGCACGAGGCCAGGCCCAGTTCCTGCACACAACTCTGGTTCAGCTGTGCTACTGCCAATGGTAGCGAGTAAGCTGCTACAGATGTACAGCACTGTCACACAGCACAGCCACTGAAGGTCTCTTTACCAGTGCTTAAAGCTTTCTCATAGAATCATTCCAGAGGGCAGGAAATAAATGTTGGACATTTCAAGGGTCCAGCCTGCAGAAGCAGCACAGGAGATGTTGCAGCACTCCCAATAAAAAGCACCACATCAGCAGCCTCAGCCCAAGCGTATTATTACTTCAATCACATCAGAAGTTTGAGGCTCTCATGTAAATCTGGTCTAATGAAAGGTTTTTGAAAAGGGCTGAAAGGTAACTCATGAGGGTTGACAGGATGTTTAAAGATGTCTAATTACCTACCTTTACTGCTAGTTGTTGCACATTTAGCTTAATTCCAATTCCCAGCAAAAACGTCTAAACCTGGGCTCATTAGTAGGAAAGCATCTTTTGAGTTTGCCTGAATATATTCTTTAAGTATTTTTAAATCCCTCAAAACTTCAATTTTCAGCTACCCATCTTCTAATGAACATAAGTCCATATTAACTGCCTACAAGTGGCATCAGTGCTCTGCACTTTCATCAGGACTATCGCTGACAACATGCAAAAGACATTGAATTTGCACAGTACACAGACTGCTGGAAGAAGTCAACATATTCCCCCTCAGCAGCTACAGAGGTGTCTAACAAAGGAATAATTTGGAAAATACAACTTCCTTGCTTTTCCAGTAGAAACACTACCTCCCCTGCCAACATGCCAGCCAACATATGCTGAAGCTTAATCACTAAGGCAGGCCAAAAGAAAATGCCAGTGCACCCATGACTTGTCAACTCTCCCCAGTTTCTGTCATTTCCCTAAACTGTCCTGGAAAAGTTTACCAAAAAGCTGAGAGAAAATGAATGCTTGTTATTATGAGTTTAACAACAGAACACCTAACACGAGAACCCAAACTTCTAAAGATGTGCTAAGAGCAGCTGAGCTGAGCCATGGGATGGGAGGGGATACAAGGTGTCAAGTGAAAATGGGCTGCATGAAACAGATCCAAGCAGCAGAAAAAAAAAACCAGAACAAACCAAAAATCAAACAAAACCCAAAAGACAAAACAAAAAACAGACAAGGAAGGAGTAAAGGTGTTACACACAAAGAGCCAAGCAGGGCGTACTCAGAAATCGTGTCCTCCTGCCACCAGGCTTGAACGTCACTCTCTCAGATGCACAGTTAAACTTCGCACAGCCTGTGAGAAAACAAAAACAGGAAGAACAGAGAAAGGAGAGGAGAAGAGACAGAACACCACTACAAGATGTTAGCAACTTGAGATTGGAAGGGTGAAATGCATTAACATGACACACAAGAATAAGCCTTGAAGTGCAGACCAAAGAGTATGTAGGCAATATACAGAGAAGAGACTCCTTCCAATACCTCCAGACAATGGGCACGGGTTGTAGTGTTATTCTCCAGTACATAACCCAATGATAAGGTTGCAGTCTATAGCAAAGTCAAATTCTGACATAAGTATCTAACTGTAAAAAATTGTAAATCTAATGTACTGAACAACTCCAGTTACAGGGAGATGATTCCAGTATCTCCAAAATACTGGAAACAGTTTATTAAAAGAACTCTGCAGAAAATTCTTCCAAAAAATCTGTTCTCCTTTTCTGTCTCTATTTCTCCAATTTCAGCAAAAACAGGTATTAGAACTGATGTATACAATGAGTCTATGGCAAAAGTTTTCAAAAAGATGTTCAAGGGAAAATAAACCCAAAACAGCTAAATTAAAAGAAATAAAGGAATCTAGATATCATACCCTTAATGACTGGCAAGCCAAAATGCCCTCCCTACCAAATAAATCGGAGCTGTCTGAGAAATTACTTGATAACACACTAAACTAATAACAAACAATATACAACATGATTAACTTGGGTAAATGAGCAATTATTGCTACCATTCCCATCCTCCTGCCCTAGCTCTTCCTTTCAGGATAATTCTTTACCTCACAATTGCAGAACATGAGCATCTTTTTACTTTCATTGTTAAGAATACCATTGACAGAAGGAGCCAAAGCAGTTTGGCAGTCTAAAGGACTGAGCCTTCAAAAATTTTCTACCATTTCAATTATCTGTTAACACCAAAGCTGCTCTGCCAAATTCTTAGTCTCAGTTAACATTTCCAACACCTCATTCTCATCTGCCTTCTCATCCTCTCAGCCAACACCGTTCCCCCAGGTCAGCAGAACACTGCTTGCCACCAGCACACTGCACTCTTGCATTATCCTCAGTGCTCTCGTTACAGCAGAGAGCCCCATGCACTATATATCAATTACTCCAACCACCTCAACACATTTCACCTATGTGAGAAGGCAGATATCTAGTTGAAAAAAAACACTCCACTCTTATCAGCCTCTACACATCGGTTAGAGACCACCAATCTACTTCAGCTACCTATTAAAAATCAAGTGTCATCAAGTTGATAGTATGTTTGCCAGTAACAAAGGTGCAAGACTCGACACTAATTCCATTTCAAGTCCTACCTTGGCCTGGTGCAGAAAGGCTTGGTACTGAAAGAGCACCATCACTGGTAAAGGCAGAGTAGAGATTTTCACTAGAAGGTGAAGGTTTGAGGGGCTGTAACAAATGGTTCTGCCCAGTCTCTGGCACACCACCAGGAGGATGAAGAGTCTGCTGTGGGGGCAAGACGGATGGTGCGCTTTGAGCTGACAGATTGCCTAGAGAAGGAAGGAAAGGAAAAATAGACATTGATTGTATCAGTTTCCCCACATCATTTTCCAAGCTTCTGTCATTGTTCCCAAGGAACAGGAGAAAAAACAGATGAAAGTTTGACTGGCACGTTTACTAGAGAGTGAAGTCACTACCAAGTAACTCAAATAATCAGTTGAGCTATTACACTAGCAATGGAAGTGCTTAAATGGAGGGGAAAAAAGGACACAGTCCTTTGGCCAAGCATGACAATCCAGGCAAGAGAGGGGCAGGCAACTACTCGAGTTTCTAAGGAAATGGTTACACACAGCCCCTATCATACAACACAGAAGAGAGCAGCCAGGGTGACTGGATGCAGATATTGCAGCCTGGCATGGAATTAACAAAGTGATTGTGTAGGAAGCAGTAAAAAATTTCTGCTCAGTGCTGGCCCTCCACTACTGCTTGCTCAATGCTACAGGATTTGAGATATCTACAACTACCCAGCAAACATCTGACAAACGTGTCATTCAAAGACTAAGCAGAACTATTTTTTCTGAGTTGTTTATTACAAGAAGTATTGTAGTGAGAAAGGGAGCCTTGACAATTGAAATTGTTTCTCAACTTGTAAGTACAAGAAAAGTGCAACTCCATTAAAAAAATCACTAACATTCATCAACTGTGGCAAACTTTCTGAACTGTAAGGAAACCAGTAATACCATGCTTAAGTGCTACTAAAGTAGAAAGAAAACAAAGTCTGAAGAGACCAGCTCCATTCTGCAAAACCAGTTTCAGGAAGAGGCAAGGACAACATCTTATCTTAAGTAAATAAAAGTTTTGCTCCATACTGTAAATTTAAAATTTTTGCCCCAGAAAAGATATTCCCCAATCCTCCTAGTCAGTCAGAACCGTATGACTAATCTCTACAAAATACAAATCTCAACTCTTCTTACAGAACTATGCAACAGTATCTTTTAGCAGATTGCAGATGTCACAAGCAAGACTACTAATCAGTAAAAGCAATTTCAAAAATGATCTAGTAATCCAGGCAGCAGAGGAACTGCGACAAACACACACATTCCCATTCAAAAGGCAAAACAGAGAGACACAGACAAGAAATAGAACCTTCTCTGTTTTGTCTACTCAAAAAACTGTAGAAAGCCTTACCTGATAGCTGAGGGCTCTTATTTCCCTGGGAGCTACTACGACTGGACTTGCTGCTCTTTCCTTTAGTAGGTCGTCTTCTCCTTCCTGAAAGGGGTGCAGCTGGGGGAATAATTACTGCAGGGGGGGCCTTTCCCAGTTTCATGTACAGTGACTCAATCTCTTGCTTCTGGCGACTCTGCAGCTCCTGGATCTCTTTAAGGTGCCTAACAAGTTACCAAAGACTATGACTTACCAAAATTGTATGTATATACATGCATGCATACAGTCCCTCCCTTCCACTAAAGCTTGACCAGTCTCACTGGTCAAACTCCCATTACATTTAAGAATGGCAGAAATATTTCTTTTCCACAAATAACTGCTGAAGGCACATGGCAGAAAACTTGCCTTTGTTCACTCTGCTCTGACCCTGGCTAGAATTCCAACAAAAAGTTCCAAGCATTGTAACCATAGAAACAGGATAAACTTAACTACAAGCAAGAATATATACCTACTGTAAAAGATCAAATTGCTCAGCATTAAAATACTACAAGAATAGCTAGATTACTCATTTTCTGAGACATAGCCTTGGAGACTTTTATGTTTGTATTGCCTTAGTTTTTCCTAAGCAGTTGCATACACAAGACTTAAAATTGCCAGTTGCTCTAAAAAAAGTTCAGCTTTCAATACATATAAATTCGTAGGTCCCAATTGCTTGATTTTTTGTGAGCCAACAGCAATTCTTCAGGCAAGGGACAATTATTAGAAATACAAAGACCTGCATGTCATTTTCAAATGAGACAACACTGTTCCCACTACCTACTAAATTTCTGTGATAACCAAAAGCTTCTATACATCTGCAGCCTTATCAAGAGTATAGCAATCAACCTACATATAAACACATGCAACAAACTTTCAGGTAAGAAAACAGCCAACGTATATACTTTTCTGGCATTATTACATACTGTTTTCCCCACCAAAGAATCTTACTTTCCACATAATCAGAGAATGGAACCTGACATTTAGCAAAACTTTAGAAATTACAGAAGGTAACTTTTTTTCTTTGTGAAAAGTAAGGTCCAGATGAAGAAAAAGCCATGCTGAGCCTCTGTTACATGTACTTCATACAAGACCACCACACAAGAAAAAAAAAACCCTTACTTCTCCCGTAACCGACGGAGTTCCAATTTCAAGTCTTCATCTTCAATATCCGACTCATTATCACTGCTCATGTAGGAAGAGTTGAAGGAGTTGCTAAGGCTCTGGACAGGGAGGCTGATCTTTGACCCTCCCAGGGGCTGGAAGGAGTCTGGGCTCCCCGAGCCATCATCCAAATCCTTAGCCATTCCACTTAAGAAGGCAGCCTCTGGTTCAGAGGACGGACCATTCATGTGCGGTGACTGTCTCGACTCCAACTCTTTCTTCGGAGTTGCAGCTGAAGAAGCAACTTGCTCCAAGTCCACAGAGAGAGGAAGAGTCATTGGCTCTTTCTCTGCACAGGTGACCTCATCCTGAGTCTTTGACACTGAAAAGCGTCCCACTTGATCCGTTGTTGTTGTTACCTGAAAGCGCCCAACCTTGGTGGGCTGAACAATATCTACTGGCAACTGCAGCATGGGGACTATCTGAGGAATGCCATCTACCACATCCAAGGAAGAGTCAACAACAGCCTCACTTTTCTGACTGCCAGTCTGCTTTACCAGCGTACTCTCTGGGCTACTGCCAGAAAGAGATGAAGAATCAGTTGAGGTGGTTTCAAATTGCACTGGCTTAGTTTCAGGCCTGTCACCTTCTTTTAGCACATCATCCACCGCCACAGATACCTAGAACAGAAATACGATCATGCAGACTTCCCTAACATGATGCTTTTATTTACCTTAATAGTAAGTTGCATCTGAGAGGGCAAAATTAACCCATTTCCTTGGTATGCCACAAAGCAAGATACTGCTTCCCTCCAAGTAACACACTGTCACACAAAACAGTAGTTCCAAGCAACCTGGAGGATTCATTCCCCAGCAACACAGCAGATTCAGAGAGGACTTTGTCAAACACAGGACATAATACAGCAAATATCCAAACACTACCATCCCAAAAGTAGCTAAAACACAAGGCCAACAATTACACAGCTAAGGCCTGACACCATGAAGTGCTGCGTTCTCAATTCTAGACCTGCATTATCTTGTGCAGCCTCTGACCTGCGTGAAGACAGAATCTGCACAAAGCTCTGCACTCACAACTGCAACACGGACACTTTCTTGTGACAGAAAAGCCACCATGAGGCACAGGGAGCTGGTACTACATGGGCACTGCTCAGCAAAGATCCTGCATCAGCCACCAAATGAGGTCAACATCTTGTACCTGAAACCGTCCCATCTTCAGAACACTGGCTCCTGCTGAGGTAGCCATAGCACTGCTCTCTCCACCAGATGATGCTGAAGCTAAGGAAAAAGAGAATGGGATTAGGAGGAAAATGAGCAGTAAATTCTTTGAACTCCAACCATTTTTTATCTACTTCAAACTCAACTATCTGTTAACTCCTAGCAGGCCTTTGGATTCATGGGACCTGATCTATTTTTCAGCTTTACCATGTCGAATATCAAACCATGATATTAAAGTGAGGTATTTCTCTATAAAGTTTCCCTGTACAGTATATTTGCTAAAAGTGCCCTTTTGGACAGCAATAAAAAAAAAAAAAAAAAAAAAAAAAGGACCCCCCCCCACTTATTTTAAACAGAATGTGAAATTCATGTAAGAAAAAGCTTACTTAATTCAATACCCACATTGACTAAATTTGACAAACACTGGGGACAATTTATCAATAGAAAGACGGTAAATTTAAGAAATTTTATAAACCACATTTGCTCAAAACAGTCTTATCTGAAGCTTTGGAAGCTTGATCCTCAGGTATCAGCTCCTAATTTTGTTGTTACAAAGCCGAGACATTGTATTTGTAAATCAGTTCTATTGGACAACTTGAAATGTTTATTAAGCAAATTCCAAGTTTGTTTACTTTTACCTTCTAAACTTCAGCAGGCAAATCCCAACTCATTTTCTAGCAGACAATTGAGTTCTATAGTATAGGTCACTGCCAACATACTAAAATGGGAATATTTTGTTTTCCCACGGGTTTTATTAGCTGTTGAAAGTTTGCCACTGAACTTTAGAAGCACATGCAAGTTAAACAATGCTTACTAGATAGTTCAGAAATAATACTAGTACCACACTAATAATTTCTTTTTAAAAAGCAAGATTTTAAAAATTAAACAATTAGGAGAACACTGACAGGAATGTCTCAGAGTATTCTGAATGTTGTTGGAGTTCCCCCCACCCTGACCAACAACTGAACTCATGCAGATTTGAAAATCATTTGGACTTCAATTGTTACCATCCAGTTAATCTTAAATTGTTCTAAAAATGCAATCAGAAAGTCTGGTTTCCTTACCACCTTCCTTAAATTTTTAGTTGTTTAACCTTCTTTTATCTAATGTAAATATAAAGGAAACACTCTTAGGTTAGGAAGATGTATCCTGCATATTGAATACAGCATGATGACACAAAATCTGAGAATTCCTGCTGGTTTTGCCAAGAATGTAATATAAGACACAAAACAGTTTCTTCAAATCCTAAGGCTGTACCTTTACAACATACCAGAGATTCTTTGCAAGTCTTAATTTAGGATTCTAGACAGCTTTAAATTCTAAGTGACTTACTATAATATGCAGACACCGTTCCCGTGGCCTACAGTAGAAAATTTCAGCCTAGCTACTAAAACCTAAAGTGATCCTTAACAAATTGCCATTCTATGACTTACTAAAAGGCTACGTCCTTCTAAGTTGCTACTCTGTTCAATTTTGGATTATATCTCCATGCTGGCAAACAATCTAAAATAATCAAGGCTGCCTTACCATCCTTCAGAGACTGAGTTGCTGCGGACACCACCCCGGTAACCGTTGTAGATGCTACTGAGGGCACAGACTACAGGTTCAAGGGGGGAAAACAAAACAAAATTAAGTTAAAAGAACCAGCAGTTTTGCTGAAGATCACAATGTCAATCTTTATCTTCATTTTGCACCAAAGTTTATTATTATCATCTTTAAAAATTTCAGATTCCCACTTTAAAACATCCTCCCTCTATTAAGACTGACAGATTACATACTGTTTGTTAAGTGCTCTTTCCCCTTATTCCATAATCCCTTCTCCTTCTAGTTTGGTGACATTAATAGCATCACCAGAAAACCTGGATTAAGAATCAATATCAAAACCAAACTGGAGATACATAATCTATTGCAACATACAGTTTTCCTACTTTGGTTGACTCCCACAAACCGGAAGATGACTCAGTTTTCTTTTTCAAAGTCTAAAGACTGGTGTGGTAATATTAAATGCAGTGACCTAAGAGCACAACCTTGAGGAAATATTAAACTTTTTCAAGACTCCTATACTGCCAGCATTTCAAACATACACAGGCAGGAGCAGATGTCACTGGAACTGTCTCTGGACTGAGGGTTCTTCTCAGCTGAGCATCGAGATCTTCCAGTGGCTGCTGGGACTGAGAAAGGGAAGAGTAAGCAGCTGACCCAGCTCAGGAGAAACATCACATTTGAGAAACAGCCATATTTAATGTTAACATTTAAAGCAGTCAGTACAGCTTTCATATTTCTATGATGTTCTCCTACACGTTTAAATTTAACACATATAGCACAGTAGGACAATAAGCAATTTAAGCAACACATTTGGTAAAACACAGAAAAGAAGTATTAATTTGAGCTTAATTTTTTCTGGAAGTTAGCACGGAGTCTGCATTCCCACCTTTGAGAACTGGGCAAAGATGCTGAAAGCCCCCAAGTTCTACTTTTTTTTTGGTTGGAGGATAACCAAGATACTCTGTATTATGGATTATCTAAAATCTTCAAGAAAGTCAGCTAGGAAAAAAAAATACACAGAAAAACTCAAAGATGCCCATAATTTCAAACACAATCATGGACTATGTAAGATTGAGGACAACTCAAATTTTAAAAACCCCTCACCTCTTGCAAGATACCTCAAGCTATCTGGATGGATTGACTAGAAGAGGAAGGAGGGAGAAGGGCAGAATCTCTCTCCAGTATTCTTACTACGAAGATTTTAGATGTTTGAGTTTTTCAAATTTGATCAATTGAATTAGGGAGGGGAACAGAAAAAGAATTACCTAAAAATATCTTAGACGATTAGAGAAGTCTGGATTAATTAAAAATTATTAATTAGGGCCATACACATAAGATACATTTGGAAGAATAAAGTGTAGACAGCTATCATTAAGCTGCAATTCTTTGAAGTAGAAATTTCCATCTGACCCTCAGCATCATTAATCTTTCCGAATCTTTTATATGAAAAGGTCAGATCTGTTTTTAGAACTGAAGCTGAGGTTATGGCAACACAAAAACATTACTTTCCACTTTCAAGAAACTGAAAGCTAGAGGTACATAATAGCAACAGGTTCCTGCTTCAACAGGTTGCCAGGATGATATTCTTCTGAAATTGTGGATTTCAAAACACAGCCAAAAAAACCTAAGAACAATAAACCCCCTACCAATCCCATCCAAATGAGGAAAAAAAGAGCACAAGGTGCAGCACAAAGTGCCAAAAATGAAGCCTGAAAAATATGCTTTTTAAAGTAATAAAGGAATAAACAGAACAGGTATTTAAGACTAAGGAACAAACTGTCCAAAATTGGCCTTGAGATGAACATGTACTTTGTCTGCAAATTGGAAGTCTGGTACTAGGGAAAAAAACAGTTGTGTAATGAGCTACTGACAGAAACAGTAAGGAAGGCAACTCTAGCTACTTTAAGACAAACCAGTAATTTTCCAGATAGTATTATGAGACAGCAGAAAATGCTCTTAACAGTCAATTAGATTTTATCCAGTTGGTCTCCTCCAATTTTATCTGACTCCTAGACAGGCTTTAGAGTTCAAATGAGAAGTGAAATAAGGTAAGCAGTTTGCAAAGAAAAAGAAGGAAGGGATCTATGATTATGACTCTTCCATACCACCAATCCTGACAGAAATACCTGTGACAAACAGGAAGAAGCCTTTTGCAGTGGCACAGTGGCTTGAGTCATATAAGTGGTTACAAATGCGTTGAGTTTGGGGGAAAATATTAGTAACATACTCAGCTCAAAGCAATGACTGCTAACTTAGTGTGACTGATTTTAATCAGCTGCTTCCAGAACCCTTTGCTACCCTTGCTCATGGTAAGAACACAAATAATAATTACCACCAAACTGTTTTTGTCTCTTCTTCAGTGTAACCATGCTTCTGAAAGAACTTGCTGAAAGGTATTAACCAGTTTCTGCCTCTAGAAGTTGGTGGAATGGAAAGTCTTTCTTGCTAACACTGTCCTCTTATAGTTCTACACAAGTCATTCAGCTCCTTGCTCACTTTGGAGGCAGAAGACACCCATTTCCTGATTACTCACAGGGCAGAAATACAGCCCTCACTCAGCCTACTAGAAAAAAAGCTCCATAAAACCACATACAGCAGCACCCATTTTCCATGACAGGTTTCATGAGCCATACATTCACTTCCATAGATTTCTTAAATAAAGGGTGCAAGATGCTGCCTTTTCTTACTGAACAGTAGATTTTAACCTGCTTTATGAAAAATGAGAAAACATATCCAAGAAGTAGTCTGAACACAGAAGCCATCGAGGATGACTCCTTGATTAAGGTCACTGATTTGCATTTGCTTCACCACATGAAGACGAGGAAGGTCCAAGGGCAGAAATAGACAGGATGAGATGTCAGCTTTCAGCACGCCCACTAAACTGTTTCCATTCTGATCTCCAGGACATAACCTCCCAATTTAGATACAAGGGACCCAAGTTAAGTAGTGGCCACAGGGACAGAATCTGAGCAAGGGAAGCCACCGTTACATTTCAACTCATGTTTATGATTAAGAGCTTCAGACCTTTTGCAAATCTGAAAGCCTAGTGAAATCAGTGTAGTAATAACAGGGGATAAATACAAAAACAAACAAAAAAACCCCAGAAAACCCCAAAGAAACAGGCATTAGCAAAGCCAACAGGTCTTGCATTTCTATTTATGTGTAATTTTGTACAGTATATATTGCCTCCCTTAAGAGATACTACTTTGCTACTATACCTCTTCAAGAACAAGTTCAAATTCCACGCACATACTCACCTGTTACCTTTTTTTTAAAAAAAACAATCTAACAAATAAAAACTCACCAAAACCAAAGCAAAACACCACCTCTAAGTTCAGGTCACCACACTGAAAAACCCCAAGTCTGGTTAATTATTCCTGTGCTTCAGACACTGGGTACAGCATCCTGAAGGGTGAGCTACATACCCAGCTGAACAGACTCTGGCTATTGCTAGTTACACAAAGGGGGTTACTCAGTCAAAAGGAAAGAAGACATTAATAACATGCAATTCAGAGTTTAATCAAAACATGCTATTTGAAAGGAAAAGAAATGGATAAAATCTGCCAAGTCGTGTAGCACCTGAGTTAGTGAAGGTCCTGGAAAAGGTGGCAGCGGCTCACTGGATGGAGTGCCAGCCGGAAGTTCAGAACCTACTGGTAGCACCTATGGATAACGGAGAGGAAACGCGAGTCCATCAGACACAGAACAACAGAGGGATCAGATACCAAGCTACAGTCAGTCATGTCATACAATAGAAGCCTCAATATGTTTTTCTGCAGAGACTTACTTCCTGGAGAGTTAGCATAGAGTCTTTGAGGATTTTTTTTTGCAGCAAAGTTAGGGGAAATTGTTTGTATACTTTTGCTTTAGTTTTCTACTCCTGGAAACAAGTTGCTGTTTCTAGGAGCAAACTATCATAGGGATATTATTTTCAAGTCTGAAAAAAATACTACAATAATTCTTCCAAAACCCACTTAAAATGTCCAAGAAGCTTAATTTATAGATGTATGCAAGAATGCTCCCAATGTCCTTACAACATATCTATGTTAACATCCCATTAGCAACAGCAAGCTATACATTTCTGCCAAATTGTTTCAAATAATTGATTTGAGAACAAAACTCGCATGCTTGAGGATGTTTTGACCTGTTAAGAAGCAGATGTATACGCCTCTCACACCAGTCTCTTGATCCATCACTTTTTTTTGAACCTGAAGGATTTTCATGACCCACAGAAGATGACTAGGCCATGAAACTAGGTAAGGGGAAGTCAACCAAGTTATGTGGAAGAGGTTAGAGAGACTGGAAAGGTTAGAAGGAGCCATCAAAGCCTTCATGTCAGGTCAGATAGCACATTCCAGTTAGTTATTTCCATTGTTAGGGAAGTGAGAAGTTCTAGGAATTAAGTGATCCATTACACAATTTCCATTTCTTGTTCACAACCGTAATCTTGAGGCTTGACCATGACTTTGAAGTTTGAGAAATACATGATGATAGCCTCATGAGCTAAGGGTTGGTCAGCTGGCTCCCACTGTACAACAGTAAGCACTTTTGGGTACATGTCATTGGCCCTTTGTCTGCTCTGGTCCCCAACAGCAGAACCAGTTGTAGCTTGCAGGCTCGTTACCACAGCTTACCTGACAGCTCAGCTGCAGCAACAACTGCCTGCTGGAGGTGTACTCCACAATTATCTATCCTCCCCAAAATGTTTCAGCAGGAACTATGCAAATTCACATTATTACAACTGTTTTGAGCACTGGGAACATACATGTGGATGTTACCTGTTCTGAGGCACATTGACTTGTTAAGATGTGGTAAGTTAAGCTGTTATATATGAGGCAAAATATACTTTACATAAATTCCTAAGACAAGTCAGAACATATTTAACTCTCTAGGTTAACAGGCTGTCCACAAGCAAAATAAAATACGTACAAATGCGTTTTAGTAAGCCCCAGAAAAATTTAAAAAATAAGCTCCTTAAAGCTCAAAAACAACACAGGAAAACTTCTGAAAGGAGGTAGTTTTCCCACAACTGACATCAAAAACCCCCAAACAGTTATTACATTTAAACCCAAGTCTTTAAAATTACAGGTTTGCAGTTAGCAGGTTTCTAACTGCTCCTGAACCAGTAACAGTTTTTACTAATTTCTAATATTTCCTTTCTAAGTCTCAGCTTTATTTTTATATAAAAGAATGCCTCTGTATCTAGATTTCCTTCCCAACTTCCTTAGCCCATATTCCTGCTACTCCAGGGTGGAAATTTTCTATGTTTGAATACAAAGAATACAAGGGAAAGACTACTAGGGAACAGAGATGACAGGAGCATTGGCTCAGCTTAAATGACCTGAAACTGGCAAATAGCAAGGCTGGCTAAAGACAATTAACAGGGTGTTGGTGAGTGGAAAAGAATGTTACAGAAAAAAAAAAGATTATTAGGTTTTTTGGGGGTTTGTTTGAATCTGAAAGTTTCTTCAATCTATTTCAATTAAATTTTGAAAAGGAAAGGACTACCAATAGTTTAAACTATGAAAATGCACTGTCTCCCAGCACAGGGAGCCATTTAAAGAAAATAAGGTAGTCTGATTCCACATCCTGATATTTGTGGATAGTTAGCAGGTAGCAACATCCACAATACATCTCAAGTTGTTACTGGAAGTCATGACTATCTCTATGAGAGAGTGTTCGTTTGGAGAGCAATTCAGTAAACAGACAAAAAAGGGTTGGTTCTTTTTCAGACATCCAGGTATCTTTTTAACTTCAAAATTCTGATTTCACAAGTCTTGTATTAGGGAGTTAAAAGAGTATCCAGGCACCATGTAGACAGCAGAACACAAAAATAATTTAAAAGAAAAATCCCCACTGTCAGTCAGGTGAACACCCTTGACTTCAAAGGAGCAAACTAATGATAAGAAGCTAAGCTATCCTGGCTACTTTGTGAAACATTTAACCACCCCATCTCATCCTAGTGATGACAAATGAAAGTATGCCTTCCAAATTCTACTGGGAAAAAACAACCGCAACAAAACCCACAAAAAAACAAAAAAAAGAAACAAGCAAACAAAAAAAACCCCACAATTGCTTCACTCTTTGTAGCTAGGAGTAGGAAAAACTAACAGCAACACTAGAGCTCTCTCAGAGGCACAACATAGAATTGTGATTTTTTTTTTTTCCAATATGGACACACTAAAACAACTCTTGGGAGAAAAAACAGTGTAAAGATTCAAAAAATATACTAAATTAAGACACCTCTGCCTGAAGACATTTATAAATGCTCAAGAAAGCTGACTCCTACAACACTTGAATATTCACAGAAACGTTGCATTTCTTACCGGTACCCTGCTAAGAGGGGGCTTTGAAGGAGAGGTCCCTGGTTTCACTACTGCTGTTGCAATGCTGCTCGATGCTGAAATATAGCTGACTGGGGTGATCACTTGCCCAGGAGTGGCAACTGGGGTCAGCACTGGCAAGCCAGTTGGTCCAAGAGGCAAACTGCTCGGAGGTATACAAGTGCTAATGGATGTCAAGGGTTTAGTTGGTGCCACAGCAGTAGTTGGTATCCCTGGAGTCACTGTAGTTTCCATTACCAATGATGTGTCCAGAGATACTGATGGATGTGCTGTTCCCACATTACCATGTTCGCTGAAGAGAGACCGAAGCTTTTCTTCCAGGGTCTTTATATCATCAATACCAGGAGCTTTAGACTGAGCATCAGCATCAGCCTCCAGACAGTGAATGTGAGGCTGATTGGGTAGAGGAGCTGGTTGAGGATGGCTGTGAATCAAAGTTTGCTGTACTGCAGGCAAGTTAGTCACTGGTTGTGGTAAGACACCAGCTAAGGGAACCTGGGGCAACATGGGTGCTGCACCTGAAATCTGGGGTGGGACAGCTGTAGATGTAATTCCTGATGGGACAAGTAAGGGATGTATCACTGGCTGAGAGACTGAACCACATATGCTTGTTGCTACTGAGGATGATAAAGAGGCAGAGATTGGAAGAGATAAGCCAGATACACTGCAGAGCTGTGATTTATCCATAGACTGCCCGCTCTCAGGTAGTGACTGTGGAGCACTTACAACTGTTGTTTCTGCCAAACTGGAGACAGAACCACTGCTACTAAGCTGAGGGAGCTGCAAAGCCACACTCTGAGCAACAGCTGTCTGTGATCCTGCCATACTACTTACAATCTGAGGAGTAGACTGAGATGTCACAGCTGGTGCAATGACACCAAGACCAGTGACACCAGGAATCTGGGTAGATGGCAGAGCCAAAGAAGATGGTGTGCTGTTACTGGGGGCAATGTCTCCAGTTACTGGTTGAGCAGACTGGGATGTGGTAGCTAAGGAGAAAGAAGCAGGGGCGCTCACACTGGAAGTGACACCAGTCGATTGCTGTCCAGATTGTGAGGCTGGAGGTGGAGAAATAGAGCTTGGCACACTTGCACTTGGTGCAACTCCAACAGCTGCACTTTCTGAAGGCAAAGTAACAGATCCTGGAAGAGAAACATTTGTGCTGGAGGGAACAGATACTGAAGAAGCAGCCACAGATGCAGAAGGTGTGCCACTGCTCGCCATAGTAGAAAGTGCAGGTGGAAAGGGTGGTACTGTTTGATTGAACACTGGAGGAGCTGTACTAGGTCCTTCTGCCATTTGAGCATGCCCCATCTCAGAGAAAGCTTGCTGCAAGCTCAGTGATGATGCCGAGTGGGAGAGATTCATTCCAGGACCATGTAGTGGAGATGCAGCAACTGAAAGAACAGAAAAATGTCAGTCTACCTGGAAAAATTCATTAGAGTATTTTTGTCTATTGCTAGGCTAAGATGACATTTGCCTCTCAGCAAGATTTTAAAAATTTACAAATTCAGGTTTACGTTAAAATACAGAGTTAAGTTTTCAGTCTTGCAGACAGCCAACCAACACTTTATCCTCCCGAGAATCTTGCACAGTATCACCCAAATTATCACAATTTCTTGCCAACACAGACAGTTCCTTACTTCCTCAAACACTTACAGGTGTTTAGACACAATTTAGTTCACTAACTTCACGATTTTGAGGAACGTGACTTAGCCACCTGAGTGTAAGAGCCTTACCCATATCTGAAGTTTCTTTTCCTCCAGGGACAGCAGATGTGAAAAAGCCCTGTTCTTTCAGCCGACTCTCAGGGACAGGGCTGACAATAAACCGTCTTCCTGCAGAATGGACCACCTGGGTAAAGGAGCTAGGAGGAACCCCTAAACAGAAAGAAGTTAGGTATTTAGTGATACATGGTTGTAACTGAACACAAAACCTGCAATATGGAATGTGCACTCCATCATACAAAATAAAAACCTGGCTGCACCCATCCGCTGAAACAGAGAAAGGTAACGGTTGTAAAAAAAAAAAAAAGTCACAAAAGACTTACCTATTCTTTGTGGCATGGAAGATGTAGGATCTGGCTGTTTGAACTCTAATTTCTGTAAAGTAAGATAGAATTTAAAGTTCTATTCTGAAACAGAAACCTACAAGATAGTTCTTAAAATGTGAGCTTATTGAAATGTGGGCATTTAAGGTAAACAAGTACCTTGGACCCTAGCACCATTACCAAACCAAGTAGAATTCTGCCTGGATGTGGCTGTCAATATAGCAAATTGATCTAAACATGTTTTTAACAGGCAGTCCAACCAATTTCCTTAAATATTCTGCAGCTAAATGGATGTTTCAAACTATTTCTGTGTGGAAATAAGGCAGAGATTCAGGAAATGTCACCCCTTCTTATTCCCAGCAACCAGTTTCAAAACCTGTTTTTTAACTGAGCCATGCAATATCCTAGCACTTTAGTGGATAGAGTGTCTGAGTCCAGGCTCTCAGTGTTTAGTGAGCAGCACAGGGCTGGGAGCTTTAGTATCCTGCTTCACAACAGCCTTCAGTGCAAGAAGTTTCAGTATTTAAGACTGTCTGCTTAGTGGACTCTTAGGAGATTTAATAGCTTTGAAAGAATTAGAACACATCAAAAAGCAAGTATTTTATATTTAGCTTTCTAAATGAGTTTTAGGCTCTCACATCTTGACAGCTTTCACTGTCTTCTAATTTTAAAATTTTAAAAATTTAAGTTTTCATTTCTAGCTAGCTCTACTCACAAAACCATGCCACCCAAAATGGAAAATAGAGATAGCAAAGGCAGTATGTTCTTTACATACCTGTGACCCTGGAAAGAAGCCATCATCTTTTGTCTGCATACTCTCCAAACCCTGATCACCTTCTGGCTCCACACTTACATCCTCACTTAGCATTTCATCTGCTTTCTCAATAATCTCTCGTACCTGTTCTACAAATGAGTCTCTCTCAGTTGATAAAATAAACTCATTCTGCACCTGTAAAGAGAACAAAGCAATAGAAATTTTCCACAAAAATATTTCAAAACAATATATTCAATAACCATAATTTATTTTTGGTGCTACTGTCTGTCCTCCTTTCACTGTTCTTATACACAAGATAAAGATGGTGGCACCACCTCCAGCACAGAAGTATTTGCCCTGGTTTACTCCTCACCGTGCAACAACATTCCATCTCGCTTCTTCAAACTGACACCTCAATCTTTGCTTAGCACAGTGAAATTTAGAATTAACAACCTTATCTTACTGCAGTGCCTCATATCTGATGTAATGTACAGAAGAGTTACATTTTAATGGAATGGTAATACTCTAAAAAATTAAAAGTTCTGTACTGGAAAATCTGCATGTTCTGTGCCCCTCTCTTTCCATGCTATACAGAACTTCTACTCTATGCAAATTGCACGTCAGTACTCAAAGTCTGGTTGTAGGACATAAATGCAACTATTAAGTATGTTCCTTATACAGGGAGGAAGTTTGTTCAGCCTAACTTCAATATATTCTACTGTAAAAATACATTCTGCTGCTTATGTTGGGGAAACAAGCTGAAACAAGTATATTTGGCATTCATAAACACATTCTTAGTTTGGTCTGACCCATGAGAAAACTGTGGCTCCTGAAATCATGCACAGTAAAACTCTGAGAGACAGCTTGTCTGTGAAACAGAAACAGTGCTGTCAGTCTCACTCCTTCCCAGCAGAGATACTGTGAAAGTGTCACAGAGGTAAAGCCCAAGGCATGGATTTTACATCCGATTTCTGGGATGCCATTCAGAAACAGGAAAGAGAAACATAGTGTGCTTAGATCACTCTTTGCAATACAGAATACTTGGTAGTTAAAGAAGCCATCAGTGCTTTAAGTTAAGGAATGACAGAAACCCATATGGGGTATGCATAACGGTATCCCTCATTGGAAGGAAACCAGAAGGTCTTACAATCCAAAGTTTCCTCAACATTCAACAAGAAATCAATGAGCACAAAGTTCCAGATTCAGCTGTCTAAATTAGGTTTCACACTTTGAACTATGTGGCTGCATTCTGGATGCACAGTGCTCTTATTTTGCTTCTACCCATCTTCAAATATCTGCATTCTTTTTCTTGCTTTTTTTTTTTTTGTTTTGAGGGTGTTTTGTTTGGATGCTTTCGTTTTGCGTTTGTTTTTTTTTTATTTGTGGGAGGTTTTTTTGGGTTTGTTTTTGTAGCTTTTAAATTAACCATACTCTTTTATTCCTTCATAAAATCACTCTAGGTGTGAGACAAGCTGTGTATTCTCTCCATGTTTCTTGGCACTGACTTGTTATTTATTTGCTCACACTGCAAATACAAATGCACATCCAAGAAACAATTTTTCCCTCCTTGGACAGTCACTAGTGGCAAAGAGAGAATTTCTCTCATGTCACTGATCAGGCTCCCTTTGATAGGTACAAATCCAGCACATGCCACTTATTGTAGACGTTGTGGATGCCCCCTCCCTGGATGTGTTCAAGGCCAGGTTGGATGGGGCTTAGAGCAACTGAGTCTTGTGGGAGGTGGCCCTGCCCATGGCAAGGAGGTCATAGTAGATCACCTTTAAGGTCCAGTCTAACCTGAACCATTCTGATTATTCTTGCTACCTCTCTAAAAGATGAACTGTATGGATGGTGCAAGAAGCTGGTAAAAAATACTGCTTTTCATCATATCCACTCACTTCAGTAACACTAGAGCAATCTTAGCGCAGGAATGAGAGCTTAAATTAGAAAAAAAAAAAAAAAAAAAGGGGGGGTGAAAGGGGTGGTGGGGTGGGGCAGGAGAGAGAGGGTTCTATTCCATACTAGACAGTGCTCTCATTTAATTGCATTTAAAGTTTCTTTTCTATGCTTGGCCATTATATATTGAAAGGAGAGGTTTCTTCCTTTGTAAAAGTCAACAGCAGCATTAGTCATTACTGATTTTTGGAAACCAGAAAATTACTCCCATTCCTTACTTTAAGGGCAGAATCTTGTCAGTTGAGAACAACAGAAAAAAAAAAAATAAAGCTTAAGCAAAAATCTCAAAGATCTAGCAATGTCTGCTGTTAGGAAAGGAAACTGAATTCGTATAACCTGGTGCTTTCAGAAAGTTTTTTGTTGTTTTTCAAAAGACTAGATTCCAAAAAACCAAAAGCAGATTGACTTGAAGAAACTGATGGCAATTTTCATGTGAACTGAGTGTGCAATATAAACTGTCAATTTGGTATACCCCTCTGTGCCCAGAATCTCTAGTTATTACTGCATGCCAATACGGAAAGCACAGGCCATGCTACATGGAAAAGCAATTCTGCAACAAGTCTGAAAATAGGACTGCTTATATTGTTGCTGTGGTTATGACTGGATTCCATTCCTCAGTTCTTACCATAATTGAAGCTATTTCCTCAGGGTTGTCACCATCCAAATCAAATTTGAAAGTAACCATTTTCCGATTGTGTGTCTCCAACTGGCATTCCACTACTCGATCACCTTTATTTGAAACCTAAAGCAAAGAAAACAATAGTTCAAAAGCATGAGTATGAAAGACGTGTGCTTTAAAGCTCAAAGAGATAAACCAACAACACTCTCAACCAGCTCTACTACAAACACATTTTCCAGTTTAATTGATGATGCGACATACAGCGTTATTTTTTCAAGCCTCCAAGGTCACCTTTGTCCACATTTTTCTTTAAAACTCCTGATGTTTCCTTGTTTCTTTCTAGTTTACAGTTCAGGTCACTGGCCTAGCTTTACTAGTAAGACTGAACGTTCTGAAAGAGTCTGTGGAATCACTGGTGGCTAAGCAAGCCAATTTTGCCATATCTAATGCTCAAAAAAGAAAAGCCTTTAATAGATGATATTCGGAACCCTGACTCCAGAAGAAGAAACACACTGGATAGCTGGTGTGCCCAGAGTTGGAGGCAGGGAAGATGAAATGATTTAGAACTATACAAGACACACCACTCAAAAGAATAAAATTCTGAAGTTTTAAGTAAGACCTACTCATTACCAAAATATCACTAAAGTAATAATAAAAAAAATGCACTCACATTTAGAATTCTCAGTTTGGGCCTAGCAGTCTTCTCATGGCGAGAGCGACTGCGGACAGACCTCCGAATGTGACGTTTAGCAGTCCTGCCTTCATGCCTTCCACTGGAAGCCGAAACATTCTCATTGCCATCACTCAATCCTGAAGCAACATCAGAATGTGCACTGAAAAAGCACAAAGCAACAACTTCACATTAGTATCCATGCACTCCGTAACTGCAATGGAACAGTTTACCCTGCCAGATGGTATTCTCTTCAGGGAAGCAGTAGATGCCTGTTAATCACATAGTAGGGGAGAAGAGTCCTGTCAACACTTAAGGTTGTTTGAATAGCAATTCTAATAGCCACAATTTATCTTTGTATCTCTTGCAAACTGAGTTGTACAAATATATGTTCTGAATAGGTTTTAAAACAGAATTCAAATAGTTTTAAGTGCCAAAAGGAAGTGAAAACATCCCTTATGATCCATCTGACATGAGAAATTAAGGATTAGAAATTAAATCTTTATAGACAATCCTATTTACACACTACAAGCCCTGCTATAAATCAAAACTTACTCCAACTCTCATAAGCCTGTTTTCCCTCTCATTCTCAGGAGTACCCTTAATGAAAAAAATATTCTTAATGAAAAAAAAGATACCTAAGGAAGAATAATCTAACACATAGAACTGAAATTCAGCTTGGTGAAAAGGAAACAATGCTTACCTATCCATAGAGGAAACCAAAGTGGTAGACTGAGCAGGCTGTGTTGCTGGAAGAGTCTCTGAAGGAGCAGTCTGTGAGACTCCCTGAGTACCCTATGGATAGAAAGTTACATTAAGAGGCCCTCCAAAGAATACTATTCTTTTTCAAATAACCCAGTAGTCTTCAATGTTTTCTCCCAAATCAGCTGTAAAGCAAGAAGCACTGCCTTTTTAGAATTTAATCTGCTGGCATCTAGACAGCTGTAGTTTACAAAAGATTCCAGAGCAAACTACAGTGAAGCAAATAATCATCTGGGGAGCGGCAGGGAGCAGAAATCAGCCACCTTTTCTACTGCTACGTGTCAGTAGTTTGCCATGCAGCCACAGTCTTACTAACAGAATGTGCAAAAGGCAAGCCAATGCAGGACAGAAAGACAACTGAAATTCTCCCTAGCAAGAACAACACTGCAGAGCATAGGCAAAAAGGACAGATTCTCAAAAGCTATCAGTTGCAGTTTGTCTTTGATATGGCAAAAATGTTCTACAGTGGTAGTGAGAAGTGAAGTGTTAACAGGTTTCTGCCTGCAGGATGCACACTCACTTCCCAACAGAACAGCCAGTGGCAACAAGGTCCCCACATTGGCATGACATTCTGCTGTAAGAAAAAGGTCATTTGAAATATGAACTTCCAAACGAAGACAAGCATGGAAGGGACTTGTTCCACACACACATACGCCGTTGCAAAATTCAAACACCCTAAATGTACTGTTACATTATATTCAACATATTTACCTCCATAACTGCCTGCTGTGAGGGGGCAGATGAGAGCTGTTGTGCTAAACTCACAGTAGGCTGGGGCACTTGAACCTGTCCTCCTAGGCTGCCCATGGGAACTAAAACATTCTGCTCCACATATGGCTGTGCAACAGGAGCAAGATACCCTGGCTGAGCCATTGCATCTGCAGGCAAGGGAGGGGACAGGACGGCAGAAGGAATGCTAACAGAGGCCACAGCAGAGGAAGGCGCAGGATTCGAATCGCCAGGGTACTGAGGTGGCAGCAGAGATGGGAAGCCCTGTAATAGAAATGAGGGAGTCAAATTGCATGTCAGAGCTAATAAGAAAAGAGCAAGAAGAAAAGAGAGGCAGAGCAAACTGCTCACATTATCAAAGCTTAGCTTGCGAGTCACAACGCTTAAAACAAGCAAATTCCCACTCAAACTTCCAAGTCTCAGGCAAAACAATCTTCAGCTCTCAACTTGCAGAGTTGCCTATCTGGCATACTATTTTATGGCCTTAGACTTGAAATGAGTTAAGAATTTTCAGGCAGAACAACTGCTGCTCAGAACATGTTATGCAACTGCTGCTGATTCTTGACACAAATAGCAAAAATGTTCTTGTGTTCTTCCTGTCCTCTCACGATAAGCTGACTCAAACCAAGAGACATTCCTACATACTGTTTCTTCTCTACACCACCCCTTATAATCCCAGTGCAGATATTTCTAAATCTATACATTTTTGGTCCAGAAGAGCATATTCTGAGTCACTATTTTTGTCACTCTTTTAGGTTGCCAATTTTACAGTGATTGCTCAAAGTAGCTGAAGCAGGCTGTGCCCAGCAGTCCAGCATTTCACAACTCACATGAGGTACTTACATCACATTCAAGATCCACACAGTTCGACTTCTAGAAAATCCATGTCCCCCCTCCCACACTTGGAATTAAATACTGACATTGCTGAATATGTTGCCATTGATTATCTTTCCAACACATTCCTCATTTTTGAAGATCACAATTTTTTTTTTCCGAGCTAAAAAAATTCTTTGGTTATATGGCTCTCCACCTTTACACAGTAGTTTACCAAAATCCTATAATTCTGTATTTTAAAACAATTCAATTGCCAAATATAAAAAAAAATGCAAAACACTAGGGCCTTCAAGCACTTTTTTCCCCCCCTCTTATTAAAATATTCCTTTACCACAGAACACAATTCATCTTTGTGGCTTAATGGCTCTCTTTTGAGAAGTGAGTTGGCCAGGGAACACAGTTCAGAAATGGTACCTTAAAGGGACAGGTAAAAAAAATGTGGAGAAGACATCTGCTGGCTTGCAACAATACCTGGTAAAGAGCTTCTCCAGCAGGAAGTGAAGCTTCCGCAGCTTGTCCAATGCTGACTGGCAATCCCACGGACTGGACAGCTGGCTGCAGGAGCTGCGGGAGTACCTGGCTCGGCAACTGAGCCACAGGCTGCATCAGAGTGGGAAGCTGGCTAGGGACAACTGTTGGTCCTACTGGGACAGTGGTTGCCGCAGCAGATGTTGCCAGCGTGAGCAGTGGCTGATTCATGCCAGCTGCCATGGAAATTGGCAGTGACTGGAAACCTGGCTGAGTCACTGACACATGAGGAGCTGCTACGGGCAACTGAGAGACTGAGAACTGGGGAACCATGGAAGTTGGCAGGGGTTGTCCCATGGGTAGAAAGTGAGAGCCAATTGGGACTGATGGGGCAACTGAAGGCTGAGGGAGAGAAGGTGCTGCAACAGGTAATTGAGGCTCGCCTTGGATGATCGACACTGGTTGGGAAACAGGAAGCTGGGGAGGTAAAGAAAATAGAGATAGATATGTTTTTTTTAAAAGCAGGGTTGCAGAAAGCAGAATTTTTATGCATTAGTCAAAGAAAGAATTATTCAAGTTACAGCACTCTGTTAAAGTGGGCGGGTAGCACAGTTGGCAGAGTGGCTGGGAAGTTGGCTGGAGTTCCGAAAGGTCCTCACTTCACAACACTTCCCCTGAAGAACTCAACAAGCACTTGAAACAGACACCCACAGAGGGTGAAAGAGAAACAATCAAATAACTTAAAGCACTGACTTGTGCATAAACAGAATCATATTCTCCTCAACTCTGTCCCCAGGGCCAAGCCTTCCTTCTTACAGGAAAGAAATGCAAATCTTTCAACAGATCTGTCAGCTCTGGATATGGGGAATAAGCTGTGGAGAATGAAAAGCCACTGTGCCAGCAATCAGAGAATGGCAAGGGATATGTCAATTAAAGCCAGCAAATGATGCAAATGGAAAGGCAGTTTAGATAAACAAAGCAACAAAACAACAATTTTAAAAACAAAATCAAAGCTCACATATTCAAGACAGCGTTATGAGCCAAAATTAAGTAATACTCAGTAACAGAAGCTTCTTTATCAGGAGAGTACAGGAAAAGAGCTGAATAAGAAAGATGATGAGTGGAGAAGACAGTCCTTACAGTTCACTACCTAAGTAAGAGAACATGTTTCATAAAAAATGGTGCAGAAGATAGACATTTTATGGGAGGCAAAGAAATGACAAGTTCCTGAAAATCCATGCATTATATATCACTTATCAATATGCTTCATTATATTTTTGAAAGTTTGAAGGTGTTTGTGCATGAAGTGCTATCCCTCCCTCAAATTACTCTTGACTGCCACGTGTGAAAGAAGGGATTTCCAACACATTTTCCAACACAACTGACAGTTGTAGCACACTAAGAACAGTTATCTGGATGAATGTTTTGAAACCATTAGAAAAGATGACAAAAGTGAAAGCAGCAGCATGTTGAATTTGCCAACTGTGAAGAAGGAAAAAACCCCATCTTCTGCTAAAAAGATTTTTGTTTACCTGTGTCCCAGCTGCTGCCTGAGGAATTGGCATAATCTGTGAAGTCTGAGTCTGAGAGGCAGTTTGTGCGGGAGTGGCACCAGCAGAAACTGATGGCTGCTGCAGCTGGTACTGCCCAGGCTGTTGAGAAGAGGCTGGCTGCTGTGCATTCTGCAGTAGGGAAAAGAGACAGAAGCTGTTTTTCCTCACACACCGAAGTTTTTTAAGCATATCCTATTTAAATCCTACTTTTTACTCCCTCGTAACAGACATCAGTGGCTCTTCTGAACATGCCGAGTCAATTAAGCTTTAGCAACTACTAACATGACTAACACAATTTTGTTATGAGCATTAAATCTTGCAATAGAATTATTTCATCAATGAAAACAACAATTAGGATTCTACAGAGGAAAACTAGGCAGTTAAGAGAAGAGGATGCTGCAGAATATAGTATTTCCCAGTTAAAAGAAATAATGAAAATAAAGTCTGCCTCTCAATCTATCTTGCAAACCCTAATGTTTATCGATTGCAAGCTAAGGTGGAAATTGGGGACGACAGACATGCAAAAACAAGAACTAAAATAATTCGAAAAACAAATTTCAGGAAGTCTATGGAATTAAGCTCACAGGATGTTAGGTGGGGTGAGAACCAGAGGATTCTTTTGCTTTTGTCCAAAACTATGGATTGAAGGGGAGGTAGAGGTAAATCAATTGCTCTCAGCCATCAAAATTCTATATTAAAATTATTTTAGTCCTGGGCTTAGGGCTTGTGATCTTACCTGCTGAGCATGTTGGGTAGTCTGGGATGGCACTGATGCACTGCTTGAAGCTGACTGGCCTTGCACCTGTGTCTGCAGGAGAAAAAAAACAACTGAATCAGCTTTAAAAAAAAAAATAATAGAATACCTACAGTTCCTGCAGCAGGCAGTTTAAATAATTTCTGCCTGGAATGATCTGGTTGGAGTAAGTTTCTAGCTTTTCATCGGGACAATCAGTTCTTTTGGCTAACAACCAGACCAATGAAATCTGGAAAAGTACTGAACTCCATCTTAAGTCTGCCAAAACCATTAAAACAAAGTCTTTGCAGCCCCCATGACCCTCAACATGAGACAGATCAGCCTACCAGCTTCTTGTTCCACTGATGATGCTTTAAAAGCAGGATACCTTGATATGATAACTTGAAATTGAGGCATTAATTTTTACCTTTACATGTGTTCTAAACACAGCTAGGTGGGGGGACAGAAGGAGGCTAGAAGGAAATAACTGTTAAAAGAAAAAAAAAAAGCCAAAGATATACATAATTCTAGACCAGTAACAAAGTACTCCTCATATGTAGATGTCATGAGCTCCCTTTGAGAGACATGTCATAATACAAGCTACAAAACACTTCCAGACTCACTGCCATTCAAAGGCTACCAAGAATTGCCTGCTGAAGCATCTGGGGGGGTCCACATTCTATCTAAGACAGAATTTTTGAATGAATAAGCAATGAAAAAAAATGGATGAGTGGCATACAAATGAATATGGAAAATGTAGAGAAAAATGGAATGGATTTTCATTATTATTTTTGTGGCTTTTGACATCTTTGATCAGATGCCAGGATTTTCATTACTATTTTTGTGAGCATTATATTTCTTTACCAGATCCTGGAAGACAAGTAGAAGACAAGGAAATACCTCCAGATGAGTTCCGTGAGCACACACCATTTCAGTGAGCTGCCTTTGTAAGAAACATACTTGATTCATACATAACAGAAGAATAAAATTCCTTAATGCTGTGATCATTAAGCTTGTAGAAGGTTATTAGGAGCAAGTTTATTAAAACTACATGCAGTTTTTAATTATAGAAATTTGTGGGAAAGAATAATGCCAATGAAAAGAACCATTTTTTTTCTTTGCTGTTTTATAAGTTTCAGGCCCTTATTGGCTAGGATCTAAACATGGTACATCCCACTGCTGCAACATCTGTTCACATCAATTCAGTTTGTGCTTCAAATTCTGTTCTGGATCAAATCAGATTCCAGAACTTATACTCTGTAAAATAATTGTGATCCTGCACTGTGTTTTCCAGATGTATTTTACATCCATCAGAAGTCACCTCCTGAAGTTTAACAAAGGTAGCTAATGGAGAAATAATCCTCAAGTAATTTTCATAGCAACTTCACTCTACAAATTCCCCTACGGTGTCAGAATTACTACCTATAGGACTAGTGATTAAAGTAGTTTCAGCTTTGATAAGAACACCTTTATTATACTTGAGAAAACCTTAAACATTTAGTTCTTGATCTTACCAAAAAACCCAAAAAGGTTCTCTGATTCCTTGACATAAATCCCAAAGTTACTAACTAACTCTGATAACTAAAATGTCAGAGAGCCCCTAATTGTGAGAACAGGAGTAGACGTTTGCTTAAAGTAAATCCTGTCTTCTCACAAAAAAACTCTCATGAAAAGTTTCAGACTACAAGTACAGACACAATGTATGTACACAAACCTCACAGTCACAGTATACAAATGCATTACTATTTCAAGTGCAAATACCATATATGCTGATAAAACATGTACCTCCAAACTAAGCTTCAGGCTTCCAATTTTGCTTTTTAAAAGGACACAGTATTCTACAAGGCTAACAAGGAAGCAATACCTATTAGCAACTGTTGTTTGTGCCACTGGTTTACTACCCATCTTGTTTAGTTCTTTTAATGATCCTGCAAGCACATTTCCAAATCTACGCACAAGTACATAACACAACTCCTTCCATTCCTCTCTTCCCACTTCCTTGCCCCAAGCCTAGAAAAAGCTCTGGCATTTTGGACAGTCACCAAATTAATTTTATGGTTGTCTAAGGAAACATGATTCATACAGAAGTTCAACTTCAAATAACACATTCTCATTCAATGGCTAAGGAGCAAGAACAGAAACACAAAGTAAGTTTTACTATCAGTCCTGATTCAAACTGTAGAGACAGATTTCATGGAACACATTGTTTAAAAAGCCAGTTTGATACTCCAGCTACCTCTGGCCAAAAGAACAATTAGTTCCAGGAGGAGCACTGACTATTTGTTGTTACCCTTGAGACAAAAGCCCTACCAGTATTTCAGCCAAAGCTGAACACAGACCAAGTGGTTGCTGATGCCTCATTATTTCACTGCAACCTGGCATGTTAAAGACAACCTAGTATACTACTGACTTTGTGGAAAGTCACTGCCATGAATACTAATACTTAGAACCATGTGTGGAACACATCTAAGAGCAAAGCTCCCCTTTAAGTTTCAAGATATGACTTATAAAAAGCAGAGAAATTCTGGAAGGGTTTGCTCCTGTAACCTGAGGATAGAGTGTAGGTGGTCCTGATGGAAGCGAGGTGGACAAGGCCTGCTGAGTCGAGGCTCCCTGGGGGAAGCAGATGAAGAGCTGCGACTCTTGCAATACCTTCTGAGGCAGCTGAACAATGGGCAATGAGAAGTCTGAACCAAAAGCAGATGACCCCCCTGTAGGGGGAGGAGACTGGAAATCGCCAGTGTCAGAGGAAGTCAGCTGTGAGGAATCACTGGAGTATTCCGGGCTTCCTTCCGGCCAGCTCCGCCTGGCAGAGCCCCCTCTGGGACCTGCTAACTCAGGACCAAGATAGTTACACTGCTCCTCTGTCACAGGCTGAAGCCGACTGTGCAACCCTATGCCTTGAGTGGATTCCTCTTGACTGGTCTCCATAGAGCCCCGGCGACTTCTGTAGACCCTCTGGGGTGCAACTGCCCCTTCTGCTGGAGCAGAAGTCGGTGTGTGCACATGGAACTCAAAGACACAGCTGGCTCTGCCATCACCAGCGTGAGAGAGCACAGCCGGGGCAGAGTGCGGAACAAATACCTGGTGGAATGTCATCTGAGCAGGATCTGCACTCAGAGGAGCTGAAACACTGGATAATGGAGAAAGGGGACCCATCCCAGAATCCAGCCTCAGGTTCTGAACATGTCTTGCCAGGTATGTTTGCCCCAATTGAAAGTCGAACACAGAGCTTTGTGGAGGACCACCTTGCCCGTGGCTTGACTCAGACACCTGCTTCAAGTGCTGTTCAGTCGCATGAGAGTTACAAGCTACTTGATCATACTGCTCCGATACCTGTGATGGATAGTGCATGCCCACCAAATACACAGCTTCTGGATGCATTCTGTAGTGAGCATCCTCTGGAGGTGTTGGTCCAGATCTATAGTCATTCGGTACAGGAGCTGGCTCAAACACAGGATTAACTTGCACATGCAGAGGCTCTCCAGCGACTCTCTGAGCTGCTGTGCCCAGCATAACAAACGCCTCTGGTGTCCAATTGGTGGGACTACCACCAGGTGGAACTAAGCTCTGGCCAGTCTTCAGCAATGGCTGGAAGTGGCAAGTTTGGGCTTCCAAAAATGAAGTGCTCTTGCGCCGCTGAGCAACTGCCACCTTCGGCGGGCAGGCAGGTGGTGGCGAGAAAGACACCGGCCGTTCATGAACGGTTGGGAAAAATATCTGTGAATCTGGGAACGTTGGTGTTCCCCCACGGGGATGCTGAGGCTGTATTGACATGAACAAGACAAGTAATTCATACATTAAAAGTGAAAGCACATCAACATGCACAGTTCACTAGGCAGTTCTGTGAAGTAACTTTATAGAATGACTACTCAACTCATGGTCAAAAGCATTCAGTACTTAGGAGATTTAGGTGAGTAGTAAATATCCATTAAATACATCCATGGCAGGCACAGTTACAAATGGAAACATTTGCTTGTGTTAGAGCTGCTTTTCCAGACCAACTCAAATAATTCACAATAAGAAACCACTTTTGCTCCTGACAGTGGGATGAGATTTATTGTCATGGGCTATTCATTGTGTTTAAGTGCTTGAAATCCAATCAAACCCCTGAGGTTATTGCCATGTGGGGAATATGAAAACTGAGAACTCGATAGCAGCAACAATGCAGAGCCTCTAGTTTGCACTTACGAAAAGTGACATTACATCTTAGCATCATCCAACAAGAAAAAAACATTGCTACTGTCATGTATCCTGTCCAGAGAGCTAAGTAACCTTGTACAAAACAAAACTAAACTATGCCAGCCCACAACTGGAAGAAAAGAACAACTACAATAAAACTGCAGAGCCAGTTGCAAGGTTCTGTCACTGTCTCTTTTGATCACACCTTTTCACATAGAAGATTAGCATTCATCAAAACAAACCTAATTCTTGACCAGACAATATTAACAGATTTGTTCAGTAACACCAGTCCTCAGGCAATTCCACTCTATCTGATGTACTACTTCAGATGAGGCTCATCTTATTTAAGATGTATATGGAAAACATCGCTAAAGAGTGTTCTAAGTAAGAATATAAAGCAATTTAGTAATTATGCATTTTTTTCATCTCTACAGCCTACAGTATGCTGAGAGATAATGTATTATCTACATTCATTCATTATCTACAAAGAAAAAAAACATTGTAAGAGTCAGTAGCAAATATACTGTCTTCTAGATAGATGGCATTTATGACTTTTTCAAGTTGCTGTTTCCACCTTGTTCTTTCCCCCCAGCCCTTTTTTATCCAGAAAAGCAGCAGCAAATTTCCATATTGACCAACCCTAACTAGAAGGTTCTATGGGATGAAGAACTCTTCCTATATTTTGAAAACTGATTCCACTTCAAATTACAGATAAATGTTTCTCGAAGTTTATTTCAGGTAAATCAAAGTCCAAAACTGTAGACAGACTATCTCCTGTTCACCTTGCATCAGACTTTAAGAAACAAAAAAACATGGTTTGTTCCCATCAAGAAGCAGTGGAAGTGGCCTCTCCAATTAAAGCTCACAGAAAAATTATCAAAAGTATTCATACCCTGAAGTTCTAGTATGACAGCTAGCTAAAGCTTTTAGAATAATCAGCCACAGCAACCAAGCTTTAAAAGCTGGTTATTTTGCAATTTCTTTTAAGTTGGAAAACAAAAAGCTTACGTTCTGACTTAAGGGTCTAAGAACTAGGCTTCCCTTTACTTTCTGTGGTACAACTGAGTAATTTACACTAACGCTGTTTGATAATGTTAAGTGTACTGCTTTTTCACAGAAAAAGTCAACATCCCAGCAGCACAGGAATAAAGAAACATCCCTTCGTGTTCTCATTTTTAAAATGCCAAAAGCCCAGGATGTATTTAATGATAACTTATCTTACTGTGCCAGGAGGCAAATGGTAACACATACAGGACTGACAGAGAGGGAGGGCAGGCTGGAGCGTCGATGCTTGCGTGGAGAGGCAGAGTGCATGGGCAGGACACTTTCCAGGGCTTTAGAAAGCCTTTCTGCAAAGGTTTCTTCAGGGACAGTCCGAAGGTAGAAAGGAGAGAGAGGTGCAGACAGCGCTGGTGGTGGGGTGCAAGGAGCACTGAGAGGGATGCAGGACATAGAGGGAAGAGCAGGAAGGTGGGGGACACAAACTGACATGCTACGACCACGTTGAGGCTAAAGGAGGAAAACAAAAGTTAAGAATTGAACACTTGAAAAAAATGAGTAACAAAATCAGCAAAAGTGATAATGAGGTAGAAAAGAAATGTAGACACACAATGATAGACCCAACACTGCCTACTACATGTGCAAGAAGACATGAAAAATGCTGAATGAATGGCAACACACTGGGAACAGACTACACACACCTCTGAGGACCCAAGTTTGCCTTAGGTTACTGAGCAGTGCGGGAAGTTACTTGGTACCCTTCCAAGAAATGTGGAAGGCAGAGCAGACAGGAGAGAATAATTTCTCTGGGGCCACTGATGTAACCCATACTGTGTGTACTCACAGCATCTGGCAGCATGATAAAAAGAAAAAACTAAGCAGATAGTGATGAGCTTTTAAAATATTAACTCTTAGTGTAGCAAGTGGATGCGTGTTTATTCATAACACCTTGTGTCTCTGCTTGGGCACCTTCCTGCCTGAGCTAAGTGGACTAACTGTATGCAGCTGACTTAAAAAACTAGAACATTGCCTTAAAACTTTAAACCTTACACATTCTACAACATGAGCTGTGAAAAAAGTTGGTTCAACAAGTGGTAAATTCAGTAAAACTAGTCTGAAACAAGCATTTTCCAGACAGTGGGCCAATAAAATTATCTAGATTTTACCCAGCAAAATTGGAAGAATCAGAATCAGGGGGGCTGGGTTGTTATTGTTACTTCTTTTTTAAAAGGATGTGTTTTGTTGTACTTTAAGTGAACAGAAAGAAGCAGTCTTCAACTGCAAGGTTTTGTTCCCTAACACTACAGCCTCTTACAGATGCAATCCACAGTTTAACATAGCTGAAGTTAAACACAAAACTCCAGGGTAAAAACTTCAAGGTATCCCATGGAGAACTGATTTTCAAGATTTCTGATGCGAGAAATCATGCTAGACTGCTCAATAATTTGACAGCAGCATAAGGGAATTCAAAGAGTTATACAGATACTTTGCCCATAATCTTTACCTATTCTAAGGCAGGACTAGTTATACACGTCATATCTGACTCTTCTATCCAGCCTGTTCAGAAATTTCTCTTAATTATGGAGACAGCAGTACATAATGTCCTTGTTGGTTAGAAAAAAATAACAAACCAAAAACTTCCCAAACAATCAATGTAATTTAGGTTTATTATTTTTTATTTTATCTGACAAATGTTGTGATCTGATCAGTCCCCTCCTATTTTACAGCAGCCTTTACAGCTTTCTCTCTCCTCAGGCTCATCTTTCATAGGCCTAGCTTAACTCATTCAGCCTTCCCACATAAACCATGTTTTCTGTATTTCTGGTGGGGTTTTTGTTATCCTCCTCTGAATTCTCTTCCAGTTAGCTCAAGTAGGGTGTCCAGGATAGACTTACCAATGGCCAAGACTAGAACTACTTTAGATAAATACAATGACTGCTAGGATATCTGCCTTTTTCACAACAGCATGATGTTTTTGACCATGTCCAGCTTGTGGTCCAACGTCATCCCTGAGCCCCTCCTGTTGTTTTTTGGGGGTTTTTTTGGCAGATTCACTGCCTAGTCAGCTGTTGCTCATCCTGTACTTGTGTAGCTGATTGTTCCTGTTTAGGCATGAACCTTCCTCTTGTCATGATTGAACTGCACTTTATTTCAAGGCCATCTCTCCCACTGTCATGCGATTTAGACTCATTATTCTGTCTCCACACCAAAGCCTTAGTTGTTCCTCTGGTGTTCTACTCCAGTCTGTCAACCTCCTGGTATCACTGTCATCATCACAGAGCCTGAGCACGTAGGAGTAGCTTGACTGCCTCTGTCATATATAAACCCAAGAGATTACAGTCTTTCAAGCCAGAAGCTAGCCATCCCAAGACAGTGAAATGGCTTCTACTCTGAGATATGCCCACCACACACCAAAATATGGCTTACCCAGAAAAAGATCTTACTGCGAGGGTTTAAAAAAAATCGTTTAATCAAGGACTAGCAGTACTACATGTTCCACATTATGCGCCTTTTGAAAAGATGGAGATGGTTTGCTTGTGAGTGAAACCACCATGTTTTCCAAAAAGCTAGTAAGATCAACAATTCTGCAGCAAAGGCTACAACCAAAAAAAAAAAAAAAGTGAAGCAACTGTGTCTTAAGTGTCACATCATCTCCCTTATGGTATTATTACATTATACCATAATGTCTCTGCCTTAAGCTTAGATTTTTTTTGTTTCTTTAAAAAAACAAGTGACAAGGAAACCACTGAAGACAATGTAACAGCTGCAGAAGTTCTACTCCAGAGTTAGAATAGATTTCTGCATACTCATATTTCAACCTAAAAACATACCAAAGGAAAAAACACACCAAAATAAAAGGGCAACACAAACCAACATAGTAGGAAAAGTATTTGTGCCCAGTGCAGACTTTCCAGGGAAAAGGAATACGCATGGCAACTGATGAGCAAACCAACACAAGCTAGAAATTAAATTGGGAACAGGGGTGTGGGGTCTTTTCGGTCTGGAATTCTCACATGCAGCATTCTATAGCAGTTTAAAAAAATCTTACCTGCAGAATCTGTAAACAAAATCTCACAGAACACACACAACAATTTCATACTTATGCAATAGCTCAAATTATTCTAATCCCTTCTTCGAATCAAACTAACTTTATCCCTGGTCACCGTACACACACACACACACACACACACACACACACACACACACACACACACACACACACCTGCCTTCCCAAGTGAAATTAAATGTTTAATTTAAGAGTTAGTCTTGTGTTCTGAGGAAGTTACTTCCATACATAAAAAGCCTAACCCATCATTCTGTTTAAGTGCACTCAAGATCAAACAAAAGCTTTAAAAATAATTGTGCTCTTGCATTTTCCCAACCCACACACGCAGTTGCCTTGCAATAACAGCCCCTTAACTATTCCCATGCAGAATTTGTACCGCATGCAAAACTAAAGACACTTGGAGGATACTGACATGCTTTCTTTTCACCTCACAATAGAAATACAAAAATCAGGTAATTCCGTGTGTTGACAACACCAGAAGTTGTTGCTTACCGCTGCAGGTGGCTGATATCCTCCATGCTGCTGTGACTGCACCTGGCCAACCGGAGCTGTGTATCCCTGGACTGCAGCTGTTGGGATGGACTGGTCATGCTGGGAACCATACGACACAGTCTGCTGACTGCTCACACATGATTCAGTATAAACTGATGACCCCTGGCCACTGTCAACTGTCCCATCAGCTGCAGAAGTTAAAGATAAAAATCTGCATTTCAAGAACTGCAGTCTGAATTCAGAACTTTAAATACATTATAATCAAATATTAGATTGATGTCTGTGTCACATCACACTGACATCAGCATTTTACCTTTTGTAATATTTAAGCTGGTTAAAAAAAAATGCTTGCTTTTTTTTTCCTTTTCTCAATACAGTAATTCCTTACTCCTAACCTCTGAAAAATATCAGTCATTTCAGGAGACCTTTGGGAAGATATTTAATAGTAAACTACGCTTCCTACAAAAAAGGTAAACTAGAAGAAGCTTTCTATCTTCACCATTCAATACAGATGTCCTAATCTACCATCATTACTTAAATATTCATTCAAATGTTGAGATGGCAGGAGTGGAAAAGCTAGGAATGTTAATTCATCATTTCATGTATAATAAGTAGAGCAAAATTAACACATTTATCAGAAAACACATTAGTATAGAACACACATTAGAACTGCTTGTACATGAATCTCATTTTCACCTTAAATATAAGTTATCAAGGATTTAAGTAGGTGTTTCTAAAAGCTCTAAATGCTTTGGCCCCAGAGTACACAACCTTCCACATGGCCAGAATACACTGTCCCTATAGAAGGGCAGCTAATATTAGGACATGTGCTTATGTTGCAGTTGCCTCCATTCATTTACTGTATGAACTTAAAAACAAAAAAAATAGCTCTAAGATACTGGCTTCTGATCTGTGCCAAAACTTGGCTCAGCTAAGACTCATCTATTTTGCTGTGCTTTCTAGACATTTGTCAGCAGACAGCAATGGGAGGCAGCAACATCATAATATATTTATTGGTATACCCACCAAAGGCTAAAGACTCTGGGGGAGGCAGTGGGAGTGTGGAATGTGTCAGTGCAAGGGTTCCCAAATAAACCAACTGGCACTTACAAAGAACAGATATACTGGGCTGCTGGAACTGCAGTTGTTGGTGTTGATCAGCTTCTGGTTCTTCAGGCTCCACTTGTGTAGAAACCGATGCTGAAGCAGTGGGGACAGGAGTAGTACCAGTGACAGATAGATGCTTTGACCCTGCATGGGAAGCACTTAATGGCTGCTGTTGCTCCAGCTGCTGCTTCTGACCACCTTCTTCCTGAAGCTTCTCCTGTTCTTCTCGCACCAGCTGGCGCTGCTCTCGCTTTCGCTTTATCAAAGATACCCTGTCCTTGATAGCTTTTGCCATTGTCTTATGATCCCCTTCACAGACATAGCCAGATTCCACCTGAAGGAGGATATATTAACAGAATTCAGAATGTCATAGACAGTCACTGTTTTAATGCTGCCACAAACTATTACTTCGGCACTACTTCTCATTCAAAAACTTCCGAAAGTGTTTTATTTCTAGACCAAAACAATAGCAAATGCAGAAACTGACAGATTACATTTCACTGTCAGACAACATCAGTATTTATGATGCTTTGTGAGACTACCAACACTTACCATTTCCTGTGCTACATCTTCTGGGACATCTCTTTCCAAGTCAAAAGAAAACTCTATTGCTTCGTTATCTTTATATTTGCCCTTGAGTTTTTTGATGTCTTCAATTCGTAGCCAGAGCTTAATGGCAATTTTTTCTCCATCATCTTCCTCTGCCAATTCTACCCGTACTCCAGTCTCTTCTTGGAAGAAAGCATGATTCAAAAGGTCTTTAATAGCATACCTGGTGAATTAGAAAAGAATGTAGAAAGCTCAAAGTTATTAGATTTTCATAAAATACTAAGGAATATCCTTGCCTGGTGATCCCACAAATTTACTCTACATGGCTCACTTCTCCCATGACAGCCTGACAGTTTCAGATTTCTATTTAAAGGCATGATGGAGAAACAAAATGCAACAGTGCTACAGATGTACAAAAGAAATAACATGTATCAGTCAGAACAGATTTAAGCCAACAGAGAGGGGTTTGTATCAAATAAGAACCTTGAAGAAATGGTTTGGATTTACTGAACATTAAGATCCAACACACAACCCTTAGCCCTCAAATGGGTAAAGTAATCTAAATTGTATTTCAGTATATTTCAAGATCTTTAGTGTCTCATTTAGTAACTTCAGCACTAAATAAGATGGCATTCTGTTCGGCACAATTAGAAGCTTTGTCCTGAAGGTACAAAAAGTTCTAAATTCATATATGCACAACATCAGCAGCAGTAGTCTAAAAGTTAACCACTTAAACCAAATGGCAAGTAATAAGCAATAAGCTGCAATAAAAGTAACTTAAAATGGGAAAAAATATGAAATAGTTTCAAAATAAAAAATAAATTAAAAACACACAGCAATGCCATCAGACATAAAAGTTCAACAAGTTAACAGAAGGGAACGAGCAAACATTCATGAACTGTCAAAACCAGCTCTGAACAGAACAACATGAGGCAAGCAGAGGCCAAAGGCCTCTTAAATGATTCTTAAATGATTCTTAAATGATTCTTAAATGATTCTTAAATCATACATTCAATAAGCAGCAACAACTATGTAAAAGCAGAAAACAAAACCAATCCCACAAATCAGCCATCAGACCAGCTACACATTTCCTGTACTGGTGTAAGTTAATCACTTCAAGCAGAAGCCATCTTGCAGAAAATGCAGATGAAAAGGAGCAGAAAGAATTAACAAAATAAAACAAGCCCTTAAAATAATCAGCCATTAAATACCAACAAAATCAAAGGGACAGGAAAACCAAAGGTTTACAGAATTAAAAAAACAAGCAAACAATCCCAACATCTGGGAATCTGAAAAGATTGTTCTCCTCCATTTTCCTGACTAGGTCGAAGTTGTAACATAAGCAGTAGAATTTCCAAATAAACTGACATGGATGTTTACTATGGCATTTGCAGTTTTCCTGATGCTGGTAATGCTCTAAAACAATTACTTAAAATTAATCTACCAAAGAACAGAAGCTGCAGAAGCATTACTGACTTTTCTGCTTTCATCAGAACACAGAAGAGCTCAGGAACTAAATGCATGTAGTATCATTACAGCAAGTAATACCTCTATCTGGAAAAAAAAACAAAAGCACTTACCTCTCGCCTTTGTTTTGCCGAATGCATCCCTCAATAATCTCCTTCACCTCAGGGATTGCTACTTTATCAAAGCTGGCAGGTTTGACACCCTGGAACGTACAAGTAACAGAGAAACTCAAAATTGGAACATAAAAGTAACAGAGAAACTAGAAATTCCCCACCAGTGCAAATTATGGAGAAATTTGACCACAGTCTTCAAGTTCATCTTTAATGACCTCCGCAAACATTTCCCTGGCCTCCCCATTTCTCAGCTACTTCTACTTAACAGAAGGCTTTGGAAGTTAGTTTCTCAGTTATGACAGGAGAACTGTTTAGTTTCCGTGGAAGTAATGCTGGTTAAATAACTTGTCCAATGTTTAAAAAAGGAAGTAATAATTGAAAAAAACAACACAAAACAAAGACAACAACTTTCCTGTATCTTAGTCTCTCCAGAAGACCTACTGTACTCAAATCACACTTGCACAACACTGGGGTTGTGAGTTCAGGGAAATGACTTAGCAATGCAGACTTTTACAAAAGCCCTTAAAGAACACTCAGCATTCCTTTCTCCAATACAGGCTAAAGCCACTGGAGAGAAGAAACAAAATCTACATATGATCAGCTACTCAAATCAGTAAGGCAAATAGGGCTACAGAAAAGACCATCTGGGAATTCTGCAAAACATTGCAGGCAGAGAGCCAAGCTTGATCACTTAATCAATGCCAGAAGCTTTATTTCAGGAACAACTGTCCACCACAGTGATACTTGGCAAACAGTTTTACTTGATTCAGCCTTTAGGTTCAAACTCTGTGTTTAAGACAGCAGAATGAGAGAGGATGAAGACATTCTGTACAAATTCTGTTATATGACCCTGTGTCACTGGTAAATCACAACCAAATAAAAAATTAAAAATAAAAGCAAGAGCGTGAAATGCAGAAATAAATGAAGTAGTAGTACAAGCATCATGATTTGTGTCCTAGCCAGAAACTAGTTCTCCTAATATCTTGTACAATACCAAATGGGGGCATCAAGACATGACCTCCATTGCCAGTGTAAGACAATTCTTGAAACATTAAGGTTTGAATCTGTGAACCACAGCATTTGCAATTACAGACCTTCATTTAAATGAAAATTAAGATAGTAATTTCCATCTACATTTAGATACCTTCTTTCCCTTAGCCAGACAAGGAAGTATATTGACTTACTATACTTACTACCCGAAAAATATCTACCACACTTTTCCACCAGAGGGCACAGCCTACACCAGCTTCAACTGATGCAAACACAGGAGTGAGAAAAAAACTCAGGTCTTTCAGTGGTCAACAGTGTTAATTGTCACATTTGGCAAAGGTGTTTATTTGGAATTTAAAAAAAAAACAAAACACTACAGACAGACACTTTTTTCACATGATAAAAAGTTTGTCACAACAGCATTCTGATTATTTCTTTGCTCTAAACTATGAAATTCTAGCTATTAAGGTTCACAGAACTGAAGAGCATATTGTCACTACACCAAGCCATAAAAGTGTTCCAGGGAATATTAACTTAAGGCTTTTAGTAGCTTTACTGATCATCAAGACTTTTGAAGACCAATGCTTCTGATAAGATGATAAGACACCACACCCAAGTTTGGACACTGTAACCAGGTAGGATAAATATCTTCCTAGAAGGACATCACAGAGCCCTACCGTCTACAGGGTTTTATAAAACTGGAGTTACTGTTTGATAATAGCATCAAGTACCTGTTTGCATGTATGCCTGCTTATATAGCAGACTAGTCAGAGACACCCACCTTTAATTATTATCAAGCTTAAAAAGAGTCCCAGGATTTCAGGTTCCTCTATGCAGAGATAGATGTTTCTAAACATAATTAAATGCTCTACTACATACATACATACATATATATATATATATACACTATTCAATAACTATTCAACTGCTTATTGTAAATTTTTTATCCACATTTGCCTAAGTTTAGCACATTTCCATCTCCTAAATAGATCAATCCCCAGACACAGCAGAAGAATGCATGTATGTTCATTTACACTGTGCCAGCAGCAGATGTTAGCTTTTAGTTTTTCTGAAAAGAGGTTGTCACAGATCTAAGACAACAGCTACAATCTAACAAAGCCAGAACATGAGTTTCCTTTAAATTATTTTACAGCGTGTTCTGTTCTTGCACAAAGACTGAGAAGGTAATACTACATAAGGATTTTTAAAAATCAGTAAATCTACCCTGTATTTTACTATCCTAAAAGAAATATCTAAAACCTTCAGGCCCTTCCACAAGGGCTATTTTACAATAACCAATTTTGTGAATTGCAAACCAAGAGTTCCATTTAAAAGAGAAGCTCCTGCCAGTCTCAAGCATAGCTTCCATGTTCCTAACTGCTCCTCAGAAGACCTGGGAGAAAAAACATCACACTAGGCCCAAACCCAACAACCTGTTACTCTGATTGTTCTCAAGTCCATGAGAAGGGTTACCTAAGACTAGTCTACAGTGGTGGCCAAGCAACACTTTCATTCACATCACTTATACATCAGCTATTATTTTCCTCTTATGAGCACTAGAGGAAACAATTTTTACCTAAGATGGTAAAGGATATTGTGAATAATAAAAACCAATAAATCAGTGACCTCTTTTCTACACTAAACTGCCTACACACCTTAATCTGCCATCACAGAGGAAGCACAGCGAGGCCAGGCCCTGCAATTCACATAACCTTGATATGTCCTTAGGTGCACATGAGCTGTGCAGCCAAGCATTCCTTCATTAGCTTCTGAACTCAAAGGCACTCAAGTACATACTAAGCCATCCAGTATTTCCTGGTTTTCATGACATTTACTGCAAGACCATCATGTTCTAATATGCCTTTCCTGGCTCCAAATTCCTCAGAAGAATTACATGACAACTAAAATCTTTTCATCTACTAGTCCTATTCTCCAGTGGCAGTTTAGTGAGAACTAAGCAACCAAATCCCATTAGCATTTCTTCAGAGTTATCTAAAGCACTAGAAGGAAGCACTCTTGCAGAGGAAAAAAAGAAAAGCATAGACAGGTGTAACAGGCAGGCATGAAAATCATGAACATTTCCTCAAACTACCACCTAAAACAGCATGAGCTGGCAGTGCTGCTGAAAGTAATAGTTGCTTCTTCTCCATCTCCCACTCCCACACGCATATCATTGCCTCCCTTTTGCCAGCACATACACAGCTGCATAATGAACCAGATCAGTGTCTAACAGACTTGAAACAATTCCAGGCAAAAAAGCCTGCAACAGTTTCCAGTGAGATGAAGCTCCCCAATCTGCTTCCCTACACTGCTGCGCTAGGCTCCCAGGCAATAGCTAACAAGGGCAGAACTGCTTCTTTTGCAAATGCCAACCTAAAAAAAAACCCACTGAACATGTATGTCTTGAGAGCACCCTTAAAATGCAAGTGTATTTGTAGGCAGCACGAAATGCGACTGATAAAAAATCATATTCCAGTCTTTGGGATAAGCCAGACAAGAGGGCACAGTCTCAAGTTGTGCCGGGGGAGGTTTAGGTTGGACATTAGAAAGAATTTCTTTACAGAGAGGGTGATCAGACACTGGAATGGGCTGCCCAGGGAAGTGGTGGATTCTCCGTCCCTGGAGATATTTAAAAAGAGACTGGATGTGGCACTCAGTGCCATGGTCTGGTAACTGCAGTGGTAGTGGATCAAGGGTTGGACTTGATGATCTCTGAGGTCCCTTCCAACCCTGCCAATTCTATGATTCTATGATATTTCCTACTTCGTGCATTTTGGATGTGATAAAGTTTGTGATTTTATCAGACTGTGATCAGGTGAAAAATAAGTGTTCCAGAATTCAACATCCACACTTATATAGTTCATTGACCCAGCAGAAGTTAGGTTCTCTTACAACCCCCTAGGTTTTCAAGATGCTTTAAACAAAGCATAGGCTACAGCGAACTCCTCTACACAATTTTTTACTATAAACACGTAGTATTTTGCATTAGTTAGATCACCAGATTACTGGGTCATTTGCTTAGCATATCATTATAATGCAAGAGATAACGAAAAGATAACCTACTTCATAAAAGCATGTACAATCAATACTCTATAACTTTTACACCAAACCAAAATGAAGACTGAGGTAGTGTGATATATCCTCAGCAATCCAAACCTTTTTTAAAAAACTGTTAGATTTGGAACAAAAACACAGGTGGAAAATAACAGAAGAAACAACTGTTCCTGCCTCGCTGTTCAGGATTGTAATCTACATTTAAAAATATACAGGAAAAAAAAATGTACAGTCAAGTTTAAAAGTTAAAACATCCAAGCTACAGGAATGCAAAGTCATTCAGCAAGTTTGTCAAGAATTCTGATTCAGCCCCAAAATCCTTTTCTGTGGCTACACACACTCTATACAGCTGAAATTCTTACTTACCTCTTTAGTACAATCCTTGTGAGAGCAGCAACAGTGGGAATTAACAATCACAAATATGGGACAGATGTCTCTTTTTGTAAAATCCATTGGGAAAAGAGAGACAGGCTCACTACAGAGTTAGTTAGGCGCTAGTTTCCGATGGGAATCCACTGGGTTGTAGACTTAACGCACAGCAGAAGGAAAGCAGACATCAAAATTAAATGGGAGCATTGTTTTCTGTTTGACACCTCTTGTACTTTTCCAAGTCCAGTACATGAGGCAGCAGACATTTGAGCTTTATTTTTGTTTTTGCCAATCAAATACTGAATAGAAAGAATCAATATAAGAAAGAAGTAAGGGTGTCCTTTTTCCACCTGCCTGGCTCTAGCTGTAAGGAGGAGAAAGAAGCAGCAGAACAAGGATCCTTTGCTCCCTGCATGTCCCCGCCTCCCTACCTGGCTGCTCTGCCCATTCTCCACCCAAGTTTCCTGCCACGGTTTAAGGCTGCCTGTAGGATTATCACCCAACTCACTCCCACTGCTGCAGAAGTACCCTTTTCACTTTTCACATTAAAATAGGATACTTAGGTTCCTCAAGTATATCACAATTAATACCAATGCTGTTTTTATTCCATGCATCAATGTTGCAAAAGCAGTAATTTTTGATCCTTTACTGGGCATTTTAGAAATCCTCTCTACCACCTGCTGTAAAACTTCAGAGTGGTAAAGGAGAAAGGAATCATTACAGATACTGATACATTGAGTGGCCTTCCAACTGCTTAGCTAGACATTTTACACACAGAAAAAAATTAATCATAATCAACTACCTGTTGATTATCATATCCATTTTAACAGCACTTCCTGGTATCATGAATAAACCATGTTGAAATTCTGCTTATCACTTCTTATAAATCTTTTTGCTATTCAAGTTGCACTCAAACTAAATATAGATTGCAGTCAAAGCAAACCTACTGCACTGGAATAAAAATCTAGTATCATACACAGCTAACAAAGGCTACATTTTTCTGAGGTACACTGTATGACCTGCAAAGAACATCAAATGTTTCAGCTTTTAACAAGCACACAGCCCAGTCTAACCACAATTCTTGCTTCATTTTTTTCAAAGGTGCTCTAAGTGCAGAGTATGAAGGAATTCTACCGTAACTGATTGATCTTCTCAAACAAAATGTTCTAGCATTGCTGAGACCAGAGGCTAAGAGAATCAGTAGCAAAGTCAAATCACACAAACAAAGTAATTAAATGCTCTATTTTTATTTTTTTTTTCTAAAAAAATGTTGTTACCATTCTAGTTTGAGCCAGTCCCAGGCTGCCACAAACCATTAACTCCAGGAATTTAGACAGAGCATATGATTCCAGTGGAAAATAAGCCAATGATCCTACCTCCTTCCCCATAGTCTCAAAGAAGCCCCTAGGTAATGGTATATATGGCATCTAAATTGGTTTAACCCATGATCTTCTAATTCCACCACCTGCTATTATTTATTTACCCAGCCCTCAGAACAACAGGTTTAACCATTTCACCACCTTTTCCATCTTCATCTGTCATATTAATCCTGTTGTCATTTCCAGAAACCATCTGTCTGATTTAGTTCTTTCCCCATTTCATACAGGATACACTACCTATAACTATTTGATAATTCTCACCCTGGTTCAAATACTTGGGAAAACGAATGCTTCAGTTCTGAGATTTATTCAGTTCAAAAGAGATAAGGGTTGCTTACTAAAGACTGATTGTATTGCTATTCTTAAAAAGCAAGATAGAGTAGTTGATAATGCAGGGGTTGGATGGAGGAGGAATTAAAAAAAATGCAACACATTTAACAAGTAAAAAATACAGCTTTTCCCATTTCAGTATTTTCACAGCAATTAATGCTGGACAATTGATATTTCTGCCTCGAATTAAATCACTAAATCCTGCAGAATAAACTCTGAACTAGATCAGTATCCTAACAGAGTAAATAGCATTACTGCAATACAAGCAGTAGGAGCAGATGAAAGCTTCCAGTAAGCTAGAGTTAGCTCACGAGGCAGCGTTTAGACTAGGACAGGCCCAGTTCAAAAATGACAACTGCGTATTTTGAACCCTGTACCTTTTGAAATTGATTGTTCTATCATCATCCACACCAAAACTCGTATCTCAGTCATTTGAGAGCTTTATATTACTGAAGTAGCTTATCAAGTCTGTCTTCACCCTCTGGGATGCAGGTGTGTAAGTAACCAAAGTCCCATGATTCTTAAATTTCTCCAGACCAGCTCTCTTCATGACATGCAACAGAAAGCAAGTGCATGCCCTAATTTCACAAATACATTATAAAGACAATGGAGGCACTGCAGTGTTTCTACAGGCCTGCTTGCTGCAACCTGACTGATGCAATTCAGAAACCTCCCTCCACCTCAATTTACCACCTATCTTTAAACAATTTTGAGTAATAAAAAACAAGAGGCCAGTCACAATAGTAAAAACAATTTCCCAAGATACATGGTTAAAGCTGCTATACACGCCAGGTGTATTGCTACTTGGACAAACCCTGCTTATTCCTAAAGCTCGTGAAGCTGCTTAAAAGAAGGATCTAGTCATTTGTATGAGAATCTTTGCTAGAAATAACACGTACTCCTCATTTGATGAGACATCACTGCTCCACATTTTGTCTTCTGCAACTGATCTCCAGGAGACATGAGAACACTGACTACCCATTTAACCACCTTCTTTGCTATACTCTCAATACTATGTTTCTACTTATTATAAAGTCAGAGGACTTAAAGCATTAGAAGGTTTGGAACTCCATATTATATGCAAATCCTCCTAGTCAACAAAGCCAATTTAAGACCATTGTGGTAGGCTACAGTTCCACTACTTTGTTTCCACACAGTTAAGCTTGAACAGAAACTAGTCCTAAGTCTTACCAGAGATCATCGGCTGCAACCCTTGGCAGCACCCTCAAGTAAAAATCTACAACAGAGTACAAAAAACACTGTATTTGTGGTAACACTGAAATGTAATTTATGTTGTGCACTACTGCTGAATATACACCATGTCTTCCAATTCCCCCAGTGACTAATTATCTCGCCCAACACACATAGTATTTAAAGCTTTTACTCATACAGAAGTCTTCTCTACTTGAACACATCCACATAAATAAAAATATCAAAGGTGCTAAGCAACTGGAACCCTTATGACTAGCTAAGCAGATGGTTTTCATTAAGAAGTAGATTAATTAGTCACAGCACCTACTGTAAATAGCAGCAGTTATAATGAATAGAAGAAATTTCTCAAGCTCTAGAATAAGAAATTTTGTAACTACAAGTTTTAACAGTTCCTTGGTGTACTGCTGGCAAACAAGTAGGATGTTGATGCATCTAACAGTGGTAAGGGCCTTGTTTAGAAACACACAGTATAAGGACAGGTCTTCTGAAGCAACAATAAATTCCAAATGAAGTGTGAAGTGAACCAGGCACATATTTTTCAATTTTTCGTCTTGTACAAGAGCATAAAAGCTAAGATCAGTTTAATCTATCATGCACAGTTTTTTAACCTCACACTTAGAAGCAGGGATGCTGACTATCATCTGAACAACAATAGAAAGTGGTGAATATCCTGAGGTAGCTGAATGACCCTTTACTTTGTCCAGACTTCAGCTTGGAAATAGCTTTCAAAAATACACACATGACCAGACGCGCATTTCAGCACTATAATTTTAGAAATGCCTCAGTCATATAATATTAAAAATATCTTCTATTTTCAGAATGGAAAATACCTTTTTGAAAAATCAAACTGTATTAGTTGCATTCTCTGTTTTAAACGTCTACCACCATCTAGTAGGAAAACATAATCTAGCACACATTTCTAAACTCAAGTTCCACAACAGTAATTCAAAAGCCACAGATAAGGTCCAGTGGGCTTGGAACTGAATTTAAAAGAACAAGACAACATTAAATCTTTTCCATGGGCCACAAAACATAGTTAGTACCAGAACTAGCCTTGAAGATGCAAATGCCACAAATAGCACACAATTGAGACAATGCACCAGAAGTTGCCCCCTTTATGACTTACACTAGTAGGAGTGAAGAACTTCTATATTTGTGTACTAAAAGATCCAACCATTTCAGAGGGTGGTCCTAAATAGCATCCCTGCTATGCAGAGAACTATGATGGTGATAATGGGTAGAAACATCTCTAAAACAAGCTTACCTCCAAACAGAGTCACAGGTTCACAGTGTGAGGAAGCTTTTAAATACCTTACCTATAGAGCAAAGCAAGACCTTTTTTCACCCCCTTGTAGTGCAAAAACCTTATGTACTTTAAGCAATGAAGTTTTTTAAAAATACTTTTAAATCCTGGATTTTTTCTCTGTATTTTTGAGAATATCTACAAAAATATCTGCAAAACCACATTCAACCTTAGTAACTTTCACTCTTCTACTACAGAAATAACAAAAGCATTCAAACAGAAATACAGGCCTCCATTTCATTGCCTTCTCTGGCAGCTCTAAATAACCTCGAAGTAACTTTAAAGGGTTTATGTAAAATTTTGGTGGAGTTCTCACCTATGAATCACAAAGTCTCAAAATAACTTATTTTTACTGAACAATCCTGTGAGTTTCCACAAGACTAAAATTTTCCTGGACTTATCCCATTCCTATCCCTTTGCAACTACTGCACAACAGTTGACAGGACAAGGAAGCCCATGCGTTCTTAATGTCAGTATCTTTGGCTAAAGGCATTATACTGACAAATAAAATTGAGCTATCAGTCTCCCCTTAGTAATGCTTTATTAATATATTAATGGCTCTCATCACACTGTAAAGTCAGGCATTTTAAAACCACTTCCCACTTCGCTGTTCCTAAGAGCAGACACCTTCCTATCTCTTAATTTAAACTCTGTTAATGTAAGAGCTAAGTAGATGTCAGTATGTGACAGAATATTAAATATTAGTATCATAGTTTTAAGAGGCCTTATCCTTGACATATAATGAACTTAAGTTTTTAGACATAGGTGGCTTATTCAATATTCTAATAACTTATTTCGATTTCTAAAATACATTTGGAACTATGCAGTGAACTATGTAAATAAGAAATACCTCCTTTTGCTTCAAACCAAGTTTACTGTAAAACACAAACACTGACAAAATATTTCCAGCTGTAATCTACAAGCTTTTTTATGCTGAACAGTACAAACGCCTCCATGATCAATTCATAAAAGTGAGTTACTTTTAGATAGGAATTGAGTTGAATGAGTCTTGTTTCCTTCCAACTTCAGGTATCATATGCCCTACCTGTGCAAACCATACACCATGTTATATCTCAGTGTTCAACATGATCCCTGTCACTTAGATAACTGCAATTTCTTAAAGAGCATTTCTAATCTAATATGTAAAGCTTCTTGATATATTAATGCTTCAAACCCCTGAATTCCCATCTTCCATTTTTAAGGCTATGTGTTTCTGAAATGATGAGTCAGTGACTGAACCCAGGAAGATTCTTCACTCTTAAAATGGTTCCAGAAAAATGCTTCCAACTGAGCTTAACAGCTAAAATAGGCAAGTGGTAGAAAGGCACTTAAGCACTCCTTAGTCCATTCAGTGCCATGCAGGAATTGTATCTGATGCATAATTTTTTTTTTCCATTTGATACTTAAATGCCTGAAGTTTCTTCTTTCAATAAATACAAGAGTATGCCCTTTCTTAGAATTATTCTGTTGATTGTGCTTGGTTGAAGGTTCATGGTCTTACAGCACCTGCTTTAACAAAAGACTGATTGCTCTGTTTGAGGGTTACCTCCCCCTATTTTTCTATTAATTTATTTCCAGCACTTTTTCCTCTACAAAGCTTGTTAGAAAGAGAGTTACTGTATTCGAGTCAGGCCAAGAAGCCAAGTTATTCAAGGTAAAGAAACAGAATATATGTCTTTAAAAAGTTGCATATTGCTTCCAGAAAGCAAAAGAGGAAATTCATCAACATGCATTAAGTACTTGCAAGTAGAATTAATTATAACTCTGAAGGTTAAGCATTTATATTTGCTGCCTAGGATCCCTCAGGAAGAAGGAAAAGAGGTGGGATACTTTGCCCATTACATGTGGTTAAAATGAAGTTGCTTACAAGTCTAGATAATTATGATGCTCAACTTTTGAGACACTAGGGAAAAGATTAATTTCACATCAATTCAACAAACTGCAGTGCTTTGTAAGTGCCTGGTTTCCAGACAAGAGAATGACCTTCATTCTAACCAGTGAGCTTCAGTTCTCACCAGTTAGGGAAATTAAGGCTTTAAACCAGTTAAGATACTGCCTAGTCAGGTTACTCATTATATACTTTGTTCCCTTGGGCCTTTTTTAAAGCTCCATAGAACAGAGAAGAAAAATGTTGTGCCAAAACTGTGGAACATTTCAGTACAGAACAACTTTAAAGTCAAAATGCTTTTCTCCCCCCTCCCCCTCCCCTCCACCTCCTTCTCATCTTAAGGCCAGCTCAGAAGGCAGACATTTGTTTGCAGAGAAGAGAATGGACTTTGTTGAAAGCAAGGGTAAGTGCAAAATTTCACTTTGTCAAAGTAAGTGTGGATTAAAAGTATAGAGTACAAGTCCATCAGGAGAACTTAAATGGTAAGTTTATATAATTGAAAGCAATTGGAGAAAAAAGGGGGGTTTCTGCTTTTACTCAGCTGTTTACTACCATTTGAAACTGAAGATGATCTTACTTTACTGCAATGAACATGTTTGTATTTTTGTTAGTGAGACAAAGAATGAGACAAACTTGCATAATAAATGCGTTACTTGTCTTTTTACTAGTCCTGGGATTAGTCAATTACCTAGTAAATTTAAAACCTGGGACATTCAAGTATTACACATCCAGTAATCAGTGCATCTACATACTCCTAAAATTTATCTCTGTGCTGCAAAAAGAAAGCTTGAAGGAAATGTAGCACAGGAGTAACTGAGGTCTGTACTTTACCTGAGAATGGCAACTGCAATATGGGCAAGAAAAAAAGCTACCTTTTTCAGGCAACTGCATGAGATACATCGGTCTCACCAGAGGCTGAAGCAAAGCAGCTGAGGCTGCTGTGGTTAGTTATGCCTTCACTGCCTTGCTTTCCAAACAGACTAAATTAAGAAATCATACTTAAGATGTCTGTTCTATAAATACCTCTGTTTTGATTTAAATATACATGTAGCCCCACTTCAAATATCTCCTGTGACAAATTGTTTAATTGAAATATGCACAGAACAGGTCAAAGATGGTATAACAATCTCCAGAGAGGAATAAAGTCAGGCAGGGAAACATTCCTGAATTTTCCTTTGATATTATATTCCTTTTTTTGTGCAAGTAAGTACGTAACAGAATTAAGTACCTTGATTATGCTTGGTATTGAAACTGCCTGTATTACTTTGATATGGTGCAGAAGTGCAAAATCACAAAAAAAAGGAGGGAAGGAGACATTTCCTCATCTATTAGTACATCACACACATACAGTTCTGTCTGCATAAGAGGGCAGAGGAGGAAAAAAAAATTGCAGGACAAGGCAAGACTACTTTAATAGTACATCTTACCTTCAGTTACTTAAAAATGTTTTTTTAACTGAGGCCAAGTAGCCAGTAAGGTAAAGCCATTCAGTCCCAGCAGAGGAGACATACTACTTAAGCCTCAAAGAGTTAATTTTCTTCCGTAAGGTAAAAACAACAGAAGTTGCAATTTGATTAACTACTAATTTATTTAGAACAATTTCCAAAGAAGAGGAAAGGAGAACTTCAATGAAGAAAACAGTTTTGGAGGTTTATTCATTAAACCATAATGTTGTAATTTTGTCTCAAAGAGGAAGCCTAATCTCTTCTATGCTTGAGTGACAAGACATGCAGATCTTATTTTCCATTCTAAAGAAACTGCTATTGGTACTGAAAGGGTCTGGACAGTGTATGCTAGAGGATGCAAGTACAAACAGATCAATTGCTGTGTCAAACTCCTGCTGACTTCCTTACCAGAAGTATAAAACACTCAGCCTAACACCTTGAGTCCTATAAACTGTAGACAGCTTTTTTTCCTTTTTCCTTTAATTCAGGCATTTACTTTGATTCTTACACTGAAAGAACTCTTCTAGTCAAAACGAACGAGAAAACCACTTATGTTGCACTTCTGTTTCCTGGGCCAGGGAAAATTCAGAAACCTCACCCCAGCACCGGTGTGAGGAAAACCAGGAACCTGCCCATGAGATTATGTAGACAAAACATCTTGCTAAGAGCAAACCCATGCAGCAGTGTTATTATCCAAAAAAATGTCTCATCTGATATCCAGATCTTTGTTTACCTAACTGTACTATTTAATCTGAAAACTGCTTCCAACCACGAGAGAAGACCCTAAACACATAACTGAGTACTCTGAGCAATTCTGGCAAATGCCCCAAGCCAAGGCTGCAGTATCTGGGCATCAGCTACAGCAATTGTTATCACAAAAGGTGTATGGTCAAAATGCAATGAGGCTGAAGGCCACCCTAGAAGAGAGACAAAATGGGAGTAAAGAATATAAGCTGGTAGTATAAATTCTAGTCTGAGAGGACACCCTGGGCATTATGACACATTTTACAGGCTTCTGTCCTAAGCAATAGCAAGGATTTAGGCTAACAGAACAACTGCTTTTTACTAAGCCTAATAGCTACTGCAGCAGGGGTGAGAGAAATAATTGAAAGAGATATTACCTGCACATCATATTGCCTTTGGGGTTACAGCCATTGGTAAACTCTCACATGGCATGATATTTCATGACTGTCAATAGCAGACAATTACTACTGACTCTCTCTCTAATCTATGTATTCACCTAGACAAAATAATCCTTCCATTTAATGCGCAACAGGACTAAAGCTGCTACCTCAAAATATTCCTAGATATGCCTAGGAAAACAGCAAACTAAAGGGTTGCAATAGAAATGTTAAGCATCTTCCACAAACTACAGTCATCTTCCCACACACATTAAAAGAAAGTGTGTTGGTTAAGTACCGTTAGCCACCTAACATGGGAAGTTTTTTGGCTCCCCTCTGTCACAGGGGAGGAGTGACAGATAGCCACACATAGTTAACACACTGACTTTTAAGTTGTGACTTTTTCAGCCAGTTCACCCCTCTACCACCATTGCAGATGTTAAAAGGAAATCTTAATTTCTTTAACAGGGAACAAAGGACAACGGCAGAAAACTCTTTCTTCATATTGGTTCACAGGGACTTCGGAGCGGTAAAAAATATGAAGAGTATTTTACTTCACTTTCATAACTTCATTCTGCTCTCCATGTTATAGAAGAAAAGCTAAATTCTCTATTATCAGTTAAGCCAGATTTGTGCTTTATTTCCAGATGATACTGTGTTTTCCTCACTGAAGGGCTTCCTTGAAAGTTATACAAGTTATGATTGTGGTTGGGTTTTGATGCTGGGTTTGTTTGTTTGTTTTGTTAGGTTTTTTTTCCCTCTCTAAAAAACTGTTTTGCAGCTACGGGGAAATAAATGCACACAGCCTTTCCACTCTCTGCTTAAAAGCAGGTAAGTGTACATTTCAGTTTATTTAGCTTCCTAGCCTTTGCTTCTTCTGAAAGAAAACAAGACTTCCTCTATTTTATATCAAAAGTACTTTTTAGGGCTGTCAAGCAGTAGATGGAACAGCAGAGGGAGAAAAAAAAATTAAAAATGAACAATTAAATTCAACCTGTGAACCACCACCAGCAGAGTAGGGCAGAACGTGGTATTGGACAGACTGAAAAATTACTAGTGTTCCTTACCCTCTTGGAAGTTCAACAATCAACGAGAAACAAAGGGGAGAAAGAAGCATCAAGCACAATGAAGAAGTGGTAAGGTGAACTCTGGTAAGTCTCTAGGTCCAAGGCTTTCCAATTGCCAAATATTTCACAGACCAGGAAAGAGACATCTTTAAGACCTGGGGATTTCCAAGCCTGAAATTGTCTCAAGAATTGATTATTCTCACCAGAGCCCAGTTCCTAGCACATTTTCAGGAATGGGCAAGGCAGTTATATCAGGTATCTATGCTGAGAAAAAGTGCCCATCCCATACTGAAATAAGGCTTCTTTGGCTCTACCCAAGACACATACACAAGCACAGTAAAAGGTAACACTAAAACTGTTTTGGTAAGATACTTTGTTTTTTTTTCACTGATCTTGTTGGTTTCATTCACAATACCTCCCACCACCACTACTACAAAACTACTCTCTCAGGGTGGAATAGCTTCTTGTCGCCTACCAAATTAGCTAAGGGCCATTAGGAATTCAGTAAACTACTAATTTAATCATTCTAAGTAACAATTTATTATTTACATTAGCAGGCAGCTAAGCCAAAGCGCTCTAAATTTGTGTTCCAGCTTTATTCCACAGAAAAAGTTACCACCTAATCTTCAAGACTGACATACTCCCACCACCACCCCCAGAGAGGCTTAGAAAATAGTTATTCTAATGTGCTGTATTGTTTGTGGCTTTATGTTAGTTCTGAACCCTATGCAATACCTTTTTATATACTGAAGGAAGAGTATGAACATCCGCAAAATTTTGATTCCGTTCATGTATTTTACAGGCTTCTGACTGACTGTTTGGTAAGCTGAATCACCCTGTACCTTTCCACACATCCCCCAATAAACCTTGTTAGCATCTCTCTCACACACACACTTGCACAGCACCATGCTACCCAGCTCCACTGCTTTGTTGGCAGCAGTAGCAGCTCAGAGTCAGCAGCGGGGAGGGACTTACACTGGTCACTCGACGGTAGATCTGCGCAGCATTTTGGCACTCAGAATAAGGATACTCAGACGTGGCCATCTCTAGCATACACATCCCAAAAGCATATACATCAACGGATTCATCATATTTCTCCTCATACATCTCGGGGGCCATGAACTCTGGGGTACCTTAAATTAAAAGAACGATTCAGACTCTAAATGTCTCAAAGCGAGCAGAGGCTGCTGGCGTTACTCACCGCAGGGGGAAGCGGGTAGGCAGACCTGTGAGACAAGAGAAAGTGGAGGCAAAAAGAAGAGGGAGGAAACCCTCAGTCACTCTGTTGCACCAACGTACTTTATGAGTCTTCCATTGCAAGGTCTTTATGGAATAAAAATGGCGTGAAAGGACTGATGCAATGCCTTTTTACACGTTAGTTAGTGTAAGTATCAAATCAGACTCGGTCAGGCTGGAGTCAAACGCAGGAGAGGGGATCAGAAGAAGAGAAACTGTAGACTAGCCATAGGCTGCAAACCAAATACTAAGGAGAGTTAAGACACTTACCTTCTCTCCCTGTAAGAAAGGAGGCACGTTAAACCTTGCTTAAAAATTACCCGAGTACCCTCTGCTGCAAAAAAAATAGTATTGGTAAGAGCCCATAGCTAGTCTCTAACCTGGTGCTCTCCATCTACTTTTTGACGTAGAATGTTTCACAAAAGGCCTTGCAATGAAAAACTCTGTTGTTACAGATAAAAATCTTTATGAAAAAAGGATAAAAAATAATTTTCTGCAAAGGCCACTCACCAGAGCCCTTTTCTTCATATACTTACCTTCCCACCTGCAGTATATTTATAGGCCTACTGCAGATACAGGCATTAGTGAGGGACATCCTACAGTCAAAAATACTCAGAAATACAGAGAGATTGAGTTACAGGCATAGAGCGTGAGATTCAACAAGTCCCATTTAAATCGTGTGCAGAAAATTATTGCCCAGTGAAGCATCACAGCGTCCCCTCCATAAGTACAGGGACAGCATCGTATGATCAGATTTACTTTAAGCCAGAGTTGCAAGTTTGCTTTTTGTAAATTTAAGCATAGAATTATTTCCTGCAGACACCAGATTCAACAGTTTACAGATAATTCTACAGCCACATTTCTCATTTTCACCACATGAAACAAAGAAAAAAGATAATGTTATTGCAGTCACTTATTCAAAAGCTAACCCTTAACAGATAGTTAGATAGGAAGCAGCAATTTTGCAGTGATAAATTTGAGGCTAAGATGGGCATGCTCAAGAAAAAGGTTTTTTTTGACACTATACTTTTCTTTACTATTAATACTTCGGCCTGGTTAAGCAGGAAATATTTCAGTGACAGCTTGCAGGACAATTTAGAAGTATACACCATTGATCCCATTTAGGAATCTAGTATAGGACTGTTGAGTGATACTGCATTTTAGCAAGCTCTAAATACCAAGAGCAAGAGCAACTTCATTCCCTGCAGTCTATTCACCCAACTATAAAAACAAAGCTGATAAAACCAATTCTTACAAATATTCACAAGAAAGACTACCATGTTTCATCAAACCAATTTCTGGAAAGGGTTATCAGTGGATACACAAGAACAGAGCCAGAATACATTAATACCTCCCCAATGTTTTCTCCTAACTTACATAAACCCACACTCTACAGATATCTTGAGTAAGACATTATACCACAGTCTGTGATATAATATTTAGACTTTCTTTGCTATACCTTAGTTTGTGTTTACTCATGCAGTATATAAGATTTAATATTAACCCATTGTGACAATAAAAAAAAATTGGCTGTATAAATTAATGCTACCCTAAGTATCAAAATGTTTTCCGGCCACCAAAATGCATTTGTACATTTCATGAAGAAGCATTATATTCAAACTGAGATTTATATATAGTCAAGAGTGGTTTTATCAACAATGTTGCTCTAAACTGTTGGTTGGGCAGGGCAATGAATCTGCAAAATACTTAATATTAATATACAAATAATAAAAGCACAATCAAAACATTAATATGTAATCTCATCAGGAACACAGAATGACCTCAAAAGCAAAGAAATAAAGCTTTGACTATGGACCTTCAAAAACATATTTTCAAGGAAAGCTCGTAACAGACTCAAGTTTCCAACTAGACAGACTGGCTCACCAGTCTCCAGAACAAGAGAGGCTTACCTATCACACTTTTGGCAAAAGAAGCTCGTTTCAGGGTTGCCAGACCAAGGTCTCCAATCTTGACTGATCCAGTGGGGCCAGTAATGAAGATGTTGTCACATTTTAAGTCTCTATGAATAATGGGAGGAGTGCGCGTGTGTAGGAATTGTAATCCTTTCAGTATCTGACGGCACCAGCTTCGTAATACTTTAATTTTCATCACTTTAAATCTTTTCAAATACCTAATGAAAAAAATGAGCAGTAGGTTAAACAGGTTCTGCTAATAAGTAGCAGATTATGCAATATCATTTGCTGTTCTGAAGTAAAACAACAGTAAAGAGATGCACAAATTTCAACTTCACCTTCTACTTTTAAAATCTACCTGGGCATTTCAAAACTTCAGGGGACCTAAAGATGATTCCTCCTGCTAAAACCTATACCCTTTTCTTCTAGCCAGGTGATTATAAAGCTGAAAGACACAAGTTAAGTACTTAATCTACAGTAATTACAGACCTAATAATTACAGTAACTAGGCAGTTGCCTTGCTAGATTTCAAGGCACTGCGCTCACCTGTCAAAAAGTTGTATGTTTATGCATTACAACAATTCTTCATCTATTAAGCGGGTTTTTTTTTTTCCTCCCTTCTCTCTTGAAGCTGCCTAAGTAGTTACAACCTTTTCCTTGATTAAATATAACAGGGCAGAAAGGTGGGTCACTAGAGCCAAAACACTAAGAACAACCAACTTTCTACAGAGTTGCTGCCAACTGTGAGAACTCCTAAATTGCTATACTGTAGTTATCAGAATCAGTCCAATCTCTCTGGTCAAATTTTCCAGGTTACACTTTAAACCTACTTCTGATTTGCTTGTTGAATTCAAGAAAATTAAAAATTCTTAGAGATTAATTCCCTGGTGCAGGACAAGGTTTAATCACATGGTACTACTCACTACTTCAAAACTATGGACAGACATGGATGCGGCAGGAAACCTTTAAAATGTCTCTGCCAAATAACTGACATGAAAGAGTTCATACATAAAGTTAGTATCCCTTTTCAGGCAGAATGTAACATAACTTTAAACATTCTAAAATTGTCAATTTTTAAAAACCTATGTCAAAAGAGTCATATTTCACACCAAAAATATTTTTCAGTGCTTGTAACCTAAGACTATGATCTTATTCTACTCCTTAATTTCAACAGATCAGAGATGCCATACGGTGAATAACCTAAGGCAGCATTCAAGTGATTTCTAGCAGTATATTTGCACACTCTTTGGGTAAAAGAATTTGAACCAAAGACTTTGTTTTCCTCCTATTGAAATAACATGTGCTGGCATACAGATAGAGAGAGGAACTGGCATGGTATGTAGAGTAAGGACTTAATTTTTATTCAGCCAGTGTTAATCAGTCTTAGTTAAAGACCACATTCATACTGCTGCAAGACTGGTAGTAAAGTCTGTGATTAGCATGGAGTCTACCAACTACAATCTTGAAACCAAGTTATGTTGAATTATTCTGTGGCAGTGTTCATCTCTTCTGCCTATCTCTTTAATTGGAGGGGAAAGTTTTGATGAAATCACTTGAAACAAGACCAACCTAAAAATGCAATGTATTAATCCCTTTTACTTTAATTTCTCCAGTTCAAAATATCAGGAAAATCAAACTGCTAGCAACAAACCTGCTGTGAAAACAGATTTCTAAAAGCAACTGGTACCCAGTTCCAGCAGGAAATCAAGTTTCAAAACAATGTAAAGACAGGCAGGGTAAAAACCAAGCCAAGGAAGGAAACAAACTGTAGGACGTTCTGGATCACATCAGCTACCACTTGAATTCTTGCTATGGACACAGTCCCCATTCATCTCTTGAGCCTGTTCCAAAGATCACATGGTAGGGGCACTTCAGTTCAGCATCTGGAATCCCTAATTACATTCTTGGTTTCAAATATGCTATTTACTGCCAGCTCCTCACTGTTAAAGGATCCAAATCCAGCCATCACCCAACATCCTGAAGTGTTGCTGTCATTTTTCCATAACACTGTCATGAACCAAGTCACATGTCAATTGAGGCAGAAACCATTTTTAAAACTGAAGCATATATAAATGCATAAAAATACAGACAACCCTACTAGTCAGCATGTTTTCAGTCTTCCTAATATCCTAGGACAACTCAGGCTTGAAGAGTCCTCAGGAGGTTTCTAGTCTAAGTCTCTGCCCAAGGCAGGGTCAGCCAGGAAATCAGACATGGTTCCCCTGACCTGTATCCAGTCAGGTTTCTATCTCAAAGGATGGAGCCTGCACAATGTTTTGGGACAACCTGTTTCCACTGCCTCACTACCACCACTGAAACAGCTTCTCCTTCTATCAGTCTGAACCTGTTTTGTTTCAATTAATGCCTGTTGTCTCCAATCCTCTCACCATGTAGCACTTTGCAAAGTCTGACTCCCTTATATGCCTTGAAAGACAGGTATTAGGTGTCCCCCAAAACATCACCTTCAGGATGACCAAAAGCTCAGTTCCCTGAGACACTCCTCATAAGCACAGGCACTCCAGCACCTGACCATCTTCATGCTTAATCAATGTTGTTCTTGTCTATTTTACAGGGTAGCAGCCAGTTTTAGAAAAAGATGGCTATTTGACCTTTGCCCAGCATACAAGCAAAGATGAGAACATGAAGCTTTTTTAGTAGTTGGAATCAATTAGAGAGAAACAGCAACTAGAGTTTGGCTGACTCAAGGTTAGTGCTTTTTTCAAGCAGGAAAGCTGTTGGTCTACAGCATCTCAGCTCAAAGAGCTACAGGAAACCCTAATAAGTTAGCAGAGGTCATTAGTTATGCATTTATGTGCCCATTCGTATAGTTGACACAAATTTAAATCTGATCAGGAACACACACTACAACAGCCTCAGACAAAACCAGTGGCTGTGACCTAGGTCAGACAAAGTCTTAACTTATTAATGAAGACAGAAGTTTTTAAAATAGAAAACTCCATCTTTACCCTCAATATTTTAATTCCATGATAATATACAATGTCAGAAAGCACTTTAACTCTCTACAACAACTGAGCTATGAAAGTTTTCCATGGATATGCAGAAGTTCAAGGATTCTTCTTCATACAGAGGTCTTGCCAGACAGCATTTGAAAAGAATGAGTCCATAATGTTTTACAATACTTACGTGTGTGTGTGTGTGTGTGTGTGTGTGTGTGTGTAAATGTGAAAAAAGAGGAAAATTTACTTAATTATCACAGTACTTCTGTTCTAAGTTTTTTACATCAAGTGACAATGTCTACATCCCAAGTCTCAAAATGAGGAATGCATCTCTTTTATTAAATGCCAGTAATGTAAACATACTGAAAAAAAAGATAAGTAACACTGTCAGCCAAATATCATAAGCAAACACAAATGTACAGTGTAAGTCTAGGAACATGACACAGGTACATTCAATAATTATATTAAATTTGGCACATTTGAAAGTTCCCATATAGTTTACCTGTCAAGTTTACCTTGAGTGAACAAGAAGAAACCAAATCAAAATTATAGTACAAATGACAGTTTAAAAGATATTCAATTTATGAGCCTATTAGTTCTGGATAAAAGAAAAAGACCCTCATATTCAGAGTGCAAAACAATCCTACAGTCAGCAAATCTGAGGTATTTCTTCCTATCAACATCCTACTTGATAAATTATCACCTTTATCAATTTGCTTATGCCACCATATAAGATACTCCAAGTATTAGTATCATAGAACCTGTGAGGAAGAGAAAAAAGTTAAATCCAATACTACATATTCTAGCATAAAACTGGGTAACTTTAAAGGAGTCCATACAGGGCTGTAAAACCTTTATTTTATTACTGCTCTGAAAAGAGCACATGAAGCAACAGATCTGTTCTTTTATTTGAAATACTAAACAACCTCAGAAAAGTCTTGCCTGAACATATTGCGGTATCTGTAGCCCTCCAGTACTATTTCAAGAAACAAATACTTCCTTTAATTGCAGTCCAAACTCCCAAAGAGCCATTTTTTTTCCTTCTTTAAATATGTCTGTTTGTGGCTATCAATACGCATTATAAAAATACAAGACATTCACAGGCTATTTCAATCAAATACATTGCAAATTGTTTCCAGCTCCTACAGCCTGCTTCCACAATTAAGATTAGAATGCCTCTCCAAGACTTACAAGGGAACCGAATTAAGACAACAACCCAAAATGCCTGAATTTCCAATGCTGGCAGTTTTATTTCCAATAGATTAATGGTGACTGGATGGTAGTAAACAAATCTCACAGCTCTGCAAGTGTCTGCAGTGCAAGGTAAAGGCGTGACTGAAGTCTAAGTCCTTGTGGGCTCTATGTACCACAAGAGGGCCCTCGCAGAAGCTTAATTTACTGGTGTCTACTTTTAACTCTGGCTTAAAAATAGACCTCATTTCACAAGACTACCTCACAGGTGTCAATTGAGTATTTTCAGATGTTTTTTTAAAATACAACTTCATGAAATTTCAGGTAAACAAACAGTAGGGTTTTTTTCTTTTTATGTATTCTTTGTACATAAGTAAGATCCAAAACTTCCCAAAAGACGTAAATTAATTGATGCTTGGAATTTTACAAACTCTTATCATGCTACTTGGAAGGCAGCTCGAGAGGAAAACAAATTTTGACAAGAGAAAATAGAGCACTGCCTTCCAAGCTCTTAAAATATGAAGTTTCCTGCATATGCTTACTAGGACGTCACAAGAAAAAATATGACAAGCGTGTTAAAGAATATTTTACTGTACCCTACAGTACTAGTAAGACTCCCCTTAAAAAAGAATTTCCCCACAGAAGTTTAGCCCTCAGCAAAAGGGCTCTGTTCTCATCTGTTCTAAAATACAATCCATTTCTAGTGCTCTGATTTTATGCTAATGATTCTTATGTGTTTTGACATGCCTTATTTTACTTACGTTTTCAATGTTCCAGATGTCATGAGTTCCGTCACAAGAACAATACACTTTTTTCCTTTGACTGTAGACTCCCAGGAATCATAGAACCTGACAATATTGGGATGCTGAAGCCCTTTCAGCATCCCAGCTTCCTCTTTAAATCTTTGTCGCTCTGACTTGGACAGCTTTCGATCCTAATGAAAAAGAGAAGGTAGTAAGAAAGCTTTGCTTTATTTCTCATTCAGAGAAACAACAACTTGAAGAACAGTTGGGTACAATCAATGAAAAAAGAACCAGCAGTCTAAAATGCCATTTTGTTTGCAATTACCCTTAAATACTCCATTTAGAAGGCATTCTATTACAACCTTTTTTACCATCTATTTTTCCTTACAATCCAATTGCTCTCAGAGGCAACAACTGAGTCTGTAGATTATGTCCTCTTCCTATTTCCTCCTCTCATACATACTTCAGTAAGTTTAAGTCATTGCTTGATTTGAAGTGAAAAGGGGACACAATATCCTCAAATATTCAAGTGCTCTAGAGTACACAAAACAGCATCTTTTCAAGCACCTCAGGTTGTACATAATGATCTTCAATATTCCTATGTGTACAACATCGAGGCCATTGGTAACAGATTGAAATAACACTCCATACAGAGGGATAGAGCATCAAACCCCTCAAATTCTGTAAGTACATATTATATGTACGTGTAACTGTAGAAGAACATGAAAATGAGTTGCACTTTCTTTGATTACAAGCATCTCATGTTTAAGCAAGCTTCCTATGATCTAGCATCAAGTAAAAAAAAAAGACATAACTAACATTAGAAACAGAGATCTTTTGGCCAGAGACAGATCATAAAAAGCATTCCTGGACAATACTGTTGTAGTATCTACAAACAATTGACTATGAGATATCATCAAAACTCTCAGGAGATATTACCAGGATAAGCTGCACATCTCAAGAGAAAACAGTCTCCTTGTGTCATTAAGTATTGTCAGCTCACCAATGCACTGGTTGACCCATATGCAGTTTATATTTTTTAAAAAAATATTTCAGGATATATTTGAAGACCAGAATTTTAGAAAAAAAATTCTATCAATTATTTATAGGAATAATCACTGAACCTCTTTGTCACATCTTGAGTAATTTTCAAGTCACATGATAATATATTTCCTTCACTAAAAGAAGACAGTAAAACCATGCTGGCTTTACTTATAACTGCTCACAACTTCCTGTCATCCTCCAGACAGAATCATTTACAGGTAATGTGTTCTCCCAATACCATTCAGCTATACTAATATCTAAACCATCCTACCTTCACTTAGATCATTAAATATTTCTTAAAAGTTCACAGAATATCTTTGGGTATGGATAAATTTCACTTTCAGATACAGCTCCTATTTTCAGAAGTGTAAAAGCCCTCCAGGTGAAAGCTTGAGAAAAAGTTCGAAATTACCTCAGGGATCAGTATCTTATCAGTGCCTATGAACGTCAGTAACACTCATACCAACAGCACTGATAGTAACACTACCAACAGCAGTGATACAGAAAAGCAGTGAGCTGCAATAGGTACAGTCAACAGACCATACCCACATGCTTCTGAAGCATTCAATGCTTCAAGCAATATAATAATTCTTACAGTAAAATAAAACTGCCTTTTCAGCCCCTGCATTTGATCCTTATAATCCACATTTTAAAACTAGCTGTAAATCCTGTTACTGTATATGGTAATTATAAAAACAAGGATACAACAATTACTTCTATGTCACTTCTAAATTTAGCTATGTAATATGAATACCTAGGGTTTTGACCAAAACCTAGATTTTAGATATGCATTTGGAGTAAAATTCCTTTATTTTGTTCATTATAACAAGTTATCTTCCACAGACACTAATAACCAGTTTTAGACAACACTTGACATTAAATTGTCATCTTAATCTAGGTAAACCTGATCTCCCTGAAGTGTCTTATTCAGCTTTCCTTACCACTGTACTACTAGCCTCAAATAGAAACTAACAAGTGTTAATCACTCTTATCAATGAACAGACTTTTCATAGGCATGCATATTGTGACTCATTTCTCTTTCTGGTCACATCAATGGTAGCATTGTGTTCCTGCAAACATATCTGTGGCGTTTAAAACAGACACTCAACACCTCAGTGCTTGCACTATTAAAAAAAAAAAAAAAAAAAAAAAAAAAAAAAAAAAAAAAAAAAAAAAAGGCAACCCACCAAGACAGTGACAATATACTAAGTAATTCAACACTTCTTTGAAAGTCACAGTGCCCTAGTGATCTGGAACAAGTTTGGACACAAATACAGGCCAACAGATTTCACCAAGGGAAGACAGTTCTGTTTTTGCAACCAAGGAAACATCACACCCTTCGGTACCATACTGCAGCAGCAACAGAAAACATTAAACAGAGCTGTAACTAAAAGACAAGAGGCCACTTGTTTCATAATACTAGTGATGCATCCTGCATTTAACTACCCTCATTTCCTTGGATACACAAACCACATGCTCATCCATAACAGTTATTTATATTCTTTCCCTAAAGGAACGTTAACGTTAGGTAACAGAAAAGGGGATTATACTCAAAAGACAAAAAAAATTACTCAGCTCTAGCATTCAGGAAAATATTGGTTCTCAAGTACAACTACAATAAAATTAATCTGTACTGACAATGACTAGTTAACCTGGTACAAACCACATTCTAATGCAGCCTGCAAACAGCTGGCCTACAAGCTAACGTGCAATTTAAAAATGAAAGTACACTTTCAAAACTTGAGTATTCCATACATCAGAACCTTAAGACATAGACAGTAAGATCTCTCAGACTGCACTGAAATGGACTAGAACACAGCTCATCCCAAACACTAAATTTTGGTATCTTTTGAGCTGTTAGTGTGGGCTATTGTGACTTTATGCTTTTCCTTGTACAAAAATGCAGTTTAAGCAGCTGCAGCTAACAAAATATGAGAAGCAAGAAAATAGAGCACTATATGTAATTTGTGAGACTGAGAATGGTGCTAGCAGCAAAGTTATATATGATATTTGGGGAAAGGTGGGAGAATCAGAACATCTTGGTAGATGACACGAAATCCACATACGATGTCATTGTACAGCAGAGCTGTAGCAGAAAGAAGCCATCATCACTTGAGAATTCTAGAAAGCATTTTTCAAGAATGTGGCAAGGGGACAGTTTAACAATTCCCAGTTATAAGTGTATGCTCCAAGGAACTCAAAAGCCCAGATGTCTCTGTTCAACAGGGCAACTACTTGAGGCAACACTGGTACTCCTCTGGGGCCTTTGAGCTGGAGTCTGTAGGAATGCAAGACCCTCAACTCTATCACCACCTCTAAAGAGGCAGCAAAAAGTTTGTTACCTATCATTCAAAATAAGCACTTTGATTAAAATATCCCAAAGGTGAATCAAAAAAGATCTATCCCCTGCAGCCTCTTTCCTGTAAGCCACCATCTGAACAGGTATGCAGATGGATCATTTCCACATGTATTTACTGTTTTCATCTGGAAGCACAAAAATATAGGTTTTTGTAACTTAACAATGCAGTGTGACAAAGTATAAGATTGGTTAAACCAATGCAGTGTTTTCTTTTATTTCCCTTTTATTTTAAAATCAAACAGTCAGACACTAAAAAAAACAGAAAAGCACATCAGATGTTTTCCATAAGCCTGGAAAGCATCAATTTTATAAAGAAACCACCACTTTAAGAGCAGTTAACAACACACACCTTGCTATCCTATCCTTTAAAGACCAATTTGTTTTGGAATTCCTATTAATAAAATTTTATATGGACACACGGTCTCCTTCCTCAGCCCTTTGGGGTTTTTTTACTGCAATGAAGCAACCCTAGGCCAATAAGACAAAGTCCTAAGCCTTCAAGCTAGCAAATTCCATTACTGCATCTCGGTATATGCTGAGTAGATACAGCCCAAACACTTAAAAATATACAAAGCTGTCAAACTATAGGAGAGCTTGTGTCTTAAAATTGATTTAACTATGCTATAGAACAGCCAGCATTGTTCTTCCTGAACCTGATAGCTTCCCAGAGGACTTATGTGTCACATCCCAATCACTGGGCTGCCCTTCGAACAAATTGAAACAGACGAATCAAGCCCACTCCACTCATTTCATTCATGCCTTTCCACCTACATTAACTTGTTTTGACAAGCCAGGACAAATAGCAAGGCTTTCCAGCTCGTGACCCACAGTTTGGCAGTGCCAGAGGCCTGAACGGAGACAGGCAGCAAGTGAAACAATTGTTCAGCTCAGAACTATTCAATAAGCTTTTTCTTGGCTGTTTCTATTTATCCATGTACTCAATCTGATTTCTTTTTGTTGGAAAAGAGCTATCATAGGTGTTTAGTTTATTTCATGTAACACAGGGATCGTGGTCATTCATAGTAAACCAGGTATAGGCTTACTCTTTCACCCCAAGATTAGCTACTGTACCAAACTACAAAAACAAAGCTTATCAGCAAAAATGGCCTATATTCCTTCAGTAAATTCTTTCAGCCAAGGCTTAGTATCTATTCAGTACCTTTAATGAGGAAAGAAAACACTGTTTTGGCACATAAATTAAGTTTCAACTGGGTTGTTCACCTAGCCCTTGAGTCTATTGAGTAAATTCTCATACAATTTCTTAACTTTCTACAGTCTTTCTAGATTTGTCCTATTAGCATCATGACAAGAAATCACTCATCTGCAAAGCACATCACACTACCACAAGTGGTTAGTGGGGCTTGGCACAGACACCTTAGCAAAGCATCATGTTCTGTTCAGGTTGAGTTTGCTTTTCATTCAGAATGAGATCAATGAAGGGTCTTGCCTCTGCTGTCCATATTTACTGACATCAAATGTTCTGAGCTAAATTCTAGGACAATTCAGCTGGCATTAAATATACACAGTTATGCAGGAGAGACACACTGCACTTCACTCTCAAACACATGGTACAGGAAGTACCCTGTGGATAACAAGAGAAGTACCCTACTTCGAAGTAACTATGGCTGCTAACTCATGCCATACATTCTCAAAGGTGATTTTATTTTTCTTAATATCAAATACAATTAACAAAGCCAAAGTGCCAGGGAACCCTTATGCATAACAGAAAAAACCTGACCCAGAAGTCTTGACATGATCATCTTCCACACATAAGTAGAATCAAGGGCGATAGAGGTCAACTTTAAACTGGATTTAAAGAAAAGAGAAAAAAAAAAAAAAAAAAGATGGTTTTGCGAGCTGCTACACAACTTGAGAGTTGTTCCCTCTTCCACAATATTAGGAAAAGAATAAAGAGGAAACAGAGAAAGACTGGACACTTTGTATACTACAGACAGTTTTTACTATCTTTCTGCATATCCTACTGCTAGATCCAGAAAATCTATGCAGTTATACTGCAGAGACAGTCAGTGGGAGGGTGGCTGTTCTCATTTTTTGAAACCACACTAGAGCAACACTGTGTAGCTTTAATTCAAAGAGATGCACTAGAAACCACACCAGAAAAATTAGGAGCAGTGAACTCCCTTCAAGTGGTGTGATCTGAAAATGCACAGCCATGACAGACTTCAAAGTGCTGTTGAATTATAGATAAGTCTGAATCACAACCAAGGTAAATTATCTATCTGTACTGAGATTACACCAAGCAGCATTTTATGAAGCTTTCCAAATGTCTGAAAAATTGAGGGAAGACACTGCTGCTCCCAGCCTATTATTCAAAGGAAAAAGTACTACACAGAAGGACAAATATTCTTCTGTGTGCATATGAGAAAGGCTTTGCAAGCCTTTGCAAGGTTAATGAGGGGTCATCAGAGGAGAAGCTAGCAAGACTGCACTCTGATATTCAGCACTGTTAATGGAACTCAGGCTTTGTGGGTTGCAGTGTTCTCATCCTGAAAAAATCTAGCAGTTAAGAGGAAAAATGAGCACAACGACCACTGAGCTAGATTAAGAAAATATCCACAAAGAATCCACTGATCTTAAAAATCATCCAGTATTACACAGTTGGTACTTAGAAATGTAAGTCTCAGTGCCTAAGAACTGCATCTACTTTTCTCTGTCAAACATGAACCACTCAGGCTTTCCAGTGTTAGCAAATAAGTTGAGAGGAAAAAAGAAAGGGAGGGGGACAAGACTGTTCAAAATGCATTCCTGCACAGCAACCAACATGAAAATTGATCCAGGATCTGCACAGATCCTCCCACCAGTATACCTTTCTAAAAACCACTGAACATGAAAAAGTGCTTAAATGGAGCTGAATAGCTGCTGTTCCAAAAGCATGCATCCAATGGTTTTTTCATATGACAGCAGCGTTTCTAAAAAGCTCAGAGCACTCAAGTGCTCTGCCTGAGAGCTAAATTGTATAATGCAGTGTTTCTAGAGTTACATAAACCTTTAGCTAACCAGAGTTAGGAATCCAATCTGCACACCTAATGGAAGACATTTGGTCTTCAGACAGCTCCCTAGTTCATGCATGCTTCTTGCTACAGCTCTCCTACCTTCCCATTGTCCAACCTTTCAGTCAAGTCTGTTCTGACTCTACACAAGATGGAAGGGTCTGATTCCAAAATTTGCCCTTGATAATTTGCTGGTGCTCAGCACACTGGGGAAAGCCAGCAACAATCAAAACTGCCAACTGCTCAGTAAAGAGGTTAGAAAAAGCAATACTTTAAAACCGCAGCTACTGAGTACAGAGTGCCAGATTAGGATACACCAAAGCAGTACATGAGAAGTCACTAGATCAAGAGCTGCCAGAACATAGTTGTCAATGCTCTCAGGCTGCACTTGACACACATATAGATTAATCTATTAAACAGATTATTTTACTATGCACTATTTGTTCCTGAAATAAATTAGGTAGGATTTCTACCCAAAACACAATAATTAGTGACACTAATTAGTCAAAAGATAAGCTTAAAAATACATCAAAAAAAAGAGAGACCAAGCCAAAAAGTTACTCTGCAAAGGCAGAAACAAAGAGAGTCAGGTTTCCTTGCCAGGAAGCTGCAACGACCAAAATCCTCTCTAAGCTTCCCAGAGGCTACGTATCTTCCATTCTTGAAACTCCTTAGGTATCCTTCCCTGTTCACATATCCCCAGAAACAGCTCTGCAAAGACTTCCAGAAAGCGTTCCAGAATAAAGGATTTGCTTGCTTACTACTTCAGTGTACTTCACATGGGTCAGGAGAATGGAAGAGTAGAACACATACTCTCCTCACCACATCAGGCTGCAAAGTACCAAAGCAATGCAGATTAAATAGTAACTGAACCAGAAAATTTCAATATTCCTGCACTTCAAATACTGGTAAGTGGTACTCAGAATCATAAAGTCACTTTGTTTGGAAAAGACCATCAAGATCATCAAGCCCAATCCTTAATCCAGCACTGCCAAATCCACCACTAAAATATGTCCCTGAGCACCACATCTATACAGCTCCAGGGATGGCAATTCAAAAGCTTCCCTGGGCAGCCTGTTCCAAGGTTTGACTACCCTTTCAGTGAAAATTTTTTTCCTAATATTCAATCTAAACTTTCCCTGGCACATTTTGAGGCTGTTTCTTCTTGTTCTATTGTTTGGTACTTAAGAAGAGAGACCAACACCCCCTTGCTACAGCCTCCTTTCAGGTAGTAGTAATGAGTAATAAGGTCTCCCCTCAGCCTCCTTTTCTTCAGACTGAACAACCTCAGTGTCATCCACTGCTGCTCATAGGACGGGTGCTCCGGGCCCTTTACCAGCTTCATTGCTCTTCTGTGGACACACTCCAGCACCTCAACCTCTGTCTTGTAGTGAGGGGCCCTAAAATTTTCAGTCACTTTCTTCCTCATCTTAGTTTGAAGATGGAAGACAAAGCTCCTGAGGGTGCATAGCAGAATGAAACACAATGAAACACTTACTGAAAGTAAAACACACATTGCTGACAAGTCTCCACAAGAATCAATTTTATATAAGCTACAGTCTGGGGACTATGCAAATAACCTTAAGATAATGCTAAAACACAATATACATATTTAACACAACAGAAAAGAGTAGGCTTAAAACAGTCATCTATTACACCCTTTAAAGTTCCTGATTAAGGGTAAATTTTTTCTGTAGGCTTCAACCTACACAAGACACTCAAAATGCTTTAAGTTTCAGGAAAGAACAGTCAACCTAAGTGAAAGGCTGGGAGATTATTCATATGAGTTGTAGTTTCCAGGTGAAGAGCATCTACATCTACATTCTCTTCTGTATTTTAATTTCTGCTATTCCAATGCACAATAGTAGGACAGCACAAAACTTGTAAGATGCAGTCATTTTGTTAAAAAGCACACCAAAAAATAAAATTGCTTCTTGTCCTACTTTTTACAAGCGATACAAAAAATGTATGCAATTTTATTGCTTATGCTCAAAGGTTAGAATTATAGGAACAAAATTCCACATAACTTCACAGAGATGATACATGAATAAACTGATGGCAGGAGGAAGAAAAGGAAGGAAATGAAGCTCAGTGCTCAGACAGAAGAACAGACAGAAGCCTTCGTCAGTCAGGATTACTCTGAAGTAGTCAATTATATATATTCTGAAAGAATAGATACTTGAGTAAGCTTTAAAAAATAAGAAATGTGACTGTCTTAACACTGAGGGGAGACTATCTGCAACTAAAGCCTAGGTACGTGACTGAAAGATACCTGCACTGCTCCCCTTTTTATCCTGTGATTGTTTCTCAGTTTTGATGAAGCTATAATTCATCACCATAGGGGAGGGGGTGAGAACACCACCACCAATGATACTCCTTTTAGGTGGTCACTTCCCACTTTTACATGTGCAGTAGCACCTACAGCAGCAGTATGGTAACAGCATCTAAGACACCTGGTGGCAGCAATGCCACAGGCTTTACCTATGCTTGAAGAGACATTCTCGGAGGCAGTCTGCTGATAACAGAAAAGACATGAGAACTGAAGCTAATGCTTTCAAGCACCAAGTTCTAGCATCATTAAACACAACTGACTTGCAACTAATCACAATGACAGTCCTTCCAGCTCTTCAGCTAGAAAAAAAAATCCTCAGGCTGGCTAAATCCTCAGGTTTCAGGGACCCCGTAACTCTTGAAAAAAATACAAGAATAAGTCAATTGCCAATACCAGGATTGCTGTAGAGCAAGCAGGCCCTATGGAATAAACTGGAAGACACAAAGACACTTATAAAGGAACTTGGGAACACTGCAGCAATAATGGGCTTACTAACTTGGTTAAACACAGAGCCATTTTGCCAAGCTCCCTCACATTGAAGAAACAGCAAAAGTAGAATTGTAAGCGTAAACACGCAACCATGACTCAAATAACAAAGTTTACAGTTTTTCACCGTGGCACTGTGGGAGTTTTCAGCAATGCCAAAGATGACTAAACTGCTACACTACCGCACCTCAATACCATGTGCAATACTAGAGGAAACGCTCACCAGAGACAGATGCAAGCATGCTGCTTAGAGACTGGGGCAGCCAACTACACCCCCAAATCCCTCTTGAAAAGTTAAACAACAGAAGACAATCTGTACAACTCAAGAAGGGCTAGAATAGTCTGTCTGGTTGACAGGCTTCTAAAGAATTCAGCCAGCATTCACTTTTCGATTTCCACTTAAAATTTCAGCAGCATGATTATGACACATCTGGCCATAACACACCTCACTTTTCCCAGGAAAATCAAACAGCAGCAAGATTGCACCACTTGTGAATCTCTGTTGGATTACTGGCTTGTTTTTCAAAGCTGTATTGTGTGGGAATATACACATTAATACAAGTATTACTACTCCTCTCCCACTCACATCAGCAAAAACAAGAAGGCAAAAATGAAGAACTGAACCAGATTCCACTTCTGCGGAAAACAATGACTACAACTAATCAGTACATTGCCTAATCCCACAATTTCCTTTGCCAAACCCACACTCTTCAGAATACAGCCATGAAAACTACAGAGCAGCTTCAAAGTAAATTAGGAGCTACAGTGATACTTTATCAAATCAATTCTTTATTCTTCTTTGCTTTCCATACAACCAGTAAGAGAAAAATTTTAAATGCTTGATATGAAACCTACAGCTTAGGCATGGCCTCCTCTGGAATCTCTCAGGTCCTCAGGAATCTGCTCTAAGAATGGCAAGCAACTGTTTAGGCTTCTATTTCTATTCTAAGGTTGCTCTAGGCAGTATTTGTTTCCTTGCACAGAAGCCTGGAAAAAAGATGGCTAAAAGATTTATTCAGCTTATTCATCCCAAGAGACTAAACATAAGGCACTGTAATCAAAATGCTGGGCTTGTCTATTTTCACTTCAAAATTGCTATTTGATCCATGAAAGATAAGGGGACAAGTTTGCTATCTGATACCACTTCACAATAAGGCTTATGCTTATTACATACAGCTTATTACAGACTTGAAGTGTTAGCTGAACTGAATTTTTGATGAGCTATTAACCAGCTGGACCATCTTGACACTTGGCTCAGATACCTCATTAAAACTTTTGATGCTCATGTCACTTCTCATTTTGCAATTAATTGATTGCTTTGTCAGTAAGAGGGAAGGTGCATACAGTCATCTGTTTAATTTTACTATGAAAATTCAGTTCTCCATTCAGGGGTTGACAATGCTGCAGGAAAAAAGCCTCCTCCACAATCCATTTGGGCTGCCTTACAGACTGTTTCATGCATTTCTACGTGACTGTTAAGAGTCCTTCTATGAGTACATACATGCCTAGAACATTAAGGTGAGCCCTTAAGTGATTTTGATAAAGCCAAATCAATTTAGAGAATCAAAACCACACTACAATTCTTTATCTTACATGCTTCACAAAGCTATTTGAGAAGGGAAAGAGTTAGCTGCATCTACTTCTCAGTATGCTGAAAAGTTGCATCTATATGCTGGTTAGAAATCCTGCAGAAGTGTCAAGACAATTCCAAAGACTTATTAAAAAATGATCAAAGTAGGATGTACACAAGAATCTGTACCTCTGACTAGCAAAAATCCCAGCATAAAGCCTGGAGGCAATAAATTTCAACTGTCTACACAAGTGTTTAGGCAGCTGTAAAATGAACTCCCATCAGCCTGCAGTACACACTATCTTCATTCAACTTTACATAAAACTCGGATACATTTATCACATATGCAGCCTGATTACACTAGAGGAGTTACTCTTCCCAGTTTTGCTCCTTCTGCAAACACATCCAAAAAAGCATTTCATTTACAAAATCGTGGATTACTATCAGTTTTGACAGGACGACATACGAAGTCTAGGACAAGTACTGGCAACCAACAGAAAATCCATACAATAATCACTAAACAATTTCTTGCCAGGCATTTCTTGTTCATAGATAGATCTCTTCCAGTGATCCCTCAGGGATTCATTGTAAGTCTCCCAAATAATTGCCAGGTGCTCTTCAAGTTCTTGCAAGACAGAAAAAATCAAAGAGTTCTTGTGTAGGAAAGGACCAAAAAGTTCCAAAACCAGCAAGTTTTACAGGGTGACAAAAATATGCACTCTAGATGAGGTCTCAGGAATCCCCTGCATAAATACCAGTATTAGTACAAGCATTTCACAAGCATAGAAGTTCTGCAACATGTTCAATGAGCAGTTTCAATTTTTTTTTTTTTAACCTCACTGCAATGATGTAGTCTTCCTGTGATCTACCAGAACGCCTGTCTTCATTTCAGGTTTCTCATAAAGGCAAGGAATAAAACATTTTCCATGCTTACCTGTCAGGTTCAGAAAGTAGGTTCTTGCACCACTTGCATGTTTTTCACAATGATGCCATATGCATTAGGGATACGTATGATTTACAACACACCATGTACCTCTTCCTTGTCAAACACCATACAAAATGTAGATCAAAGAAGCCACTCACAAAGTCAGAAATATTTCCGACAATATCAAATGTTCCACTAAAATTTTAAAAATATGTACATCAGTTTTCATAGAGCAAGGAATTTGAGAGTAGTTGGGTCAGGAGAAAGTAAACATCCAAATACTTTACAGTAGACAAGTGGTAGGATGAACAGCAAAGAATACTGGCATGATTATGTGCACTTGGCATTCAGAAACATAATTGGTCTTAAAGTTCAACTCTGAACAATTTTTAAATGAGTTAAAATATAAGAGAAAACAGTGTAATTGAAATGCAGATGAAGAAACAAGTCAGTTCCCATCATCTAAAACAACACAGGATACAATTCATAAAACACCAAGTGTTTTGTGCTGAGGCAAATCACGGTAATAATATCTGCACACCTTGGACATAAAAGGATACGTGCTGGATCAACCCACAAGACACTCTGACAACCAAAATTTAGTGTTCTAAAACAGAGGAGATCAAAGATTATTAACAGAATGATCTCCAGCATGATTCAAAGTACACAGCTAGGGAAAGGTGCTAGAGGAAGATGAATATTCAGGACTTCTTCCTTGGAATTTGGGGACTATATAGGGTAGTATCATCACTGGCAAGGCTATTCTGCATTAATCACCACAAATCATCATTTTCTGATGATTACAAATGGAAATATCCTGCAGTGCCAGAAGACCAACCACAACCTAGAACACCACAGATACTCACCACAACCTATCTATGAATCAGCTATTCAGACTGCTCTATCTTATTCAAAAAGTCTGTTTCTTATTACTTTGTGCCTTAGTCACACACTGTCTGTTCTTGGTCTGGTGCCACTTTATTTCAATTGTTTGAATAGGAACACTGAAGGAATTTCTTAAAAGACAAACTAATGCCTGAGGATGTCATGTTCCAAAGGGCCTATATTAAATGGGTCATCACAACCTGTAAACAGACTTCCCTGTTTTCAATTCGTCTCCAACTTCGTCACACTGAAAGTCTACCTGCAGTTCAAAATTAATTTTACTTGTGAACTAAGGAGCATTATCCAAAAAAAGAAGTTAAAAATATTCAAATACTCTTTCTATAGAGTGAAATATCTGATTCTGTTTCTGTTCTCATCTGCTCTTCCTATACTAAAACTATTAATAATTAACCACATTTAATATTGGAAAAAGTTTCCTTAGCCAAAATGTTATCTGAGAACATTTTTAGCACCACAGCTCCATTTGAAACACACTTATCCGTTCAGCAAGCCTGCACACACAATAAGCCATAGAAGCTGGAATTAATATAAAAGTTGTCAGAAAAGCTACAAAATTGTTCTGGTACCTTGCTTTAGTGGCAAAACCTACATTTCTGCAGGGATAGGAGTAGGTAAGTAGACTTCAGACATTCCGTATTACTGTTTAGATTCCTTGCCCTACCACGCTACTTGAAACTACATCCTAGTAAAACAATTTTAATTAAGCTAAAGACAGTATCATAAAGATAATAAATATTCAGAGCTGGTTTTAGTCTCAGCTCTACTAGAGTAATTACTGAAACAAGTACACAGGCTTACTCTTGTTGGAAAGGTCAGTTGAGAACCACCTTTCCCCACTCCAGAGACCAAGGCTACACAAAAGCCCTTTTTTACAGGCAGAGGCAGGACTCAGATCTCTTGACAGGTATCTAATATTCATCTTCAGATTAAGAGCTTTCTGTCCAGCTACCAGGCAACAGGATGTGAGAAGAAGCAGGATGAAGTCCATACAAGCAGTAGTGTGGAAGCACCTAAGAACCAGTTCTTCAGCCATCCTCCACTGCCACTCCCATATTTTCTTCAGTTACCTCAGAAACTATCCAAGTGCCAAGATAAGTTCTCCAGTCAAAATTCTAATATTTGAGTGTTTGGTATCTAGAGATATTTATGAGAACATCATTAATTCCTTCTAGAGTTTCAGAAAGCATTGTAATTTTTTCTCTTTAAGACCCTACCTCTACAATATAAATTCATTTTTCCATAGGATGGCTATGATCCAAATAGAGATGTACTTTCAATGGGCAGCTGTATGACATAGTCTCTTGGGAGCCCAATCCTAAGGCTTCTTTTGCTAGGGGATCAAAAGGTGGAAGTGTCATTAGATCATTTTAAATCCTCTGAACACAAGAAAATCCTTAAGACAGTTTTCTTGTCAACCACCATGAGGTTTTGGGCTTAGAACTTCCACTTCCTTACTTTGGGCCAAAGAGGCAGGGAGGGAAGATAAGTACTTTATTTACTCTCTGTCTTCTAATTTCTTTACCAAAACTAAGGGCCGAGCATAAGCATCTGCTGCTACAGTCTCAGAAATACTGGCTTCAGTAGCCAACAATTAATGCTGGAACAGAGTGCTAAGTTTTAAAACTCAAAAGTTATTATTAACTTCAACAGCACTGATATTAAACAGCCTTCAACTGTCAAAGAGGGACTAGAGACCAACAGGTTGTCTTAAAAGCAAGCACTGGACAGAAGAATCAGTCTCTAAGAGTTACAGTCCTATTGAAATCCTCTTCAAAGCTGTTAGCAAGCTGAAAAACTTAGGAACAAGCTTCTTTAGAATAAGCCATGCCATATCTGTCCATCAGAAACAGCCATTACCCCTTGTGATTTCACTTCCCAAGAAGTAAAATCCAGTCTGCACCGCAAACAAAGAACTGCAGTTCCCCTTGCTTGCTCTTGCACTGAGCACTTGGAGTACAGAGGCTCCTGGTTTTTTGATGCTATTTTAATCTCTCCTATGCTTCCAACACACTTGGAATTTCAGAGACACTTTCTCGTAATTTGCTATTTCAAAACACTTTCTCAAACAGAGCTGGTTCATACTTAGTCATCTTCTAATGAAGGTTCCCATAACCAATCACTTTGGCTCTACATCTGCAGAGCAAATTAATGCTCAATCCAAACCAAACCAAAATAGCCTGATTACTTTCAACATACCTAAATTGCTGACTCAGTCCCAACGACTCCATTCCAGAATTAGTCACACACATAATGCTGTAAGGTGGAAACTGAAATTTGTGCCACTATGAACTCTTCTTATCTCAACTGACTTCAGCATGTTTGTATCTAAATAAGGACTTTGCAAGATCTGTTGGCACTGACCAAACTCTGACAAAACAGGAATGTTTCTCTCCAAAATTCATGCTCTTCCCAAAAAGAGAGACAGTAAAGAACACTGAAGTCTCAAGATCACAGAAGAGATTATGGCTACAGGTACCCCAAACTGATTTTTTTAAAAATGGAGGGAACGATTTCCAGGTGATTCAAGGGTTGAATGCCTCTAGCTCTGAGCTAAATTTTCACTTCCTAGGAGGGGCAAACATTAGACATAGCACAGACCTGGCTCTTAGATAATTAAAAGGAATCCCCATATGATGTGCTAGATACTAAACACTAGAACAAAACTAAAAGCAGTCAAGTACTACTCTAATTATAGCTATGTTTAGCCTGTTTAGATTTTATCAGTTGTTTCATTTGCTTCATTTACATACATTTCTCTGGACTTTTATTTTTGTCCTCCCTCGGCACAGCCAGGACTACTATAATTTAAAAAACCCAAACACTTCTCTAACTCTGCAGTCTGTATAGCAACAGAGTCTGCTGGTGGCCCTATTTCACTCAAGCTCTGAACATCAGGAATCCAGTCTGATTCGGAAAATCCACACAGTTTTTAAAAGGCCAAACTGTAAACATACAGACTAATGTATCTTAAAATACATTAGAAAAGGATACAGATAATTGCCAAATCTGGTAACTATCTATATTCCATTCTATCCATATAATTTTCCCCTCAAGGCTTGTGGGAGAACAGATTTTGACAATTTTATTACTTTAAAATAATAAAACTATCACTTTGCAGAATCCAAATTTACTATAAAATCATTTCAGCAGTGTATTTCCATAGATGTTTTCATCACACTAACTACATACCACTACCAAAGCTAGTTCTCCATCATCTGAACACTACAGATAATAACTGCAAAGTGTGTTCCTTCAGCAAAAACAGGTTGCTGTACCATAACAGATTTTCTACTTGAAAACTAATTCCTGCTCCTCTAGAGAAAACTGTCCTTGAGAAGCAATCCACTTCTGAAGACATTACACTTCACTATCTTAAACAGATGCAACACAAACAAGCAATGTGAAGTATAATGTAATTTTCTATCTTCCGTTTCCCATGCTGGGGGTTTGACTTGCACATGCTGTACAAAAAGGAACTGTACACTTGTAAAACCTAAGGCAAAAATACACTCATTGTGACTCAAACAAACTGGTTCATACAGTGTCATATGGATGCTAACACAATTTACCAGCAGACTAAAGTTTAGGAGTTCAAAAACCCCATAATTTCCAAGTAAGTTTCATCTAGAAAATGTGACTTATTTTAGAGTTTTAGCTTCTGAAATCTATGGAAATGCTAACTGGAAATACTTCCTCAACATACCTGTCCTAACACTGCTTTTAGGGCCCTGCTTCACAACTCCAAAGTACAAAAGCTTAATGCACCAATGGATGTAACAAAGCAAGCCCTTTTCTCCGAATCATCTATTTATAATCTTGGCAGAAGCTCATTAAACAGTTAAGCTCTAGACAGAGACTTGGCTTGAAAATTTGCAGCCCAGGTGGTTAAGGTACACAGCAGTTGGGCAACTGAAAGCAGGATCTTATGGCAGGAATCAAACTTAAGTACTGCTACCTTATGTACTAGTTCCATGTGTCCTGTTAAGAATTTAAAGGAAGCAAGCTGAGATTTATGCAGACAAAGCAACTCAACCAGACAATGTTCTGGGGTTTTTTGGTGATGTTTTGCTGCTCTGTTTGGGCTTTTTTTGATTTGGGGTGGGGGTGGTTTTGGCTTTGAGTCTTAAAGCGCTAACCACAGACATTAAAAATATCTTCGAGTACCCCCTTGAACTACAAAGCTTTTTAGACAATCAGGAACAATTCCTCTAAATGCTTGAGGAGCAGGTGGTTGAACTAAAATACAGAAAATTTCCCTGTTTGGTTGTTTTTTAGTACCTGTAGTTATTGCAAATTTTTAGTTCATTTTTAATTCAGTTTCAGTCCTATGCACTGCAATCTTCACTAATCAAAGACTACAGCCTCAGCTTTATGGTCATTTTCTGCAGATAAGCTATTTTAAGTTTATGTCCATGCCTATTCTCTGTTTTAAGTGTTTGGTTTGTTTTTGGTTTTTTTTTTTCCTGTCATGTACTTAGCACTCAAGGTTTTTTTTCTTAATGGCACTTTGTATCACATTATGCTCAGCAGGCCATGCAACAGATTGCATTTTGCAAATAGCCAATGGCCATTGGCAGACTTCCACACCCCCCCCTTTCTCAATATTATTGAAATAAATCAAGGCTTATTTGCACATGGATGGCAGCAATAACCCTTTGAAACCTACGAAGTCAAGTTCACCCCCTTAATTATCAGTGTCAAGTAGATTTATTGTGAATCTCATTCCACTTGATTCATGGTTAGCAATGATCACATCAGGTGTCTCAGCTTTTTGCTGAGAGACAGACTGAGGATTACCACCTGGCCAAAAAAACATGGGTAATAGTCTGGATAAATGTTCTTATCTAATGAAAATACAAAAGGAAAGGAGATAATTAATAACATTTCAGAGCCATCCTTTTAGCTGCTTTAGGAAAAGCATTGGTCAAATCCAGCATTAGCAGCTGAAGAATTATCATCAGTATAAGAGGACTTCTGCAACACTCTAGAAAAATAATTATAACTTCACCTGAAAAAGGAATTTGCCTCTAAGTGAATCAACATTATTCCTCCTCCTTTCAGCAAGTCAGAATTCTTCTACCAGTTTTAGAGTTCAAATTTATTTTGAGTAATGCTTACAGCTCTCCAAACTAACAATTTGGTCACCAACTTGTGATCCCAGTGACTCCCAATAAACTCACAGCTGTTGGGCTGAGTATTTATACATGAAACAACTGACGTATTTCCATCTGGTCTCCATGACAAGAGGATGACTATATAGTATGGCAAATCACTACTACTTCCAAACAAAACTCAGGGAAGAGGAAAGGGAAACTGCTGAGTTGGACTGCCCTTGACCCATGACAAACAGACAACTCAGCTGTCACTTATGTTTTGGTCATTTGAGAAGCAACCAAAAGTATACCTGAAACGAGAAACCCCATTCAGCTGAAGCTCAATCTAGTCCATGGATTATTTTTTTTTCTTCCTGGAAAGAAATCTGGCTTGAGAAGGGGGAAGGGAGAAGGCAACGGTATAAGCAAATTCCCAAGAGAATCGTAAGCACATTTCCACGGATAGGATTGATTTACCAGCTGGAAAAATCTAAGTTTGGAAGAAGCCAGCTTCAGCAGTCAAAATTTAGATGCAGGTTTTAACCATGCTCATTATACTTTCACATAGGGTAACAGAACTCAGACAGAGATACAAAATCTGCTTCATTCCAGAGTGCAAGAGGGAGGAGGAAAAAAAAAAAAATCCTTGTTTTGCCAAATGGTTTATACAGGGACCACAGGAAGATTGAGGAAGGCCAAAGTTAGCAAATAAAGCAAAAAAGCAGCACTGGCAATGACTGATACATGTTTTGTTGGGGAGGAGGAATTAGAATACTTCCTGAACAGGTAAGAAACAAGAACAATTACCATTCCCACACAGGAACAAGAGAAACAAAAGATACCATTTCCCTGCATATTATTGCCAGAGAAGATAAGGACAGAAGTCAAAGGGAAAGTGGAAAATATTTTCTACATCATCAACCAACTCATTCTTTCCATCCTAAATTCCAGTGCCAACTTCCTCAGCTTTCATATTCCTCTTAAGTGATAAAATATATTTAAAACATCACTATGCTCACAGCTTGCTGCTTTTTAACTGTACTCATCCACACCAACTTAGTTAGCATTCCTACAAGCTAAGTCATAACCTGGTATTAATCAGTAATTTTAGATTGAGTAGTTGTGTTCCTTCAAATTTTACAAGTTTACCCAAACCACGTGGTTTGTTGCAAAAAGTTACCAAGATTAGAAGTTGAGCAACATATGGTCTTGGATGTGAAACAACAGTAAAATCACAAAAGCATACTTTAGAAATACAGTATTATCTTATGAGCTGCCACATTGGAAGCCACATCTGTTTTCTGACAGAGGTCAAACCACTGAAGAACCGTAGTGAAGCAAACCTTCAGTTAAACAACTCAGAAAACCAACCAGCAATCTGCCATAACAGTAAATAACAGAGGCTGCCACAAAAAGAATTTTGGGAATTAGATTGCTGATGTTGAAAGCACAACTAGCTGCTTTACCACAGCTAATCTAGGCTTAATCCCTTTGGTTAGCCTGACCTAATCTAAAGCTACTTAAACTTTCTACACAAAACTGAGCCATTTCTGTGCTTCACCTTTCAAAATAATTATTATTTGCACTAGTATGTGAAAAAAGGACTACCAGATTTATTGCAGATTCTTCTGAATCAGTTCATCAGCCATCTCCAATTGAAATCTCTACCACTTACATGATTTAGAGTCTAATTATGTATTGTCACAGATGCCAAGGAGTAATGGGATTTTACAGTGTGGGTTTATCATGCAGAAACCATTTCTAGCATAGGTACATTAGGAGTTTTCCCAATATCTCCATATTTGGGGCAGCAATGCACTGCAGTTTCTCACTCTCGTTCAACTCAACATTTTAGAGCTCTTTATCTAGAAAACAGACCCAGAAAACTTCCTGGAAAGCTAGTCCTCTACTACCAGCTAGGCCACAGATGCTGGTTTGGGATTGGTGTCTCTCTAATCCAAAAAAAAAAAGCAAAAAAGCAAAAAAACAACCAAACTCTAAACATCTAAATTATGGTCATAGAATTTTTTGACACAAATGTGCTGGCTCACAATCTACTACAAAATACTTAAAAAATAATAAAATAAATCAAATTATATAGCAACAAAATGTTCATCATTCCTGAGTGCTGACTTTCTACAGCTGAAAGACTGAATAAATACATACAATGACTTTACATGTTTATGTAAGTTACACAAATATTTAATCCACACATCTAAAAAAAAAAAAGAGAGAAACTGTTATGTCACTATTTGGTACCTTATTCAATAAGATATCACTAAACTAAGAACAGAAACGGAGGTAATTTTGACAAAAAGGAGTAAAGAAATGCACAGACTTTACAAGTAGTGTTATATCATCATTGCTTTCAAGAGCTAGCCCTTAAATAGCATTGTTTTAAACTTGCCTGGTCCTAAAACTTCAATAATTCATGACACTTGGATCCTAAGAAACAAGGAGTTTTGCTGTTTTGCACCTTTGTCTTGTAAATGCCCTTTCAACTCTCAAAGTTCATTAGAAGAAATCATTTAAGTCAAAAGCAGTGACAGATTTAAGATTCTCCAACACCAATAAATCAAACCTCAATTCTGCCTGCTTCTCTGGGACTCGCTCAAATAGAGAAGTAAGATTTCACACTTGATAGGAAAATGACTTTTTTGAACTCTAGTCTCAACAGACCTATTCTTCCTATTCAAAGTGCTATCATACACAATTAGTCATGTGCAGTTGCACTTCTAGGCTCTAACTTGTGCTATAATACTGTTGTGGCACTTTTTAAAATTTCCTTTTACCCTCCTTATACGTACACAGTTCCACAACAATCCCTAAATTCTATTTGATGTGTCTATGTAAACATTTTGGAAACTCTGAGGACACCAACTATAAGAAAAATCACCAGCCTCTCATAAAAGCAAAAAAAGAAGTCAACAGGTTTTGAAGACAATTATTAGTCCGACCTGACTGCAGCAAGTTTTGCTTTAGAGGCATACTACCTGAATAAATTAAGCAGCTCATTGGGGCGAAATTGTTTTTTTATTACTAACACCCAGATAAAAGGGACAGATTACAGACTATAGGGCCCTTCTTAAATAAGTGCATTACAATCTAAAGGAATGGGAAAGAATTGTACTCCTACCTAGGCAGAAATAATGTAGTCACTAAACACTTATTACATACTTATATTTGTTCTGTACATGAAACTTACTTCAAGCACAAATGAAACTGAAATATTTTCACGTTCTGCAAACACATGACTACAGCTTCAAAGGCCAAAATGCATGCTTTCCCAGATGAAGCTTGAGTATTAAAGACAGCTTTCTATGACAGATCCTCAGGTACAGACCATAGGCAGCAACCTCTTCAATTTATTTCTTGTTGTTCCTGAGGGAAGTACGGAGCCTCTTAGATAAATTCAGACTTGTATAATAAGATCAGTAAAGGAAATCATTCCATCACCTGAATTGGCTCACAGATGCCATCAAGAGGTAAAAAAGAATTCAAATTCAAGTGCCCTGTGTAATTCCACCCCCCAGGTACAGATAACCTGAAATGCATCCTGCTTTAGCCTGCAGAAAAAAAGCTCGGGCTGCATGTAAAGGAAGTAGAGAAAACCACAGGGAAAAAAAAAATTAAAAAAAAAATTCTAAATCTACAATTCAAGTTTTATTTTTGTATCAGACTTTTCTGCAGTTCCTATTTTCAGCAAACTGTTCCTGGCAAACTTAACACCTCACTAAGCCCCAAATCACAACAAAAAATGAGCCATTATATATGCTGTCAATCTCTACTTGTCTACATCCAAAAAAAAAACCAAAAAAAACCAACCAAACAAATTCATACAGTATTTCTTACTTTGTCTGAATGGACTGTTTCTTGAACTCTCCAATTCCAGTTTCGTCTCTATTATCAAATCCAAGTCCAAATGAGCTATAGCAAACAGTGCACATTATGATAGCATCTTGCATTTTTATACAGATACACAAATGAAATTTCACAAATGAAAGCAAAACATTGATCAAGAGGGAAAAAAAGAATAGTTTTGTGTTGGAAATAGCTGTGAGAATAAAAGTCTCACTCAAAAGAAGCAGATTTGAAAACAGACATGGTAACATTTTGCAACATTTAAGTAAAACCTGCTAACAGTTCAGAAATTGACATTAACAGATGCATATTACGTAAGTGTACACAGATTTCCAGATCCTTAAGATAATCAGTCTGGATTGCTGAAGCTTTTAATAGCAATATTTGAGGGTTATTGTTTATATGCCATTAGCCTTTACCAGCATAGAAGCAGTCAAAATAACGTTCAGATTGGGGTCAAACTTGTCAGTAACAGTCAGCAAAGCAGAAACAAGTCACAAGGTCACTCAGAGAGAAGTATCCAAGGAAAACTGGGTAACATCAACAGTTGGATACTCAAACTATCATGAAACTATGTAACTGGGCAAAAACCGATAAAAAACACGTAATTGTGAGCATCACCTTTGTACTATATTCCACTTAGCTCTGCATTCTTACACAGTTACTACCCAATTACAAAGAGATGAGTACTCCTATTTTCAAATTCTTCCAAATGGCAGTAATAAACTCTCAATCACTTACATAGTCTTTTTTCCATTTGCAGTTTTTTTGCTTTATGGTGCCAGCACCAAATTTCTTGCAATTTTCTTGAAATTAAATTAGGAATGGCTAAAACCATCCAGATGAGAAAGATGATCTAGAACACTTACACAGAAACAACAAATCCTGTCTGTCTAATAAAGCTTATTTTCCACACCATCTGCTGTCCTGAAGCAGAAAAATAGCTGCTCAGTGAATAGCTATCAAAAGTTTCTATCAATGACTATTAGCAGAGGTGAGAGGATCCAGAACATTCTGAACTATGGCTCAAAATATAGCATCCACATCCCATGCCAGAGCTGCCAAAACGTCCTCTTTGTTTTAATCTTACCTGTAACACTCTGAAAGGAGTCTTGCTAACTACTCACAGACTGTAAGACTTGAAAAGCACCAGAGCAATCTTTCATTGTTACACCACAAGTGTCAAGCCACTTACAAGCCACTCTTTTTACACAATTTCTAAGCTAAGAATGCAGGTAGCAATCCCAAAGATCCTGCTTAGATCCAAAATGATAAATCCAAGCTTAGTAAATTTGCCTCCCTGATTGATTTAGAATGAGTTAACCCTGTAAAAACTGCTTACTGCTTTATGTACATATTAATATTTTTAAAACTTTCAGAATTAAAAAAAAAAACAAAACACAAAACCTACACAAACCCATTTTTAGAAAGCTGCAGTTTCCTCCACTGAAAAATAAACTAAGATCATGTTTAGTTGCCTGTGAGCCATGCAAAGTAACATACAGTGCTGCTAGGAGTTACCCAGACAAACCTGAAAGTGGTTAGAATAATCTGGGTGTATGCAATGCACTTGTCAGCACCAGGTGAGAAGTTCAGAATACATCTGAGAATTTAAGTTGAATTCTTCAGATCACTGTATTCCATCTCAGTTAATTCACTCAGGCTTACTAGATAAAAAAAGACAACTTGGCAATGTCTGTGATCATCTTGTTTCAACAATCTCAGGTTTAGAGGATAGACACATAAACCAGAACATCATTAACACAAAGTTTACCCTTTTCTGCACGAAGCTAAGAAGTAATCTTCAAGTTGTGCCCATAAAGCAAGAAGTGAGCAAGCTCCCTTTCTCAAAGATGACCTCAAGTAAGTCACAGATTCAATCCTAGTCACCTCATTACTTGAGGTTATTCCCAAGGGAAATAATGAGTTCAACCAAAACTACACATTGAAGAAGTGCTGGTATGAAAATTCCTAAACATGTTTAGAAAATTGGAAGTAAGGTAAGAAAAAAAGGATACCTGAAGTATCTTAACTGGTTTTTTTATGTTTCCAGTCAAGCTTCAATACATAGCCAAAATCATTTTTAAGGTCAGCTAGAAGTAGTCCAGGAGACTGTAAGTAACTCCCACAAAAATATGCATGAAGCCAGTATAAAAAGTTAATGTCATGGCCAAGTTAAAAACCATAGAACCATTACCTGAAGCTTTGAAAGTCAAAAACAGTAACCTTCTACCATCTGTTATTAAAAAAAAAAACAGAAAAACATTCCCCTTGCCAAGAGAAAGTCTTGCACCCAGCTGTAGTAGCTCTGCAAGCTTGCATTCTATTTATTCTTTTTCTTATAGCTCAAATGTTACATCTATTATGTCTACATTCCATTTTTTATAAATTAATAACTCTCAAGACTAAGACAAATTTGAAAATGTGAACTTAAAGACTGAAACGGAAAATACTCAAACACACAACTTTTATTTCAAACACACAACTTTTATTTCAAACACACAACTTTTATTTCAAACACACAACTTTTATTTCAAACACACAACTTTTATTTCAAACACACAACTTTTATTTCAAACACACAACTTTTATTTCAAACACACAACTTTTATTTCAAACACACAACTTTTATTTCAAACACACAACTTTTATTTCAAACACACAACTTTTATTTCAACTCAACCACTACTTGGAAGAGTTAAGTAGTGATCTAAAAAAAATTTTTAAATAAAAATTTTTTTTAAATTGCTAGTCTTTACAGGAGGAAGCAAGAGTTTCTGAAGTGATGCATGACAGGAAGCATTAAGGCTGCCACTGCACAGCACAACATAGGATGGAGAACGTAGGTGACAGTTGGAGCTTTGCTGTTTTACAAGCTGCTGGTATGAAGCAACAACAAAAACCCAACAAAATAAGAAAGAACATGTGGCCTGGAGGGATGTTGCTAACCAAAAGGCACTGAATCCACACTGCACTAGGCACTGCATCCATGGAGACTACCACAGATCTATTACTGCTTGTTTTATTTATTACTCTGCTAGACAGTCCTCAAAGGACTCTGTACAGGGTATCTCCAGGGAGTTTTTATCAGGTGGAGGCTTTTCTTCCCCCTCCCCATCAAAGAAAGAGTACAGTCTTTGTACTTTTCCGTGGACTGCAAAAGTTCAATTATGGAGTTAAGAGTTTATTTTAAAACACAACAACCCCAAACAAATCTCATTTAAGAGATTTACTTTTGCAGCTCTCAAACCTACTCAAACTGACAAATAACTTATTTATTTCCAGAAGCAATGCTGCATTTTCAGAATGTACTTATCTGATTATATTTATTGCCTCACAACCAGTCAGTTACAAATTGAACCACAGCCATCTCCAAAAGATACCCCTTTGAGGTAAGATTATTCTCCTAAGCAGAGATCTCCCAACAGCTGCAGCTCCACAATGTGCTTTAGAGATCCCTTCTCTCTTTCAGGGTCACCTTTGTAAAGTCTGAGGAAGCCCAACTACTCTTTATACTTGTGCAGGTAATTAGTCTGGCTCCTTTCACACATCATTTATCAAGTTGTCAATTTTATCAATTACAGCAAAAACACTCAGAAATATGTCCAATTTTTGTTCATTAGCCAAAGAAGGAATTTACACATCTGATACATGAAGCCTGTGAGCACCAGTAACTTGTTCTACCCTACATGGAAAACCAATGAAAGATCTAGGCTTCACTGCACAAAATTTCAAGCTCCCCAAGCGTGCACGCTTGAAAACAACTGAAAATCCAGTGTAACCTGTGTTATAAATAGATTATACACTTACAGTTTTACAGCTTTTTTGCTTTCAATATTTTGGAATTTGAAGAACTGAAAACAGGAAAAAAAAGCTAGTAAGGACAGAACCAGAGTCACAGAAATTGTCAGATACATTTGTAAATCTACATTTGTGACAATTATGCCTCTGACCCATATGTAGTCATGACTGGGAGGGCCACAGCTGCTGCTACAGTGGCTGTAGCCACATACAGTTATTCTTAGACTAGTAGAGTTATTTGAAAATATGATGTGAAGTACAGGGTAGGCATGGGAGTCACCATACTGCATTAGACCAGCTTGATGTGTTTCAGTAGTTTTATAAAATATATTTTGAAGTATTCAGAATCAAACTACAGATAGAATCTTCAAAGAATATCTATTCTTTGAGGACATTGACTATTCCGTCAGAACTAGCACAATGTGATCTAGTTCCACACTACTCAGCCTCCTCTCACTGCACAAAGGCTTTGATCTCTCTTTCCATTTTGCTTTAATGTAGCTATAAAATTGTGCATCAGAGCTAGCATCTTTGCAGCCTAATGAGCAATATGCAACCAGCTTGAAAAAAAAAAAAAAAAAAAGAGACTACAGGATACCACAGTTGTGTTACGAGACCTTTTTTGGTTCTCAGACTTGAATGTGCAGCTTCTGAAATGTTCTCAGCTCAGCCAGTCCAGAAAGCAGGGATTTTTAAGAATTATACTTTGACTTCAGTAAGCTGCTATTTACCATGGTGAGCCAGTCTATACTCCACAGTATAGAAAGTCCCTTCCACTGTTGTCTGCTGACCTAAAAATCAGTACTAAACAGAGCTTTAAGTCCAAGAGGTATAGCTGAATCTGAAATGTCAATAGAAGCCATATATCAAAGCCAAACAATTTCCTGTATTGTGACTTTTAAGTCAGGCTTCATATATTGTTACACTCAGAAATTCTGGCATATGGTCCACATTGAGTTACATTATTTGTTGTAAGCTGCTTTTTTCAGTGCTGCCAACTATGTAAAGAAAAAAGCATTTCTAAGCTGGGGTATTTGTACACTACACTTGGTCCACAGTTAACAGAACTGCATTTTTGTAAATGACCCTAGTTCATTATTCAGAAGACTTAAAAGTAAAGGTAACCAAATTCTCATATAGAGTCACCCTCAAACCAGTAACGAGTAAGCATCCCCTCCTTGCACTACTTCCACCTCTAAAACTCATTTCTCACCCCCAAAAGCTCTCTCATATGGAAGACAGGCCTCAACATTCTTCCACCCTTCAGCTGCTCACACATTAAGCACAATAACCTAACACTGCATTCATCCCAGCGTAAGAATGACAAAGTGACCTATCAGCAAGAAGATGCATTCATGAACTATAGCTGCTGACTGACCAACCTACCCTTTTTGCCAAAGAAATATGAAGGACAAGAGTGATACAGAACATACCAGACAAGTGGTACAGTTCTCCAATGTATGCATTTTACCAGAAATGCATTTTCAACTAATGTAAGTATCTTTCAAGTAAGTTACTAAATTGCACTTCCTTTAAGAGAAGACATTGTCAAAGAAGCAAGGCTTCAAATGCCCAAGAATACAGAGTTCAAAAGAGAGACCAATTTAACTTCCATATCAAGTGCACTTTTCAAATACAAGTTTTTAATTTGAATTACAGAACACAGAGCAGTAATTCTAAACACTATTCTGTAGTCCAGCAAGTCACTGCACCACCCTGTATTGTTCTGTAAACCAGAAGTTAAATTACAATCTTGATTTTGAACCAACTCAAGTTGAAACAGGGAATCAGAGGATGACATATTACCCCCAATATTTGGCTTTTATAGTCAGCTCTGTGACTTTTTCTACCTTTAGCACAAGCTTATTACTTCACATAGATAAAATTAACACAACAGGAAAATGAATCACATTTTAGCCACAATGTTATCTGAACTGTACAGAGGTGACAAAAGAGTCAGAAATGTGACTTGAAAAGACTAACCAGTTACATGATTGTACAGGAATAGTTATTTTAAATTAAAACAGTAAACAGCAGCAATAACAACTTTTGCCAACTTCTACCTAAAGAAAAGCAGTAGCCCTAACTCCTACTACACTCAATTTATGAGATGCACAAAAGACAACAGTAGGAGGCACACTTGACTAAGAATAACTAGAGTTGAGAGTAATATATACAGTAGGAATAAACCTATTTGAAGGCTAACACAACACAAAATTTCCTTTCAGTAAGAAAAGCTGTGCACTGGCCCTATGTAGTTGCTGACGAGTTCTTCGCAGCTCCACTATGCTCACAGCAGAGCAAGTATTTCACATTTAAATACCCGCATCCAATATTTACACCAGATTCAGTTACAATTTACTTCAGTCACACATTTGTTATGACTTTGCTACACATCTGTTAGCAACCTTGACATATTCACTTCCTTCAAATCCTCCCATTCGTCCACAGCTCAAGAAAAACTAGAGTCTTGGCCAAGGCCTCCCTTGCTGAAGACACTAAGAACACCATTAGGCCACCCACAGGGGAAAGAGCTGAAATCCAGTTTTCTCCGCAGGTTCAGTAGGTCAAGCATAAGAGCACTACAATGTAGTTTGAGTGCTTTCTTAAGGATATGGAGCAATATTCTTCAGAGTACCAGCAGCAACTTGGGAGCCCAAGCTGCATTTGACAAGGAGCACACCATCTCCCTTTAAAAGAAAGCATATTGATATTTGCAGATTCCACACTTTACCATTAGAGAGCACATACATCAAAATTAGGTATAGCTGCATTATTCAGCATTAAACAGTCATTCAACCAGAGACCAAAGTATCCTGTGCTGCCCATGATTCACAGGATTCCTACTACAGAATTTGCTCCTGTAGTTAAACACCTTTAAATGAGCTGAAAGCAGCTGTCATCTTGCTTCCTTTCAAGCACCAGAGATTTTAAACCAACCAAAGCATTCAAGATATGTTAGAAAAGCCTTAAAAGAACATACACCCATACCCTGCAGAAGTGCAAACTGTTCTCACCTTATTCTATTACATGTCTTGCAACCAAGAACTGTGATACACCTTGGTCAACTTTGGACAAGCCTGAAGAGTTGCAACAGCTTAGCATGCATAACCATGCAGCTCTACAGCACCACTCTTTAGAAGACTTCAGGACAGTTAGGACACCTAGGATGCTCATGCTTGCCAGCATGAACATAGACAAGAAAAGTTCTTCTATTGCTAAGGAAAGCTATTTTATTTAGCTTTACTGTATTATGTGTAATTATTTTTAGAGAAATGGGAATTATTTATTTTCCCTTCCATACTAAATTACACCAGCTGCAACTAACTGATAGTTACTTCTAAGGTTCACCAATCCTCAAATTCTGGAATTCCAATGATATCTAAGCCTCAGTACATCTTTGTGAATCCAAATTGCATTTTGATACATGTAACGCATAATTATCATTAACCTGTCAACAATTGTATTTTCCTAGATAAAGAAGAGGATGTACCCATTATATCAAAAAATACCAACTTCCTCCTTTATTTTCTAAATGCAAATAACAAAACAGGACAATCCTAAAATATTAACTGTAGAGTCTAGCTCCTTTAGCAATTACTTTTAACAGCTATAAAGATTAGATACATGTTTTAAACTTGCCATTTTGTATGAAGTCTCCTAAAGAGAAAAAAGCTACAGCCTTCAGAATAATTTAAACCATGAGATATTTCTGAATGTAGTTAATCTCCAAACAAAACATCAAGTATTTCCCCCTTACAAGCTTTTTTCACTCATACTTTTTGCAGTCTGTCATTTTAAATACTACTCATTAAATTCTTCAATCAATTGAAAGCTCAGCAACATGTCCTTTACCAACAAGCTTCTTTAATAAATTACTTCAATGAAGTAATTACTTAAGACAGTTTGTCCACATGGTACTGATTATGATTATGACACTTCAACAGAAGCAATACTAGCAAAACGTGACTGATGCCAAGCTGACAACAGTTTCTGATCAGTAAGCGAAGAGTGAAGATTAAAACAGATTTCAGGGGTTAAGGGAACTCCAAAAGTGCAAATACTAAAATTTCAAATAAAATTAGTATAAATTTGGGTGAATTATTAGTCACCTCTCAGTTTAAACTGCACAAGAAAAGCTTAAGCAGTGCCCAACACAGATTATTTTGCTTTTTAATTTATAATTAATGCTCAACTGCATACTTGAGCCACAGCAAGTACAAAAGTAGCATGGAGGAGGGGAGAATGCAGAATGCTTAGGGATCACAAAGAAAATTGGAAGCTTACTTCCAGTAAAGTAAGTGGAGAATAATGGTAATAACATAATCAACCAAAATCCTGGTAAAATGCTTAAGCAATCATCCAAAAGCAAATATGAATACAAATTGAGAGATCTCTTCATAAATTCTCTCAGTTTGACTGGAAAATTGCTTTTGAAGGGAAGAAAGTTTTGGTACAGTCACTGCAATCAATCATTTGTGACCAGCCAACTGCTTAAAAACCCCTCAAAGACTTCTGGAATTTTGATCCAATGCTCTTTTGTCTGCCCTAAATTGGATGGGAACACAGAAAATAATAAAGCCATGCTACATGAATTTCTCTATAGACTGCACCAAAACCCAACTCTAAAAAGCAAGTGCTATCATTTTAATTTAATGCTGAGGCTCTGAAAACAAAGTAGTACACCAGGTGTTTGTTCCTGGTATTCCAAGATCTTCCCACTTCTTTCAAGGCTGTTACACAGCAACCTGCGTCTTGGTTATACAAGCTCTGACTCGTGTGGAACTAAGGGTGTATAGACTGGGCTGCTATGGAACTATGGCCCTGCTCAGGCCAGAACTTGGTAGAAGAGTAGTGTCTCAATCCAGATTAATTTCCCAGTCATCTGGAAACATTAAACTTCAGAGTTTTTTTTTTCTTTTAAAGCTTCAGAAAGGTGACAATTACTTCCTTCCTTTCCCCATGCTGGTATCAAGTGTGAACTCTAGAACTTAGAATGGAAAAAAAATGGTTTTGAAAACCTAAACCATGTGATGCACTACATTACTTTGTGTACATTCTAGAGTTACCTCCTGTAAGAATCTACTGCCACATATGAAATGTCTAAAATTAGCGTTTTAGTATTTTTTCTGATAAGTAAACACGTTTTTAAAAATTGATGCTAGCTCAAGTTGACAATCATTTAGACATCTTCCCTCAGCCTCCCAGATGCTGCATACAAGTATTTTCACAACCCTCCAAACTACCTTTTTGCCTTTTGGAGGTGTAAAATATAAGATACTAAGGAACAGACCTGTAGTACATTTTCTGGTGGTAAAGCTACAAAAGTCTTCAAAGACAGTATTTAGAAGAATTAAAAGGCAAACTGACTCCAAGAAAAAGCTACACCTTTCTTCCCAAGGAGTGTGCCTCAGGTGAGTTCTGCAGTTTCCTGAATAAAATAGACCTCAAGTCAATGGAGTTTACCTCCTCCTAGTACACAGACTAGCACCTGGGAGAGTGACTGTGCTTTGGTAATTCACAAATTTTTATTTATTTTACCTGCAGCTCGCACCAGGCAACTTCCACTGTGGTATCTGTATCCAGTCCTTTATAGACAGTTTTGAAAGAGCCTCTGCCAATCTCGATGTCAAACTTCAGGAAGCGACCATCCGGGGAGATGCCCACTGCCTTGGTCTCAAGCTCTTCGATGTCTTCCTGCTGTGCTGCTCTCCGCTCCTCAAATTCACGGCTGGCAGCTGAGGCGCTGCCAGCGGCACTGGTGGGGGGCAGCGCCGTTGCCTCGTCCTCCTCCTCCTTGGGCAGCAGCGGGGCGGCATCCTTTGAGGCGGAGGGCTCCTGAGCGGACTGTCCATCGAGGGGAAGCTGGGCAGGCGGAGGTTGCTGCTGCAGCAGAGAGGGGGCCTGGGTGGCGCTGACAGCGGTGCAAGAGGTCCGGCTGACACACTCGGGAGGAGAGACCAAGGGAGCAGCGCTTCCACCCGAGACAGGGGCCGAGGACGCGGCGGGCTGCAAACTGGGTAGCTCCAAGGCCGTAGCGTTGGAGTCGCAGATCACGCTACGGCGGAAGAAGCGGTGCTCGGTGGCTGCCGCCCCTCGGCTGTCCTTGTCCATGGTGTGGCGGCGGCGTCGGTACTCCTCGCTACGGCCTCCGCTCCCTGCTCCGCAGCCAGCTCCGCCGGCCCCGGAGGCTCCGTGGTCGGCAGCGGCGGCGGCTCCCAGTTTCTCCCCGATGGAGCTGTCCGAGCTGGAACCGTTCTTGGGGGGCGGCGGCGGCGGCGGAGCCAGGAAGCGAGGCGCTGGGGTGCCGCTGTCTGCGGCGCCCCCCGACATCGTGCCCCGGGGGAGCGCTGCAAGGGCGAGGCGGCGGCGGGGGGAGGCGAGGGAAGGGGCCGGTCACTGAGCGGGGAGCGCGCCTGTCCGCGGCTGCCGTTGCAGCTGCAACAGAGGGTCCCAAGGGCTCCTTACGGCGGAGCTGGGAGGCGGCTGCTGGGGAGGCTGGGCCGGCGGGGTGGGCCCCCGGTCAGTGTCTGCATCCATCCTGCAGCGGGGAGTCGGGCAGCGGGGCCGACATGGAGCACCAGGAGCGGAGACGGGGCACGGGGAGGGGGGCGGCGGGAGGAGGAAAAGCCCAAGCACCGGGCCCGCAGAGGGAGGGAGGGAGGAGCCCCGGGGGCAGGCCCCCGACGGGGGGAGAAGCCGGTGCCTCGCCCAGCTGCTCTGAGGCGAGGGGAGCGCGCTGCAATTATTCCCCGGCGATGAAGAGAAAGCGGGGCTGGTCCGGGTGCCCCCGGAGCGAGGGCCGGAGGGAAGGGGAGGGGAAGGGGCCGGGAGACGAGGCAGGGAGAGGGGGGCAGGCCCCGCACGCCCGCCGCGAAGGAAGCTGCCGCGCTCAGTCACTCGCACCGGGCGGGGGAGGCCTGGGCAGGCCCAGCGCACTCACCCCGGCGAGGGGCAGGGAAAGGGTCCCCGGGGGGGCTCAGCCCCGCCTCTCCGGGGCGCCCATGGCGGCCGCGGCCTCCACCTCCCGGCAGGCAGTCACCGCCCGCGCGCAGCCGGGCCGCGCTCCCTCCAACAGCAGCAACTGCAGCGGCCGCCGCCGCCTCGCACAGAGCCGGAAACCCTCCTCTTGCCCCCCGCCCGCGGCTTGCAGGCTCTCCTCACCGGGGGCCGCCCGCCGCCGCCGCTGCCGCCGCCACTGGTAAGCCGAGTCCGGGTGGCGCCCCGCTCCGCGGCAGGGAGGAAGGAGCGGGAGCCGCCGCGGCCGCCCCGGGGACGTCTCCGCGCTAAATGGCGACGGGAGCCCGAAACCGACACACAGGAGAGAGGAGGGGGGGGTCAGGGGGGGGGGCGGGGAGGGACAGCGCCGCCGGCCACGCCCCCTTCCGCGCCCGCCTTGCGCACGCGCGCCCGCCCCGGGGAAGCGGCTCGCGCCCTCCTGCCCCGCCGCGGCCTCGGAGAGGTGGCAGCTCCCGTCCTGCACCGCGCTCGCGGAGCGTCATGGGAGTTGTAGTTCTCGCCCGTGGAGGTGCGCATGCCCGGGCCCGGCCGAGGATGGGGCTGCCCGTGGCTTTCCCTGCCCCTGCCTCGTGAAGAAGGAGGCTCTGGGTGCACCCAGGACCGGGAGGGGATGGCGGGGCTGTGAAGTGTTGGGAAGAGAGGCTGCACGCTATATCCTCCTCTTGCCAAACCGGGGAATGCGGCCGCCCCCTCCTGCGCCTGCCCGGTCCACGGGGCCTGCCTCGGTGGGAGTCGGCGGCCGAGGCGGGCCGGGTCGGGCCGCAGGAGGTTCCAAAGGTGTCAAAGCTGCTCTGGTTGCTTGTTTCTTCAAGCCATGTTTTATATCTATTTAATAGATTAAATACTTAATGTCTTAAAACAGCCGTAGCGATTCTTTACAACTGTGGGCAACAGTAACTCATGCACAGGAGGGCTGCACGAGCAAGTGAGAGTTTGGGGTTTTCCTCAGTTTAGGTCATTTGCAGAGGCATTAATTGACCAGGCAACCTAAAATGCAAAAAACTGCCGTGTATTCTTCATTATTTATTTAAAGAACTGGGATTTGCAGTCTGCCCTGAAAATGATGGTTATCCCGTGGCCGTTCCAGTGGCTGCTGCACTGGAATCAGCCCAAGGAGCAGCAAGAGCCCCTGCCAACACACAAATCAGGAACTGTCAGGTTAACACAGCAGTGCCACACACACGAGTCATCTAATTTATTTATATCATGTTCCTCTTTTGTATCAATAGACCAAAACCAAGCACTTTCCTTCTTACAAGAGCATTCTTTTGAAGTCAACAGGAAGGTACTGAAGAAGGAGTGAATGACTTGGTACTACAGCTTTCAGCCAACTGCAAATCAAAAGCTGGGTTAAGATTAAAAAAAAAAAAAAAAATTAGGAAAATGTGAATGAAATGTTTCCAGAACATACTGACATTTCAAATATTTAAAAGTTACTTTCAAAACAACAGTTTAGAGGAAGTTGTGTGATGCTGATGGGAAGCCTTATGTCCTTCTGCAGAACATAACATAAATGGCCCTCTCAGCCTCCAGCCACAAAATAACAACCTGAGAAGTTCTTCATGTATAAAATTTAATACCAAGCAGTAATTGGAATGTCTTTGCTTTCTGCGTGTCTTCCACTTTTCTTTGTAACATCCAAAATGATGGCACAGTCTTCACAAAGGGGGCAAAAGGTACTTTATTGTACAGCATTTCAGTAACAACTTCTGCACAGCTTAAGACAACTATAGCTTGCCTTCACTGAAAAAGTTCAGTATTACTATTTAAAAGTTTACTTAAAATATAATTTTAAAAATAAACTTTTATATAAAAGTTTATTATTATCATTATGAGTTTATTAGTATTAGTGTGCCACTTGAACTGCACTGGCACAAGAGTGGACACGCTCCAAAACAATGTTAAGCTGACTAGAGTTATTTCACTAGCAGCAAGGAGTGACTGGATTGAACCTGATTAACTCACGACTCAATATGCCACATCCCTGATGAACTGCCAGGAGCAGCAGCACCAGCAATTGGCCATCAGCATCTCTACTCCCAAGCAGCATTCAGCGTCACTCAACACTTAGCTACAGGTAGTTGTGCACCTCAGTAGATGCCAGAATGAAGCTTCATTTGTAGTATCAGCGTACAGGTGTATCCATGCTGGCTTTATACAGGTAAGGATAGTAGGACACAGTAGCAGAGATCCAGCAGGGGCTGTCATCCAAGGTCCCATTACCATTAAAAAAGTGATCTGCTTTCTTCCACTGCCTGCTGTATTCTTACTAACCCTTTGGATGGGTAGCAGTAGATAGCAAACCGTGCTCCAGCTTGACTCCCCAGTGTAACTTTGTGAGGATACACCTAAAATAGTACAGTGATAAATCATTCCCCGTGGTGTAAGCCTACAGAGCTGTGAGGTGAATTCCACTTGCGTCACCAGGAGCCTTTGGCAAGCAGCTCCCAGCTCTGAGCCCAGCCACCTACTGTATGATCTGCTGCCCAAGGTGGGTCAGCTGCAGCTGGAGATCCACCTCCCTGTGGGCTACACATGTGGTTTAACTGAGGCTTTTTCCCTGTAGCCCCTCTCTTACTCAAGTGCCTTTCACCCGGTGTTCTTATTTCCCCTTAGTTCATTAAGCGAAAGCTTTGCAAAAGATACCTACAGCCCAGCAGTTCATAGCCACAGGGGGCCGGAGGCAATCTTCTACTAAAAAAAATTGTGGTAATTAGGTTAAAAAGCACCTCCCTAGTGTCTGATCCAGCACATTCCTCAGTACTCTTGAAATTCAAGGAGGTTAGTCCTCTGAGCCCAACCTGTTCAGTATGAGGTCCCTAACACCCAGTTCTTCTCACTGGCTCCTCTTCTAGGCAGAGATAGGTATAGCAGTCATCTCGGTTGGGGGGGGAAAAAAAAAAAAAAAAAAAAAAAAAAAAAAGCTGGGCAACTGACCTGGAGGTGGGAATGATGGATTTTGTCATCTTTGGCTCTAAAAAATGAAATGGAATTATGTTGGCAATTACATTTTATGTGGGTGTTGCTCTAATTTTGTCATTCTAAGAAAGAGGCGTATGTAATAGAGTGTGGGCTTGCTTTCCCTTCAGTTTTATTTCTTTTAATCTGTAAAACTGTGTTTAGGTAAAATGGAAAATTTCAGTATTGCATCAAGATTTAATAAAAGTAAATTCTATATGTATTCTATGTTTAGAAACAAGTAATTAAAATAGTTTCTGTACCAGAGTTCCTCAGCCAATTAAAATTATTTCTCTCTGACGGTTGATGTAAGAAAAATCCACAGAAATAAGGAGCCTGACTATACTTGAGAAATTACAGGCAAAGAGACTTAAACGATCTTTTGATTAAATCCAAAGGGCTGACACTTGACATAAAAATATCCTCCCTCTGTCAAGCCTCTTTAACTTACAGTCATCTTGCTTGGAACAGCAATAGCTTAAGATATTACTCTGAATGAAGTGTGATTTTGAAGCTGACTGAATCAGAAACTTTTTTTCTGTTTTGCTTTCTCCACTGACATTTCATTCACTGTTGGCTTCCATGACCTTCCCATGTGACAAAGTATTAATGTGAAACAGCTATTCTCGCTATTCTCTATTTTCTCTTATGCAATACATTATGCAACACAGAGGGCTATGCCATAATTTTAATGCATGTGATTTTATTCCACAACCTAAGTGCTTTTCAGAGCAAATTGTCCACCTCAGTTTCACTGCACATTACCAGGTTGCAGCTAGAGTGCCATGTAACAGCAGTGATAATCTGAATTTTTCTGCCATGGTTTCTTTTTTTTTCTTGACATTTCTCAAATCTAAGCCTCTGCCAAAGTGTTCGTTTTTGTTTCTTAATGCTGGAAGTTAGTGAAACAAAGTGTCTCAAGACTGCATGCTTGAGAAATGAGAGTATTTAACATTCCAGTTATTTTTTTGTTTGTTTTTCCCCCAGAAAATTAAATTTAATTGGAAACTTGTTTTAAAACCTTACAGTTTTTAAAATATTTTATCTTTACTGAGGTTTTCTACTTTTAAGTAGGTCAGGTTGATTATGAAATCACTGTAAACATCTCTAGGATCAATGGGCAGTGTAAGTCTGGAGACTGCAGTAGGTGATCCATCGGACTGTGTTGGATGGTGAGTCCTGCCAAAATCTCTGAATGTGTGTAGTCTCTCTACAAGCAGGGACCAAAAGAAAAAGAACAAGAATTACAAGTGTAGGGCTTAAAACTAAGCATCCTTCTTTCTGCTCTCCTGGCTTGCAGAGTCTGCTATTTCTGCAGAAGGATGGGTCCACACCATGGCCAGGACATATGAGCGAAGTATGGGCTCTAGCTAAAGGACCAGAGAAAGACACAGCAAGGCTGCATAAGAAAGAGTGAATTCCAAGATGATGAATTTGTGTGACATTTCTTATTAATTGCTTGAGAGAATGTCAACAAGCCTGCACCATAAAACTGGAGCATAGCATGTGCTTCTTCATCAGATTGAAACCTACATTTCCCCTTCACCCACCCGTCCACCCCCATCCTAACCACTAGAATAGAAAGCATCATTCTTCTTCTTTCCCTTTTTTTATAATTTTCTTGAGCTGCATTTAAAAATGTATTCTAGCCATATGTAAGTAAAGCAAGGAGAGAACCAGTAGAAGGCTATACCATTGTTCTGCTACCTGTGTTTTTTTAATGAGTGAATTACAAGTTTCAGTTACATTAGTAACCATTTATAGCCTACAACTCTTTGAAGGCTGCACTGCTGGCTCCCTGTTGTCTGCATCTAATCAACTATTTTATTTATAAATAGCATACCTATTTATCCAAATACATTCTCCAAATATAATCCATTCAGATAAAGTCAAACATCAGGAATATAATAAAAGAGCATTTAAAATAACTCAAACACAGAATGTTATTGGAGATGTGACTCAGTTATTGTTTGTGCACTATTTCAAAGTGTATCAAGCCATAATGGCAGGTGCTGGGGGCAAATTTAATGTCACCCCTGTTGGGGGGCAGAGGAAAATTGTTGCTCACTTCTTTCTTTGTGTCATCTTCATGGCTATTCGTGCAATGTTTCTTGACACAACAAGTTTATGAAGTAGTCTAGCAATGAGTAAGTGTTTTGGAAGCATAGATATTTGCTGAAATCAGCATTGTGTGCTTCCTTTTTATGTGTCTTTAGTCAGTGCTGAAGATGCCTCATTTATCTTTTCTCTTTAAGGCTTTGGGGAATTCTGTGCTTCACAGCAGTGTCATAACACTTCGAAAGCAAGCACAGAAGCAGGGGCACTGCTTTAATGAAGAAGATCTGTTTGATGAAGGTGGGTGGAGGGAAGTGTGAAAAAGATGGTGATGCTGTGTTTGTGACTGAATCTGTTAGTGATGCTGTGCAGCAGTCGACCTGCCCTGCTTGCTGTTCACTGCTCACAAGCTGATGAAAATCAATCACTCTCACAGCAGGTCCAGTCCTGCTCCTCTCTACATCAAAGTACAAAAAATAAAACACTGCTCACTTCAGTCAAAGTAGGAGCAGGCTTATAGTCCTCATGTCCTTCAAAGGCAGAGTCTGGTCCAAATGCAAAGTGTTAGTCTGTTCCTATGCCATTTATTCCAGCTTCAGTACTGGAAGGTGCTTGTCAGTTCTGAAAGGTGTTCAGCATTCCTGAAGGATAATGAGTGCTCTCCACAGCCACTGATGGCAGGGAAAGCAAGAACACCCAGCCCCTCATGGCAGGGCTCAGCACCTTGCAGAATCGAGCCCTTGATAAGGCAGGAGTCCCAAAGAAAAAAAGGAACATGTGACTGTTTGGCTAATGGGAGGAATGTAAATCTGGAGCAACCTCCTCAGGTCATTTCCCTCCTGGCAAAATACTTCGAGTGAGGTGTGATTGGCATGTTGTGCAAATGTGTGAATGTGGACACATTCAGCTGGCTCTCCTTGCAGCCTGTTGGGATGAGGACCATGAGTATAACACATTCTGGCAGTCTGCACCTGATCCATTGCCTGCTGTAGAGGTTTGACAGTAGTGAAAGTGTTTATTGATGATACAAGCAAGCTGGTATTGAAAGTGACTGAAACCAAAGCTCCTTACCTGCAAGACCTCTGCTACGCATGTGCAAAGTTTTCCCACTCATGTAGTTTCAGTGGTGTAATTACAGTCTAATGAAAAAATATCCAGTGTAAACAAGCTCTTGGGAACCACTGCCAGATGACACAGGTCAGAGCAGCTCTCATGTTGCTCAAATCTGTGTCCAAAGCTGGACAGAGAATCAGGGAGCTGTAGCTGCCTCACAGATAGCAGTAAATCTTCTGCTGTTCCTGATCTGAAACTCTCCAGGGAATCTACTACATGTTTATCACAGATGTCAGAAGGCTGATGAGTGTCTTAAAGCTCCAGGTGAGGAGGGAAAGGAGATTTGAGTGTATTTGAAAACTGGTAAAACTGGAAAAGGTCTTAGTTTTCTTTAGATCCATGTGATACTACCTAAATGGGGACAGACCACAGCCCTGGTAGGACTGTCACAAATTGGTGCTGACAAATTCCATCATCATGACAGACACAGAACTCATTGAATAGCCTCAAATAAAAAAGAACGGAAATTAATACTTCAGTTGTCTCTTGAATGTATCAACAATGCATTTAGAATATTTCAAATATGCATATATATTACACCTCTATTTTACTGCTTTTGCTGAGAAAGTGCTTGCCCAATCCGTTCGCTTGTGATACCAACGCAATGGTTCTGCTGTTTCAGTCCTGAAAATTTTATAGTATTTCTGTTCCATATTCTTGTTCTCTGAAAACAGTTTCCCTTTCAAATGCATCCCTCCACAAACTATTATCTGCCACCATTGGCTGGAAAGCAAAGATGTTGCCTTTTGGGGACACAAGCAATGTCACGCTGAAGACCAGGCTGTGAAGCACACTATCTATTACCTTAGGTAGACAGGACAAAGCTTCAGGAAACAGGTATGGTTAGGTACAGCCAGGGCTTCAAAACTTTCAGCTACACAAAGATTACCTAGACAGTATGCAGGACAAATTATTAAAACTTTTGGTGAGTCAGACTAATTTCCTGTAGTTTTTTTCTACCCTCTTTGGGATGCAATGTTGGACTTCTCCTGCTGCCTGCAACTTGAACCTGGAGCTGTTTTCTCCCAGCACCTTGTACCCAACTCAGTAGCCTCTCCATTGTGGATGGACACAGCACACAAATGTGCATTGTCAGGACCCAAATCTGCAAACACTTCAGCTGGGAAACAGTACTTAGTCCTATGAACAGTCTCGTTGACATTTTATATTGCACACAGCAGTAAGTGTCTCAAGGATCAGGCTCTTGGTGATTATCTGATTACAGGTAAAGAAGTTAAGATTCAATACAATGCTGGTCATGGAAACGCAAATCATTCTGGTCTCCCCAAAAGTACTAAAAATCCTGAATTCAAACCTTGGTATCTAAAATTAGATCCACAATCAAGTGACAGAGATTACACAACATTGATTACAAGGTTTGCTAGGATTTTTAAGCAGAAAAGACCCAGAAGGAAATATAGATTCACTCATTAAGACTTCTACAATCACAGTGAGTAAATTACTTTTTAAAAACATCTTGCATTACAGGGAATATATAATCTCAGGGGAACCAAACAGTCTCTGAGCAGCTTACAGTTTTGGCAGCAGCCCAAGATACCATGAGGCACAAATCACACAAATGTCTGAGTTTGTATAAATTCTGTACCTAACATCTGCATGAGCTTTCTTCCTAACTGTAAAAAAAGTCCTAGCTGATGCTTTTTTTTTTTCCCAAAATTCGAGCACCATATATGTTATCAGACACATCAGACAAATTACTGTGCACACAACAGATCATGTATTGATAGCCATCTGTAATATAAAACCAAGAAAAAGGAGGATGTGATAATCACAGGGCTGTGATAATTTCTTTTTTATGAAGCCATTTTTTAGCTCCTTAAAGCCTGAAGTTCTGTGAAAATGTAGGTATTATTATCATGCAGTTATTATCAAGGACTAGAAATGTTATTAAATGGGCATTATAAGTCTGTAAATATTCAAAGCATTAACCACCAGAGAAGGTTAATGTAATACAGGAAAGTAACATTAGAACTAGTGGAGTGAATTATGGAATGGAAAAATGGGAAAGTTTGAATATATTTGAATGCAGAATAATTTCCCAATAAGACAGAACCAACGCTGGATTACTTGACATTGTTTCAGTGATGATCCCAAAAGAGCGTTCAAAATCTATCGAGTTAAAACATGTAAGGTGAGAGACACTTTAAAACATGAAACCTATTGCTTGCACTAAGCACTATAAACAGACCATCACCCTGATATTGAGTAATTGGTCCATCATTGTCAGCAAATGGCATAGTTGGAAATCTTTGTTTGAAGACAAACCACGTTGCTTTACATCGCTTCATTTTCACACCCTGAATATTGACATTTTTTTGGTCATCTGCCCCTCCTGTTTCAGAACCAAGACATAAACCCTCTCTAGTGCCTGTAAAACTGGTAACACCTGTACACCATGCCAGGATATTAAGCTGTTCATATCATTTTATCAATGCTGTTGAGCTTTGTACAGGAGAGAGGAGTAATCACCACCGTGGTGTGGTTTCTGACCTGCTTGTTAGCAGCTCAGCTAACTCAGCTGGCTGGGTCAGAGCTTTTGAAAATGCAAGCTGACAACAACATGCTCTAAATGTTGGACTAAGCAATTTCAGAGTGCTTAGCTTACTGTCTTGGGTCCTTCTTCTTTCAGGTGGCTTTGTAAGAATGAAATATTTTGCATTTAAATAGCTGATCATAGACAGACAGACAGCATTTATCTAAAAGTGTAGTCTGCAATGCAGTTTTAATTGTGTAGGGGGTGCACAATTATTATGGGCAAATAATCTTTGGAATGCTGGAGTCCTAACATAATTCTAACTACTTTTTGTTTGGGTGTCATTTAGCTCTCACAAAAAATTATAAGCCAAAAATTATACATTGGAACTGTCCACGTTAAATTCTCTGTTACCACTCAGAAGTCTACTCTGTGGGTTTTGTAAACATGCTAGGACCTGTAGATGTTCCATATTCCTAGATGCTTGCCTCCAAAAGGACTTCTGTACATCTAGGATTTTGGGAGGACCAACACAAAACTCTTCAGGGAGACATGCAGTGTTCCAGGTGCTATAGCACTCATCAGAGATGAGTAGGGAGTTCGTAGTGTCTGCCCAGTAGAAAAGTAGATCAAAATTCTGGGGCATTATGAATTCAGGAGGAGGATGAAATATGGAGGCAGCAGGTGAAAAAAAAAAAAAAAAAAAAAAGGTTGCTGAAACCCATACAAAAGGTTTTGTATTTTTTTCTATTCAGAGAATGTGGTTTTCATAGTACAAATAGACATCACCACTGATGCTACATGATGGTCTTCTTTGTCAGAAGACCAGAAGATTGCTGAAAGCAGACCACTGCACATATTCATGGTGCCATGAGAAAGGAACAAGAAGACCTCAGTTGAGCACAAGTAACCCACATTTCCTCCAGCAGTGTCAGTTTTTAGCTTTCAGTCTAAAAAACTATGCCTTTTTGTTCCTCACACTTACCAGTATGAAGCTGCCCCACTAACCCATTCAATGCCATCCATTCTCTGTGGTCCTTAAGCCATTCACATCTTATTCAGATTGCTGAGATGACTGGTACCTCTCTCTTAGCCATCTGTGGATTGTTTTCCTGCCTGAATCCCAGATTGCACAATGGCCATGATTGCTGCTTACCTAATGTTTGTTATACAACCTGTGACAGCATTTTTTCCTCGCTGCTCTACAAGAGGAAGTGGCATTTTGTCTGAAATGCTGTGCTGAGTGTCAAGATGAGAGGTGTTCTAAAAGAGCTGAGAAGTATGCTTTCAGGAATATGTTTCCAGGCCTGCTTTCCCTCCCACATCCAACTGTGTTGAAATAATCAAATGCTATACCACTTGGGAAGAGGATGACTAACAGCAGCTAATTGCTGCTCAATCTGTTGCCCTCAGACACTGTTGGTCTGAATCACACCCCCAGGCATTGAGGGGCACAATCTGCAGTGTGGTGCTCTGGAGGCAACTAAATTTACAGGGTCCTCCTTGGGAGGCAGTGACAGGGACAAGGACACATACTAAGATACTATCACAGAGGCTACTGCCACCATATCTGACCCAGCAGATGTCCTGAACACCCTGGTTCTGAGCCCTGTCCTGTCCTGCTGGGGGCCAGGACTATCTCCTGTCCTGCTGCATGGAAAGGAGAAGGTGGTTACTAATTCCTTCCTGCTTCATGCCGCTGCAGCAGAGACTGAACCTAACTCTGTGGTACTGGATATTAGTTTCTGTGCTCTCCCCAGTTTGCTGCTGCAGTAGCAAAGAGTTGGCAGAGGGCCTTCTGTATCATACTTGATCTGTTGACACTTGCAGCAGTGCTGGACTCTGACACTGTAGGAGTTTCCGTCTGGAGAAGTATGGTAGCCCTTCCTGCCTCCTCGTTCCACTCCCTATGGAAAACCTCCCTCTTGTTTTCCCAAATTCTGGGCCAAATAAAATATATCAAAATAACACTAGAGACAGAGAAGGAATCTCTTGCCTCAAACTTGGCCTCGGAGCAATACATTCAACCATTACTTGTCTCACAAGTGAAGTCACACGGGTGGAATCCAGGCAGGGTTTCATCAGCAGGGACTGCAGGTTCACCCTGGCTGCTGTGCAGCCCCTTGCTTGTGGTGGCCAGAGTGACCATTTCTGCCTGTTTTCATACTAGGTTGAGTTCATGAAAGCCCAAGCATTATACTCTTCTGCTGGATAATTTAAAACTTTCTAGGAAAGAAAGGGCTGGGAGGTCTTGACCTATGGTTGTGTAGTTGCCTGCTGGTCAGTGTGCTGTGACATTTTAGCATTGCATGGGGAAGAGGCAGGAAAGCAACACATTTTTTATAGTTGCTAGAGATCCTGCCTCACTCTTAAAGCTTTTTATTACGGTGGGGATGTTTTCCTGAGTAATAACTTAGTTCTGCTGCACTTCTATAATGTATTCAACACATGAAGTGTGAGCTGGAGGGTGGCTTTCTGTAGCATAGCCCGCTCCCCACAAAGCAACCATTATTATCCTGCTTATGCAGAGCACAGCTCTCTTATAGGAAACATGAGAGGCAGCAAGGCCCCACACAGAGATGTTACAGAGCATCCTTTTTCACTTACAGTTCCTCAGTGTCATTCCAGACTCAGACCATTACATCATCTCACACCATCAAAGAAGCTGAAACTTGGACTGGAGCTGATGATGCAGTATAGTACTGTTCTTTACTAAGAAGTAAGGTAAGCATTCTTATCAAGCTTCTGTCATCATTGTCTCACCTGGGGCATATTTAGTGCATCATGCTCCTACACAGTTAGATTAATGGTGCGGACCCTTTAAGACAGGCAGAGGGATGTCTCAAAAATGCAGTTTCTTACCCTGTTTCTGCTGACAGGCAGCAAGCTCATTTATGGCAGGTTAGATGCTCTGCCTCCATTTTCTCCTCCATTCTCTTACATTCCTCTCCTCATCTGGTACTAGTCTACTGTTTTCAGTAGATGGAAATTGCTTAAATGTATATATCATATTTGTTATCTTAGAAAGTTTCCTCTGATGGTGTAGTAACCTCTCAGTGGCAGCAGTATTTGGCTGATGTCCAGGAAAGAACTTTGTGTTGCTAGCTAAGCTTTCACACTTGACTGTAATGTGCTCTCATCTTTATATGGCAACACTTCAGTGCTGATCCTGAGACCCTTACTTGTGGATCTGTCAGTTACAACAACCAACTCCAGACCACAGCAGTTCACATAGTGTGCTCTGGATATCTACAGAGACTTCAAGGTAACAATTGCCTGAATGTTCATAGGATCACTGGTTAAGCAATAAGAATAATGTTTTTTTAAATCAAACAATAAGATGTTCAGGGAATCCAGCACTAGTCCACTTTTCCTGCCACACAAGTCCTCCTTCTCTTACCTAACTTCCTCCTGTGTGAACTCCACGTTTTCTCAAGTAATCCCTGTCAATAACCTTTCTCTGGCTTTTGTATCCTATGCCCCACATTCTTTGGATTTTTCCTAGACATGTTATGGATGGGATTTTTCACTTTTTTTGCTTCTTCTTATCACATTCCTTTGCTCTTGCACCCAGCTCTTCCTGGTTAACTGGTTCTCCACCTCTGTCTGCCTTTCTATCCTTCCATCCCACCTTGGATGTCATCACCACCTGCCTTCTCCTCTGAGCCTGCAAAGCCTCCATCAGTGGAGACCTTTAAGAACAGGTTATGCACACACTTACCAAAAATAGCATAAGTACAGTTCATTCTGCCTTTGGGCAGGAAACCAATTAAAGGACTTAGTGAGGCCCCTTCCAGACCTGCATCTTTCTGATTCTATTATCCTTTGCATTAGTGGGAGAGCAGTAATGGAGCTACACTTCTTGGCACAAATGTTTCCAAGTGATTGTTATCCTGGACGCTTGGGCTTGCATCTGGAGCTCCCCTTTTGGCTATCTGCAGGGTAGCACAGGCTGCAGCTAGTACCAGGGCTCAGGTTTGCCATTTCAGCTTCAGTAATGACTTTTAAACATCTGAGCTTTTTCTCACCATAGAGTTATCAAATTATTTTCATTTTCAGACCTTCTGTGTTTTCCAAGTACAATGACCGCAGATACTTCCTCAAGGGTCTTTCCCTTTAACTTCCCTGTGAATTAGCAGCTGTACCCTCCCACTTTTATTTTGGATTATTCGAGGCAAACATCAAATAACTGAAAATGCACAACCCCAACAGAGATCAGCTGAACTGCAGATTAGTGAACTGAGAATAGTTTCATTCTTTTTGTTGTGTTGTGTAGGGTTTTTTCTCATTGTCATGCCATTCTGATTAGATTCGTATCTGTCCTTTCTGGTAATTCTGCAGGTAACGCTGGCAGCATACAACACTACACAATACATCCTGCAGCCATTCTGAGTGTAGCTACTTCAGCAATCAGCAGATGAATTTGCTGTTGGGTATGCAGGTAGCATAAGCCCAGTTAAGAAATGTGGTCCTTCAAAAAGTCCTAATTTTCTCTTGTATTAAATTCCTTTGTAAACAGGTTTATAAAGAGTGAAAAAATTGCTTTGCCTCATGTAAAAACATTCCAGAATGAATGCCCCTTTATACCCATCCAGCTACAAATTGCTGTTATCTGTTCAGAACAATTAGCCTATTATACATCTTCTTAAAACCTGATCCCAGCCCATCGTCTTGGAGCCCAAAGTATAAAGCCATCCATTAACTTTCTTATACTTTGGATCACCCTGCAAAAACAGCTTGGTGTTCCAGTATCCTTCCCAATGGGGTTGCTCATTATCAGCTATCAGCTTTTGTGCTAACAGTTCCACACTGGGTACAAAAAAGAAGCCAAAGGGTTTGCCTGCAGTTTTCTATTATTTTAAGCGCTCTGGACTGAACTTACATCAATATTGTTATTGGTGTACTTAAAATAATAGCCAAAAGAATAGACGACTGGAAAAAGGTGAGGTGGTTTGGGGAGGAGGAGGAAATGCCGATGCTGCTGGAAAAACAATTTTTTTAAAAAACAAGTGTTTCAGTGAGGCAGGTTTTACAACAAGCGCCACCAGCTCTTATGGAGTTGCTCCTAAATTGTACTAAAATAACTGAGGGGAGAGTAGGAATTTTGTAGAGGTAGAAAACAGTTAAAGTATATGAAAAATTTCAAGCAAAATGTATCTTGTTTTCAGAACTCAGGTACAGACAGTCCAAAGCTCAAGAGGCTTTCAGGCTTGTGTAACCCTCTGAAGTAAATCCATGCAGCTCACTGAGCTGAGAACTCAAAAAAGGCATTTTTAAAATTAAACATCTGACTACTGTATGGTTTCCTGAGAAAATTAGGTTGTCCCTGTGCTGTTGGCCAGTATCTGTTCACCTTTGAAGTAGAACGTGTACTTTTGAGTGTAGTTGTGAGTCATAGCAATTAATTTATTTTCTTTTTGCCTGTTCCTTGAAAGTTCTCTGGCTAGCCTTTATTCTGAGAGGGTATTTGTAAGAGTAAAATGTGATTTTTTATTTTTTTTTTTTTAGTTTTGCTCTATTTTATTTCCTTAAGTTCCTTTCCGGCAGTTCAGTTTTCTGTTTTAATTATCCATTTGATCTCTGTTATGTTAGAATACAGGAGCACCTCAGATAGATAACATTTAAGCAGGGACAAACAAATCCGAGAACAAAATCTTGTGATGTGAATGGAATGTTGGCTATTTTTTTTTCCCCCATCTCTTCCGAAGAAAAGCAAATGGTTGTCACGCCCTGCTCCACACGTGAGGCAGCACACAACAGGCTGCTCCTCTGTCTCCCAGTGCTTCTGGTAGCACCACCCATCTCTTGGTATGAAGCCCCCCTTCAAAAAAAAGCCCGGACTTAGGGTGTTAGGGACACCGAAAGTAAAATAGCAGCTTTCTTTTTTTAGGTAGGGTCTGGCAGAAGGACACGCTGTCCTTCTCCCCCTGCTGCTGCTCATAGCAGGGCATGCTGGCTCTCTAAGAAGCTGGCAGAAGCAGCTGGTCCAGCTCCGTAATGAAAAATACACAGGTGCTGGGAATTTGCCCGAGGGCATAGGTCCCAGATGAGAGATGCAAATAAGGAGGAGAAGATGCAACACTTCGGTAGGGGATGGACACAGAGACCTGTCACACAGTTCAACACAAAGGCAGCCCTTCCCCTGGGCTGAATCATGACAGGGATTTTTCCTGTTTGATGGGTTGAATTGTTCCTTTCCTTTGATTCATTACAGGGAAAAAAGCTTAAATTGAGATGCTTTCAGGCAAGTGCCCTGGTGTTCATTATCATAAGCTGGCAGGAGGCAAGGCTGTCCTGTGATGGCAAAGAGAAGGAACTTTTCACTATCAGCATCACTCCATCCAAGCTGCTTATAAAGCTATCCCTCTTTCTTTAGTCCCTTTTCTTCCTTCTGAATGAGGGATGCATGCTGCCAGCAGCCCTCACTGATGGGAGAAAACATCTGTTTGTGGTGTTTCAAATCAGGGAACAGGTAGTGAAGGCTCAGAGCCTCTGTCTGCAGGTGACCAGGATAAAATACCAGTTTCCAAGGCTGCTGCTTACATCCACCTGCCTAATGCTGCCTGACAAGGAAGATTTCTAAACTAGTTTTCAAGGAAAGAGAACTGGTCCTGAGGCAGGAATTCTACTATAAAGAGAAAAAACAAAAAGTGAGTCATGATCAAGTTGAGTAGTTATAAAGAGTGGATTTTTGGAAGTTCTGTTTCAGGCATCTATAAGCAAGATGGTTACCTTGTCATGCCAACTCATAATTCCCCATATGCTTTGTGTTTGCTAAGGATTATATACTGGGATTCTCCTTTGCCTGTTTAGGTCACGGTGACCTTGCAAATGGGCAGTCACCTATGCCTGATATAATCAGGTATCATGGTCAGCACTTCCCCAAGACCAGTGATTGTGAGAAATGCTTTTGTTATCATATTTCTTGGCTTCTATAGTTCAGTTTTGTTTGGTTTTTTTTTTGTTGTTTTTTTTGTTTTTTTGTTTTTTTTTTTAAATAACAAACAAACCAAAACAAACCACCCATCATATTACTTAATGGGCATATGAAAAGAAAATCCTTTGGGAGCAATTTTTTTCTAGCATAATGATAGATGTCACTGGGAAAAAATTCTGTTTATTCCAAAATAAACTGTTAGCATTCTAAGCCATTTCTGTGGGGTTTTATCTGTTGTAATCTAATCATAACTATTTTTAGAACACCAGTGAATAATATTAGACAGCACTGATCTCTGAGGCAATGTGAGACTTCCAGTTGAGTTTCTGCTAGAGAGGCATATCATAAAAAGCACCATCACAAATTTGCCCCTTTGTTACAGAGGCTGCCAGGCAGATCAAGGACTTAGAGGGCCTGCCATTTGAAGTCTCTTCAGGATGTACTGTCAGGGATCAGTATGGAGAAGGCTTTTTTCCTGCTGCTGGAGTAAGTGTTTGTAGATGAAAGGAAAAAGCTTGTGCCAAGGCCATCAACCTGACACTTTCTGAGACATGAAATTTGCTTAGGACTAAGCATGGAATGGTGGACTGAAATACAACATGTATTTATTTTTTCTGTGCTTACTACCTTGAGGAGAAATCCAATCACTTCGTAAAGGAATACTGGTACTTAATTAACCTGCTAGAATGGGGGATTTAAAGCATAAAGAGCAAATACTTGAAACTGCAAAAGCATGATAGCAGAATGTAAATTTCTGGGGCTACATTGTAGTCACTGGGGATGCTTCCATTATCTTCAGCATGTTTTGATCAAACCCCTAAATCTTCTGGAGCACAGGTATTCGGTCACCTGTCACTAAGATACATATCACAAAACCATCGCCCTAATAGATTTTTAAAACTTGAATAGAGGTATGATGTTGTCTTCTATTCCTTGAGTAATCACTTCAGATCCCATGTGGAATATACCAGGTAAGACAGTAGAAAGGGAAAGGTCTTTTTTTAAAGCCACAGAGGTTATTTTATTTTTCATGTGTTTGACACCTTTTAGTTATGCAATAGAAAATCCTTTATACATGGTCTTTATTAGAGAAAGGTGGCCCACTGTAAGCCTTCAGCTTATGTTGTTAGATTCTCAACACTCCCTCACTTGACCCATCATCCAGAGCCCATAGGTACTCCTGCCAAGGATTGTCTGACATTTATGCTGTATCCTCTGTCTAGAGACCTCCAACCACCCAATGAAATTCACCATCTGATTATTTAGTCTATACACAAAAAGCATTTTGCTCACCGTTGCAATTCAGCCACTTCTGGGATGAAAGACAGTATTTTCAGTTAGAGAGCATGTATTACTTGAGGAATCTATGCATAAAGTCCTGAACAACTTGTTCTTAATTAAGAGAGAATTTTAGACAGAAATTAATTAATTACAGTTGAGGATATTATCTGGATAAGAACAATTTACAAAGAAAATGTTACAGGATTTTAACTGGCAGTTAGTTAAGTCCCTGTTTTTACTTCTGAGCTGAAAGCCATGACCAGGTAAAACACATTGCCTGCTATGTAGCATGCTGGAGTCTGGCTTAGAGGAAAGTACTGCCTATGCTCTTTTCTAATATTTTTTAAGACCAGGTGGACTAACCCTGTCTGCATTTTGACTACCTTGTAAAGAGAATTTTACCCTGGAGAACCAGACAAAATAAATGATCATACCAATGTAATGCTGCTGGTAGGTGCCTGCCACAGGGCCTCTGCTTTCTGCCAAAGGACCTGAGTCAGTTATGGATCCCTGGGAGGCAAAGCTGGTGTCAAGGATAGCATCTTTTTTTTATCCTCACTTCTATCTTGACAGACTTCGTGGCTCAACCAGGATGGGCACGCTGTCAGTTGGAAATACTGATGCTTTTATTCATGCACATGCAAGGAAGGGTTGGGTCTTTCTCTCATTGCATCATTTATGTGTAAGACAGTGGATGCAGCAGAAAGTGGACTTGATTCTGGCATCTTCTGAATGAGTGTTAGTTTGACACTAAATTTTTGACATGAAGTGCCTAGCTCCAACTCTGTGTGGCATAAATGATAATAAAATATGACTCTGAAGTACTAAATCTACCATTGCTGCTTGCATGACTGTCAATGCTTTAAAAACATTTCAAAGCAGTTATCATCCCAGAGGACTAATTAAAGATACACAGCAGCAACTGACCCTAACACACTGAAAGCTGATTTCTGATTGGATACAGAGTAGGATGCTGTTGATCCTCCCAGGTTGGTTTTTTCCATTCATTCATTTCCCTTACCTGTAGCCTGGTCTTCAGTGAATGAATAATTTCAAGAAGGAAGAAGACAAATTCCCTGTAACTTCCATAGTCACTGAAAATGCCTCAGGCCATTTTGAAGAAATTACTTTGTGAGTAGCTTGCTACAGCCTGGCTATAGTAGCCTGGTCTTGGGTTCCAGCACCAAATAATGGAGGTGATCACACACAGCCTTGGCTTCCCTGTTCACACAGGGCTTGGCTGTGCAGGTCGAAGAGCAGATGGGTGGTTTGGTCACATTAGTCATTCAGCTGAAGCTCAGCACTTCGTTTAATGCTCTGCTGTTTAAGATTGGAGTGGTCAGTACTCGGCAAATTTGAACCTGCTCTTCCTACCACATCAAAGGAATCTGGATACTGGGGCAGATTTGGATCTCCCATCAGTTTTAACTGGTATAAATGTGATAACTGGTATGAACTATGTGTAATTACTATGCTACTTAATATCTCCAAGCACTTAATAATAGTGAAAGAGTAACAAATCCCATAATACTTTGAAACCAGTAAGTAATATACTGACTGAAATATTATAAAAGTGATAGGAAACCCAGACTTTGGACAAAAACTGTGGCCAATGTTGTATATTAAGCAGTTGTTATGCAAGCTAATACTAAGCATAGTGCAATGATTCGTAAAAGAACTACTGTAACAAAAGTATGTATACTAGGAAGAGTTTATAACTTCATTTCCTAATGGTAATCAGATACAGTCCTGTAGAAATAAATGCAGTTATACTGGTGTAAAAACCTAGAATTCAGACTAGAGGGCAAAAAAAGATCACCCATTGTTTAGTGAAGTCTAGTCTGCTACTCCTTTTTTTTTTTTTTCTTTTTTTTTTTTTTTTTTTTCTTTTATTCCCTCATTTCACAAACACATCTGGTGTTTTAGGAACATTGTATTCAACACTGGTAAAAGGACACAAGGGCCAAGAAAAACAAATGAAAAATGAAAACACTGGGGCCTTATGCTGATCTTGTATGGGTGTAAATCAGAGGGATTCCAGCAAGTCCTTTGGAACTGCTAGTGAAACCCTCGTGTCTGATTCAGAAACAAGATTGTAGAGACCAGTGATTTTCATCAAGTAAGACTCACTGTCAGGCCTGATATTCTCCTGTTCCACTGGGAAATTTTACCACAAGAGGTCTTTAAAAGGGCTTATCACAAACGCTGAGGAAGTGACAAAGCTAAAGCAAGAATGCTTTAGTAGCTCTTTTAGCACCAGATAATGTAAAATACTTGTCAAACCAGATTAAGGACAAGTTTTTGGTTTGCAATTTGCAGCACAAAATGGGAGTTTGACAGCAAATAAATATACATCTTGCACGTAGTTACTGGATTAGCACACAGTTGCTCTTAATCTCTTTAAGAGACCGAGAAAGTCTTTCCACTACTGCAGAGTGGGGTTGTCCTCAGTGACATGACTTTTTGAAAAAATATACATTATTGCACTTCATATTGCTGGTGTTGACCCGAAACACTGCCATAACCACAACTCTTTTAAGGCTTGGCAATTTAACTAAACAGACTGTCTTTAAAATGTAAACAGATCTCAGCTGCTTCTTGACAAAATTGTTTGAAGACACCAGACATTAAAACTTCTTAGTCTCCGGTTGTTGTAGGGACATCCTAGCAGGAGGAACAATGTATCCATAAATATCTGCAGATATCTTTAAGACTGAAAATACTGTTTTCCCTTGGAACTCCACAGCAAGAAAGCAAAAGTACATTCAAGACACAGACCAAATAATCACATTAAATTTCCTAATTACACCTTCCACCATAGAAATAAATTATTTTGTCTTCTTGCTGTATACTTCTCAGAGCTAAATCACATCAAATTAGGACCATCATAAAAACAGAAGTCTTTCTCTTCCTGAGACATGATGCCAAAGCATCAGTAAATTTTGTATGATTGTCAAATGCTGCTGGTTTCATGCCATTGTACTTGTATTTTTACCTCGTTAAAGAACTTCTGTGCTCTCTTCTGTTTCAAATACTGGTGGAATCTTCCCCTCCTCAGCTGCCCCCCTTCAGGGCTGCTGTAAAGCTAGCTGTAGACAAGAAGGCTTTCTGTAGGTTTACAGGGGCTTGTAGGAGGTACTGACTTTAGCTATCCTCTACAAGCTTTGCTTTTAAAATGGGTCTTTGCAACTTATGTCTTTCACTGCCTTGCAGTTGTTGTTTCTTGAGTTTTCTGCCATTCATCAATACTTGGGGCAAAGCAGACCACTGAGTGTGATGCTCCAGATCCTGCCATACAAAATCTCTCCTTGTTTTTCCCCCACTGTTCTCCAGGTGAGAATGCCTTTTTAATGTCCAAGTCAGGATATTGCTTGCTTTGTAAACAGAGGAATAACCTACCCAGGCTTGCCCCTTGTTTGACTTTGTATTCAATGAACATCAAGCCAAACAGCAGCTAGAATGTCTGACCTTAAAGACTGAAGTTCAGTAAGAAACAATAAGATCTTGAGGCAAAGGGTTTCATATTACTGGCTCCTGTGTCTTTCATTGATTAGATGTTTTACAACTGATAGTGGGTTTCAAGGTTTATTTGGAATCTGTCAGGAGGGCAGGGATGGGGGAAGGGAGAGAGAAAGAAGGCTGAGGGTTTCTTTTATATTGAGTGTGTGGCATTAAGATGGGAAGAAACAAAGATTGCAGTAGGGAATGCCATTAATATAACATTTCCAGATCTACCCATCAAGTCAGTAAGTGAGGAGATGGGGGATGAGCACTGGAAGGAGGGGACGTACAGGAAAGGGAATTTCAGAGTTGTTCATTGCAGACAATTTGATAACTTTCTGCAAAATGTATTCAGTTGCAGCTGAAGTAAATAGGAGTGATCCAAATATTATGAATTAGTCTGTATGAGTAATCCACAGTTGTGTCTGAGCTTCAAAACGGTGCTTGGAAAAGCATCATACAGGTATAGGGATGCTATCAGGTATAGGGATCATACACAGGGAACTTTGCAGCATTTGTTCACAGTTTGCAAAAATTGCCCATGACAAGATCTTCTGCCAGGGTCAGATTCAGGGAAGATTCAGTTCAAGCAGAGAGGAATACCAGGAAAAGTATCAATACAGAAAGGAGCAAGAAGAGAGATCCTTATTTTGCTCAGTTCCCAAGGGTCACCTTCAGAGATATTCTGAGAAAAATCGAAGGACCATATAAGAAGGAGTCTTAGATTAGGTGAGTTTTCCAAGCCTATCCTGGAACATGGCTTTCAAAGGTGCCAGGCACAGTAAGGCTAGGAAACACTGAAGGGCGAAGAGAGATAATGGACCAAGGCCATAAGCACTGAAGTCCATAGAAATACCCACAAAGAAATTTAGATAGCAGCAAGCTTAGGTTCAGAAGTACCAGGGAAGATGTTTTGGTAATCACTGGAGGAGGACTCAGGAAAAAAGTATGTTATGACTCTCTTAAAAGGGCATGTGATGCTAACAGTGATAATGTAATAGGGGGTGTGCCTGTGTGTGTGTGTGTGTGTGTGTGTGTGTGTGTGCAGGCACGCACGTGCATGCCTCCTGACCCACTGGTGCTGAAAATCTTCAAGTATCATCAGTCTGTCTTGAGCTAATGAGACGAAGAGAGAGCATGAAGCAACCTGTAATTTCTGTAGGCTGTGGCTGAGGTGTTAAAGAGAGGGGGTGTATACTGGAATGCACATAACCCTTTTCTAACCTTGCACTCCTTCCCGTGTAGAAGATAAGGGTTGACATGGGAGTTAATTGTCCATTCAAGCTCTCAAAAAGCTCAAAAAACTGACAGTCAGGCTGTTGTTCAACTGAGTTCTCTGTTTCTCAAGTGATACCTTCTTTTGCCAGGCATGTGGCTAATTAGTGTTCTTAATCTACCTTTCCAGTGCAAATGTTTGACTAAGAAAGACAAAATCCAACACTCTAGCACCCAGGAAAGAGCATAAGGCTTCAGAAACTATTCTCCAAATGGGATATGTTTTCATTCCTTCAAATCCTTCATTTGAATGACAAAGCAATCCTGGGCTGCTAGGATTCTTGAGAAACATCAGTAGCCACTTACATGAGCTTCAGGCAGTAATCCCCAACTCCCTACAGCCTGATCCACCTTTAGTCTATTCTCACTCTGACCGTGGCTTATCACAACATTTTAAGAAGCTGAAAAATGCTAAAACAATCTTGTCTAACATCTGTCCTGGCCCTCTAGTAGTGATTTTCTATCAAGGACAGACAGAAAACCTGCACTTAGTCAGACCTCACAAAAGATTACAGTCTGTGATCCAGACTCCCATTATCAATCCAAATACATGGAAGATTATTTTTATATTATTTCTCTCACTTTCACCCCTATGAACATTTTCACCTGTGCTAATTCAAACATTAGCATTTCAGCATTTCAGAAGTCCCCAATAATTCATCAGGAAGGAGTTCAGAGAGCAACTAAAGGACTCAGATTTATGAAATATAACCCATGAGGAAACTGCAAAGGAATTTTTGTTTTCTTAAATATAGAGAAGACTGAACAGAGACATGATAACAGGCTTCAAAAATGTAAACGACCACGGCAAAGAGGAAGGAAATAATCTCTTCTCTCCCATGTGGAGGGGATAAGAGTAACAGGCTAAAATTGCAGCAGGGACTTTTTTATTAGATATTAGAAAAACTGTCTCTAGCTGTTAGGGTGGTGTTACTAAAGTACTGGGATAGGCTGTCTTGAAACTTTCACATCTGGAGTGCTTTCAGAGGAGGCTGAAGCAATGTCTGTGCTAACGGGACAGGTACCACTGACTTGCCATGCTCTTGGAGCTGGAGGAGGAATTGGTGACTCCTTAAAATCCTTTCTAATCTTGCTTTCATATAATTTAATGATTCGTTGGGTAAGTACACATTCATTTATCACTCCCTGTGAGAATTTTAGAAGTACTGCTTGCATCTTTGTGTTCTTTGTCTCCAAAGCTTTCCTTAAGTTTATTACTCTTCCAAACACTAGGATGTGGTTTCTTTCCTATAAAAGGTGAAGCTAGTCCTGTCAACCAGGAGCTACAACCCTACCATTAACTGAAAGACAAGGGAGATCATGCTTCCAAAGAAACTGCAAAAAATTAGCCTTTATCTACCTAGTCATTTGCCTTCACTTTTGCAGCAGCACATACTACAGCATGGATGAGTTTTGCTCTTCAAAGACAACCACTAGTGAAACAGAAAATAGGACCTAACAGGAGCAGTTACCAGAGTCAGAGCCTGTCACAGGCAGCCCTGTCAGGTAATCCTTTTGGTAAACTCAGCAAACTCTACCTCCCATCCAGTTCAGTTGCTTGTCCTTGCTACACTCAGTGGCTGGCTTCTCCAGAACATCAGCACTTAGGCAACCAAGAACCTTCCTCTAGTTTCTAACCTAGCATTTTTCCTTGGCAAATTCATTCATCGGTTGCTGTGCTAATGCTGCATTTCCATCTCCCTAGAGTTTTCAAGTTCTGTGAATTGGTATCAATTGGTATCTTGAGTTGGTATCAAGTATCCCTTTTGGTTTTCATTCTGTAAGACAAAACAGGTCAAGCTCTACTCATATCCTCTCAGAGAATTGGGTGAATGCACCCAGCATACGAGGAACACCACACTTCTTTCCTGATACAGTGAAGAGGTGGCTGAACATTGCAGGGTGGAGAAATGATGTCTCAAAACCAAAACCAATCCCCATTTCTGACACAATATTGAGGCCTGGGAAGAGTTAAGAAATGAAGTTATCCTGGTTTTTTCTCTCTTAGAAGTGCAGTTGGCCTACAAGAGTTCTTGCAGTCTTGGTTATGGTGCTCTCTTGAGTACGGCACCAAATCTGAGAGTGGTGGGAAAGAGCAATTCTTCCATCAATCTTCACGGAGCTTGGCCTACTTTCTGCTGCCAGCAGTCTCTACTGGCTGGTGCTGAAGCCTGAGAACTGCAGCTTTTCTTCCCATGTCCCTTTTGCAGAGGCCATCCCCACAGGTGGCACCAGTGCTGCAACACTCAGGTTACACATTCAGCAGCAATGCTGCTTGAACCAGCTTGTCCCCACCCTTCTCCACTCCCAGCTGCTTTTTCCATTTCCCGACGGGCTCCCTCCCTGCTGCCAGCATAACTGTTTGTGCAGTTATGTGCAGAACCAGGTCAGGGAGGTGATCCCAGCCAAAAAAATATCCTGCAAAATTTTTTTTGGTGGTGATTTTTTTTCTTTTTTTTTTTTTTTTTTTTTTTTTTTTTTCTTTTTTTTTCTTTTTTTCTTTTCCAGCTGGATGAAGTTCTTCTGTCTGTTTTCTTGGGTGGCTGCACAAGCCCTTTGGCTGACAAAAGGGAGGGAAAGAGGATGGGGGTGGAAATAAGCAACTTTGCCATGCGTGCTCCTCCCAAGTGAATGTGGCTGATCCACAGAGCCTCTCCTCCATACTCAGCTGGCGTGGGCTGAGCTAGCATGGGAAATCACAAACCTGCTCTTCTCCATGCCCCAGATGCTCCCCACTCTCATTTCAAGGAGCACTGCTCTTTCCCCATCCTTCTCTAGTATGCATTACCAGAGAGACTCTCTAATCCATCAATGTCTGTTAGAACAGTCAGGTTTTCGGGGTCTCCCCCTTCTCTTGTGTTATAAAAACAGACTGGAAGGGAGTTTCAGGGTCTGTTGAGTCTAAAACTGGAGAGCACTGCCACTCATGTTACACAATCCCTTTTACAAGTCGGGCTGCATTTTCTATAGCTTAGTCTTTGGGCCATTACAATGGTTCATTCTTACATGATAATTAACAGTTACTAGAAAGATAGTTTGAAAAATGTAGTCCTTTGTAATCACATTTTGTAAGTAAATTTCAGTGAGAACTGTGTTCATTGAGGCACTCCTTCTTTCTTGGGCAGTTATTACAATTCAAGGTAAAGTAAACCCACTCCCCTCTATTTTTGTGTATTTTTGACTCAGAGTTCTACTACTGACATAGACAAATAATTTCCAAGCGAAGTTTTATTGTTTGAAGTTTTCTCATCCTAATGTGTTTGGCTCCAGACATTTCAAGGGAGGCTGTTATAGCCATTACTACTAACACGTGGGACAGAAAGACTCTTTTATGTTATCCTGGGAGAGGGCAGTGCTAACCTGGTTTGACTGAAGCGTCTACAAGGACACAAGGGTTCCTGTAACTTTTGATTGATTTCTGTAGATATTCAGAGGACATAGTGCTATTTCATTACTTTTTTCAGTGCCTCTCTGGAAAGTGTTCTGGGTTTTTATTTGTTTGTTTGTTTGTTTGTTAAAAAGCCCCTAGCATAGCATTTAGATGGGGTACTAAGAAATTAGTTTTAAAAAGGCACAACGTTATATATCATGAAGCCATGTCTGAAATTCGTACACTGTTGGTATTTATCTACTAAATGAAATTATATATATTTCATTCCAGTCTGACCACTATAAGATATTTTTGACTTAATTTTGTGCTAATGGCACATATAGGGACTCAGAAAACTCTGGCCAGACTTCATGGTTTGTTTGTGGAAAGCCTGTTCACAAAGGATCTGCACAACATCAAGTCCTTTTAACTCCCAGGAGTGTCTCAGCAAATACAGTGGACACCCACCCAATGTAAATTATTTATTAATAAAAAATATTTATTTATAAACTGATCCAAAGATGCATCTTTTTATGGACTATACTCAGAAAAATAAAACAGGTAATTATCTCTATTAATAGCCACGCAATACAAAAAGAGTTTTTAGTTAACATACAGATTCCCATGAGTAAAGCAAGTTAACAGCAGGAGCAGATGGCTGCATTTTCATTTACATGCTCCTTACGTTTAAAAACAGTAATAGTAAAAGAGCCAACAGGTGCTGAATAGTAGCAATGAGTGGTCTCTTTGCTCTTCACCTCCATTTCCCAGGGGGATTCAAACAATCAAGTCAGTGATAGCAAAACACAGGGATCTTAATTTTCAAAAGTAGGAACCATGAAGGTGGCTTTTGACTGTAAAATCAGCCTCATGTAAAATCAGAACTCATGGTTCCTAATGGGCTTTCAGCCTTAGGCCAGACTCTGAGGATGAAATAATGAGCTGTATCCAAACCCTGCTTTCCTGCATGACATTAGTCCAGTCCCTAAATACATCTTGCTGCTTCAGCTTTTAACTTAAAAGTTAAAAAAAAAAAAAAAAAAAAAAAAAAAAAGCTGTTTAAGAGGAATGTGGAGAGGCTAAATTCATCAGCACTTTGAAATGAACTTGCAGTACTAAGCACTGGTATTTTCACTGGAAAATGAGGCCTTTTGCTGGGAAGCATCAGTGCAACACGATCGTCTACTGACAGACTCGTCAGCACTTTTAGTCAGGCTGGAGTACCAGAACATGCGTTTGGCTGAACTGTTTAAACGTATTGCCTTACCATAAATTTTCTATAATAGTGTAACTACAGAAATTGCCCTTCAAAGGCCAAGCGTGCCTACCTGATCTGCAGGTAGTACAGAGCAGCTCCTCTAAATTCTAGAGAATCACACTGATTCTTCTGCCTGACGATTGCACTTAATAAGAACAACCTATTTTTCTGTGCAGTGATTTGATTCTGGCAGTGTGCATTTCCATTCCAGTGTCATACGTAGTTGTTTTTAACTTCAGCAAGAAGAAAGATTTTATTTCACTTAAGACTAGACATATCAAATTTAACTAAAAAAAAAAAAAAAAAAAAAAAGTGTTGGGGAGGGGAAAGGAAGGACATTTTGGCTGGGGAGAAAAATGAGAAGGGACTTTCAAGAGAGCGTAGTGGAAATTTTATCTGCAATGTAACAATATCTTTGCCGCAGCAGCGAGCTAACAGGCACAACTTTCTCAACCTGATCTCTCCAAGCTCTTAGTTTTTTCATCCGTAGGCTCTGCTGGGTGCTGGTGAGAGAGGGAGAGGTGGGGATGGCCGCTGCTGCACCCCGGCCCATGCCAGGAACCTCTTGGTACACTGTCTGCATCACCGCCTCCCAGCCCAAGTGAGCTCATGAGGTCCAGCTGGCCTCGGAGAGGTAGCACGGACACGTAATGAACACAACCCTCACGGAAAGTCTAAGAGGGGTGTTTGTTCCACAGAGTGCCTGGACAATGAAGAATTGGCCTGCCACCCCCTCCCACACCCCCCAGCTGATGCCAGGGCAGGCAGCCGGCTGCCGGCAGATGAATGGTGGGTCTGTTCCAGCAGCTGCGCCTCCCGGTCCAGCGAAGAGACGGAGTCTCCAGGAGTGCCGAGTGTCCTGCTCCCTGCACCCTCGGCAGAGGAAGGAAGAGACCTGGGGACACTAGGATGGCCTCGGAAAGGGAGAGCATCAGTCTTCAAGTGAGTGCGTCTTGGGGAAATACTCGTGGGAGGGAGAAGCAGGAGGGGAGATCCCTGGGTTTTTTTGGGGGAAGTACCCACTGTTCCTATCATTCACTCCTCAGCCGTGGCAGCCAATTTCACTGCAAAACTTGGTGCTGCTGTTTCCCTGTGTTCTCCTTTGAAGGAAAGCTAGCAGTAGGATCTCTGCCCCATCCTGCCAGGAGCTGTTATGAGCTTTTTCCCAATAGAGTGGTGGTAAGAAGAGGGGTATTAGTAAAAAGAACTCGTTTGGGGAGGGGGAAGGAGGGGCAGCAGGGGCAGAAGTTAACCTTCAGCTCTCAGAAGGAGGCAGCACATACTTCACAAGCTGCAAAAATCTGAACTGTTCCTCATCTCACAAAGCCTTTCTCTGTTTGGCAGAAAGTGCTCCCAATCTGGAAAGGAGGAAAAGAAATAAATACAGCAAATGCTGAGTGAGCGCAGAGGCCAGGGTTTCCTACGTAGGGTTTATAGAGAAACAAAACTTCTTAGTGAAGCTCTTTCAGTTCTCTGTGTTCCTCTTCTGAGTGTTTGTGTTTTTTAAGAAGGGTGTTTCTTGTGCTCAGCATGTGTTCTAGGAAAGGGCAACTACCCAAAAGTTTGGAAACAGAAACTATTAGAGATGAAATGGAATCAAAAGCCCAGGTCACAAACACCTGTCAAACTTGAGAAGTTCAAGTCCAGATCCACAATTCAAACAACTTTGGAGAAGGGAAGAATATGAAGTATTGCTGAGGGCACAGATTCCAGACATACATAGGTGGGCAGCAGGGTCCAACTTTTGCAGCTGATTTTTAATGTCTCTGATGGTCATCACCATCCTTGGACTTGAAAGTGGGGCAGCCTATCTGGGGTCTCAATTTTTATTTCTTCAGCCCATATCAAAGAAACTGAAATGGACAGATTTTCATCCTTGGAAATAATCAGGACAATTATCCCTAGCTAGAAAGAAGGACCAAGACTTCTTGATCCTGCAGAATGTATCTCCACTAAGATACAAGGTGCAGAGCAGTTTTTTAAGAACTGGGAACTGTTACGCTCAGCTAAGAGACATAACAACTGAAGAAATTACACAGGTAGCTGTGACAGCTGGTGAAAATGTATTCTATTTAGGACTGAGGAAGAGTTTATGCTTTTCTAGAGCTAGATAATATGGGGGGAAATACAGAAATCAGTTAGCCAGGAAGTGGGGGAAAAGAGTACAAGGAAATTATGCTAAATAAAAAGTCAAGTTAAATCATTGTATATTAAATCATTCCACCCTGCAGAAAATTTCAGATCTATTGTGGATTTGAAGCCCAGATTTTGTAGATGGAAAAAATCAGCTTCACCAGATAAAATCCTTATAAACTTCTGAAAAATCTAGGGTTTAGAATTTTTTCTTTCAACCCATCTTGAGGTGAAGAGTCAAAAGTGCTCCTCAGCCTTTACATTACTCAAATAAATTGGTCAAAGGTTTGTTGAGTTACAAAACTGAAAAAAGCTTACCTATCTGCTTCTGGAGCAGAAAGGTGTGGAGTGATTCTTTCCACCTCTACGCAGGTTGCCACAAGAAAAAACATGCTGCAGAGATTTTCTTTGTGACACCTTATAGGCATTTCCTGAAGCCATCAGTCAGTAGAAAATACAGGTGAATGCACACAGGTTTCTGCAGCTTATGACCAGGAAATATTCAGTGCTGGCAGGTGAGAGAGCATTATGTATGACCACAGAGCTGGGCCAAGCAAGAGGGTCCTGACAATGATGTGACTCGAGTGAAGTGAGAGAAGGAGTGGTTGGTAGTGAAGAAGAAAAAAGAAGTCTTTTAGTTGAAAGTACATTTAAAAGCCTCTTTTGGATCCCTGCTCTAAGCACTGAACACAGGGCAGGTGTCTTCTTCGAAGTTTCCAGCTGTGGGTTTGAGAAGCTTGTGAGAACGTGCACTGCATGCTCTGGGGTGGTAAAGCCTGACTCACAGCCCCTCAAGAAGTTCCTGGATGGAGTAGCAGGAACTCTCATGAAAATTAATTATGATACAATATAGAAATAGGATCTTTACTTTTTTTTCAGTTATAGGGAGAGGGTCCTGTGTCATAAGCAGTTTCACAGCTTTTCTTATACAGTGTTTACATGCCAAGGCTAGACAGGTAACCACAGAATGGAAACACTGTGAGCCCCTGGCCTAGCATAGGAGAAAGCTAAAAGAGGCAATCAAGATTTCAGAAGGCTCTAGGGGGAACTGATCAGGCCCCAAACTTTTTGCTCAGCATAACCATGAGAATAGGAGCTCACTCAGCAAAACTGAAAGTCTCCACAACAGGAGTCACTCCCTCACCCAGCATGTTGTCAGCCTGTGGAATTTGCCATCTCCTGGAGCAGGTCAGAAGGTCGAATATTGCAGAAAGCATTGAGAAGAGGTTGGGAGGTCCAGTAACAATATTTACAGTTACGCAAGCTAAAAAAGGTACTTTCAAATCCCATAAGCCAGTAGCAGGATAAAAATAAATACCCTTTTCAGTTCCCTACAGGCAATGGCACAATTGCTGACCAGACTGCAACTGTTGTCTTGCATTAGAGAAGTTGCACATCAGCTGCCCATAAGTGAGACCTAGGACTGCTTTTTAACAGCAAGAAGTATCTCCCATTAATGTACTTTCTCCTTCACAAATATTCTCTTGTTCTGTGTGTTTCGAAGAAGCCTGTTTTCCAGTTCTGACTTCTAGGAAGACCAACAAAACCTCACACTGTGCACAGAGAGATGCTGAAAGGAAATGGTGCCGAAGTGGAATAAAAAGCCACAAGGCTGTAAAGCAGCCTCATCAGGTCTATGCTAGCCAGCTGAGTGCTAAGACAAAAAATTAAACAGGAACTAAAATATTTTAATTTAAAATATCAGCTCACCTATTAAAAGATAACATTTTAATATTAATTAATTTGAATTATGCATTTTTCTTCCCAGACATCTCTACTTGTGTCTTCCAGGTTAATTTTCACCTTCCCCCATTAAGCATCTACCATTTACCAGAAACCAGGCAGGCAAACCTGTAACCTGATGAGATATATAAAATAGTACATTCTGACACAACTGGGATCAGAAAACCACCTTTAGGATAGAAAAAAATAAAGCAATCCAAAAAGATCCCATCATCCATTTCTTTTTACTTCAGAAATCAAAGGTTTAGAAATTAGAAGTATGGCTTTGATTCTGGCTTATTTATTTATTTACATTCTGGCTTATTTATTTGCATTTCTCTGTGTTATTATTCTCTCCAATCCTTCAATATAGACCTCCATGGTGGGGGGGGGGGGGGGGGAGAGAGAGAAGGTAGGCATGCAGATCCATTCTTTCAAGTAGCAAAAGACCCATTAAATCTGTTTAGCTGTGCACCTCAACTGCTGCAGTTCACCATCTGGCATCTTAACATAACCCAGTTTCATCAGTGATTTAAGCTAATGTACCAGACTTTTAATAGGACCAACTCAGACAACATCCATTCCACCACTTCCACCACAGCAGCAATAACCAGGGGAAAGTCTGTGGACAGCTTAAATCAGTAACACTCACACATTATTACCATGGCTGAGTCTCTCAGAGCCCCAGATGAATATTACAGAATGAAGCAAAAACTGGGGTTGATACTAAACTGCTCCAGAGCTTTATTACATTTTTTGTTTATAAATTTTCTTATTCATCAACGGGTGTTGTGTTCTGTATGTATGGGTGTTTAAGGGATGTGTGCCAAATGAATGTCATCCATATTCATGTTGCAAGAGGCTATAGACTGCAGGTTGCATCTTCCCTTTTTATAGTTTAGTTTCTTACTCTCTGGATAAAAAAATTTACAGCCCTCTGAGATGAGAAGCAGGAATAATACCTCACCATTTAGGGTATCATTCATACATCAAAAGTGAAAAGAGTAAACAGAGAAAAAAAAATCATTCTGGAAACCAGACCCTACACTGAAATTTTTTGGCAGAAGCTGCTTGGTGAATACTTTGAATGCAAAATACATCTGTGGAAATAAGGACAGGTTTAAAGGCAACTTGCATGGAAAAAAAGATACAAAATACTAGGATAGTTTACTTCCAGTGCTCAGTTTTTTAACAGATCTACAGCAGGAAGATTTTAGACAAGCAGATACATAGAGTGAGCTACAGTGTGGACTTTTCCAAAATACCCACAAGCCAAATGGAAAGTCCCACTTACCACTGTAAATCCCATTTCCCACATCCCACTTGCAGTCCAAGCCTGATTAGGGGATGCAGGGAATGTGTTCACAGCTAGATTAGACTTTTGGTTTTGTGTTTTCTTGTGGCTTTAATGTGTGCCTCAAGGCTGTGATGTGCATTCAAGTTCTTGGCTTGGGCACATATTTACCTGCTTCTACAGCAACAGCCAGCATGTGCTTTGCAGTGCCATAAGAACTTTACTCTCCTTCAGAGATTTCCTAGAAGGCAGGCACACTGATACTGACAGTCAAGCACCGTCCTTGCCCCAGTGGGCCTCATCAGCATTATTTGGGTTCTGTAATTTAGGACAGGATAATGACAGTCTGTACTGATAGAGAAAAAAGCCTTTCAGAAAGGCAATCATAAGTGCTTTAGAAAAAGCCGTTCCTGTGACACCATTATATGCTTTGTGCAACTCAACCACCAAGAGTTTGAGGAACTTATCTCGCTATGTCTTTAACTAAACAAACCTGATTACAGGTTTGCCCCTCAAACAGGATCCCACTCCTGGGGGAAGGAGGGGGCCACTCCACCCCCTGTGCCATCCATTTGACCCTGGTATGGCTGATTCAGAGAGACTCCCCATTTTTGGCAGGGTTAGTTTTCTGGTTTGCTGTCCTGCAGTGGTTCATAGGAGGATCAGACAATTGCCAATGACTGGGACTCCATGGCCACGAGAGCATGAAGAGGCAGCAGGATGTCTCCTTTTAGTGGCAGCTACCCCTCATTTCAGATCACTTACCTAATGGTGCAAGCCTGGGTGTAGCCAGTCAAAACAGCAGGGAAGGACCAAGCAGTAGCAATGATTGCTCTCAAGGGTGGATGTCACTCAGACTGGAATATTGCAGACTGCTCTTTGAGAGTAAAGCTTTTGCAGGGCTAACTAGAGGTTTAGGCAGAGCTCGTGATCATCCTGACCTAGCAGGTCAAATGGCAGGTGTGAAATAGGATTTTGTATTTAGGAGTGAGAATGATCTCCTCCCCCAGCTGCAGGGACCTGCAAGTCTGTGTGGCATTACCCATGGTGGTCCCAGAAGCCAGCAATGTTCACTGGAAGACAGGCAAGTGTGATCACAACATGAGTTTTTCTTACAGCCAGTACTACTTGGTCCTTTGTCCTGTAGTCAGATGTGGCATTTCTCCTCTATTCCTCCTCACTCTACCTGGACATGGCCAGTGTTTCCACCTGGGGTGAACTTTCTCTTTAGACCCTTTCCAAACATGGGGATGCTATTTTCTCATTGTGAGGAACTGGATCCTAGTTTTTAGGGTATCTGGGGAAAAAAGAGGCACATGGAGAGTCAATTTTATACCTTTGGATTTATCAATGGAAATCAGCAACCTTACAACAGGGAATGGTCTCATCCCTCATACTCCATCTTCTTGAGGGGTGGAGGAAGAAAAGTATAATCATATTTCTGAGAGAGGGAGCCTTGTCCCCTACTGTGCACTGGGTAGGCCACCTCCATCATGCAGCCCTGCATGGGAAGGCAGAAAAGAAAAAGAGGGCAAAGGGGGATGGTGGTAGTGTATGAAATAGTGGATGAGACTGATTGATCCACTGGTCAGTGAATCTGGTCTCACTGAAACAACACCAGGCAGAGGCCTTCCATGGAAGAGTACAAGGGATTGCTGTTAAATAGGATCACTCTGCTGGGTTTAGGGTTTAGGTTGGCTAAGAAATAAAAAGGCTAAGAAAGTCATTGCCTCTGAAGTATCTAAAAAGTTACCTGCCACTGCTATAAACTACTGAAAGGATGCTGTGCTGTCAGAGAACAGGGACTGCTGAGCATTCAGACCCCAGGACAGCTGTGGCAGAGGGCAAAGCTGCCATGTGGGTGGCACCATCTCTTTGGCCTCAGAGAGGGATGATGGATGCCCAGACCTCCCCAGGCTCCATGAGAGGCTCTGCCTGCTGTTGCACAGAGGTCCACAGAGGTAACACACGCTGGTCTACAACATGTTGCACAAGACATATGAGTTTCACTCAGAGCTGGGGCTGCCTAACAGTAAATTATGGAAGATTTTCCCCCACTGCCTTGTAGGATTGGTCTATCACAGACCTTAGTGCACAGCACCTCCCTTCTATGTCTGATAAACACAGCAGAGCCAGCGCTCAGGTCAGAGCAGGAAATGGTCAAGGTTGCAAGGGAGAAGAAATAGGAAGTATAAAAAGAAATCTGAAGCAGCCCAGACATTTCTAAGGGGGAAACTGGGAGGGAGGAAGTGACTTGGGTCAACGGATGCTGTCACCTCCTCTGACATAAGGGGAGAGGACCCCAGAGATTGGCAGCTACAACAGCTTATTAATAAGAACAACAGATTTCTGTGTCTGCTTTATAAAGTTCATACAATTGAAGCAGGGAGAGTAGGGTGTCTCCCCTTGGGAAGGGGGTGAAGTAGCACAGGACCTGGGGGTGACAAGATGGTGTCTGGGGGCCGTGGGGATGCCCAGGGCTCTGTGAGGTGCTGGTCCCATGTCCCACTGAGAGTGGCAACAAGACAGTGTGGCTACACACTGCTTGGAGGACATGGTCAGCCAGCAGCAGCACCAAACCAGATAAGGACAACCCTCCTGCCACTCCCGTGCTACATACCTGAACAACTTGGCCTGTCTTGCCCTCAGAACCTGTGCATCAACCACTAGTAGTTTCCCTTTCCCTTTTTCCACCATCTGCCCCCCCTCAGATGCAACCTTTAGGGGTACCATGAGTTGCAATGTACCTGTTTCACACATTGAGATACAGATACATCTCACCCACTCTTGCACCTCACAGATTTGAATACACAAGCAGTGAGTTTGGTTTAGTGAGTAATCATAGCCTGGTTATGGTGGTGGCAACACACGATTCTCCTGGCTGGCCAACAGCAAAATATCCCACTGAGACATCTTTGTGAGTGGGAGACCTCAGCAACATGAAGTACCTGCTAAGTCATGGGCAGATCAATTTCTGTGTCTTGTCAAAAATTTCCCTCCCTCAGCTTCATTCCAGCCCACACCAAAGAGCTGAACCACGGACTCAGCCAACAAACAGGTACAGCACATCAGCTCATTTAACCTCTAAAAATGGAAGCTTCAAGCTCAAGTTACCATTTCTCGTCCCTTCCTGAAAGATATGTCTTCATTTGTTATGGTTCTCTTCTGAGAACCAAAAATGTGCAATGCTGCTTGCACACAATAACCACACAATGAAGTGTGAGTTTCTCCAAGCACCAAAGGGTGCATGGGCCGCTTCACTGCCATTTTCCCATCCCTGGCTTCTGAGTCAAATGTTTATAAAACTCTCTCTGAGAAAAAACAATACAAGAAATGAGTTCTGCTACTGTAATCTCGACTGCCCCAGGTATGTAAACACGGAATAGAAACATCTGAATTGGACACCAGAATGATGGAAGAGTTCATGTGCAGATGCTGCAAGATTCACATCACCAGTTACCCTACACCTTGACACACTCCTTTGAAGCAGGCAAGTTATAATTCCTTGTCAAATTACATGAATCAGATGTGTGACTCTGTAATTACAGCTGTGAAAACCATTATACTCAGGATCTTAGAACTTTCTATCCAAAACACCCCTTGGGGAAGAAATTTCTCATGAAGCTGCTTAGGTCAAGGTTCGGCAAGTGCTGGAAATTCTGGGGGAATCCTGTCAGCAGGTTTAGAGAAATGAGAATAAGAAAATTAGATGATGTACTGGCTTGTGGGTTCTTTGGGCTCTTTTTTTTTTTTCTTTCTTTTTTTTTTCTCTTATCTTAATTTTTGCAAATATTTGTGCATAGTTGCAGGATTTTTCTCTATGCACTCACACAACTCCAAATATTTTTGGGGATTAAAAAAAAAAGCCCCAAGTTCACCACAGACCTTAGTTACTGTGAGAAAGTAACTGCTTCTACCAATCTAACAAGAGCCAAAGGGCAACCATTCCCTCTTCTGTAACCTAGGTTTTACTGAAGGAACATTTCTGCAGAAAATAAAAACACAGCAATAGTCTGTACTCTCTCTGTTCCTAGTTCTCCAAGCGTTTTGTAAATATCAGTGAATTAAGTTGCACTTACTTTCCCCATATGGAGCAAGAGGTGTTTTCCTGCCTATTTCACAGATACCAGGTCAAGGCAGGGACTATTAAGTGACCACTGATGTAGAAAGCAGGAAGGAAAGCATCTCTGTTTGATGTGTGGACTGCCAGGCAGCAGCAGTGTGTTCTGTGGTTTCACCTCTACTTCTCACTGGCTAAATTTTTCATCACCTGTTGGATTTTTTTTTTTTTTAGAAATTGCTAAAGATTATTTTATTTAGTCTTCATAGCCCACTCGGTTACTTCACTCAATGTGAAGAAGAGTAACTGAAGCTATCAGTAAGAGAAAAAACACAATTCCTTCCCTGCTAAAGGTAACTTCGGGCACACAGATGTCTTTACACCTTTTTCTTGGAGGAGCTACAGTCATGTCCGTGGTGTAGGAAGCAAACTGTGAAACCCCCTGAAATGAAACAAGCTGAAGTATATTAACCATAAATTCTGACTCAGAATGATGATACAGTTCCTTGATGCATCTATTCTACTGCAAGTTTACTGTTTTTTTTTTTTTTAAGCCGATTCAGGATGAAATGTTCCTACATGTCCCTGGGTGATTTCAGGCTCTGGCCACACAGTTTTTGCTGACTGAAGCTGAAGCACTGAAGGTGGGAGGTTCACCCTCATCACCACCATCAGTTTTTATTGCTGCCTCAATACAGCTGCTCAAAGTAATCGCTCTATCAAGGCTGTCTGGGCTAAGAAACCTCCATTACTGAATGTCTAAGATAACCCAGATCATTGTGAAAGAACTTGTTCAGGGAATATGCAATTATGCCTCCTTCTTAGGAAGCATTAAGTCCCAGATCTTCACAAGTCTGGACAGAAACAGAAATAGCAGCTTCTTTAGATAGGTCTTCATCCATCTAATTGCAATGGCATAATCGTTTGAGTTCTTAGATATTTCTTGGCTGGTCATGTTGGGTGAAGATTTAGTACTTCTTGCATGATTATAAGACCATGAGATATACATTCTGGCTTCTTCTAATACATAAAGAATAAAGAAAACAGACACAAACACAGATACAGTAAAAAACATTCCCATGTAACGTGAAGTTTTTTCACCTTTTGCCCATGGTGATACTTTGATTGACAATCCACACTAATCAGAGAGACATCCACCAAAGGATCAATATGCTACAAAAAATATAATTTTCTGGTGTTTTCTTCCCTTTTAACAGAAACAGATTTGACCTCCATCTTCGTCTTCATGTACTAGATTCTTGGGAGCTGATTCTGGATGAATTCCTTAGCCAGCCCCCATTTTTGGCATGTAGCTGTGAAAAAGTTGCCGAAGGGAGTTGTGTCAAAGGGCTTTTACTTTGCTTTTAATGGCTCCACGTACAGTTTGAAGGAATCTAAAACGCTCACGAAATGTGGTTTCCCCTCTGGTGTTTGCTGTTCAGCTGGCTCAGCAGCTCAACCATTTAAAACCATTGTGAGTGGATTTAGCACTTGTGAAATAATGCTGGCCTATTCAGATCTGGGGAGGGATGGGCAAAGTCCACTAGCACAATAAAAGCCCCTCTTCCATCCTTCTCAGATGAGGCGCCAGGGTGCAACGAAGTTGGTGGGAGAAAACTGCTCGTATCTGTATCTTATGTGTAAGAGATACAGGACTACCAAAATGAAAAGGCTAACACATGCTCAGAGGAGGCAGTACCTTCAGCACCCCAGAAAAAAAGAGGAAAAAAAAAAAAAAAAAGAAAAAAAAAAATCCAACACCAAAAATCAACTACTTAAGCACAGGAAGCAAATCATGAAAAAGAGGAAAAAAACCCCAAAAAACCAAAAAAACAAACAAATGCAGCCCCAAGAGAGTGCTCCAATGGGATGAGTTTCACAACACGACAGGCTTAGTAAGGCAAATGGGAGAAAAAGATACAGAGAACTGTGGGTCCTGGAGGTCTCTGTCCCCAGAATCCAGAGAAAATGGAGCTCCCCACTTTGTCCTAGCCTGAGATACTAAGTATAGCAAGAGGTATGTTTCACCTCTGAGCTTATCTAGTGCTCAATTATTCTGCTGAGACCATGAAAAAAAAGAGATAACTAAAGCCATCTCTGATGTGGACAACATTGCAGGCATGCTGTAGATCTGTATCTTTATGCAGATATTTGAACACAGGACCAGGCTCAGACAGGCAAATCAAGAGCAGATGGCAACAGGTCCTGGTGGCTACTAATTAGGTTACTTTTGGTTAGCCCTGTTGAGCTGAATAGCTCTCTGATACCTTTCCAACCCTCTCTCTGCTACCTTCAGCCACAACCCTCCAGGCATCACCAAACTAGGTCAGTCCTACGTTGTTCACTTTCTGGGCCCATGGCAAAACAGCAGTTTTCTTACAGGTCCCCAGGTGGAGGAACGGGCTCAGGGTTTAGATGTGGACCAGCATGGTGGTGAACTCAGGTGTTTACAGCCCTGGTGGGGCAGGGTCGTTTGAAAGCACTTCCTCTTGTCTCACTCACACAACACACAAACAGGGACATTATCTCTCCTGTGGGAGCAACTGACTCATGCTTGGCCAGCTGCAGGGAAAGGTGTCCCTGTAGCTGCCAACAGCAAAAAAAAAAAGATAAAAAAGAAAAAGATGCATCACTCTGTGGCTGAAAGTGATAACAACACATTCCTCTTCATTCTGATCCAAAAGCAATTTTTTCTTCCTTTGTTCCCCTCCCTGTTTTTTCCTATGTGATGAGAACTTGTTCCTCAGCTAGGAGCCCAGGCTGTCTGTTACTGGTGTGACTAACATAATTTTTCATATTCCTCCCATGTTATTTTTTTATTATTATTTTACGTATTATCAAGTGACTTGTGAAAAGTAAAGTTCAGCCAACTAAACCCCAATGGAGTTATGCAAGAGCAACTTGCACTGAGCTTTACCATGAGCTGTGCACAATTAACCATGTATGCCCATGGACTTGATAAATCTGTTCATGAAGCACATTGTGGGTATACACAGTTGTGGATCTGTCTGGAGCAGGCTGACAGGACACCATTCCCAGGGGCTGTTCTTCAGTCAGAGGACACTGTCTCTAGCACTATCCGTGATCTCTCTTGTGAAATAAGGGACAGTATCTAACTAACTAACTCCTCAAGCCATTTCCATACACATGATACATTTGTATCCTGCACATGACAAAGTACATCATCATTTGTTATCATCTGCTCAGTAGGCGTAATTATAAGGCTGATTCAGCAGAAATGAGAGGACACTTGTGGGAAGTTTGTCTTAGTACCAGCAAATTCCATAGGCTAAGAGAAAGCTGTGATTTACTGATCGCTATCTTTGTCTGGAAAGATTTATGTCCTTTGAAGGCCCTCTTCTCCTGATACTTTGTGAAGGGTTGGGTAGGACTCTCTGACTCCTCTTGGTTGTGCCATATTCAGTGGCCCCAAAACTGTGGGAATATCATATCTGTTACGGCAGCATTCAGTCTGCCTTTTGCCCAAGGCACCTATACTATGTACACAACCAACACTAACGTGTTGGTACCTGTGAGCAGAGAGAAATTCACATTCTGTACTCAAATGTTGCAGGAGCTGAAGTGTCCAACGACAGGAAAGAGGATGCATGAAATTAGGAGGGCAGGGAAAGAGAGTCAAGACTTTGCAGCTACGTTCAGATGTAATGAGTGTAGCTGAGTAAAAGCCTTCAAGGTTGAAGACCAAAGAGGTAACCTTTGAGGCAGTATATCTTCAGAAAGTAGCTTGCAGACTAAATCCTCTTTAAAAGGTCCAACAAAAGCAAGAGTATTTGATACCAGAGTCAAGAACTGAGGAGAGCAGTTGTAATGATTTCACTAAATATTTATGCTCCTCTCAAGTATGGACAATATAGATTAAGTTACGATAAAATAATATTAATAGGTGAAAAGGACTTTAGTTTGCCCATCTTCTCTGGTCATGTTAGCACCAGCCTCAAACAGGGCATTAAAGTGCCCAAAAAGGACATAAGAAACTGTGAATAAATTAAATGGAGCAGAGTGGCTTTTGCTTTTGCTTTTTCAGAGAAACAGACTGTAGTGTGTGCACAGAGAAGTACCAAAAAAACCCCCTTCACTGGGCTAACACACAACATGTTGATGATAAAGCTGAGCTGCTCCAAAGACAATGAGCTCTGCAGAGGGAGGCAGAAACCACAAAAAAAGAAGAGGGTGATCAAAAGTGAATAAACTACAGAGATAAACTCCTCCATCACATTGTGCTATGTGTATCCAAATGTTTCAAAACATAACAAAAACTCGGAGCTAATATGAGCTGATTCTCTGAGTCTATACCAATAAATTATGATCAAAACCACCACAACAATCCAAACACAGACACCCAGTGCCTAGCCTGGCCCACAGGCTGCAGGATTTTTTTCACCATCCTTTTCCCTAACTCTTCCATCCCTCCCCAGCCATTCAGAAGTTCATTTGAACACAGCTTTTTGTCTACTCCCTTGTAAGAATCCAGCTCCATTTCAAAACAGATATTGAGTGAACCTCACTTTAAACCCAGGGCATTTGCTCTGCATCAGTGGTTCCCACTTCTTTAAGTGAGAAACTACAAGGTAGACATCAGATAGAGTGATAAAGAAATCATAATAATCTTGAGTTTTGTCCCCCACTCCAGAAATTTACATTTTTGGTAGCTAAATGTGAATGTTTTTCAGAAGAAGACTGTATTTGCAGGATTTGGTCATTCAATTGTCAAAGAAATGGTTATTCTGTTTTCATCTCCTCCCATTTCTATTCTGGCCCAGAGGCATTTCCTTCCCCAATACAGTCTCCTAGGAAGGCCTCATTTGCTACAGCCCTTCCTGAAGGTCTCTCAAAGCAAAGTCTACCCAGGAGATCTCTGCAAAACACAATTGTCACTAAGGGGATTTGGGCCTCCCTTTAATTTCTGCCATGCTGTACTACAGCTCCTCATTATAAAGTTAGCTCTTAAGGGTTCTTTGTCTCTGCAGGGTTGAAAGTTGCTGACTGAATGTCTGGGTCCAATTTTCCACCAGTCTTCCTTTAACTGGCCATTCTCAGCTATGCAAAGTCTTAGCATAATGCCACAAGATCATTCACATCAATCTTATTTAACATTTTGAATGTGTTTTGCAAAGGGGTTAATGAGAAAACAAAACACAACCTGAATAATAAATCACCAGAAAAGAAAGTACTGGTCTAATCTTTTCATACAGAGGCTGAGCAGCAGTTCTTTTCACAGGGGGAAGAGGACTGACATTTTTCCTAATCTGAGAACATAATTCCCAGGGACAGTGTATGAGAAAACAGCAGTAATCTACAGAACACCCAGGAACAGTTGTTGAAAGATTCCCAGGGTGTTACTTCTGGCAGGACATCAGGTTCCAATAAACCCCACTGAAAACACTAGGCTAACAACAATAATAATATTTTACACAGATGAAGTGTCTTTCATCTAAAGGCTACAAAAGGCTCCTGCAAATGGTGAACAGTCTCCTTGAGGAGGGGTAAATGAAACTGTTGCTCCATAGATATTGCTACTGATTCACTGATTTAGAAAATAAGCTATCATGTACAGAGTGTTAGAGGGTACAAAAAGAAAAAGTTAACGTGTACTGGCAGGTTCAGGAGCATACTTTGTCGTGTACTTGCATAGACTTAGTAACCTATTTTTTAATGTTTTCAGTAAATCAGTTGCTGACATTCCACATACACGATTTGAGCACCTGTACACAAAACAGCTAACAAAAGCTTTCACGGTGCAAATACACAAAGTACGAGGTGAGCTCATGCACAGTGACCCGACCCTAATGGGAGATTATATATATTGTGCTTGCAATTCCTGCTTGTATGTTTTCTGAGACGAGTCTGGGACTTTAAAAATATATATAGCCATAATTAGTGTATGAAAAGCTAGGGACTAGAAATAAGGTATCGGTGTAGACCACTCATGAACTGCTGGAAATTTTGGATGCAGATCCACACTTTGCACTGTTAGCCTATCTCTGCTGGGGATCCCTTCCACACTGAGGCTACCTTACACAAAATTCCAGTTGCTGCACTATTCTGGGTCACATAAGAATCTCAGCCCAAATGTCATACACTGTACGGTGAGGATGCTGCTGGTGGTGTTACACTGGCAAATCCTCCAGTGGAAATACAGCTTCTGCTGCATCATTAACATCTCTTACGTCTTAATTGCATTGCTTATGACTTTTTGGCACAAGTATATCTTCAAATGTCCTTGCACTGACCTTGGCAAAGTGGCCTTAAGAGGACAGCACGTATTGAGATAAGTGATTCCTTTCCTCAGGGTATCTAAGTATATATTTTACATGAGGATTGCATCTTGCTCTTTATAGCCATTGCCAGAGTCAACCTCACCCTTATTTTGCAGCCCAGCACTCTCATCAGATGGCAAAAGCTGTTGCAAAGCCATTGTCTGTACCCTGTACACTCAGAGACACGAAATCCCTACTCACTGTTTACATAAAGGAATTATGTGAAACAAGTCATGTTTCCTCTGTGTCATAAGGGTAACAACAACAGCAACGAAGGTTTGGCATGACATCCCTAGTCTAAGGCAATGACTAACAACCAGAAAGATTAGATATCAGGATGATCTATTATCCCACTGCTCCTCTTCAGCCCACCACCCTTTGCTCACTCCTTATCTCCTGCTCCCAGAGGCACATCCCATCTTGCCCTTGTGCTGGCATTTGCCAAACCCTTCTCACAAACAATTAAGCTCATTAAAGTTGGAGAAAATTCTCTATTTTTCTTTCCTTTTATTTTAAATTTATCTTGGCTTCATGAGATGAACTGGCTCAGAACAGGGTCTTATGAAAGCAAGAGTGCAAGAGAGCGAAAGACTAATAGCAGGAGCATTTTCTCTGGACCCTTAGATCACCCTGCCTACAAGGTGTAACCCCCAGACTCATGCAGAAGATGCCTACTTGCTGGTAGTTTCTCTTTTTCATATAGATTACCATAGCTACTTTCTGAGATAATTCGCTCAAGACAGAAAGGGGATTAATTGGTGTAATTCAGAAGTTGTATTTGGCTACAAATGCAGAAGAGAATAATTCTGGCCTCTTAGAGCTGTACCATACAGTACCACAAAAGAATTAAAAGGGGCAACTAGAACTGGTGATACAAAACTGGAATAGCCTTTATGGCTATTCCATATTGAACATGATGGCAAGGCAGCACAGCCACTAAGAGCTGGACAGTGCTTTACTCACTGTCAGATATACCCACACATCTTCCCTGTGGCTTGAAACAGCATCTATTACTAGCCTAAAACATACAGAAGAGCACCAAGCATCATGAGTCACCAGAATTCAAGTCCATTTTCTCTGTCCAGTTTTGCTTGCCCTTGACCTGGAGAGTACCTTGTCAGAACCCTTAAAGAAACTTCAATGCTACCCCAACTGGAGTGTCTCTGCCTCCCAAAAAAACCACGACCATGTGCGTTTGTTCCTTTCAGCACTCAGTTTCTGCATGGAGATGACAGACATGTAACTGCTAAGACTGGACAAAGGCTAAAATTTTACAAGTTTTACTCTTAGCAACTGCATTTGGAAACTAAGTTCTGAGAAAGTGAACTGTTCTCATCTGTCCAGATTTTGGTTTTGAACAGCCCCATAGTTACAGCCAGAGATTAGAGAGATTTCTGTGGTGTTAAGAGAATGGCTTGGAATTTCTCGTCCAGCCATCTGCCCTCAAAACTAAGCAGATGACTCACTAGCACTCACCTCCATTTGTTACTCAGCTAAAACTTTTATCTCCTCAGCTTCTTGTAAAGTTCACTCTGTGTCTTTTCAGAAGCAGAGCCTGTTCTAATATGAAAGAGCAAAGTGGGAAGTGCAACTTAGAATTCAAGTTTTCAAAAGAGCTCATGTTAAATTCCTGCTGAGCTAATATGCACGTATGCACAGAGGCATTTGCACACATAAATCACAGCTTGCTTACATCTGGCACACGCAAAGAGCACACTGCATGGCACAGGATTTAAATGTGCTTCAACTTCTGGGCTGTATTCAGGTCTGCATACATTCTTGAAAAAGTCAGGAGATGCAAAAGCTTACTGAGCATTTTGCTGATATTCTTGCATGTCAAAGATGCTCACTGCTGCCTGCCATTTCCTGATGAAGCATCTGCAGGATGATCAAAATAGGGACTTTTCATTCTTGAAGAGTAGAAAAGCTATCTCCATATCCCAGGTGTCTTTTGATTACCATGCACAGATTCAAAGCAGTATTTACAAGCAATCAGAGTTTCTAAGCTACCTGCATAGTTTGACGAAGCTCCAATTTCAAGTGAAGCAGCTATCTAAAGCAGCAAGTAGCTATACCACATTACTCAGGCTGAAGAGCTTATTGCAGCCTCACAGAAGCTGCTCACCACTTTGCTTTCATATTCAGCCCCAGCTATAGAAGGCACGGTCAGAGAAGTCCAAGCTAAAAATATCAAACTGGTGCCGCACCTAGATTGCTCCTGTCACCTTGTACCAGATTAAGTGCACACCAAGCGAATTTTCCAGAGTGGTTTGTGATAACCCATTAGCCAGGGCAGCACTGGTCACAGCTCTGTAAGCTGCACTTATTTTCCCCTGCAAGTGTGTCAGATTCTTTCTGGGTCCTAAATTACAGCTTTTGAGAAATTAATATTTCTTTTACTGTTAACCTGGAAATTTAAAATATGCTCAGAACTGCTTTTGAGTTATGCAAGTTCAGAGCTGTACTTCTTTCATAATTTTCTACCATGGTAACAAATAGGGCAGCACCATGTCTGGTCCCTCAAGCTCTGTACATGTGCCAAAGATAACCAGTTATACTGGCATAATTAATTTTGATGCATTAATAACACAACAGTTTTTGTCTTTTCCAGACAGCATTATTTGCCAGAAAGATTTGGCATGCATAATTTAGCAAAGTCCTTTTCTCTGCTAAGAGGGAGAAGAACCTCTTAGCTTAAAGAACAGGGGAGGAATCCTCACTGAGGGATTAATCATCACTTTATAACTACTGCAAAATTCACACTCCAGGCTCTGATTTAGTTACACACTATAACTGTGGTTTGCTAATTAAGAACGACATGGGTATTAGCCTTTCTTCTTTTGGTTTCTTAAATTGCTGATTTAAAACTTCTCTCAGTGTGAGAAGCATTTCTAAGTATCTGAAGTGTGGCACAGCAAGCACATTTGCATCTCCAGCCAAACCTAGAGAGGCTGGAAAGAAAGGCATGATTTACATTCAGTACCTCAACCTATAACCTGGAGGACATCTGGAACTCATCAGCTCCAACCTCCACTCCATGAAAGGGGGATTTCTCCTTTTGACTCTATTTGTTGTCACTGCAGGGGCTTTATCTTGAAATGACCCATTCCTTCCTATGATTTTTATAGGAGACAAAGTGAGAAGTACTCCAAAGATGTGTGAAGTCGACACTTATAAAATCTTTCTGAACTCATTTGAAATCTTGTCTTGGTCTTTCACTGGAGTACTTAAGAGGTCCCCTGTTTTTCAGCTCAGGCAGGTTTCCCCAAAGATCCCAAGGCACTCTTTTATTTACTGTGAACTGAGATTAAAAGAAAACAGTTTTCCATTTTATGCAAGAAAGAAAGAAAAAAAAGCAGCACTTGGGTTTTGAATTTCAAAGTAGATTTCAATGAGTCCTACTTATTTATCAGTTCCAATAAGGAAACACTTACAGTAGAAAGAAGATAATCTACAAGATTCAGTCCACAACATCTGCTGGGTATTAGTCTGGTCCCTTACGATTTGAATTTGATGGAGTTTGATAGGGTTTCTGAATGGATGGGGCCAGGGGATGGTAGCTCATCTTAGCTTGATTAAGTCAACGCTTCTTCTGACCACATATTATTAAGAATTAGCTGACTTCACTGCTCTGTAGAAACTTTTTGTTTTCCTGAGTCCTTTAATCCTGAACTGGGTTTGGTAGCGGTTTTGAATAATGAAATTTTATGCCTTTTTTGATTTAGTTGCATCAATAAACTTATTTTCCTCCCTTTGTTCAGTTCTTTATGCTATTAAGACTTGGCAATCCTTTTGTAGCTGCAGAATTTCTTTCTAAAAATTGGAGAAGTTGGGGATATGTGAGTAAGAGTAGATGAATGACATGCCTGGGGGCAGTGGCAAAACGTGCACAGGAGCACAGCACCAGCAGGGTCAGGCCTGGAGGCAGCCACTAGGCAAATTGAGCAGATGCCAGCATGTCCCCATCATCAGTGATGCCACAATGAACCATGTGACCCTTTTTCTATTGACTTTGATGAAGGGATTCTGAAGGCAGATAGTTAAAACACCTCAGCCGGGCATCTTCAATACGCAGTAAACGTTCCCACTGGAAAGGACCCTTCCTGCTTCCTCTGGGTCAAGACACAATAGTAGGTCGACTGAAAACTTGTTCCACAGATGATTCTGGTATGTAGGGGTGATGGGGTAAAATGGTGGTGGGGCAACATCTGCTTTATTACTCAGGCACTTTCAAGCACGTCTGAAAGGCATGCGTGTTGCACAGCCCCTTGCTGCAAAAGCAGAAAAGCTTTCAGCACGGGTCTTTGGGATGGAAAGAAGTGAACAGAATGAAAACCATTTGTAATGGACACTCCTATTAGATTTCATTATGGTCGTTCTTTATATGGGATCCTGAGATTCTCGAAGGAAATCAATTGCCAGGAAGGTCCTTTCTGTGCGTCTTCCAGGTAGCTGCAATAATCTCTTTCAGATAGAGATGTCATTTTCACAATGCAGGGATTTCTCAGTTCAAAGATATATTCCAGAGAGTAAAGACTTGCAAGCTGTTCAAAAATACTTGGTAGTCCAAATGGAGATTCTTGTTCATTTAACTGTCACATATACAGCTGATGTAAGAAGTATTTTCTCTGTTTTCCTCTCTCTAGATGTACTCCAAGGAATTAAATGAAGTCTTAAAGCACTTATAATGTGCTTCCAGTAGTAGCCATCACTTACCCTACCTGTAGTTGAAAAAGCTCAAACCCACTGCCATTGATTTTGCTAACATTCCAGTGACCTGGCTTTTCACAGCAACAGAGTATTTTTGATAGCAAGCCCTTAATTCTTCATCCTGTAGACCCAGCTGCTCCATAGAGGCTGACATCATTTGACCACAAAATACAAGATACTAACCCCTTGAGCTTTTGCCAGAGAAGAATTTGATAGCTGAGCACTGATTAAAATTTCTTTTGGACTCAGTGTCCACTGTATATGCTATTATTCACCAGCATCATGCTTTCAATATCTCTATGCAATTGGCCAGCAGTTTTTTTTCTATGCACATTTTTTGCCAAGATAAAAAACCAGAAAAAATTTAAACCATTTCCAATATGTTTCCAATGGATGAATTATGTTTTCTGAACCACACTGTTGAGTCATGATCTAAACTTAATGAACATTCTCCTGGGCAGCTGTTATTCAAAGAGTGATTCTCCATTTTATATTTTTATTGTTATCTGTAAGTCACTGAACATTAACATATATCAAGTGAGGCTACACATATGCACAGTCTGGGTTCATTACAAGAGCAAGTCATAATGAACAGTTATTTCTTCCTCTTTCCAGGCTTAAAAAATGTAGTCTGGAATGATTCTATCATTCCAGTCTTTGGAAGGAGGAATACTCTTAAAACAAAAAACATTCATCTTTCCCACTATATGCTGGTGTTGCTATTGTCATTTTGACAACTTTGACACATGCATATTTCATAGGAAAGTTTTGGGTTGACTTCTTTTGCTGTTTTGTTGTTGTTTGGGGCTTTTTGGGGGGTGGTGGGAGGCTTTTGTTGGCTGTTGTTTGGTTTTTGTTTTTTTCCCTCAGGCATCTCAGTGTCCTGAAAGAGCTGATGTCAAAATATTGAACAAGTGTTCTTGTAAAGAAAAAAACCTAGGGTTTACTTTCAAAATCGTGTTGAACAAAACTCTGTGGAAATTTCCACCTAAATTGCTCAGAAGGAAACATTTAATTCTTTCACTTTGAAATAGGTTTTATAAATTATTATTTTACATAGAAGTATTTTGTTACAAAACACTTAAAATACTTCTGTACTAGTTAAAACATTTTCTCTCAACATAATGTCAAGTGTTTTTTTCCCTTTTTCTTTCCCAAAAATTGTTGAAAAGTTTGCACCATCTTTTTAGATCAGAGCAAAATAAACTAAATGTAACTAAGTAATCAGTGCACTCTACGGACTCTTCTCTGGATCTGAGCCACACCAGATCTGGATCAGTTGCAGCTTTCTGCTGAAAAACTTGGCTTTTCACCTCAGGCTGCAGGGATTTGGATGCTCAGCTTTGGATGTTCTCTAGTTAAGACTTCAGTGTCAAAGCATTGGTTATCACAACAGTATCTCTACTCACTGGATTCTGTAACCCTAGTGCTGTAAAACTCACTGAGTGTGTGGTCTTAGTAAACACAGAGCAAATTCCAAACCCTGTAGCAAGATATCTTGAACAAACACACTGTACTTATAACACAATGATTAATAAAATGGGAGAGTTCAGGTTTTATGAGACTGCTGTGTGGAAAACAGATTTTCAGTGTGAAAATGCTTCTCTTTCTTGATCTTGTAAAGCAGAGAAAGCTGAAAGCAGTCAGTTACCTGCTAGATTGTTACTGACTGTATAGAACCATAGGCTGGGGTGCAAGTTTTCTCCAGAATAGAACAATCCTCACTACAAGAAATTCAGTGATGGTCACTAGGGGATGTAACTGCGGTTGTTACAGATAAAACCTGGAAAGAATTGCAGATTTACCTGCTAAAACCTGCAAGTGCTCATGCTGTTCCAGCACATACCAAGAACCAGCTCCTTTCTCATCTGTACACTAAAGGTTAAACTTTTCCATGCAGTGCTTCTGATGGTTTTGGTAGTGGAAGAGTGAAGCAGAGGAATGCTTCAGTTCAAGATCTGACTCAGACAGTGACTGTGTCTTTGACTGTTGGTTTGTTTTTTTTTTTTAATATGAGTTCCAGATACACAGCTTTCTCTCTAGAAGTTTCTAATCTACAGTTTGACAGGGCAGGCAGATGGATTTTGTACACAAAAATTTGCCCTTCAGATGAGGATGTCACACGTATTAGTATGTCATGGGCTCTTAAGCAGCTATTTAGATCTCATAAGTCATCACTATATTGAAATTATTAAGAAATTATTAAGCTCATGGAGCTTCACACATGATATCCCTCTGGTGCTCTTGGTTATTCACATACTTGAAAGATCCTGCAGAAGGTCATGCAGTGCTTACACCAGGAGCTGGATATCACACCTTAAGGTGCTGTTCCAAAGCTGTATTCTCTTGAAGTTACTGGTACAGGGAAAGATCCTTCAGGTGGTTCTCTACCCATCCAGCTTGTCATGCAACTGCAGTAGTATTAGCACAGTTCCACAGCCTTTCAGGGGACATAAGTATTTTTAAGGCTTGAATAAAGCTACTGACCAACATTTTGCTTCTTAAAGTCAGGTGGATCAATTCAATAGCAGAACCTGTTGATATCAGGACATAACCAGATCCAAATGACACATTGCCTTCACTGTCTAACTCCACAATTTCTTGTCTTTTCAAGTCACACTGCATTGTTTATAAAGAGGAAAATAATATGCATATCTATGGGGAGATTATAGAATGTGTGATATTCTCTAATGGAAAGCTAAGGAAAACATAGAAGTAACAACATGGAAAGTACAGCTTTCTTTAAAAAAAAAAAATTAAAAATCCAACACTAGAAGAAATGTTCTTTATTTTATCATCATATGGGAAAGTCCTTATGAGCACCCTTGGTTTTGGAAACACAAACTTATAGGTTTTGCTATCAAAATCCTGATCCTACATAGCTGTTTGAATGAAGATATTACACAGGTAACTTGATGAAACTGCAGAATTGACTAAGTCTAACTTTACCCCCAGTGTAACAGATTGATCAAATAACTGCTTTATCAGCACCAGAGCTGACTCAGGTTTACCAGTTTACAGCAATACATTTTGAAGTTTAGGAAGACAAATGGATACTCATGAGTCCTTGGGGACCACTGAATTATTCAGTGTCACCTTTTGTACAAGGCTGCTGCTGGATCACTTTGCTGCTTCTGTACTGAATCCAGTACCTGGTATTTGACTAGAGCATATCAGGTGTCATCTTGATTTCAAAGTTTCAAGAGATGGAGAATTTACACATTCCCCCCTCCCCCCCTTCTTGGCAAGCTACCTTCCTGTCTTCATTTCAAATTTAAACTTACCTTGATTCAGCTTCCTGTTATAGTTTGTTTTTTGTGTTTTTTTTAATAAGCTTTCCCCAGCAATTATACCAAGTTACTTCAGTACCAGCTATAATGTGTGCTACTTAAGTCAGATCCAAGTCTTCTTTTAAGCAGGACAGCTGGATTTCTGTCTGTTTCCCATCAGAAAGCAATTTTTAATATTTTCACAATTTGTATGGCTCTCTTCTCCTCTGCACTTTCCAGTTATTATGGGTTTCTCAGCTGTGAGAGTTTCTCATGCTATTCAGATATTAAACTAGTGAATCTTGTGAACACTGCCCTGTTCCTGTCATCACTGTAGGGCTGCCATATCCCACAGCAAGCTCATGCTCAGCCCCATTTCCATTAGGATCCTTAAATCTGTTTTCAAATCACTGCTTTCCAGTTTCATGGTTCTTAATGTTCATAAGCTGCACTTCACTCATATTGTACCTTGTAATTAAGAAAAAACTGATTGCTGTTACTGCTATTTTCATGCCAAATCAATGCAAACTTGCCTGATAAAACTGCCTGGCATATGACCATGTTGATTGGAATCAAGCTACCACTATCAGTTCAGCTGAGGCTAATGTCACTTTGTAACACAAAAATTATGTCCTCTTGCCTTCTCTACATCCACAAGTGAATAGATTTTTTTGTTAAAAAATATAATTCTTACGTGCCCCTTTAGGCATATTTGTTGCCACATGGACAGTCTGCCTTCCACCACGTACTACTTCTTACATATTCTATTCTACAGGCTTGCAAGTGTCTTTTCTACTACTTACTTTAAGCCAGCTTTAGGCTCAGGATATGCCACAGATAAAAATACTGAACTGTCTCAGCAATGATCAACATGCTGATCCTAGTTTGGATGGTTCCAGATCTAGCACTCAACATCTGAGCCAAATCCAGCTATAGTATCAACTAATTCCAGCCAGCAGAGCATATCACACAGGCTGATAAAGGGCTGTAAAGGGCAAACAAATCTACGGGGTATCATGTAACATCACATATTTTTAAAATAATGTTTTCTCAAACAATACACAATGTCAAAAATCAAAATCTCACATTATACTGGGCACAGTATAGTATATTCCCTTTCTTCTTCTACTAATTAAGCTCCATATCAAGCTTTCCCACCATTTGCCCTCTACTGTCAAACAAGCTGGGTCAGGATTATCCAGGTCATTTTGCTTTGCCTTTCTCCTCTAGACTGAAAAGTTTCCTTCTTGCTCAAAGACTTAGTACAAGTCAGTGAGAGGAGGCTACACATCTCAGACAAGTCCCTCACTCATCTGGTGCTACCTAAGCATGATAAGTTTTATTTTTGAATCCTTTGTTTGTTATCATCATTCATAGCTACTTGAGAGGGTTGGACGGTACTTCTGCATTCTCATGATGCATGATGACATCATCTTGCTTCTTCTTAAAAACAAAGAGAACTATTCAGTATTTCTGCCCTTCCTGAATCACTAAGATTTTCGCTATCTTCTGCTAGCAAGAAAGCTATGCTATTATTAGGAATTATTTTATTGCCGTTATCCTTTAAAATGTCTTATTGTCCTTAGGCTGCAAAGTAGAGGTTTCTTTTGCTCCCTCTCAAGCCCTTCCCCTCTTTATATTTCCAGTCTTTAATTTACATGATTACTGCCTCCTTCCTCTTCCTTCTTTTCTTCCCCTTTTTAATAGCTTTTTTTAAAAAAAAGATTTTTAATAGCTGCCTTTACTTCCTCACTTAACGCAGAGGTACCGCTAACCAAAGATGTCCTTATTCACCATTACGAAATTGTGGTTTTTAGTCATCTAGTAAACTTTCCTGTAGTAATTTCCAGTTTTCATTCACATTTTCCCATCTGAATGTCACTATTTCTTCCAAGTTTCTCTTCCCAACCATTTTAATTCATTTTTTTCCTAGCTTCTTTGCAAAATAAGCCATTTGGGAGTACAAAAGACAGGACTAGACGGAGCCACAGTAAACAGAACAGATAGGAAATCCTGTGTCTTGGCTTGGGCAGGTTCGAAAGCTCTTGGTTTACCATCCTCACAAGAAAAAAAAGGAGATTTTCTTCAATGCTGCTTCAGAATATGCTGGACTAGAGTCCAGTTCTAATTTAGTCTAATTACTTACTCATTAGCAGGAGTTATTAGGCTTGCCCTGGCAGTCTGTTTTCATGGAATTAATCATCTCTACTCAGCCTGAACATTATTGGAAATCTATTACAGGTGCTATTACCAAAAAAATGAGAAGCTACAGGGAAAAACAGATTTAAAAGACCAGAAGTTCAAAGAAGCACTAAAATACTGAGTACTTACTTACTTACTCCTATTAAACCTTTCAAAAGCTTTTGCTTTATTAACAGTAATGATGATTAGATGTGCTATTAGTGAGCTGTGCTGGACTGGGGAAACCTGAGGAAAAAAAAAAAACAAGCTAAGGCAGAGTACAATCTTGCAGTATTTTTTGGAGTAGCTCAGTGAAGGATGCAAAAATGTGAAGTGTACCCAAAAAACTAAAGAACAGATAAATGAAATTGCCTAGCTGATGCTTTTCCTTCCTGTTAAATGCTGCTGTTTGAGAATCATAGGGAAGCAAAGAGCAAGTGTTCCTTATGACATAGAAGTTTACTGGAACTGAAAGGGTTAATGATTACAAGATTAGAGTCTTGATGACAGCCTAGCATTAATTTAGCAAAGATGTGGTATAAGTACAAAGCTAATTCTTGGAAGACTTTTTTTTGTTTAATGGCATGATAACACAGAACAAGAGCAGCATCCACCCATCTACCCTAAGTAGTATTTTTAGTGGGTTTTGTTTGTTTCTTTATCCTTAAGTGAAATCTACTGCAATAGCTAGGGGGAAGGGAAAAAAAAAAGTTTTGAAAATATTCTACCTATTAAACATTATGCAAACTTTGCTACAACATTATAGCTACTTACTTGATTTCAGTACTGCCAGTTGTGAGGAAAAGAAAATAGTTATAGCAGAAAATAGAAATGTTTGGAAGCAGGGAAAAATAAAAGATATAGCAGGACAAAATCAGGGCTTTGAGGTATGCAGATGTCAGGGGTCTCTCAGAAAAGAAATGATAATTGTTAACCTTAAGGAAAGACTGATTCATCTCAGGCATGTCTGCAGTCATTCTGTTACTTTAGCAACAAAACTGATGCAGGGTTCAAGTCTTATGTATAGTACTGCAGGGGAAGTAATTCCAGTAGAGGAATAAGAAAGTGGATTTTTTTCCCCACCAAATCAACCTCCTTGTATTAGCTGATTTTAAGGTTTAAAACCTTGGATAGGAAGAGCTTCCAAAATTTCTGACTTTACTGGCTTCCTTAGCTGGCAAAACACAAGGGATTAGTCTCAACTAATTAAAATAAACCCCATAGTGTCCTATCTCCACCGAAGCTCAATTCAGTTTTCTTGAAAACTTTATGAGGAAATAATACTGCAACTATATCTCAGTTATGGTAAAACCAAGATAATTTTATGGGGGAAAAAAAGGGAGGTGGGCTGGGTTTAAGTGGGGCGAGTATGAACCAGCTACTAAATATTTTGCTACTTAAAAAGATCTGGAACATGCACGATTTGGTGCAGCAGATTTGGATTTCTGTGCTGATGATAATTTAATTTTTTTTTTTTTAAGAAACACTAGTAAGTGGCATATGTAGAAATTTTACACTGCAGCTTGAAAGCAATGTGCTTTCTAGCTGTAGTATTTCACATCCTACATAGTTTTTCAACATACAACAGATCTGTCAAATTACAGTAGCTGTATTTAGTCTTATGCTTATGCATTTCTCTCTAATTAAATGCTAAATTAGAGCTAAATGTAGTAAAATTCTCTAAGACACTGTTATTCAGATCTTTTATGACTTTTTTTTTCTTTCCCCACTGCTGCTTCACACATTGCTTCAAATCACGGGAAAATTTACTTTGAACATAAGTACTTTTTTTGCTGGGAATGGCTCTCTTCTACTTGTGAAACAGTTCATATACACAAAGAAACCCAAGAATGGGTAGTGTAGATGACTATGCAACACTTGTTCTCTACCTAGGCTAATACAGATTTATCCTTTATTCATCCTGTTTAATCCTTGACATCCATCTTTAAAACACAGCTTTGAAACCTCTGGGAAAAAACATAAATCTCTTTGATGGTGGTCAAAAAGGTTGCCAAGAGAGAGCTTTTGGACCCTCTATCAATTTAACAGTTTGGTGATACGACTCTCAGCTATCTTCACAATTGGCCCAGCTTTGAGAAGTCAGTTGGATCAACTCACGTCCAGAGGTCCTTTCCAACTTAGAGGTGTAAAAATAAACAAACATGTTTCTACTTTCCCCCTCTTAAGAATCAAATGAGACATTTTTAATGGTCTCCTTTTTTACACATCGCAGTACAAGTATTTTGTCAGGATCACTTGTTTCTTCTACAGTGCCAGTGAAAGATGAGGATTAGCTTTAGCCTGGGAGCGACTGGCAGAACCCATTTTGATTTGAGACCCATTGGGAAATGTGGAGCAGTGCACTCTTGTGATGGGAATTCAGCTCTCTGGGTCTGCTGGTGGTGATGTCTGGAGTGACTGTGAAGCCTGGCAAGGTCAGGACAAACAGCAGAAGTGCAGTGAGAGTTCATGTGGAAGGCAGGGCTGATGGGCACTGATGCTGAAAGCGTCAAATATGCATGCTGCTGCTCTGAGTGGAGGGTTGTTCTTCCATAAGACTGGCCACAGAGGCACCTTCCCCTTGACAGAAATGCTGTTCTTCAGTATGTGAAATAATTATGAGATGAATATGAATTGAAAGTGCACTTCCTCTTGACCTACTTCCCAGGCAGGGTAGCACAGCTTGATGCCCTCCTGTTTGGAAAGGTAAAATTATCTCTCCACATTCCCTAGGCTCTGCATAAGCCTCTATTGTTTGGTACCAACCACATGGCTAATTATCATACCTACTATGCAGTCTCTTTTAATGATTTCCTTCCATCTCTTGTCAACACCCAGGCTGACTGACCAAACTGGTTTCTTTAGAGAGAAGTGTACCTTTTTACTCCTTCAATAAATACACCTCATTTTTGTTTGTATTGGGAAGGTAAACATTCAGAATGATAGCATAAGATGGCTTTGGGAAAGTGGCTGATCATTCTGAGGTGCTCCAGGACTGTATGAATCTGAATCCTGCCTCATTACCTGAGCAGACCTTTCTTTACTCACCAGGTTGCAGGGTGCATCTTTTTACTTCACTAGAAAATCAATTACATGTTTCATTAATGCCAGTGGAATCTGGTTGGGGCCTCAAGCCTTCAGGTACAAGTGCCCCAGAAGCTCAAGGCTTAGGAAAAGACAGTAATGCCACTTCTGTGACAATCTCCTTGCAAAAAGGATGTAAGCTCCAGAACTACTGCTTTTGATACTTGAACCTTCCAGAGAGGTCCCTTCAGAGAGATCTCTCATCTGTAAGAATGTGTCTGCAAGAAAATACAGAGGAGATGGCCCAGCACAACTCATACTGGCATTTCAAAGCCATCAACTGTGCTGGTGTTCTGAAAACTGCTGAGGGGCTTTGTTGGGTTTGGTCTTGGGGTTTCTCGGATTGACAGGTGATAATTATTGCAGGCCATTTCATCCTCCTGTGGAGTCACTCCACAGTTCTCATATCAAAAGTAATTTTTTGACCTGGATAGGCTTCCCACAAAAAGAAAAAAAAAAAAAAAAAAAAGTAAAGCTGTTTGCTGATACATTCAGTTCATAGTTTCCTAGGTAATTATTATAACTCATCTTTTGCTATCGTAAGGTATTACTGTGTCCAGACTGTGAGGGCAAGCACTAAAAATATAAAGAAAAAAAAGCACAGCCATCAGGCAAACAGCAGGCTGTAGAGATCCCTAAATTAGCACTGAGCCAAGTCAGTAAGTCTGCACAGCCCCACATAGTGTCATGCAGCTGTACCAAGTTGAACTGGAAGAAGTAGAGAGCAGAGTGTTGCTAAATGATTGCCCAGTTAATCCATAACCTGAATTAACCACCCAGAGATAAGTGAGAGATGGTGATGTGCAAATTGCCAGAACAAAATCTCTCTTCCAACTTCACAGGCAGCAGTCTGTAGGTCACTGTGAAGAAAATTTATGCTAGGGAAGAACCTGGTCACAGTTTGTGGTTTTTCCCCATGTATACAACACCAAAGATAACACTTTTTACTGTAAACTTCACGCAGGATGAATTGTGAATCAGTGTACATGAATCACCTGCCAAACCCTTGAGTGCATCAGTGATAAGAGAATACAAATTCAAAAGTGCAGGTGCCATATCAGCAGCTGGAGTGGAGCTGACAGCACAGCTAGAGACAATGACAGTGGCCATTCCCAGATTTCTTCCTGGCCACAGTTCACATTTTTCCTCTCGCTTTCCACATTAAGATATGATGCATCTGAGTGATGCAACCTTGATGACAGATCTGGATGTCCAGCTGAGTTCTCTTGAATTGTGGGGGATGTTGGTTTCATTCAGTGTGAGCATCCATAGTTCAACATCTTAAACATCACTAACTACAGTTCCCAGAGCAACCAGGTGTGTCCAGTGACCCAGTTATAGTCCTAGATTTGTCCCATCTGGTGTGTGTGGAGGGGGAGGGTGGTGGTGGTGTTTGTTTTGGAGGTTTTTTTAGGGTTTGTTCCTCTCCCTGTTGTATTCATGTAACACTCTTCCCCCAGATGACAGCTTTGTTGTCATGAAGAATACCTAAGTGAAGTCAGAGGAAGCTGTTTCTTAGGCATTGTTTTGGTTATCAGAGCCAACAGCTTCTGTTGAACTGGGCTCTGATTTTCTTGATTTATTTCTACAGCCTAATTAAATGCATCTTTCTTAATTAATTACACTCAAGAAGATTGCCTCAAATGCACCTAAGCCCAGGCTGACTTGTAGAAATGCTGAAAATGTTCCAAATCCTGCCAAAGCCAACAGGAGTTACTCATTGATGCCCTTAGACAGAAACCCCCACCCCATAAGTGGCCACTGAAAGCCTGCTCCTATTTCCCCCAGGGAGATGAGTGGAATCCCTCTTCCCCACAGTTTTCAATGGAAACACAGTTGGCCATTGAGCCAGATACATTCCAAACAGGTCCCTGGCTAGAGATGGCTGCAGCCATTCCACAACCATTTGCTTAAATGTTGCTTTGGCTTTCCTGATGCAAAGCACTTCCTGTGACACTTCAGATATATCAGTGTAATGAGCCTCAGAGTTTATTTCCATCCAACTTCTTTCAAGTGACTAGAAAGGCCCCAGAAGGTATAATTTTTGGAAAGCAGTATTTTGCTGCACTATTGCCTGGAATGGCTGCCTAAGAAAAATACTGTGGCTGCAATGTTCCCACTGGTTATACTAGAAGTTCCAGCCCTGTTAGGCTTCAAAGGAACAGCACTTAGCTTAATGGTTGGGAGAGACCACTATTAATTTTGAAGTGGAGGATTTATAAATCAGTTATTGCTTCCTTGAGTCTGAGGCAGAACACTGGACATGATGGGTAACAGCAACAAGGTCCAACGTGCCCTGCTGCTCTGATTAGAGATGAACCCATTCAGGACACCTTGTCTCCACCACCAGGCAGGAACCAGCAATCTGATCTTCCTCCTCCCCCCCACACACCTGATGCTTGCAGAGCTCTCTCAGAAGCACGACTTCAGCCACATGAGCTTCCTTGGTAGACTGTCAGTGCTTACTAACTCATTTCGACCACCTAGAAAGCCCTCAACACTTTTGGAAACACCAAACCTCATTCTCTAGGATGCCAAAATGGTCCAATTTTGAGATACAGACCCTTCAGCTTTGTTGTCTAGGTCTTGGGGTAGAAAGTGACGGTGTGTGTTCCTTCTCCAATGGGATCCGAGACCAGCAGACCTTCACCATTTAAGGATATACAAGAATGCACCCTTCAGAACATGATTGCACTAAATTATTGTTTTAAAAACTGAGACAGGAGAATTAAATCTATGCTTGCTTGCAGTCTGAGGGCTATCAACAAGTGGGGTTGCACAGGATTTAGGTCAATGCCTGTTTCTTTTCAAAAAGAGTATCACCTTCAGTACTGATTTTACATAAAACAGCCACAGCAACAGCTGTATGAGGCACTGAGACCAAAGTGTAATATTTCTCCAAGCTCTACTGCTGTGTCCTTCCTGTGGTGCAAGGAAGAGAAAATTTAAGACTTCAGGAGGCTACTACTGACACGCAGGTTATGTAGTGTTAAAGCAGGAGAGACAGTTTTAACTGAAAAGAAATTTTGTTGGAAGAATGTCTCTGGTGTTTACTATTCACTTTTTGAAAGAATACAATCTAGCACTACAGCAGCCACTAAAAATATATCAAATTTAGGAGCCAGTTTTACATGCATGACCAACTGCTGAAGAATTAGAAAACCAAGGTCTTGTGTATTAATTTGACACAGCATAAAGGCACAAAATGAGCTCTAAAATAGGTGATAAATAGAGGAGAAAGGAGGGAGGGAGAGCTCTACAGTTGCTGCATATTTCTTTTACTGTGTGGATTCCTACAGTACTGTATCTTATTTAAGATATATCAGGCATCTTCAAGGCCCAAACAATTATGTTTTCTGAACTATTTCCCTTTAGACTTCAATCCCTGCTTTGAATCCGTTCAGAGAAATTTCCGAATGATACAGCGCTCTTCTACAATACCCAGGACTCTCCAGGATGCATATAACCCCTTGGAGTAATCATTGTATCTAAATTAATAATCCACAAGGGAAAAAATGCTAGCCTGTCATCAGAGGTATAGGCTAACCAATTGCCCTCCAAGAATTCTTGTTACCATCTTAACGATCTGGTGCAACCCTTTGCATTTGAGACTGAGCACCACCTGCTGGTTATCTCCTCTAGTTCGGGTATTTCACCTGCTAGTAAACCTGAGAGCAGACCCTACATCTGAGGCACACAGACTGACGTACATGATACATCTGGGTCCTGTAACATGGGACCTGAAATTTCGAACATGAGCTTCTGAACTCAGCAAGACGAGAAGGTGGAGGCAGCTGTGATGCCACAGCTGGAGCAGCCACCCAAGGGAGACAAAACTCTGCAGCTGCCTAACAGGAGGGGCTGAGGGCAACAGCTCTCCCCAATGCATCCACTGCCCTATTTGGTCTCTGAGACCAACACAAGAAACCCACAAAGAAAAAGCAAACCCAGTAGAGGTCCTTTTGTATTTGTTTGAATCCCTAATTCTGACTTTCCTGAAACTTACGATTTTGCCTTAATCTCTCCAGCATCCCCTTGTTATGAAATACAAGTTGCTCATTTTCTCACCTAGTTCTTCCATTGTGCCAGTGATCTGGTGATGTCAGCTTGACATTAACTTAATCCAGTTTGCCAAGAGGAAAAGGCCTGTTACCTATTATTATGAAAAAATGCCAGTCCTGGCACTTACATTCTGCCACTTTGATCCTGTAAAGGATCCTAACAGAGATGTTTTCAGGACCACACTGTTGGAGTATAATTTAATGTGGTGAACTTCAGCTGAGATAGCCAAAGTTAACTTAAACTTGCAGTTAATTCATTGGAAGTTATACAGGAAAGTTCCAGTACCATTTTTCAGAAAAGGGAGATGTTACTGGGCACCACCCATTTCACTTCTTAGCTCTGCCCAACAGGAATTCACCATTTATGCTTAACATACTGATGTATTAAAGGACATTTCTATAGCACACTATATCACTGCCCTGAATTTAGTCTGGCTAGCTGTTACAGAAGCATCAAGCTACTCTGAAGGATGGAAAAAACAAAACAAAAAACCAACAAAAACAAAACCCAGAAAACCAACCTCATCCCATGAATCCTTCTGTCAACATAGCAAGCTATAAACCCAAACAGGATGACCCCACCCTTGAAATTCCTCCAGGAAGAAAAGGGAAAGCCAAACCTAATATTTCTAATTACCAAGGAAAACCTTCCATTCTCTAATCACCTTAAACCTCCTCCCTGAGCTTTACTGTAGATCCTAAGGCAGGGCCCTGGCCCAGCTTTCAATTAAATTATTAATAGGAACAATAGAGTCAAAGTTTCCCAACACAGATGGCTCAAGTTGTTAAACTCATATAAAGCAACATGACATCAGATACACCGATTTCAGATTTTCCTCCTGTACCCAAGGTTTTGTAAGGACATTGTGTTGGATATTTCCTTTGTTCCAAACATAGGAAGGGCCCCTTTGGTGACCTGATTAGCTGTGTCCCTGGGCTCTCTAGTGGCAACACCTTGCCTGGAAATGCCAGGTGCCCTACAAGACCTGAGCCTCTGCAGCAGCTTAATTACAGAGTTTGGACCCTCTGTGTGGCAGTATTTGAGATCTCATCGAGTCTGTGTGGTTTGGAAAAATCTGCACCAGGGGAAAAAAAGAAAAAAATGCCTCTTGACATCTTTCTGTTGCCCTTTATTCCTTCACTCTCTCCCACTGTCACAGGATGCTGAAGCAGCTGCCTCCAGGGACTTGCATGGGCTCTGAGAGCATCACACCAAGCCCACTGCTGCTGCCTTTCCACACAGGCACTTGCAATGTGGGCTGGCACAGCAGCTTAGGTGGGGAGCTGGATCTTGCACAGGGCTGGTTCCTTCCAGAATAAAGTTCCACAAACACTAATTGCATCAGATGGCATAGCCAGTTAGCTTGATTGCTTCCAGTTTTCTGCATACAGAATCTAAGTCACATAATCCAGTAAAAAAGGCAAGGCTGGGACACATTTCCTGGCATGGGAGGACTGCTGCCCAATTGCCCTGAGCCAGCTCTTGCTCCTTTCCTTGGCCATCAGAAGTCTCTAGAAGAAGGGGAAGAGCACATGCCACAGGGCTATGCAGGGAAATGAGAGTAACTCAGCAAGCAGCAGGGAGAAGGCTCTTCAGGGGACTTTAAGACAACCATAAGGTTTATACATACCAGGTAGTCCACAGAAGCTGCTGGGAGGGAAAGCAAGACATGGAAAGATATTTTATTTTAAAAGATATTGTCTCACACAACAATTTATCCAATTAAGGAATTACTTTTTTTATATATATATATTAATTGTTCTGGTAACTTCAGTTTTACAGACTAGAGGAGCTTTTTAAAATTTTTTTGCCTTTTGATGCAAGATGATTCCACCTCAAGTTTCTAGTTGCTTCAGATTTCTGTCAGATACGGCAAAAACCAACAGGTTTTGGCACAAAATGCATGCTGACCCCATCTGGATTTTCCTGTTGGTTCAGATTCATGTAACCTCAATTAGCAGCAGCAAGACTGCAGAGAAGCCTGAGCATTTCCTCTGAAATATCAGCCCCAAAACAATGTCTGCACACACACATGCCCCAAAGACACAAAATGTGCCAAGGAAAGAGGACAGTTGGGAGGGATTATTTAGTTCTAACATGGTCAAGGACTCAGCAAGCTGCAAGATGAAGGAAGGTGATGCTGGATCTGCCAGGAAACTAGATCAGGTTCTGGGTAACTTCTGTTTCAGGCTGCCTGTGTGCTCCTAAGCAGCTTTATTTTTATTTGTCCTAACAAGGTACCCACATGTGAGGACATGGTCTGGACACCATTTGAATCACAAAATAATAGCATCTCTTCCTTGTGGGACATATCCCTTCCTTCTGCAGTTGAGGCATCTCCTTCATGACTTGAATTACAGTGCCATTTTCCAGAAGATGAGTGAAGAGCCATTGTATTCAGTACCTTACCTGCTCACAAGCTTCAGAATGACAAAAGATTAACTTTAGCAGCTTAGAAGGGAATACCTCTAGGCTTTTCTAAGGTGTTTCACAGCATGTTTAACTCTGCCTTAAAACTCTGAACTTGCAAATGTTTCTCAGCAGAGTGGCCAATCATTTCAAAGATATATATATATATATATATATATATAAAATCAAAACGTGTCTTACATGTAGGAGCTTATTATCCTTAGCTGCCTTTTGAGGATGTGTAAGAAGTAGACATATCCAACTGTTCATAGAATAACAGATGAAAAATAGCTGCTTTCTCTTACCTGCAGTTCTAATCCATTGCAAGAACCTTCTTGATTCAATCTTGCTTCACACTGACCCTTTTTGAAGCAATGCATGCCTAAACAATTTTTTAATGTTTTGTCACTCAAAGGAGAAATGAAATTTCCTAATCCAGTTGATACACACTGAATTAAGAAGCTTGAATATACACTTTGAAGATCTGGCGTAGCAAGCGCAGGAGAAAGAAACATCCCATATGGGGCAGGCTAGGAAACACCAATGTTTTTATCTTACAATATAAGAAGAGTGCTTTTAGACACTGGTAGCCATCCATAACTGCTGTCAGTGTAAGCCTTCTAGTGAAAGCAAGAGACAAAGTCAGAACATCTGTTTCATTCTTTATGCTGTTATAGTTCACTGACTTGCAATGACTTGTTAGAACGTGGGTTATGGTTACATATGTAAATATTCTGCACAAACTAATAATCAATCCTTGTAAAATCCAGTTAAAGCTTGAGGAATCTTCCACCTTTTTATCTCGAGTACAGTTAGAATAAGAGGCTCTGACTAAGACCAGACCTCCATTGTGGTAGTTACAGTACACACACACAAAGGGGGGCATTTTCTTGTGCTGGAAAGCTGTTAACATGAGGATTTAAATAGTTTTATCCCCATTTTTACAAAGAATCCAAGACTGGAATTAAGCAACAGCTCAGAGCCAAGCTCAGACCTCTCCAACCCCTAGAAGTGTCTCTATGCCCATAGTCCCATTCTTGTCCTTTTTTAGTCCCAGCAGCAGCAAAACCCTCTCGAGTGTAGCTAAATGCCTTGCCATCATCGATCCAAGAACAGGGGCAATACCCTCAGTCAGACAACAACCAAACCACAAGCAGAGATGCTAATGTATTCAGCCCCACACAAAGCAACCCTGAGCCCACAAGCAAACAAACAAACAGGGCAGTGCTCCAGCCAGGCTTGGGGAGATGCTGAGGAGGGGCTGAGCGGAATGCAGAGGTGCTCCCACCCACGCTGCCGAGAACACGGCCCAGATCCTTTCCAGCGTGGCACCTCGCACCCTCTCCAGGTTACCCATCGGCTGGCAAGGCAGCAGCAGCTTTCTTTGGCACAGCAGGCTCCCAAGAAAGAGGCAGCCCCGCCAGCCAGAGCTTAATGGAAGGGCATTAACACTAATTGAATCTGAACAGCCATAGCCATGCATCACTTTGCATTTTCTCATGTTAAAACGCAACAGCCATTTGTTAGAGCGCTCCTAATGTGTTTAAAATCTTTCCAGTGACAGCTGATGATGTTTCTAAGCCTGACATTCCCAAGCAGGTTAGCACAGACCTGAGAGACAAAGTCTGCTCTGGCAGACTTCCCTTCCCTGAAGCCCATTGCTGACTACAAGTATCTGCCCCTGCAACCTCAGTTACCACCTCACCAGATTCTGTATCCAATACCTAGTTTGGCCAGCCTTGAAAAAAAAAAAACAAAACAGAACATACAAACAATTTGGATTAAGGGTTTACAGAAGTCTGTATCAGCAACAGCACCTGATTTTTTTTTTTTTTTTAACCTCTCCTGATGGCATGAGGCCAAATGCTCAGCTGCAACCTGACAGCTCAGAGTGTGCCAGTTCTGAACAAAATCAGCAGATTCAGCTTTTTTAGATCCAGTGATTGGCTCAATTTCCTGGCAGAGGAGGAAGCTAACCCTGGCAGTTTCTGAAGAAAGAGAATACTATGCATCCAGTTGGGAGCAAATCAGCCAGGTCTGTTTGGAGATGCTGGTGAGCATTGCAATAAGAAACAGACACTGACCCAGATGGGACAAAGATATTGTGAATGTTAGTACACATGAAACAGGAAAAAAGTCTTTCTGGATGAAAGGCTTTATAAATAATAGAGGGACCAAACCCCCCAAGTCCCACTCTTTATGGGTGTGATTTCACCAGTTCTGCCTCAGCTGCAACCCTCAGTCAGGTCCTTGCCTCTTCCCACCCAGACTCTCAGAGCTTGCTTTCTGTGGAGAGCCCTGAGCACTGATAGGGTGACCAGGGGCACACAGATGTCAAAATTTGCAGATTAACCTAAACTCCAGTGCCCTAGAGCGAGATTTATCTGGGCAACACCGCAAGGTGTAAAGCTCTCAGGAATAAGAAAGATCACCTACCTAATTTCATCAGCTCCAGTGACATCCCTGCCTGATGAATTCAGTCCATGTATATTATATATAAAACACACGCACTTATTGCACTTCAACAGTAGAACTTGGGCATCTCTCTCCCTAGATATGACTCATGTGAGCATTCTCATTATTTTACAGATGGGGAAACTAAGACTCAGGGGCAGCAAGAAGGGTGTCCTAAGACACACAGTAAATGTCAAATTAATCTTGGGTTTCCTCACATGAAAAGCAACATCAAACCAGGGTTGGGGTGGTTATGTATGCAGAGTTGCAGGTCACTGAGTGAACAGAGCACGAGGGACTACTGCTAAAATATCCTTTTTTTTTTTACCCTACACATCTGCAACAAACTGCAGTCAAAGAGGAGTTGGACCTTTGGTCTGATCCAGTACTGCTGTTACTCTCTTCCCTCACTTTTAGAAATGAGCCTGACCCCTCACCACTGGATGAAAATACCCCTTAGACTTGGAAGCAATCCAAATTTAGGACCTTGCTTTAGGAATTTTTGTATTAAAATTATGTATATGAACATAATCACTCTTTGGATCTGGCAGTAACCTTCAATGAGGCCCAGCTTTTCTTAATATTTTGGCCCATAAGCCATCCAGCTTGGGGATTTATCCGTCTTAATGTGTTTAGCTTTGTAAGCACAATGCAGTAGTTACTGTTGTGCCTCCCGGCTGCTCTTCCATTTTTTATAAACTCATTTTCTCTGCTAACCTACTTTTAATGTTTTGAGTTTGGTGTTGTTTTTTTTTTTTTGAAAGGCTGTTTTTAGTCTTCGTTTGCCTTTTCCTTCCCTCCATTCCCCCCCCCCCCCCCCCTTTTTTTTTTTTTTCTTTTTCTTTCCCCAAAATACCGAGATAAAACTGCTTTGGGTGCTAAACACTAGTGACTTGAATAGGCTCCAGCTTCTATATCCCAGCTTTGGAAATAATTGTTCCTACTAATCCTTTTGAGTGCACTCCCAATTCCATACAATCAAAGAGCTGTCCCCCACCACCACACATACACACCCAATTGCTCCTGTCCAACAATCAGAGATCACGCATCAGCACATTCTAATTGCTGGCGCCAAGCAGTTTCTGAGCCCCCAAACCAACCAACTGCTTCTGAGCAACGAATGGAGATTCCTCCACCACTGTCACTGCCCTTCCCACCTTGTCCTCATCCCAGATACCTGGAAAAGAAAAAAATATCATCTATTCCAACTAAGCCCTGCAGCCTGCCAGTCAATTCCTGGATCCCTTCAGTTCAATGTCATAAATAAACTCAAGAAGGTAGTTTAATACAGATTTGGTTAGACAGTTATTTGAGCAATACATAATTTATGTTGCCCTGTAGCACACGAAACCATGAGTGGCATCTGGGAGTGAATGGATTCAAGAAACTTGCCACACAGCAGCAGAAGGTGTATAAGGGGGAGCCAAAAAAGGTTGGGGAGAAGAGGGAGACAGCAACCCAAGGAAGGGGGTGCATGAAGGAAAAGATGAGATTGATAGCAGGAAGAAAAGTGAAAGACAGACAAGTTGAAAGGCACAGGGTGAGAAAAGAATGGAAAAGAAGAGAGTAGAAAAAAAAGGATGAAAAGAGAGAAGATGAGCTTAACAGAAGATGCAGACTGTGGCAGAGAGGGTCTGAAGGATGAATAAGAGACAAGAAGCAGCATGGAAAGGGAGAAACAGTGAGCAGAATATGCACACTGGATGTGACAAGCAGGGCTCTGCAGGCTGCGAGTGCAGCAGCCAGGGAGCAGGATCCGAGCACCACTCAGCCAGAGGGCAACGGTGAGGAGAGGCACCACAGCTCTCCTGGGGCTCTGCTATCTCAGAACTCGCCCTCCTCTGCTCCTCTCCCTCTTGCCAGCCACCGCCCACCTTCCCTACCCACTTCCAACCCTTCCCACTCTCCGTGGCTCTGGGTTTTGCTGTGAGCCCGCAGCTCCTGCATGGCCTCATTTCAGGGAGCTGCAGTGAGAATACGAGGCCAGCACTGCTGCTGGGGAAGTGAGAGAAGCTCTGCTGGCAGCCCTACCCAGCTCCACTGCCATCCCTTTTAGCAGCAGTGGTGTCCTACTTAGCCACCCCCTCACCCAAGGGTGAGGGTCCTGAGTGCTGCACCACGGTGACATCTCTACCCAGGGCCGGTCACAGAGTTTGCTCGTGGGCGTGAGGTGAGACACAGGAGGTGAATAAAGCAAGTGGGGAGAGTGGGAGTTCAGTGACATTGGAGAACATGAATAGCACTTAGCAAGCACACAGGATCTGTGCCTGCTGTTTGCCTAGGCCTCAACTTATGGAGAGGTGCCTGCCCTCACCTCCTGGAAGTTACTTTTTAGTTGGAGAACTCTCATCCAAACAGTTGGTGCCAGGGAGCCCTCTGTTACACTGAGCAGCTGCCTGTCACAGAAGTGGAGGAACACCTCAGAGAAAGATCTTCATCAGGACCACCAGTCCCACACATGGGGATAGCCTGAGATGCCAAGAAAGAATCCCTAATTTATTTTCTGGGATTTATCCAATATGAATTGAAGGCAACACAACCACTTGGCTCTGAACAGAACCCCTAGAAAGCAGAACACATGGCTATATTAAAGGAAAAAAACCAAACCAAAACAAACAGGCAAAAGTGGACTAGCTGACAGTCTCCACAGAGGCCAAAGAGGGGGACCAGCCCTGAACACTTAGCTTCCCATTTGCCTACAGCACCCACGACAAGGTTTATGATTACTTTTGTTCATGGAACACAGCCAAGATGCTTACTGTTGTGTGGAGAAAAACAGACCTTGCCTTGCAGAGTTTGCAACACCCCTGGTATTGACCAAAGAGTGTCCCTTCTCTGGCACTCCTGAGCCTCTGCACAAACCTGCTTCCCCCTCTGTCAAGGGATTCTGCTCATGACTGCTGCTCCTAGCACCACCACTATCTATGCCCAGGCATGGCATGCAGGCCAAAAAAGATGAAAATTGGCTCCTTTCACACCAAATCAAGTGTCTGGGAGCTGCAGGGAGTGAGCTTCTCTAGAAGAGTTGAGAAGCTACTGTGCACTTAAAAGTAGAAGTATTGATTGAGGGCAGAGCCTTTGGTCTCTCTATTTTCTGCCCGGAGAAAGGGAACCATGCTCCTCCCCTACCTTGCAAGATGATGACTTGCAGCATGCTTTAACCTTCATCAATTGATGTTTGCGAAGTACTTCTAAAGCTGCCAGCTGGAAAATCCCGTGAAAATATACCCCAGATTTTTCCCTGGTGCCCAATGCTGTGCCTGTGTGTTTATCAGCCCAAATCCCCATAGTGGTTGCCTCTGAACCAACACCTCCAAGTGCACAGCCTGCATTCATGTCTCTGTTTTCTTTGGCATCCTCCAGCACTTCCCTTGGAAGTAGTGGCCAACAATATAGTTTCTCCTCAGATATCCCCCTCTGTCCCATGAAGAGGATTATCATTCTCATACTTCAGAGCCTTATGCTGTCCCACTGCTTCTTTCAGTCTGTTCTGCCCTGGGGATAGGGTCACAGAACCCAAAAAGCACACAGATTTGCAATCAGATCTGCTCTGCATTTTTCTTTTTCCCTGCCTTGAAAAGCACAACAAGAAAAACTGTAGTATTTGTATGAATTGTCCAAGTATCTTCAAGAAAGGTCTATACTCCCCTTGGCCCAAAATCTCTGAGCTTTGGGAAGAAATATTTAGGTGAAACTCCTCCAAAAGTTTTTAGAAGAAAGTAGTTGTAAAATGTCTTGTAAAAATAAATGCAAAAAAAAAAAACAACAAAAAACAAACAAAAAAAACCCAAAAAACAAAAAACCCAACCAACCAACCAAAAAAAAAAAAAAAAAAAACCCGAAGAATTTCCCTTGGAAACTAATTTCAGTGGAAATTTTTCAGGTTGCTTCAGTGAGCTGCGGAGCTCAGCATGCCCTCTGGTGCCAGAGCCAGGTTTCACAGGCCTTGGGACTTCACAACTCCCGACAGCAGAAACAGAGATCAAATTTACAAGAAAAAAAAACCGAAACAAAACCAAACAGAAAACACAACAAACTACACGTGACACTTGTGATGATACTTATCCTTTTTCTGTAAAAATTCACACAAAATAGCACACAAAATTAACAATAGAAGCAAGTTAAATATTTGTGGGGATGTGTGCTTTGAGTAAGAATAAAGCCTCTGACTTGCAACAGAGAAGACTGGTGCTTCACTCAGCCACTGCAGTGATCCATATCACTGTGCCACGTGTACACAAAAGGAAGCAGAAAGGGAATTTGCCTGAGATCAGACTGAAGCCAAGTCTTTGCAGGGAAAGATGCTGCCTCATATGGCTCTGCAACAACGCTTGCAAGATGAACTCAGTGTCTGACTGCCAGATCCAGGTTTCCTCTCTTTGATGCACGATGGAGAAGGGAAGACAGGGATCTGCACTCTCAGAAGGAGAGCACTTCCAGAAGCGTCTAGAAAGACACCAGCTCTAGACTGATGACATAAATCACTTTGATGAGCCTTCAGGTATGTCCCTGGGACTTGACTGAGGCCTCTATCTGCCAAAAGGGAATAATTTAATCTCCCCAGTGATCCCACATAACCCCCCACAGCTGCCTGGGCAATCCTGCTGCAGGAAAACCTAAGTTGCTTGTGAACCTCCTGAGCCGCAGCAGTTTACAGGACAGAACTTGAAGACAAAGCCTGATGAAAGCTATGGCACCAGGCATCCCACACAAAGCCATCCTCCTGCATTAATTTTAATGCCAGGTCTTTGAAGACTCCCCGTTTGCTTAAGCCCCTTGTTAGTTGATGTTTGAGACTTGCTGTCACAGCTGCTGGACTAAACAGAATATTCTAGTCAAGACAAATCCTTTGAACTGCATTTCTCTACATTCAGTGGACTCCTGCGTCAGAGTTGACTGGCTACTTGCCTGACTGAAAGCTTGGTCTCCAGCTTTCATCATTCAGTAACCATTTAGCCACCTTTGTGGATTTACTACACCTGGGCTGACAGAACTTTGAAACAGAAATCACAGTTTCTGATTGCTCAGAGCAAGGGTTTCCCAGATCCAGTGAGTCCACATCAGAGAGCAGTGGCCATCCCTGGCTGTGCTAGAATGTCCCAGACAAGGGAAGGTGCCACTGCTCTCATCCAGAAAAGCGCACGAGAAACCTCTCAGTTTTCCTGGCCTGATCATCTGGGACCCAGAGTTCAGTACATTAACACTCCCCCTTCTCACACTCCAGGTAAAAAAGTGTGGGGAAAGCTCAAAAGGAAGACACATTTTCATTCAACAAGAGGCCCCGACTTTATTTGGATCCACATAAGCAACTGGGAGCAGATGTCTCAGCCTCCTTGTACCAGTCACTCATTCAACAAAAGCTGCCTTGTTTGTACAGCACCCTCATTCTCACACCCTTAACTCATCATCACACAGATAAACTATCAGTGCCCAGCCTTGTGACACTGCAGGAGGAGGGCTGGCTCTTCAGGAATATGAAGAAAACACATGTAGGGAGTCAAATCTCAAACCTTGCACCACTTGGAACGGGTACCACTATGTTGTGACAGGATTTTTTTGTAAGCCAACTGACAGAGGGCAGTACCTTAATACAGGGGCTTTAATATGTGTTCCCAGGATCAGATCTTTTGTTGGCATCCTTTCCATGAGATACTTCTATTCCTCCCCAGACAGTAATATGTAAGAAGTTCTGAACCCTTACACATTGCCTCAGAGTCCTTACTGGCTCTCTACTTTATCTCTTTCCAGTATCTTTTACTTTCCATGGCAAAAAAATACAAACTTGCAAAGTGCCCTCTTGACCACAATAACTTTCACTGTTGGAAACAGTAAATTAGAAACAGTAAGGAATTACACGCTTTAAACTATCAAAACAAACAGATTAATAAAAAATTCCTCAAAAGCACTTTCCTACCTTAAGCTAGCCCCTTCTTAGGGATCACGGTTCACTGACAGTTCAAACTGGGAACAGTCCTTCCATCCTTCCTGCCTTCTTTTTGCTTTGCAACTTTCTCACATGAGGGTGATTACTGGCTCAGGCCACAACCTTCTTCTGTATTTCAGCCCATGGCAGTATCAGACACAAAACCATGTGCAGCACTCTCCCAGAGGCACTGGTTTTGCTTGCACTCCCAGTCTGGCACAGAAAGAGCCACAGATACACAAAGACACCAGATACAGCCCAATAAAGCACATGACCATAACCCTTCTTAAATTTCATGCCCAAAGAATGGAGAAAGATTACATTTTCAACCTTTTCTGGTAAAAAAAAAAAAAAAAAAAAAAAAAAAAAAAAAAAAAAAGGCAAAATTGGACTTACCATCTTACATAGGCACCGTCCTACTTCCAGCAGGCACCTGGAAAAATCTCTGCCACCACTCTGAACAAAAGAGGTCACCCAAGGCTCCCACCTGGTTCTTATCTCCAGATTTAAAGGGTTACCCATCAGTGCTGAGGGCAAGGCTGCTGGTATTCACTACAGTTGGCAGGACATGGATTACCCAGAACTGAAGCCTCCCTGCTACACAGAAGTGTTGTTTGTCTTTCTTTTTAGAAAGAAGAACATACCTTGCTGCAAATATATCCAGTCTTTTGTAATTGTTGCCTTTGGTTGTGGTTTATTACCAGCTAAGGACAATCTAGGTGACTTGAAAATCATCCCCTTTCTGTTTTTTTTTTTTGTCATTTGGGTCAAGACAGGTAACAGGAGATCTCACTTAACAAGAAAGATGGAAAAGGTGGGTGGCTAAAAGCAGCCAAATGACCTCCAGCTTGTAATTAGGTTAAGGGCAAGCAGGTGACTTATTCCTTGTAAGTACCTGTTTCTTTGCACCATCAAAAAAGTTTTTCTGAATTAAAATTAGGTATTTCTTGCCTCAGTGGGTTTCAGTGCCTCATGTTTTGAAGAAATATTGCCCCTGGCTTCAGAACCAAAAAAGTGGATTGTCCCATCTGCTCTATCATCTCATCTAAGACAGTAGCCAGCAAAAAGTGTTCAGAGGGGATATAAAGCCTGACAACTGGCAGCCTTTGAGCACCCAAACCAAAGAGAAGATCTCTCTCTAATCTCCTTCCCAAGTTTGAAGCTTGATTATCCCCTGAAGGAAGAGAATTTAATATTTCTTGCAAAATCCTTGGCTCTGGGTACTCTACATTATTGTAACTTCAGTCAGGTTTGTTTTCCACAAAAATACCCAGTATTTTTTTAACTTTGCCGAGCTCCTGATCACTGCAAATCTCTGTGCTTATTAATATGATGTGGTGACTCAATGGAAAACGAGCACTCTCAACACAGTTGAAACACACAACTCTTGACTCCTTCCCAGGCTTTCTAGGCAAACCCTGTGGGGAGGCAGCAGCCCATTTGACACGGATGGGTCTGTCAGCTTTGCAATTGTGCCAGTTCATGTGGTTTCTTCTGTCTCCCCAGGATGTGGATTCTCAGCCTCGGTACAGCGGGCCCATGAACATCAACCACTATGCGACGAAGAAGAGCGTGGCGGAGAGCATGCTGGACGTGGCTCTGTTCATGGCCAACGTCACACAGCTCAAAGCTGTGCTGGAGCAGGGCCCTTCCTTCCAGTACTACACCATACTCGTCGTGCTCATCAGCGTCTCTCTCTTCTTCCAGGTGGTGATTGGGATTCTTCTCATCATAACTGGTAAGGTGGCTGCTGAGGTGTGTGCACCCTTGCAGGGTGCTACTGTGGTAGGGAACCCCATGGTTTGGCAAGCACGGGGGTGGAAAGAAGAATCCTCTTCCCCTGAAGAGGATTCCAACCTTCCCAGGGCTACAGGAGGGCCAGCCTGGCGTGGGCACTGGGAAGATTCTGTGTTACTGCTTTTCAGAGCGGGGAGTAGGTTGTTTATTTCTCTTGGACAACAGCTCCGAACACAACTCTTCCTTCACTTCTCCACTGCTGAATCCTTGTTGTAGGGAGAGAGATGGGGTTTGGCACTCTTGCTGCTTATCCTATAACACGCACCTCCTGCAGATACTACATTTTACCTTTCACCTCACTCAATTTGTCCCCCATGTCACCCAGGCTTTCCTTACCATGTCCCATGGCCATGCAGTGGTGGTGGTGTCACACAGCACATGCTGTGCTAGCACACAGCAGTAATTTGGCTATTTAGGGCTGTCCATTGGAGGGCTGTGCCACTCCCATTGCAAAACAAAAACATGACACAAGAAAGAATGTTTTTTTCTCTGCTTTGTCGTCATATGTTGATCTAGGGCAAGATGTGGCCCCTGTAAAGTTCCTTGGACTATTCTTCCTGCTCTGTGGCCACAGTGGTCAGGGGCACGATGGACATTCTCCTGGCAGGGAAGTCTTGCAGGGGCTGGGGGACTTGGAGTCAAGCTACCCATCTCCTGTTCTTTTTGTATTGTATCATGCAGCTCGCTTGAACCTGAATGATGTTGCAAAGCAGCCTCACCTCAATATACTCAACAATGCTGCCACAGCTCTCATCTTCATCACGGTCATCCTCAACATCTTCATCACAGCTTTTGGGGTGCAGAAGACCGGCCTCTACCCTACCAGGAATTTTCGACCATATTAAGTCACAGGGCAATAGAGTCAGGTAAGAAAGGGGTGAGTTCCCATCACTGCCAGCCCCCCGGATGGGCCCTCGGTCTCAAAAAACATCACTGCAAGCTGAGGGAGAAGAAGGCAAAGCTGCACAAATGAACAAAGCCCTTCCAGAGGCATGTTGTTGTACCATGGGCATCTGGGGCCATTGAACAATTTCCCTCAAGGGGGGATTTCTCCTTTCTTGACCTTGAAAGCAAGAGCACCAAACAGCCCAACTGCTGGGTTTTATTGCCAGCAAGTGGTTTTCAGAAGCCTGGAGACCTCCCGCTAGGTACGGGCACCACTTGTGGACAGGGAGCCAAATTTATTTGGGAACGAAAACCTGGTGCGTTCTGGGAGGTATCCACTGATGGCACTGTTATCTGAGAGGGAGAAAAGGAAGGTGCTGTCAAGGCAGTGGGGGGAAGAGCTCTTCATGCAGCCATCATGGCAGAGACAACACCCACTAGACCAGGTTGCACAAGGTCTCACCCAACCCAGCCTGAAACACCTGCAGGGAGGGGGCATCAACAGCTGCCCAAGGCAACCTATTCCAGTATCTTACTACCCTCGTGGTGAAGAATTTCTTCCTAATATCTAACCTAAATCTATATTCTTTCAGTTTAAAACCATTACCCCTTGTCCTATCACTATTCCCTCTGGTGAAAAGTCCCTTCACAGCTTTCCTGTGGAGACCTTTCAGGTACTGGAAGACTTCTATAAGGTCTCCCTGGAGCCTTCTCCAAGCTGAACAGCCCCAACTCTCTCAGTCTCCTGTCTTTGTAGCAGAGGCTCTCCATCCCTTTGATCACATTTGAGGCCTTTCTCTGGACCTCCTCCCACAGGTTTGTATCTCTCCTGTGCTGGGGGCTCTGGAGCTGTATGCAATACTCCAGATGGGGTCTCACAAGAGCAGAGGGCCAGAATCACCTCCCTCTCCCTGCTGGCCATACTGCTTTTGATGCAGCCCAGGATGTGGTCGGCCTTCTGGGCTGTGAATGCACACTGGCACCTCATGTCAAGCTTCTCATCTACTATCACCCCCAAGTCCTTTTCCTCAAGGCTCTATCCATTCTCCCCCCAGCCCGTATTTGTGCCTGGGGTTATGCTGACCCAGGTGCAGGACCTTGCACTTGGCCATGTTGAACTTCATGAGGCTGGCATGGGCCCACCTCTCCAGCCTGTCAAGGTCCCTCTGGATGGCATCCCTTCCCTCTGACGTGTCAACCACAACACAGAGCTTGGTATTGTCAGCAAACTTGCTGAGGACACGCTCTATCCCACTGTCCATGTTTCCTACAGAGATTTTAAACAGCACTGGTAAGGAGGGAAGGGCATGTTCTTGAGTCAAAAGTCAAGAAGTAAAGTTCCCATCTCTTGCTTACTTGATTTGCAACATGTAAACACAGATTAAATGCAATATGCTGGGGCAACAGCCAGCAAGAAAGCTCCACAGACTCATGATATGATGGAGGAGGATGCAAAGGCCAAAAGCCTCTTTAAAAACACTGCTGGCTTAGGGTCCAGAAAGGTGTAAGCACAGAAGAGCAGCACCCAACCACATCTGTAGGGGTGGCTGAGTGATGTGGTAGCCCAGGACTGCTGCTCTCTGCCCATGCAGCACAGAGGAACCTGCTGCAACCTTACTGGCATTTCTTGTCTTCCCTGCAGGATCTGAGCTGCGTGGCTGGCAGGGAAAGCTCTCCTCCTCTGCTTTTTCACTGACCTCAGCAGGAGCACATCAACAAATCCAGAGAACTGGGTTAAACTTTCAAAAAGGTGTGTGTGTCATGGTACACCAGCTCCTTGCCATGATGCTTTTGAAGTTCTGAAGGGGAGAAAACATGGCGTTGCAAAGCCAGAGCAAACTTGGCTAGAGAAAGCTACAGGAACAGCAGAAGGTACACAACGTAAAAGCACAGTTCTGTAAAACTCTTATTTTAGTTGCCTGCTTCACATATTCAATATTGGCTCATTTTGTAGAAAAGCCTGAACGATTTACTTTGTAGGCTAAGTAAACAAGTCCAGCTGTTGTTTTTTTTTTTTTTGTCTCAAGCATAAGTTGCTATACTTAGAACAATATTCTCTAAGAGTATACCTACCAAATGTTGGAATGGATTTCTCAAACTAAAAGAAGTTCTCATGTGAGAACAGAAAAGTATGTGGATGTCAGGGTAACTAAAACGAGTTCAAATATTATCCTAGTTATGAAAAGATAAAATTAAATGCAATACATTTAAGAATACAATCAGGTATCTCCAGGCACTGGAAAATTAACACTTATAAAAAATAGATATTATGGTCTGATGGTCCAGGGACCTACCAGGAATGATGTCAGAAAACCTTGACAATATTTAGTGGAAAATGAAGAAACATTAACACAAGGAGACACTGTAGGCTTATTGCCACAATAAGAAATGATAGGTGTATTACTTTTTTAAAACATCACCATAATAATATCAGGTCTTATGGCTAACATAAATGTTTTTAAATATATCGTTTTTTACTGACAATGCTGGAAATTCTCTTGTACCAGAATAATTTGTTTCCTTAAAGGGAAGAGTCTTTAGATTAATGTTTTTTCATAGTTTTTTTGAAAGTGTAAAAATTTTCAATCCTAAATTTTTTTACGCTGTAGTCATGCTAAAAATATATATATTTTAGTAGCCTGGTGTTAGCCTCTTCAAATAATTACATGATTTTCTGACTATTAAATGATTTTTCACTGTATGGCAGATTCAGAGTTCAGTTTTGATTTTTCATTTTGTATTTTCTTGCCAACACTAAGAAAGAAATACCATGAAAATGTCCACACATCGGTCTTCAGGAGCTCCTGGGCATGTCTGATACTTAAAAATACCCACAGGTATGGGCAGATTTCATTTTAATTCTGTATTTGACTCTACAGAACTAAATTTCTGTTGAAGTCACAGGCTGTGCTTTTTTCTGGAGGGGGTGTGACTGACCTCTCCCACCAAAGGTGGTGAGTAAGGCTCCAGGCCAGCACCAGCTCATACCTGCAAACAACAGTAGCGTTTTTGAAGCTGAAGGAAAAGTTGCATAGAAAGAGTAGGGTGGAAAATGCCAGTTATGTATTAACTGGAATTTAAATCAGCAAAGCTGAGCACAGTCTGAGATCTGTTTGGGGAGGCAGGCAAAGACTCATCCCCCCTTTGTCAGGGGGATGGCAGATCTGGAGCAATGCTGAGGTTTGCAGCTTTTCTCAGCTTTTGGACTCTGCTGAGTTGGACAGCAAACAGGGATAAATGTTTCTGAGAAGCCTCTGTTTTCCTGCTCTCCTCTAGAAAAAAGATTCACTGTAGAGGCAGCAAAGCTTGTTCTCACCAATGCAAAACCACCAGCTAAGGGTTTCCAGCCATTACTGACCAACTGGGTTCATGAAAAGGTAAAAAATTATGGGAAATCAGCACTGAGGGGAATTTTATTATGAGATATTAACTTCAACACCATCATCTCAGACAGCTGCCAGGTCAGGTATGACATGAGCATGAGAGGTCTGCCCATGAAAAGAGGGCTTCCTGTCATCCAGAAGAACTACAGTGTGCTGGAAAGCTTTTGCCCCATCACCTTTAGTAATAATGTCTCATCATAATGTAATCAGGCTCATTAGCAACCTTGGCTGCCTTTTTCTTTCTCCATGCCTGACTCCCATTCCTGCCAAGCTTTTTTACTCAAAGGAGGGATAGTTAAAGCAAAAAAAGGATCCAAATTTCAATCAAAACAAACACTTGCCATGAAAGAGGCAACCTCCTACTTCCAAAGGCTGTGCCAGGTACCGAGCTCAGGTCTAGGTGTTCACCTGTGCTCTTGTTCAGGAATTGTCCTCTGCTTGTGAGCAGGACTACTTTGTTCTCCATATTCTCTATTACCACACTGCACTTGTGTTCTGCTGGGAGGTGTATTTATTTTTTTTTCTACCTTGTTTCAAATTATAAGCCCAGAAGACAGGAGAAAAACTGTTTTGCTGCTGTTCCACTTCCTACAGCCACAGAGGTCTTGCTCCTGGCTACCTTGCTTGCTGCATCTCCCACTCATCTCTTGCTGCAGAGCTCTCGCTGGCTTGGGCAGAGTGACCTGTCCCTCTGATATTGCCTATGCCTTTGGCTATATGAAGCCAGAGGAGCAACACCCTGTTTCTAAACCCTTCTGCATGGAGATGCAGGTGTGAGTAACAGGCAGACAGAACTGAGCTCTTGAAGGAAGACAATATATTTATAAAACTTGAGGGAGAAACAGTACATCCCCCAACTCTAACAAAGGGGTGGCCCATGAGTCATTTTGAAGGCACAGAGCCACTCTAAGGCAGATAATTAAAAGGTACAATTCAGATTTTTAACACAAAGCATTGGTATCTAAAAAACAACTTCAGACATTTGTACGCAATGAGAAGAGATGAGATGTTCATACCAGACAAACAGTAAAGACAATGACAAAACAAGTCACATTGCAATTTTCACACAATACGTTTCTCTCAGAATAAAAGCCAGCTCTTCTTCATTCCCTTTATTGTCCTGTAAAACAAGCCTCTGCCCCACAATTCGCAGTCCTTAAGATGGAGTCTGCATTTGTGAGCAGAGCCCACTTGCCATGGACCCCACACTTGGGGGGCCCATGGTCCACAGCCTGGCCACATCCTGCCCCAGGGAAGTTCTCTTCTTCAGCACAGTCCATCATCTCCCCAGCTGTCCCCAGCCAGAGAGTTACCAGAGCAGCTCCCTGCTGCCTGCCTGAGGCATGGGAAATCACATTCAACTGCTTTACTCCTGCTGTTGAGGTAGGTCACAGCCAGGATGCACATGAAGGCCTTAGGGGAGACTTCACCACACACTCAGTCACGGCTTCCTAAAGAGATCCTGGTGACAGAAACCAGATCAACTGTTGGGGAGAGTGAGTGTCCTGGCTGCAGTGAAGCCAGGTTCCCTCTTGCTCTCTGAGGCCTGTGCCAGACCCAAAGATGAGCCCTCCTCACAGCGGCACTGCACGCGCTGCAACACCGGTGATGGGGTGAACCACCTGATGATCAAGGACCAAGGTGTCCTGGCCACTGCCCTGGATGGTCACCTCCCTTCACTGAATGGCTGCAGGATTTCCTGCCCCTGACATACCCCCTGTTCTCCTGTTCTTCATGACTCTGGAGAGAAAAACTGCAGGTTGCTTTGGAAGAGGGGCAGCAGCCTCAGAGCAAAGGCAAGTGCTGCTTCTGCAAGATTTGCTGCTTGCAGACTGGTGAGCATGTAGCACCTCTCTCCCCACAACCTGAACATGTGGGCTGGAAGAGAGCTTTTGTTCCCATGGGCTCCCTCCAAGCTGCCAGCTAGTGCCAATTAATATAATCACATTTACTACTACAATGCTTAAATACCAGCTAAGAATCCCCACTGTGCTTGAACAGGAAGAACATAAAATCATAGAATTATAGAATGGTTTGGGTTGGAAGGGACCTTAAAGATCAGCTAATTCGACCTCCCCCTGCATGGGTGGGGACACCTCTCACTAGATATGATGGCAACTTTGACAGTGGGGATACTGGCCATCAGGAAACTGGACTGAAACCCACTAGCTCCTTACATTTCCATCAGGGAATCCTTAGTGAGGTAAACAGTTTTGCTTACCACTGGTCTAGACTGTAAAGTGTGAAGGAAGGAGCACAGCCCCAGATAAAACACTGGAGCAAAACACTTAAATTCTGCTGGCAGTGCTGGGCTGAGAGCTGCATCCTACTTTCCAATCCACTCTTTGCTGACTGCAAAGTCAGTCAACTCTCCATCTGCAAAATGTGCACCATGCCATTCTCTGATGGAGCTAAACAGCTGGGTCCTGCTAATGCCTCACCACATCTCCCTCCCCCCCCAGCCTCTCCCCATTCCACAGGGATTGCGTGACAAAGCCAGCCTGGACAGGCTGTGGAGATGCACTCCTGGAGCCTGGAGAGCAGCTCACCTGCACACTCAATGAGGCTGTTCCCATTTTTGAGAGAAGCACAGGCTCTGACATGCACTGAAAGCCTGACTGACACTGCACATTCCAGGCAGAAACAGAGCTTATTGCAACATTGCATCACAGGGCTCTGGCCTCCTAAACTCCTATAATAAACTATATATAAGTTTTTATTTAAAAAAAAAAATAGTGTTGACCACTGTCAGCCTCTTCCCTCTTGCCCCACAGTGTTTAATTTCTTAGCCTCTATATGGGTAAAATACTTCCTCTCAATAAAAAGGCCACTCTGTCTTGGCCAGAAGGCTAAGGTTGCCTCTTCTGATATATTCAGTGTCTGCATTTTGGCAAAGGCTCTGTGGATTCCGAGACACAGCTGTCTCTTGTCTCCTTCTCACCATTGCTGCACACTGTGCAGAGAAACTTTCTGAAATCTGGTTGACTTGTCCTGACTCCATCAGTCGCAGAACCCAGACTGGAACAAGCAGATGATTTGACAAGATTTCTATCTCACGTGCCAGGACTTGCAAGTTGAATTCTCTACTGCAATGGTGGAACTTGATGGACTTGTCAAGCACCACAGAATAAATAATAGATGAATGCCTACTCTGAACTGGAATCCACTCCATCAGTGTAAAAAGCAAACTCCAGAACCATGTGAGCATTGCTTGTACCCTGCATACCTCCACTACCAACTTTTCAACAACTCCCCACAGACCTGGGTGCCATGAGCAGTCTCCTAGGTCATGCTCTCCCCTGAAGCTTGAGACCTGTAGCAGCTCTGTCAGCTTGGTATGGAGACATGAGAGCTCCAGTGCATAGCACTATCTGTGCTGGGATCCCTGGGTTTTTATGATCCTGTAAAACGGTTACAAGGGTAAAAAAATCTTTCTTTAAATTAATGGGAGTTTTACAGGCTGAGAATTCCCTGTAGCATCAAGCTGGCTGTGGACAGGAGCTCTTTCCACAGCTGTAGGATCAGTGTTGGCATGGGTCTGCCCATCCTTTTATTCACTCAGCCCTCATCTGTCCTCACTGTTCCCTGCACCCGGTGCCAGTGCCAAGGCCTGGGGCCACCTCCTCCATACTGGGCTGGAGCTCCCATGGCTGTTCCAGAGCAGAAACACCAACTGCTGTGACAGTTCTTCAACCATGAAGCCTGTTCTTTACATAAAATTCAAACTATGACAAGACATAACTGTGAGGCTATAACTTATTAAATTAACCTTTAGACACTGCATAAACATACAGAATTTAGAGAGCAGAATAGTCTGTCTCCTCTTTTTCTGACAAAATCAACAATATTTCAATTAATAAAATATTGCCACTTCTTCCCTGCTAGGGTTTCCCTGATATTGTTAGGACAAACACATGTCTGTCAGATAAGGCTGCGAAGTTCCTCCTGAGATGCCCTCCTAGCTTCTCTGTATAACCCCTCCACTATCCTCAGGCAGTGGATTAATAATTTAGGTGGAGATGTAACATCAACCCCTATTACCTTGCCCAGTTGCTGGCAAATGTGGTTCTCAAAGGGGAAATGTACTTAAGTCTCCAACCATGGCCCATAATTTGCTGAATATGGGCATGGTTTTTCATAATGACTGAAGTGAAAAGCACAGAGAAACGTCTAAGCACTAGCAGCCTAAAGTGCCTATCAGCTCCTCCACATCCAGATTTCCTTGGGTCAGCACATGGGCATGTGGATACAGTTCAGAGAACTTACTTGGTCCCCTGTCCAAAAGCATGAATACCAGAGAGATGGGGAAGGAGGAGAAATGGGAAGGTATTTTTTTCTTTTTCTTTCTCTTTTTTTTTTTTTTTTTTTTTTTTTTTTGATTCAAGTATTGAAAGAGAAGCTGTGTTACTGTAAATAAACAATTCTGGGCTTAGCTGGGATTTGTGTTTGTTTGGGTTGCACCATGCAAGACTCAATGGGAAATATGGCACCTCTCCCACTATACCATCCACCAGACCACAAGGCAGGAATTTATGAGTCAATTCACTTGTCAGCATCTCCCCCACACGCCTTCCCAGCAAGACATGGATCCCACATCTTGGATGCAAGAGCACACAAGAGAAGCTCCTGCTCCCCTAGTCTGACCGTCCCTTCCTCAGCTGTACCATCCCATCAGAAGGCTATGGAGGCAGAGGAAGAGTTTGTACTCCCAGCTGTGTGCCTTGATAAAGTGCACGTCGAGGTGAGATGGTGGATGGTGCTGCTGCCCAGCTCTGAGGTTGAAGGCTACAGTGTCTTCAGCTGGCGCCGGTTCCACATGCCCCGCTTTGAGTGAAACCAGTGGAAAAAGTTTCTCAGGGAGAGACGCTCCACTTCCAGCCCGGCCTGCAAGATCCTGGCAGAAAGAAGAATGGCAGATTTACAGAAAACTTGATCGACTCGATCACAAAGATACCTGGGGGGTTTGAGCTGCAAACTGCAATTTTTTGCAAGACTGCAATCAATTAAGGAATACAGAATAGCTCAGAGGTATCTCAGATACACAAGCAGGCATCTAATGGCACTTGGTGAGTGTTTATAGACCCCTGAGAACAGGACTGGTGAGGAGTGGGCTGCACATGCCAGGCTAGGAGGAAAGAAGGGATCTCATCTGGCAACATGGGATTGCTCAGGATGTTCGTTTTTCCTGCAGTCATCAGACAGACATCAGACAAGAGAGGTCCCAAAACATAGAACTACAAACCCAGAAGCCTAGGATTTGTACAGCAGAGCTCCCTCACTATAAAATTCTCAGAAACTGTGACTGTATTTCATGGTCTTCATATGTCTCTCTGACAGCTGCTCTTCTGGACAATTGCTGTACATAGTATGGGAAGCCTGAGGGACCGAAACTGGACTCCTTATGTGCTGCACTGCTTGAAGAGGAGGAAGTCTTCATGATCACCAGTGTCTGATCTGCCTGTGGCCAACCAAAACTGGGGCTGGAAGGCACCAGGAAACAGCTTCTCTCTTCTGTGGCTTTAGTAGTGTTATTTTGGGTTCACTCACCTACTAGGTTTGAGGTTGTGACATGCTCAGGACATGCTCAAAGGCTGTCCTTAACTGAACAAGCTTACGGTGGCATTAGTCACCTCGGTCTAAATCTCTTCTCTCCTGGTCATTGGTCCTCCAGGATCTAATGAGTTTCCCCTGCTGAACACGTGAATGATGACAATGGATGCCTACCTGTCCAGGAGCTCCCAGTCCTCTCCTCCCCAGCGGTCCCGAAACTCTTTTGTGTTCATGCCTCCAATCTTGTCCAGGTCAGACTTGTATATGCCCAGGAGACCAAACCCATTCACTTCCCAGTAGCCTGAGGACAGCATAAAAGAGGCAAGTGCAGGTGGGTGTTTTGAATCATTCACAGCTCCACCAGGGCTGCTGGAGTGAGACTCAAAGCTAATTCTAGCACAATATTGACACCAGAAAGCCAGCTCAGCACCAAGGAAAAGCCAACCATATTAAAGCTTTGGGAAGTGGGTAAGGCTTGCAGACAGACAGTATGGACTGCCCTTCTCAGCAAAGCCTCTCACATCTCCTGTCTGGCAGCATAGTATCTAACATACCTGGACTGTCCCTGCTTCAAGGGACTGTCCCTGTGACTGGATGGCTCAGGATGGTCACTTCTGTCTAAAGGAAATCCTACAATTGGATGATCTGTGTCAATTTTCTCCCCCTGACTTGAGTGGTTTCCCCTCATCCTCAGGCTATCAGCTCTCCTCAAGACAGACTGTGCCCTCTAAGAAAAGAGAGACATGGACATAAAGGAGTAAAGAATAGGTTTTCCAAGGTCCTCAAATACATAGAAAGCCCTAGGAGATGACCAAGAGAAACTTCATAAAAAGGGCTCTTCTGGCTCTTTTGTCTCAAGTTCCAGGTACCTGATACTGTTAAACCCCATCCTATCTCTAAGGCACTCTCACCCACTGGCCCTGGAAGTACGTTTAGCTCTCAGCCTCAAGAGTACCATAGGAACCAATCTATACGTGGCATGCACCCTCCTTCTTTTCCCATTCCCCAGGTCCAGAGCCCAAGAGGCTCCACTCCCTCTTACCATCAGGCCACTGTGGGGACATCCCACAGTGCAGCCGCATGACCATGGGTGCGAAGGCCATCTTGCCTTCCACGCAGTGTTTCCGGATTGAATCAATTACTCCAGCAGGGAAGTGGATGTGGAGGTCACATAGGAAAATGATGCTGTGTGGGTCCTGGAATCAACCACATTAGTTGGAAAAAAAAAAAAAAAAAATCATGTTGACTTCAGGCAAGTCTTTCTTGAGGGGCAGAAAGACAAGAGATATGGGAGTGAATTAAAGAGATGGCTTTTGCTAGGTCAGAAATTGAGGTCCTGAGGGGCTGCCAAAATGGTCATTGATTGGCTGTTCAACGATGGGTATGAAATACTATGACTACAACCAGCAGAGCCAGTATGATAAAACTGCTACTGCTGATTTCTCTCCTGTCTGATAGGCCCAGCAGGTTGGCCAAGAAGTGAATGGACCACAGGCTTCTTGGAGTTAGGGAGAAGACTCTTACTCTGGCAGGACAGGAGATATATTTATGTTTCATCTGGCTTGCTAGGTTACTTTCTTCCTAAAATCCAGTGTGTTGAGTATGAACAGCAAGAGGCACAGGACACACATCAGAAACCTTCCAGTTGACCCCATAGCCCCAGGCTTACCGTCACCAGGTCTATCCCCGCCTGCAGCCCAGCAGAACGCTCAAAATTCCCCGAAAGCTTCAAGTACCGATAGCTGTGGGTCAGACAGGACAGAGAGTTTCAGTGTGTGCATGCTGCCCAAGTGGTAAACCACAAGCATCACACTGCAGAGCTGCCCCTCATTCTCATGCACCCTCTGCAAACCTTTGCTGTGCAACTCTGCAAGCTCAGTGCTGCTCCAGGCCACAGCGTGCCCTGAGAATCTTCCCACTTGTATAGCAAGGACAGGGCAGTCCCTAGCAAAAGTCTTTTCAGCTCCATCCCATTACTAGACCTGTTACTGTGGACTCCTGGCACATAAATGAAAGGAGCAACCAAGGCTGGTTGGTCTTAGTAGGGTAAGCTGGACAGTTATTCCAGCAAGCAGTGTCCCCAGAAGTGTCCACACTCTCTGTCCCATTTCTCACCACTTTCTTGTCTTCTCTGTCCTCCCCCTGCCTCTTCACTGTGGCACTTGCTTTCTGTCCTCTCATGAAAACTTGAACAAAAGCCAGGAGAAAAGAGACACATCTGGACTGCTGATTACAAGAGGGATTGCATTCCAGTGTTATAACGCTGTGATATGGAGTATATGTGTACATACATTATAAGAACAATGTATGCATGTGTATGTGCAGGATTGGGATGGATGTCATCTCTTGTGTTTCCAGCTGCAGGAGGCTGTGGCTTGTCAATACATAGAAGCTGGCAGATGTACTGTGTTTCCAGGCATATGCATGAGAGGCTTTTCATGACAAGCAGTGCTCTCACCTGTGCAAAGTAGACCTTTTCAGAGCCTTCTCTACATCCATGTCACTGCTGCTGTAGTCTGTGATGATGACGTTGAAGTTTGGATCCTTAGTGACTCGGAACAGTTCTTCCATGTCAGAAATGAACTGCAGCACCCAACGTGCCTGGTTTTTCACTTTATATTGCAAGAGGGAGAGAACCAAAGCAAAACTTATTTCAAAGACTGTGTAGCTTCTCAGCAGGCAAAGCTTCTTGACTCCTCTCAAGCCCTGCTAAACTTGTAGGGAAGCTGAAATAGCTTCAAAGAGCCCAGGCATCAGTGGGAATTTTTTCCCAGAATATGACAGGAATTTTCTTTGAGCTTACAAGCCCATGAGAGTTTGGGCCCTATGGTATTAGGAGATTTAACCTGGAGAGAACAGAAATTAGATGTGACCCAAACGAGACGGCCCAGACCTGCTGTTCAGGACTGCCCTCATGGGAGGCACCCATGTCCCCATCCCTTGCTGTCCTGGGAAGGCAGGTCCCCTTACCTGGCACCACAAAGTGAACCACAGCACGATGGTTCCAGGAAAAGCCCTGGGGCCAGCACAGCTCTGGCTCATTCGCCGCAGCCATCAGGTGCCGTCGCCGACCCCACGCCAGGTTCCTCATCTTCCTCTCCTCCTCCTCATCATTGCCAATGCCCTGCCAGCCCCTGGCAAAGATGTACTCGGAGAAGCGGACGAGCTGCCCCCCCTGCTCCAGCAGCTCCAGCTCCAGCAGGTACCGGCTGCCCCGCATGCGGTCCTGGCGTTTCTCCACGTTGACGATGCGCTGCAGCTGGAACCTCCTGCAGGAGACACAGCTGGAGTCAGCACAGCCCCCAGACACCACCCCCTCTTCCTACTTCCAGCCCCTTGGTCTCTGCTGGGCTCTTTCCTCCTGGCTAGCACAAAACCTTTTTGTCCCCAGCTCTCCCCATACTTTAATGCACTCTTTCCGAAGTCCCATGGGAAGGTTTAGCACCTGCTTCCTAAATTCACAAGCACGTGGGATTAGATCTGGGATTCCAGCCAAGGGGAAATAGCTGGCAAGTGAAATGAAATAAAGGTGACACAGAAAATAACAAATGTGTCTGAATGATTATAGGGCTGGTAATAGTGAGTGTATTCAACACCTCCTACAATGATCTTGGCACAAGGAGTATGTTTGGGCTAGTGAAACTGGCTGGTGACAGCTTATCAGCCAATAACATGGAGTAGGACTGAGCAATCATACAGTAAAAGCTGGAGTAAGCTGTAGGCTCATAATGGTCAGAACAGGATGAAATGCCAGGTCATGTCCTTTCAGATCCTAACAAAAGTTTCTGCTGTAAAATGGACACTCATCAGTTAAAAATGCTGAGAAAAGCTTGAGAGTACTTATCACTCACACCATGACTGATAAGCCCTGAAAAAACAAAAGAGATCTTAAGATGTAGCATGAGAGCTACTTCCAGCAGGGACAGGAAACTAGTAACACCCATTCTATAAAATATCCAAGATACTGGTCATTTACATAGAGGAAAATTGACTTAAACTGAAACCTGCAAGAAGGAGATAGAGGAATATTATGGAAATACAATGGAATTCTCAGAAGGGTCAGGAGTTGGATTGTTTAGGCTGTAGAAGCTCAGAGGAGATATGTCTGTTTCCCAGAAATACAATCAAGATGGTAAGTCTTGAGAAGAAAAAGAAGACCAGGTAAAAAGAGAGTACCAGCAAAACCAGATCTCCATCAGGTCATCAAGAAGTGGGGGAGCTAAAACAACTTCCCAAATGAGTACTAAGACCTAGAAATCTAGCTAGTTTTAAGATGGAGGTGCACACACTGAGGTAACAATGTAGAATACTTCGTTGTCTCTGAGGTCAGTGTATTGATCCACATTATCTGATAAGCCCCTTCTGATTCACAAGCTGAGATGTGGCAGACATCACACTACAAGTTCAAGGAGGTCCAGTCCTACTTGCTCAGAGTTTCTTAATCTTCAGCTGGTAAAATGCTCCTGTGTGCTCTCAGTAACTACACTGTGCATGGAGGAAGCCGACAAAAAGCCAGTGATCCTTTTTGCTAGATGGAAGCCTCTTTCATATTTACTGCCACCAGCTGTTGAAGTACAATATTCAGACTTTGGAAAGTTTTAAGTCTCAGCTTGATGGGATGCTGAGATATATCATATACACAATACTACTAGAAGGGTTGGACCAGATGATCCTTGAGGTCCCTTCCAACCTGACATTCTATGATTCCACGCATTTCTATTTCTCAGCCCAAAGAGGTATTTAAAGCCCAGGTTTTACATAAATTCCTTGCCTGAAGTCTGGTTTCCCACTTCTAGTCTATCGTCTGACCACTGCTAGCTCCTCACACAGCAGGTATTCCCTGTATTCCAGCATCATAGTACACCAATCACAGGACACTGCCCCTTGGTTTTTACACTGTGCCTTACCCTTTACTCCTCTGGTTGAGCTTCTTCAGGAAGATACGTGTGACTTCCAGGGCCTCCCTTTCTCTTAGCAGCAAGTTTCCTGATGTGTTGCATTTCAGGTCAATCCAGTCTGTGCGCAGCATATGGAAGTCCAGGTTGCTCATGCTGAAGGTCTGCTCCCAGTTTACTGCCTGGTCAAACACCGGTACGTAATCAAAATCCTCCTCATCTTCCTCCTCTGGCTCCCCGTCCGCCTCCTCTTCCTCTTCCTCTTCGGCTGCCGCAGGTCCAGACTTGCCCTTCACAGGAGCTTCCACCTGCTCCTCTCTCTCCCCTGTGTCCCCTCTCTTGGCTGCCTTCTGCTCAGCAATGTAGGACTCCACTTGGTTCAGCCACTGTGACAGACCAGGCTGCTGGCTGGGGCTGGCAGCACTCTCAGAATGCCTGCCAGCTTTGCCAGGGACTGGGACTCCCCTCCTGGTTGGCACTGTGCCTGCTGGCTGCAGCCCATCCTTAGCAGTCCTGAGGTCTCCTTGAGGTCTCACCACTTCGGGAATTGTGACCCCTGAGTCCCTGGGATCACTGTGAGGCTTCTCTCTTTGAGGCACAGTCCTTGAAGAAGGGTTTGCCTTTTTGACAGGTACTCTCCCCTGGACAGCCCTGGCATGCTGCGGAGGGCTTCTGGAGTTATCTTTGACTCCAGATTTTAAATGGGGTCTCTGTGTTATTGGGTTCCCCTTTGAGCCAGGCTGGATGAGGCTTTGGTTGGCAGAGGTCAGCGTGGCTGATTTGACATCAGACCTCTTTGCCCTCCTCCCCTGTAGCCCTTCTTGTTTGTCACCACCCGTTACAGAGAGGAGCCGACGATGCTCCCGGAGGGAATAGTCCTCATGAACATCATCACTGCCCACCATGCTGCTGGGAGCGTTGCCTGCCAGCTCTGCCCTCCCTGTGCCAGGGTGCTCAGGGCGACTGGTACTCTCCACATCCTGCTCCATGTACTGCACGTTGTCCTGGTTCCCCTCCTGGGATCCTGCAGGAATAATCACAGTTACACCTCCTGCATCCTCCAAACGCCTTCTCTGTCCTCACCCAGGCACCCATCCTGCTGGGGGCAGCTCCTTCTTGCCTAATGTCAGTGCTGTCTCTCCTGCTCAGAAGGACAGGAATACTCTCAAACACAGAAGCTGTGCTCTTGTTCATACCAAAATCCTCAGCACCTATTAGCCAGCATTACCAAAAACTGTGGAAGGGACTGCCTCTGCCTTTAGCTGTTCATCTGGCCACAGCTTTGCAGGGCAGTGCCAAGCACAGGCTGCCACACTGCTCAGCTTGGGCTCTGTCACTTCTCTCCACATGTTTTGCTAGAATTGCAGCTCAGCTAAGCTGCAGGCCTAAGAAGTTAAATGTCACCTTGTCCAATACAGCCTATTGTTTGGTGACCTCCCAACTTGCCCTTAAGTGAAGTGAAAGTGGCAGCAAATATCTCCTCCCAGCCACAGCAATCTGGCAGTGAAGGGCTGTGATGTCCTTGGCATGGAAATTCAAGAACTTCTTCCAGATGGTGCTGGAAGATCACACACAAAAGTAACAGGTAAAAAGATCCTCCAGGGTCTGATACCAGGGTCCCTACCAGGCTCCTCTGTCTTTTCTCCTGAGTCCAGGCTCTTCTCTGGCCGATCCATTTTCATGTACTTGTAGAATCCAAATCTGCAGTGGAAAGGGCAAAACACAAGTTTGAGGAAAGTTACTTTGCCCTCTCCAAATAAATTACAGCCACTGCTTCTGAGGTGATGGTCCATTAATCTGACTACACCTGTCCAGCATCTTTAGGTTCTCTTTTCCTATCATCACCACCATCTTTCATATCTTTGAACAATCAGATATTACTCTGCATTGTCAAATACATCAATTTGCCTTGGTTAATAACCCAGTCTCTCAGACATTTTCACATAGCACAGGAGGAATATAAGTACCTTGAGACACTTCTTCAGCCTTCCTTAAACTGCTCTTTAAATCTCACTTATGGTATAGTGCTCACAAACACAAGTCATCATGCTGCAAAAGCTGATCAGGTAGATAACTGCAATGCTTTCCCTCTCTCCTCTCATACCACCACTGCTGTCCTCATACACCTGTGCTTCAAGCTTTTGGGAGGACTTTCCAGGATTGCTTTCCTCCATGAGTGCGTGGTGTGAAGCAAAATGGGAACCCAGTTCCCAACTCCTGTCACAATACAAATGAATTGTCAAAGCAATAAATTTGGGTGGCACCTTCAGGCCTCTCTCCTTCACACTCCAGAGTTCCTACCCAAACCTGTGATATGTTCTGCTGCTTCAGCCCTCAAAATAGTCCTGCAGGGAGGCAGATCCTGAGCACAGGGAGGCCACTATATCTCACCAGAAAAGTCACTCTCCTTATCCTGAAAAAAAGTCCTGCAGAACTGAGAGGTGTCCTCACACAAGGTGTCTGCCTGTTGCAGGGGAGAGCATGTGAGTTGTGGTTCCCTTACAGGGTCACTGCTGGAACCCAAGTGAAGATGAATTACATGCATTTCTTTCTCAAGAGAGATGCCCAGTGGTGAGCACGGTTTGGCTTTCACAGCAACAGCCATCAGGAGGCTCCAGCTGCTGGCAGGCAAAGTTTGCTGGAAATACATTCACTGATGTAGTGGAACAAACATGCTCTGACCCAGCTACTGGATTAATAGAGCAAGAAAAGCTGTGGTACTTTCCTCTTGAGACCTACACATGTTTTCACTTAAAGGGAGCATAAGATACTGAGGGAAAATATAAATGCTTGAACATTTTGCAAGGCTTAGGGGATATTTAAGAATAAAGAGTCTCTCAGAAGTACAGAATTCCACTCCAACCACCTCCTCCCTCCCTGCTAGCAACCCTCCATTTGCAGTATCCTACCTTTCCAAGTAATAAGGATTTTCCTGATAGAAACATTTGTTGTCTTTCTCCATGTGGCTCAGGCGACTGTAATCATTTGGGTAAACAAAGGATAAATGAACCTGGGAAGAAGGAAGGAAAATCAAGTAAAACCCTCATAAATGTCACGTATCAGTCCCAAGGTGACCCAGACACAGCTGCATGGTGACCAGCCCTTTGGAGAGGGAGCCGGGTTTGCTTTCTATTTGTCTCTCCAAGGCACCTGCTAGCAGGCTGTGAGAATGGAAAACAGAAGGAAGGATGCTGGGATGTGTGCATGGGTGTGCCTTTTTCTTTCTCTCTTGGCACCTATCTGTCCATCTCTGTGACTGAAGTCCTAGAACAGAGCAAGAACTAGCTGTGAGAGAGGTAGACAAGTTGCCCTGAAGAGATGCAGGGAATCACAGGAGCCCAGAAAGCCTGTGGGGACACCTCCAGGGAAGGCTGAAGGAGCTGGTGTTACCTAGGATGGGAGTCTCCTGGAGAGTGCAGGCTTGCACTGTCTTCCAGGGAGGGCAAACCATGCTGGTGACCTGTCCTCAGCAGACCTCAGAGTCTGCTCTGCTATGTAGAAGATTAATCCCTGTGATGTTGCATGCCCCACAAATGTGAGCTCCCCCTCAAGACCAGTGTTAAGCTTGTCAGGGGCTTTAGTAGTCCACAGAGACTGCAGTTCACCTCACAGAAAATCCTTGGTCACTGTGAGGGTCCACGTGAAGGCAAGCTCAGTTCTCTGTTTTGAGGTCTGAGGGGCTCTCTAACACACACACACTTGTCCCCCAGTGAGACTCACAAGCAGTGTGTAGCACCCATCTCTCTTTTCTGGGTGTTGTCCTTTGGCAGGTACTGGTATGCACAAAGCTGAGCAGTTGATGGTCAGACCTGCCCAGGAACTTCAGATCAGTATAGAGGTCCCCATAGTTAATGGGGTCTCCATCGCTCCCTCCTCGCTTCCCCCTCATTTTCCCCTCCCCAGTGACCTGCTTAAGGAATAAAACTTACAAACTGGAGTCCCTGGTAGCGCTGCAGAGGAAATCCATTGACCAGGTAGCTGGGCTTGTACGGGCAGTCTGCCAGGGCCCTGCGCACACGAGACTTGCTGAGCAGAGGCACTGAGAAGAGAGACACAGGCAAGTGTTGCTGTAGCAGCCCTGCTGCAACCACTACACCAATCGAGCTACTTCTGTGCCTGGTTTCCATTTATCCATGTGAAACACTAGCAGAAACATCAAGCAAACTATCTTGCACGGCTCATGCCTTTACGTTCCTCTATGGCACTTATGAAATGAAAATGCTACAGCTGGGGACGTGTTGTGAGCCAGATGCCAAGAAAGAGGAGTTTAGTCTGTGTTTTGTCTCCAGCAGTGACTGACTCTGTATGCTGCCCCTTTCCTCTGCACTAGGGAGAAAAGAAGTGAAGCCTGATAACCACGGCACAAGAAGGACAATCTGTCTCAGCTGTGCTGCTGCACGTGCTGTGACAGGCTGCAGCTACCTCCTGCAAGTCTTACCTTTGTAAAGAGTGTCCCTGGGGTCAGGCTTCAGCATGTCAGCTGGGTGTGCCTTGCTGCCTGCACTGTCAGCAGGCCGCCTCGTGTGACTGGCCAATGTCTGTGGGATGTGCCCAACCTCATCCATCTTTAAAAGTGTCTCATCTAGAAACCAGAGAGAAAAACAAGGGGGAGGAAGGACTAGTTCATCCTCTGTTCCAAAAAGTGCCTTTCCCCATTGTCAGCCCTTTCCAAATGTCATTGTATCTATGACACTGTCTCTGGCATAGTGATGCCTAAATAGTGCTGACCAGGAGCTTCACTGCAGACACCATGGGAAGGAAAGGCTTTGACTTAGAAAGCTGGAAGTACAGAGGCTGTGAGGTAGGAACATAGATATCACTGAAAGCAAACAAACACAGTGATGAGCACTGGAGGAAAATTACCTCCTGCTTTGGTCATGCCCACAGTGGTGTGCTGAAGAAGCCTCATGCTAGCAGGAATTATGGGACACATCTGAATTATTTGCACTGAATTTATTTTAGAAGGAGGCAGAGAAGGTGAAAAAAAGGAAAAAAAATGAGGAGCAGAGCTTCCTCCTGTGCTGGAAAAGGAACAAGTCCCTGAGGTGAGGCCTTCAGTGACTGAGCAAGATGATGCCCCAGCAGGGGCACGGAGATCCACAGGAACAGTGGGAAGCTTAATTCCAAGACTGGGTTTATGTTTTGGTTATGTTTTTTCTTGGATGTTGCTGCCCAAGGGCTTCAAGTCTCATGGATCCTACTCTGAGATGAGGGGAACTGAATAATATCCAGGAGGGAAAGGCCACGTGCTGCCAAGGGCACTGTTGGCAACTTTTGGGTACTGAACAACATGGGAACCCAGAAGGAATGGGATAACATGCCAAAAGCTGATATGGAAGAAGGAAACACTACATAAGCAGAAGCTGCCAGATAAAGATGAGACTGCAGCACTCTTCCAACCATGAAGTGATCCTGCTGTGATATGAGTCTTCCCTTCTAGAGGGAAAAAATAAGAAAAGAGCAGAAGAAAAAAAAAGATTAGGACAGAAGACCTAATGGAAAGCCTAATCCTGGACAAATACCAAGTTTCAGAAAATACATCAGCAGTTTATGATCCAAGACACAGCAAACAGATGTTTGAGTTACATCAGTTAGTCTTCCAGAGATGTCAGGAAAAGTGTCAGGATGGAAAAAAGCTCAGAGATGTTGGAAGGTAACAGTGGTAGATATGAACAGGGGGAATACTGGCAGAGGAAAGCGATGCTGACAAAGCTCTGTAAGTGTAAACAGTACTAAGGAGCACTGGTAAAGGCATCACTTGGTGTGTTGAAGATTTACAAAACCGGAGGGACAGGGCTGATGTGCTTGCTGCAGTCCAGCAGCAACTTGAAGAGACTTGAGGTTGACAGAGAACAAAGCAATGTCCCACAGTATCACTAGGGTATTCCACTATGTCCAGCGCACAGAGTGAAATCTTCTCGAAGTGCTCCTGCAACCCCTTCTACTTGGTCAGCACACCCCCACAGCTCTCATGTTCTGGGCCTCATGTTCCCACAAGCTCGCTGCAAGCAACCTTCATCTGTGTTACTCTTACATCTGGAATAGTCCTCACTTTTGCAGACTCTCCTCTCTGCCCTTCCTCACTGCGTCTGGATTCCCCTGAAATAATGCTCATACTAATTGTCCTATATTTAATGAGTCACACTCTTGTCTAGAGGTCTCCTTCCTGACTTGTCTCCACTTCTTTCCCATAATGATCTGTACTCATGGTATTTGTCTGGCTAGACTATGATTCATGGAGAAACACTGCTGATATGTTTGGGAAGAATGGGAGGTTCTCAGGCAAAATTGTGGTGAAGATACTTACTAGCAAAAAGGGAGAGGTATTGGGAGTCAATGACTTTGAACTTCACTTCTGGGTCATTCAGTCTCCACTGGAACAAAGAAAGACATTAAAATTAAATCCTTATGGAGTTAACCAAGCTTGAACAAAAAGAACAGGCATAAGATGTTTTTCCACCAGATGGGCTCACAGCTTCCTCCCTCTCCTTACTATGACCAAATTTGCCTAGCAGCAAAACACTGGGAGTGAGCTGATATCCCCTTGGATACATCCAAAGTAAGAAAGGACCAAGAGCTGCAACAGAGCCTGGAGAGGGCAGAACTATTCCAAGCAAGCACAGAAAGGTGTCCTGGCATGTGGCCAGGACTATCCCACATGGAAGTAGGTAAGGAGTCTGGAAGGGATTAGATACATCTCATGCAAAGAGGAGCTGAGGCCTCAGAAAGGAGGGAAATCAATACAAATATTCTCGAGCTCTGCAGGAATGCACATACAGCACAGCCATTTGCACAGACTCACTGCTACTTCCACATGGTCTGTTCCTCTGTCATCCTGCTTGTGAAGAACCTCAAAATAGTACCTGCCTGCAGATGACAACCTGTGAAGAACAACGTGTCTGTCACCAAGAATATTATGGAACAACTCTTAGCTTGTCAGCAGATAATGCTTGGAGAGCGACCGCACCTATGAAATAACCTAATTCTCAGGGTGAGCAGGGTTAGGGCTGCCAAGAAACCTGAGATGCTGACAGTGAGATAAGTAGCTTCCCTTGGGCACCTCAAACACTCCAGACCCCTCTCAGTTAATTTTTCCTGACTCTCTTTCAGCCTTGTCTTATGAGTTTTGGCCTCTGGGAAACCTGGCCATATCCAAAGCAGGAAGCTCAGGCCAGAGTTCATATAGAGAAGTCTGGATTTGCTGGTGGCTGCTTCCACCAGGGAACAAAAACTCACTATTGGATTCTTGCAGTAAATCAGCAACTGGCACAGGTGTGGATATGTCACTTCATCTTTAGTGATACCCCAGAGTAATCCCTTTCTCTATATTGCTAAATTCTTCATAACAAGTCCAGGATCCTTCTCCTTGTGATGTCCTGGCCATGTGCAGAGGAGGCAGGGAGGAAAGGGGCTCTACTCACTCACCTCACCATCTTTGACTGCTGGCTTTGAAATTTCCCAAACTCCCCTGGTGCAGTCCACTCTTTCCCTGTCTGTGAAGAGACAGAAAATACTCTAGTTAAGATGGGTTTCTTCATGGTTGCTGTGCTGGAGAAATGGAGCAGGAAAACTGAGCTCCTCCTCCTAGTAAATTGTCTGTAAGATCCACAATATGTGGATAGATTTAGAGTCCCTTAATAATGAAACTGGGGCTTTCAGGACCAGCACCAATATGCAACAGTATTAAAGTATGTCATGTCATACCTGTCTGGCATCTGTTCTGGTGGTGTCTGTATTTAGGCAGGAGAAGAAACTTGGCTAGTCCAGGGAAGTATTTAAGACAAAAAGGTCTCCATCCCCACAGAAACATTAGTCTTGATGGAGGAAGCCACACATGTACATGCACTGTACCTTGCCTACACTGGCCAGCAGCTGGAGACCAGAGGTCTTTTCATTTGGACTCAGCCAGAACTCAGCATTATCATCCGCAGCAATGGCAAACTGAAACTCCCCTGTTGAGAGATGGAGGGCATAAGTAGAGCTCTAGGCTAAGAGCTTGTGTACAGAACAGATCCTGCTCCTCTAAAACACTGACTTCACCCTTTTTCCTGGTGACACCATACCTTCCCTTTTGATTTTACCACTCCCTTTCAACCTCTCTGAATTCTCTCATTCTGCTGTGATTGAAATGAAAACCTAACAGATGCAACTGGTTTGCTATCCCTCCTGCATCAGCTTCATGTGACATCTAACTTGGAAAGCTATGAAATCCATGAAATTCTCCCTGCCTCCCATTTTAATTCCAGAGCAAATTTTTGCATGAGAAGCTGTGTTTGGATGGAGAAGCGTGCACAAAGAGACAGTGTCATTGTTCTGGCCAGGGCTTCAGGGATGGCAGTTGAGGGCCAGGGGTCCAGCAGATGTGGGTGAATGCCAGAGGCTGCTCTGGGCAGGAGCATGCAGCTGGGAGACACAGATGCCAGCTGCTGTCAGTTGGCATTCATGCACCCAGGGAGCTGCAGGGACACAAATGATGTCATGTACAGTTCTGTGCATTTGAACGAGAGAGGAAAAGCTCAGGGAATGCTTGTGCCCACGTACACACTGTGGGGCTGCACATTCACAACAGCATTGGTTTTTATCGAGCACTTCCCGTCTGTTTTCTTCTGTGCTTTTCCTTTCCACCCTACAGAGGAGGCAGATGAGTTTCACCCACACCAATGCCACGGTCCATCACACACAGCTAGATGGGCTGCCCACATAAGAGACCTCACATGGGGCTTGCTGGGGTGAGAGCACCAGTGGTTCAGCACCAGGAGAGGAGGGAGGTGCAGGTGAGAAGGGGCACGAGCAGTGGCACAGCAGCCTCAGAGTCCTCACCATCGGTGAAAGGATGCAAGTAGCCAAATATCCGGAGACCATAGTTGGTCCATTTTGGAGAGACAGCCAGCTTCTTCAGTGTAGTTCGTGTCTGAAGTAGAGGACAGAAAAAATGATAAAAATAATTAGATGCTACAGGAAGAAGAAGGGATGCAAAAACCCTGGGATAGGTGGGCAGAGGGAAGTATGAGGTTTTCTCTGGGAGGAGGAGGGAGTAGGGTGTGTGATGGAGGCAGCAGAAAAGAGCAGGTGAGATGAGAGATTTCAAATTGGAACAATTGAGAGGGGAGAGCTGCACAGGGCATGCTGATGAGATAGGGATAGGGTTTGGCATTCCTTAGCCATATGGAGGGAGAGCACCAAATACAGAGTTCCTACACCTCATGTTTGAGGCATGTTAGACCAGCATGGATAAAAGGAGCCTTCCCCAAGCAGCAAGAAGACCTACTGCCACTGACCCTTGCAAAAGGAAGGACAAAGGAGGTGACAGAGAAGGATGAGAATGGGATGTGCAAGGAGCAGGGGATGATTCATCTGGGAAGCAGAGCTGGGAAGTATGGGACAGCAGGTGTCAAGGTCTTACTCACGTGGGGGAAGAGGGGGAAGTGCAGGTTTTTCCTGAGTTGCTCAGTGGAGCTGCCACACCAGTCCTCAAACACGTGCAGATTGGCCTGGCCCTGGAACTGGGAGGCAGAAGTGGGGCACTGTGAATCAATGAGTCCCCCACTGTGTCCCTGGTCCTGCCAAACCATGGACCCCCAGCATTCAACAGCTTGTGAGAGTGAAGGAAGATGCTGCTTCCCCAAGGGGCTGGTCTCCAGAGACATAGGTCCAGACTTCTGGGTCTCATCAGCTCAAGTTTTGGGGTTGGGCCAGGTGAGAGTCTGAAGAGCACCAGGGAACTGTGATAATGCCCATAACAGGCCAAGCTAACTTGAGGTGAGGCTGGAGCTCACTTCATTTTTTTCCACTGAAGAGGTGTTTAACCAGAGGGCTGAGCTCTCAGGTCACAGTGTGGGATGTGCTATAGGGTGGCAATAGCCCCTCTTGATCCAGCAATGAGAGTGTAGGGTCTTATGACCTTCAAGAAGGTATTTTCATCTCCTCAACTTCTCAGGGCTGTTTCCCTGGCCCAAGGAAGATTTAGGGAGACGAGATGGTAGATCCCCTTCTCAAAGCACACCTACAAGGTGGAGCTCATAGAGGATGGTAAAGACAGGGAAACAGGCTCAGCAGGCTGGAGAGCAGCAGCCTCCTGATGTCCACAAAAACACTGGAGGAGCAGGGGTCCTCTCCCAAACAGTGTAGGAGGGGGTGCAGCATGGGTATGGGTGGCTGCCCCTGCTGCCAAGCCCAGCCCGGCCAGGAATGGCTGTCAGTGCCCAATGGAGACCTATAACACAGCTTAGCTGGGAAAAGCTTTCTGGTCCCTTAGGGATTTTAGTGAAATGTTACTCAAGGGATAGGCTTTCTTATCTATTCGTCAGAGACATTTAGTAGGGAGGAGATGGCTGCCTCCCAGCAAAGACCACACTCTGCCTGCAACTAGTGGAGCTGGATGCTGAAACCCTCCTCACATGGCTGGCATCCAACCGCAGAGAATAAATAATCTGGAGTCTGTAGAAGCTACCTTAGATGGGGAAATGCTGAAGAAAGGAATAGGTTGCCTTGGGACCAGGGAGGTTTTGCTGTGGCTGTCTTGCCTATATAAGGACTGTGCGAGCAGGACTGGGGAAACTGCCTGAACAGCACCCAAATGTCTACAGATGGCAGCAAATTCTTAGTTTTTGCCGGAGAGTCTCAAGCAGGGCTAAAGCAGCACGGTGGAGGAGGGCCCAAGCCCTTAGTGCAATCCTGGCAGAGAAACCACTGTATGGAGTTATTTTTCCCAGGATAGCAAGTTGGGGTTTCATTTTGTAACAAACCGTGGCTTCATGGAAGGACACAGAGCAAACTTGGCCTGGCAACAGCTTATGCAGTAATGCTCCTTGAGAGCTGTGAGCTTTAGTTATGCACGTGAATAACATCTCTGTGTGCCAAGCAAAACAGTTCACAACTGCTGCTTGTTCTTGAGTGACCTCTTGTCAGCCCTCGCCCGCTGGTGTTCGTACTTCTACAGCTTGACCAATGTCAGAAAGTCTGTATTGTCCCTCACTACTATCTCCTCTTCCTTACTCCTCTGCTGACAACCCTTAGCCTGGATTCTGCCTATCAGGCAAGAGGAAAAGTCACAGTGGATATAATTCCCCAGAGTGTTGCAGCACAAAATCACAGAGGTACTACACAGAGGGCTTGGGGCGATGGATGCAGCCAAGAGAAAACCTGGGACTCTGCAGGGACTTGTGATACAAATAAATTACTGCAAGTGTGACAGACACTGAATTGGAGTGTAATTGCTGTGCAGTCCCATGCCCCTTGGCCAAATCCAGGTTCACACCCAAGGGTCTTACTCTACTTTTCTCAGCCAAATCAAAGAATGACAATTGCTGTTTCCTGTGAAACATGAAATGAGGTGAACGGGCTGGGCTCCCACAGTGAGTCAGTGAGCCTTTAAGGCAGTCTGCTGCTCTCCACAAGTGATGCTAGTTTTTCTTCTTGGAGAATTTTTTGCATGCTGCAGATTGCAGGCTCAGATCTCTATCAAATGTAGCACAACACTCCCACACTGTGGAGAGGCTGGCACTGCAGTCCTCTTCTGGCAAAGATAGACCCAGGGGATGCTCCCAAGGCTCAGGACTGCAATGGAGCTGGGCTGGCTTTGATATGATGTAGTCAAAAGCCAAAATAGCTCTTTATGAGGTAAGACCCAGAAGAGTGGCCAGACTTGCTCAAATGTATGCAGAAGAAACTTGAACCACTCCCATTCTAATACAATGTTTGACTGAAGAGTTTGGCAGTATTAGGGACAGGGCAGCCTACTAAACAAATATGGCAGACACCTCTGTACTAGGTGCTCCATCAGTGCTGTGGAAGAAGAGATGGTCCCTGACATTTTTAGCCCAACACCCCTGTCTCCAAAATCTTTGCAAAGCCACCTGAGAGGAGATACTAAAAGAAGGTAATAAGACTGCTTCACTTCCCTGTGCTCACAGCTACCATAAATAACTAACCAGTAAATAATAAGTATTTCTTGAATGCAGCTTCAGAGTATTTTCTAAAACAACAGATTTTCTCCTGAGCTAGAGCAGCCTAACTTACTCTCTGCTTCCCCTGAAACTGAAAAGAACATTATTGACAGATAAGTGCTGGTTGCCCAAAGCAGTGCTTTGGGACTGAAAACTGAGCTAGGCTTTAATTTCAGCCCCTTCCAAGTCATCAGTGCAGCAGCTGTTTTGAAACCCTATCACTGCTGTTCCTCCAACTCAGCTCCATGGCTGCCCATCGCGGGCAGCTGAGAAATTCCATTTGCTATTTGGGTCTCCTCTGGAATATGCAGTAGGTATCTCCTCCTTGAGGCTTTTGCAGATTGCAGTAATAGATAAATGGCACCACTACTCCCAATTCATGCACGCAGATCTTGACAAACATCAATGGACTTTATGAAACGTGTCTACCAAGTTTTACTTTCCATCTTGGAACTACCTGACCCTGGTTTTCAGAGGGCTGGAAATTTAGGGTAAGCAACAAGCTAAGTTTCCCTTTTCCCCTTAAAAACATCTGCTTGAAAAATTTTGGATAGGCTGATTTGGCCTAAACCCGGAATAGAAACCAAGAGTCTGGCTTTCACTGGGAGCTGGTATTACACAGTATGTACCTTCCCATTTAGAGGGCTCCTCCTCCTCAGCTTCCTCCTCATCCCAGCCTCACCTCCCAGTGGCTTCTCTCCATGATGCTGAACTAGTAGTACTTCAAGAACCCAGCTTGGATCTGAAATGGGCACAGGACATGAACCAAGGGCCCAGGAACCCACACAGACCAACACCCTCTGGAGCACAAGGCCACAAAGCAGTGGCGCTGCCCCAGCTGAGCCCTAAAACAAGGCCTGGGACGTGAGAGCTGGGCCAGGCCCTTTGCCTCCATGTTGACCCCACAGCCTCTGCAGCTTCAACTCCCAGCCCCAGTGCCCATACTTCCCACAGAATTAACACCCGCCTGCACCCCTGGCTTTATTAAGAGACTTCGGTATTTCCGCTCCCTTCCAGTGCGGAATTTCAGATTATCAGCTCCTCCTAAGAAAACAGACGGTAAAGGAGGATCAGTGTGCATGCAGAGAGCACAGACCTCCCAGCCCAGCCCAAAAAACCCTATGGTGTCAAAACCACCCCGGGGGGGAGGGTGACACCACACAACCAGCTGCTCCTGGTGAGCAAGGAGCACCAGGGATGAAAGATGAAGCAGCAGCAGAGGCTGGAGCACACAGCAAGACCACTGGAGTGGTCTTTTCTCGTTTAATCCCAGGCAGTCTTGGCATCACGGAGGCAAATCAGCTGCGTGCAGCCCACGGAATGCACAGCCCTGGGGATGGTAAACAGGGCACAGAGAGGGCCTGAGCCAGAGAAGAAAGGCAGCATTGTGCTGCCGATTGGAAGCTCCTGAGTTTGTAAGACTCTTCTGTCTCCTCAGAGCAGCCGCAGCCCCTCCTCCCCCTGGCCCAGCTCCCCTGGCTGGGTGACATTCAGCAGGCAGCAGCTGGGCTTCGCTGCAACCCCTGCCACTCCAGGCACTTGCAGGAATCATAGAACTGCCAGGGTTGGAAGGGACCTTTAAGATCACCTACGTCCAACTCCCCTGCCATGGGCAGGGACACCTCTGACTGGATCAGGTTGCTCAGAGCCCTGTCCAGCCTGGCCTTAAAAACTTCCACTGCCTCTCTGGGCAAGCTGTTCCAGTGTCTCACCACCCTCAGGTGAAGAATTTCTTCCTAATATCTAATCTCAATCTACCCTCCTCTAGTTTGAATCCATTCTCCCTTGCCCTATCAGTACCTGACATCCTAAAAAGTCCCTCACCAGCTTTCTTGTAGGCTCCCTTCAGATACTGGAAGGCTACGATAAGGTCTCCTCGGAACCTTCTCCAGACTGAACAACCCCAACTCTCTCAGTCTGTCTTCATAGGAGAGGTGCTCCAGACCACTGATCATCCTCATGGCCCTTCTCTGGACATGTTCCAGCATGTCCATATCTTTCTTGTAAAAGGGGCTCCTGAACTGGAAACAGTACTCCAGGCGGGGTCTCATGAGAGCAGAGTAGAGGGGGAGAATCACTTCCCATCAAGAATCCATCAAGACAAGTCAACAACAAAGCCCCCCTTGCCGCATCGGGCCCTGACACCTGATGGGCACGAGCGGGTGAAGAAGGGACAGAGTGAGCAGCAACAGCTTTGTCTGTCAGTCCCCTAAGGAAAGGATGCTTCCTCTTAGGCCAGGTTTGGTAGCAGGAGGATGCCCTGGCTCCTATGCACCCACACAGGCATAGCCTGCAAGAATGTTCCTCACACCTTCCAGAGGGAAGGAAGTCCCAAGGCTGTGCAGATGTGAAGGTTTTATGTATGTAAATGCCCCTCAGCACTCCTCAGATCTTTCTCCTCTTAGAACTGAACAGAGGCTTTTGCAGAGGTAAATGAGAAGGATCAGGCTAACCAGGTACTTTTCTGAAAATCCTCCACCCACACCTACAGCAGTGCCAAATGCTGACACTCACCTGCACCACAGCACAGGTTTGTCCTGGCAATAGCTACACGCCTTTATGAATTAATGAAACAAAATGCACCCCCTCTCCAGCCTGAGGAGGCAGTGGGTGATGCTGGGAGCTGGGAGACTGTTCTGGTGCATGGAAGAAACAGTGAGGGTAGGGATCATGTGCATGGGCACTCTGAGGAACCCAGGAGTGAGGCCAAACTCTATTTTTCTCTATTTGCAGCATATAACTTCATTGGGGATTTCCTACATGCACACTTTCCCACCACATTACCAAGGCTGAAGACCTAAACCTCCAATTTCATCTCCTGAAACTAAAAGAGGAAAATAGAAACCTGTCCTTTTGTGTCCCTGCCGGCTGCCAGCTCACTCTGCAACTCTGTTAATTATTTATGTTTGTCAGGAATATACTTGCCTATTCAAAGCCCAGCTCCCAGACCTGTGGGATACAACCTGCTGCCCCTTGCCCCAGGAATCAGGCTGCAATTAAGTTCTTAGAGATGCTGCAGTGAAGGCACAATGGGATCACAGACCCTGGGTAATTAGTTTGGGCAGAGTTACAGAAAAACTTAATCCCCAGGTCAGGAGAAATTTCAGCTGGTGTTAAAGAGAACAGCAAGCAACTCTATACAGAACTGTGCCCACAGATCCCTCCCCATCTCCAGCAGCTGGTACTGGTGAACTGCTGACCTTTGCAGTCAGGGTAGCTCTGCTGACTCTCTGGATACAGCCCGTGCCACAGCAAGGGCAGGAAAATTTGCCTATAGACAAAAGGAAACTGGTGAAAGAGGTGGATGCTTCACAGGAGCAGTGTTAGTAAACAGGGCTGATGGGGGATTGCATGTGTGAATGGGGCAAGAACACCAAAACCAGCTTCCCAGTCTGGTATCTATATTCCCTAGGATCTAAAGACTTACTACGGTGCATCTATTTCTCACCACCTCCTACAGGGCCCCCACAAATTCCCAGTGCGGCTGGTCTGAGGCAACAGCCCTGCTACCCAACAGAGCTCTCCTCCCCAACAAAAAGGAGTGTAGGACCAGGCAGAAGGCATGCAGAACCTTTCCAGGTGTGGGACCATCTTCAAGTCCTTCCTCTTCCCCTTTGGCCTCTGCACTTGCTCCCCACTTGGCAGTACCCCACCGTGGTGCCAGGTTTGCAGGCTGATGGGTGCCCTGCCCAGCACCACAGCACAACAGGGAATGAAGCTGCCCCAAGAGCAAAGCAGAGGGCTTTGCAAATCAGCCTGTGTTAAACACCCACCTTCCCCCCAGCCACAGCATGCACCCCCCCCCTGTTTTATTTCTGATCCAGTAAAGGCTCACTGCACACCACAGCTGACAGGTTTCAAGAGGAATAAGCCTCAAAGGAGCTGGGGGATGCCATGGTCTGCATGGCATCCCAGTATAAAACATAGTGCTGTGGGAGAGGGGAGCAGTATATGCTCCATGTCATCCCTGTGCACAGCAGCAGTCTTGGCCCTCATGTCCTGCAGCCTTCTCACCAGCAGATGCTCATCTGGGCCAGTGCCCTGACTGCAAGGCCCTGTGGTCAGAGGAAGCCCCCAGGCTCCAGCACTTGCTATAGCTGCAGCAGAACATATCAATGGTTTGGTCTGGTTCTGGGCACTGGAGGGTGACTGGCACTGTCTGCTTCCAGGAAAGCTTTAGCCCATGCTGCAAGGACCTAAACTGTTCAATGCCATGGCTGGAGGGACATGCTTTCATCTCATGCCCTGAGCACAGGGATCACAGCCTGCTCCCTCCCCAGGGGAGCCACAGAGGCCCTCCTAATTTGCAAAGGTCTCTAATCACCTTGAGGAATTTAGTGAGCTAACTCCACTAACTGGAGTTAGCCCCCTGGCTGGTGTCCCTCATTATCAGCAGGCTGCATTGCTCCCTTATCTGAAGAGGAATGGTGAGATAAGGGAACAGGGGAGGAAAGAATAAATGAGGCATGAAGGAAATAAAGGGAATGTTTACCCCAGTCTTCAAAGGTCATCAGAGAAGGTCTCTGTTCATCAAAAGTGCCACTAAAGTAAAGAAATCTCTACCCATAACACACAGGAGTTGGATAGCAAGCATATGCAAGAGCAGAGCATGACACTTCTGCATACCACGGTCATGTATTTGTTGAATGCTTGGCCCTACATGCTCCCAGCCCTCATTAAACTTCACCTTCCAGGAGGGTAGCGGGCTGCCTGCTCTCAGGGAATTGTGGGTGGGTGCTTGGTGCCTTGATGGCTGCTGGAGAGGACAAATTAACAGGAATCTGGATACTCCTGTTTTTCCAGATGATTACTCAAGTCTCTAAGTGTCATTAAGTTAGGAGAAGGTGATAGGGAATGGACTTGTAGTGGAGCAAATGAATTTCCAGGCAGAGGTCCCTACCTCTCTGCCCACTGCATCTCTAACAACAGCACCCTCATGCAAAATGATGGAGAAAGGCACCAACCTCTGGCATCCACTGGACAGGGTTGTCCACAGCTGCAGAATTAGATTTATTCCTCCCACCTCTTTGCAGCTCTCGGCTCTGAAATACAAGTAGAGGAAATTCAAAATAACCTGATTAATGACCCAGCACTGACACCTACACAGGAGGGCTCAAACCTGGTCACCAGAGCATGCAAAAAAAGCAAGTTCCCAACCCCCTTTTCAAAGGATAGGCCAGCTATCAGAGTCATAGCGGGGTGAAAATGCTCCTTGGCTTCTTTGATAAAAGATTTCCATGGTGAACTGCTGTGAGGAAAGGATGCCAACACTTTATTTATAAGTGTTTGCTATCACAGAGTTAAAACTTAGGTCATCTTCCCCTTTTCTTCTACCCCATCCCTATTCCAGAAGGGTCCAAGGAATATTTCTTCCAACTCTACCTTCAGACATTGGTACCAAGAAGTGCTTCACTAAAGAGCTACAAACTCTCTCCTAACTTTTCATTTCTGCTCCCATCTCACTCAGTGCTACCTTCCTGTGGCACATACCCAGCCAACTTCAGCCCACCGCTGCAGCTTAATACATCTAAAATAACTTAATTGATTACAGAGGAGTCATTGTGCATTCACACTGCTGTGAGTCAGCTCAGATTTTGCCCTGTGGCATGCTCTCTTTCCTGCGTGAACAGAGAGCTTTCTCTTGGGGCCAGCATCAAAAAGGAAGATCTGCCCTTCTGTATGTTCAGAAGACATCCCAAGCCCCCTCACCTGGTGTCCCAGCTTCTGTGAATAGTAAAAGTGAAGGCTTGGGTCCCCACCTGGGACATTCGTGTCTGCAAGAGCCTTAGCCAGCTCCCTCCAGCTTTCATATCCTGTGCAGAGGAAACAGAAAGAGTTGTCAGAGTACAGGCTAAAAGAAGAAGCCACAGCAGCTACCAGAATAAACTGGTCTTTTACACGGCTGAGACCTCTAGCACTGGAATGGTCCAGCAGAGACCAGGAGTTGTTTATGTTACTCAGAATTGGCAGACACAGAGAGAAAGAAGTTGCCTTTGTCTTCCTTAAAAGCCCTTCCTTCCTTATTAATTTGTAGTATTAAAAATTCATCATAGTTGTAAAATATGTGTCAGTAATTTTATTAATCACCACAGGACTGGGAACCTCTTGTAGATCCCTCAGATCATCCTATTGATCAGACTAAGGAACATCAATTTATTTAAACTAGTAGTCCCAAAGAACAGTAGGCAAGACAATAAGCAGATTACTAATTAGTCTAACAATCAAAAGACTATTATTCTGAATATACAACTATTTGCACAATAAAAGCTTTTAATCTTATTTTCTTGAAGCAAATTATGGCAAAGAATGCACCTGATGGGACATTCAGCCGTAATGCACAAAATGTTAGCAGTGATGCAGTTAAGGATGTCGCTATTTAAGTGAAGTCAGCTTCCAGGTTCAAACCAACTTCACCTCTCTCTTCCCTCCCAGCCTGCTCAGTGCATGAGCCAGGATTAATTTCTGTTTCCTTCTACAACTCCACTGGCCTCCTGACCTTAGGAAGGACAAAGACAAGCAGATGTAGATAACCTTGTAGCTCTCCGTGACCTCTGTCCATCTCACTAATGTGGCAGTGCTGATGAACAGAGCTCACACCTCCCAGCAGTGTTACAGTGGCTCACACTGTGCAGTTTTCAGAACTGCTAAACATTTTGGCACTGAGACAGCAACTATCCAACCTGCCAGCAGATCAGCACAGTGCCCACCCCCACGATAGCTTAGCTGTGAAGACTGCAAGTGCCAAAAACTCTACGAGCACTCACTTCTCCCAGGCTGGTGGCAGACCAGCTCAGTATCCATGTATCAGGGAGCAGAGCCAGGCTCTCTGCCCTTTTTCTTTGAAAATGGAAATAATCCCCAAAGAGGATTCTAAGAGGTCTAAGAGGTCCACAGAAGTTGGCTGCCTTGGTATATACAGGGAACCTGTCTGCCAGCTTCAAGTCTGAGTATTAAGACAAATTATCTGAGCTCTCTGCACTGCTCCTGCAGCCAGAAGTGGCAGGGATGTGCTCTGACAGGGCAGCACAGCCCACTGATGTGGAAATCTCTACTGCTTCAGAGCCAGCATACCCAGCTTGACCCTACCCACCCATCTCCACCCTGGCCACCCAGCCCAGCAGCATGGAGACTCACTCTGGCTGAAACAGGAGCGTGTTCCATCAGTTTGCTTTGGCGGGGGCGTTTACAAGCCACATGACTTAGATCAGCTCCAAAACATCTCTGAGTTTTGCAGAGGCCAAGGCAAACCCACACCAACTCTAGGAAATAGAATTCACAAAGGACCCTTTGACAGATCCCCTGCTCTGGCTGTGCTAAGCTCTTAGCCTGTTATTGTACCTAACAGGGTTGCAAAAGTCTTGTCTCTACTTGCTCCTAAATCTGCGGGGTCTGGCAGAGGTGAGCAGAAAGCAGTGCTGAAGCTGTCTCCTCTTGATGCAGTGAACAAAAGGGATGATAAATTAAGAGTGCAAGAAATGTGGAAAATGTGAGAGTCAGAGATGCGACTGAGACAAGATTCAGAGGAACTACATTGTGCCACTTTCCTGACATGAGTGTCAGCTTACATGTGTGGTTTTCATTCAGGCCCTGTTAGATGCTGAACAGCCACAAATTTCTGACCTGTGTCTTCCCACCTCCAAATTCTCATGAGAAGCTATGGGTTTAAGTCTATGACTAAAAAATATCAACATCAATATTTATCTTCTGTAGAATATTTTCCAGACACTAGTCATTAAGGCACATTTCATGCTTCAGGGACTGACTATCGTGGGAAAGAAGAAATTCCTGCATCTTCACAGAAGATGAAGTATAATGGTTAAGCTCCTACCTTGCTCACAGAAACAAGGCAGGAACCACTACTTCTGAGTGTCCTGCAGCTGGACACATGGCTCCACTTGCATGAAATTCAGCACTCACTATTTTGAGGGCTCATTGTACCTAGCAGAAGGGAGCCCAATTTTTTTCAGAGTAGAGTCCCAGAAGAGGGAGACTGGCTAAGTTAGAGAGGAATCAAGTAAAACAGGAATAAATCTTAAAAGGGCAACAAAAGCTGGTCCATTCTGGGAGAATCACTGACAGAAGACAGCAAGAGAAGCAGGTTTTTTTTCCTTTCGTGCAGAGAGAAGGGACTGTTTAGTTTCACTGTTCAACTCAGGATTTCACCGGTCTGCAGAATAAGCTCAGGATAAAGTGTCAGGGACTCACCTCTCCTGGGGATAGGATGCTGGCCACCACAGGCAGCCACTCAGCCGCGGTGACTGCCGGGCTTGTCTGCGCTTGGGTTCCTGTGCGGGCCTGGCATGGAGCCCACCTCACAGCAAGCACAGAAACCAGGCTGCACACAAGTGCCAACGGCTGACATTTCTCTGACCCATGGAACAGAGAAGACAGGGGGGCAACTCTCTGTGTTGTGCAAATATTTACCTAGCACTTCCATCAGCCAAACATGGCAGAGACAAAACATCTAGGCATTAATCTGGAGGTAGCGATTTCCTTGATGGGTAATTTCTACTCTGGCAGGCTTGTTCTCCAACATGGTAGGACCTGATTTTCAGAAAGCAATAGGATAAACACTCCCCTGACAGAAAGAACTTGGGATTCCATTTTCTTCTTAAAAGACTGGCTCTCCCCTCGGAATGTCCAGGGGTGACCCTTGGAGAAGGACCTGGGTTTGCCCATGCTTTCCTCACCAGGTGAAGGGAGGGAGCTGTAGAAAAAAGACAGGCTCCTGCAGGCTCTTGTAACCAGAAGACCTCCAGATGCCAGCTGCTGATAGAAGTTTTCTTCCCAGCACAGGCCACAAGATTCAAGACATTGCCTTGCTGCCTCCTGTGCAGCAGCTGAAGAGCAGAGCCTTGTGGCTCCATCCATGGCTCTGTCTCAAGAGCACCAGAGCCAGATGTTCCGCCACAGGCTCACCATGACCTCGGGCTATCCATGAGCACTGCTCAGGAGCCCAGTTGGCTGGAAAACTTTCTTGATGGCTATTTAAAGTCAGTGATAATATGCATGGTAAAAAGCAGTAGGCAGGAACTAAAATACTTCAGTAAATACTTCAGCATTACTAAGAGAGAATGACAGACCTATTAGCTTTGATGGCTTTGCTCAAGCCCCTCTACAAACCTGGGTTTGGTTAGATTGGAAAAAGGCAAAAAATGGTACAGGCAGACATTAAAGGCTTGGGAGGAGCCTGTTCCATAGCCAGGTGAATAACTGGAGATGTTTGTCTGGGCTTTGCTGCCATTAGCCTGTCAGACAGATGCACTAACCAGCTCCTGGCCTTTCTTTTCTGTGGGCACCTCTTCCCAAAGCACTTCCCATCACTTCCTGCAGCACAGGAGTTGATTTCCAAGGCTATTTTTTCACCAGGAAGGACCTCCAAGGAAGGCAACCCTGACGTAGGCACCGCATGTCAGAAGCAGCAGCCAGCCTTGCCATCACATTCTCCCCTTTCTTGGCATCAGGACCGGCCTCATGGCCACAAAGGATGGTTCAGAGCAGTGATTAACCTAAAATCCAACCCAGAGGAAAGAAAGGCAGATGGCTTTCTGCATGGCCAGCTTGTCCAGCTGAGACACTTGACCAACCTCCTTTCTACAAGCAGTAATTCACCTTTTTTTCTACTTTTGTGCACCAGTAGTCCATGGTTCAAGCTACACAGTGATCAGCCACCACCCGGAAATGTGAAGGTGTTTTTTCTTCAGAGCAAAGGGGTCCCTTTTCTCTCTGTTCCCATCAGGCAGGCTGGCAGCTGCCTGCTGAGTTCCCAAATGCCTACTGGGGCTGCCCCTCTGGACTTGAGGTTTGAAGCCCTCAGGACTTGAGCTTGCCTCTAGAAATAGAGGCCGGTGGACTCAAGGAAAATAGCCTGAAGAGGAGGCTGAGACAGACCTGCATTCTACAGCAGAAACACCCTCAAGAGGCAGCCAGTCTGGAGCCTGTTGCCTGTAGAGCAAGCAGACCAACACTTAAGGGACAGAAAAGCTGTAACTAGAGGAAATAAGATGAAGATGTTTCTTGTCTTGGCTCTCATCAGGGCCCAGGGCCACGTCTGCCTCTTCTCAGCTATGCTTTTTATTGCTATTGGGTTAAAAGTCTATGAAGGAAGCTGCAGGAACAGCAAGCAGAGATGGGGAGATCTCATTCAGCAGTTATGGTTCTGACAGAGCAACGCACTCGAAGCTCGGTTCAAGAGAAAACAATAAAAAATTAAAAAAGCAGAAAGCCACAGCCAGAGGTAACAGACAGGAGTAACTAGGGACCTATCAAGCCTCAGGGCAAAAGCATGGTTAGAGCTTCTCTGTTTGGAGATTAGATCCATCAAGCCACTGTCCTGCTCCTGGCCCCAGCCAGCACTGGATGTTTCAATTAGCCTCTGAAGGTACCTGGCAATTGTGCAAGGGGGAAATCCCAGACCCACTCGGGTGACCAGCAGGATAAGATTTGATTACTCTGCTGTTGTTACTGCTGCTTACATAGCTGCAAATGCTATTAACACCTACGTGCTATCCAGCCCTTCTGTAACCCTGCTAAACGATTTCACTCAGCCACCTCAGGAAACAGCAGGTCCCATAGGCTGGTTTGCACAAGAAGCGTTTTCCAAGTCTGAGACCATCCTCCTCTTTTGTTGAAGGAACAGGGCCACAAAAAAACTGCCTGATTTGAAACAGGATTTTGTTCTTCATTACCTGCAGCACTCACAGACCCCTCAGCATGGCATGATGTTTTGACCCTTCCTTGGATCCTATTCCTTTTCTTATCCTGGTTGAATTTTTTTAAATTTGCTGTTATCCTGTGGGACTTCCATGTGATTTGAGGTTTCGTCCAGTATTACTCCTAGCTAATCAGGTATGTAGGGGAAGTACCCAATACCCCCAAATATTTCCATTAAGTGCCTTGCAAATAGTTGTCAAAAAAATGCTGGAGAAGGTTGCAAACTAAAAATGACACAGGAACTCAACACAAGGACCTATGTACAGTCCCTCACCTCCATATGCATGTCCTGAACGTAAACTTAAATTCTAGCTTCTGCCCCAGTTACCCTCACAGGCACACTGGGAGTGCTTTCACCCCACCATACATTGCTGGGTGAAATAGGCAGTGAAGCTGTGGTCCAACAACCAAATCCTTCTGGCCAGAGAGCTCACAGGGACAAGCTGCCACTCTGCTGTACACCCCAAGCAGGATGGTTTTGTGGCTGCAGCCTGAGAGTGGCCATCTCTGTGTCACCTGCCCACAGCAGTACTACATAATGCTCTGGGGAAGGGGATATTCTGAGGGTTTGACATGCCTTGAGATTCACCCTGACCAGAGCAAACTAGTGCCACAATGTTGGGGAAGAAACACTTGTCTCCTGGTCTACCACACACACAAATATGAAGCCCCACAACACCAGCATACAGAGCAAGAAGATGAGGTGTAAACTGGACTCCTAAAATAGCAACTGGGGGGGTGGGGAAGGATAAAGTGAAAAGGAACAGCAAATGGCTTCTGGCCCGAGGGGTGAAGGAAGGTTAGGTCAAGTCATGAATCATAGACAGGGACAGAGAAACTACCAAAAAATCATTCAAGGGTAGAGCCGGGCCAAGAGAACCTCTCTGGTTACTTATTTAAGTCAATAAAAGGCACAGGCAGAAAAGAGCGAACTCTTTGCCCTTAGATCAAAATCAGAACACTCTTGGAGTTAAAAGAATTCAAGAAGTTATGAAGCCTGGTGCTACAGAAGGAGGCCTGCAAACCTTTCCATTTCTGGTTAGCATGAAACCCTGCAAATACAATTGCTGGCCTCCTTGAGGGATAAATCACAACTTAGAGACCATGTGCGCAGACATAAATTACTCCGTTCTTCCTCCAGTTACAACACTAATTCACTGAGTTTTTGAAACTGCACGGCTTTGCTGTCAGTGAGTTTGCAAACTTGGACAACAACCTGCAGGACATTAAAAGTATATGAAACACAAAGGAGGAAAAAGCAGAGCACTGAACTTGGGAATGAAAGGAAAAGCTCTCTTTTGATAAGACAAAACTACCTAGGGCACTCATGCAGTCTCATTTCCAGACTCACCCACCAATATAATACCTTGCTGCTGCGGCCCTCTAGGTATAGGAAAACTATTTCATACAGGAAGGAAGGAACTGATAAGCAATATCTGGGGCAAAACCCTGTTGTGTTTAAGATATTTCAAATCTTGCTTCTGCCACTGAAGTCTTCCATTGCCCTAGCTAAATTAGGAAGCCCATTTATGCCACAAGATTATCTAGCAGAGATTTTCTGCCTCCTGAAAGTTCAGTCAGCACACACACATGGAGATGCATTGCTGGATTTGAGGGAGAAGGTCCACGATGCTGCTGCCAGTTGCACTATCCTTCAAAATTACGTGACTGAACTCAAATCAGCTCCAGAAATGCCTCTGTTTCAACCTAGTGCGTGGCAGAGTCAAAAAATTGCGAACTATTGCTTATCTGCACTCTCCAAGCTGATGGCAGAGGACGTTCAGAAGCCAATGCCAGTGTGGAAAGGTGGTTATGACCTACAGCCAGCTGAAGTGTCTGGCCACAGAGCCCCAGCTCTGCCTGTGCAGCTGTAATCCCTGCCCCAGGCAATCACAGCCAACAGGGGTTGTGAGCAATGGAGACAATGTCCTTGTCCTGCCCTCACCTCTCTGACCATGCAGCTTACTCCCTTTATGCCTTCCTCTCTTCTACCTCTGAAAAGCTGCACTCGGAATTAGAGTGGGGAAGACGAAATAGAAGGGCATTTTATTTTCAGGGGAAGGAAACAATGTTGACTCAGACGAAGCCTGAAGCCTGAGAAGAGCAACTCCTGTTCCTTTCACGAGTGTAAGATAAACACCACAATTCTGGCAATGCTAACTTACACAACAAAGGTAGGAGAAATATTTCCCATTTTTCTACTTCTTTGCGGTAATTCAAAGGTCATCCTAACTACAGAAAACACATGTAGAAGCTTTTAAATAGTAAAATATGCTTTCAACATGACAGCCACAATAGATGTTTAGTTAAAATCATTAACTGTTGGCAAGTCCAACTCTTCAATTTATGGAACATGTGGCAGATGTCCTGCAGTTACAGTGTGAGTGTTGCACACAGGCTGACTCTTATCTGCCTGCTCAGAAGATACTTGTACCAAAAGCAAACAAGCAGTGTCAAAAAGAGCTGCCTCCAGTCAGACCAAAATCATGTGTGTTGTGAATAGTTCACATCATGGTATCACACTTACCAAGCCAGGCTTTTTCCAGTCATTGTCCTTAAAACAAGGGATTTGTATCAAACCAGTTAGTTACTGATGGGAGATCAAGATGCTTGGCTTGCTTGAACTACATGACTTGCAGTGCGTAGAAAAACTGGCAGGTTGACAGAAGAGCACAGAACTGGGTGTTTTGATACAGTTTGTGATAAATTCTAATTTTTATTCCAACTTTTAAGAGCAAAATAATTCGCTGCTTCATGCAGTTCAGATTCACAGAATCACAGAATGTCAGGTTGGAAGGGACCTCAAGGATCATCTGGTCTAACCCTTCTAATATTATTGTTCATGTGAGATGTCTTAGCACCCTGTTGAGCTGAGACTTGAAAACTTTCCAAAATGGGGGAATCCACCACCTCCCCTGGGAGACCGTTCCAATGTCTGACTGTCCCCATAGTGAAAAATTTTCTTCTTGCATTCAAATGGAATCTCCCCAGGAGCAACTTGTGCCCATCACCCTTTGTCCTATCCATGTTACTCCTTGTAAACAGGGAGTCTCCATCTTCTGCCTTTTAAGTACTAGAACATCATAATAAAGTCTCTCCTAAGCCTTCTCTTTTCAAAGCTGAACAAACCCAGTTTCACGCTTTGCTTTTTCTTCTCCACCTCTTTTTTCAGTAAATAGTAACATCTGACATTATTTTTGGAGCAAAAATATCATTAATCCTGGAAATTCTACATGGGTTTCTACCAATTCACTCCCAGTGACAGCATCCTCAACTGCTGATTCACACTCTGCATACAGTTTGCACTTTTTTTTCTTTTACATTAATAAGAATAATAATAACAACTTTAAAAAATCCTATCTGGCTCTCAAGATGAATAGCATGAAAAGCAGATGTTCCACCTGGTTATGATCACTCCAAGTGGTATTTCTGGCACCCTGACTTTTGTATGGAGGCACCAGTGAAGCCCTGTCCTTAGAGACACCATAGGCAATAAAGGCCTCTTCTGCTGTGGTAACAAGTTAATTAAAGTTAACATTTGCCTCTCTATTACCAGCTCAGTGCCCCAAATCATTGGCACTGCACTTGGAGACCAACCAGGGAGGCTTCCTGCCTACTTTTAGTCTTATGTACAACATTATAATTAACAGCAGTAAGGACTTATTGAAAAAAGAAGCATGATACCAAATGTTTTTAGCCATGAACTGATCTGCAGCTTTGATGTCCAGGGTATCTGAATAAATTCAATGAATATGAAGCAACATATGTATGCAGCTTTCCTCCCCTCAGTGCAGTGAGATACCTGCAAAAATAAAGAAAGAAAATGGGAATGCCATGGTCAGCAGTCTTTGCTATCAGTTTTTCATTTTTTCCAACTGGATTGTGCCCAAGGAAGTTCAGCAAGGTCCATGTAGCTTTCTTTGGCAACTTCAGTAAGTGAGTTTTTCTCAACTGATTTAAACACCACAGCACAAAGACTGCTCAGAGGGCTTTCCAATACATCTTTTTAATACAGGATCTTTCTAGGATATGAAGCTGAACATCAACTTTACTGAATGTAGCTAATGCATTATTTCTTTTATCTTGGATGGGATTTTCCTGAAGACTCAACATCTTGCCACTTCCATGTAGAGGCAGCAAACATTTGCTGCAAATGTAAACATTTGCTTACAGCTTGAATTTCAGTCAAGTTCTGTGGAACTTTGCGCTGCAGAAAAAAACCCCACACCTTATTTATTTATCTACTTGCCATTTCTATTTGCCATTTTGCTTAAAGCTGCTGGAGCCATTTTCTTCCTCTGAATTCACCTTAAAGGTAATAATCCACTCAAATTTATTGATTCCAATTATTGATTGTGACAAAACTATTGCCAGATGATATCAGTTTCAGTGACGATCAGAGGCAGTCAAGGGATGAGACTGAAGGAAGAAAGGAATTAAGATACAGAACAGGCGGGACAAACCTCCACCAGAAACAGTGCAGGTTGGGCTGCTCTGACCATGAGGCAAAGAAACTAAGCTGACACTCTTGAAGGCCACTCCAGAAATACCTTATGATTTGCTTAAATTATTTTCAATTACTCTTGTTATTGAGGATAGCAGAATGACTGATCTGAGGGCTCTGCATGGGACACCCTACTCTGACTCTAAACAAAGCCAAAAAGACAACAGACACCACGAAATGTGGGACAACAAAACACTTCACGAGGCTTTGGAGAAAACTAAAGCAGGCATCTCAACTGAATGAGTGATGAATACCAGAACCAGAGAAATTTAAAAAGTCTAAGTAACAAGGGAACCAACACTGCAGTGGTCGAGGTACTGCTTTGGTATTGCTTTCTAGGTATGTCAGATTAGAAACTATTTGATGACTGAATTTTGAGTCAGATTAAGTCCTTCTAATAATGTTAATGGGTTTTGGATGAAGCTTCTAAAACTTCTCCAAGAATTTCAGGAACTTGGATGCAATCCCTGTGTACAAGTTTACTTCCATGATTCTGATTTGAAGTTTAGAACTACAGCTTCTGGTTCATATTTACAAGGATCAAACACTGATTTAAAAGATGGCAAAAAGCCACTGCCATTTCAGGATATCCTTCAAAAATGTCTGAAACTTCTAATCAGATGCTGACAACACCAAATCTAAGCCAAAATCTTCATAAGGCCTGAATGCCAGGCTTCATTTCTCTTTGAGGAGGAACTGTCTGCATATCTCCAAACTCAGCACCACCATCTCTATTTAGAAAAATGCAATTTGTAACAGTGATTTCCTCTGAATCATTAAATAGCAACTCCTTGTCAGGGCAGAGAACTAAAGGTTTCATATGTTTTGGAAAATCCTACAGACCTATGCCTTAAAAACCCTATTAAGACTGAGTGCACTTAAAGGGTGAGAGAATGCTTGACCTTCTCCAGGACATAGGCTCAAAATTCACGTGGACAAAAAAAGCCACCAGTTCTCCCTTAGGGCATCTGAGCAAATGTGTGCTGTGCAATGGGAAAGGCTGCAAAGCACAGATACTTTCTTCTTGGCTAGCTTCATTTCCCCAACAAGGGTTGCTATGAGGAAGAATCCTGGTTGTGTAAACTCCCTTTTATAGACCTCTTACCAAATTACATAATTGCAAAATAGCAACTTCTGAAATGCTGCTTCTCCTCTTTCTTGACTAAATCCCACATCAATGTCCTGCTCTGGGTCTCAAACCAGCCTGAGCCACACATTTGTCAAAAACCATTAAGAAAGTGGGAACCAGGAGTTCACAGAAACCACCCCTTGTCCCAGAGAGGAAAAACCTGGAGCCATGCATGAGCTGAGACACAGATGAACTTTTCAGAGCCCAGACTGCAGGGGCCAGCCAAACACTGCTGCTGGGGCCCCATTCTCCACAAGCAATCCCTGCCACCAGCAGGAATTCCTGAAGGCTTCCAAGAGGTGATCCTTCACCCCGAAGAAGATGGCCGGGTTAGTCTCCTTGGAGCTTGGCCAGCGTGCCTTACAGAGCTATCATGTTTCAGTGGAATATTTACCCGTTCTACAGTTTCTACCAGAGCTTTCAATTCACCCAGCCAACTGCTTAAGGTGGTTTGTGTGGATTGATTGCAAAATTAGTGTTTTTTTTCCAACGTGTTGGAAATTTCCATAAGTAAGGTAAAGGGGTTTCTGCTGCCTAGCACTCATCCAGCAAGTGCCTAATGAACTGCAGGACAAATGAAACCATAACAACTGTCCAATTGGCCTCTTGTGTAATTCAGTACAGGAAACTCACACAGTAATTCCTGCACTGGCTCCAGAATAAATAACCAATGAAAATGCCATTAGTTATTTACATGCTGACCTGAGATTTCATCCAAACTCTGTACTCAGACTCCTCACTAAGTCTTACTGACCTTTTCCACAGGCTGCTGGTGTGACTCGTACTGAGCTTCACTGACCAATTTTCATTCTCTTTCCATAATGGGATGACTGCTCTGCCTTATACAACTTAACCACATGGGTCAAAATACCCATTTCTAGCATGTTCTGCCAAAACTGAAGGCAAGTGAAAGCAGCTGGCCTCTCTACTGCATTTTGCCAAAGGACTAGTTGTTCATTATCTGTCTTGTGCGTGCCTCTGGTCCCAGTAACTCTCTAAGCTCCAGGTTTTACATAGCTAGGAGAGCATTAGACCTTAGTTCCTGTGCCCTGCATTACAGCAGAGTTTATATACTACACACTGGTTTATGGGAAAAGTTCCTAATGTGGTGTCTCCTGGGACAGAGATGAGGATTGTGTGCCTCTGGCTTCCCAGGCTCCACAAATATCCCAGAGCAGTCTATTCTGGATTATTCTTTTAATCTATTTTTTTCTGCATGCTAATACAAAACCACAGAATTGCTGAGGTTAGAAGGCACCTCTGGAAACATCTAGTCTCAACTTCTTTTCATAAGAGGTTCTCCATCACCTAGGAATGCATAGGGACATATCCAGTCTGGTGTTGAATACCTCCAAGGACAGAGTCTCCACAATTTCTTTGGGCAACCTGTTCCAATGTCTGACCACCTTTACAGTAAAAAAAGTTTTCCTTATGTTTAAACAGCGTTTCCTATGGTTTGGTTTGTGCCCATCACCTCCTGTATTTTCCCTCAACACCACCGAGAAGCGTCTGTCTCCTTATTCCCATCAGGTATTTGTACACATAGGTAAGACCTCCCTGAGCCTTCTCATCTCCAGGCTGAACAGCTCCAGCCTCCCCTTCTATGTCAGATCCTCCAGTTGTGTACTCTTCTTCACAGCCCTTGGCAGAACTGATTCCAGCATGTCCATGTGTCTCATCTGGGGAGCCCAGAACTGGACACAGCGCTGCAGATGTCTCATGTGGGCTGAGGAGAGTAAAAAGATCATCATCTTCCTCCATCTGACCTAATGCAGCCCAGGAGAGTGTTGGTCTTTGCTGCCAGGACACATTGCTGACTCACGTTCAACCTGCTATCCACCAGGATCACACAGTTCTTTCCTGCAAAGCTCTTCTGCTCCTTAAGACTGTCTCCCGTGGGATTCTTTGAAGCAGATCCCTGAACATGGCACAGTTTGCTTTTCTTAAGTTCAGGGTGGTTATTTGCCTTGTTCCAGATTAACCCAAGTCTGTTCACCACACAAGGCAAAAACAAGTTGCAAAAGTAATTTTAAACCAGGCAGTCATCTAAACACATTGATAACTCTGTACCACAAAAGTTTCTAAGTTCACTGCTTTTGAAAAATCTGCCAGCAAATATCTTGGAAAAAGGAGTCCCAGGGGAAAATATTAGGATTTGAGCCAAGCCAAACATCTGCCTTTTTAGAGCCCAACTTAAAATGGCAATACAATTAACTACTTCAGCATTTGCAAAACCACTCTGAGCCTTCTGCTTTTCTGTACTCTCCACCTCCCCATCAGAAATTCACCTTCTCCACGGCCAGTTTCAAGTATGTGATCAAAAACCTTTGTGATCCTGAAAAATGTGAACAAAAGGACAAAAGAGACTGAATTCTAGAAGAAATAACGAGAGGTCTAATAAGCTAAGTTTATTATTCATGCCCCTACTCTATTAATGAGAGACTGATTTTTTCATTCAAATTAAGCAACCACAGAATAATATCCAGGTGACCACATCAGCATTTCACAGGATTTAGAAAACTTGGAGTGGAACATAAATTCTGTTTGCTGCAGGATGCTTTGTCTGTTTTATAATACATGTAAGTGCCACTGTTTGACATGCTCTTCTGCTTGGAGAATTAATTTGAAAATGATGCAATGGGATTGTCAGCAGCCTATTGTCTGGGAGTTCATCCATTAAAAAAGCCTCAATGTAATGCAATATGCTAATAGGTAAACTGGAAAACAAACAAAATTGCTCACCTCTGCCAGGTTCATTTCTTTGCTGCTCTGCCATAGGTCTCAAAAACAGAGGAAGACCTGGCATAGTGAATGAAATAGAGACAGGACCAGTTCAGAATGGCCCAACAAGGCTCCTTTATGCCTTTGCTCTTTTAGCTGAAACCAAGAGCAACATTCGCTCAAATCTGTCACGTGCTTGTTTTTTACCTGCTTTTAAGGTTGCCCAACTGAATTTTTTCCAGACCTTTTAAAATTTTTCTTTTTCAGTACTGTTCCTTCAGCACTGTTTTGTCTTGTCACAGAGAAGATGGGGTTTTCACCCCACCTGAAAAGCAGCTGTCTTGGTGTTCAAAAATTCATTAATCCTAACAGCAGCACTGATGGACTAACAGGACAAATATCATTGAGTATGAGAATGAGTACAAGCCATTACTGCATCAGTGTCAATAGGGACTCATCAACCCTTGAATGAGGCTGCATTCACATAGTTGGTGAAATCTGGGCATGTTCTTGATGCCAGCAGTATCTCCTTGACTGTTTTTCAGTCTTTTCAGTCACCATTTGATGGTGAGAATAACACAAATCTGTTTGCTTCCCAGGAGTACTGGAGGGCGCGATTATCTCACTTTCTAAAACGCCAACAATGACAAGGGTGGAGAGTATGATTCACAGGGCCTGTGCACTCAGACTCACACAGACTTGTTACAGAAATGCTGCTGGTCAGATCAGGAGAAAAAAAGCCCCCTGGGCACTCTGATCCTCATTAGAAATAGAAAAAAAGGCTTTCTAGTGAAAGAAAAAAAACCTCACGATCTAGGAATCTCTGCATCTCTCCAGCTCTGAAGCTGGCAAAGTAAGCCTCACTGGATTTAACTTCAAATGCTCATAACTTTGCATAATTGGGAAATGTCAGAATAACATTTTTTATGCATCTTTGCCTATGATCAAAAGCATGACTGTCACAAAACCAGATGAGACACACACAGCATGTCCCAGCCCCCTGGTGAAATCTGGTTGCTAACGCATTCAATTGCTGTAAGTGACCCTTGTGGAGGGATGTCCTTTATGAACATCTCTAACAGTATTGAGCCATATAAAACGAAAGAAGCTTTTAATTAACAACTTCATCCCTGCTTCAAAGTGTTAAAGAAAGGAAAAAAAGAAAAAGAAAAAAAAAGAAAAAAAAAAAAAGTAGAGTATGTGAATTTTTTAGGATGCTTCTAAATTTGAGCCCCATAGGTAAGCCCAGAAACTCCTTCAAGTCTTCTTCATAAAACCTTCATGCACTTATGTTAGTAATGGGGTAGGTATAGGTAAACTCTCACCCAACAAAAGCTCAAATGACAGGAAGGACACTCCTGGAATAACTATCTTAAAATTATGAGCATATAGAAGACAGAAATTTTTTTTCAGTCCACTCTGCAATAACAAGATAACTGTCCAGTTTCTCTCATCCCCTCACTAAAGATGCTTTTAATTTAATTTCTTTACCCCTGTCATTCCTTTTGCCCTCTCAGACTCTTCCAGCCTCTGACAGTTTTGGGAAGCATCCAGACATTCCCATCTCCCAGTGACCCTCCTGAGACTTCTCTTTCAAGTTCTCCCGTGTTTTCTGGTGAGCTGTTTTCTCTTTCATCCGCTGCTTGCAAGTCCTGCCCCAGTCTTACAGCACTGGAAAAAAACGCAACCTGATAGCATGAATAAATGATAGCCAGTCCCTCCTCACCCTTTCATCTCCTCTTCTCTGGCCGTAAGCAATCTCCTTGCTGCCCAGGCAATGAGCAAGCACCCACCCCGGCCAGGCTGTGGTGCTGCCATGTCAAGCCTCAGGACTGACTACAGGCCAGGTTACTATCTGAGCAGGTTGGTAAGTGAGCTGAGATGCTGCTCTCCAGAGGTGCCCTGGCCTCCTGCCAGCATCTTGGGTGGAGAAGGCCTGATGGGTTCCTGCTTAAGGGACAACAAGGGCTCCCATCCAGTCCAGCATCCCACTGGGGGACACGTCTACCATGGGGGCTTCTATAGCAGCATCCTACACCATCAGAGCACAAGGCACCACCACATTTTGTCTGGAGGTTGCAGGTAGCTGGTGCCTTCATCACAGCCCCCATGACATCAGCCACCACTCCCTGGTCCTTCCCTGCTCAGTGCCCATGGCTCTTCTGGGGAAAACCCATGGGGTGCCATGAGTCATCCCTTACCCCACAGTAAAGCTAAGAAAACAAGCAATGATGAGATAGAGACAAGAATAATTGTCATATGAGAAAAATTTATAACCTGTTCTTCCCACCCAGGATTTTCCCAGCTCAGACATGCTAAAAGCACCAATTACACCATTCTAGCAAATTCCCAGAGACCCAGCAAGGGCTGCATGTGACAGACACCAAATGGCCCTGCTGCAGGGGCCTAGGGGAACCCTTAGTGCTGATGTCCTTACAGTGCACAGTCACATTTCTTACAGCAAAAGGAGTCCTTTCCCCTCCCCAGTCTGGTAAGATCTTGAATGGATTGGTGGGAGCAGCATTTGAGGAGCCCCTGGTATTTGTGAACCTGAGATGGAAGACTAAACCCCAAGTGAAATCCCAACTGCTTCAACACCATAAGCAAGGCAGGCGCTTCAGGACAGCACACTTGCTCAGTGACCCCACGTGCAGGCTTTAATCAGGACCCATGAGACACCAAAATGCAATTACAGTCAAAGAGGTGATATAGGACAGCCTCTCACTATCCCATATTCTCTCTTATTTAAGTAGCTTGCCCCAGTTTGCTCAGTTTTTTAAATCAAAAGGATATTTTCTAACCAATGGTGCTGCAAATCACAAGCTGAAAAAACAAACCAGGTTATTTTTTGTTCGTAATAAAAAAACAACAAAAAAAACCCCAAAAACCAAACACCACCCACCAGGGATCTTGCCCAGTGGTCAAAACTGCCCAACTGCTCATTTGTGTGCACAGCTGTAAACAATTTGTTCAGAGCTCTACAGCTATAGGGGCGGAAGGAACAGAGAAAAACCAAGCTGCCACAGGCAGCAACATTTAAAAGGTTCTTTTTACCACTCATCTTCCCATTAATTAAGGTATTTTTCTTCCAGTTTTCTGGGTGACTGAACCACCCTGGAAGAATCAACCCCAGCATATTTTCAACCTGTGTTTTTGTTTACTCTGAGAGGGACAATTTTTAATTAACTTCTTACAAACATTCACCAGAGGCCTGGATTATCAAAGAGCTAGCTTTAGCCACATCAGGAGGAAAAAAAGCAATGGCCATTTAATGAACTGTTGCTAAACAACATCAAATACACGCGAGGAAATTTTGATCTGCTTCTGGAAGCTCAACGAGCAAACACACAAAGTGCAAGAAATACGGTAGATTATTTATTGCAATTTCTTCACTCAACTCTAAGAGCTCCTGCCAGAAACGCAGTTCCCGTGCATGGAACAAAAACCGCAGAGGCCCGCCTAGGGCTACTCAGCACACAGATGTGGTCCAAACTTATTGAATGCTGCTGGTTTCAATTAGGGACCAGAGCTGGTGCTTTAATTCTGTCTTGCAAAAAAAGGTCTCTCTGAAAAGGCACAGCATATGCACACGACCTCACTGTGCAGGAACTAAAAGCCTTACGTAGGAATTTAGCAATTAGCAGATCAGACCATTGGTTCATCCCATCAGATAATCTACCTTTGACCAGTGGCCAACAACTAGTGTATGAAAGGCAGAAGAAAGCAACCTTTAGCTGTACTACTTTGTAGAGGAGAAAAAAAAATTGTACTCATGACCTATGCAACAGTCAGCTTATGCCCCGCAGCAAAAATTGTGATTAGTCTTCTCTTACCATGCGTAATTGCAAGTGTTACTATTAGTCATAAAATTATCCAACCCTTAAAAAAAAAAATAAAAAAATCCAGCCACACCAGTTGCATCACTGGCTTCTGCAGCACTGAATTAACTATGCTGAAATTACCCAGCACATACACGAGAGACTTATTTTACAAACAATGCTTTTTAATTTAGGGGCGTAACTCCCTTGTTACCAAGGGACTGGTTTATTTCTAGGAGACACTTTGAGTTCTGCTGTAGGACCAGCTTTAACCCTTCTCTCTCCATGGGGGAAAAATCAGATCTAGGTATCTTACACAAGTAAATCTCTTCTGCCTTAACAGCCTTTGCTATTCCTTGCCCTTGGTGCTTCTCAGACCTTATGAAATCCCTGAGCATTGAAGCACACAGAGCTAGCTGCTATGCTCCAGACAGAGATCTCTCTGGGTTCAAGGAAATGTCAGAACTCAGTCATGCCTGTTTATGTTCCCTTCCATTTTTAAAACAAAGCTGCTCTGGATCACATTGGCTTAAACCCAGTGGGAGCCCTTCCACTGGCTTCTGTGGGCTTGGATCCAGCCCTCACTCTTAATGTTCTGATTAGCTGCAGCAAGCAAGGCATACAGCTTTGTTACTTGGCCAATTTTTACTATTCAGCCTAGTGTAGTAGCTCCTGGGTCTCTCACCCTCCTGAGCAACCCCCTGCACAACAAGTTTTGAAAGAGCTTGCTTGGATGTTTCAGTTACAGGTAACTGGCATCTGGTTTCACTGTGGCCTTTCCAGACAACCCCAGCTACTCAGAAGGATCCAGTTATACAGATGAAGGATGTATAGGTTTGACCGTATCAAATCTCATACTAGCCTCACTTTAATTAGCTCCTTATGGACTAGTTTTGATCTGAAAAGCACTATGATGAATCTAGAGTAGCCCCCCAGAGGAACAGAGTTCTGAGAACATAATTTGGCCCCCAAGATGAAGTTCAGACCTTTCTGTGAGCTTCTGCGAGGGCTGATCAGTAAAGAGCTGTGAGAGCAGCTCTGGCCAAAACCAAACTTCTGGGGCACCGCTTTCAAACCCAGGTGCCTGGGGATGAGAGCAGCTTGCTTAAAGCCAACCCCTGGGGAAACTCTGGCATTTCAGCCCAGTTTCCAAACAAGGCAGAGGATAAGGAGGGTAAAGGGTGCCCTGCTGCAGAATAGCTAGAGCTGGGTGTAGCCAAGGGTTGTTAATCCTCCTGAGTTCAGTTCAGAGCTAGCACATACATGAGGGTTTCAGCATAGGTTCACCTGCTCAAATCAGAGCTGTGCTTGACCCACAGGCTTATGCCTGCACCTTCTTGTCCTTGCAGTGCATGATGCTACCAAATGCTGCTGCAACACACATCTTCCTGCAGCTCCAGTGCTGTTTTCATCAAGATATCCAAAGAACGTGGGCTGTTTGACTGTTACCATGTCCTTGTGCACCACAAATAGCCTGGCTGAGGTACTGGCTGGCCTTCTGATGGTCTGGAAAATACATGAGGTTCTTGGAAGCAAACGATGGCATTTGGCCACTCGTATAGGAAATACACTTGTACAAACACACTTGCAGACAGTTCCTCACCAGCTCCCCGTCCCAAAAGGGGTGCCAGGGGTTAGTTCATCCACCTTGGGGACGGTGCTGACCTGCTGCCTCTGACTGTCCCCACCTACATGCCAGGAGGAAGTGTCCTAAATTGTAGCACTCCCTACATTATGGTTATCTGTGACAGTAGAAGCTCAGTTCCATGTGCAGCTGGCCCAGGAGACAGCTCTGTCCAAGACAAGATGGGGGAGAACAGCAGCAGAACTGAAACCGAGACTGCATAAGAGGAGGTGACAGGGTTTTTTAGGAACAAGGCCTACCATTCCTTTGCACTTCTCTCCAGGTCATTAGGAGACCAGATTCAAGCAGCAACCAACCCTGAGCCAGCTGGTGGCTGAGGTCTGGATTAATTCCTCTAATTGTTCTGTCCCCACCCATCCTCAGCTAGCACCCCCACTTCACATCCACTTCCCTTGGCCATGACCTCTCAACCTCCTCTGCTGCACCACCAGCACCAAAATGAAAGGCAGAGGGGTTTTGACATCATGGATTCTGATAGATTCACAAGTACCCCTAATTCTTTTTATCCTCAGTTCCTCTAAAGCTAGCTTTCTCAGCCAAGGCAGGAAAGGTCCATGAACCAGGGCTGGGAGAAGGCAGAAAAGCTCACTGTAACACCCTGCTCTTGGAAGCCAGTATAGCCTTCCCCAGCCAGCAGAGAGGCAGCACTCAGGAACTGACACCAATTCCCTGTACAGCCCTTCCCATCAAAGCCTTCCTGCAGAAGAGCTACCAACTCTGGCACTGATGGGCTGTGCCAGCACATGAAATCTGCTGAGTGCTACAGAGCATAGAGAATGTCGAAGTGACACTCTGCATGAATCACAGAATTGTTGTGGTTGGAAAAGACCTTTAAGATCATCAAGTCCAGTTATTAACCTAACACTGCCATGTCCATCACTAAACCATGTCCCTAAAAACCACATCTACATGTCTTTTAAACACCTCCAGGGATGGTGATTCAACCACCTCCTTGGGCAGCCTGGCTCAGTGTTTAATAACCCTTTCAGTGAAGACATTTCTTCTAATATCTGATCTAAACCTCCCCTGGCACAACTTGAGACCATTTCCTCTTGTCCTTTCCCTTGTCACCTGGGAGAAGAGATGAATCCCCACCTCACTACAACCTCCTTTCAGGTAGCTGTGGAGAGTGATAAGGTCTCCCTTCAGCCTCTTTTTCTCCAAACTAAACAACCCCAGTTCCCTCAGATGCTTCTCATAAGAATTGTTCTCCAGATCCTTCCCCAGCTTTGTTGCCTTTCCCTGGATTTCCTCAAGCACCTCAATATCTCTCTTGTAGTGGACATCAAATTCCAGGTGCAGCCTCACCAGTTCCAAGGACAGCAGGAAAGGTTCCCTTGAGATATGGACAAGGCAGATCTGGCCCTCTGACATGTCAGTGAAGCAAGAGGACACAATTCTGTTGTGAAGTTTTATATAGAAAAACAGGGAGAATTTCAAGATCCTTAAGGACTGCCTTGGTGCTCTTTTTACACTGCTGTGCCCTGCTAACCTCTAAGAATGTCCTGCACTGACTGGACAACTACTAATAGTAACTGTTTTCTTGGCTAATGGGAGCACAAACAAGACTTGGAAAAATTAGAAATTATTTGTGAGAATTGTAAACTTCTTTTTTCATCAACAGTGTTCTTTTCATCTTAGTGACCTACAAGTTAAAACCCTTTGCTCTAGAATACCTGCCTGCTGAGATATAATAGTTACTTCATGCTTTCTTTATGAAGGTGCCCAACACATTCAGGTACTTGCGTACCTGCCAGTATTTGAAAACTAAAGAAACATCAGGGGGGAGAAACAGGAAGATCTTGAGACTATGAGAGCTTTTTTAAAACCATCCTCTGATTCTGTGAAAACAACTGAGAAACAGGATGCTAAAAAAGAACACAAGTGCACTCCTTGATTGACTACAGGCTCTAAATACATGGGTGTCTCCTGGTATTGTTCTGGGTCTGCAGAGGTGCACACATGGTGTCAGAATTTGAAATGGAAATTTACGGTTGCAACCCTAGACAGGAAACTTGCAAGGGCCATGGCCATGTCATATCTTATTTATTCCAGGATCTGACCCACCACATTTGTGAACATTGCTCTCCACCTTAAAGGAACCCAGAAGGGAAAAACCCTGTAAGATAGAGCAAGCTGTGCAGTCCTAGGAGCTTGGCAGGAGACAAGAGAGGCTTTCAAGGTCATGAAAACATGCAGGAGAAGACTATGAAAGACTACTAAGTAGGTGAGGTCAGCAACATGCAGGTACTTGCATGTTGGCATGGGCAGGTATGTATGAAGAGGCGTGAATACACAGGGAGCACATCTACATGCTCAGAGAGCAGAGAAAAGTGTGCAGCTTTGAGATTAGGCCAGTGGACAGCCTCAGCCATTAAGAGACAGAGCCTTTCAGCAGAAGGAGAGTTGTGTTGCAGGAAGAAGCAGAGCAATGCAAATCTTTGGGTGTGCCTCCATGCCAGTACAGGTGGGGAAACCAGGGGATGAGAAAAACTGGTGCAGCAGCAGACAGGAGTGAATACATGGTGAAAGCATTGACACACACAATGGGGCTATCCAGAAATTGTAGCCCATATCTGCTATGTGCCTACATATGTACAGTGAGTGATTCTTTAGGACACTTTTATGTGGGAGACAGCAGCACCTATTAGACAAATATTTACTGAAGTCTCTCGCCTCTGGCTATCACCATGCATGAGGGAAGACAACAAGAGAGATCCTGTGTTGACAAGGGACCAACACTGGAGAGAAAGCTCATTCAACAGTGCCTGAAACCACTTGCTCCTCTGGTTGACAGCAATTGCAGAATGCAGCCTGCATCAGTCAGGGCATTTTAAGACAGCATTGAGGTCTGCGATCTCACGAAACCCAAGCTGGGTCTCAACATTAATCCTGAGGGAGGGCAAAGTGCAACGAAGGGTCCCACACCCTGGCTCTACACAAAGGAAACCACTGCAGCCTGCAAGGCTTTTATGCAGAACAGTAAAGCTAGCATGGAAGATGTGCCTGCAGTCTATAAAGCAAAGCACCGAGCACTATCAGCAGGTCAGTTAAGAGCAGCAGCACACTGTTGAACTGCTAAAACTCTCACCTCACCTCCACTTCACATTATGGCCTCCTCAGGCTTGGAGGGAGGAGGTTCATTACAGATCAGCCCATGAAGGCCACTTTGGGTCAACAAAGTGCAAGTAAAATTGCCCTAGCACTAGCCCAGCTGTGTGCCATGCAGTGGAGTTCAGCATCAAATTCTCTGGCCACCTGAAACAACACATAATGAAGTGCAGGTGATGCATGTCTTCTGCTGGGAAATTATCAGTCTTGACCTGGAGCAAACAGATTTGGTTAGATGTGCTCAGCAAACATGAGAAGCACAGGACACTTAAAAAGGTGCTATCATAATACTATTTTAGCACACGATGCAAAAATTAGGCTCAACTTTTGCTTTCTTGGGAGACAGAATTGTTAGTTTCTGTCTGGACACTGGGCTGACTGGTAGTACTTGAAGTACACAGAGACCCTCCCTCTGTGGAAAATGCTATACATGCCTTTAGAACCTGAGATATGCATAGTGGCTGAGAGTAAAGTTACAGCCATTTTTTTACAAAGCTACAGATCCAGAAAGTACTATCACATATATTTTAAATAATAACAACAGTAATAATAATAACAACAATAACAGTAGTAACAGCAACAATAATATTTTTATATCAATATTTACACAGGAAAGCAAAGTATGCAGTGATTTTTGTATGGTTTCATTCAAGCTATATAGTGAGAAGACAAATTCCAAGCACCCACAACAGATAGGGCTGATAAAATCCCAAAGTGTGAAAGAAGAATCACAGCCTACGTGCCTGCAATTGCACAGATCTATCTACACTGTTATTGAGAAAAAGCACTAATGCCACATGCCTCTGCCTTGTCCATGGAGTAGAGCAGCTCCACTGGAACTGCCAAGGTGTCCAGGGCTGGGCAAGGGCTATCCTGAGTGTTTGCTACCACAAGAGGTGGCTCAAATCTTTTCTCCCTCCTATCACTACTTTCTTGCTTGTTTTCCATTTTTTTCCTTTTACTTAAACATCCCTGCTCCAGGAGACCCCCAAGAGCTTTGTCCAATTTTAGGATCAGCCCAGCATCATTCACCCCAGCTGTCTTGCCTCCAGGGACCTCTACCCTCAGCCAAGGAAGGTGTGAAGCCCCACTCACCTGAAAAAAGCTTTCCAGTAACTAAAGCCGTAAGCTGCCTTTGCACCATTTCACACAGCAATAGAGAAATACACTCTGATCTAACATCATGGGATATGGGGGCCCTGCTTGGCCTGGTAATGAACCACCCTGGGGAAGTAATGGAAAGTCACCCCACTTGGACCATTCCAGTTTCAGGGTTTCAGACAAGAATTACAAGCAGTCTTCAGACCTGCACAGCAAAAAAAAAAAAAAAAAGAAAAAAAGAAAAAGAATCTCTGTGTATTTTAGCAGCTCAGCTTTGAGAAGAGAGAAGGAATCTCAGTAGACCTTGCAAATGCCCAGCTCTGCAAAGGGCAGGCAGAAGAGTATTTCAAAGATGGGTTTTAAGCAGGCTGCCTACAGAAGTAAATTTAGAGCAGAGAGACATGGGGGCACAATCCAACTCCTGCTCTAGCACTCCTTCCTTTGCCAAGGTGGTGGCAATGCATGCTGCCCCAGCTTCAGGGGAGCATCAGCCTCTTCCTGATGCTTTCTCAAGGGAAGTGGGGGAGCCTCCATGCTGCACAGTACCTAAAGCACTTCTTGTCCTGTAGCGTCTTCCCAGCAGCTCTGCAGGGCCTTGGGCAGGGATGGTGACAGCCTGCCTGGTAGGGACAAAGGAGCCCAGCACTGCAGCTGGAACACAGACTTCCTTGATAGCCTCAGACAGCAAAGGCAGGCCATTTCCAAGTGGCTGTCTGGTTAGAAATCAGTACTTTTGCCAGCAGTCAACACTAGAACAGAGTTCAGCAAGGGGATGAGAACAAGAAAGAACAATTTCCCCTCATCCTCAGTAAATTATGAGTATTAAGAGCAAGGATGTTCCTCTCATTGTTACCAGCAAATGCAGGAAAACACCACTTTTCCATCATAGAACAGCATTCAGTTGAGAAAAGACAGGTCTGTCCTCTGAGGCTTGCAAGCTGGTGACACAGCTGGCTTAAGCCCCTGGCCTCAGCAGTGCAAGAGCCTTGCAGGGTCCTTCCAGCCCCAGCCTTGCACATTTTTGGCACCAGCACAGAGAGCCAGGAGCTGCTAGGAGTCAGGGGTACCAACAATGGGAAGAAACCTTGTACTAGAGGACCTGCCAGATCCATGCGAAGGAGGACAGAGGAGGAGACAGCGGCTTTCTCTCCCAGAGTGCCAGTAAGAAAGCTGGTGGTGCTTTCTTCAGCTTGCTGGGTTTCAGGCAACTAAATCCTTCTCAGCAAAAACAGCAGCCCTGAGCTGCTCTGACCTAGAGTTCAATTCCTGTTGCAGCTGTAGGAGGCATATTTTCCCATATATATTTTACCTGTCTTCATCCATGCTAAAAATACTTTGAAGTCCTTCACATAAGCATTCCTTATTCTTCCTCTGGCAGGGAAAAGGAAAAGGAAGCCATGGACCCAGTTGTAAGTTTTGTTTCCTTTACTTCACTGGAACTAAACTGTAGAGACGTGCTCACGTGAGGCATCTATGCCTGGAGCTGAGATGGGAGCCAGGACAGACTCTGCCAGTACTGCATCCCCTCCAGTTCCTGGAGCTCTCTCCTTCTCATACACCTACTGTCATGGAGCCCTGACAGAGGGCTAGCACACATCCTCTGTGCACACCTCCAGACACAAATAGAGAGGCCACTGTCCAAGTTAGCTGACTGACTGCATAAGACATGGCTCGTGCAGCCATCCCAGCTGTTCTCATTTCTATGCTATGTGCAGAAAAATGAGAATTCCACCTCCCTTTCAGCAGCAACAGTTGTCAGGCAGACCATGAACATGCCTTCCTGTTTTTTGTCTTCTGCAGTTGGCCTGGCTTTCCCCAGGAGCAGTGCCTGCCAACCCCTGCTGAAAAAATGGAAATTTCAATGTAAACCTCCTTTACATTTACTCTGACCTTTATTAGGCTGTCAAGGGGTGCTCATTTTGCATACCCAGAGTGTCCCTCAGGCTTCCTTCTCCTGAGCTGTCAGGACTGATAATGTACAAAACCCAAGGCATTTCTTCTTGCAATGACCAGGGTTTGCCATTGTGCTGCCTTTAAACATACTGCAGATAGGTCTTGCCAAAGGCCACAGATGACAGGAATAGGGCTTAGGGACCAAGTCCACACCTCAGCTGCAGCCTTCCACCCATTCCTTGCCCCAGGCTGTGCAATTCAGGCAAGTGCCACGAATGGGAAAGGTCAGAGGTGACACCTGAATTCTGTGGGCCCACAGGAGTTCCTGCCTCTGCATTACACCCACTAGCAAAGTTGGTTCTCAAGAAGACAGGGTAAGTGGCATGTCTGGAGCAGTCAAACCAGCAGGACTGTACCAGCAGGGCAGGCCGAATCAGGCAGAATAGCTGATAGTGAAAGAAGCATGATTTTCTCCTTGTACTGAACTAATTTTGAGCCAAATTAATGTTTTTCCATTCCTGGGCATAAAGAATTTCAAAAGGATAAAGAACAAATGTCATCTGCATCCTTGCTGTGGAGGCTAACTGAGGCATGGGCTGTTGAGGCAGCTCATTCTGAGGCCTCAGCTGCTCAGCAGCAGGGACGGGAATGGCATGCATCACTTTTAGCCCAAATTTGGGCCGTAACCACCAGACCCACAGCCCCTCACAGAGCCTGCCCTGCTGGAACATTGCTCTGCAATAAGAGAGAGAACAAGTGCTCATTTAGGGTGGGCAGCTACTGGGAGCAGTGGAATCTTCAGCAGCTTGTTCTGGCAGAGGGGGAGCAGTGAATAACACACTATTTGTTTTACAGCAGCCAAACCCCCACATCTGCCCAGAAAACCTCTCCCTAAGCTGGGAGATGCCTGTGGCTCTGAAGACATCCAGGAGCAAGAATTGGCCCCTCTGACTGTTTATGTGATATTCAAAGGGAGGCCGAAAAGGAAACAGCTCTGAGAATCAGGATTTCTTACTGTGTCTCAAGATTGCCCCAGCAGTGCCCTGCTCTCTTCACTGCTTCAGCATCACCCCCAGCCCTCACAAAAAGACCTCCAAGGAGCCGGCAGGCACCCTGGGTGCTTTATGCGGAGAAATTTAAGTCTGTTTTCCTCTCCCCCTTGCCAGGTTCGGCTGGGTCAGACGCAGCAGCTGGCAAGAGAATTGGTCCCTGCTAATTTTAGCCTCCAGCTCTCCACCCAGGCAGCAGCAGCTCAACCACTATGGAAAGCTGGGCAGGACCGAGGTGAGGGCTGGGAGATGCTGCCTTCACACAGCCCACATGGCCACACATTGTCAGCTAAATATAAACTGTTGGCAGGCAGGGGGGAGCCACGCTGGCTCAGGCTGAATTAAATCCTTCCCCCATCACCCAGAGATGGGAGCAAGGACAAACTGCATCTCCCAAGGGGATCTGCTCCCAGTCCCAGGCAGTGCTCATAGGACTCACTTTGTTCCCAGAAGGATAATTTAGGCTTCAAACTTGCCACAGCATCCCACGTGGTTTATATATATTTTTAACAGATCTGGAGCTGGTGCACCTGGATCCCAGCACACCACTCTGAGCAAGCACCACTTCACCAGCACAGATCCTACAAGACCCTGGTTCAGCTCCTTCCCAGAGTGGTTCCTTCTCAACCATGCTGCCTACTACAAAATAGTTATCCAGGGGTGGGATGTCCTCCCTTCTGAGGCTGACAGCTGTAACATCACAGTCTCTGCTGTGGGAGTTGGTGCTTGGGGTGGGAGTTTAGTAGGTGGAGTTCTTCTGTGTGCCTGGATGTACACTTGCAGTGGTTCCATCAAATAACACCTGTCCCTCAGTGTAAGAGAAAAGTTCCAAAAGGGCATGGAAAGAGAAACAGGAAGGGAGCCCTGAGGATTTTGAAAAGAGCAGAGGTAGCATGAATCTCAGCAAATCCAGAGAGTTTCTGGATTAAATGCTACCAAGCCATGTACCATAGGTCTACTTACAAACCAAGCACCTTTTCTTTGATTTTCACTGTAACTAAAGAAAAGGGACTTTTTACATCCTTTATAAATAAAGAGGGACACATGAAAAATTCCTGACTACTTTAGCAAATCCTTTTTTCTACAGTAACAAGTGGCAAAGTGTTTAGCATTTGCCAGACATACAGGACAGAACAGGTAACCACACTCTGCAAATGGGGCAAAACAGCTGCAGCACAAAGCACAATGCTTTACACAGGGAAACCAGATGTCTTGGCAGACACTGACTACACTAAAAAGCCACTGTGGTATGAATTTTCAAGGCATCTAGCACCCTTATGACACCAAATACATCCTTAGCCATCTCAGTAGAGCTGATTATGGTCCCCACCAGCTTCTGTAATTATTATCGCTGTATTTTCCTCAATCCCTTTTAAAATTCTGAGTTGGACACTTACTCTGTGACCTCCAATTCCTTTCTACATCTCCTCTGGTTTTGATCTCTGCATTTGAGACTGTTGATTCTGATCTCTCTGCTTTACTGAAATCCCAAGTATTTGCTTCCAATTTAGCCTTCTGTTCCTTCCCCCCTTCCAACATTTTAGTGGCCATTGGCATTTTCTGATCACTCTGCTCCAACACTCATTTCACTCTTCCCCATTTTTGGCCACTTCTTCCTTTTGTTAAATAATCCCTCTCAACTGTATTCCCAAATGCTGCCCATTCTCTCTTGCTTGTCTTGCCTTGTCTCTCTCACTTTTCTTTCTTCTTTCCTCTATCTCTGCATGAGCTACAATACTTGCTAAAATATTATTCAGTCTGGAGAGGAGAAGGCTGCAAAGAGACCTTACTGTAGCCTTCCAGTACCCAGGAAAGCTGCTGAGGGACTTTTCAGGGTGTCAGATGATAGGACGAGGGGATTAAAACTATAGGAGGGGAGATTTAGATTGGAAGTTAGGAAGAAGTTCTTCACTATGAGGGTGGTGAGACACTGGAACAGGTTGCCCAGAGAGGTGGTGGAAGCCCCATCCCTGGAAGTTTTTAAGGCCAGGCTGGACAGGGCTCTGAGCAACCTGATCTAGTGGGAGGTGTCCCTCCCCATGGCAGAGGGGGTTGGAACAAGACAATCTTTAAGGTCCGTTCCAACCCTGAAAATTCTATGATTCTATGAAATATTTCTTTCCTCTCCTTGATGTGCCTATGTCAGACATTTAATTCAAACACAGAGTTACAAGAAAAACAGAATTTACAAAGGATTTTAGTTTAGGGAAAAAACTAAATAATCATACCCTTTGGGAAGCACAGGATTCTGGGACAAAGCACTTGAGAGAATATTGGAAGACCCAGAGTTAGTTGGCAAAACTATTACAATTCAAGAAGCAAAGCATGGCTGGAGCTGCTAGAATGCAGAGAGCAATCAGACAGTACAGACAAATTGAAATAATACTGGACAGACCAGGGCAGGGGGACAGTAGGACTTCAAAGTGAGACTGCATCCTCCTTTGCCCCACCAGCACACACAGGATACCCTTCTCCCCACTGCAGGAAGTGACATGAGCCAGTGAGATGCAGCTGGAAATGCTTTGCAAGACCTGCAAGGAACAGTGGCATGTTCAGAAGTACCTCAAGTGCAGAGCATAACCATGGAACAGCAGTAGTGGTAGCGTCATCAGGACTTTTGCAGCAGGGATGATGATGAGCATTCAGTGAGAGGGGAAAGAAACATGAAAAGCAGAGGCATTTATTGGCTGCAGACTAGCTGGAGGTGAGTGGCACCATGCCACTAATGCCTGGGATTCCTGGTGGCCACAGCTGCCAACCCTCCCTGCAAGCAACTCCTCAGCCTTCCAGCCTCATCAGCAGCTGCAGAGGGGTGAAGCATCCAGACATCCTGCCACTAGGAAATGGAGGAGCAGATGGGCTGTGCAAGGTTGGCCAAAGCTCAGTAAAGTCATTGCTGGTGGCTGAGTGATGCATGGGGCACTCCTTTGTGTCTTCTGGGCCTTCATGGAAAGGTGACACCTCATCCACACAGAGCCCCAAAGGAGAGGGGAAGATAGGAGCAGCCTCCCTCAGACTTCTCTCCTGGCACAACACAAGGAGCCTGTCAAAGTCCATCAGAGGAGGGCTGTGAGGCCTGGAGGTGCTGGGGTTTCTTTCCACTCCAAGGTTTGCCCTTGCTCTCTTATCTAGTTTAAACAGCAAAACTTCTTACTGCCTTTTTTTTTTTTTTTCTCCCCATAAGGAAGGGGAAGCATATGACCTGGGAAATACTTTAATAATGTATTCTTTCTTAGTACCTTGGCTTGGGTGTTATTTTGAATTTCTACACAGATGCAGCTGCTCCCTCCCATTGGTATGAGAGGACAGACTGTAGGTCATGATTTCCTCTGAAGCAGGCATGCTGCTAAGACATGGGAATGGCAAAATGAGACTTATGTTAGGCAGACAATTTATTTTCAAGATACACACATTACAGTTCAGTCAGGTTCGATAGGAAACTTTGGTTTTGGCACATTGATGGTTTATTTTGCATTTTCAATTGAAAACAAATAAAACCCCTGCCAACTGGCCTGCCTACAACAAAACATGGACTATGGTAACTAATGCTGAGTGAGCAGCAGGAAATTGAGAATATTACTATGCAGTGTGGTCTGGATAGGATCTTCTCAGTCCATTATAAATTTTGTTCTGCAAGCTTAGATGGGGTTAATAGCATCCAGACAGGACTACTGCAATTTTACAGAAAATAACATTACAAAATATAAATAAAACTAATTTAGGAAGTAGAGTATTTATGAGAAAGGCTGGAGATATCTTAACTAGGCTCAAATGAATGGCAGCACTGAGGAAGCTGTCGGAGTTGCCAACAACAGATATAGAGGCCAAGTCAAACAGCCCACGCTAATGACATGGAAATAAGTGGCCTCTTGAAGCAAGGCAGAAACATATTTATCTAGAATGGTAGGGAAAAAAATACATGTATCATTAATGTAGATTACCTTCACTTCAAACGAGCTCCACTAGGCAATTCTGCTGCCTAGAAGGTGATGGTGCAAACATTATTTTTACTGGTAAATGAGATACCCTCTGAAAAGAACTACTGTTTAGTGTGCATGAATTTACATAACTTCAGTGACATACAGGCTTCCATATATAAAAGCATAATAGTTCCTATACTCACAGCCCAGAGGGGTAGCAGAAAAGAGAGTTAAAAAAGGTAAAACATTCCTGTTATGGAAGGTCACAGTCAGTTCTCTGATCTGTATTCAGTGTTTCTACATTACTGAGTAGCACTGGCTGTCAGTTGCTCATATTTGGCTCAACTTAAAAAAAAAAACCAAAAAACACCCAAAAATATTTAGACTGTCTGAAATTAACATCAAGGTCACTGAGATGGAAACCAGGAAAAAACCCAAACCCATGGATGATGCAAAGGACTGGGACTTCCTATTTGCATTTCTGATGAGAAACAGTGACACAAAAAAGTAAGAATAGCACAAGATGGAGAATTTTTGCCACATCAGAATATCAGATAGACTTACAATGTAAAGTAAGTCTAAGCTTTTCCAACTTATAAAAACAAGGAGTATAAGAAGACACACTGACCTCTTTCCCCCTCAAAAAAATCTCGAACAGGAAATGGTTACAGAATGCTGAAACAACTAAGCCTTAAGAAATTATAAAATTGGAATTAGTGACTTTTTGAGAGGGACACTGATGCTTCAGGGGGGCTCACAGGTCCACTAAACAATCTTTTGATTGTCTGAGGTGATCCAACAGCTCAAAGACTAATTGAATCTCACTATTGTGTAGTTGCTTTAAATGCTTCATTATGCCAACATGAATTGTTGTTCTGAGGTGTCTTTGAAGAACAGATTTACTTAACTGCAACACTGCTCCAGACCATCTTAAAATCTCAAAGTGTAGGCAACTCTCTCCAGATAAGGAATATCAAAGCCTTTCTGCTTTGGCATGGAAAAGTCTTCTCAGGAAGACAGAAGTACAGAGGAGCCCTGGTCAAGATCCCAGTGTATTCTGGTTTGGCTGATTACACACACAATGAACTTTGAACATAACGAAAAGCATCAAGTACCTAAGGACCAGGTTCACATCTGTTTTCACCCAAGGCATTACATAGATCTTTCTAAATCTCATATCACATCTGAAAAAGATGTCCTATTTCCTTTTCTGGAAAGGCCTTCTCAGCCACTACTGCAAACATGAACAAAGCAATTGAACTGGGAAGTGATTAGAAAAGGGAATATTGATGCACAGTAAGAACAAATAGGAAAGGGAAACTCCAAGTACAACCAAAACTATAAATCCATCAGTTTTTGAGGCTATCACTCTAAGCTCTGGAGGAAGAACCCCATCATCACTCCATCCCCCACTGCCATGACCTACAGGGCAACCCCTTTCTTCAGGAAAACATCCTGCCTTTTACCATACTGCATTGGTAATTTTAAACCAACAGATGAAAGACCATGCCCATCATCTCTCACAGCAGCACTCTCCCTTCACATCTGCCTTAACGTGCAGGTGAGAGTCTTCATATTACTGTGCCATACTCCAAAATGCATTTCCAGAAAACAATAGCATTCCTCTGGCAACCCCAGAGCATGGAGAAGATGCACAGGAAGGCACCACTCCGTGAGATCTCACTCACCCTAATCCAGTCTGACTCAAGACAGGAAGGAGGGGTGTGGGAGTACAGGCTGTGTTGGCACACCACTACACAAAACTGTCACAGGTGATACGTACAGAGAGGGATGGTGCAAGAGTTTATTTATAATGATAATATGTAATCTTTGCAAATGATGTGGGGATCTTCTAAGGTCAGACAAACTACAGGCCAGATTCCAAGAAAACAAACACTCACCACTCCCATGCAGCTTACAGGGATTCAGGCATTTGGTGCTGTTTCAAAAAAAAGGTTATTGAAGAGTCAAATCCCGACTTGACTTCAAGTCAAGAGGTAAAAAAAGCCAGGTTCACAAATTACCTGCAGTACATCCCTCAGCAGCAGTGAAAGGACAAGTGTGGCATAGCTGGCTTGAGGTCCAGGAATCCCCTGTCTGCTGCACCAATGAACCTCACAACCAAACCAGAGCATGATCCAAATTGCTCTCAGCAGCCTGGGCTTCTCTGCTGAATCTGTGATACCAGCCTGTGCTGCAAATATGGATGGGCCTGGGGATGTTGACTCATTTCTCACACACAGCAGTGCCGAGCAAGATGTGACAGCACTTCTGACCATCCTCCAGGGAGACTGAACTGACCACCTGGAAGTGAAAAATTTTCCCCACTGGCAGTGCCCATCCTCCTCACCACAGCCATAGCACGGTGTTCTTTGGATGGGCGGTGTTGCTTGTCACAGGTACCTGTGAATGGAGGTCTCATCAGCATCTTCAAAGACACAGAAATATCATGCAAACATCCCTGCTGCCAACCCTAACCTTCAGTGGGGATGAGGTGTTCTGATACCTAGTTTAACTTTTCCTGTGGGTTAACAGTTTCCACAGAGAAGAGATACTTCCAGCCACCACTGGAGAACCACATGGCCCAATCTCTCCTCAGGGGCACGTGGTAAACTTCGGTGCAATTAGCTACAAAAAAGAGTGATACTGTGCATGTAGAGGCAAGTAATCTTGTGTGAGCATGATTGCAAATGTCAGCCCGTGCATGCATGTGAATGAACCTGCGTATGTAGGTGTGCTCACCCTTATGCAAAAGTACTCCTGAGAGTGCCTGGGCAGGGAGGCGAAAGGTGGAAGTAAGATACATTATATTAAATGAGCAACTTTAGCTTTCTGCCAGCTACTTTTCTTATATGTGCACCTGCCCTTTCACACCACACTTGGTTGTATTTTAAGGAACTCACACTGCTGTGTAGCAGCCTGGATGCCTGAAAATCAGAAAGATCACCATGGCGGCAAAGGTGTGGCAAGAAACCAACTTTCTGTGGAAGGAAAGGTGCACAAAAGATGTATGTACTGGGGAAGTGGAAGCCTTGCTATAAGGACTTTTTTATTCACACATTTCAATGTTTTCTTCAAACCCCTCCTATTTCCCACTTCAGGGGGTGGAACTGCACTAGAAAAGTAGCAGTCTGAGACACTAGAAGTGAGACAGAAACCACTCGTCACAACAATCCAAGGTAGGAAGATAATTCAGTGTTATTTACACATAGCAATGAAATGTAGAGGAACAGGAGTGGATTGAAGCATCTGGGAGAGGCAGGTTAAGGAAAGACACCCCCACCCCCAATCCCTTGCCCTACAAGCTGCACCTCCCAGCAATCCAATCTAACCCTGCTTGTGCCTGGTTTGGGGTGATGCTCATACCTGCAATAAAGGAAATCAGTCAAAGTGATTCATAGTCTCCCAAGATACCATGGTCTCTGCAGCAGAAAAACCAGGGTCTGCACAGCAGTGGATGAGAACGACCTCACCTCCACGTTTCTTCAGGGATTCACTTTTACTGTGTTGACACCAGGTTTTAAAGCAAAGGGGAATGGCTGCACATGCTCCTTGCCTGCAAGGAGGGCTCACTGATGCCAGCCTTGCCCCCTCAGAGTCATGCCCTCCTGCAGGGATGGGCAAGATCAGGCACTGCTGGGCACAAAAGAGAAAAACAGAGGTAGCAGGACAAGGTGTCTCACCCACCAGCCTTTCCATCCAGAGTGTTGAAACAACTCTGGGAAAAGGTAGTGTCTTGGAGTGAGGGATTTTCCCTGAGGAAGGCCTCTCCCAGGCCTTGCCCCTTCCAGCCCCATTACAGCAGTAAGGGCAGGGTACAAATCTCCTCCTCCAGACCTGGATGCTCTCTGCTTAACTGGTATTTTCTCCCTCCCCAACACCTCATTCACCCCTGAAATATGAAAAGATTCCAGTCTCCAGCATTCACTTGCTGCAGCAAAGTGTGCTGTGTAGCATCTAGCAAAGGGGAGAAAAATATTTCTACCGGAGAGTGCACTCCACAGAGGTTAGGGCCTGTCAGCAGTACGGGTAAACACACTGTCTCTCCAACTCCTCGGGTTTCTTGGCAGGGAAGCAACGTCTTGCCTGTTACAACTTGTTTGGGATGACAACAGGGCACATCTCGTGAGGAGAGTTGTGCCCATCTTCAACTCGCATCAGACTCCTTGTTTCGCTTTACTCAGCTGTAAACATGTTTAAGATTCCTATGAATACCTGCTGGGCAGCCAAATATGCTCAAAGAAAAAAATATATATAAATACCTTTTGACCAGCCCAATGAGGAAAGCAAAAAGAGGGGAGCAAAAAGAGGGGAGCAAAAAGAGGGGAGCAAAAAGAGGGGAGCAAAAAAAAAAAAAAAAGAAAGCCATCACTCATGAGAGTTTATACTATCATCCAGCCCATCCCAAACCTCCCTGACAGCTAGACAAGGGCCCAGATCAACTTTGGCACACATGAATTCCACAATAACCATAATCCAGTACACAATAAAAAATACAAAATGCAGAATACAAATTCAGCACCTCAGGCTGGTCCCTGCACCCTTGACTTGAATGTTTCAGCAAGATGAACCTCATGGCCAGAGCCTCACCCTGCTTACAATGATGCAACATCGCAGAAGCCAGTGGGTACCAATGATCACAGCATATTCTCCTAGGCCCTTAATTGTCTTTCATCCAAACTTACTTTTATGCTTAACTTTGTTGCATAGCAGAGATGCAGATATGTCAAGGGAGGACAGTCAGGGCTTCAGTCTTTAAGTATCACTTACTGAAACACCAAAACCCACCTGACATTTGCTTCCTCTATCACACACTGGTCTAATGTGGGAAGAAGAAGAGAAGTGTGTAAAGCTGGGGAGGATCCACTGTGCCTGCACTTGTGCTGACCCAGGAGCAGGGGTGGCATGAGGGCATCACAGTGGCTTGTGCTCCATCCCATGCACAGCTGAGAGAAAAGGGATCATTGTCTTTGACTGCTTACAGCCTTTCAAAAAGAAGGCTCACCTCTCTGGAAAAACAAAACACACTTGGCTTTCTATACACAGGATGTTTAGCAATGCCTTTAATGGAGGTAAGAAGAAAGCTCTGCTATGGACATAGAAGATGGAAACAGGGAGACATGGATTGGAAACTTCTTCCAAGCCCAGCAGCTCTTTAGCTTTCTGACCCCAGTGAAGGGAACCTCTTAGCCTTTTGACCAGAAAAATTACCCAAGAAGCAACCTTTGTATTTTATCAGCAACAACTGGGGAGGCTGTTGCATCAGTTAAGTTGAGGTGGTAGCTCTTGCTGGGTCCCATGTGTGACTTACAGTAAGGTTCCCACCTGGGACATACAACAGAAAACAATGCAGAAATGACAGGGCAAAAGTACTAGTGGCTCTGAGAATCACATCCCAGAGCACCCTGGGATCTCTGGAAAGCATCACTACGTGGAGGCACAAATGCAGCTGCCCCAGCCCCCAGAGAAGAAAACATTATTTAGTTTTAACAGCTAAAAGAAAACAAATACTATTTGTCTTTCACTCTGACTTCTGATTTCTCTTAAAACAAAACATGCTTTTAGAGGTACTGGAACAAGAGGAAGGGTGGGGAGGTCACAAATTAACCTTCCTCCTATTAGCAGGTTCCAGGATCCTGGTGATAAGAAGAGGAAAACATGATGCCAAGTGTGCAGCGCACCCACAGGGCCTCAGCTCTCTGAGCACTCCAGAGCCCACAAGGAGCTGCCTGATGGAGGATTTTGCCCTCCCACCTCTTCCAGCAGCTTTTAAATGCCTTCCACATGCAATAAGCAGCAATGTCTCTGTGGATTTGGGAGAATCTGGACTTTATATAATTGAGCTTTAATATAATGTAATTGTTTCCTCATCTTCTGTTTTAGTTGGTAGTGACTGAAGTCATGTCACTGTTTCCAGCTGCAGTCTTAAAACAGAATTACTTTTTATAACAGCGATGTAAAAATAACCCTGTCTAAAAGCAAAGAAGAAGAACCCAATTAATAAGAAAAGCTGTTTGGTCCTGCACATCTCTCCTGTCCTCACACTCTCTTGCCTGTTTCTCCCGTACCCTCCCTCTCTCCCTTTGCACTGCTGGCAGCAAAATGACTGTCAGCTGCACAAGCACCTGCCTAAACCCCTCTCTCCTTGTAACCACTATTTAAAATACCTCTCAGTGGTTTGATTTCTCCTTTGCTACACACCACTTAAGTCCTCTACATACCTCTATAGTCTTCTCTAAGGATTTTCTGGGGGTAGGGGCAAAGCGGTGTACAATAAGAGGATTGGTTAGATTGCACGAAAGCTTTAACGTGAAGTAGACTTGTAATGCATCCCATCTTCTCAAGTCCCAACTAATCCACCAGGCATAAAAGGCAGAATATAACTACAGGATTTGTCCTAGCCAAAGAAATTAGATCTCTTTCGCTGCTGGAACAATAAATATGTGGTTTTAGCCTTACCGTCATATATAATATGGAACAAACGCACAAGCTGAAGCTTTAAGACTGAAACCAAGCCTGACTCACAGAAGGATGAATCAGGGGGCTTATACTGTGTAATGAAGGGCCCAAGACACTTAAAAGTATTAATAGTTAATGTTCAAGTGTTTTTTAAAAACTAAGATCACATTCGATTAGCACCAAACACTGAATTATTTTAAAAACAGAAACACCACCACCAGCAGCTTTTACAAAACCTTGGGACATTCAAAATTTCCTTGTGACTGCAAAAAAATAAGCACAAAACCCCACACGACACCGACTGAAAGAACTATTTTCCTGTAATTTGGAAAAAAAAAACCAGAAAAGAAAAAAAAGAAGCAGCTCTCTGCACATAGTATCAGTCCTGCCATACTCCTAAAAGTTTACACAAAATGAACCTGTTACTCGATGAGCAGTGTGCATCTCCGGGGTATACATTCCCTCCTGCTTTGCATGTACTTCTCTCATCAAAGCATCTTTGCTACCTTCCAGGTTAGCACCACAGCACCGAGAGAGAGAGAACAAGAGACACCTCACAGCCACGAGTGACTCCGGGCTCTGCAATCCCAGCAAGGTCGCATTTTGACAGGGCTCCTGACAGAAAGCAGGGTGAGAGCCGACAGGCAGAAAAGCGAAACCCCTCAACACCCGTCTCTCTCCCGGGGGACAAACCCCACCATCCGTCCCCGAAGGCTCCGGAGGGAGCGGATCCCGACATTGCGCCGACATCGCTCTGCCGCGGGCTGCGCTCGCTCCTTCTTCCCCCGCCGGCCCGAAACGCACAGCACCGGCTGCTGAGCGGGACGGGGCGCCCGGGGGATCCCGGGACCGCGCCGGGCTGCAAGGGACGGGACCCCCTCTCCCTCCCTTCCCCTCCCCTGTCGTCCCGCGGGGTAACTCACTGTGTTCCGCGGGATCCCCGCCGCCGGCCGCCGCCACCAACTCCAGGTAAGCGGCCCAAAGCCCCAGGGCCAGCACGCCCAGGGCCAGCAGCAGCCTCCGCCGCCGCCGCAGCCGCGCCAGCAGCCGGCCTCGCATGGCGCCGCTCAGGGCGCCCGGCCCCCGCCGCCGCCCCGGGCCATGCTCCCGCCGCCGGCCCGCACCGGCACGGCACGGGCACGGCACCGCTGCCTCGGGCACCCTCTTCCGCGGGGCGGGCCCAGGTGCGGGGCGGTGCCGCGCCCCCGCGGGGGCAGCTCCCGGGAGCGCTCTGCCGCCGCCCCCCGCACCTGCCTCCGCCCCGCGGGGGCCGAGCAGGGGGCTCCGCGGCGGGAGGGTGTGGGGGGCTTTCCCCCAACATCGTCCCCTTGGCCGATGGAGGAGCTGGAGGGCGCCGGGACCAGAGCCCCCCCTGCCTGGCCCGGTGATGTTCGGTCCAGCCAAGGCGGCAGGAAAGCTGCTTCAGTGGCGGAGGCAGTGGGCACGCTCCAGAACCTCCTCAGCGCCGGTTTTCGGGCCCGGAGGAGCGTTGGTGGATCCCTCCGGTAAGAGGACAGGAGAGGGAAACTCCTCTGCCCAGGGGGAAACAGGACGACAGCGGCGCGATTCAAATTGTCACAGTTACACACAGCTGAATCCATTTTAAAGTGCGTTTCACCTGGTGCAACAAGTGCATTTACTTCGAAGTGCTTTGCTTAGCCAGGAGGAACAGGGCTGGGGAAGTCTGCCCTCTGAAGCTGCTGACTAGATGCCACCTTACAATAGGGCATGGTCTTAAGTTGTGCCGGGGGAGGTTTAAGCTGGACATTAGGAAGAATTTCTTTACCGAGAGGGTGATCAGGCATTGGAATGGGCTGCCCCGGGAAGTAGTGGATTCTCCATCCCTGGAGATATTTAAAAAGAGCCTGGATGTGGCACTCAGTGCCATGGTCTGGTAACTGCAGCGGTAGTGGATCAAGGGTTGGACTTGATGATCTCTGAGGTCCCTTCCAACCCAGCCAATTCTATGATTCTATGATTAGGCTGTGCAGACCCACCAGAGGGAGGACGTTGGAGGCCCACATGGAGATCAGGACCTTCCTTGGTGCTTGAGTGTTTCATTACACATTTCAAGCACACTTTAGGAGTGATGCTCCTAGCTGTCCCCCTACCTCCCATGCTCTTGGATTTGGTCTCATCACCATGTGACTTCAGAGGATCCAAACTGGATTCCTCAATCCCTCCTGGGTGATACTAAACTGGATGATGCTGTATGGGACACATGTAATGTGTCCAGACTGGGAGCTGGTCTAGAGATATGCATCGTGTCGGGGTTGTGTCTTTGGCACCAATCGCTTCCTTTCACAGCTCTGCAGCTCTAGAGCTGCTTCAGCAGAGATGCAGCCCCATGCAGTATGCAGCAGTGAAGGGAAACCCTCAGGCTGAAATTTAATTTTTTGGATGGACGCAAAAATGGATCTTTTTTTTTGAGGGTCCACTTTCCTTTCACAGCAGCTTCCTGTAGTGAGATTCTGTGCAAAAGGACACTTGCTATTATTTAGCTTTAGAAATTGTGTGGAAGATGTTATAAATGGCATGGAAGGCCACAGAAGGGCAGTGTTAATCCTAGCAGGACAGGCTGGCGTTCGCAGAGTGCCCACATCCAAAGCATTGCACTTGGCTGGGGGTGGGAACAGCATCTATAGTCCCAGAATCAAGTGCTGAACACTGTGTTCCCCGTGTCCAGGCAACACCTAGAACCTTGCTATTACCTGTTACACACTGAGATGGACAATAGGTTTCCTTCTTCTTAATATCTCACAAGGGTTTCAGAGCTGTCTCCCTTCACCTTGGTGTTTAAGAGTTTTCTCTTGTTTTGGGAAAGTGCATCCAGAGAGTTGAGAACCTCATTGTGGAGGTGGAAAGTCATTCTGTTTCTCAAGATGGAAACAAATTCTGCCATGGGGGAGGCTGATGAGTGGCTCTGCCCTTGGACTCCCCTACCTCCCTATGGACAATGTCATTCTGAAGCTTTTGAGGATGCAACACTTGGTGTTCCTCCTTCCTACCTTGCTGGAGGCTGCAGATACACGTGGCCCCCAAGCTTGCATCATGGTGGTGCTTCCTCCAGTACAAACCCAAAGGGCTGTCAATACCTGGCCACCATTAGGACCCATAAAGCTGAAAATATGAAACAGTTCAGCAGTTTAGTCATGGCAAAGCATAAATGTCATATAAGGGCATAACGCTGTTCAATTTGGTTTGCTGGCATGGATTTTTTTCCAGCATGAGAGAAATAAACCAAGTTGTTCGTACTTTGTTCAAGAAAAGAGAGAAAACACTAGGAAAAATGTGTAACGAATATGGATCTAAATGAAACTTCAGTTACCATTTAAAGAATAAGAACTGCATGATATATTCTTAGAAGGAAGTTGTCTGCATTTCTTAAATGAACAACCATAGGTCTGAAAAACAACACCTGCACTTTGTTGGAATTTTTGCATATTAAAACATTAAAATAAGTAAGCACATTTTTCTCTTGTGAACACAGATCTAAAATGGAGGAAAGGGGAAAATAAAATTACAGGCTAACTGTAATGTTGACTTGTAAACAAAAATCTGTCACGATAGAAGTATGCTATAAAATGAGGACAGACAAGTTATTCTGGAGAAAAAGCTTAAGGAAATAAAGATGGCATATTGATGTCTATCTGTTGCAGCAGTTACAATAGAACAATATTAAGGAACAAAAGAAATCTGGACAATAAATAGTGAAATGAGGAACTTGAATATCCCTTCTTAATGTAACTTATTTTAGACTACTTAGTCATTGCACAATGGCTAGGAGCAAGATTATAATTTACAGTAATGTTTTTAAAACTCCTTGCATTAATTATTTTAAGTCTACCAGCAGCCTCATATTCCCAATTTTTTAAGTGTCCCAGGTCACACAAGTGCATGCCCAAGCCTCCACACCTCTCATCTTCACTGGGTGTAATATGGCAGTGGTGGAAACTGGAGCTTGTAAAAATCCCATGTGCTGGGAGTCGGTCCGCTAGGGACACCGCAATGAGCTGGAAGCAGGTGGTGCAGCACAGGGCCTGTGCCACGATCTCAATGACTCGGGGAGCTGACCCTGCTTTGTTGCCCTGATGGACCATCCTTGAACATGGGACAGGTCACTGCTGACTTCAGGATACGCAGCTCCTGGCCTGATCTGCATACCCACTTCAAAGAACCTGATGATTTGCCAGACGAGTATTTTTTGCTTTGTTTGGGCTTCTGTTTGTTTTCTGTTTTGGCTATGTTTCCTCACGATAAAAGCAGCCTTTGATAGCAGTGTAGCACTTAATGACACGCATCTCCTGTTCCTCCTGGCTCCCCACTCTAAGCTCTCTCTGTGCATCTCTGCCTCTTCTTGTTATGCTTTTGCTTCTAGTTATCTAACAACTGTTTCTCTGTTCTGTAAATTACTTTTAGCTCTGTGCCAACATCCTTTCTCTGTCGGCTCCCCAAAGGTTCAATTATCTACCACTTGCTCCTTCCCTTCTTTCTTCTTGTGCGATTTTCATTTTAACACTAATTACCAGCTCCACACCAAAGATACTCAACTGTCCCTTAGCTTTCACCACCTTGGTGGCTCCACACCCCTCTTCCTGACCTCAGCCATGCTCTGAAGCACAAACAATGACTTCATCTCAACATTCATAATCGAAGCATCACAAAGGCAGTCTCTGAAGACAGAGTTCCCTATTATTTCCCTTTTTTGGCTTTGCAGGAAGCTACCGGTGCAGCTATCCCAGAAAACCCCATCAGTGCTGCAGATTAACATCACAGCAAGGCAATCAGTGTGGTCCCAAAGTAAACAAACTATTAGCAAAAGGGCCTTCTTGCCCAGTTAAGTTATGCTGATATGGTGGGCTTTGCTAAAACAGATCTATTAATCAGCAGTGGGATTTTTACCAACACAGTTACACCTCCACTGTTTTTATGAACTGGCCTGAGCCAGAGTTTGACTTTCTCTCACTTTTGCTGGTGTCAGAGCTTTGTGTAGGTCTCAAGCCCCAGCTGCCTGGATAATATTACATATAAATGGCTCTCCTTCCTTTCCAGATGGAAAGAGGACACACTTTCACATGAATTTCATCCAGGATCTCTAGAAGCACCTTCTCATTGCAGGTCCTGCTCTATGACTTGGCCTGAATTGCTGTCTGCACATCAGAACAATCTCTCAACATCTAGAGCAAATGGCTGCATTTCCAGAAAAAAAGGTTTTAGATACTTTAGGCTATGAACTTTCAATACTTTCCAGGTTTTAGACACTTACCATAATGAAAGATACATATACGTATTTGATAATTTTGGAAATCCATGCTTTCAAATATAACTGAAGCCTTGTCTCTATCTCCTCCTTTCCTGTTTTTAAGAGTACCAGTACCTGGTTTATATTTTAAGTGACTGTGATCATCATCCTATCTTTCAGAAAGTTCCAAAGATGTGTCACAGACATCTTATTAGGGACACAACATAACACAAAGTTGAGCAGCTCTCCCTGTCATGATGCCGAGCAGAATTCCATCCACCCAAGCAAATGCTGAAGAGGAAAAAAAAAAGTTTTACTGGACAGCTTAAAGTGACTCTACAGAGACTTAGAGATAAATGTTTACAGCAAAAGAAAGGCAATTTGATTTCTGAATCAGTAAAGGAGAGTTCAGCACATCCTGGACACTCCTTCAGGGTAACTTCATTTCAACAATGAAACCCTTCATGCCTATGTAGTTAATCATTGTCTTGCTTTTACATTGTGACACTTCTGTGTTGAAAGACTCTCTGTCTTTCCTGAATTTAAAAAGTAACCTGTATTTATACATTAGTAATCTGTCCGAAATCCGACAGCATCACAATTCTTAAAACATGCAATTCAGTCAGTATAAGTGAACAGTCAACCCTGTTGAGGGCTCAATTTATAAACCTGTATTTTTGGATCTTATTTGAAGGGCAGCCACTCTTAACTTGTACTCAACGATGCCTTTTCTCTTAACACTTCATTTGATGCTAAATAGGAAATATCAGAATTCCCCCCACTCATGAAATATTTCAGCCATAGCAGAAATGCTTCCTGCTGGGGGGGTTAATTCCAGTTATCTAATGGCCCATTTCAGACACGCTTCTAAACTTCTGATGCAACATAAAAATTGAAACACACTTTGTTCTTTTTACCTAAAAACCATGAGAATACAGCAGCCAAAAGGAACCATTGCAGCTTTTGCCTCTCACGCCTTCTACAATGTATCCAAGTACATTTTGGTACATAATCCCAGTATAACTGCTAAAAAATGTGTTTAATTCCACAGACAGACTTGGAAATTTAAGAGTAAATGTTTAAGGAGTAAAGGGAAGATTTCTTAGAATTCAAAGCAACTTGTGAATAGAAAAAACAAAATATCACAGAAAAAAAATAGAAAGAAAAGCCTTAAAATGTCCCTTATATACAAATGACCTATGATCCCACCTTGAATAGGGGCAAATGAGACATCTTTATTAGGATTTTGACTGAGCAGGCAGAAATGCAGTCTGGTGTAAGAGAATTAAATGTGTTTCTGAGCTCTAATTAAAAATCTGAATGACACAGCTTTGCATGAATATGAACAGATCTACCAGAACAAAGCACACAGGGAATTGTTCCTCCCAGCTTGTCTCAAGGAAGTATCTGATTATCAAAGAATTACTTCCTGGCCTCTACACAGAGAGATAACAATTCCAGAAGAGTAGGCTGCCCACAGTCCATCCATATGGGTAAAATTTGTGTGTTTCTGAATTAATACTACTACTTACATAACCAATTTAAGTACAACCACTGCATGCAATTACATGCTATTCTATTATTTAGATTTATTCTGACAACTATTAGGACTGTGGCTACTGTGAATCTGCCTCTCTAAGCAGTCACAGCACCAATTAATTTTGGAATTACTCCAAGGTATGGTATAGAAAGATCACGAGGGATTTTTTTTAATTTTGTTTTGGTTCTTTTACCTTGTGTAACCTTGTGTAGGGTGAGCTGACCCAGCATACATTCCTGTAATCAAGGCATCTGCATGAGTGCTAAAAAACTTCTACAAATACTGCCTATAAATAAATCAAAGGTTTAAAGCCAAAACTAACCATTAGATTATTTTGTCTTAGTGCACATTATATTGCTAATATGTTCTAATTTCTAATGTGTTTTATATTTCTAGTATGTTCTTATGTGTCAAACTCAGTAACTTACTACAACAAGCTACCTTCTCTAGAGGTACAATTTTTTTTTTTTTTACTTGAAGGTAGAGATGGAGAATTTGTTACTTTTACAAATAGTTTGTTATACAGAGGGAAAAAGTGCTACATTCCCATTAAAAATATGGGCTTTTTCACTTAACAGCAGGTTCAGCCTACTGCTTCTTCTTTAGCCTTTCTCTTCTGGGATGGAGGTGTCTGGTAGTATTTCATCTTCAGGACACATCTACATTAATCAGTCTTCATAATCTCTTCTTCCATACAATATAAGCTCTTGCACAATTTCTTCTCTTCTGCTGAATCATCTGTGATTCTGTGGCTTACCCAAATTTCAACATACTTTCTGAAATATATGCATACCTTTCTTACCTAAGTAAGGCTCTGTGACAATAAAGGTTTCCCATACTGCTCATTTTTCTTGATTTATGTAAGACTCATTTTTGTATCTTAGGTCACAATAAGAACATTTGTCCAGTTCCAGCCTTCAGTCCTCTGTAGCATAATATACGTATTCCTAGAATCAGCCATTTTGGAGATTTTTCAAATTCTGTGCTCCTACACACATAACCTGTCATCTATTTGTACAGAAATGATAAAGTCACGTATTATCGACTTAAAATAATAAAAAAGAAAAAGCTAATTAGTCTTTGGAGTAAATACCTTTTTTTGTTTTCTACCCAATTATGGGAAAAAATGACTAATATAGGCCTTGGAAACTTTCCCAGGAAATCCTTTTGGAAACGCCAGTAATTCTTTACTGACATCTTAGAGGGTGGTTTTTAAAGCAGTTCTTGACTCGAAGGTCCATTGTTTTGGCAACATAGAGCAGCATTTCACATGATCACATGACATCACACAAAAAGAACATGTACAATACTTTGAGCTTCCGGCCCTTGGACAAATATTCAAGCTTCCAAATAAAATAGATTTACAGACCAGCACTACCATAATTTCCACCACCATGACCCCTTTGAATAGGGAGTGTTCATAGCATACTGATGAAGTAAGAATAAAAGTTCAAGCTGCACTTGGATTTTGACACATCCGCAGATATAAAAGGAATGTTGCCATTTTATTCTGTTCAGTCAACTAATAAGGAATACTGGTAGGCAAGATAGGAAATTACATATTTGCATCCTTCTTCCACCAGTATTTCCTCATAATCTTACAAACCTTAATGTCAAAGCCTACACATTTCATGCCTTTCAAGCACAGAAAATGGAATTTTGTAGGAAATTCTTTAAATTGGAAGAGTTGAAAAGAAACATAAACCAATTTATTTCTACAGGTTCAGAGACCTTTTTGCTAGCTTCCCATCAGCTGATGAGTTTAAGTAGATGGATCCTCCTGAATAAGTGACTAGCACTTCATTATGTAGTAATTTTCAGAAGCAGCCTTCCTGATCTCTGATAATTTTGGTATCTTGAAACTACCAGCATGTTACTTCTCATACAAACTAACTTTAATTATTAGACATATCTGAAAAAGTACTATTTAACTAAGAAAGAAGGAGACTAAATTATGGATAGCATTATATCATAACCTTCCTCAACTGAGCACAGAGCTTCAGCACCCAAGTTGTTAATGAATCAGCTTCTGTGTTTTCAGCTAAACTAATCAGTGCAACACATTTCAAAACTGCCTCCTCTAAATTGTGGCAGTAGTTAAGCATTTTGGTGCAGACTGTCAGCCACCCACACTAAAGTCTGTTTGTGATGAACTTGACCTCTAGAACATAACAAAATAAACCCCACACTACAGGACCATACGGGACAGCAAGCTTGTCACAAAAAGGATAACATAACTGAAGTGGGCCTGGACTTTTTTCTGGGAATTTTCCCCTCCTCCATTGCTTTAACTTGTGCTATAAAAACAATTATTTCTCCAAATCTTGATAGCACAAAAACATCATGTACGTCAGAAAGAGGTAGTATTCTGCTTCTGTCACATTTAACAGTGTAGGAAAGGCACAGTAAGAAACAGAGGCACTGAAATCCCTTTTTGCAACATATATCTGCTCTCAGTCTGCAAGTGGACAAGACTTGCTGATCCTACAGTAGATGTGTGACACAATTATAAACAGGGATGAAGTCATGCTGTAACCCTTTTCATTATTTCATCTGTTTTCTAGAATTGCAATGTTCTGATGTCTGGTATGAACATAATAATCATATAGCTAGAGTTATATTTATCGTGTAGCAACTAGACACCTGCTCTTCCACCCCAATTTCAGTTACAATTTAGTAACAACAACTGCTGTAGCAAAAATTGGCTGTAATTTATTGGTACATAACCATGATATTGTTCAAATGTACAAAACAAACCATAATATGGGGAAGATACTAGACACCTTTTATTATGGGCTTCCACTGTACATCAAGATAAACTGGTAGAAGGAGTCGAGAAGATGACAATTGATAGTGTAGTATTTCCCTTCCCCCTAAAAATTCAAAATAAGTGTAGTTATTACTGGCTCTTGCAAATGAGTTCCATAACAGGTTACCTTTTTCCTCCACATTAAATCAGTCAGGTTTGATCCAATTACGTTAGAATCACAGGAAAGCCATTTTAAAAGTTACACTGTCAAGGAAAGAGAGTCAGATGTAATACACTTCAGTACATACTTTCTATTCGTGGTCTTTTGCAATGAAAATTCCCAATTACATCCTGAGATGTGCCTAAGAACTAAGCCAGTAATTTAAATAATGTTAAAAGCTGAAAAGGTCAGTCAGGCAATTTGGATCTTGAACACACTGACCCCTGCCACAGATAGGAAGGTGAGATGAAGTCATAAGCATATTCCTGATATACCAGTCATCATGTGCTCTCTATGTCAGGCTTATCAGGTGCCATCTCTCAGCTGAAACAGCAATGTAATCTGGCACATTAGAGATGGCTCATGGCAGTGTTAGGACTTTAACTGCAGATTTCCTCAGGCCTGCTGTCACTGGATGCCAGGAAAGAGACAGGCAGGAACTGCTCTCACATGACTAGTCCAGCCTAGCAATGTTTCATTCCTAAAACCTGGATGCCTGCTAATACCTCAGTTTCAACAGACTCGTAGTTCATTCTCTAAGCCATAGATTTTTGCTTTTAAGTTTTTTAGTTCTCCTTGGATTTTACGGGTTAGTTTGTTTCCTTGGCGGACCTCATGTAGAATTGCAAGATCCTGGTCTGGTCCAATATTCAGAATAACCTAAATAAAAAGGAAAAGAAAAACAAATTAAGAAAAATAAAGCTGTACAGGATACAATTTAGAGAGTATTATGATGAGGATATGAAGGAAAAAGCTCTTTGTAGCTAGTAAAGATGATGATTAATCTAATATCACTAAGTTAATGCACATCACCAACAGAATGGTGCTCCAGAAGTAAAAATAAAGAACAAAGTTTTCATATATTATGGTGTTATATTACTGGTGAGGAAGAAACATGGATAATACATAATCATGTTTACCCATACCTGTCAACTCTTCTTATTCCTAAATTATTCAGAGACCCACAAGATGAGGCAAGTTAAAATATTTATCAACTAATTTTTACCTAGTTCAGAGACTTTCTCAGGCTGGAAAAGAACTTTAAGATCAGAGTCCAACCTTGTCACCCTATTTCTGATGACCCACCATTAAACCATGTCTCCAGACACCACATCCAGACAATTTTTAAACACATTTGGGGATGGAGACTCAACCACCTCCCTGGGGAGCCTGTGCTAGTGCTTAGCAACCTTTTCTATAAATAAGTTTCTTCTAAATGCCTCACCTGATACTGAGACATTCTGTCATCTTTTGCTACTGGAATCAGAGGTGGCTTAACTGCAGTGGCCAGACTGCTGCCTTTGGAACTGCATATGGTTCAAATGCAGAGCAAATACAATGCCCAGTCTCAGGACATGCTATATGGCACATACTGAGCCGAACAAAGGCTGCTGGATGATCAGAATTCCTGATGGCAAGCTGGCCGGGGCTGCCGTTTCCTGTCACCCTGGAACTGGACAGCATGCCAGCCCAGTCACTTTCACTGACGGAGCAGCACACCCTCAGAAGCTGCTCTCAAAGCTTTCTTCTCTCTCGACCCTCTAACGGTGTCTCTGTGTCATGATAAAGTTCTTGGTCAACGATTTAATTATGTATATCAGGAAGTTTAGATATCTATAGTCCTTTTGACCTCAAGTGATGAGGATTTGAAGATTACTCTGAAGCCTTATAGCAAGTATTTTGTTCCTCTGCCCTCTTGTGGTTAAAAGTATAAAAAAAGAATACAATTAAAAGCACACCCAGAGTTACAAAACATACAGGTCTGTAAGTAAAGGTATCATAGGCAATTTTCCACTATTCAGACATACTATTTAGTTTTTAAAGAACAAAGTTTAAAAACCCACAGGCCAAAAAAACCCAAAATAATCGAAGTCTGAAGACAAGCATTTGAAGACAAGTGAATTAGTCTAAGTAAATTGAATATTGTGTCAAAAGTAAAGAAAACAAGTGACTCAGTGCCACTGCCAGGCCCCTGAGAGTCAGTTGGACAAAATCTATACCTAGATAATCTTCTAACTCATCTCTTAGATAAATATCTCATCCTAAACTGAAAGAAACATCAAGGCTGTGGCTTCCTTTCTGTTCATCTACACATCTGGAAGTTACTCCACAGTACACAGCTTCAACTTCAGCTTCTGCAAATGAGATTATCAAAGGAATAAATAGAATATTCCCAATATTTAAGTCCATGATCTACCTCTTACTGGAAGAACACCAAACACTACACCCTACCCAGAAAGAAAACCAATCATCATTTTTGTTGCAGGATATGCTTCTGAAACAAACTACTGCCTTGCAATTTTGAGACAGTTAAGTGGGCTATGGAAATCAGAGAAGAATTTTCAGAGTTGCAACAAAAACACACAGCTTCCTGGAAAACTTCGTGCCTGACAGATTAGCATAGACAAATCTTTTTTGCTTCACAAAATACCTAGGAGGGAAAATTTTTTCAAATATTAGCATCTGCAGGAACATTTAGGAAAGAAATTATTTCTTTAACCCTAGGGAAATTCTGCATTTAAATCCTGAAAATACAACTCTATAGGGCAAATCTGTAATAGTCTGCCTCAGAAATACTTAGAAATTACCTTAAACAGCTGGTTCTCTACATCTTTCAGCTTCTGCTGCAGCTGTTTAACATCATTCTTGAAGCCTTCTACTTCCATATTACGACGTTTTTCCAAGGCCTCATATCGCTGAGTCATCAGCTTTAGGCGCTTCCCCATCTTTTCTGAGCGTTTCTATGGAGATGAAAATTCAGTGGATTAAACAAAATAAAGGCCTCAAGATCACCACATAGCCAGCAGATGATTACAGACTAATTACCTTAAAGAGTTCTTTGCCAACATCTCTCTCCTCACGAACTCTAGCCAGCTCACTTTCCAGGCTAATACACTGCTCTCTATACATGTTGGATAGGCGCTGTTCCTGCATTAGCCGATCTTGCAGAGACTGGGACACAGAAGGAACAGAAGGAATCAATTCAGAGGCCCGTGCTCACAAAATTCCCCCTGCTCCAGAAAAGCAAGGATGATAGATTGACAATGTGACAGGCAAACACAAATGAACAAATGGAGTTACAGCTAAGGAAATAATTAGGTAAGGGCAATATTCTACTACTTCCATTACTGAAACTTCTTATTTAGTTTATCAGTTCTGCATGACTACTCATTATCAGTTAAATAACTCTCTCCTCTTCTCCTTATAAAACAGTATTCAACTAATGCTATAAATCCCCTTTTCAAAGCTGCTTGCCCAGTACTGCATTTCAGAAGCATCTGCATCCAGTGGCAGATGAAAACAATTCCCTATGGCCTGTTTCCATTTCTTTATTGTCTGTTTACCCGCTTCAGATCTCCCAGTTTCTCACTGGAAGTAAAGAAAAAGTGGGAGAAAAATCCTGACTACTGTAGAAACATCATTTGAAATTACTTATTGTTGCCCAACAGCAGCAAGATACAGACACTTCATTCTAAGCCTGTTAGCTCAGAGCACGTAGACTAAAAGACAGACATGTGCAACAGGCTAACAGGTTAACAGCAGCTGGCCCACCCATCAAGCAGCTTGCAAAAGTGGGGATTTGATCTGAGCATGCCAGAAACAGACACTGAAGTGCTACCATAAATCCTACCTATACTTTTATCTGAAAATTGCAACCAATGCTGATTTTGAGGCAGGAGAGGTTTTTGTTTTTTTTTTTTTTACCTTAGTGCCAACAACAACGTAACTTATGGCAAGCCAGTACAGCTTTCAAACAGCTGCTTGGTACTGCCTATCTTGGCAACACACAGATAGTCACAATTTTCTATCCAAAAACTGTTAAAGAGCCTCTACCTAGGACAAAAAAACTACCTTAATTTCTTTGCTGTGGAGTTTCCAACCTCCATCATCTGCTTGAAGCATCTTCTTTCTTTCTCTCTGCTTCTTCTCTCTCCCTGGCTCCCTGCTGATGTTATCCAGATCTTCCTCAAGTTTCCTCAACAGGCTGTCCTTCTCTGCCATCCATGCTTTCTCTTTGGCTTGGGCATCAAATTTGAGCTGGAGAAGTTCACGAGTACTCTCATATAAGAGATTTTGGGTCTTATGGAGTCTGTAAAAAGGGATCCCAGTGTAGTTAATTAACTACTTTCCTAGTTCCTGCCTTAATCTCCTCAGTCATCATTGCACATCGGAAGAAGCATGGAAGAAAAAGATAGGTGCTTTCCTAATAAGTTCAGCTCTTCTCATTTAATGCAAGCAGTTATATTCTTCTATTTTTAATATATAAATTACTTCATTCATCTTCTTCCCCACACACCACCAAACAGATGGCTGCATAATTTGCTTTTCTGCCTGTTGCAGGAAGCAACATACTGCAAGCCAAAATATTTCTATTGTTCCCCTCTCTTCTTGTCTCATGACTACATCATGGTCTCTCTCTCACACTCACTTATCTGATAGAGTTTTGATCTTGTCCTGGTCTCTCTGATGCTGGACCTGGGCTTCCTCCATGCGAATCCGCCTGTCGTCTAGTAGTGCCTCAGCCTGTTCCTTGGATAACCGTGTCTGTTCTTCTAGCTGAGCTTGTAGGGCCTCCACCTCAACAAGCAAAGACAGACATTACCAAGACCTCACAGCAGCTTTACAGCAACAATTGATAGAAAACATTGGAAAGATTTAAATTACACAGAGGATGCAATAAATCCTGTAGAATATTCAGAGATGCTTCTGTCCTTATGCTACCATCTTCCAATGAAAAGGTGATATAAAAATACCTACATTCTAGAAAGGCAGCAAGTCCACATATCTGGTACAGAAGAAATTACTCCACCAGAATGTAAACAAGTTAATGAGTGAAGCATAGTGATGCAAGAAATACTGATCTAGCACGCACAGTCAGGAAAACAAATTGTAACAAGCAACTGAAAAACGTGCATCTAGCCTAATTGCAAGAAACTATCTGAAAATACTTTACTGTGTATCATCTACATTGCTTATTTTTGACCATTTTTGTATGATGCTTTTGCTCCAGAATAAATATTAGACAGCTCAGTGGCCACTGGGTCAGTCACCACTGCACTTGAACAGAAGAAAAAAAAAAATTAAACCCTCCCCCCTCCCCCCAGCTATCTGCTTTACAAGCCTGCTCCTCAATTTGCTTTTCTTAACTTATTCTTCCTGATGATTTACCTACACCTTCTGGTATCTTTCCCAGTTCGTTTGTCTTTCATTCGATCATGCTGCCTACACCCTTGTCTTTCACTGCTGCCTAGCAAACAAAGCATTTCGTTGTACCAGTGCATCTGCTAGGGCTGCCTAATCCCAGACACATTGCTTTTGTCAGGCTTCCACAAAATCCCCAACTCTGCACATCTTCTGTGGGTTTTACATAGATACATAGCCAGAATCAATGGATGGGAGATAAATTACACTTGCTGTATTTAAGGGCAAGATATTATACTTGACAGTCTTGGAACATCTCCTTATATAAAGCTTCCAGAATCAGTCCCAAGTTCTTTAATCTAAACTTACATTGAAAAGAAGCAGACACTGACAGAAAGTGGAAATCCATTTTAAGATATGGGGACTGAAAGAATAGGTATGTCTACAACTAAGTAGAGAATGTATTTGTGTATCATAACTTCCTGGGCAGCCAGAACCATCAGTTAGCAAGTGTTTTTACCTGAAGCAGAAGTGTCTGATTATCTCTCTGGTATCTCCTAGGACTTCCTGGTTTCTCTTCTATTGCTGCTGGTTTTGAAGTGCTCCTCTTGGTGCCTATTACAGAAATTTAACAGAAGTAGAAAAGAGTTTTCTGATCTGACAGCAGTACTTTTTACAAGCATGAAATACTGTTCATTCTGGCAGGCCTATAGGAACAGGGAAAAGCTTGCCACTGCTACAGTCACAAGGACTTCTAGGAGAACTAGATGGAAGTAAAGAGTTTCAGAACTTAGGGTAATTGCATAGTTTTATCACACCACAGTATTTAGGCAACCTACCAATTTTCTTGGCATATGCAGAAAGCAAACTTAGATTTTCTTAAATAAATGAATAGGCAGATGACACACCTGCACAAGCATTAAGCCTTGAATGAGTTTTGAGCTTGTTAGCTAATTTCACTCAATTTAGAAGAGACATTTATTTCAAGAGAAAATCAGTAAGTAGGCATACAGACCCACACTACTGTCTACAACGAAGGCAGGCAGCAGAACCCCACACCTTAGAATGGCAGTGGCTAAGGGTGGGTGCCCTATTAGTGCTTGCATTTTTCCAGAACAGCCATTGCACAGTCATATCAGCCTATTCCTTACCCAAGCAGATCATGGATGTGAGCCAGGTCAGGTTATTTTAAAAGATTCTGAAGGGAAGTCAGGAGTATTGTATGTAGATGTATGTACACATGGATATATTTAGAGCACTTAATGTGAGTATACTAAATTATTCACAGTAAGAAATTATTTTCACAAAGCATGCACAAATACAATAGCTGAACTGCTGCTAATCAGCTTGGGGCAGTACCTGTTCTAGGAGTATCATTCCGTTCACGTGACTCTCTGGATTTAGGTGGCCTCTGCCGAATGGTAACCTATAGAAACAAGATTAGATATACCTGTACTTAACATCTCACTTCTCCAAAGTCACAGTGGTCAAGTACAAATCTTAAAGAATAAAATGAGATATCCAAAAGAACAGTATTACCTTACTTCTATCACAAGACAATGAAGACATTCACAAGTGTAATGTCCATGTTGAAAAGTTTATCATGGCTGAGGGCTGCCATTTCTGCATCTACTTTTTTCACCGCAACAAAAAGAATGCAATCCTGCTTTAGCTGGCTTCATTAGGATGAAAATCAGCACCCTCAGCAGGAAAAGGAGCATTTTGAGGACAGAGAGGAAAAGAGGAAGGTGAAAATGGTGATTATCTTATGCCTTTCTTGCCTTAGCAAGACAGAGAAATATGAAGCTTGATTTAAAAGCATGTATCAGCTACATAACAAGCCTGGGATATCAGCTAATCAATAAAACCATTTGAAACAATTCAACTGTTGAGCTGCAACCTACTCAACCAAAACAGAAGGCCATGAGGGAGCAGGTTTGTAAGACCAATGGTTACCTTCAGGTCAATGCTAATAACAGGCCTGATTTTACAGCTATTGTGTATCAGCTTCTGAGAGACTTTTGAACTGTTTGCATAGTGCAGAGCAGCCACAAACAATGCATCTTTTTCAGCATCTTATTCTAATAGCCTGCTTTCAGTGTGCTTGTTCCTACTTACCCATCAGCAGCTACACTAAAACCTAATGTTGCTACAGAGATACAGATTTGGGCTCATTTAACAACTTTTGACTTGTGGGACAGATCTGGTCTGTGGTCAGTCCCTGAGGTACAGATCTTCATGTTACAATCAAAGGAGTTCTGCAGAAAAATGGAACTTGCCTTATGTGGAGGCTCCTTGTGAAAATACGTAACTTCTCCTTTGTCTGTTCCTACTAAAGCCAGGAGACGTTGAATTTTTTTTCTATCCTCCAGTTCCCTGGAATTCAAAGAAAGTGGTCAGTACATCACTATTTTTAAGTATGTCATGACATTGTGACACACCAGCATTCCAGTTTACTCATTAATGCTTACAAGTTCTCCAAACAGTTGCTTGGGAATATTGCTTTTAAAAGTTCCCAGAAGACATTACAGATGTCACAGATTGAACAAGAACACCACCAATTCCACTGCTGTTGGGGGGTGTTCCTCTATTCAAATTACAATACTAGTTAGGCCAATACAACAATTGCACATTGTGGCACAGAATTTGCATTCCAGAGTTAAGAACTAGCTAAAATCTTGTCATTCAACAGATTGTGTCTGTTGTTTTTAAAGCAAACTACATTAAGTGCTGTATCAGACTTTTCATCACACTCTTGAGAAGTGCCAAAGTACACCAATTAACGCTTTGACTTAAGTTCTTAAACCTTTAACAGAAAACTTGGTATCATCACCCACAAATGTTCTGAAAAATGCTGGGAACCCTTTGCCACTGGCAGCTAGTCTGGTACAGCAGGTTACATTCCAGTTCACCAACTAAATGATTTTAAAAAGGAATAGCTGTTAACATGATCTCAGAGTAAGTGGAAACTATTTGATTTGATCTCTATTTTCTATTTGAACTTAAGTATTTTTAAGGCTGAAGAAGTTTTGCCAGGCAGATGCATGGTCTGTGAATTGGGTGTGTGGCCAGGCTTTGGTAGCAGGGCAACTATAAGACTGGTTTCTGTGAGAAGCTTCCCGCATGTCCAATAGTGACACCTGGCTTCAAGACAGACCCACCACTGGTCAAGGCCAAGCCCACCAGTGGTGGTAGCACCTCTGTGATAACTTATTTAAGCAAGGGAAAAAAACAGCTACACAGCAGCAGCTGGAAGACAGGAGACAGAATATATGGCCTGCAGACACCAAGGTCAGTGAAGAAGGAAGAGGAGGAGGTGCTCCAGGTGCCAGAAGACCATGGTGAAGGAGGCTATGCTCCTGCAGCCCATGGAGGTCCATGGTGAAGCAGATATCCACCTGCAGTCCATGGATGGCCCCATGCTGGAGCAGATGGATGCCTAAAGGCCATCACCCCTTGGAAAGCCCACGGTGGAGCAGGCTCCTGGCAGAAACTGTGACCCTCGGGAGAGAGAAATCCATGCTGGAAAAGGCTTGCTGGCAGGACTTGTGACTCCATGGGGGAACCCATGCTGGAGCACATGGTGAAGAACTGTCTCCCATGGGAGGGAACCCACGGTGGAGCAAGAGAAGACAGCAAGGAGGAAGAAATGGCAGAGACAACGTGATGAATCAACAGAAACCCCCAACGTGTTCCCCTGCATGATCCACAGGGAAGAGGTAGAAATTTTGGGGGTGAAGTTCTGCAAAGGAAGTACTGAGGGGAAAAGTGTTTTAAGATTTGTTTTTATTTCTCATTATCCTACTCTGATTTTACTGTTAATAAATTAATTTCCCCAAGACAAGTCTGTTTTGCCTGTGTTAGTAATTGGTGAGTGATCTCTGCCCATCCTTATCTTGACCCACAAGCTTTTCTTTTATCTCGACCCACAAGCTTTTCATTGTATTTTTTCTCCTCCTGTCCAGCTGAGGAGAGGGTAAGAGCAGCTTGGTGTGTGCCTGGCATCCAGTCTGCTTGAATCAGAACATCCACATTCAAACTGGCAACTCATAATTCAAATACGATGTTCAACTTCTGCTCTTCCTTCTATTACAGGAAGAGGAGGATTATTAAGTAGAAACATATTTAGCAGCCCAGCAGATTGCATTCCATCTCCAAGATTAGTATGATTTCATAAGAGCCCTTCCTGGGAAGCATGGCATAATTGCTCCTCTGAAGACTCCAGATCTGGATGAGGATTAGAACATGGCATGTGCAATTGCTACTGCCAGTGACCCAGCTACCACCTGAGACAGCACACCTGATTTTCAGCCGGTCATTCTCTGCATAGAGACGAAGGACATGTTCCCTCTCCTGGAAGAGGTAGACTTGCATATCACTCAAAGCCTTTTGCAACTCTGCCATCTCCTCTTCTCGCTGATGTACTTCCCATTGCAATTTGTGCTAGGTAAAGAGAACAGTGTACTTGAAATGATGCAGAGCATTGGGCAACACTTACAAACTTCAAACTGCTTGGGCCAGAGAACAACTGCCAGTTCAAGTTCAAGCGAATTGTTTTACTCTAACAAAATTTGGCCAGATAAGGGCAGTAATGGAAAAATGATAAAACAGTATTTCAACAGGAAGTTCAGAGCCCTGAGACTCATTATCACTGTTCAGCAGCCAAATAAGGCCTAAGCTGTGGTCTCCAGTGACTGCACTTCTGCACTGTTGGCCAGAGTGGCACAGGTATGGGGAGACTGACAACAAGAACTTAGCAACTTGTGGTTTAGTCTAGAGCAATCCTACTAGTTACTAAGCTTCATTAATGATTTTCTATCCGGTGTAAAAAACTAATAAACCTTTCAAAAATACATTCCCATAGTGGAGAAGGCACTATTTTAAACATGCAGTTCTTTTTCCCATATACTGAATGAAAGTCACACGTATGCCACATATCTCCCAAGGGCTCTCAGGCTGCTTCAAGTGCGGCACCTTAGAACTCATGGTTCTGTTTCCAAAGGGTCATTCACAACCATTAAAGATCATTTCTAGACAGTTGTATGCTGTAAGGCGTATCAGAGCACTGAATAGCTGCAAGACTTTTTCCTCTCAAAAGGCAGATTTTCAGGGTGTGTAGTTTCTCTTAAATTTGCACTTATTTACTGTATACTGCTCAATAGCCTATGGCCAAGCTTATATATTCCCTTACATTAAGTGCAAACTATACCTGTGCCTCAAAGCCCATTAAATTTGGATAGAAGAGCACACATTATTCACTATGAGAACCAAGGGAAAGAAGTTGGAGAGCATGGGAACTGACCATCTAAACTCAGGTTTTAATTTTTAAAAAACAGATATTAACAACCCACTCTGAGGATATAACTAAAACAACTTAAGAAGAATATCCTACACGCATGCTTGTTTGCTTTGACATAAGACACACAGATTTTACAATAAAACTCTGAAATCTACTTATTTCTTCTTAGCTCAGCTCTACCACATTACTGCTGGGTCTTAAGACCATCGGTGCTGCATTTTCAACTGAAAAAAAATATGAAGTTTGTGTAAGGATAAGTAGTCCATCATAATTAAAACCAATGTTTTCTAACCTGTTCATCATATGTTTCTTTGTATCTCTCCAGCCTTTTTACCAAACCTTCATATTCCTCATCAAAGTCAGCAATCTTCTTGCGGTAGTATTCCAGCAGCTCCCGGGAGGGATGGAGAAAGGCCAAGCGCTCATTGATTGAGGGGAGAGGAGTAAAGTCCTTCTGATTTGGAGACTGAGAACTGGGATGCCTGGATGAACCATGAGGGGTTGCCAGCCTAGACAGAAACAATTACTATTGGCATGCAAGCTTCAGATAGTAACAACAGAACTTTTCAAAATAAAACCAGAATTTTTATTTTAACACAGGCTCAGTTTCAAACACAGATAAAGCTTGTCTGCATTTTGGGGTTTTAACAGATCACAGCATTTAGGAGAATTGGAAGCTTTGACACAGAACACCTTGGAGGCTTTACTATACTGTGGAGACAGGGTCAACTGAGGAAAAAGGGAGAAAGAAAAATGTTATGAAGGAAAGTCTCACAGCTTACTTGAGGGTGAATATGAAAGGAAGAAATAAGGAGAGAACAAAGGGGACAGAATCCCTTGTGCAAACAGAAACAGCGTACAATGAACAGGAAGACAATCTGTGACAGAATTGCTATCATATCCAGAAAGAAAAACACTTCCTAAAGAAAGACTGTAGAATAGAGAGAATTAATTCACATGAGCTGATGCATCAGCCACCGGAATTTAAGCTGCTGGTCTAGGAATCTACATGCTATTTCATGTTCTCATACACGTCACTTGTCCACCCTTGATGGTGAAATAGGAGTTTCTGAATTCTTGATTCTTATGCTGAGGTACTAGGTGGAAAGTGTGTCAATAAATCAAATGAGGAATATGTATGTGCACTCACACCTGATTTTTCTTTTAAGCAATCTTTACTGCATTCAGACATTTTATCAGCAACAAATTTGCAAACAGAGCTGCATATAGAATTCAAAATTGTCTTGGAAAGTGTTCTTTTTGTTATTTATGTTGATCTGACAAACATTTTTCAAAAAATTCTGTTACTATGAGTAACAGAAGAAGCCTCTTTACTGAAGGCCTGCTCACAAAAAACACAGTCCAGAATCTGATTCTGTAGACAGTGCCAAAACTTTGCAAAGTGATCTCACGGGTGATACTGAGGTAGCAAGTGACCTTTATGGAGCAGCTCACCAAAGCTGCTTAGATCAGAATCCCAATGTGTAACATCCATGAAAACAGGCCAACCTCCTTAACTCCTGGCACTGTAGGAAAGTATTTAATACACAATAATGTGATTATTTCATGTTAGGAACTTTCCCACTAGCTCTGTCCAGAAATGCCTTAGATAACACACTCAGAAAAATAAACAGCAGCAGCAGAAGAAAACAGGTGAACACTTTATTACCCAACTAAAATCCAGTAGAAATGGAGAGGTGTAAAGATAAGAAAACCCAGCAGGTCCGAGACAAAACGTTTCCTTACGTTAAGGCTGGCTACCAGACAGAGAGAGAAGAGTTCCGGGGCCAGAGCCCGCAGAGCAGTTTCGGTACGGGGTGACCACAGAGGCAGCCCCCACACTACCTTCTGGAGCAAGAGGAGACCCCCGGAGAGCAGTCCGTCGCGCTCATGGCAGCCCTACGGAGGAGCCGAGCTCACCGCGGGCAAGTGATAGAAGCGTCGAGCCGGGACTCAGCCGGGCCACCTGCGACTACGGGTGGCCGGCTTAGTACGTGGGGGGTGCCCGGCGGAAACACGAGCTAGGGCACCGCGTAGGCCTCGCTGGGAACGGCCGCAGCCCCGCGGGAAAACCGGGGGAAGGGGGGCGGCCTTGCCAAAGGAGGCAGAGCTCCCGAGGCAGCTCAGAGACGAGCCCGCAACCCCTGCGCCCACCCGCACCTCAGGGCCCTCTCCTGCCCGAGGGCCCCAACGTCCAACCAACCGCCCCTCCGACACTTGAACGGCGAGGGAAGCTGCCGCGCACCTCCCCCTCCAATCACAGGCAGCCTGCCTGGCAGCGCCGGCCGCATCAACCAATCAGCGCTGGCAACAGAGGGCGGCAGAGACGCCGCGCCGGGGCACCTGGGAGTTGTAGTCCTTGAGTCGCTCTCGGAGGGGGTGTGGCGTGTGGGGGCGGCTGCTACAGCGCAGGAGGAAATCGCTGGGGAGGCGGGGGGAGGAGCGGTTGTCTGGGGGAGAAAGGTGGGGAGTTGGCTTCGTAATCCTGCTTTGCTGATAGCAGGGCTTAGGGCGGTGGGCAAGATAAATGCAGCCCGCAATGGGGAGTCACTGCATCATCATCATCATCAAAAATAAACCACCTGAACATATGTTTGTCTTTGGGAAAGAATAGAACCAGTGTCTTAGTTTGGGCCAGGGCAGAACCAATTTTCCTTTTACTAATTTCACTTTTTGGTCAAGTCTAGGAAGTGTGCTTCCTGAAATGAATTATGCCTATAGTACTGCTTATAGGACTGGTAATGCTTGGTGCTTACAATAACTGCTGGAGAATGGCATGCAGGAAGGCCTTTGCTTATAGTTTACTCCTATGGAAACCAAGGTCACTTGTTCTGCCTTTCACTTATTTGAAAACAAAGAAGTTTTTTCAATCCATATGTGCCACACTCTGTAAATCTGAGGGATCATGAGGGTCAAGCTTGCCTTGTCCATGGCCGGTGTCCTGAGAGAGACTCCATTCATGTGTTCCTGAACCCAGCTTTCATCGGAGCCCAGGATGTTGCGTGGATTACAGGCTTTCTAGCACGGAGTTTTTCCCTCTTAGTACTCCTGGCTGAATTACTATTTATCTTGAAATTGGGTGCATTTGTGATTTTACTGTTGGGAATAAAATAAGCATACGCATATATACATTTCCTCCAAGGAATCTGGTATGGTTTATCAGAAGAAAGACACAATCAAGCAGTAAAAGAAAAAAACAATCGAAGGAGATTTCTATGTTCCTATGAGAAGGAAAAAAAAAAATTATAGGTAGTGTTAAAGAATCATCTGTATTACACATGCTTTTACAGTCAACAGTGTAATGCATCCATGCCAGGAACTCCTTGCAAACTGTAAGACAATATTGAACAAAAACAATAACCACTGGAAAATTCACTCAATGTTTTATAAGATCAGTTCGGTCTTACGTATATCTTGGTCAAGATTAACCATTCACATTGAAGCTGTTTTTTTCCCATATGTAAAATGTAAGTGTCCCTCTTCACTCTGTCATGGAAGCAATGCACAGAAATGCATCAGCCTGCCTGAAGGGGATTGCGTAAGCCTCATGGTAACCGGAGGAGGAAATTAACTTCTTCTGATCCTGAAATAGTGCACTAGGAACGAGGCTGGAATGAACAGTAAGAATAAAGTGAGATGTGGAGTATGGCGGTCACTGAGTCAGGATTTTGGTTAAAAGAAACCAAATGCGATTCTTTTTTGAGGACTATCATCACGGATAGGCACCAAGGGAGTCCTGTCTTGTGAATTAAGAATTGACTTTGGAAAGAAAACATTTTTTATGGGGAGATAAGAAGAGCCTCTATACAGAAGGTAGAAATTGGGGGTTGATCGTGGAGCACTTAACACAATCAGGCTTCTGAGATCTCAGTGGCGAAAGGGGGGGAGATACCCTCGGCCTGAGATGGTGAAGCTGCCCACAGAAACGCGTCCCGAGCGATTCATCGAAATTCAACTCAAGACTTCGCAGAACGGCCGCCTCACAAACGCAGCCCGCACCCTGAGGCACCCAACAGCCACCCAAGTGCCTGCCGTCGGGTGGATTTCTGCGAAAGTTAAAAAACACACAGTAACAACTCTCCTGGGGCACCGGCATCGCACCGCCCGAGAAGCTGAGGCTCCGCTCCCCGAGCAGCCCCGCAGCCCCCATGGCCCCTGAGGGAAACGGAGGCCGCCCCTCCCCCTCCTCGGGCCCAACGGCCGCCGCGGGGCGGGGCCTAAGGAGGGGGCGGGGCTTAACGAGGGGGCGGGGCTTTCCTCCCTGCTCAGACAATGGGGGACCTGCCCCTTCAGCACCGGAAGTGAATGGCTCGAGTTTCGTCGCACATTCCTCCGCGGCGGAAGTAGAGGCGGCCCCGCCCTCCTCGACCCCTCCTCCCCACACCTCCCCTTCTTCGCCGTCCCCCCACCCCCCTCCTCCTCCTCCCCCTCCCCCAGCTGCTCCGTAGGGGGTTTCGAGGGACGGCGGGGGGAGCAGCTTCCTTCTTGGATCTGTCGGAAGAGCGTCGCTGGTCAGCTGCGTGCCCAGGAGGCGGGCGGCTCCTCGTTGCTGGGAGCCGCCCGGCCGGTAGAGTGGCGGAGGGACTACTTTTTGGTTCGGAAGGCAACAGCGCCGCCAACTTCCGGCGGACGGCTGAAATTGAGACGCGTAACTTCCGGCGAGGTGGAACGCTAGCGAGAGGGGCTCGGCGAGGGGGGAGGCCGCCCCGGGGGACGGGGCCACAACACTCGGCAGCGTCCGCCGCCCCCGCCCCGCCTCCCCGCCTCGGCCGCCCTCCTGCCCGGCAGTGACCGCCGGAGGATGCTCCTCGGCCGCTGGCCCAGCACCCCCGGTCTCCTCTGAGAGCCCCCCCGCCGTTCCCGGCCTCACCGCTCCGCCCTGCCCCGCTGCAGCCCTCCGTGCGCTCCCCTCCTCGGCGACCTCCTCCTCCTCCTCCTCCTCCTCCTGCGGCCATGTCGGGGGGCGGTGGGTCGCGCTATGCGGCCGAGTTCGTCCCCCCCCCTGAGTGCCCCGTGTTCGAGCCCAGCTGGGAGGAATTCAGCGACCCGCTTGGTTTCATCGGCCGCATCCGCGGCCTGGCCGAGAAAACCGGCATCTGCAAGATCCGGCCCCCTAAGGTACTGACCGAGTGGGCCTGAGAAGGGACAGGGCTGGGGATCGGGCCCAGGGGGGCGTGGAGCCGTTCGCTTGTGTGCCCTGGGCACTGCGGGGTGCGCCGAGAAGTGTGAGCGGGCCCGGGGTCTGGGTGGCAGAGCGGTGGGCGTGGGGACTCGGAGTACCCCTTCCCCCACCCCCCGGGCTCGGCTGGGGCTTCGTCTGTCGCCTTCACTAGGCCTCGGTATCCGTGTCAGGGGCATCAAGGAGCCTGTATGGGCTTTGACCTCGGAGCTGGGTTTTGTAGAGGTTGCTTTGGAGCGGGGGGGAAGCCAGCAGTGCATGGTGGTGTCTGGGGCTTCACGCTCTTTTTACTTGAAAATAAAAAAGGCCAGTAGCCTACTTGTGAAAACTGCGACGGCCTCGGAGGTGAAATCTGGTGTGTGTGCTGGGAGAAAGGAAGAGGAAGGGTATTTCTTTGTAATGTGTCATTGTTTATAAACATTATCTCCAAACTGTTAATAGAAGTGTGGGCAACCTGTTTGTGCAGGGAATTACATTATCCGTATGTTAGAATGTAGCAGCTTAATCTCTCCGATGACTAGATCGTTATTTTTTGATTATTGGCCCTGTCACCTGGTAGATTGTTTACAGGAGGACATCAGGCAGTTCAGCAAAAGGCTGTTAGATCTCTTCGTAATTAAACTGCCAAAGAACTTTAAATATAACTGGAGAACAAGAGAGTTGAAAATACTGAGAGACAGAGGAAAAAAACTGAAAAGAAATGGTGTAATTGAGAACAACATGGATACGGGGTTGCTGATTAGATTTCATGATCCTTCCTCTTCTTCTGAGCTGCCTGGTTTGCTGGAATCTGTTTAGTTGGTTTAATGACGATGGTGAAAACTTGACCTCCAAGGGGTTGCCCTTTCTAAAATAAGCTGAATGGCTTAGGTCGAGAGGCCCCAAGAAACTGATCCAGATCCTGTTCATTGAGAACAACTAGAACTTTCCTGACCACTAAAGACATTTGTATTTCTCCGTGATTGCTGAGCTGTTTGCATTGCAGCTTTTGCAGGATGCATGCGTCAGGTTGATTTGCAACATGCAATAAGGACTACATCCGACAGACACTTTGTACTAACCTTGGTGATTTATTATTCTATTCCATTATTTGAAGCTGTAAATATTTTACAATTGAGCTTGAGGCCTTTATGTACTGCAGCACCTCAAATAAATATTTAGTGTGCCTTGTCCACCAGGAGTGGCATGTCCTTTACTCTGTTGTGTTTACTGCCAGCTAGACAATCTACCATAAGTCAATCTGTCTTAAAAAGTAGTAAAAAGATGAATTATACTTGTTTTGGTGTCAGAACACAGGTTTGGGAGATGAGGCTGTGAGGCACTTGTGCTTGGATGGACTGCTGTGTTGAGAAAGTAATTTTTTAAGGCTGCGTTTCTGTTAAACAGTGGGACTCACAACTGGTGGGTCTGACCTTTGTTGAAAGGACTGTAGACAAATATGAAAAAGTTTGATGCGTAATAATGTGCTTTATTTAGAGTTGGTCACTGCTGACAGTGAGAATTCTGCAATGTGCAGGACATATGGAACTTTACTTTTTTAAAGTAAATAATAACCAGCAAGTGACAGGGTATCTCTCATAGTTAAATTCAGTGTGAGGTAATGCATACTGAAATGCTTTGAACCTTATTTTTTTAAGTTTTTAATTCTGTGAGGGTCTCTTTCAAACTAAAATACTGTGGGAAGGACATGATTTTAAAGCCCGACAGATGCCACAAAATCGGAAAATTGTATCGCCAGATGTACTGAGAAAGTCATTTACTGTTGGGAGCTTGTTTACTCAGACATAGTTTAGGTCTTCTGCTTTGTGCATTTTTTGAGAAATTTCTTGAAGCAATAAAATGTCTTTCTGTCTCTGCTTAGGACTGGCAGCCTCCATTTGCATGTGAAGTACAAAGTTTTCGTTTCACTCCGCGAATTCAGCGCCTGAATGAACTGGAGGTGAGCTTTTCCAAAGTTAATACAATTTTGTGTTTGCACTAAAAGCAGTAGGTCTCCTTGCTTGAGATTTGCATCTTGGCAGGTTTCTAGATGGGGGAGGCTTTAGAAAACCCGTAGACCACATCAGTGTTTATACTTGGCAGTGGCTGAGTTCATATAAAATAAATCTCTGTGGCTTTAAGAAAAGTCTGGTTTTTATTTTATTACCCAAAATAACCACAAGCGTTTTTCACATTAAACTGGAAATGTCTCAAATGAATGCCAACTACCATGTTGTGTAGTAAGAGCAGCCAGTGTTTACCCTTCAGAGCTCCACAGGCAGTGAATTTTTTCTTAAATTATTTACTGCTGTTGTGAAGCTGCTGGTTACCTTACACTGTCTTGATAATGCCTCTTGAGTCTTAAAAAGACTTTTTTTTTTTTAATAGGCTTGGTATAGTTGGTGAATTTTATGGTTTGAAAAAGTATGGGAGCTATCTTGGAAGCAATAGGAGTTCCATTATGTCCTGATTTTTCCTTTTCTCTACATTTCTCTAAGCCTTGCTCTGTTCATTTACCAAAATGTCGTGTAATGTATTGTTTGGCTTGTAAATGGGCATCCTTATGGAAGGTGATTTTAGTACTCCAAAAATACCCAAGGGAGGAGGCCCTTCTGCATGGTTAAAGTATATATAAAAACTGTGTGTAACTTTCCCCCTCCTTTCCAATGTATATTTTAATAATTGCTGCTGTGTTTTTCCCTGGAATGCTGATTTTGTCAGAATTATGTGTTTTGGTTTGAAACCAAGAAAAATTGTTGGGTAGGAGTTTGGTTTCTAGGTTCTTGAATACAGAGGAATGCATATACAATTTTCTTGTTGTAAAGATCTTTATCAATATTTCTATTTCTAGGGTTTTTTTCACTTGATTAAGAAATATCTCACTTGCCAAGTTGTACTTGGAAAATGTAAACACAATAAAAACTGTTCTCATGCTTGTTCTCAGGACTGTAAAGCATTGTCATGCTTATGTTGAGGCATACATGTTTGTCTTCCTTTATTGATTTGCAGGCAATGACAAGAGTGAAGCTGGACTTCTTGGATCAGTTAGCAAAATTTTGGGAACTTCAAGGATCCAATTTAAAAATCCCTGTGGTGGAGAGAAAAATACTGGATCTCTATGGTCTGAGCAAAGTGAGTGAGCAATTGTAGGCTTTGGTCAGACAGGGACATCATATTTCATTCAGGATCAAGAAGCCAAGCAACGGGGAGGGCTAGATTTACAGCATTAATCTCATTAACACAGGGGCTAAAGGAGAGAGTGGAAAAAAATACAGTGAAAGACAATTGTGAAATTGGTTATGGCAGATATGTCAAGCACAGTTAAATCAATTACCTTTGGTTGAATTCTATACCTTCATTACCTTGTGTGCAGCTTGAACATCCTGGTGTCAGCTGGCCACTTGCTTTTTAGTTCCCTTTTGCATATGGAAGAGCTACAGGAGTTTGAGGTGTTTTTTGAGCAGACCGTGGTACACTTGCATGCAGTTCAGCTCCTGACCTAACAGTTCTGTAATGAATTGTTGTAATGGCTCCCTCCCCTCAGCCAATAGAAGTTCTCTGCATGAAAAAATATGCATCTTAGAGAGTTAATAATGTTGGTTTCTAGAATAAGTGTTCTAATTAAATTCCAGAACAAGCTAGGCTTAAAGGCTAGCTGGAAATCTGTACTATTGTAGTTGTGTTCGGTGTGGTTGTTCTTTCAAAGTTTGCACAGAAAAACACTGTTGGAATTTGCATTGGTGAAATACATGTACTGTTGTAAACTTATATTAAACATTACAAAGGGTGGTTAAATAAATAGGTAAATTTCTTTTTGCAAGATAAGGAATGAAGTTAAGGTAGTTCTAGTGCTTTTAGGTTAGAGCATCCATATTTCTTTCTCAAAGGTAAGTGAAAATGTACAGAATTTAATATATTCTAATTTTAAGGATGGAAGTCAGCCTTTTGGACATCTAGAATAGCTGATAAAATGCAGAGGAAAGCTGATAAAATGTCTTTCAATATTCTGTGTTGTCCAGATTATCGTGGTGATACTGGGAAATATCTGGGTCACTGTTATGAGGTGAAACATTTTAGTTCATTACAGATATGCAGATCTAAGCTTATTTAGTCACTTAGTGGCCTCTCTAGCCATTGTTTATGTGTAGATAATTCTAGAAGTAAATTTTCCATAGACAGTCGAAGATAAATTGAAATTTAGAAATAATTTCATTTAAAATGCTTTTTTCCAGTATTTTCTTGTAAAATGGGGAAAAATAATGTCACAATTAGATTTTTGAATTTAACAATTTAACTCAGCCTCAAAAGCCAACCACAACTTTCACTCTAGTAATAAAAATGTTGTTCTATTGAGGTTTCTAATAGTATGTGAAACATTGCATGTTTTACCTATGAAATTCGGTCCTTGTATAAAGAAATGTAATGCAAAACTACACTACTGTAGAAAAACTGTTAGTCTTACAATAAAATAAATGAAATTACAATCCACTTGGGTTTTAAGCTACTTGGCAGTGAAGCTGTAAAGGGAATGGAGTCAGTGGAAATATTGCTAATGTTTCTGAGGAAGCAACTCATGCTGCTGTGATCATTGCTTGAAGGCAAATGATCTGTAGTTTTTCATTCTATGTACATATTACATGTAAGCAGTGGTATTTTATATGTGAATGACTAAAACTAATTGAAGTCAGATGTAAAAACTGGACTGAGTTAGTTGGAAGGTAAATTAATTTTCTCCTATTTTTACAACAGTCTGTGTTCCATTCAGGATTTTGTGAATTTCTATAACTGAAGGTGTGAATTCCAGTGCTCCCTTTTTCCTGGAGTCTGTTAAAATGGTCTTAATTTCTGGCCAGACTTGTTTTGCATCAGAGTACAAGTCTGGTGAGAGTTAACTTCTTTCAGTTTGGTCTCATGGTGAGGTTAGTATTCTTTCCAACATGTCATAAATCTTAACTGCTGTATTCCTCCTGTCTAGGATAGTATGCAATTTAGATTTACTAGGAAAATTGTCATGTTAGATTTATTTAGTCATGTTAGATTTATTTAGTAATGAGGATAAGTTAGTGCTTACTTATTAAAGTTGTAGTCCTTGAGGAAACAAAAACTAAACTGAAGATTCTGTCACTTCTTAACATTTAGTTAGTTTAATTGATTTTTGGTTTATGCAAAGTGGTGAGAAGAACTCAAGACTTCAACTCTTTTATTTATGTGTTTCAGATTGTTGCCAGCAAAGGAGGCTTTGAAGTAGTGACTAAAGAAAAGAAATGGTCCAAAGTGGCAAGTCGGCTTGGCTACCTTCCAGGAAAAGGCACAGGGTCCTTACTTAAGTCTCATTATGAAAGGATTTTATATCCCTATGAGCTCTTCCAGTCGGGAGTCAGCCTTATGGTGAGACACTTCTCTTTCATGTTAGGAAAAGGGGCACAAACTGCATGTGGAATGCTACTTGCTGTTACATATGAAGCCAGGACGTGGGGTTTATGCTTTTAGAAACTTCAGCTATGTAAACAAACCTAGAACCACCTTCCTACTTATCTGTGACAGAAGCTGTAATGTGACCTTGTGTAGTTACTTTCCGGCTGCTGTTCCTTTAAAGGACTGAAGCCAACCCTGTTGGGAAAGAAAACAGGGCAAAAGATATGTTTAATGGGAAATTCTCTTGATAAGCTGGCAATTAAGGTTCAGTTTCCTTATTTGAAGGGTCTGTGGCCCCTTGTCCAAATAGCATCTGTAATGTTGTGTGATTTCACTCATCCTGTTTCTTCACTAAGTAGAATGGTTCACAGACCATGGAATGATGAGCACTGCCTGATCTGTGAACCTGGTGTTCTGTGCTCTGGTTCCCTAGGGCATCCAAAAGCCAAACGTGGACCTTAAGGAAAAAGTGGAAGCTGAGGACCTCAGCTCAGATGCCCAGGCTTCACCAAAGCAGGCTTCAAGAATGAACGTTGTGCTGAAGAGAACCAGGCGTGTCAAATCCCAGGTACTGTTGTTAATTGGCTCCTACAGACAGAACTCTTACTCCTCCCACCAGTGTAGCAGCATTGGCAGTGCCTTTGGCTGGCTGAGTCTGCTCAAAACCACCCCCAGGAAGCAGTCTTCCTTTCAGTCAAATCCAGAGAAGTATGACTCTATGAGGTCTGGTTTGCTTATGGTAGCTGTCTTGTTTATCTGAAAACTTGTATAAGCTGCTTTTTGTTTACTAGCAAGTGGCCTGAGTGTCTTTGTAGTGAATATATCTGTGAAAGCTAAACAAATAAAAACCACATTTATGAAATGGTGTTGAAGCTTCTGCTTGTGCCAGGTTTGAAAAGTTTAAAAAAATTTTTTTCAATAATACCATTTAATTACATGAATGTAGATAAGTCTGTATTAATTGTGGAAATTGCACTGGAGCTAATTATCTCAAGTTGGACAGATTTTCTGAAGATACGAGAGAGGCATGTGGGGAGATGCTCAGTGATGACTGGAACTGTATAGGTTTTGTATAATTTTTCTACTGAAAAAGTTTCTTTTCTTCTGTATTAGTGGTGTTCTAGGAACTTCTGGTATTCTATTAGGTGGTATTAAATCGTGGGAATACCTTTTGGTAAATCTGAATTCAAACTGGGTCACCACCATTTTAAATGTTATATCATTAGAATATACTCTTGGAGGCTTGTCCTGGTGGCTCTGCTGCTTCTATTTAAACTACTAAGCACTATTTAAAGCTGGCCTTCAGCTTCTGACAAAGATTTCTATTGCAGGCAACATCCTAAGGCTCTGCACAGCAGGTCTAGCAGCTCCCTGCTGGCCAGTCAGTGGAATGTGGGCAGAAGCTGAATTTACATGCAACAGATTTACAACTTGCTTGATGTCATTTAGACTTATTTTAAGCACAGCGAAGTTTTTTTCAAATGCTCTCAAACTGGTTGTTTTAAAATGTATCTTTCTTGACATAGAATCATAGAATCATAGAATTGGCTGGGTTGGAAGGGACCTCAGAGATCATCAAGTCCAACCCTTGATCCACTACCACTGCATTTAACAGACCATGGCACTGAGTGCCACATCCAGTCTCTTTTTAAATGTCTCCAAGGATGGAGAATTCACCACTTCACAGGGCAGCCCGGGTATATTTGAGTGACCTTTATAAACTTATCATTTACTCTGATGTTGAGGTTGATTTGGACTAAGTTGCCTTTTTAGTCTGCTTTCTCAGCTTAGTGAAGTTGCCTTGATGTTATTTATCATAACCATATAACAATGCAGCACACAAGCAGTTCTGGGCTGTGATGTTACCAGATCTCTCAAATCAGGAATTGTTAGTGAGCTCTCCAGAAACACTGAGAATGCTGCAGAAGATGAAGCAATCATTTGTTACATGGAATTCTGCTTTGGATTTGAATAAATATTGTGGGTTAATGCCAATATAACTCTTTTCTCATAAGCAGTATATTAAGATCCCGTGGGTCCTACAAAGATCCTTTTTTCCTGATTTCAGTAGAGGAGTGGTATTTCTCATTTCTTCTTGTTGCAAAAAATCACTGTGGTCATCCTGGCACAGTATAGCTGCTTCATTTCATCTAAAGGGGCTGCATTTCAGAAATGAATGAGGTAGTTTTACTTGGATCATCAACAAAAAAGTAAACATGTACATATATTTAAATGCCTTCTACTAGGCCTGTAGCCACACTGTCTTTAAAGCATTACCATTATTAAATTGGCTGCAATTAATTCTTTAATGCAGGAAAAACTCAACCTACTTGCATGGTCAGGAGAAGTATTTTTTTTTTTTGCTGTCTTGGAAGCTGTATATAACTTCAAGTCAAACCTAGAATGTATTTGGAAACAGATTTGTCCCCAGTAGCTCCAAAAGGTAGAAGTGTAAACATCTGGGGAATGCTTAGAAATTGTTCCAGATTTCAATGCACCTTCTTATTCTATGCAGGACTTGGTTGATTGTTTCAAGTGCTTACCTGGTATTTTATCAGAGATTGTCTAGATAATCATCAGAGAAGGGGCAATATGCTAGTAGCGTTGGAAACCTGTTAAATAGATGTCATTCTACTCTATCTGAAACATTGGGATTATCTGTTTGTAGTTTGCCAGCTAGTCCTGTGCCTTGGTAGGATGCATGGATAACTACATATGACCTCTGCATCTCAGTAGATTTCTTCCAAGTGCTAGAAGTACTTTCCAAAAGTGCTCTGCATGTTCTTGCAGTAGCTTATCTAAGTATGGGTGATGAGTAAGAAAGGGAAAGTATAGTAATAAGAAATGACTGAAATTAAACAAAGATCCTCAGCAGTCAAAGGGGGTGGTAGACCTTAAAAAAAAAAACACCTTTGCTTTATGAAAGCAAAATTTGGAAAATTAGAGTGAAAAGGAGAGAAAATAGGTGATGAGTATTCTCGTTTGTGAAAGATGGGTTGGAAGTCTTTAGATACTACAGTCAAATGTCAGTTGAATAAATTTTCTGCAAATAGGAAGAAGATAATCTGTTGATGTAAGAATCTGTCCAAAATTAAGTTTAGTGCTTCATTCTTTTTCCCTTTTCTTTGAACAAGACTATCACAAAAATCAGAGAAGGGCAACTGAAGTATGACAGGCTTGTAAAGAAAAGGACAACAAAAAGTAGAATGAATTCTTATTGGGAAAAGAGAATATCCTTAAGGAAATGTTAAATTCAGGATAATATTTCTTTCTTAGAAAAAAGTAGTATATCTTCATAGATGATCTGTTAGGGTGTAACTAGCAAGGGATTTATGTAATGAGGTTACATCATGATGATTTCTGGTAGAGAAATGTAGTCCTGAAAAAAAAAATAAATGCAGTGTTGTCTTTCCAAGGGAGAATAGTTGAGAATAGGACAACAGAAAAGATAGTCTGTGAATCTGGTGTAGCTCAATCATATGATTAGAATTTGCTCATAGGTAACACAAGCCTTTGGATCATACTTTCAGTTAAGAAGGTAAAAGAAACAAAAATATGTCTGCATCCTTCAGGAAGAAAAGAAGCTGTAATAGAATTGCAGATTTATCAAATTTATTTTGCTTATCTGGAATAATATGCAAAAATGCCATGGAATTTTTTGGTAGCAATGAAAAGTGGCAGGAAGTGCAAGATTTGTACCTCCATGTGTTCATTTCTGAATGTGATGTTTTTATACAGTATTAAGGGACACTGCAGAAAGACTACTTCTTGAGGCTTCTGAAGGCTTCTGGTTTTCAAATCTTAAGCTTCCTAGCTTATCTCAGCAGTGTTCATAAGGTTATATATGAATCTTAGGAATTTTATTTTTTAGAAACTTAGAACTATAGGAATTTTATTTTCTAAAAAATACTGTTTCAATATGCAACATTTGTTTTGAAACTGCATTGCTTTTTCCACCTGAGCATGAATGGATTGTATCCACTTAAGGTTTAGTGGAATCCAGGTAAATCTGGGTGATGGAATTATAAAAATACTATAGACAATTCTTTTTTTTTTTTTTAAACAAAGGTATAAAACAGAAGAGAAGGTGCAGCACACTAATGATTTACTAAAGGCAATCGTAAAATTATTTTATCATGGAAAAAATTATCTTAGGTTGCACTTGCAGGAGAGAAATTGTGGAGATCGTTCATAAATGCTGCTGAAATGATGGAAAATCTTACTATGCCAAGAAATGTAATGTTGGTTATTTCTGAAAGGTTCTATTAGTTGAGAGAATGGAGCTGTTCATGAATTTCAAATGGAAACTGAGGGACTATGAAGTGTCCAAGTGGTAAGCTTTTCTTTATAGCAAAAAAGGCAGGGCATATTTATGGCTTTTTAGCCAAAAACTTGAGGAATTAAATGAGAAAAAAATTGCCACTTCAGATGCAATTCCAGAGTGGGCTGACAAAGTTGGTAACATATATATAAAGTAAAAATAATTTAATAACATTCATAAATGTTCAAAATTAGAATATAAACTAATTAGTTTAGAAAAATGCTAGTTAGTGAACCACATACACAGTTCAGTGGGAACAGGGACTCTAAATATTAGTAAAAATTCCTTACAGTAATAACATGCAGGAAATGATATGTCTTCTAATGTGTTCTGGGAGAAAGAAAAAAAAAAGTGATTTAGACTGAATAAATCCTTTCTTCTAGCTTAATTGCAAGTGCATTTCAACATTACTGATTAAAAACTGAATGCATGTCACCCTAACAGAGCTCATGTCATGTGTGATATATCAGACTGTGGAATATGACATGAAGTATTATCAGTAAGTTATTTGAAAATAACCTTGTTGAAATTAGATCAACTGAGATCTTTTAAGATAAGTGAATTTCAAGAGGAAGATTGTAACTAATGACAACTTGGTGTTCTTCTGTATTTGTTTTTTGAAGTCTGAGGAGAGAACATAAATAAAAATACCAATGTGATTGCATTGGTGGTAAGAACAGTACGTGCAGGTTCTTTTTGCTGTTAGGTTAGTGGTGATGTGGGCAAATGAAGTGGGGGAGTAGTGGGAAACAGGAAAGAGGTCAGTTGAATGAGACACTTCAGGAAACAACATTGGGGGCAGGGGCACAGGCATGGAGTTGTCTCCTAATGGGTCTTTTCATCTTGAACTTTGAGGTTGCAAGGGCTCCAGGAGTAGCTGTGATTCCAAGGGTTGTAGTCATAACATTCCATCCCAAATACATCCAGGAGCAGCCAAGCTCAAGGAAATAGGTTGGAACTCATTAGTGTTATGTATGTGTCTACTCAAAGAGGCAGATAAAAAAAATCCTATTGAAGCAGTGTGTGTGAGCCAAGCACTTGACTGGTTCATGGTGATTTTGAAAAATGCTGCTGTGGCATTCCTGTTTATTTTTGCTAAATTTCAAGCTTTGGTCTCTTATTGTATAGGTATAGCTGTATATGTGACTTTCTGTACTTTGTCTGATTGTAAATTGAAAATAATTTGGAAAACTTGGACAAAAATTCCATCCTTTATTCCATTCATGTTTGCTTACTGGCTTTAGGAACTGAAAATAGTATCTTTTCATTCTTCTGTATCCTCTCTTTTGGTGAGCTAAGTTGATGTGAGAGAGTGGAATGTAAACAAATTATGAAGAGAACTGGAGGGGAAATATTGAGGGCTTGTGCTGATGTGGTCTTGTTTTCATTTTTAGGCAGAGGCAGGAGAAATGAGTAGAAATACAGAACTGAAGAAGCTGCAGATCTTTGGAGCTGGACCCAAGATGATGGGACTGGCACTGGGAGCAAAGGATAAAGAGGGTAATTAAATCTTGGGCTCATTGCTTTGTAAAGTAACAAGGCTGTTAAATCTTTCTGCGTGTCTCCAGGGACAACACGAAGTAGTAGGCAAATCACAATAACTGGAAAAAGAAAGATAAGTATTCTAGGGTTTCATTCATGAGAGAGATATACAGTGTGCTTTGTTTAACTTGGCATGCTTTCAGCTCCTTATGTATTATATAGTAACAATAACAATTAAGCAGCTGTTGCATGAACTGAGTGACTGGTAGGGAAAACAGGATTTAACAATGCTGAAACTGATCCTGCCAGCTACTTGCACAAATGATGAGTATAATTCTGTTGTGTGAGGCAACTGGGATTACCTGTCAGGATAAGCATAGTATGTTTTCCTAATCCCTGTTTATTTTAGATAGGCCAGGTATAACTGCCAAGAAGGCAGTTTTACTTTCTTTGGATGGTTAGGTAGCTTCTGATGAAAGGCTGGGTACCAGGCTGAACATTTGTGTTGTCTTAGCAAGATAAGTCTATTTTGATATGGGATAAGTAACATTTGACTTTATTTTACTTCAAGATGAAGTGACAAGAAGACGCAAGGGAACCAGATCAGAAGCATTTGGAATGCAGATGAGGCAGCGCAAAGGAACTCTTGCTGTCAACTTTGTAAGTTTGATTGATTTGTTGTGATTTCTGATAAGAAATTTATTAAGAATTTTTTCTTCTAAAACACTGCCCCATGCACCTCCAGATACAGAAGTGTATGGTCACTGCAGCAGATGATACTGTTATGGGAAGAATTAACAGTATTTTGAAAATAATCTATGTTTTAGATTTCGGTTTTAGTATTTTCAACAGGGCAAATGTTCCAACATGAAGATATTTGCTGATCATGGGTTTGAGGGCTTGCTTTGCCACAAACTTCTTGCATGCCTTCAGTAGCTTACTTTGTATTTGAGCTTCTCTTTGTAGAAGGATTTTAATACTACTTCTCTTCCTTAAAGATATTTTGAGGTGCTCCAGTATTCCATGAGTTTGTTTTTCCCAAGTTCCAGTTTTCATGTCTCTTCTGTTGATTTTAAACTAGTCATAATATAAGAGAAACCCCTAAGGGGGGGATGAAATCTTTAGCACACTGGTGTTTGACCGTGGAAAAGTGTAGAAAATCCACGGAGGCTTAAGGACAACACGTAGTCACCAATATGGTTAAAGTGAAGTCCTTTATTAACAATTTACACTCGCTTTATATAGAGCCCTTGTTTATATAACGATATCTTGCAGGTGGCTATATCTTGGACACAAATCCTGTTCTCACAGAACTTCTGCTGGCTTCCTCATTATCCTGTTATTCTTCTTTTCTGCTGCCAGTTCCCTTATCTTTTTCCCATAGCTCATCTTTCAGTAACCTTGCAACTGGGCCTCAAGGCCCTTAGCTTACTCTAGCTAAAGCTAAATAGTCAGGATTGCTCACATGTCTGTTTTCTTCCAGACAGTTTCCCAACAGAAAAGCAGTGTATAGTTGTTCTTAATATTAAGAAAATTAATATTTATATCTTAATCTTTTATATCACTTGACATTTTTACTTTTAGTGTGTTGTAATTTAGCATGTGCATGCTACCATGAATGAAGAGGCATGCTTTTTTTTTTTCTTGGCCTGAGAACATACATTTAAGAGCTTATTTTAAATTTCAACCAGAGGCCAAAACAGTAGATATTATATAGTAATCATATTTTTATATGTGGAAGAGCACTCTGGGTAGAAAAATGTAGGAGAAGTTGGATTTTTAAAAAGCAAATTTTTAAAAATTGTACCACTTCTTCTGATTATATGGTGTTTCTTAGGCTGCTTTTGTTGTGAACAGTTTAAGTATGCTTTCATTTAAAACTGTTTTGTGAAATCTCTACAGAAAATGGTATTTGTTTCCTCTTTGCATTTACTCTTATTTATAAGAGAACTTTAAAATACTTAAACAGCAGAGCTGCTATTTTGGAACTACATTGCTGTAACTGTAATCTTGTGAAATTCTGTGATTTAGTAGCATTTGTTTCCACCCTTTTTCTATACTTGGATGAGAGATCTTCAAGGAAAGCAGCCTTTGAAGTGCACAGGTTATACATTAGCCTCATATGACTTCTATCTGGAAAATATTCTGCTGCAGTTTTGTTTATACTTCTTTCCAATTCATATATCTTTTTATGAAATATTAACTGTGAAATAGAATACCCCTTTTTTCCTTTTGTCTCCTTCCCCTCTGATAAATACAGTTACATGTCATCATAGTCTTGCCGTGTTTGTGACTAGGAGGCTTATTTGTTGTTACTCTGTAATCACAGAACTGCTTGTTGTGAATGTCCATTTCAATACAGTCTTTGTATTTAACAAGTCACTACTGGGGCTGGCATAAAGAAGATTGCTTATATTAGTATGAATTTGGAGACAAGAATGTGCTATTAGTGATAGGTTAGCTAGTGAGTATCAAGAAATAGCCTTCTCTTAAAATTGCAATTTTAATGTGCTTTTAGATTGGGGAAGAGTACCTGGAAGTATCTGCAAAGGTACCCTCCCTCTTTTACATATTGGCAGAAAAAGCAGACATGATATTCCATGAGGATGAGTGTGTGGATTTCTTGCAGAAAGGGGAAGATGATATGTCACTAACTAGAACTACATTGTTTTTTAAAGTTGTTTCTTTAGAAACCTGAGCAATCATCTTAAATGTACTGTTGTGTTGCTAAGGTGCTGCATTCTTAACTAGGCTGGTGTAACCAAGATGGGGTTGACATCAAGTATGTAACACAACTGTATAAACATAATCAGCTGAAAAGCACCTTGTTTTGTGACATCTTGATGGAAATAACATACCCTCTAAAAATTACTCTACTCTAAAAACTACTCCAGGGTTATTTTGAGCTGTGTGAAGGAAATAGGCTTCTCCTGAGTTGCCCAGTGACTGGCAGGAGTTGTAGCAGAATTTGGAGAAAGTGTTATTCCTGAAGTTCATGTTGTTATGAAAAACTAAAATTTTTTAGTTGTGATAAAGTAATACGCTGTTTCTTCATCTAGGTTATATTAGATTTTTAGTACTAGATTAAATGTTTATATTAAATTAAAAGTCCTTTGGATAATTCAGGAAGCAACGGCAAAGAAGATCTGAAACATGTTGATACGGTTTTCTCTTTGAGAATATCTCCCCATAGGTGTTGTTCTTGTTGAGAGATTATCTTGGACAGACACCTGTGAAAATTACTTGATAAATTACTGGTGTTAATACTTCCCTTATTATTTGGAGTTTTTATCTTGTATTTTAGAGAAAATGAGAAGTTGGTACCTTTATGTGCAGGTTTCTCTCCTTTCCTTTTTAGATTTAAATCTGTAGGTTTGTGGGTTTTATCTGCTCTTTTCCAATGCAAAGATGATCACAAGTGGTGGCATGGATGTTTTTTTAAGGTATTCCTCAGCTGTGTGCTCTTTGTAGGGATTTTCTTTGAATTTTTGTAGGGGTTGACTTTGAATTGTTTTCCATGATAAAGGCCCAAAGTGGGAGAGTGTGAAGTTCCAAAACCTGTAAACTACTATTTTCCTTTAGAATAACATAAGTGAGATGCTATTTTGAGTTAAATAGAAAACAATTGCAAATTGTCCAGTGGAACTGAATAGTTATTTTGCGGCACTCCAAAGTGTTTCTGTATTACTACTTTTAGAAATGGAAACATAATTGTTCACTTACAGTGCTTCTCAAAAGCCAGAAGAGACTGCAATGACATTCTTATATAAGACTTGAGGATGACATGGTCGGGTCCTTAGTTCAAGAAAGGCAGGTTCTGGATAAGTAACCTTTTTGTAGCTTTTTTTTGTAACATTTTTTTTCTCCACAGGTTGATCTGTATGTTTGCTTATTCTGTGGCAGAGGAAATAATGAGGACAAGCTGCTACTGTGCGATGGATGTGATGACAGCTATCACACTTTTTGCTTGATTCCTCCTTTACCTGATGTACCCAAGGGTGACTGGAGGTGTCCAAAATGTGTTGCTGAGGTACAGTTCCAGAAGTAAAGCTTTGTATGTATGCTTGAGTTCCTGGAAAGATCAGAGGAAGAGCAGCTCAGACCAATGCTGTTCCATCTGGGTGGAAGTTGTAGTTTTATTTGCAATATTGTCAAGATAAACTGTGAATCTCCTGCTGTTCTTGGCTGGTGAGCCATAAGGAGAGAGAAATGTTCCTTCTAAAGCTTGGGCATAGCCTTTGTTTATTATGCAGCCATGTGACAGCTAAAACTGTGGCCTTTGTATGCTAAGAGCTGTAACTCAGTGTGATGTCAGCAGTGGGAAACAAGGGTGAGAAGCAGAGCTATGGTAGGTATTTTGACATAACAGTGAGACATTTTGTAAACTGTGAGGTCGTCAAAGTATGTGGTTTTGACATAACAGGGATCTTTGGGAAGTCATTATAACATTGTTCACAATAACTTGTAGAAGAATGAAAGAGCTAATTAAAAAATTTGTAGCTATTTTAGATGTGGTTTAGAATATAAAAGTCTTAAGGCTCTGGAAGTGGAAGATAGTTGAATTTCTTTTTTCAGAGAGCTACAAAGCTCCAAGAACTGGCTGATCAACAACCTAAAGGCAGTGAAGCATCATTTGATTATCTTTGTATTTGTCTTAAAACAAATTTTGCAAGCTTAGGGTATTGATAGATATAGGATTTGGAGATGCAAAGCTTACTGGTTTTAAATCTGTAATTTTGTGACTGGGTTTAACTTTCTAGACAGTGTTTTTGAATAAGAGGTAGTCACATACACGGGTATGTACTCCACTTCCCCTTCTTCCCCCACGCCCTTCCCTGCCTGCGAGCTTCTGTTGTTTTTGTTGTGGTGGTTTATCAATAGTTGCACTGAAAAGGATGCTATAGTGGATGGATGAGTGGAGTAGCTGAAATGTGAACTGGTATTCTTTGTACTCTTGAGATGAAACAGGATAGATCAGTTAAAGCCTTGAAGATTTTTCTGTCAGATGGACCATGTCTGGTTTTAGCTGTGTTGCATTGTTTGCCTTCTTCCTCTTCTATGCATTTTCACAGTATCAAATCAGTAGCTCATTTGCTGACGTGGTAGAACTGAAGCACTTGCAGGAGTTGTTCCTGTGCTGTTCTGCAGGTGCTTGAATCCAGTGTAGCTTAAGAAATGCCTTACAGCAGTCTAAACTTCTTGTGCATTCTTACTCTGTGGCTGGCAGCAGCAGATGACGAAATTTAGTTTTGGACAGGAAAGCAGAAGTGTGTAGCATTGAGGTTTGCTGTGTTAGATTAGCTTCTGTACAATTAATTCTGTTCTGTTTCCGTTGTGGTAGGACTTGCTCAGCTGAGAAAAGCACTCAAAACTGATAGCTTATTGTTTGGTAAGGACTTGGATCAACACTGTTTTTTGTCTTTTTTTTTTTTTTCCTTCTTTTTTTTTTTTTTTTTTTTTTTTTTTTCTGCTAAAAATGTAACTATGTCATAATCTGCTGTGGGAAACAATATTTCTATCTTGTATCTCCTAGGAATGCAACAAACCCCGGGAGGCCTTTGGGTTTGAACAAGCTGTCAGGGAATATACTCTCCAGAGCTTTGGTGAAATGGCTGATAACTTCAAGTCTGATTATTTCAACATGCCAGTCCATGTGAGTTTCAACTTTTGTTATGATTCCTTGCAGGGAAAAAAGAGGTTTCAGCTTATCCTGAATTTTTGCTGAGGCATTTTAAATTTGTTTAAAGAGGCACTATAAGGTTCAAGCACGTAAACAAGTGATTTAGCATTCTGTCTAGTTAAGGTCTTGCTCTTTTTGATTAATTGAATTAAGTATCTTGTTCTTGTTTGGCAAAGGGGTCTTTTTCCTGCCCTTCCTTTGGCTTTTGTCTTGGTTTAGTTTGGTCAAAGTATAAATTGTTGTTTTCCCCACTTTTTTTTTGTAGATAGTGAACAGACAGCCTGATTACCAGGGATTTTTTTTTTTAATTCTTGTTGTTGTTCAGCTTCTCAGCAGCATTTTAAAACTGGGATTTCTTGTTTGGCACACTCCCATGGTTCCACTGTCCTGCAGACTGCATGCAGAAGAATGCTAGCTGTCTCCTCTCCTCCTTTTTTAGCTTTATTTCTGGTAACCTTATTTTCTGTTGTGTTCATTTCATACTTTATAATGTCTGTGTACATTATAAGCACTACTAAGGAATACAGGTGACGTTGAAGAGAGGAAGAGGGGAGAGGAAGTAGCCTTGGTGTTTGAAAGTTCTTGGGGGATTGGTAATGATTTACTGCTTGAGTGATAACTTGAATGTTGGGTCTTATCTGCACATACCCTAACATCTTTTCCACTTTCAGATGGTTCCCACTGAGCTTGTAGAAAAAGAATTCTGGCGACTGGTGAGCAGCATAGAAGAAGATGTCATTGTGGAATATGGAGCTGATATCTCATCCAAGGACTTCGGAAGTGGCTTCCCAGTGAAGGATGGCCGACGAAAGCTGATGCCAGAGGAAGAGGTGAGAAACCTGATATGCAAACTGATGCCATTCTTTGCATAAGGTTTCACATTAAGAATTAAAGTCAGAAATCAGCATGGATTTTTTTTCATGAAGAAATTGCACTAAACATTCCCTTTGAGCAGGGCATTAATCTGACATTTAGGTTCTTTTACAGATCTGGTTGCTGACAGCTAAGCTGCTTTTCATTATTTAAGTGATACCTAATCTTAACAGGCAAAGATACACAAATTGTTACAATAGGTCCAAGTATGATAAGACTAAGAAGATTTTTTTTTTTTTTTTTCTTTCATGTTCCTAACCTTTTTGTTACAGAGTTAGCTACAGAAATGTGATTCTCACTTCCTTAGGAGCTTCATAGTAGGTGAAACAAATTAATTGGATTTAACTTGTTTCTCTGACTGTGTGTACTGCAAGAGTGAAAAGATGTAGATAGAGCATCCTATTGTAGAAAATTTTATAAGGAGCATCTGATAAGAACATTACCTATTTTGCCTCAGACCCTACTCTAGCATATCAGGTTTTTTGGCTGCTTATATGTTTAAACTCTGACAAGATGAGAATAAAGGGGTCTTTTTTTTGATTACATGGCCTCAAACTAATTTATAGTGCTCACTATTGTCTTCCACCCATACCTGCATGTTCCTACCTGTACCTTTGTTGGCTATGCAGTGATTTTGTTGCTGCTTAGTGAATCAGAACTACTTGCTGATCTACTTGCATGAAAGTAGTAATTTAAAAAAAATATATTCTCTCCAGATCACTTAAGTCACTCACTGCATTGTCTTGATAGTATCAGAGCAAAACAGTGTCACCAGTCCTTTCAGCAACTATGGGACATGCCTAAAGTGACTGTGAACCTGTGTTAACAGCTTTTACAGTGGAAAGTAAACTAATTTTAAAGTACAGTAGTGGGTTTTAAGATAGTCTGTGTGGATTCTTATTTTTTGCACAATTATATTTGAAAGTAAAGGTGGGATTGTTGAACTGGTGATGCTGTCTTCACAGAAATGTGTGTAGTAATTTTTTCAAAGCTTTGTAAAGTAATATGTAAAGAAGGTTAAATTATATTAGTGATATCTAAAGAAGATCGGTGTAAACTGCAGTGCAGTAAAGCAGGTCTTAAGCAAGCTGATATAATACCATAAGTTTCACTGCTTTGTTTACAGTCTTAAATTACTCAGTTTTATAAAAACGTATCTTTGTTCTACTGCTTGTGTTGCTGGCATTTTGTTTCACTAGGAAAGCATGAAGCCTATAAGCTTGGGGGGGAGGTGGGATAATCAAACCCCCAATATATAAGCCTTGATCCAAAGAAGATAGGCTGTGTATGTTGAAATATTAGGACTGGCTTTTAAATCTCAGTGTGATTGTTTGCTGACTGGGGCATTTAAGGAGTTATTTCTTACTTACGATTCTTCATTGTTGCAGAGTATTGTTACCCACTGTCTACTATAGAAATGGATAGGCTGATCTCTTCTTCTGTACTTTCCTTTTCTGGAATTGGTGTCCTTATATCCTTCTATTGAGAATTTTCTCCTTTTTTTGGCAGGATTATGCGCTTTCTGGTTGGAACTTGAACAACATGCCAATTCTAGAACAATCGGTCCTTGCTCACATCAATGCAGACATCTCTGGCATGAAAGTACCTTGGCTGTACGTAGGGATGTGCTTCTCCTCATTTTGCTGGCACATTGAAGACCACTGGAGCTATTCCATCAACTACCTGCATTGGTACAGACTCTACTTTGTGTGTCTACCTTCCACTGTTTGTCACCAGTAAAGCTGTAGTTCTGCTTGAAAATACCTACATATGCTAATGATATTTTTAACCAAAAAGCTGAATGTGGTGAGCAGTCCGTATACTTCACTGGTGCTGGTTAAAAGAGAATACACATACTCTTTTAAGCACTTCAGTATTTTTCGTTAACCAATTAAATATTCCTTTGTTGCAAAAAATTCAGTGTCTCTGTATAATAACAGATTACAGGCTTACATATTTTTGATGAAAGCTTTTGGTTTTGAACTTGGTTACAGTTCACTGCTTTATGATTTAAAGTTGGTATGTCCTGTGCTGGCAGTGGAGACTGCTGCCTAGTGGCTTACACAGAGCTGACAGTTTAGCAGCAGATCTTACTGTGTGCAGAAATACTGCTATTCAGGAGAAGAGAAAGATGGAAATGATTTGACTTTCAGAACAATAATGGAAATGTTCTAGTGTTCAGCTTTTGAGTTTTAAAGGAAGAATTGAGTCAGATTAAGTTACTTGCATTGCAGTCTTAACAGTTTGTGAGACTGTGACAGTGGGTGGAGCAGAGGGGAGGCTGTGGGAAGTACCCCTTCAGAATAGAAACCTTGCTGTACATCTTGTAAGGCTGAGTTTGATGGCCTTTAGGCTGGGATTGCGTATTTCTGGAGGAGTGTGTTTGCTAGCAAGATGATCCGCAGGCTCAGGAGGGGGATTAATTTTGTCTAGAATTCAGTTCTTGTCCTCAGCGTGACGTTAACTTGATGAGGTTTTAAGGGTTTTGTGTCAGCTGATGAGCTCTAGCCAGCCAGTTTTACTGCGGTTTACCAGCAGGTGTCACTGAAGTATGTAGGAACCACAAAAAAGGCTGCACTGTTGCTCTTCTGACTTTGGGATGATTGGTGACAAAATTATTAATACAGTTAAATAGTGCTATTGAAAAAAGTGCAGATATTTCAACAGTCCACTGTCTGTATTTCTTAATAAATAAAAATACAAAAATATACTTCAGCACTGTAGATTCTATATCATTACAGTTTATTTTGGTTTAGGCAGGACTGGAAGGACAAGAATAATATGTTGCCAAGTAATTTTCAGTTTAGTTTTGGTCTTGCTAATCTCTTTTTTCCCTCATACTTAACTAGTTCATGTTATTAGGCGATTTTTATCTTAAGAGTCCAGGGCACCAGAGGTTCACAGTAATTGGTTATGTATATTAGAAGGATTGCTTATGTTTTGCTGCACTTCTGGTGTTTTATTCTTTCCACTTCCCCTTCACTGGTGTATTGTTCCGTTGATTTCAGGCACAGGAATACTCCAAGCCTAATTAAATGAGTGTAGAAGGACCATGATCTCTTTTCTCTTAAACATTAGCTGTGATGGCCAAGTTTTGTTTCTAAAACTGTTCTCTTCCTGAAGGGAAACAATTGCCAGTTTTACCTCTAAAGAGCATTGTGAATTGCAATTATCTTCCAGGGTGGGATTGTCATGGTAAAATCTGCTGTTAGGTATGTTGAGTTCTGTGTTGTAGTGTAATGGATTTTTCAGTTTAGAATGATAAATCCTGGAGAAGGTGCTTGTTCATTACAAACTTTTTTGTGTCTGTATGCAAAATATTTGCCTTTTGTGGGCAGTGGTGCTCCATTGAGTTGTGCTTTGCAGTTGGTGGCACTGTTACTTTCCTTTAAGTAAAGTATTTATTCCCATGGTTGTTTTTTAGGGGAGAGCCAAAGACATGGTATGGTGTGCCCTCTCATGCAGCAGAGCAGCTGGAGGATGTGATGAAGGAACTGGCTCCTGAGTTGTTTGAATCCCAGCCTGATCTCCTGCATCAGCTGGTCACTATTATGAACCCAAATGTGTTGATGGAACACGGGGTACCAGTGAGTAGCACATGATATATGTTTGTTTATTTGTTTTTATTCTGTGGCAGATTTATGCAACAATGGTTTGGCGTAACTCTGACAAATTAATATGGTGGACATTTACACATTCAGTTGATTAGTTATAGGGTGTTTTTTTAAACCTATTTTCTAGAATCTTCTCTAGGCTTACCATGAAGTTTAAATTATATTGGAAGTGGTTTGTGCTAAGCTTCTTACATAAAATGTTCCAGGACAAGAATGTTTGCTACATTTAATTTTTAATTAACAAACCGTGCCGTAGCAGCAAGTTTGTCTTTGAAATGTTTTGAATAACTTTTGGCATGAAAATGTGAATCTTATGTTCTGTAGAAATCTCAGGTTTACAAACTTCTTTTGTCCAAACATAATTGACTGCAGACCTTTTAAGCAGCAGGCACTATCATTTGCTTTTGTCTTAGGATAAATTGCTTCTCTGGCAAATATCCCAGCAAAGCAAACCGCAAACCATTTCCGTAAGCCTTTGCTCTTTTTGTGGTGCAATGGTTTAAATGATGATAGAGAAACATCCGTTTTGGGATTCATAAGAAGCATTTTTTCACTGTTGGCCTATATATTTAGCTTTCGTGAGTGAGACTGTAAGTTGAAGATTTACTTTAAGAAAGCAGAACCAGTCCTTCCCACTTCTGTTGTAGATCTGTTGCCTATGGTGTTCTATAGGTAAAGAAGGTTGTGTTAAAATATCTTGTAATTATGTTTTAAATTCTGTGGTATTAATATTTATTTATCTTTTTTCTTTATCCTCACTTGTCTTAGGTATACAGGACCAATCAGTGTGCTGGCGAGTTTGTTGTGACTTTTCCTCGTGCCTATCACTCTGGATTTAACCAGGGGTATAACTTTGCTGAAGCTGTGAACTTCTGCACTGCTGACTGGGTTGGTTCTTTTATATATGTTTGCAATGTCTCCACTTGGTCACTTTAGTGGACATTGTTAGTAACTTTGTGTTAGTATTCCCTTTATGTTTTATATTAATTGTTCCTGGTACAACAGTTAGAGGACTGATTTAACTTTCCACTACACAAAATAATTTTGATAATCATATAATTTTAAGCAGCTTCAGATAGAAACCCTGGCATGTGATCTTCCTTTCTAAGTATTGAATTAACCAAGAAATGACATCTCACAGTACCTTTAGCTCATACTGCTGTGATGTTTCTTTCTGAATGCGAGAGCTGAATGTTGGAGGTAGGCATATAACTGTCTTTTGTGCCAGCTAATTGACCTTGTAATCATATTAGAGTTTGTTCTAATAATCATGCCACAGGAGAGAATATTTTTATGTGGACTCTCCAGTAAGTTATCAAAATGTCTTATTTCCATCCAGAATTTAAAATTCAGAAGTTACGATCTCATCTGTAGTTTGTCTATCTCTAACTTCTGTTACTTTTAAATAGGCATTCTAATAAAAGTAAATAATTTTAGACAATCACACCAGCCATTTGACGTTACCTTTTGTTATGCAAAATATTACCAGAAGTCTCTGTAGCAAGTTCATCTAGCATCTTATTTTTTTGCTCTAAAAGGCACAAAATGAGCAATAGCAATTTTGGTTAATTTAGGCATCCTGTGTTAAACATCTGTGTCCAAGCATAGTAATATCCAGAGAGCAATGCAGCAAATCTTTTTGGTGCCAGTTTCTTTCCACTGTAAAGCAGAGGAGCTTAGGACAACTCAAGCTTGTGTCTGCAAGTGAAGTGTGTAAGGTTATGGCAGGTGGTTCCTCAAGATGGATATCCTCTTCGTCCTCATCTGTGATGTGATATAAAGTTGTTGTAATTGGCTCTGCCCCGTAACATACAAATCCCTTAATGTCAGTCTTTTCCCAGGTTTTGCAAAAGCCTTGTGGGAGCTAAGAGATGATCTCAAAACAACTTTTCACAGCGTGATAATGTCCTTTAAAATTTTTTTTTAGCTTCCCATTGGACGTCAGTGTGTGAGCCATTACCGAAGGCTGGGACGTCATTGTGTGTTCTCCCATGAAGAGCTGATTTTCAAGATGGCTGCAGATCCAGAGTGCTTGGATGTTGGTCTGGCTGCCATGGTTTGCAAGGAGATGACTCTGATGATAGAGGAAGAGACACGGTTAAGGGAGTCTGTTGTACAGATGGTGAGTAATAAGGAAACTCTCTTACTCTGCTTGCAAAAGAACTTTTGCTTCCCCCTCCCCTACCCTGGATTAGAGATTTTAGCAAATGCCTGATTTTTTTTTTTTTTTTTTTTTTTGTTAGGGAGTGTTGATGTCTGAAGAAGAGGTGTTTGAACTGGTTCCAGATGATGAGCGTCAGTGCACAGCTTGCAGAACCACGTGCTTCTTGTCAGCTCTTACGTGTTCCTGTAATCCTGAGCGTCTGGTATGCTTATACCATCCATCTGATTTATGTCCATGTCCCATGCAGAAGAAGTGCCTAAGGTACACAGGATTTTTTATTTCCCTCACTTTTCTTCCATACCCAATAGTTTTTAGGAGACCAGTGACCAAATACAGTTATTTGGCCACGCTTCTCTGTTCCTTTTTTTAAGGAAGCATTTTTATCCTTATTGCTTGTTTTTTTTTTAATTCACAAGCAGTAGATATTATGTGTGTTCTGTCTTTCTGGCCTCGTGGCTGGAAAAACTCAATATAAGCAATATCCTGTGTTTTTTCATGTGCATTAATACTTTTCCTGTATTTTCCTTCCCAATTTCCAGGTACCGGTACCCACTGGAAGACCTTCCTTCCTTGCTGTACGGAGTCAAAGTTAGAGCACAGTCTTATGACACTTGGGTCAGTAGAGTTACAGAGGCTCTGTCTGCCAATCTCAACCACAAGAAAGGTCAGACTTCTATCATTCATAGTAGGATGCCCTGAAACTCCTACATTTGTTGTGTGCTCTCATTTAGTAAGAGAAACACTGTATTGTTTAGTGGAAAAAAGGAATGAGCTAATCTGAGTGTTATGCAACTCACCATTGTGCATTTCAAATTGAATAAGCCTCTTGAAACTTGATTCAAGACCTTTGAAGCAGTCTAAATTTTTTTTTTTTTTTCTACAAATTATTTATGTACTGTTATTACAGATGTGATTGAGCTGAGAGTAATGTTGGAGGATGCTGAAGACAGGAAATATCCAGAGAATGATCTTTTCCGCAGGCTCAGGGATGCTGTGAAAGAAGCAGAGACCTGTGCTTCAGTAGCACAGCTGCTTCTGAGCAAAAAGCAAAAACACAGGTAGGACAAACATTTTAAAAAAAATTTCCATCTGTCGTGAGTTACTTGATTAGGCCTGAAAATGTAAGAATCCTGAGGTCTCACTGCTTACTAACATCTTTAAGTTTCCTCTCCATCTTGCTGCAACTTATTGAGAGGTAGGGCAGGCAGACACAAAAAAGGGACAAAAAAATACTTGCTTGGGATCTGTTAAAAATACTGTTTTCAGATGACTTATGAACTGAAATGTGCAGTCCTTTGTAGAAGTCTTGTGTCTGATGGCTGATCAGGTATTTCTCTGTGAGGGAGCTGTAGGGTTAGACTACTAGAGGGAAAAAATGCAAACAAAGTAAGACTTGGCTTGAATGTGTTTTAGGTAGCATGGCTAAGTCCATAGCTTAAAACTATGGAAAGAAAAATTGAAATATTTGATTGCGAAGCAAAATGCTTGACAAGTAGGAAATGCCAGTTATGGCTGATGAGGCAAGCACAGTTGTATGAATGTGTTATATGAGTGAAAGCTGCAGAATGTGTTCTGATGCTGATGGAGTTACTTGAAGATGGAAAGCAAATGTGTCTTGCCAACACTGACTGGGACAAAACCATCTTGAGGAGCAGAGCAATGCAGAGAACAAAACCAGTCCATAGTTCTGGACAGGTTTTTTTTACTTGCAAAGGGTGTGGGAACTCAGTGATGTATGGCTGAAAAGTAGTGGCTTGCCACAGTGACTAATAGCACTTTAGACTCCATCAGTTTTGTGTGTTACCTGCCTTGCTGTGGCTGTTCCACTCTTAAATCTGCCTACTGGCCCTACCTCAGCAATTTGCTGCTTGTGTCCCTTTGTCCTGTTGTCATGAGCCTTCAACAGTGTGTTCTTCCTGCTCTCCTCTGCATTCCATGCACTGAATGAAAGTCCCATAGAAAATAATTTGATCAGGTGACCATAATTCTTGTGCCAGCAGTTGTTTGGTAAATTTCTATAGGTTGCATTTCTTCTTAGTAAAAGATTTGGCTTTGTAGTTGGGTGGTTTTTTTGCACATGTAGTTTTTTCAGTATAACTTAACACTTTACAGGGAAGGAAGGTAATATGTAAATATTTTGCTTATTATAACACCCAACTTTGCTCTACAGAACATCATGCATGTCATAATTGCTTAAATTTGAGCACTGAAATGTAAGGCCACAGGTCCAGGGATAATAATACCTGATGTAATTGGAAAGCTACTATAAAATAGAGAAACATTTTTGCTGTATTTGAAGGGGAAAGAAAGCTCTTGTTTGTATTTATTGTGTGTTAGGGTTCTGCTGTCAGAGTGAGGTATGGTCATGCTTATCTGGGAGAGGAAAGTAACACCAGAGAGGCTGCATTGCCTTCTAAGGATCTGTGAAGATGTGTCCGATATTCCAGTCCTATACCTCTTCCCTGTTGTTGAAAGTTTTGTGTTACCGTGGATAGAGATAGTTGGGCTTTTTTCTATGGCACTCCACAGCTAGGGACAGAATGCCAGCACAAGGTTTTGGGGAGTGTGCCCTCCTGCAGGGGTGTCTCTTGGAGCACTGCACCCCATGCACTCCAGCACAGGAGTATTGAAGGCACAAGTCCAGTGCAGCAGCCATTCCTCCTCATGTTGTAGCCAGACCAGTCCTGCAGTGGTTTTTCTACCAAGTTTTGTATAGTGTGTAATGATATTTGAGCATTAATCTAAATTTTATGTTTACAATTAGATTTAAGTCCATAGGTTAAAAGATTGGATTTTTTTTTTCTCTAATGCTTCTGTAGTAACAAAATGTAGATTCATTAGCAGGGGCAAACTCTTAGATGTTTAAAATCTGTTCTTCTTGTGAAATTGTTGTGCCTGTCAGTGATATGTATACCAAGTGTTTAATTTTTGCACTGTGTCGCTTTTAAGTCATCTTCTGCATTCAGTAGGTTTTTGGTACTTGCTGCAACTGATATTTAATAGAAATGTCTATGCAGAGCAGGTCCTACTCAGTAGCAGTCTTTTCCTATTGCAAGCCAATGTCAACAATTCTCTGGCTGCAAGAGAGAGCACTTAAGAAAATAAGACTTCTTTTCAGAGCTTGTTGCTGTTATGTACCTGAAACTTGTTCTCAGTGTCTGTCACAGGAGTCAACTTCTTGAGCTGCCTAAAGCAAGCTTTTTGGGGCTATGTTCTTTTACCTATCTGGATCAAATCTGATTTGAAGGTCATCTAGACATTCCTGTCTCTAAGGAGCAGGGTGAATTCTCTTGATTCTTACAGGAATTACATTCAATTCAGTGATTTTGGAATTCATGTGGAGTAGGTTTTCTGTTGTGGTTTTTTTGTTAATTCAAATTATTGATATTTTTTTTTTAGCTTCTCAGTAATCTTGTTAGCTTTCTGTCACTGGGAGTATAGGGATCATCATCTCATTCATATGCTGTTGTTTAATTATGTCTATTCATACAGCAGACAGAGCCAGGATAGTGGAAGGACACGGACCAAACTAACTATGGAGGAGCTTAAAGCATTTGTACAGCAGTTGTTCAGCCTGCCCTGTGTTATCAGCCAAGCCCGACAAGTAAAGGTAAGATTGTATCTGTTCCTTGAATTTATCCTAGGATGCTTTTTGTTTTGTTTGTGGATTATTTTTTTTTTTAAATAATGATGCCTAATGTAAAGGATAAAGCGCTTTTTTTTTTTTTTTTATGATTAGTACTGTGCTTGCAGAAAAGGATTGAGTGGGATGTTTCATTTCCAGCTTCTAATATAAAGCAAATAACTGCTTTGCAATGACATCTGTGACCTGAAAAAAAAGAAATAAAGTAGTCTGCATCTAACTCAGCATCTCCGTGCTTTACTAAGTGATCTTGCTGTTGTCACTGAAGTTTTGCTGATGGCATGTTGCTGTCTGTCTAATGGAAGGGTGACCTCTTTCTTGCTTATTTGCAAGCATGTCTTTGAGTGGGCAGAGATGACATTTGTACTTTTATGCTAGTCAAAGCAGCTAAAAGCTTGATTTGGTAGCCTAAGCACAGGTATTTATTTAGTGAGATTTGTGACCTGTGAGATGGTCTCAAGTATTCCACCTGTCCTCCATTGCCCTGCTGGAGGAGTGTCTTAGGTCCCTTTTGTGGCTGTCTCAAACATTATGGGGTATTACACATGACAGTCAGTGTGTAGGCAACTAAACAGAGCACTTCACTGGGCTGTGTGTGCTTTCTAAGGTCCCTGTTGCAGAGGGTGTGGTCAAATGTGGTTTCCTCAGCATAGCTAAATCAAGATAAATTGTCAGTGTCCATCCAGCCCAGTTCTATCTCTCTGAACCAGCTACTCTTATTCTGGCATTTTTAATGCTATCTGTAGTGATGCAATTTCCAGTTAAATACTACTCTATGTTTTTGGCAGAAACTTCTGAAGGTTATGTTGGTGTGCTTGTTGAGGGGGGAGGGGAAAGCAGAACCATGTTGACAGTTGTTCAGTAAATACTTGTCAGCCTTGCTTTCCAGGTTACAACCCCCTTAATCTGTATGCATGGTTTGCCTCCCTTGTCCTTCATATATATCTTTGCACCTGTCTTTGAATGAATCTAGACTAATAAGTAATCCAGATCGTACTGATTCCCCTGGCTGCTATTATCGTTCATCATTCTGGCAGTCTGTATGATAGCAAGTGTTTTCAGCAGTAATCTTAATTTGTTTCTGTGTCACTGATGATGAAATGCTAAATAGCATTTTGCCTACTAACCAACTTCTGGAAAGCTCCTTCAAGAGCATTGTATTTATTAAGATTTTTTCACCTTGGGAAATGGTTCTTGAGGTACATGTTAACCATTTATGAACCTGTGCATTCCCTGGTGATGCAGTTTTAAGAAGAATATTCTATAGTGCTAGATTGAGGTCCTAAGATTCTAAACATTACAATATATGCAGCTACTCCTACATAACCAAACATGTAATAGTGTTGTTTGAAATGGTATCTTCATAAGTGTTTCCTAATGTTCATTGTTGATACCATGGAGAGACTTTATATTGGACTTTATTGTTCTCTTTGATACTGGCATGCTGGTGATGAAAACAGGTACTTTCAGAAAACCATTGAACTCCAGGATACACATTTTCCAAGTTAGCTGTCTCTAGTCTTACACTAAAGGACGTCTTTGAAGGATAATTTCCCAGCACCTGATAAGAGTGGAAGGTGTATTATCAGCCTCATACGAAAGGAGGATCTTACTATGTCTTTCCAAATACAAACCACTTCCTATTAACTGCCTCTTATTAATGATATTTCACCATTTTTATGAATAGACTTATTAGGTTGTTTTCAAAGAAGTTCTTTGTTTCTAATGTATTTAAAACCTGCCTCTAATTAAGACATAATTCGTGGGTGATGGAGCTGGGGGCATTCAATAAACTTATAACAGTTGTAATTTGTAATTTTGTCTAAACATTTCCACCCAACTCTTCCACTTTCCCCAGCCATAGGAAACTAGTTTTGTTACTCTATGCACGTGTATGTTTTTGAAGCTTCAATGTAGTCACTAACCAGTAAAATAAATACCATTCATGAGCCATAGTCTCCTTGTTTTTGAATGAAGTCAGATAATGAACATTTATGCCTAAGCAATTACTAACTTTCAGCATGGCATTTGAATGCAATTTTCTGTCATAATGAATTACAAAATAATTGTCATGTTGGATGATGAGTATTTTCTAACACAAAAGGCATAGTAATTATTAAGCTGTAATAATTTACTGTTGTCACTATGAAGCATTCAGCATATGTTCCCTAAATCAAAATCCTCATAGTGTGGATCTTTTTTTTAAAAAATGCCTTCTGGTTTCCAGACAGTCATGAAAAGCAGCATCAGATAAAAAAGGGCAGTAAGCTAAGGGTTAGGAAATACAGGTTTTGCTCCTCATTGTGCCATCGACCTGCTGTCAGAAATATCTGTCTTTTTGCAAGAGACCCAGGAGTGAATCAATTGAATATACTGTCTGGATGTCCTTGAAGGAATGTTCTGCAGAGTTACTTTCCTGTCTGTTTGCTCTCTTTGATTTTTTTGTTGCAGTGCTGAGACATGAGGATGAGGACAACTGCAGCAGTGCAGTTGGTTTTCTGTGAAACTGTCTATTTGCATTACAGAGTGTTGCATTTTCATCTCTTTCCTGTTTCAGATATAACCCAGGTCTGTTTAAGTAGTAGGCCTGCTTTAGGAACCAGCTGATCCTTGTTATTTTAATGATCTTTTGGTATTCAGGTCCTCATACAACTCTAGCTTGTTCTTCTTCCTCAGCATGTTGTGTTCTGTTGTGTTACCACCTTTACTGTAATGTCCTTGGTGCTAGGTTGAAAGGGCAATCTGTAGAGGCTTCTTTTCCACCCACTATTTTAAAATTACTGTTAACAGGGCTGTGCTTAATACTCTCTGGTTGACAGCTGTAGTTAGTTGTACTGTTCAGGTGCAGAATTTCATCCATCTAATAGGTACAGTGTATGAAACATTTGGCCAAGTCTGCTCAGGTGGTCTGTAACTTAATGTGTGTCAGACCTAACGGCTTGTGAGAAGCTAGCTGGCAGTGTATGTAGAAGCTCTGTCTTTTTATATGATCTTGTACAGATTCTCAGCTGACTGATCCCACAATCAACTGTCCCTCTTGATTCTATGGACATTTTTTCCTAATGGATTTGTACTGTGTGTTACTTCAGAATCTGCTTGATGATGTGGAAGAATTTCATGAGCGTGCTCAAGAAGCTATGATGGATGAGATCCCAGACTCTTCCAAGCTGCAGGAGTTGATAGACATGGGCTCTGGCCTTTATGTAGAACTTCCTGAACTGCCAAGGCTGAAGCAAGAGCTGCAGCAGGCACGGTGGCTGGATGAGGTGAGGTCCACCCTCTTGGATCCCCAGAGGGTCACCCTAGATGTGATGAAGAAGCTGATTGACTCGGGTGTGGGCTTGGCACCACACCACGCTGTAGAGAAAGCCATGGCTGAGCTACAGGAGCTGCTTACAGTCTCAGAGAGGTGGGAGGAGAAGGCCAAGGTCTGCCTGCAGGCCAGGTGAGTGTTCTTTTTACAAACAAAGGTCACACACTTGGGAGATTCTTAGCCTCTGTTGAGGACTGTGGTGAAAAGTAGGGCTTTGAAGCTCTAGTGCGCTTTTTTATTTATTTTTTCTTTTTCTTTACCCCACAACAGTTTAGTTGCTCAGGAGTTATATTTGAGGTTGTTGATGAGTTGCAGAAGAATTGATTCGCTATCATATTGCACAGTGGCAGAAGGCTGTGAATTGCTGCTGTCTTTGTTCACTACCCCTCAACAACAAAGAGCATGCTGCACAAGACAGCTTCCTTAATGTTAAGGAGTTCTGATGCTGTGCCCTTTTGAACTCTTTTGTGCAAAGTCCATCAACTTTCTCACCTCTCCTGTTATTTGTTAGCTGGTAACACCCTCCAAGAATAGTGCCATGGTGTCCTACACTGCACTGTAATGGTGAAGCTGCATCACCAGCCTGTCAAATTTATGTCTTTAGTTGATTGGCATTTTGAGACAAGGCTGGAATTGGGTTTTTCTTACTCTAGACCACGCCAAAGTATGATGGCTCTGGAGGGCATCGTGAATGAAGCAAAGAATATCCCTGCGTACCTACCCAATGTCTTGGCACTGAAAGAAGCCCTGCAGCGGGCTAGAGACTGGACAGCCAAAGTGGAGGCTATTCAGGTAGGGGTTACAGCAGGGACTGGAATCTTCTGATTGCATCCTTTTATTATTTTATTATCTTTATTCCTAGCCCCTCTACCCACAGAGTTGACCCGAAGGGAAGTCTTACTATAGCTGTTAAATGTGCTTATTGTACTGTAGCTCAATTCTTGAATTTATTTTTCTTTTTGTACTTCTGTTTTTCCATTGGCTACCCTATTTCTCTAGCCCTTCCTTTTATGGATTTCATGGGGTATGTAAAAGCTGACAAATCAATTATGATACAAATGTTACTGAAAAGACCTCACTTGGTATTGAAACTGTTCTGCATACTGTCAATGGATATACTTAGCTGAAGTGGAACATGTTCTTCTCACAAGTCTTCAGTTTTGGAGCTGGCTGTGGAAATGATTCTTTTTGTTTTGTTTTTTTTTCCTCCCCCAAATACTGTAAGATTTAATGGCACTGATGGCTGAAATGTTCTGTCTGAAATAGATGAAGTTTTGCCATTGTTAGTTCAGTAGTTCCCCATTCTATTGGTCTGCCCACATAAGTTGATCCAAAAGGGATGCAGCTTCTGTAATATTGATCTGGTCTTGGTCTCTGGGCTGCAGCTACTGTTCTTGTATGAGTGAACAAAACTGAGAATCCCAGGTGATTTTGCATCCGCCCACGTACAACTCTCAGATGTTGTAGCTTGCAGTTAAGTAAACAACAGTTAAGACAACCATCTAGAAATGAAATCTTGTCTTAGTCCATAGGCCAGCTGGCCATGTCTGAATGGCTGTTAAAATAAAAACCATATGAGAGGGTTTTAAAAGTATCAGTATGACTGAAACCCTGCCTCACTTGTCTTTCAAATGGAGTTCTGTTTTAGTCAGTGACAAAATAGTGTGTGGCTTTTAAACTAAGCTCACCACTGACACGGTGGTGGAATTGTTGTCTTAGAATTTTATTTTTTTTTTTTACCCCAGAACGGAAGCAACTATGCCTACCTGGAGCAACTGGAGAGCTTGTCTGCCAAAGGCCGCCCAATACCAGTGCGTCTCGATGCTCTGCCCCAGCTGGAGTCCCAGGTGGCTGCAGCTCGGGCCTGGCGAGAGCGCACGGGAAGGACCTTCCTGAAGAAGAACTCCAGCTACAGCCTGCTACAGGTGAGCAGCAGACACTTGTGTCTTACTCTTCAGAAACTGACTTTGACCCTGTGTGGTCTGGAGGGAACAATTCGTTCAATTAATGGAAGATTACAGCTCTTGAGAATAAAATATAATAAAAAAACTTAACTTTTCAAGCGAAAAGAATAAAAAAGGCAAAAAGTCTGGCTAGTCCTTTTTATGGATAGACGACCTCTTATTGTTAATTCTGATGAGACAGATTAAAACTCTCCTTTTTGGGAGGGAAGGTAAAGGATTTCTCTTTGTGTAACTGTACAAAATTACACCTGAAATGAATATAGAAGCTGTCTTTAATTGATGGATGTTTTAACTTGTTCCACTGCTTAAATTCTAAGGAAATAGATTATATATATTTTATAAGCTGTTTAACTATAAGAAAAATAAGTCAACTGCCATTTATATGATTTCAGTGAATGTAGTCACTGCCTTTGTTATAATAAAAAACATTCATTTGTTTGAAGGTTTATTTTATCAACCTGACAGGCTTTCCTTTTCTAGGGAAAACAGTTCCAGTTCTTTCAATGCTTTCTTGTAGGCTGCATTTTTCATACTCTTATCCTGTTACTCTTCTCCGAGATCTGTCTTCAGCTTTAGTGGAATGTCTAAAACCAGAGTCCTCTCACTGTGGCTTTCCTAGTGCCACATGAAGTGCAATAATTACATCTTGTCTCAGAGGGAATACTTCTTTTTAATGTTTCCCAATGGGCACCTTCTCTACTGCAACATCATATTGATTTCTTTTCATTTGGTGATGCACTCTAGATCCAGAACTTTTCTCTTTCCTGCTTCCTAACTAGTTATTGAATACATTCTGGTTTTACACTCGACTGTTTTTTCAGTTGTATAGATTTAAATATTCCTATATTGAATTTAATTTGCTAGATTTTTTTATATAAGGTATGCCTTCCAATTAATCTAGATTACTGTAAATTCAGATCTTGTTCTTAAGAGTGCTTTCCGCCTTCATGTTTGATATTAAAAGGCATGAAACATATTTTTTAGGTTTTTTCAGGCAATATATTTCTGATGTAAATGTGAAATGGTGGCAGATCTTTTAGACTTGGAATTGATGAAGAGGCTTGAAGTGAATGTTAAACTACTGATATCTAACTGTGTACATGTGTTCCCTCAAAATTATACTGAGTATGACGTGTATGGGATGGAATACTCTGGTCAATTCTGGCATCTATCTTGTCCGTTCCTCCCCAAAGGAGGGGTTCAGGTGGGACCTCTTTACTCCTTCTGGAGGGTAAAATGTTCCTCAGAGCTGAGCAGTGTCCTTGGCTCTGCACACCAGTCTCTAGCAGTAACTATAAACATTGAGTGTTATCAGTCCTAGAAGCAGACACTGTCTGAGAAACTTGCTGTTAATTTCAGCAAGTGCAGCTACTTACAAGAGAGTTAGCTGAAAGCAAAGGTACAAGACAGAAAATCAGCTTTATCTGGCCCAAACCAGGACAGTACAGGATGTATTTTTAAATTTAGACACGAAAACATAATGGCTTTAAGTTGACCTGCCACATCAGTGTTGTGCTGATTGCATTCAAATTCCAGATATATGAAATAATTGTATCCTTTCCTGGTTATTTCTCCTTTTCTTAGCATTGACAGATAATGAAAGGTGTTAGATTGCTGAATATTCTTTGCTTTTGTATGTCCCTGAAATCTTAACATGAGAACTTCTTGCTTGTTCTTGGCATCCTTGGTCCTAACAGTGTGAGTTTTCTTGGTGGTTACAGGTTCTGAGCCCTCGGACTGATATTGGTGTTTATGGGAGCAGTAAGAATAGGCGGAAGAGGGCAAAGGAGTTGATGGAGAAGGAAAAGGAGAAAGATCTTGACTTGGAATCCCTAAGTGAACTCGAGGATGGTCTGGAGGAGGCCAGAGACACTGCAGCTGTGGTAAGGAGCAATGAAAGGTAGTGTCTCCTGATATGTGGGTTTAATTTGTCTCTAATATGTGTAGAAGGCTTTTGGGAGAACTGATAAATGAATCTTACTGAAATGTGTATCTCTGTAATAAGATGTTTGACACAAGAGTATAGTTCAGCTTTAATTGCAATGAAAGTAGAGGAAAGCACAGTTCAGAGGGTAAGTGCTGACATTTAATGTGGGCTGTGTAAGACTTAAATGCTCTTGGGGCAGTATCTGCGGCTGATTGTATAATATTAACAGCATTTCTTGTAATACCATCTTAAAAATGTAGTATGAGGTTCCAGCTCTACCTTAAACAGTACTAAGAAATGTTTCACGGAATCCTAGAATATTAGAGGTTGGAAGGGACCTTGAAAATTCAAATCCAACCCCTTTGCCAGACCAGGTTTACCTAGTGTAGGTCACACAGTAATGTATCCACTTGGGTTTTGAATGTCTCCAGAGGAGGACACTCCACAACCTTACTGGGCAGCCTGTTCCAGTGTTCTGTCACCCTCAATATTAACCAACTATCTTAGGCCCCTTTGCTAAGGCTGAGAGGCTGATGTAGTTGGGGGAGTGATCCTGCAGGTGATCCTGCTCTGGCAGGGGGGTCGGACTCAATCTTGAGAGGTCTCTTCTAAACCCCTAACATTCTATGATTCTGTGAATGTTGTTTTTGTTCCCTCCTTGTTGGGAGGATACTCATGCAGCTTAGTTGCAGAATTTGCTGCCCTCTCTCTGGGAACAAAGAAAGCATATGCAAGCTCATTAATGTGGCTTATAACAGTCTCTTTTAACTTATGCTTTGTTATAGTTATCTGAATGGAGATACTGAGGAAATGCAAGTTGTTTCAGAAATGTGTATGGTCACTCAGATACTCGTAGTGCTAAATCAACATTGAAATGGTGCTCGGCTACATTGTCTTGGTAGACAGAGGGAGGGAACTGATTGTGACTTCTTGTCTGGAGTCAAAACTTGTTCTTCTGTTGGCCTTATGACAGATTTAATTAAGATCTTTGTAGATAGGGAGAAGATTTATCTCAAGTTTACAAAGAATCTTTGTCAGAAGGCTTCAGAGTAATGACTAATGGAAGGGGAGGAGGAGATACTTTAGCTAAAGGTTTAATTAAATCACACAGCACCTGAATTTTGTGCTAGTTTAACTGTGAAGATCTCTTGATACAGTTTTGTTTTTTCCTATCCTACATTCCTAATACAACAATTTCTCTTAGCTGTGGAGGTCATGAACTGTTTTTTCTTTTCTGTGTAGGTGGCTATATTCAAGGAGCGGGAACAAAAGGAGATAGAAGCCATGCATGCTCTCAGGGCAGCTAACCTGGCCAAGATGACAATGGTGGATCGAATCGAAGAGGTCAAGTTCTGTATCTGCCGCAAAACAGCAAGTGGATTCATGTTACAGTGCGAGCTGTGCAAAGACTGGTTTCACAGTGGCTGCGTGCCCCTTCCCAAAACAAGTTCTCAGAAGAAGGGTTCCAGCTGGCAGGCCAAAGAAGTGAAGTTTTTGTGTCCACTTTGTATGCGTTCTCGAAGACCGCGGCTCGAGACAATTCTGTCCCTGCTGGTGTCCCTGCAGAAACTGCCCGTGCGACTGCCAGAAGGGGAGGCCTTGCAGTGCTTGACAGAACGTGCCATGAGCTGGCAGGACCGGGCACGGCAGGCTTTGGCCACGGACGAGCTGTCCTCTGCTTTGGCCAAGCTTTCTGTGCTCAGCCAGCGAATGGTGGAGCAGGCAGCACGGGAGAAAACAGAGAAAATAATCAGTGCAGAGCTACAGAAAGCAGCAGCCAACCCAGACCTGCAGGTAGGGATGTGACTATCTTACTCTTTACTGTCCTTCTTTAGCATGCTGAAATGCCTTATCTTTCTTGGAGAAGGTTGGAAGGGAGATGGGGCAGTTAAAAATCTGAGCATTAGACATATTAAAATGACTGGGTTCAGTGCTCCTTAGTGTTGGGCCATGGCTGGAGTCAGTCACAAGCTGCTGCAGGAACAGGTCTGCTGCTTTGTACTCGCTGTCAATAGCAGCTGCTGCTGATGGTGCCTGTGGGGAACATCAGCTCAGATATACCAGCTGGCTAAGGGCCTGAAGATGTGTGAAGCAGGGGTTACTTTAGTGTCCAAATTCCATTTTCTTCTTGACAGAATCAAAAGTGTCAATGTTTATTATTTTTTAGGGATTGTCATTCTTAGGCATATATCTTGATATTAAATTTCAGTGAGGACTGTAGGCAAACACTGATCCTTTTACAGCTGATCTCTTCATCCTGTGATTGGGATCAGATGATACTGTGGTGAAGTAGTTTGTACAGCCATGGGCTGGTAGTACTGAACAGCAGTTTCTAGATCTTCCTAATCACTATTATTCAAAAATCCAACAGAACCTTTTCCTTGGATATTTCCCTGTCTTTCTTCAAATATTGCTATAACTAGGCTTTCGTTGACTGTCCAGGCAGTTACCCTCAGGCCAAAATACCCACTGTTTCCTTTATCAGTAATTCTTTATGGTTTTTTAAATATTTTTCTGGAAATTTTGTTTAATTCTTTTGTTCCATTTTTTTTTTTTTTTTTTTAGGGACACTTGACTAGTTTCCAGCAATCAGCCTTTAACAGAGTGATAGGGAGTGTGTCCTCATCTCCACGGCAGACTTTGGATTACGATGATGAAGAGACAGACTCTGATGAAGACATTAGGGAAACGTATGGCTATGACATAAAGGTAAGTAATCCAGTGTGGCTTCCCTTCATGGAATTAATTCAGAACATCTATTTTTTATGAATTCAGTTTATTTCAGATTTTTTTTTTCGTCTCAAGCTATCTATGTACATTGTGCCCTGGCTTCTTTTGCAGAAGTACTTCTTGGTTTTATATTGATGTCTCAGTTTTGTCATGTTTTTATTCAGAATTTCCAAATGTCCTGTTTGAGTTTCAAAAGTGCTAAGGAAAGCACTTCCTTAGTGCTAATGAAAAAAGATACATTTCTCAAGGAATTTGTATCATAATGTCATGGAGGATGAGCATTGTCTCTATGCCTGATTCAGAGATATCATGAATCATAAATGAGTAAGTGTCTATATGGAGAGTTCTTCAGCAGTTTTTGTTACAGAAAAAAAATTGGACTTTGGAAACTGTATGACCTGTAAGAAATTTCCTGATGCCAGAGCTTTCACATTTTCATACCTTTCTGTTCATTCAGCCCTTCCTACATAGAGGAAGTATATGTGTTTGGGTTTAGTTGTGTGGAAGTACTCAGGACTTGATGTCTGGATTGTGTGGTAAAATCAGTGTCTGCATTCACTTCAGAAATTGTAACTGCGGCTAATTTTTAAAAATACTTGAACTATAGAAGAACTGTTGTGAGAAAAGGCAATTACAGAGATAGCCAAGTGTTTTTGATATGATATATTTCATTTCAGAACTTCTGTAATGCCCTTTAATGTAGTGACAAAGGTAATGCTACTGTTTATTCTTGTGCAGTGTTTTCTTTTTAGTGATAGTGCCATGTATACCTTAAAAATGCTATCTTGAAAGATAGCATGGTCGTTGAAAACCTTTTTTAAGCAGATTTTCTGTTTTAAAAATGGACAGCAAATTTTCCAGGTATGTTTTTCTGCATTTGTCAATTTTTAGTACTTTGTTTTTAAGCACTGTTCTACAAATACACACTAGAAGACAAATGTCTTGTAGTCCCATGTGAAATGCCAACAAGAGCGCATTGCAGTTTGGTGTTACAGCTTTTAATTAAATTAGTTTTGTATTTTAAAAATATATTCAAAACTGTTCTTTGCGTCAGGAGTCATAAAAAGACATTTCTGAAAGATGTGGCATTTTCTGAGTCTGTGATAAAGCATATGTCAAGAAAGATGGCATATGCTTGTCAGTAACTGAGAGTTTTGCAGGAGTGTAATTTCATTTGTTTAATGATCCTGTTGTCATTATTTCAAAATCTGTTGCTTAACCCTTTTGATTTGTATGTCCATCATCACTGTATGTAATTTTGAAAACCTAAAAATAACAATCTGTCAAAGCAAAGTTGATAGAGACCAGAAATATCTTTTGTTAGGTCAACTAAGATGGTTGGAATAGAAGGCAAGTCTTCAGACAGATAAATTCTTCACGTCTAAACTGAGAGCAGAAGAGTTCAGAAGCAATAGCAAAATTGCTCACAGTTTATTTTCCTACTTTGGGTTTCAGGGGTTGTTTTTTCTCAGTTTGTGATCTATAAACATTTTCCAGTGGAGTGATGTGTTTAAAAAAAAAGTAAAAAAAAGTAAATAGATCATGATGCATCAAGCATGAATTTGCTCGTAGTAAATTCTTGTGGACCCTGTAGAAGTAATCCTGGGATCCCTAAGGTCCATAGACTTATCTTTGAGAATCATGGTCTTGGACTTCTCAAAGTACAACAGTGGTACAAAGTACAACATGCTTCTTTTAGTTAAAACATGACTTTTGCCAGCAAATACTTAATTATGAGCGTGACAGCTAGATTTCTTTTAAGATTTGTTCCAAGAAGACTGATCAAATTTACTGTAAATTTTCTTCATCTTTCATTTTTCTCATGTATTTTTTCTTATTCCTTTGCACCTGTGTTGCCTATTGCCACGAAATGGTGATATCTTTTTGTATTATTTTTCTTTTCAGCCCTGAACTTTCTTTAAAGTAGTGTAATATGATGTTCAAAAGAAGATCTTGTACAACATACAGTCTTTATAACGTAGGGAAAAATACTTTCCTCTTTCTGAAAAAAATGTATTCTACCTTTTCATCTGGATAATTTAAATCTCAGTTTCCCACTTCTGGTTCTGTACTGAAGTCATTAGTGTGCACTTCTTCCTTTTATTAAACATGTAACTGAAAGCCAGGCAGAGGTTACCATTCTTAAATTCCCTTTTTATGTCATGAAATGACAGTGTCTGTGTGGTACAATATCCTGAGCTGACCATTTTGGGACCCACACAGCTAATCTTCAGGGTAAATATTGTCAATAACTGCTCTACAGCCTTTTTCTTCTTTTAAGCCCGCTTGTTTATTACTCTTTTCTGAAAGATTTCAGTCTTGCATGGCATGCTAAGGTGTTTAACTCATTGGTCAATTTCATCACAGGTGTGACAGGGTAGCTAAGTTCTGGAAAGTGCTGTGGAAATAGGCATCTGGTTGAGGAGATTATCCTTACTAATTTTGCCTGCAGGGGTGAGTAAGAGGGAGAAATTAGTACTAGGGGGCATCAGGGAATGGACTCGAATGAGCTTGTGCCTTCTCTGGATTCTCTGCCTAGTGGAATATAAACTCAAAGCATCTCCAACTGTGAAGATATTCCTATCTCTCTTCTCTTACTGGATCTACCTGTATCTGGAGGCTTGTGTCACATTTCAGAGTGTGATGTATAAAGTCAAACATCCATCCTAAGCAGTGCATTGAGCTGAGCACGAGCCCTTGCCATTGTTATTTTGTTCATGGAAGTACAGCCCTCTTCTCATATTTGGCCCTAAATGGCTCAGGACTGCCCAGTCCCAGGGTAATGTTTACTTGTTTGCCATTATGTTGATATTTGGTGCTGAGCTGGTGCTGCACCCCATTTTTTTCTTCACCTGTTAAGATCTTTAATTTCTTTCTGTAGTAACCATTATTTGCTCAGCATACCCCTGCTTTACTGAAGATGGCAGTCTTTGTGGTCTTGCAGTCACATTTCTCATGTAAAAACACCTTATGTAGGCTAAGAGCAAGTCTCTTTCATTATGTTGAGTTTTAAAGACCATACTTGAGGGATGGCTGAGTGAGGAAACCTGCCATGTATTTCTCATGCACTGACTATAAACCTATTAACCTGTCTTCATAGTTGCTGTGTTCACACACCCATCTAAGTAGGGGTGTAACTTCTACCTTCTGTGCATAGTTTTGATGTCTCTGTGGTGGGATGCTTCAAAGGTAGGGGCTTAGGAACAGCAGACTGGTCAGTCTTAGTAGAATTTACTCTGAAGTAGCTATTTTCTGGATCTAGATGTTGCATGTTTTCTGTGTTTCTCTTTCAGGACAATGCCAGTGTAAAATCTTCCAGCAGCTTGGAGCCCAATTTGTTTTGTGATGAGGAAATCCCCATTAAATCCGAGGAAGTGGTAACGCACATGTGGACTGCTCCCTCATTCTGTGCTGAACATGCATATTCATCAGCTTCTAAAAGCTGCTCTCAAGGTATTTACTTTTGTATACGTTGAGATAAAATTGAAGATAGCTGGGTTGAGCAGTCATAAAGGAGGGGAACTGCTCTGTTGCCTGTGCTACTAGTAGTAGAGGATATGTTGTCTGTAAGAAGGTACAGTAGATTTACATGGCAGTCAATTTCATGATGTCTGATGTATAAACTTGTGTCAATGCTTTTTGCTTGGGATTGTCTCCCTCCTTAGATGGTTCTTGTTAAAAGTATGAAATTTGTTTTGGTTTTGGTCTCTTTCTTCTTATATGACTTGCCTCCTGTCTGAAAGGTTCTAGCACACCAAGGAAGCAGCCTCGGAAGAGTCCACTGGTACCTCGCAGTTTGGAGCCTCCTGTATTGGAGCTTTCACCTGGAGCAAAAGCTCAGCTAGAAGACCTAATGATGGTAGGAGATCTGCTGGAGGTGTCACTGGATGAGACTCAGCACATCTGGCGGATTTTACAGGCTACTCATCCACCCTCTGAGGACAGGTTCCTTCATGTCATGGAGGTATGGGACTCGAAGAAATATTCTGGTGTGGTAACAGAAAAAAAAAAAAAAGCCACGTTATTTTGTTGGTTTTATTAAAAAATAAAATCTTCTGTAGTTAGTGTTTAGTTACTTGACTTGTTTGGATTTCAAATGGGAAGTAGCAGGTTCTGGAAAATAACAGTATAAGAGATCCCAAAATTCAGTTCTTAATCAGTCATGCCTTAGCCCTGTCCTCCATTGTCAACCATATTTAGAACAGATTTCTCAGGCACCTCCATACATAAATCTTTTTTTAGAAAATAAAAGGTTAGGGAAGGAAATGCAGTTCTTGTTTATGCTGAGAATCAGACCTATTCTGTGAAAGAATGACAAATATTTAGGAAGATGGAAAGTCTACATTTAGCTCATATAACTTGATACTTGTATGTTGCTGAACTGCTACTGTTACTGGGAAAAGAACTCTTTTTAAAAATCTGGTTTTGTAATGCAGGTAATAAGTTTCCTTCTCCTCAGAATAACATAGATGTGACAATTATTTATTATACTTGAAGTTGTGCTGATCACTTTGCTTAGCTGGCAATGAATGAGGCAGGCTTATGTGCTGATTCTGAGGTCTGAACCAAGTCATTTGGCTTTAAAGAGACGTGAAGGTAAACTCCTGGGTTAAGGAGCTGTATTGGAAGCCATCTTTTATCATTTGTCAGCTAAAGTTTGGCATCAGTTTTAACCACGTGTAATTATGGAGTATATGATTGTTTCTTGGGTTGCTGAACTGCGTGGGGAATGCATTGAAGAATGTTCTTGACTTTTTAGTAGAGTACAGTAATATAAGATGGAAGGTTACATACTGTGAAGAGAGAGGTTAGATGAGCATAATAAATTGGTTGTCTCACTTCCTGAGTGCCATCCATGTACAACGGATGAGTTAAGGTGTTGCCAAACTGCCATCAGTTAGGACAGGACTCTAAAGCTGACCCTGCCTCCAAAGAAGTACTGCTTTACTGTGTTTTGCCCCCAGTATTTTGCTTGATAAGCTTAATGTTCTTTTAATATAACAGTTTTGGCATGAAATGTATTAAAAGCCAGTTTGAATGACAGTAAGTGGCAATTTCTAAATATGTCAGACATATTAATAGTAAGCACTTTTTGGGGGTGGTTGGATGGAGGTGTGGGGCAAGAGGGTCTATATGGTTTAACATTTTCTGGTTAACCCTCATGAATACTTCTTTAACCAGAACTACTCATTTTAAATTGTACAGATGTTTTAAATTTCTACAGCTATTTACATGCCAAGTAGACTTCTGTGAAAATAATCTTAAGATGATTTGGTTTTGTGTGGAATAGCTATATTGAGTAATGTACAGTGAACAGTCTTCTTCTGGTTTATAGTATGTCCCTAATCTATTAATAATTATGGAGTTTAAAATATATTAACAAAAATTGAGTCAGTTCTGTTTGTGCAAAGAAGCTACGCATGTGGATCTTTCAGATATAAATAGGACCTGTCACTGTGGATGCTACCTGCAGTGACAGAGTTTGCAAATTTTAAACTTCACTTCTGACCTGAATCTGCTGTTTAAGATTTTTTAAATGATGCCAGAATATTTACAATGTATTTCAGTTTGGAAGCTATTCAAATAATGGATCTGTTACTTTCTTCTCTTGCTTGACTTGATGATACATTTTAAGAACTTGCCAACTGTTCTTTTTTAATCTCCAGAATGTCAATTGCTTTCTCTCAAAAATAATTACAGGGAAGGCTGACCTAGAATGAAAAATAAGCAAGAGCATCTAACAAATGATTAATCTTCTCAATTTCTATTAAAAAGTAATGTGAGAATGGTGTTGTAATTATTTCTATTCTGCCTCTTTACCCTTGCTGGTGATTTATTTTTCCCACTGGACATCTTTGATTCATTGTACCTTTGATACAGTTGATAGACAGTTATAATTTTTTGCTAGTATAGTAAAAATAAAGTTGAGCCCTATTTTGCCTAGAATTTGTAACAGTATATTGCTGAGTAGGTTTCCTTATACCATGTCAGCATAATGGTGGAGATAAGCACATCCCTCAAACCACAGGTTTGTACTACATGGAAATTTACATTTGAAAATTATTTTTTTTCACCCTTTCTATGAAGGATGACAGCATGGATGAGAAACCACTGAAAATGAGAGGAAGAGACTCTTCTGAGAGGAAGCGGAAACGAAAACTGGAGAGAGCAGAGCAGTTCTTTGGAGATATGAAGCAAAAATCTAAAGAGCTGAAAAAACTGGAAAAACCCAAAAAGAAGAAGCTAAAGCTCACCATGGATAAGACAAAGGAGCTAAACAAGCTGGCAAAAAAACTTGCAAAGGAAGAGGAGCGGAAGAAGAAGCGAGAGAAAGCAGTTGTTGCAAAGGTGGAACTAACAAAGGAGAGCACAGAGAAAAAAAGAGAGAAGAAGGTTCTAGATATTCCTTCCAAGTATGACTGGTCAGGAGCAGAAGAGTCAGATGATGAGAACGCTATATGTGCTGCACAGAACTGCCAGAGGCCCTGCAAGGACAAAGTGAGTTTTCGCTTAGTTCCTTCATCAGCAGTTCCACACGAAGTCATAAACCCCAGTGCAGATTAATAATAAGGTTGAACAGCATGAGCATCAGAAGTGGTATGGCTGGAAATACGAGAGGATGGAGTAGTACTTGGATAGATACACAGATTATAGAAATTCCTTATTCTCTTAGGCACTTAAACGTAGGAGAACAACATGGATAGTTAGAATCTGGGAAAGGGTACTCTGTCTTGGTTGGGAAGTCTAACCTCTTCAAGCTGTGTTAGTTTTTTTTCTGGCTGTGTGCAGCAACCATTGAGTATTGTTTGACTCGGCTGGAAAAGTTCCTAACTTGAGTGTGTTTTTGAGCAGAAGTGGGATGTGGCATGGACCTAAATGAAGTAAAGTTCACACAGTCTGTGAACAGTGATGCTGCAAGCTGCAGTGCTTCACTTTTCATATTGGAGATGAATAATCCATTATTTTAGACCTGGTTGGATTATTACAAAAGAAACTTGTTCTGCCTTTTCCTATGGTGTACAGCCTGTCCTCATGACAGCTTTCAGTACTGACTAATTTATGATTAAAAATGCCTTTTTCAGAATTTTTTTTTCTGCTGTTTAGAAAGGAAAAAAAAGATTGTTCCCCAAAAAAACCCTGTGGGTTTGACACTGCTGCATTGACTTGCACAAGAGGGATTAGGAACAAATACAAATACCAAGAACTTATTTCTTGTTTTGCAAAATTGATACATTGACTACCAGTGTTCATTTGAGCACTAAAAAAGATAAGTTAAAAGACCAGTTTGGAGTTCTTAAACTTAAGCTAAGGTTAGAACTTACACAGAATGATTCAAAACATGATGCAGTCTTTGTACCACTGATCTATTTACTTCACAATTCTAATTAGCTTGTGTTAGTACATCTTTATTCAAACTGAGATTTCATCGTAGGGGGAAAGTGTCATAAAGTTCATATGATAAAGAAAGTTATACTAAATTTGTCAAACTTCTACAAGTTAAACTGAGTAAAATTCCAGATTGTGTAATCAGCGCTTTTAACAGAATTACTGTCTTTCCATAAGGTTGGTTGGTTTTGTACATTCAATGGGTTAATGTCATACAAGTAAAAAATGGCAGATACAAGGAAACAATCTACAGGCTTAACAGCTGCAGCTGTTACTGCCCATTACTGATCACTTCCAAAAGTATATTCAGGAATAGTTTTCCTGCAAACTGAAGAAAGATCCTGAGCTGTTAGAATTCTTCATTTTAGATAAGTTGCAACTACTGCTATTCTTCTAATATATTTTTCCTTTTCATGTAACACATTTTGATCTTAATTTTATATTTGCATTCCCCTGTAAGGTGGAAGCAGAAAAACAGCAGTAACAGTTTTTATAGCTGTACATGCCAATACAGTTAAGAATCTTTGTTCCCTATCCTGCAGGTCTCACTTTCTGCCCCCAGACTCAAATTAACATGTACTCAGGGAATTACAGAAATTTAATAATTCATGTTTTTCCCCCTTCCTAAGCTTTAATTTAATTTTAATTTCATTTAAATTTTAATTTTATTTTTCCTAATTGTTCTATAGCAAGCATAGCTCAAAGTTTGAAATAGTTTACCTTAAATGTTCTGATGCCTCGGAGTTAGTTTGCGTGCATTTTATGGCATTTGTTGCCAGCTGTATACCTGATATCTATCTGGTAGAAAGTATTAGATCTGCTGCTGTCATGTGGCTTTATTTTTTTTTCTGAAAGCAGTAATAAAGTCCTCCTCTTTTCTGCAATTTTTAAGTTGCAGAAGTTACCATTTAATAATGCAGTCTGAAGGGATATATGCAATTTAGGATGTGCATTTGTAGATCTGTCTTTCATTTGAGACCTGAGTGTCATCTTCCTTAGCAGTAGAGCATGTGCTTGTTTTGTGATGCTCTAAAGATGCAAGAGGGGAGAGAAAGTTTGCTGAAAGAATGTGAGGATTCTTTGTTTAGGTTTGGTTTTTTGTTTGTTTGGTTTTTTTAATAAAGCAGCTTGTTAAAACAAGCTGTATAGGGGTATTGATTTGTGCCCAAGATTTTGCCTTCTGTGTTCTAGGTGTATTGGATGCCTTTAATAGAAGATATTTTCTTCACAGAAACACTGCCCATCTGTCTTGCCTTTTAACATGCTATGTGTCACTGATCTGATCTCTTGCAGGTAGACTGGGTGCAGTGTGACGGTGGCTGTGATGAGTGGTTTCATCAAATTTGTGTTGGTGTCTCTCCGGAAATGGCTGAGAATGAGGATTACATCTGTATAAACTGTGCAAAGAAGCCAATGCAGGGACCAAGTAGCCCTGCTCATGCACCACCTCCTCCTTTCTTATTGAGCTACAAATTACCAATGGAAGATCTTAAGGAGACAAGTTAGCAGCTACTCGATGCCTGGAACTTGTTGGGAAACGGACCACTGAAACCCTACAGAAAGAGAGGGGGTTTGAAGCTAATGTAGCCACTGAGCTTCACTTCCAAGGATGTACAGACCTGCAGCAGAGTTGGTCCCTTCCTTACAGCTGGCTTCCTTCACACAATGGGGGCAAAGAGGCACAGCAGTACCAACTCATCTATGCAGACACCGCCTGATTAGGAGCTCCAGCCGGTGATGTTTGGCTTGAGCATTTCCATCTTTGAGTGTGGCTGTTGCCCTTAGAGACTGAGCAAACCCCAGGCTGTTAGATTAGACACTTCAGGGTGTTAGAAGTACATTGGAGCTGGCCTGGAACTGTTGGGCATGAGCTGGAGTTCTTAGGGCCACCATGTCACCCTAAGGAGGTGACTTGGGAAGTTGGTCTTTTGCCTCTCCATGCCAACCCAGTGAGCCAGGCAGCGTTTTGGGAGAGTTGTCTCCATATCCAGCCAGCTAACACTACTCTGTAAGGATGGGAGCAAGTGGATGAATTTATTTTAATTTCTCTTTTGTAGCTAGAGGGCAGAGGAGCTCATGATCTCAGAAATCAGCAAAGGCTCTGTTTACCAAAAAGAAACCCAACTCCTCTCAACTAGGCAAAATTTTTCCTTAGTGGAGAGCAGCTCATCTTCCTGTCCTGAGGGGAGGGCCAGAAAACATTGACAAAGATGTCTAGCTAGGCCAGAGCTTGGGAGAAGCAGAGTGCTTCCCCTTCCTCAGGGGTGCCCTCTCCTGTTCTGGGCTTTGCTTAGAATTCTGCACTCCTGCACATTAAAGTTGTCTCACGCAGGATGGAGCTGGCAAGGAGGTACAGCACCTAGGACACCAGCTTCTGTGATCTGTACCCAGGGATGGGAAGGAAAGAAGACAGCCCACTTACCTCAGAGGTTACACTGACATGTGCTTCTGTGAAAAGTTTCACTCACAACTATTTCAAGTATCACCAGGCTACGGGCATGGCCTCAAGCGATACCAGCAAGCAATCTGCAGAATGCTGTTCACAGTGCAAATCCCCCTCCCTGCTGGCTTTGCTGGATGTGTACCAGTATACAATCAGCAACAGTTCTGGTTTGAAGTTGCCCCTGGCTTTGCCAGAGGACCAGAGGGTTTGGGGTCATCCTGGGTGACAGTTGTTTTAGTAAATCCATTTTTAAAGAAGGACTTGTTTTTACTTTTTTCTAAATGTCTCAGACTACTGACTTGTTCTATAAATAGATTATTTTTCTTTGATTTTTTTATACTTACCACTGTTAACCAGCAGCACAGACAGAGGTTCACAAAGCAAAAACCTGCCCGTGGGCTTGGGTTTTTTTACTCCATTCCTTCCTTGTAGTACAAGGAATTAGCAGTTACCTTCCCCATTCTAGCCTGACCAGCTGCCTGTGTTTAAATAGGTAAATACATTTCATGTGCTACCTTTGTGTTTGGGTTTATTCCTGTTAGTGGGGCATCTGGGCCTTAAGGACTCCAGTGGATGCTGGCTTTGTGTATGTGAATGTCTGAAGCCAGCTACTGGGCTGTCTTGTCCCCCTCTCCACTCGCTCCCTATTGTGTTTTCATTCTTCTGCAGTTCTAGGAGTGTTGTAAGTAGTGTCCAGTCTTACTAGGAGCTGGATTGGGATTTAAAGAAATATTGACAAAAACAAAAGTGTTCTGTCTTGACTGTTCTGTGTCCCTTCTCTTGTTCTCTAATATTTGGAAGTTTATTTATCTGGCAGAATTATCTATCCAAAAAAAAAAAAAAAAAAAAAAATCAGCTCAGGTAGACAGACTTTACTGGTTTTTGTTTGGTTTTTTTTTTTTAATCGCTGCCTGCTACCTGGGAAGAAGATGATGTGCAAAAGAAAAAGAAATAAGACAGAGGGCAGGGTCTTGGGAGCTTTTGGGTGCAGATGGGGCACAGACTTCCAATTCCTACTCCGTAAAGACTAATACGGTGTTAAAAGGTAAAGCAAACTGTGGTTAAGCATGTGGCTGACTGAGCACCCTAGCAAACTTAAGAGTATTATTTGTTTACCTATTTATGAAGGAGTCCATACTATAGCTAGACCTACTCTCTTTTTGCCTCCAGTTACATTTTTTTCTTCTCAGTGTACACTTAGTTTTGGTAAACTGGTTTAAACAGATGCTACTCTTCTTCAGGCTTTAACCGATGGTACTACATAAATGTTTCCTTATATGGAGTGGATAGACTATCTGTCACAGATGTTTAATCGTTCCAAAAGTAGACTAGTACAAGATTTCTTGAAGAATCCCAGTGTTCTGTATTCTTTCCTGACTCCTAGAATCCATGACACAACATGGAAACTATGGTTAGCGTTTCCTGTTAGCCACTGAGCGTGTCCTCTTAACCATTCCTACGTTTTCTGTTGCGATTAAAATCATTGTTGTATGTAATTATCATCAACTGGAAAAGAGATGTTTTAGTAAATCTGCATTGAATGTTCCTGTTTCTCTGAGTAGAAAGTGTGGTGGAGATTATGAACTGTAGCACTAGCTACCACGAGGTGGAAACAAACAGCTGTATGATGCAGTGATCCCTCCTTCTGCTGGTAGCAGGCATAGAAAAGAGTTAACAACTGAAGGAAATGTGTAAATATGTGCAAAAGGTCACATTTTTAGTAGCAGTTTTTCATGTTACCACGTGGAGAGGCTCTTTATTACACTGTCAAAAAGAGGTTGCCACACTTGTTGTAGTTATGGATGTCTCATCTGCTTTTGGGTAAGGTATTCATAAACCGAAGACCATTATTAGCTTTACATCTTATTGTTTAAGCTTATTTTTAAAGAGCATAATTGCTCTCAAAGGATTGCTGATAGTATGAACTTATGAATAAATGTTAACTTTTGGAAAAATGTGTAAGTAACTATGTAGTTAGTGGTTGAAAAACCTAAAGCTGCAGTTGTGGTATTGTCCCCAGATCTTCAGGTTTTTAATTTTATAAAAGCATATGCAAATAAGCAAGTCAAAGTTAAGCCAAGGAAATAATTTTCTTGAATCTGCTACAGGTCAAGGAAAAAGTTTTCATGCTCTGGGTACAAAGTCTCAGTATACACAAAGTCTTGTAGTTCATGTGAATCGAGAAAGGTACACGTCTTAATGCTGTATTTTACAAAGGGTACCAGCCACTGTTCATGTTATTTCTTTTCGTGTGTCTAACACAAAAGGTCAAAGAAATAACCTGTGGTGTTGTGAGGAACTAAAAATGGCCCAGACTTGAGTTGTGTATCTTAGCCAAATCATGCAGTTTCATTATTATTTTTGGGTTTTTTAGGAGCCAGGGCCTGGAATTTAGCAGCTTTACTTTGAGAGAGATGTCACTCCTGAACTTCAGTACCATTACTTTTAGGGTTTATGCTTTTAACAGATATCTGTCCCTGAATGCTGGTGCAGCCTGGACTATTTGATAATGAGTCCTTAAGCTAAAATTAATGATACTATGAAAGTTATCTTTAGGGATTGGAATACAGTCACACTGCATAAGATAAACAGAGGGCTGTGTGAAGTTGGCGTTGATAATTTCAATTTTTAGAATGATAGGGTAGTTTAGGTTAGGGGACTTCTGGACATCATCTGGGTCAACCTGACCAAAGCAGGGCTGAATTTGAAAGAGGTCGGTTTTTTCACAGCTATGCCTGATCGGGTTTTGAGTATTTCTAGGCATGCACATTTGACTGCCTCTTTGGCTTCCTGTCCCAGTTTTGTGCTGTCTTCATTACAGACTTTTGTCAGATGTACAGTCAGAGGTTCACTTGCCGAAGCTTGCTTGTTGCCTCTTCAGGAGCTCAGCTGTGTATTTTCTGTGACCATTTATTGGGTGGTTGAAGACAGCGGGTCCTGCAGCCTTCATTTCCAAGATAAACACAGCTCAGCCTCCCTTGAGCCGTGCTGCAGCCTTGTAACAATCTTGGTGCTTGTCTGCTGGACTTGCTTCAGGTTTGTCAACACCTGGTTTTGCACTGGGGAGCCCAAAACTTGACATGGTACCCCAGATGCAGCTTGCAAGTGTCTTACACCGGGACAAAATCCCTCTGAACCTGCTGGCCATGCTCTTACTATGTAGCCTGGCATGGGCTTGGCCACTTTAGTTGCAAGGGGCCATACTGCTAACTCCTGGTCAGTGTGTCCACCATTACCCCAAGGTCCCAATGGTTTATTGTTTCTCATGTGCAGCTTTGAACTTGATGGTTTCATGTCAGCACATCACTCCAGCTGGTCATGATTCAGCTGAATGGGAGCTGTCTCCTCCCCTGGTTTGGGCTGTCCTGCTCCTGTCCTCCATCAGCATTTAGTTTGCCATCTGTAGACTTGGGTGCTCTCCATCCCACCACCCAGGTGTGTAAGACACAAAGTCCTGTCTCCTGTACCAACCCCTCAGGTACTCCACTTGCAGCAGGTTACCTGCTAGATTTCAGATTGTTGCCCATCCACTCTTAAAGTGTGTTTTTGTTGTAAGGGCCAACAACCACTGCTCTCTCCTTGTCCGTGGGGCTTATCACAGAAGACATCCAAGTGGGGCTAACACTGCAGTGTTGACTATTATGGTCACTTTATCCCTCATGGACTAGGATGTGGCTGTGAGGAGGATGTGTTTTGTAATCTTCCCAGGGACTGGAGTGAGGCTGCCTGTCCTGTAGTTGCCTGGATCCTTCTTTCCTCCTCTTCTCTGAATGGGCATGACATGCAGAAGGGTTCATCACAATCAAGAAAATGGTTCTGCAGACAGATGTTTTTGTAGGCTTTGTTCATCAGTGTGGCATATGAGATTTACCAAAAAAAAAAAAAAAAAACAGACAACAACCCAGTCTATTTCAATTGCTGTTTGCAAGATGCATGGAAAACTCTAAATGGCAGAACAAAGTCTCTTCAAGCACTGCTCATGCCTAAACTCCATCTGGGCTCTTAAGCAGTTATTTCAGTCTCATACACATAGATAAAAGTCATCCATGTTATTGATGCGTGGTTCTGCACACAGTTCTTCAGACTGGAAGAAAGGCATTATGCAAATGAGCATGAACAGAGATCTAGGAGAAATTAAACAGTCTACAGCCTTCTTAATTTGAGAGTAGGCTGTTTATTAGGCAGCTGTCCAATGATAGCTGTCACCTTTATTGTGCTGTTCTAGTGACAAACAGCTTCTAGAATAACTGGAACACAGACTTGTAGCGGAGTATCAGAATCAGAATGGTTTTTGTTGGAAGAACCTTAAAGATTGTCCAGTTCCAACCCTTTTGCCTGGGCAGGGACACCTCACATTAAATCAGGTTGCTCCATTTTCCATCCAGCCCGCCTTGGAACACTTCCAGGAAGGGGGCAGCCACAACTTGCAGGTGTCTCACCACCTGAACAGTGAAGAATTCCTTTCTAACGTCTAACCTAAATCTACCATCTTTCAGCTTAAAACTGTTGCCCTTCATTCTATCACTATGGGCCTTTTTACAGAGTCCCTTCCCAGCTAAAGCATGAAGCCCCTCCCAGTAAAGCAAAAACTTTTCAGGTATTCATCAGTTGCTCATCAGACATGCCTTGCTGTCATTCTGGGGGTTGGTTTGCAAAGCTTTAAAAATACTGACTGATGGAAAGAACTGCTGCATGTTAGCAGTCGTTTTGTATGTTGGAGATGAAAGATCTGAAAAGGCTGGAAAAGTTTCCTAAAATCACTCTCTTTCAAACCACTGTTAATGCCCCTGTAAGAAGTTGAGAACTGAGGTCTGCTAAAAGCTGTGGTCTGCTAAAAGCAAGACTTGAGGCTTCCTTGAGGTAGATGAAAATGAAAAGCAAGGAGCTCCTTGAGATCCTTTCCAGCTGTGGTCCTTAAGAATGTATTTGGTCAGCCTGCCTGAACCAAACAGGACCTCTGCTTGGAGCACATGGTCAGCAGGGAGATGCAATAAATCCATCCCTTATCGAAATTCTAGCCATGCTGGCTTTGGGAGGATGATAAATGCTCAGGACAGCTGGAAACTGCACAGCAAGAGGTTGAGAGCATTAAGCCTTACGTAATGAGATGGCTGGGTACAAACCATGTTAAGCTGCAAGGTAAAGGCAATCAATGGAAGTAGCAAGGATTTATTGAAAAACAAATATTTATGAAGAGACATGCTCTGAGTGCCTTTGAAACAAAAGCCCTGCTGCAGTGAAAGGTTTTAATCTTAGGCCCTTGTATCTAAATTGAAGTCTTTTCAGAAGCAAATTTTTGGTGGTCTGTATATTGTCCCCAACCCCCTCAAAAAAAAAAAAAAAAAAAAAAAAAATCATTTAAATCCAAGTGCCTGAGGTAACTGCTGCAGACATTAATATCTCTGGAAAGCAGCCATCTCTGAACACACAGGTCCTGAAACAGCTGTCACTGGTCAGCCCAGGATCTGCTTTTAATGCATGGCTGATGTCCCAGATCCAAGTGCTGCCTCTATTTCCAGGTGGATGCAGTCTGTGTCCTCAGTCTTGAAGCAACTCAAATCACCTGCTGGGCTCTGGGCACGGTGTTTACCTCCCCAGAGAAATGAGGAGTTTGCACTTGTATAATAACAGCACTGCACCAATCCAAATTATGAATTTGAGAAACAGCTTAGATTTTAGTGGGATGTGTGCTGAGTAGCACCTTCTGTTTACTTCTGTCAGCTAATGGCTTAACTTCTCCCTTTGTACAGCTGGAATTGTAGTTAGCCAGGTCTTATATGTGTCCCTGCAATGGCATTATCAGAGTGCAGTGCTTTAAAGATACAAATCTAGATGTTATTGGTGCATTGATAGCATCGCATCCCATCATTTCCCTGCCACCTTTCCTGATAACCTGTCAGGATGGGAGGCGGGAGATAGATGCCTTAGTTTAGCCTAGAAGCATTCTTGTGCTTTTCTAAGAATGTGGCTTAGAGAAAGTGGCTGCACAGCAATGTGTGAGAATACATGAAGAAGTAGCAGAATCATCTCTCAGCAACCCTACCTACTGCTGGTGAGCACCCAGGTAAGTGTGTGTCCTTCTGCTCTTCACAGCTTGATAGAAGGTTGCTTGAAGGTAGCAATGTACAGAGGCAGCTGCAAACCATTATTGAGGTTTCACAGAATTGTCACAGTTGGAAAAGACCTCTAAGATCACCATGCCTAGCTTTCAACATTCCCCATGAATAAAATATATATATCAATATCTGTAAAACTCACTGGAGCATGTCCTGAAGGGCCTCATCTACACAGCTTTCAAGTATGGTGACTCCACCACACCTGTATGCATACTGGTAGGACAGCTGGGTTGCTTGGTTTTGTTTGCCTCACACCATGGTTTTGTTTGCCTCACACTATTTTTATATAGTTGTAACTAAGGCTGGCAGATCACCAGTCTTGGCTACTTTTTTTGTCACAGTTACTGTTGTGTGAAAGGAGGACCACGAGTAACTTGCCAGAGGGAAACCAGAATCTTTGCCCTGAGGGGTGGACAGGCTTGACTGGTAATCAAAATGTGTCTGGAGTGTCTACTAAACATGAAGGAGGGAAGAAGCTGACATAGATCAGAAGAAAACCAATTATAAATGGTTTTCAGAAGAATTAAAACACTTATGGGAGAGTGCTTTCCAGCATGTTTGATTTTTCATGACCTTTCATATCACCATGTTTTAAATTTTTGCAAGCAGTGTTTGTTAGAAAGGAATGGATAGCAGGTTATAGATTAGATAGCATATATATGCAATACAGTGCTCTGCCCTGTTTCTGAGTGTGCATATGTACCTTGGGAATTGAGGGCTGGAATATACTTGGAATGGTCAGACCCCAGGATTTAGAGGTGTTAAGAAATTGAAGAATACACAAAACTGGATGAATAGCAATGGAAGAGAGTACCCAGCAGTGGAAAAGCTGTTCACAACTTAAAAAGCTGATTTTAAAAATTTTTTCTTCCTTGCTGAGTAGGGCAATTCTAGGAGGCTGATGGGTCAGATTTCTGTTTAGACCAGAAAGCAGTCATCATTTTTTTTTTCTTTTTTTTTTTTTTTCTTTTTCTCTTCTCTAAACTCCTGTTCAGAGAGTGTGCAGAGAGCGCTGCTGCCTAAGTAATACCCAAAATACCTGCAAAAAGAAACTTGCTGTGCTTTTTCCAAATAACCAGCTGTTCTAAGTCCCTGTTTCTCTCTCAGGTCTGGTGGTCTCAAACAATTGCTACTGTCGGGCCCTTCCCATTACACCCTGGGAAATCCCTGCTCTGAAGGAAGTGAGGCCAAGGAAATCGGGACAGACTCTCTTTGCGGATTCTTTTTGTTCCTCCCGGGTTGTTTTCGCTTCACAGCAGGGGAGATCTCACCTCCCTCCCTTCTAGGGCTGCCTTTCTGCTTCCTGAGAAGCTTGAGGCTGCAAACTGCCTCTCTGGAGCTTTTCCCACCGTGCAGCTCAGGATTTCTTTGCCCCACTCTGGGGAAGTGTGGAGCTGCTGTTCCCACCTCAGCTGCAGCATCTTCCGTGCCGTTTAGCACTTTCCTGCTGTCCTGTCACTGTGGCTGATCCTCCAGCTTCTCCACCACCACCCAGGTGCTGGAAGTGAAGAGGCTCTGTTGCTCAGCCTTTCAGGTGGCCCCGAGCTGAGCTTGGGGCAGTTTGAGCATCGTCAGACTACTTGTTGATGGTGGCAGTGAGTACTATTTGTGCTGTCACAGTCTGTGTAGGGATATTGATTGGGTCCCTCATGGTGGCTGCATGGTCAAAGCCTGGTTTTATCTTTTCTTGTAAGCTGCTGTCTCTTAAAGTCCCTCTGTTTAGTGAGTAGGGTGCTACATCTGTGTCCATTAGCATTATTAGGACCAGATTTGGACTGCAATAAAAAAAGGGCTGTTTTCCAGTTTACTCTGGTGTAAATCCAAGACCAGTGTCATTTCACCCCTAGATCCCAGTTACAGTGAATAACAAGATGAAAGGTTGAATTGGCTCCATATTGTTAATTATTTCCCCCACCCGGACACATTATGATTAATACTTGCATTTTTTTTCTCTGCTTGCCATGAAAACTTCACATCTGGGCTGTGACTGTCTTACTGAAACCACATTTCCAGCACTTCTCAGATGACTGGCAAGCAGTACCTGACTTTCTGCCTTACCTTGCAGTGGCCAGGAATGAAGTGCCTTCTATCAAAAAGAGCAGTGATGTGCTGAACCTGTCTGGCTGAAGAAGGAGAATTAATTATCTAATGGGGAAATGGATGGAAATACCTTGGGTTTGTGTGTATTTCTCCCTCTGATCTCTTGGCCAGGTCAGCCGCTCTGTGTTTTATTTCTGGTGAACATCAGTGTTTGAATTTGTGATGGCAAGAGGGGAATGTGGGGTGGAGGTTGATATTAAAAAATGGCATAGTGAAGTACATGAGCAGAAGCACCCCTTTCATTCCCTCTGGGAAAAGCTGCTCTCAAGCAGTGCCAAGAAGCTACCTTCTCCATTTAGCAGATATGGGGTGGGTTGATCCAGCCAGCCCCTATACACATGTGGCTTTGCTGTTACCTCTGTGCCTGGCAATGTCTCTTACTGCCTGGGCACCAAGCCCTGGATCCACTGCCATTCCTTCTCTCGACCAGCAGGAGTAACTTCAGACATCAGCTAGATCTGATTTGAAACATAGCTTTTTCATCTCGGGCACTTATCAGGAGAAAAATAAGATTGCCTTAAGTTATCAAAATTGGCAAATGACTACCTAAATTTTTGAGGAAAAATGTCTAAGCCTGACAGAAAGACACTCGGTGCCATGATAGGTTGCAACTGATTATCCGAACAGGGAAGACTTGTAGACAGAATATCAGCCTTGGTGTGAAGCTTTGATTCCAGCAGAATCCTGTCCATCTGGGGAGATGTCTAAAGGTCTTGCTAACGTTGTGTCTCAAAGCCCCACCAAGCACTGACCCAGTTCAGTAGATGAGTGGCAGGGAGCACGTTTCCAGTATGCAAGCTCCTTTTTCTCTCTGTCTGCAGAGGTAACTGCAGAGTTAGACCCTTAGCTACCTTGTAGGGAACCTCAGCAGGGTGGCCAAGGGGAAGGTTAGAGAAGCCGTGCAGCTCAGGTCCCTCCACTTCCTCCTGCCCTGCCTCAGGCTGCTGATGACAACAGAAGCACAAGGAGAGACACAAACCACTTCTGAGCAGCAAGCAGCAGGCTGGAGCTGGCACACTCTGCAGAGCATACAGAGGGTGCTTGTGACCCGGTGGTATTTCAGGGATGGGCTGTGGACTCCCAGGTAGGTGGTGCTTCTTCAAGCACAGCATCCCTGGGTGCTGTGCTGCCCCGAGAGCTCAGCTGGGGCACTCCCTGTGGTAAGATGAGGGCTACCTGGGATGATTTGAAGAGGTAACTCAGCCTGGCAGTGCAGGGGCCTTCTAAAATCTGCTGTTTATTTTATTTTGGGAAGCTGGAAAAACTGAACCTGTGTTTTATTTCCTGTTGAGCTTTTTTTGAAATGCCAAAGGTTTTTACTTTGTCTTCTCTTATGTAGAAAACTTAATTCTGAGAAATTTTAAAACTTTTTCTCTCATTCTGTCCACCAATGACAGTCTGACCTTTGGATTTTTTCCCAGAACAGAAACTTTGTATTCTGAATAGTTACCAGCCCAGTGTGTATCGTGAACTAAAAATTATCCTTTCACTTTTTTGAGAGTACGTTAAGTATGAACAGATGCTCTGAGAACACTGTTCAAACCTTGCCTGTTTAAAACCAGATTATAGGTGCAACCCTGTCTTACCTCTGAGAGAATATTTTCTTTTTTCTTGCCAAAACATGCCTCTTGCAGGCAGGCAGGCAAGGTGCAGGGGGCATTTAAGTCCCATCCCTATCGATGGGTTTGATTTAATTCTTTCAGCAGACACTCTGCTTCAGATTTATAACTCCACCTCAGAGGAGTAGGATGTGCAGAGGTAAGGAAAGGTCATTACCCTGGTGGTCTCAGTACATGTTCTCTGCCCCCAACTCTACCCTGTGCATAATTAATATGCTGATGTTATACTTGTCAATTCTGGGCCACTTAAGCAATACTGCTGTTGTTACTAGCCTGACATTTGGGTTGCCCTGGGGATGTAGCCCTTGGTATGAAAATGATCCCTAATTGGACAGGGTAAGAACAGACTGGTGAGATTTATTTTCTTGATGTAAGCTTTCAGTTTTCACACCAGGACACCAGTGACTACTTTTCTGAAGAGTGGTGATTCCTGCTCTCTCCCTTCAACAGCCTCAGGCTCTGCTCCCACAGTTACTCTGCAAGGAATAGTTCAGGCTGCCCAATGGCACCAAATTGTTCAGACTGGCAATGTGGAACTATGGAGGGGCCCTGAGGAACAGGTGGTGGGGAAAGCAGGAGGAGATGCTAAAAAGATAGAAGTCTCCAGGAGTCCATGGTTCCTACTAAATTCTTGTTGATGTTATATATTATATCACATGTTAATCATAAGCATACATATAGGTATTGGTACATACACATTTATAACTGCATAACCTTGCAGTGCATTCATTTTGCTCATAAATGAAACAGGGATTCAAGTGGTTGCTGAGCTCTGGTTAGAGCAGGAATGTCATTTGTTTATCTCCTGTATGCAGATCATGGTGTTCACAGGCAGTCATCTCTTGCACCGAGACAGTCTGGGCATTAAATTGAGACCTCAGCCACTCTATAGGTGTTTTTCTTGCCTCAAGGATTCTCTTCTTTTGGGTAATTATTTGGAAGTGGGTATTTTCTAGGGAGGCTGCAGCTGAATGAGGCTGTCCAAATGGCTGCAGCAGGATCTCCTGTCACAGGGGAAACTGCAAGCTCCTGCAATGGCTTTTGGCTTCTGCCCCTGTAGTTTAAAAACACATGTGCCTTTCTGTGAGGGAGCTTAGTGGCTCAAACAGGAGTCAATCCTTTGTGCTTACTTTGGCTTCTTTCTTTGCTGAGCAGTCTCCAGGTTCCTGTAATGTGCCAGCCAGTATCAGCCTCTGTTTATCCTCTTTCCGTGCAAATTTGTGACAATTTTGCTCGCTACCAGCCGTGGCCATGTAAGCTGAATAACATTTAGAGGCTGAAAAAACAAGTAGCAGGGTTATTATCAGATAGAGGAAATTCATCATATTTGCTCTGGCTTTTGGTTCCCAAATAGTATAATGACAAATTGTCTTCCTGGAAGTTGGGAGGTGACTTTCAAGCTTACACAGCCCCAAAAGGCATGGATGCACTGAGAGAGGAGCAAGGGGGAGGTGGAAGTGGAGGGCATAGCTGCTCTTGGTGCTCAGCAAAGGTCACACATGGCTGATGGCTTCTTCACACCGGGAATGCCAAAGCAGCAGCAGCAGCAATTGTGCCCTGGTCACTCTCCTAAGAGCACTTTGGTGGGTTAGGAGCATAAGTTCATCTAAAAGTCACTGCTACTTGCAGAGCAGTTAGAGATTGTACATGTCTCCCAGTAACCATTGCCCTCTTAACCCCTCATCATTCCTCCAAATGAGTGCCTTTGAATCCCTCCTCTTATTAGGTTAGAACCAGCTCTCTAAGTGGCTGGAGGTGTCTGGATGCTTTATAGGAGAGAAATGTTGTCAGCACTCATTCTCTGTTTAGTTGGATGTTGACAGGAAGTGAGACCAGACCTGGGAGTGGGTCCTGTGGTTCTGACTGAAGCATGCTGGGCCAGCACTCCTGCCTGGGGGCAGTGCAGGATGGGGTGGGCCAGAGCACATCTGGCCCAGAAAATGTTGAAGTACCTCCTATCTCCAGAGGACACTTGTTCCAGGCTTGCTTTGTTCAGGCTGCGAGTTCTTCCCTAAGGGTTCAGTTTCAGCTGCTGGTGGAAGAATGGGACCAAGGTGAAGACAGAAATGTTTGCAGATTTGGAAAGGTAAAGATGAGCAAAATAAACTTTAAGAGAGGAATCAGTAGCCTCTAGGATCAGGATTTTTCAGCCCTTGTCCTGGATGTGGTGTGAGGTATACCAGGACACCCCTTTGGTCCAGTGCTCTTTCTCTTCTACAAAATGGGTGTTGGAAAGAAGTGGCTAAGCCAGCTGCGCCCCAGATCTGGGCTGCTTTGCACCAGCAAAGGTATTTTGGCAGCCTCCCTGGACCTGGAAGCTTCTTCAGGACCCACTCAGAGAAGCATCACTCAAGGGCAGGCTGTTCCAATAAATGGTGGATCACTACATAGCAGCTTAGGATGGGACTGGGAGGAAAGTGGCTGCTTCTGCTGGTGCCATTTTCAGCCCTGTGCTGTGGGGGGTTACTAAGCAGACAGATTCCCATTTTGTACCTCTGGCAGGGGAGGCCACCTGCTAAATAATCCCCCTGTGCCATCCTGGGGGGTGGCATGAGAATGATGCACGTGGGACAGGCACCAGCATAAGTGCAGCTGCTTGCCAGAACTTACAGCATGGGGAGGATGATGCTCTGCATCTGCCTGCTGAGGTTCAGCTTACACAACTCTGGGTGGCAAACACTGCTGCAAAAGCCTTTGCCTGGTGTTCTGTTTATTCATGTAAATGAAATATATGCTTATGTACCTCTCAGATTATTTTAAATGGTACTGTCTCAGTAGATCTTGGAATGAAATTATTTCCCTGTTACTACACTATGCCTGTGCTACAGTACTATGCATACTACAGTATGAATGCTGCCCAAACCAGGACAGCATGGTTCCTAAGCTTGTTGCTTTTTTGTTTGTTGTTGTTGTGAGGTTTGGTGGGTTTTTTGTTTTGTTTTGTTTTGTTTTTTTAAAGCTATTCACATTCTTCCATCTCTCATTTGTTTCTTACAGTTCTGCTTCCTAGGTTTTTTTTTCTGACTGTACCTGTTCTTCCACTTAGATTAGATATTTTCACAGAATCAAATTTTTGGACACCAAGATATCATCCTTTGCATGTTTCTCTTCAGGTTTTAATTGCCTCTGACAGATTGATTAAAGTCCTTTTCAGTTTCTTTGTCTTCTGCAGTTTCAAAAATGTGAAGACTTCTTTTTGTGTAGTCTTAACTGATCTTCTGTGCTATTTGTTGGTTCTCTTCATCACTAAAAAGATTTTTATATTTTTTTTTAATTTCTCAAGTAATATCACCCAAATTCATATGGACTTCTTCTTGTTTCAGCCCAGATGATGTGTAAAACAGTGTTCTACTTTAAATATGCTTTGTTCAGGGTTTTCCAGCTTGCTTTTGCACATGTAGATTTAGTATTTCCTCTTGCTGCTTATGTTTACAATGAACACTTGCTTTCATTTTCAACTGATTGTTGTGTTCAGCGAGGTCTTATGCTGGGTGGAAGTCAAATAGTTTGTTATTGATTACAGGGTTTCCTAGCACAGTCTATCAGTTCCTGCCAATTAGCTTGTTATTTCCTTGATAAGATTATTGCCATTGGTGCTCTGTAGTGAGTGGTTATCTAGAGATATTTGAGCAGTGATGCTCAAATACAACAGTTTTGGCAGCCTCTAGAAATGTTTCCTTATTCAATCTCCTCTCTTACACCAATCTGTTGTACCAAGCAAGGTATTACTTGACTTTGCTGTTGATTTTTAATCCCTATGCCCTTACCCTAATTATTTAAGAGCTACACTGTTCACTGTGAGATGCTTTCTGCACAGGGATGTTTTTTCTTCTCACCATCTTGTCTAATTCCTGCTCTGGAGCATCTTGCCTGATTTCCAACAATCAGATCCAAACAATTTGAGGACTGGAGCTGATTATTTATTTGGTCCATCCTGTTTCATTGCTGCAGAGAAGGAGCAGTTCTTTCTGACTTTCCTTAGTTCCTTATTTTGTGGAAATAGCCGTAGGTACCATGTTTTACATCAATTATGAACAGTGGGAAGAAAAAGAATTTCCTTTTGTTTTAAATCTGAATATTTCATTGGATGCCGTTAGTTGTTGCACTATGAAATGTAGCAAATGATATACTAATCTTCCCTGTCTTTTCCTTGTTTCCTAGACCTCTGTTGTCACCCTCTTTTTATCCTAGGTATCTCTTCTTGAGATGAGGAATTGTCACATAGTTAATCAGTTGTTGGTTGAATCCATTCTAAGGATTCTGCCCATCCATCCTCCCTTTCCCTGTTTCTCCTGTCACAAACCCAGTGCTGTGTGAGTGCACCACAGATTAACATGATGAAACCACAGAGTTTGCTGCTTCATTCCTGTCGTTCTCCTGATACCTCTTCAAACTGCCTGCACACAGCTCAGGTTTTCCTCATGCTTTGCAGGCCAGATACAAGGACATCGAACCCAAAAATGTCACTTTTTGTTCCTCCTTGACCCAGATGTTCATCAACAGATGTAATAAAAGTATATTAAAACCTTGCCTTGCTGACATACTTGGACCATCACAGCTGTAACACATCTACCATAAACAATATCCTGTTCTGTTTGCCTTTTTTATGGCCTCAAAGCACAGAGCTAATATCATCAAGTAACTACCTGCAGGAAAACTCAAGACCTCCTTCCTAAGCAGCCACAGCTAATTTTCCAGCCATATGTTTGAAATACATAACTGGGGCTGTTTTTTCCCCCTGCTGCATGATTCTTCATCTGCTGCTTGGTTGCCCACTCCCATTGCTGCTTCTGGAGTGATATCCCTGGAAAGACCAGTGGCAAAGTTACCTGCACGTGAGGGAAGAGAGTTTGCAACTCTTTCTGAATGGGGCTGTTTTGGGCCCTTACTAAGCAGCAGCAGAGAGATTAGCAGATTTTATTTCCAGCTGGGACCTTTGGTGCCCACTACCGCAGCCTCTCTGGGCACTGTGGTTTGGGCTACAGTGCAGGATCTTTCCCTGTGCCCGTGTCCTTTCTGCCAAGGAGACGCATCCTGTGATGGGAAGCCACCTTGAATTCGTACTTCATCTCTTACCTTTTCCCAGAAGTTCTCAGGGCTTTGGCTTCTGAGGGAAGGGTTGTGAGGGCACCCGTGTGTGGTGGTCTTCTGCACCTCCAGGGTCACCCTTGGGCAGAGACATGATGGAGAGTAGAAGCCAAGTGATCCTGGCCTGAGGAGAGCGCCGGTGGAGGCAGCGTGAGCCCTTCTTGTAGGCGGGGGGGAATGAACCCCTTTGCACTGGCCATGAAATCAGTCATGTGTAGGTTTTTGTCCAGCCCTGGGGGGTGGGGGAAGGAATGTGGGTTGGGCAAAGTCTAGGATTACACCACTGCTGAAATTTTTCTTTCCACACTTCAAATAGCCAGCACCTTTCGGTCCTGCCTTCGCGTCTCCCATCGGCTTGTGCCCTGACCGCGCCATCCGCAAGGTAACACCTCTGCCCCTGTTTTCTTCTCTCCTGCTCCCCCTGTGCCCCGCACCCACCCGGGTCTGCCATAGATGAGAGGTCATGGTGTGCTTTCTGCCTGTTTAATAATTTTCTAGTGTGGAGGGGTCCTCCTGGTCCTTCCTTGTGGCTGCTGTCAAACGCCTGCCAGTGTTTCTTGCTCCTCTTCATGTCTCAAAGTGTTTTATAGAGGACTGTGTAAGGGGGAGGGGAGAGTTTGAAAGTGCTGTTTTGCTTTTGTGTTTTTTCTCCTCGGATGGGAAAGAGTGTCACTTGCTACCGGTGCCTTTTCCTGCTCTCCTGGTGCAGGAGCTGCAGGCAGGAATGAATGGCAACATTAGGCTGGGGCTGGGGGAGCTACCTCTGTGCATGAGCGGGCTGAAGGGCTGGCACTCTGTAGAGAAAAGTGCCCTCCTTGGGAGACAGTCCTCAGAGATTTCAGCTTTGGCACTGGGCACTGGTGGGAACTGCAGTCCTCACCCTTTGCCCCATGGGGCTCAGTGGCCAGAAGGGTGACCAGCCCCTGAGGAACAGCTTCAAACACCCCCTGAGCCTCCTAAATGGCTCTAGCAGAGATGTTTTCACCCATAACTCCTGTGCCGCTCTCCTGTCTGTGCTCTGGGGCACCAGCTGTGAATTAACAGGCACACCATGCCATGGCTTTCCTGGGAGGATAAGTGTCCTCTTGGAGGTTTAGAGGGGGAGGTGGGACAGCTGGAGTGGTGTCCACCTATTCTGTGCCAGTCTTTCACCTCTCTTAGCAGAGATCTGTTTAGAGACAGCAGAAGCTCTTGAGGTGCCAAAGCTTCCCAAAAGTGGCACTGTAGGGAGCCTTGTCAGGCAATGGGCAGATGTTTGGAAAGGCAGACCCTGGGAAAGGAGAGGTCCCTGATGGCCATGGTATCTGCAGCCTTATTTTATATTTTCTTTTCATCCTGAAAAGAATCACCTTTTCTCACAGTCTAGTAGGCTGCCAGCAACAGTTGCCACCACTGACAGCAGAAACTTGTTTCCGTCCTGTTTCAGTTTTTCCTCTGCACATATCTATGATTTCTGTGTTTTCTGACCTTCATTGCATAGTCTCTTATACCAGATCTTGGTAAGCAGCAACAGGGGTGAAAACAAACCCTTGTCAAATATCTTGTCAACTATTTGCTCTCACTCTCACCTTGCTCCAGCCTTAAGTCTTTTCCCAGTACCTGCTGTCGTGGGAGCTCCTGGCTGAGCTGCTGGGTCTTCTGTGAAACACTGTGCTAGAAGGATGGGCTTCCAGAAACAGAAGTGTTTTGAGATGAGTCAAGTAAAAATAATGACACTTTTAAGAACTTTTAAGTTCTGAAGCTTTTAAGAACTAGTTTTGGACTAAGCAATGAAAGCGCATGCGTGCTCTTCAAGCATTGCTGCCAAGAGGAATGGCTCAGTGTGTGTGTGTGTGTGTGTGTGTGTGTGTGCATTCTCTCACCTCCTGGAGCCCGAATTTCTGCCTTGTTGCATGGCTTGTGCTGAATGTAACAGAGGGAACTCTTTCTGAAGGTGGGATGGATTACAGAGTCCCTGGTGCCATCAGCAATGGCGAAATGCTGCCTCCACACTCCGACATGGAAAAGGAGAAGGAGGAGGACCAGACCTTGGAGCGAGGGCAGTGGAACAACAAGCTGGAGTATGTCTTGTCCGTGGCTGGGGAGATCATCGGCCTGGGAAATGTCTGGCGCTTCCCCTACCTCTGCTACAAGAATGGTGGAGGTAAGTGCAGCCCTGGCCCCAGGCAGCCTGGGGGATTCTTGGTCACCAGCGTGCTTTCTGCAGGCCCTCCTGCCTCTGACACATTTGCTGGCATTTGCTCTGACACACTGCTCTCCACTGGCAGTGGGTTATCAGCAGAGTTCTGACCATGGAGGGGTGTCCACCAGGTCCTGTGGTGAGGTGGCAGGGACAGAGCAGAACAAGGGATTTTTTTCCTGCCTCAGTGCAGAAGTACAAGACATGCACTGTACCCCAAAGTGCCCCCTGGCATCCACTGGAGCTTCCAGCATGGAGAAGAGGGAATGCCTTCCCCTGAACTACACATCAGGGTTGTCAGGGGTGCAGATGGAGATGTTTGATGAAGAGAGAAGGAGCAGGGGGTTGTTGTTACCTGTGAGGTGCTGGCACATTGGTGCTGATCCAGCTGTGCTTGGCAGACACCAGTGGGGGGATCGGTCAGTCCCTCCAAGGCTGGGCTGCCCCATGGCTTGGCAGTGTAACTGGGCTTGTTTTTGCAGGTGGAGGGTTGCTGTGAGCTTTTATAGGTGTTTTTGCCTGCTTTTACTTTGTCGCTGCCTTTTAAGGGAGTAAACCTAAAAAAAAAAAAAGTTGAAAATAAAAGTCCTAAGGTTTTCTCAAGTTTGGCTCAGTGGCACATGGAGGGAGGGAGCGAGTTGCTCTCCCTGTCTGGTGATTAATTGCTAATTGGGCTCTCCGGAAGGGCAGGGGACAGGGGACAGCTTGGCTGTGAGTTGGCAGGGAACAAGACCTGGGGACGTGGGGCTGAAATCCCCTGGCTTGAGCTTGGGGTAGTCTCATGGGCCTCACTAAACTGCTTTCATCCCAGTGGCATAAAAGAGGATTAACTGCTGTTTAGCTACTTTCATGCTGTGCTTTCCTCAGTGCTTTGCTTCTTTTCACCAGGTGGTCCAGCATTTTCTTGTTGAAAAAGGAGAATTTTTTTGTTTTCTTTTTCCATGGGGAACATTTCTAGCTGCTTGCTGAGCCATGTCTACTCTCGCTGCTATACCTGGGTGCCATCCTGTTGGGGAGGCAGGACCCAGGACCCTGTCCTGGCACCCCTTTCCCTGCTGCTCCCCCCACCCTGACCTCTCCAATGGGGCGAGGGATGAGCTCAAGGAGGACTCAGGGAAAAGGAAGCTGCTGCATGTGTTTGGACAGCAGAGGCAAGATGCAAAAGGGTTTCTCAGCCTTTTTTCCCCCAAGAAATGGGCCAGAAGCAAAGCCCTGTGAAGTGGCAGAGACTATGAGGAGTTTGAAGTCTTGGGTAAATTTTTCACACCCCTTCCCATGAGGTTAGAGAGAGGATGGAGCATGAGATGCTCGTGCAAAGAGGAAAGCATTTCCCAGATGGCTTCTCCTGGAGCAGGACAGTGTGATGATGCTGTGCAGGACTCCAGGCTCCTTCCAGACTCCAGGGCTTTGTGGAGCCCAGCCCACCCCAACCAGTGTATCACATCCCTTTTAAAAAAACAGTATCAAATCCCTTGTAATGTCTCAAGATTAATCTTAAAATCTGCCAGATGTTTTGTCCTGTACTCTTTTGACCAAGCTGGTCCAGGAACTTGCTTCTCTGGAACCTCAGTAAAGGTGAGGGACCTTTATTTAATTTCCAGGTCAATCACAGACAGCCTACAGCCATTAGCTCTCTTGCCGACACTACTGTCCAGCTGGAGCAGCTCTGCCCCACTGTCTGACTTTCACCCCCACTGAAATGTGTGTAGGCAGCGGTGAAAAACCCTCTCTGCTGTTGCTTTGCTTGGCTTAATTATCAGGCTCCTCACAAAGAAGGTATCTGCAAAATCTGAGTTATGCGAAGAGGGGCAGCCACTCTCTTGTCTTCTCTTTAGGGATATTTCTACACAGCAAAGGAAGAGTAGTCACTTGCATATTTCATGCTGTCTGTCTGTCTGTCTGATAACCAGGCCTTATACAGGAGAGAGAAGAAAAAAAGGAAAAAACAGGAGGAAAAAACCCCAAAACATGTTCTTCTTGCTTTTGTGACGGGACTGGGCCCTCCTAGTGCAGGTTGTCCCCACCAACCAGGCAATACTGGGGAATCCTGCCTGGACCTGTGGCTGCCAGCCCTGCACCCCCTCCTCGGGGCTCCCCATCCCTCTGCTCCCCGGGGTGCTCTGCTCCCCATGCCTGGGGAGAGGGAAGGGAGCCATGGCGGAGGCCACATGTGCCAGCGTTTGCCCCTTCACTTTCCACAGTGTTCACCGGCCCGAGGTGGGGGCCAGAGGGACATCAGCCAGCACTGTGGGGGTGCTAAGTTATGCTGATGGAGCCCTGTCAGCCCCCCTGCCATGGCCTCTCCTCCCCTGCTGCCCCCACAGGCCACAGCGGTTGTGCAGGGTGGCTCTGATGGGTGCCTTTCCTCAGCTTTTCCTTCCTGAAGCCCCTCCTGCCTGTCAGCTGCCCTTCCCTGCCTGTCTTGGGCAAGCAGCAGCCCTCTTGCCAGCCAAAATGATAAATGGGGGGTGGCGGTAGGGCTGGTGCCAGGGTTGTCCCACCCTGCCTATCCCCCCACCTAGGGGACAAAGGGAGCCCGGCAGGTCACAGCCCCTGGCCTGAATACGGCTCTGCAAATCCTTCTTTCAGACCCACCACAATCTTGCATCATTTCACAGCCCACGTGTTGGGACCCTCCAGTGAGTTTCCCAAAATGTGAAACCTGCTTGAAACCTGAGGTACCCAGAGGTGCCGAGGAAGGTGACAGGCTAGACTGGGGGCTGCAAGTAAGGGAAACTCGGGTTGGAGAGCTTGACCTGGGCCACCTCAGTGACCTTCCCTGGCTGCAGTTTAGTTAAATACAAACTTTTATACAAGAATGATGTCTCTTGGAAATAGGATTCAATTTTGTATGATTGGATCCAATTTTTTGTATGATTTGTACGATTGCATGTATGGTGGGAGTTGAAGGGGCTGTATGGATGAAGCCATTTCCTCTGCCCTCACCAGCTGGTAGAGGAGAGAGCATGTGGACAGATGCTTGTTGTTCCCACAGGGCTGCTGGCTATTAGCATTCTCTCCTTCAGATACTGTTTGCCCACAAGGAGCTGCCAAGATGCCCTCCCTGTCTATTTTGTTGATTGCTTTGGGGTTTGTTTTTCGATTTTTTTTTTTTTTTTTTTTTTTTTTTTTTTTTTTTTTGGTTTTGCAAGAAGGGGAAGGCTGTGGTTCTGTAACTCTCTATAATGAGTGCGGGGTGTGAGACTTCTGGCTGGTCCCTAAAGCCCCTCTTCTCTCTCCCTACCCCTGCATGCTAGCTAAGCTCCTTAATGAAACCTCTTTGCTTCTGAGTTTGTGCACTGGGGTTCTTATTTCCCATACATCCCTGCTGACCCGACCCCAGAGGCAGTCGGCATCTCAGCAGTCAAAAAAGGTCAATGCAGGGGAGACACAGTTAGTGGCTGCCTGGGTTACCACTTTCAACTTTACGTGCCCCTCTGAGCCCACTGCAGCCCAGCTGCCATGCTAGGCTTAGGGCCACACCTTTCCATGCCAGCTCTCTGTTCTGCCCCATGTCCCTGCCCATGCAGCAAGGCTTGGGAAGCTTTGGTGACCCAGGAACGCAGTAGGGAGCACGGACCATCTTGCAGGGCTGTCCCCTGTGGGGAAAAAGCCATTACTGCATTTAACATCAGCCTGTGTAGTCTAAAACCTGATGCATTTAATCTCTCCCTGCCTGGTTTCATGACAGGGTTTGAGCAGGAAGGCATCCCTGGCCACTGGTGTGATGTACATATTTTCCTGCACTTTTTGCTTTTCATTTGTGTCTGATGCTTTTTGGTGAGCAAATGATTGAGAAAACCTTCAGACTGTGTGAAGGTGTATGCTCCTCAGTTTCTTGGTGCTGTCACCCATGGACTTGTCAGCTTACTCAGAATGATCAGACTGAAAGGAACCACAAACTTGACTAAAAGTCACTCAGGTTTTACAGCAGGGTTTTTTACATTTCTGTACAGATATTGAGAACTTTGATTTTTCTGCACAAAAATCAGGCCTAGAATCTTCCCTTTCCTCTCTATCTTTTCTAAATGCTGAGTTTCTCATGCAATCACATGATTCCAGGAGATGAAACATGAGAAAAACTCTGTTTTCCTGACATCACAGTCTTCCTGCCCCTGCAGCCCCATCCCTTCCAGGCTGTGCCCCCCCAAGGAGGGACCTGGTCACTGCTAGGTTGGAGATAGTCTGGCTCCAGTCACTCCATGGGACTTATTTTCATAGAATCATAGAATTTTCAGGGTTGGAAGGGACCTTTAAGATCATCTTATTCCAACCCCCCTGCCATGGGCAGGGACACCTCCCACTAGATCAGGCTGCTCAGAGCCCTGTCCAGCCTGGCCTTAAAAACTTCCAGGGATGGGGCTTCCACCACCTCTCTGGGCAACCTGTGCCAGTGTCTCACCACCCTCATGGTGAAAAACTTTTTCCTAACGTCTAATCTGAATCTACCTAATTCTAGTTTTAACACATTCCTCCTAGTCTTACCACTTACCTGAGATCCTAAAAAGTCCCTCACCAGCTTTCTTGTAGGCTCATTTAAAGTAGAAGACCACAATAAGTTCTCCTTGCAGTCTTTTCTTCTCCAGACTGAACAACTCCAACTCTCTCAGTCTGTCTTCACGGGAGAGGTGCTCCAGTCCTCTGATCATACTCATGGCTCTTCTCTGGACATGTTCCAGCATGTCCATGTCTTTTTTGTAATAGGGGCTCCTGAACTGGACACAGTACTCCAGGTGGGGTCTCACAAGAGTGAAATAGAGGGGGAGAATCACCTCCCTCAAGCTGTTGGCCACACTTCTCTTGATGCAGCCAAGCATAGGGTCAGCTTTCTGGGCTGCAGGTGTACACTGCTGGCTCATGTTGAACTTCTCATCCACCAGCACCCTCAAGTCCTTTTCCTCAGGGTTGGTCCCAATCCAGTCACTGCTCAGCCTATGTCAGTGCTTGGGATTGCCTCAACCCAGATGCAGGGCCTTGTACTTGGTCTTGTTGAACTTCATGAAGCTGGCCTGGGCCCACCTCTCCAGCCTCTCAAGGTGCCTCTGGATGGCATCCCTTCCCTCCGGTGTGTCAGCCACACCACAGTTTGGTGTCATCAGCAAACTTGCTGAGGGTGCACTCAGTGTCACCGTCCACGTCGCTGATGGAGATGTTAAACAAGAGCAGCCCCAGTACTGATCCTTGAGGGACTCCTCTTGTCACTGGCCTCCACTTGGACATGGCCCTGTTGGCAGCCACTCTTTGGGTGTGGTTGTCAAGCCAGTTCTTTATCCGCCAAGTAATCCATCCACCAATCCCATTTTTTTACCAGCTTGGAGACCAGGATATCATATAAGACAGTGTCAAAGCCTTTGCTTGGGTCTAGATAAATGTCGTCAGTTGCTCTTCCCTTGTCTATTGATGTTGTGACCTTTTCATAGGAAACCATCAGGTCTGTCAGGCATGATTTGCCCTCGGTGAAGCCATGTTGATTATACTCAATCACCTCTTTGTTATTCTTTTGCCTCAGCAGTGCTTCCAGAAGGGTCTGCTCCATGATTTTACCATGCACAGAGGTGAGACTGACCGGCCTGTAATTCTCTAATTTTTCCTATCTGCCACTTGAATCTGCCAGGTGCCTTCTTCATCCCCTACCTCATCTTCCTCTTCACGTGTGGGATCCCTGTCTTCTTCCTGGAGACAGCACTAGGGCAGTACACCAGCCAGGGAGGGGTGACAGCCTGGCGCAGGATCTGCCCTCTCTTTGAAGGTGAGTGGGATGAGATCAGGAGGGCATGGTGGGGCTTGGGAGACCAGGGGAACAAGCAGGGGTGCCTCTACCCACAGTCTGGATGGTGTGTACCTCCACACATCTGCTGCCCATCCCTGGTGATCCCAGCCTGATACCTGGGATCAGATGCCAGATACCACCTTTCCAAAATCATGCTGGAAAAAGTGATCTCCCTTATTATCACCAAATTGTTCCCCATCATTATGTTGCACTGTGATTTCCTTCTTAATGTCCACGGCTTTGACCAGGAGCTTTGAACTCGGTCAAGGTTGTCCTCCACAACCTAAATGATGAAAATGCTTCTGGCAGGTATGAGGAACCTAAAACTAATTTTTAAATTCAATGCTATGTAATTTTTTGTATTTTGTAATTTTTGTTGAGTTTGCAGGTGGTTTAAAAACCTAGTGGTGAAAAGTGTCAACTATCTTAATAAACAGCAACTAGATCCACTTCTAGCACTGTTTCAGCAGTCATCCAGCCTGAAGACACTTTCCATTATTTCTCTGAGAGTCTCAGTTGCCTCCTCCCCACATAACAAATATAGATGCTTCTCCAGCACCTCCCAGACAAGGTGTGGGGTGTTCATATCAAAGCTTCCCAAACAAAAGTGAAAAGGGATGTGCAAAAAAACCAAAACAAAACAACTGGATTTTGGTAGAAGAGGTATTATTCAGCAGGCAGGCCACCATCACATGTTTTTGTCACTTTGGGTGACTTTCCAACCATAGTCTTCTATCCCATGCCCAGACTCTCTCCACCTTTTCACAAGGGAAAGCTGTGGTGGAATGGCAGGAAGAGGGCTTCCCCAGGGCTTCTGCTTGGACTGCTGCTGGTGTGGCAAGGTGGGCTTTGGGATAATTACTCTGGCAGTGGCCCCACTGGCATTCATCTGGCAGCACAGTCAAAATGCAAAGCAGCAGATGAAAACATTGGTTGAGCACCTCCTGAGGGGAAATCTTGTTCCTCTCCCCTGGCATGTGGGTCACCTGCCTTTGGGAATCACTTCCTGCAGGAATTGGCTACGCCTCACAGGTCATCGTGGTGCTGCTGAACTTCTACTACATCGTTGTCCTGGCCTGGGCTTTGTTTTATCTCTTCAGTTCCTTCACCATTGACCTTCCCTGGGGCAGCTGTGACCATGAGTGGAACACAGGTGGGTGCAGAGCCCCATTCCAATCCTCCACCAGACCCTGGCTGAGGGAACCTGATGCTGCCCAGAGCCAAGCCTCAGCAGAGCAGCCTTCCCCTTCTTGGGTGGGAATGAGAGTCACTGCAGTGCTGCTGGCACTTTTGGGGAAAAGGTTTGGTTGATCTGGGTCTTTGCAATGCCCAGTGACCTGGAGCACCTGACCAGTTCTGTGCAGTGCACCTCCCTGGTGGCTCCTGCTCTGGGCTCCAGCCATCATGAGCACCTCCTTCTTGGCATCTTCCAGTTTTCCTGTGCTGTGCATTAATCATAGGCCCAGTGCTGCCTGGGAGTGCTCAAAATGCCCACTGGAAGGAAAAATTAAATGCCATTGTCTTAATTGTCCTCGGTTTCTTGACAGCCTTACCCTGGAGGTGGGTAAGGCATCTTCTGTGCATCTTTTGAACTATACAAAGTTTGTGTAGGAGTCCATGAGTGTTGACACTGTGGATGGAAGGGGAGGGATTTTTAAGATCCTTCAGTACTCCTGTCACTGCTACTAACTCTCCCTCTTTCCTTGGACCTCTCCCACAGGGAACTGCGTTGAGCTCCAGAAGGCGAACTCGACGCTCAATGTGACCAGTGAAAATGCCACCTCCCCTGTCATCGAGTTCTGGGAGTAAGTAAAGGACAAGCCTGTACCTCCCTTCCCCTGGGACACACCTTCCCCGGGCAAGGAACAAACCCCGTGGTGGGATGTGTGTCCTCCTTGTCAGGAGAGGACATGAGAGGTACTGGGCAGGCCAGGGTGAAGGCTCGCAGGGGCAGAACCATGAGTCAAGGGTAATATTGCTGGGCTTGTGGTATTTGTCTGGAGCTGTGCTGGTGTGCCTCAGAGCCATCTGATTTTGCCTTTCTCTTTCTCTGGTACTGTATTCCTGTCCCTCTGGACATCTTGGGCTTCTCAGTCTCACTGACCTTGGTGATGGCTAGCTGACTGTGCAAGAAACCTTACCCTACCAATGCTTTGCCTCCTCTAGTCCTTAAGATTTTATTTATTGTTCTCTTCTCCCATCTTCCTCCTCTGCTGGTTCACTCTCCCTTTCACCATTTGCTCAGCCCCTCTCACTGCCTCCTTCTTTGTTCTTCATTGTCATCTGTGAATTCCCTTGTCCAGTTGTTTCCTCCCGCAACATAGGCAAATTGGCTGCATGTTCCCCTTTCCTGAAGCTTTACTTCAGACTTCCTCAGGGTGCAAAACTCAAAAAAGTTCGTGGCACTCCCTCAGTGTCTAGTGGCCATTGCCCTACTCTATGGTTTGGATTACAGTTTATGTATCAGGTCAATTATCCAGTGCTCTTGTTCTGTTAGGAGAAATCTGCTCCAGGCAAGTCCTTGACCTGCCAGGTGGCTGCATCCAGTGTACCTGTGCTCTGGATTTGGGTGCCAAGACTATAGATGGGAGTGGCATGAGATCTGTGGTGATCCACAAAGCAGCAGCTCTGTGATGGGTTTTTGTCTGCATGTTTTGCAAGCTGTAGTATATTCATTGTATGAAGCGGTTGAAGAGGAGAACTTAAAGCTCAGTAGTGTATTGCAGAAGTCCATGCTGGTGATGCAGTAGGTGCATCAGGTTCCTTTCAAAGGAAAGAGATCTGTGCTATCTGTCTGCTGGGTGAAACCAGCATGTTTCCAGGAGGCTCTGGTATGGTGGATGGTGACTTTTGTGTGTGGGCTAGTCTTCATCTTAAAAATAACAAAAGAGGTGATGTTTTCATTTTAGAGTGACTAATATGCGAGCTATCCTAAGGAGAGAAACTCACCCAAGACAAAAAGAAGTGCTTGGGTCAGCTTGCTTCATGCTGAAAATTGTTCCCTAATTTTCTCCCCTTGTGTTAGTTACCTTGAGGCTACACAGTAGCATGAAGGCATAGGCCCTGTTGGCTTGGGTTTTCTGATGATGCTCAGCACCTCCTGGGAGAGGAAGGCCCAGTTAGGCACTGAGACTAAGCTAATAGACTGTTCAAGTAACCCCTGTGCTGCCACTGTGCATTTCCCTTGTGCATCTGGATGGTTGCAGGGCTTTGCCCTCAGCAGTGCTGCTGGGTGCTGTCAGTGCAGAGCACATGGTACCTCCAGGGCATCTCTGGCTCAGCACAGGGATGCTGGTTTTAAATTTTAAAGTTTTTCAGTTTTCCTTGTCTCCTGTGTTCCTCCTGAGCCTGGAATCCCTGTGCCTGCTGCTTCCATGTGATTAGATGGTGGCTACTTTAGATTGTTTTTCCTGAGGCTGGCTGCTGGAAAAGCTGATGTTCCCATCACTGCAGTGCCCATCCCTGTGTTACTGGGGAACAAGCACACTGGGCTGGAAATTTCCACTGCCCATTGATTCTGATGCAGCATCTGTTTCTTCCCTCCCTGGGCTGGGAGGTAGGAGGCCACCATTTCCTTGAGATGTGCCAGTGGGCTGATGGCATGCTTCTGAGGCTTCTGGTTGCAGTACAGTGCCCCATTAGTTACAGTCTACTGGCACCCTTTGTGCACTGGTTCCAGAGTCCATGTCCTTAGAAGCGGGCAAAGAGCGAGATGACGAAATGTATCTGGTGGGGCAGCATAATTTTTCTGACCCTTCTCATCCTCTCAATCTGCTGCAAGGCTGTGGGTGGGAAGGAAGGCAGAGTATCTCAGACTGTGATTCTCCAGGAGCATGACCTTTGTTTGAGGATAACTGCTGTCCTTTGCAGCAGGGTAAGCATTGCTCCTGGGCTCCAGGGTAGTACATGTCTCTCTCTGCCTCATTCTTGGGCTTTTGGGACTGCACCACGGTGTTTCACACTTAGACCCATCTGTGTGGTGTAGGAGATGGAAGAAGGTGAGTCCTTACTTCTGTAGATGATGAGGAAGAATTGAAGTAAACACGTAAAGATGCTACATGGTCAGGGTGAGACCATAAGACTTCAGCTGAACCAAGGTCAGTCTAGTCCAGGATTCAGTCTCCACACTAGCTGTAAGAGGCAGCCTCTCTGACTGTCAGGTGGGGATTATTGTGATCTTGGCTGGGTCTTACTCATGGCATGGGATACTATGCTGCTCTGGGTCTTGAGGTGAAGAAGTGTGCTATGGAGAAGGGGTTGAACAGCATTGCCTCTTGGATGGTTCTGATAGATTCTGCATGGTAAGTGCAATGTATCATTTACTCTGAGGTTTGAAGTGTGTCAGAAATGTAGAACTTTTTAATCTGTGTGAAAAAATAGCTGGGCAGAACCTGTGTGTGCTAAGTGCTGCATATTCTTGCAGAGAGAGAGCTCTTACCCTAGAGGACATGACAGGTGAAGGGTGGGAGGAGGACAGGAGGAAAAATATCTTGGCCCAGCAGGCTGGTACTGGAGTTAGTGTCCATGTGTGATCTGCCAGACTGGCTGTACTTTTAGAGGGGTCCACTGGTTGATTGCTTTGGGGCTTGCAGCTCAGACCTGGGCCTTGTTAATAAGACAATTTTTTCTCCCCAAAACTATCAGATATGGTGGAGGTGTGGTGAGAATCAGTGTGGTGTTGGGAATGTTAACGGTGAATATCAGTGACAGCTGGATGTTCATTTGCTTCCCCCAATGCAGGAGGAGAGTATTAAAGATTTCTGATGGCATCCAGCACCTAGGCAGCCTGCGCTGGGAGCTGGCTCTGTGTCTCTTGCTGGCGTGGATCATCTGTTACTTCTGCATTTGGAAAGGGGTCAAGTCCACAGGCAAGGTGAGTCCTTGGCTGAGATCAAGCCTCTTCACCTGGGTGAGCTGGCAGGATCCTTTGTGGCTCAACTTGAAACAGTGTGGGCTAGGCTCTGTGTTTTGGGTAGAAAAGGATGGGAGCACTGAGACATCCCAAAGCATTAACTTCCAAGATCTATGTTCCCATGCAATAGCTGGAGAGGGATTTTTTTACAGGGGCATATAGTGATAAGACAAGAGCTAAAAGTTTTAAGCTGAGAGAAGGTGGATTTAGATTGCTGTGAGAGTGCTGAGACGCTGGAACAGGTTGTCCAGAGGTGCTGTTGATGATCCCTCCCTGGAAGTGTTCAAGGCCAGGTTGGATGGGGCTTGGAGCAACCTGGCCTAGTTGGGAAAGGGAAGTGTCCCTTTCCCACGGCAGGGGGATTTGAACTAGATGATCTTTAAGGTCTATTCCAGTCTAAACCATTCTATGATTTTTTTGAATGCTTCTGGGAGGGTTGTTGTGACTGTCCAGCTCCAACCCATGCTCCCTCTGTTGTGCCACTGTCATTTGCACTGACCCCATTACTTTAGTTTCTGCTACCACCTCCTGATGCATTGCCAGCCAGTTTTGTCTGGAGCCAGCAAGAACAGATGGAGAGGAAAAGGTTTAGTATGTTGACTAAAGAGCATCTTCTCTGTATGCTTTGAACAAGACATCATATGTGATGGGGTGTAAATTTTAACTGCATTAATTTCCATCAAGTTGATGGGATGGATGTTAGCAGTTTCTCCTACTTCCAAAATGGTCAAGGATTATGAAACATGACAGGGAAACCAAGCAGCTTGCAGAGATGATTTTTTCTGGTTTCCATGGAGTAAAATTAGAAGAAAAGAGCAACTCCTTTCTGTGGTGGCCTGGTAAAAGAAAGCAGAGGCAGTCTAATAACACCAAATATGATACTAAGATACAGCTAACATAGTGTGGGAAGTGCTGAGAACAAATCCAATCTATTTAAGATGCAAGTTCTAGGTTAAATGCAAGTGGTTTTTAGCAGAAAGGGCTTCTGGTGGTGGGATCTTGTCTTCTTGAAAATAGAACCTTCTTTCAGTAAAGCAATAGTATCCATAGGTTTATCAACTCCCCACGTATTTAATACTCCAGCTAAAATGACAGCTGTGGGAATGCAGTCCTATTGGGGAAGAGCTATGCCTTATTCCCAGGGATTTTCCTGCAGAGGGACAAACACTGTGAACTGAAATCACTGTACTCAGAACAGCAGCAGCAATTCACATCCTCTGACATGGGGATTGTCTGTCCCTGAGGAGTGCTTGCAGATGCAGGAGGTTGTAACAGATGGAACCACTTTGCTGAGGCATGTGGATCAGATTCAAATAAAACCCTGGATGTTGTTGACCAGCATGTGACAGAATGATCACACTGATCCCGGCAAGGTTCCTAGTGATATAGTTAGTGCTAACACTGCCCAAGAAATAAAAAGATTGGGTCTGATCCAAGCACTGAGTAATATCTCATTGGATCCAGATGTTCCTGTTGTTAGATAGAAGTTTGGCACCTTTAACACATCAAAACATTCTCCAGTTCTCTGTTCTCTTTGCAGATGTGAGTGACTGTTGAGTGAAAAGCTTAATGCCCTGGTTTGTGTAGGCTGTAAAGCACATAGGATGCTAGCAAAATGTGTATCCAAATAATGTGCCAGGCAAATATCCATCTGTATTCTGAACTCCTAAAAACCATTTTATTTAGAGACCCAGCTGACAATGTGCAGCCTGGTATTCTGGAAGAATGTGCTCTAGGGTTCATAGGCAATGGGTTGGGTTTTTTTGATTTTTGTTTTTAATCTTGCTTTCATGAGCTGAGGAAGATTAGATTCACATCCTGTCATTTTCTGAAGCAAGAATTTGGTTGTGTGGTAAATACAGGGATGACTGCTAAACTCTCAGGACCTGCAGATTTGATTAACTGTCACTGAACAGCTCTAGATCAGAGACTCCTTGAAAATTTGCAAATGAACAGAATGAGGGTGTTTGCCTGTGTTGAAGGATATTGTCCCTGTGTTCCTTCCATGTTCAGGATGCAGATTCAGAGGGGCAGGGATGGATCTGCACACACAGACATCTTAGACAATCATGAGCCTCAGCAAGAAGTTGTTTTTCACTGACCTCTGTGGCATCACCCAAGACTGCCCTGATATATTGAGTAGAGCACATGAAATGTATAGAAAACCTGGAGCTGCAGACAGAGATGATAATCTAGTTATGTGTTGGTTTTTGTTTTTTTTTTTTCGTGGATGGGTTACCTCTCAAATCCTTCTGTCCTTCTGCATTACAAAACTGATTCACTGCAGAGTGTGAATCCTGGCTTAGAGGAGGACTTGAGCTGCAGTTTGATGTGCTTTGGACATTGCTTAATTTGGATGGAGGACATCACAGTGGGTCGAGAAAAATCTCTTTTAGATTCACTACTCAGATCATAAGAATTAACTCAGGGGTGAAGTGGAAGTGGTGGTACTCTCCAGGAGTTCTTTGTAGGACCTCCTCTGGTGCAGAAACTGCCACAGGTGTGGCAGAACCTACAACCCCTGCTCTGAGATGATGAGCTTTAGGTGGGTTTTGAAAAAACTCATTCTGTATGGGTGGGCAGGTGTGAGAAATAGACCATTTCACATTATTACATTTTGTAGTTCCTCCCGAGAAGAGCTTTAGCTCTTCAGCATGTGACTGGCAAAGCTGAGAAAAGAGCTGTAGGGCAGCATTGTGGTGAAGCCTGCTGATGAGAACCTTCACTCAGCATGTCCACACAGGAAAAACATTTCTTTTTTTGGCCTAGCATGATACAACAGACTGAAGAGCTTTTTTTCAAGGTGGTGAATAAGTCTTGAAGGTGTGGGGATTAATGACACTACTTCAATTATGGAGGAGGCTGTATGAGCCCTTGATATCAGTTTGTTTATGTGGGAAACACAGGGTACATTGTGTTGTTGTGTTGGCACACTACAGCAATTAGCCTGAGTTGTCCTAAAAGTACCCTGATAATACCAAAATTGAATGTTAAATTTACCAGACATGGAGTCCCTGAGTGGATTAGCTGATGCTGGCCTGCTACATTTACCCAAGGGATGTGGCTGCTTTGCTAGAGGAAGGGCTTTTGACACTACCTTAGTATGTCTGCATTGCTCATGGGGCTAGGTGCATTAAAAAAAAAAAGAGGACATTTGTTAGAAGTCCTGTTTGGGGTTGCATCCTTGGTGACAAGCGTGAGATGTGTTGCCCTGCTCTGTCTGAAATGCCCACGTTGGGTATTTGAGCAGGGGTCAGTCTGAGGCAGCAGCTCCCAGTCACTGCAGCTGGGAATGGTGGGCACAAGCCAGTTGCCTGTGCCAGCCCTGAGGGGGGGACCCTCAGTGTTGTCCCTGGTGGTCCTTTGGTAGCAATCACATCTCAGGGTGGATCTCTTACCTGCACACCCTTTTGCCTTTCCTATTAAATGATGCAGAGAAGAGACTTTCTGTGTGTGCCTCAGACTCTGTTTGGGGTAGGAGTGTGCAGATGGATACTGGGGCAGCTCCCTCTCTGATGTATGAAGATACTACTGAGCTGATTTCAGTACAGCTACTCTGACTCCAGCCTGGTGGCAGTCTGGCTCAGGGTCTGGATTGCTTTTAGGACAAGAAAGGTTTTCTCTGGTTCGAAACACACCAGGGAACAACATAAGTTCCCTGGGTTCATTATAAAACATGTTTCTTTCTACCACAGGTGATCACAAGGTGCTTGGCAAGGCAGCCTGACCCATCCCTGCCAGTGCCCAAATCCCCCAGCCCTTGGGTCAGTGATGTGCTGCCAGACAACATTGTGTGCTCTGGCCCCTGCTGCTCACTCATGCTTGTCACTTTGTCCTCCTCCCAGGTGGTTTATTTCACGGCCACATTCCCATATCTCATGCTGATTGTTCTGCTGATCAGGGGAGTCTCCCTGCCTGGGGCATCCCAGGGAATCCTGTTTTACCTTTATCCAGACCTCAGTCGCCTTGGGGACCCCCAGGTAAGGTGGAGGAAGGGGGGTGGTTAAGTGAGTGCATGGGTGGATGTGGTTGCCTTCTCTCCCTCCTTTTTCTTTTCTCCTGTCTCCTCTTTTCCCCTGTTGTAGGCATAAAGCAGGGCTGTAGTATTAGTGTGTACTCTGGCCAGGTGGTGTTCTCTTGCCCTCTACCTTCACTTATGCTTCCACCTGTTTTCTAGGGAGTTGAGTCTGAATGGGCAGTGGGATGTAACCCTTCATCTTGAGTGTCACCAGCCATCCCCCAGTTTCTAGCAGATATTCCTATGCTGTGGAGGCAGCCTGTGCATGGGGTGCTGCTCTGCACTGTCCCAGCAGCTTGTGATGAAGAGCCCTGCTACTGTCAGGCTTGTTCTGGCTTCCCTAAGGAGAATGCTGGGTGCATATGGATGGTGGGAGCTCTGGCATGCTGCAGTACTTCCCTGGGACCTGGTCGCACTCCTCACCTCCCTGTCCCTGGTGAGAAATTCCTGCCTGTCTGACAGGAAGGTCAGTGCCTGACTGCTGCTTTTAATCTCTTTGGGACAAGTTCTTCCATGTTAAATCCTCGCTCCAGCTGAGCTACTGTACCAGCCTTTGTGTGAAGGTGTTTCCAAAGGAGATTAAAGGGTGCCTGCCTGAAAAATAGGCCAGCAAAACCCTTTATAACCCCATTAACTCTTTCTGGTCCAGCCCCAGTGCTGTCTTGATTATTAATTTTGCAACTGGGGGCATAAGTATTGTGGGAGGAATGGCTCTGGATCATCCAGAGGAGAGAAATGATCATTGTGGGTGGGGGTAGCAGCATTTCAGGAGCTCCTGGGTGGCATCTCCCAGTCCTGCCTGTGCCACCATTTCGGTGTTGCTCTGTGCAAGTCAGTTTGACTCATGGCTTCCAGTCCAGGGAGTTAAACACAAGTGTGTGGTATCCAGCTCCAGACAGTCTGGTTTGTATCACAGAAAGGACACAGAGTTCCTGCTCAGCTTTCTGGAAGTCACCCTCTGCTCAAGGCTGTGCCTGAGCAAGGGGTGAAAAGTCCCATTTTACAGTGCTGGCTGCTCTCTTGCTCTCTGTTTGCTTGTGAACCCTGGGGTGGGTAGGACAGCTGCTCCTTGGGGTGAAGATGCAGCAAGGCTTGGAAGGGTTGAAAACAACAGGTCTGTTTGCAGCATTTGGGGCTCACAGTTTGTGCTGATGAGGAGTGAGAGACCTCTGAAATAAAGCAGCTCTTTCAAATTGGTGCTCATTCACTTATGAAAAGTCCTGTCCTTACTGTGGCTGTGTCGCCCAGGGGACTGAATTAAATGACTTCATGGTTTTGTTGGTACTAGCTGTGTCCTCATTAGGTCTGTCCTGGCAAACTTTTCCAATTAACAGCCTGAGCTTTAGAAGCACATCTTCCTTCCAGCCTGGAAAATACTGATGCACGGGTGGAAAGGCAGAGTAACCCTTCAGAGCAGGAGGATGACTTGTCCTCAGCTCCAGGAGGAAAATTTGCTCCTTCCTCCCTGACTCCATCGTTCCCCTGTGAATGCTTCACTTCTGCAGGAGAAAAGCAGAGTCAGTAGCAATGGTTGCCTTCCTCCAGCATGCTTTAAGCATCCTGCCAAACCAAAGAGCAAGACTCAGGCTTTCCTTTGTATTGACCCACTGGAGAGGGAAGGGAATGGTTAGTACCCCAGCCCCTACATGTGTGTGGCTGTGCCTGCCTCTCTCTGTGCAGGGAGAGTGTGAGTCCTGCCAGCCCACTGGGGCCAAGTCAATTATAATTGATTTGTGCTCAGAGGACAGCAAGCTGTACTTGTTTACTTGCAATCCTGCACTGCCTGGAAAAGCAGAAGATTCTTTAGTGCCCTGGGAAGGGATTCTGGAAATTAAAAAAAAAAAAAAATTTAGAAGTACCATCTCCGAGCTTCGCCTTATGATAAGGCATCTCAAGGGGAGGTTTAAATGCAGGGCAAACAGAATACAAGGGACAAAATCAAAATTCTTCTAAAGCATATGAAAAACTAGGTGAAAAGGGGGGGTGTGTGTGTGTGTGTGTGTGTGTGTGTGAGAGAGAGTTATTTAACAGATTCTACCAGGGGAGCAGCAGCAGTCGAGATGTGATTAAGTGTCAGAATATCAGACTGGTGTGTGGAAATCACTGCTTTTCACCTGCCAAATGACCTTGGGCAGAACTGGGAAATCCTGCCCATGAGAGCTCAGGCTAGCTGATTGATGGTGGTTTTTCCTGGCCAGAAGTAAGAGAATGGAGTAAGAGAATGGTTCGGGTTGGAAGGTTCCTGTACCTTCATTTTCTAGTTCTACAAAATGCTTATATTTAAAATGGTAATCAAAATGCATTTGATAGGTAGATCAGACTATACAGAGAAACTGCCAAGCAAAAGTTTTGAACAATTAAGTTAATTTCTGCTCAAAAACAAGCAGATAACAGCAAAACTACCAAAGAGTTAATTGATATTGAGCTGTATGTCCCCCAAATAAAAAAAATTTAAAAAGCAGCCCCATAGTTTGTTCTTTATTTGCACAGTACTTAGTATTATGATATTAGCATGTCAGCCATTAGTAGACGAAATTTCTCCCCCACCCTTGATTACATTTTCTATGCTTCAGAAGGTTCCTACTTGTTTCACAGTATGGGTTATGTGTAATCAAAAGGGGGTGTCAGGATTGGTTGCCCTTTCCACTTTTGATCACTCTACCCTTGGTAGTTAACTTTGTGGCAACTTTTTAATCAATTCTTTATTTAAGTAGGTAACACTGGAGACTTAAAGATTTGATTAGAGAGAGGGATGTACAGTGTGGTCAACTAGTGGGAAGTTGAAACAAGAGAAATTCAGAGTAGAAATAATGTTTAAGTGTGGGAAAATTGTCATTAAAAGAGTTTCTCTCAGGTGCTGGCAGGCTTTCCATTGTTTGATGCTTTCATACTAGGATCAGACATCATGTTAATACACATGTTTAAAGAGAGGAGTGATGGGCTTGATGCAGCAAGTGCCAGCAGTGTTTTGGTTTGCTTTGAAGAGCAGTAATGGGGTGACCTGAATCACAGAATCAGATGGGTTGGAAAGGACCTCTGAGATCAGCAAGTCCAACCCTTGACCCACTTCCACCATGGTGCCGCTGAGTGCCACATCCAGTCTCTTCTTAAAATTCTCCAGGGACAGAGAATCCACCACCTCCCTGGGCAGCCCATTCCAATGCCTGATCACCCTCTCTGTAAAGAATTTTTTCCTAATATCCGACCTAAACCTCCCCTGGCAGAGCTTAAGTCCATGCCCTCTTGTCTTGCTGGGAGCTGCCTGGGAGAAGAGACCGACCCCCCCCTGGCTACACCCTCCTTTCAGGGAGTTGTAGAGAGTGATGAGGTCTCCCCTGAGCCTCCTCTTCTCCAGGCTGAACAGCCCCAGCTCCCTCAGCCCTTCCTCACAGGACTTGTGCTAGAGTCCCTTCACCATCCTTGTTGCTCTTGTCTATCTGCTTTCACTCTATCAATTTTCAAGTGATTTCATTAGGTTTAGTGGGAAAGAATGAAGAGTGAGTAGCTGCAGCAGCCTCTCAGTGCTTCCTTCTCTGATAAAGCAGCAACATTTCTCAGAACCTCCCACTCCTGTTTTCCCTGTGAAATGCCCAGAAAACCCACCACCTTGCTACATGTGCTTGTACATTATCCAGTCTTTAGATAAAGGAAGAGCTTTCTATGCAGAGCTGCTTTCCATTTGGCTCAGCCATATCAAAGTGGGCTGTACCCCTGCTGCTGGGTACAGGGAAGTTGTGGTGGTGCCAAGGTCCTGTAAAGGACCCTCAGCTCTGCAGACACCCCATAAGGAGTCCCCATCGCTGTGCTGAACACCCAGCACTGCACAGTGCTGTTCTGGGTGCCTCTGTGGAGCTAAATTGTGGAGAATTCCTTTAATCTAACCTCTGTTTATTGTTGTTCCTCACTCTCTCACTTGCACTACTTTTCAAATAATTTCCTTATGTCCTTCTCATTTTCTTTCACCCATTTCCCTGGAGGTTGCTTTTTTTTTTTGTAGCAGCGCTTGCCCCCTGCAGAGTCCCCACGGGCTCCTGCTTCCCAATAGTTGTGGCAGGAAGGGGAGGCAAGAGGTGAAGATGCCCCCAGCTTTTGGATGGCTGCTCTCTGTGCCTGTGGTTGGAGAGGGAGGCTGCTGGGGTCTGGCTTACAGATTGCACTGGAGCAACTCTTGCTGCCCAGGCTGCACTGAGGATAAACCCCTCAGGCCATCACAGGGAGGATGGAGGATGAATGCTGCTTGCAGGGCTGTGACTTGCTGGGTTAATCATAGGCCCCAATAGTCACACTGGGGAAGGGGGTCCAGAGTCTCCAGATCCTATCCAAATTGAATCCCTCCCTCCTGCTGCTCCATGGCCAGTGAGAGCTGCTTCTTCCCAGCAAGAGGGGAGGGTGACTGTGGGCTTGCTAAATATTATTTGTTCCCCTTATTTATTTTTTTCCCAGCAAGCTCTTAACTTGACCCTGTGTGCTCAGTTTGTGCTGTTGCCGGCCCCCCACTTCCTCTTTCTGAAGGAGAATGTGCTTGTTTTTGGGCCAGGGGGTGACCTGCTGTGCTTGTGCCTGGGTGTGTGTGCCAGTGGGGCCACCTCTGGCAACATGTGCTTGCCCCATGAGGGTAGGTACAGGCAGCAGGGAGAGAGGGCTTGTGGCTCCCACAGCATGCTGGAGGGGCTTGGGGATGATCTCCTCTCCTCTGCCTTGCTGGAGTAATGTGTTGGCATGGGGTGAGCCACAGCTGTATTTACCTTGTGGGGCTTCCTCCTCCTCCTCCTGTGCCTCTCGCCAAACCTGATGGTGTGGGTCATGGCTGCACAGCCCTGCTGAGTCTGATCTCAGTGCTGACATAGCAGGAAGGAATAAAGTTGTCTGTCTGTCTGTCTGCCCATGAGCACCAGGGCAGGGAGGACCATAAGGCCTGGCTTCCCAAGCAGCATCCCTTGGAGCATCCCTCACCTCTCTTCAACACCCTAGGGCATGCAGCTGTGCTCTTGGGGATGAACCAGGAAACCTGTTTGTTTTCTTGTGTGTGTTTTAAGAAACTCCAGCAGCAGGGGGGCCCCTTGGGTGTAAAATGTCCCCGTGGGTCAGCAGATGACTCGAGGGGTGGGGTAACATGAGGTCGGTGCTCAGTGGTGGGGCATTTGGGGGGGGCTTGAGTGCCGGCACAGGGAGCTTCACTTGGTAACAAAAACTCTGTCCTTCACTCCCAAGGAGCCCAAGGATTTATCTTCCAAGCAGCTGGGCTTGGGGTTGGGAATGTGATGCTTGGCCAGGCATAGGGGGAGGGGGGGGCAGGAGGTATGGAAATGCTTTACAGAAATGGCAGTGACTCATTCCCTGCCTCCTCTCTGTTGGGGTGAATGGGGATGTGAGGCAGCAGTGCCCAGGCTGTGCAGCAGTCAGAGGTGGGCACTTTGCAGCAGGGCTCCAGGGCTGCACAGCCCTGTGCTGCTGCAGTGATGTGGGTCAGACATGGCCTGGGTCTTTAGCCTGGGGCCCATGCCCTCTCCTGGACAAAGAGGGAAAAGCCCCTTCTGGAAATGGTGCTCTGGGTGTCTTGAGGTGAGATATTAGGAATCAAGATCTTTCCTTTTAAGGGTGGGTTGAAATAATGTGCTAGCATGGAGCAGAGGGTGTCTGGTGGGTAGTGCCAGCACCATGGGCTGAGCTGCAGGCTGTGATGCTGAATGTGAAAGAAATCCTGAATTGTAGCTGAAGACCTGGGTAGTTTTTGCTCTCTGCTCTGTGTTACATCAAGTATGACCCTCCACGCAGTGTGTATCCACTCCATCCATATCGTCTCTTCTTGATGGTGGGGACAGTTCAGCTCTTCTCCATGTGACACTTGTATTTGGTATATGACACGCACTGGGGTTCAATAACATTTTGCTCCAAAATGGTCCTTGCTGTCATTTGTAAGTTCTTAAAAATCTTCCTAAGGAAGGATCTGTTTCAGTACAGGGGAATTAGTAAATTCCAGCATATAAAATGAAGCAAATAGTGCTGATGAAATTAAAGGATGAAAGAATATGTCCTTTTATACACCATAACCATCTTAGATAACTGCAGCTCAGGTGTGAAGGCTTTGGCTGAAAACAGGGAGTAGGAGGTTATTCCAAACTGGAGTAAACAACATGTTCAAAGAAATTGAATTATGAATTAAATAAACTGGATGGCTTAGAAAACTGCAGACAACAATCAAATCAAAATACCCATGCCACCAGTCTGCCAGGGAAATCTGAACAGGATAAACTTTACCAATCTCTTTGGGAGCAGCAGCCAGAGAGCAGCAGCATATTTTTATCTGCAGGGAAAAGAGAGCCCTGCCTGACCCTAGCAAGCCCCTTTAGTCAGAGTGGAAATATTAAAATAATGAGAGGCTGTTGATCAGCAGCACAGGAGGGGAAGGGGGGCCTTGGAGAGGCTGAAAAAAACCCATTTCTCTGAGTCACTCCAGGGAGAAAAATGAGGACAGGCAGCAGGCTGGGGAGTGAAGCTTTGGATTGCTGTTTTCTGAAGAGATCAGTCTGTGTAGCCCCTATGAGCCCAGGAGGTCAGGTGGACAGTGGTGCTTCTCATGAGGAGCTTGAGGCTGGACCACAGGTGGGATGAGGCCCCTCCTGATCCGGGTGATCCTGCAGCCCTGGGGCTTGCTGCTGCTGCTTGGCTCCAGCACCCTCAGAAGCATCAACTGTGTTGCATTCTATTGACCAAGCAATTTGGGAACTGTCAAGGGGCTAGGAAGGCTGCAGAGGTGGTTTGCTCTTTGGCCTGAGAGCTGCAGTAAGCTTTCAAAATGGGAAATACAGTGCATGCAGCCTGAGCTGGTGCTCACAGCCATTCTGACTGAGTAGGATCATAAACTGCAAGCCAAGCTTAGCTTTATCCACAGTTTCACCCACAGCCTGCCTTGTTCCAAATGGGAGCATGTGCTAAGGCAGGTCCTGTATTCCCTAAAGACATCTCTTCGGGGCTGGGCCCCCACACAGCCCAGTGTACACCCCATGGCTGTTGTGTTGAGCAGTGCAGGGGATGGAGTGGGGATCCCACAGACTCCATGCAGGTCTCTGCTGCACAGTCAAGGGTATCACTGCATTTTAGAAATAAGCCACTTCATAAGCCACAGAGATAAGGAAGTTCATTGTTTTGATGTCTGCTTCTACCCTGGATGATAAAGTGTCAGTTCTTTTCCTGCCCCTGGGTTATTTCTCATGTCTCTTGCTTGTGTGATTTATCTGATATTCACACTGCTCAGTGGGAACACTGAGTTCCTGTCTTTTTGTCATTCCCTGGCTCTTCTGAAATTCATAGGTTTGAGCTTTCTATCAACTGCTAAATCGGGTTGAAACTTGCCAATGGGGTCCAATGCTATGGCAAGCATAGGGTCAGCAATTTGCTGGCTAAAGTCTTGTTACAGGTTGTACTACAAGGGCTCCAAGACCCCTGAGAGGGTATCATTAGAGTTCAAATTTATTGAAAACTCAGAATTTGATGAATACTCTAGCAATGAGCAGCAAAACAAAAAGCAGACTTAATGAAACTTTTTACCTTGATGGGTGGAAAGGTGCTTAAATTGTTGAGGAAAAGGCGTAAACTGGTCTAGCCCACCTCTGTGCCTTGCTGTTCCCAAAGAGTAGCTGAAAAGCAAAGGCTCTGTACCCTTACTGGCAATGAGCACAGTGATGCTTTAGGATACATTTATAAAAATGGTTTTGATTTTTTTTCTAATATTTTTGAGATGCAAAAATGAATTTATACCCTGCTCTCTAAGCCCACCTCACCACACAGGTCCTCAAAAAAGTGTAAAAGACACCAAGGGGGATTACTTTCTCAGCATCCTAGTGCCTCAAACTAGTTTTCCCAGTCCCACTTTGTCATCTGTCCCTTTCCATTCTACAAGTCAGAGATTCGATCTGACTCCCTGTGAAGTGAACAGGGTTTCTACAGACGAAAGAGAAGATGGTGAGGCTGGATATTGCTTAGAGGTTGGGGAGAGCAGGTTCACCAAATCTAATACTAGCAGCACTTTGCTTTCTCTTCCTGTGGACTGTGCTGCTGGCTCTCACAGCAGTGGTCAGGGAGATGGTTCATTCTATGCCACTGTCTCTTGAGCTAAACACAGAATTTCCTCCAGAAAATCACAGCTAGTGGGCTCATAACATCCCTTTGCAAGGCCCTAGAAAGGAGAAGAAGTAAATGAACCTACTCAGATAAATCAGGTAATTTAGGTAGACTTACCTATTTTTAGGTAAATGAAACAAGATGTCTCAGCACATAATTGCCCTTTGGCCAGTATGGAGGAGGAAAGGCAGAACAATGCATTGGTGAGGGTGGCCTGAGCAACAGGGGTGGTTGGGCAGGTGCTGCCCAGCTGAGCATTGGCTCAGGACATGGGGTCTTGGCTGCCAGGTGAAGGTGTGATTCAGAGTCACCAAAGCTGCTGTAGTGCTTTTCACTGACTCCTGTTCATCTCGGAGAGGATCATGGGGCAAGGCTGGTGTTTGTCTGAGGGCTCACCAGCACTGCTGCTCTGGGGAAGGAGGGTATAGCCAAAAGGAGACTTTTCTCATTAAAGCTGTGCCAGTAACACTTCTTTTTCCTGCTTTTCTTTCCTTACTATCTTCTATCTCTAGAATATGGCTGCCCTTCAGCATTGGTTGAATGATTGTCTTCCCTCTATTTCAGAAACACATTAGGAAGAAAGATCTTGAAAAGCAGAGGTTTTAATTAATAATCTTTGTCATTACTTCATTCCTCACTGTTGGTTCCTGCTTTTGCAGTTCTTTGCAGAAGGCAGTGGCAGTGATTGCACTGGTGACTGCACACAGCTAGGTTTTCAGATCAAATTTGGCATTGACAAATGTCAACCTCAGAGTACTGGGACATATTATTGACAGTGAGAGCAAAGTGGAGTTCAAAGGTGCCCCATGGGACTAACAGCATTCTTGTATTTTCTTCTAGGAACTGTCTTTTCCAAACAAATCAGTTTATTTCTAGTAGTCCTCTCCTCCCCAGCTAATTTTCTTTAAAGTTTTGGAGCCTTTCAATTAGGTCTTGGAGAGAAGAGCCACCACCAAAAGCTGTATGCCAACCAGTGGAACACCAGGCTTGCCCAGGTCAAGTCCCCCACTTCTGCTAGCAGAGGAGTCCTTCAGCTCTGGTGGGAAGTGCTCACTGCTGGGAGGCTCTGGAGAGTCACAGGTTCTGCAGATTTGTCCAAGGAAGAAAGAGGATGATGATGCAGAGCTATACATGCTGAGGGTTTGCAAGGCCTCTGGTGCATCCCTTCCCTCTGGCACTCATAAGCACCCTTGAGTGCTTCACTAAGCACTGTAATTCCTGGCACTGTATAACCTGCCCCAAGAAAAGACTTGTCTAAATGCTGGGGATTGCTGACCTACTAATCACTAGCCTTTCTGCTGGTTATAGAAGCCCCTGAGGCTCTGCTTGTTCACATCCGTGCAGTGTCTGTGCTCCATGCTGGCCTTGTCTGTTCACCTGTGTTTGCATCTCCCTTGCAGGTCTGGATGGATGCAGGCACTCAAATCTTCTTTTCGTATGCAATTTGTCTGGGATGCCTGACAGCTCTGGGCAGCTATAACAAATACCATAACAACTGCTACAGGTAACTGGAGCATGGTTCTGCTGCCTAGACCCTTCCCCTCCCTGAACATCAGTTCACACAGGCTGGTGAACTCCTGGGGTCTACTGGCCTTTTGTAGTGTTGTGTTACTGTCTCTAATTAAGGTGTAAGTAAACTCTCTCCAGGTGTTTTCTCCTCAAATCCAACTCTGTTCTCTCAACCCAAGGAAATGTTCTGTCTGTGCCATGGGTCAAAAAAACTCCTCTTCCCCATCAGCTAGACCCAGCAAAGTCAGATCTTCTTAGCTAGCTTTGTGACCCCAGCCCACACCCCAGCCTCCCCTATTACATGGGTGCACAAGTAGGCATGGGGCAAGCAGAGCTGTGAGATCGAATGCCTCTAGGCTGAAGTCCTTTCATCCTGTGATTTGTCCTCCCTAGGTTCATTTGGACCTAGTGTCTTGCACAGCTGTCAGTACTCTGGGTTTCTATGTGCTATGGTCTATATATAAGCCTGCAGATATGACTTCTGCTTCTTGCTTACTCTTCCTCTGCTGAACGGACCTTAAACAGAGGTGGGCCAGGTTGCCAAATTGAATCAGGCTGTCAAGTTGAAGTGTTGGTTGAAAATACACTTATTTTGCTGTAGATATATCCACCTTCTGAAGCTATATCCCTAGAGGTAAAAGGATAGTGTGAGAGGAGGAAGCCACCTCTAATTAAAACTGCCCATTGCTCCCTACCCTTTCTCTACTGTGCTGGTTCTGGCACTGGGTTCTCCCCCATCTTTTACATTTAAAATTCTGGTCGTTGCCATGGAAAGTCCATGCAGACCACTGGCTACATGGTCCTTGCTTGGCATTGTCCTCTCTTCTCCTTAGGAATTCACTCCTGCTGTAGGGATGCCTCTTCACCAGCAGTTGGCCTGGGACTCCCTCTTCATGTCCCTTCTCCCAGATGCTGTTTGAAGTAAAAAAAACTGTAGGAAAAAAAAAATAAGATAATGGATCTCTCTCTGACCTCCTGCATGCCCTTGGGCATTATCCCTTTGCATCTGCAACCTAGAAGTGTAGAATGGAGATGATGACAGGGACTGATTAGTAGCAAGGTTGTTAAGAGCTTCTGTAACATCTGCTGGCAGATGCTATAGAAAGGAAAGAGATGTTTGCAGACAGTTCCACTGTACTAGGGAAATTGTACTTGGTTTTGGTATCAAACCTCCACCCAGCCTGTTCCCAGGCATGGACCCAGTTTTACTGAGTCAATCCTGTGCTCTGCAGCTTTGGTTTGCATAGGAAGAGTTTGCACAAGGAGTAGGCCTTAACAGGGCAGATACCAGGATGGTGCCCAACTCAGTTATCCCAGGTCAGGTGTAACCTTTAGTGAGCTGGAAGAGAAAGGATGTGAGCAGGAGTATATGTTGGTTGTATGGCTGTATATGATAGCTGTATGGCAGCAGCCCAAGATGGCACCAAACGGCATAGATCATTTCTTGTTTTCTGGGATTTTAAGGGATATCATCAGGGCTCTGTGGCTCCCTTTTGGGTGAAAATCTGGAGACTCCTATTTGCTCTGGCCATTCCTGCATGTTACTCTCTACTCTGACACCTCTTCCTACCTGCCAGGTGACTGTAGAGTACCTCCCAGCCCATGCTTTTCCAGTCTCGGGGGAAAGAGGGAAAAACACTGGGAAGGAAGAGGGGCCTATTTGACATAAATGGGAATCTATATAAGATGGTTGAAAATATAGTTTCAGTGGAGACCAAATAATTTATAGCAACTGGAGAAATGAGGTTCTGGTGTGGGCTTCCCACTGGGTTAACTGAGCTTGGTGGTGTGTGGTCCTGCTTACCAACTGGGATATTAATAGGGACTCAACCTGCAGACATCTTTTGGTCTCTCCTGCCTTAAAAACCAAGTGCAAAGGCAGAGCAATGGTGTTAGGTGTCGTGCAGCCATTGACAATGCAAAAAGCTGTACCTTGGAAAGAATAATCTGAATTTGTTTGGCATAGGGACTCTTCATGATCTGTACTTTGTTTCTAGAAATGGTTGCAGATCATTAATAGATCTAGTTAAGGTGCAGGGAAGAGCATGAAGCCCCCAAAAGGCTAGATTCCTAAAGACGGATAAAAAAAAAAATAAATCTTAGAATCATAGAAGGGTTTGGATTGGATGGGACCTTACAGATCATCCAGTCCTAACCCCCCCTGTATGGGCAGGGACACCTCCCACTAGACCAGGTTGTTCTAAGCCCATTCCAGCCTGGCCTTGAACACTTCCAGGGAGGGGACATCCATGACTTCCCTGGGCAACCTGTTCCAGTGTCTCGCCACCCTCACACTAAATCACACTGGATTTGTACAACAACATTTAATAAAGACAGACTGGGCCACGAATTGCCAGAGGGGTGCATTCAGTTTGGTTCAGAATATCTCAGAAAGATGCTGCAAATGTTATTGTTGTCCCCAGGGATGCAGTCACAAGAAGACTAGGGAGACTGGAGCGTGAAAAGGAATTGGATAGATAAAGGAATTTTAGTTTAAAGAGTAGATGGATGAGAATGAGATGAAACAGATACAGAAAGGGAACAGATCAAAGAAAATAATTTGTATCTTTTTCTCATGATGCGAGGACCAGGAGATACTTAGTAGTGTTGAGAGCCAAGAATATTGTCATTGTTCAGAGAGGTCTATTAAGGAAACAAAAAAACAAACCAAAACATCCCTCCCCTTTTCAGATAAAAATAATCCCTGCTATGCTCTGCTATAGGAGGGCCCAGGGGACAGTGAGGAAAAAAAAAATCAAGCATTTAGATGTGAAACAAAACAACCTCATGAGCAAGCAGCTGAGGTGAGGAATGCATCTTTGTGCTGTCCTTGGAGAAGGCTTATTCAGGGCATCCTCCTGTAGGTCCTGGTGCTGACCCAAGCCATGAAAGACCTAGGAGAAAGGCCCTGCTGTGGGCACAATGGGTGGGGTTGGAGGGTGGGTGCTGCCCCAGGGATTGCCTGGGGGTGTGGGTCATAGCTGTACTCTCACCTGGCTGATGCTCTGCTCCTTCCTTCCAGGGACTGTGTGGCCCTCTGCTTCCTCAACAGCGGCACCAGCTTCGTGGCCGGCTTTGCCATCTTCTCTATCCTGGGCTTCATGGCAAAGGAGCAGGGTGTGCCCATTGCTGAGGTGGCTGAGTCAGGTGAGTGGAGCTGTGGTGGGATGGGGCCCCCAGGGTGCTGCCCTTTAGTCCCCCTGAGCAAGGAGAGCATGCCCACAGGATGCCCACCTGGGGCAAACCATGTTGCAGCTGCAGACTGCCATCGCAGTGGACAGCTCTGCTTCCTACCTCCAAAAAAACAGGGAGAAACAAATGCATGCTTACGAAATATTGAGATGTAATAACTGTGTCTTGAGGCCAGTATAAGCTGCCTCTCAGGGTTAGGGTTAGGCAGCTGCTGTCCCCCAGTGGAGGGGCGAGGTGCCTTGGTGGCATAGAGCCAGGCTTGTGCCATGCTCCCCTGGGCTCAGAGGCTTTCCTTGCATTTACGATAGCGATGCAGCCAGAGCTTGCTGTGTCCCCTTTCCCCTCTCTTCCTGATCTCCTCCATGCCTCAAGCAGCCTGGATTTCCCACGTGGTGCTGGGATAACTGGAGCGAGAGGCTGCATGGCTCCAGGCTGTGCCTCGGCGGGCAGCTGCCCCGTGTGGGTCTGCACAAGCTGTGCCGTGTCACTGCCTGCTCTGAAAGTCCTTCTCCTCGCAGGGCCTGGCCTGGCATTCATCGCCTACCCTCGGGCTGTGGTCATGCTGCCCTTTTCCCCTCTCTGGGCCTGCTTCTTCTTCCTGATGGTTGTTTTGCTGGGACTGGACAGCCAGGTAAAAGATGCAGGGTGATTCCCTGCCAGGCAAAAGCCACCACCCCTTCAGGACAGGCTTGAACTTGGCTGAGGAGGGGCAGTAGGGCTGGGGAGATGGTCAGGAGGGGCTGACAGGGGCGGGCTCTCTGCTCTTTGCAGTTTGTCTGTGTGGAAAGTCTCGTCACAGCTCTCGTGGACATGTACCCCACCATCTTCCGCAAGAAGAACCGACGGGAGGGCCTCATCCTGCTGGTCTCCATCCTCTCCTATCTGGTTGGCTTGTTGATGCTCACAGAGGTATTTTGGACTCAGGCTGCCTGCATGGTGCTTGTTGGATCTGAATGCCCCCTGGAAAGAGGAGGGCCTGGTGGGTGGTGGGGTCCATGCTGCTGCACAGTCCCCGGGGGAAGCTGCCCTTCTCTCCCTGTGGCTTTCGTGTTTTCCCTTCCAGCCATCACCCCTTGTGCCAGTCAGAGTTGTGACATACCTCCTGCCAAGACTGATAATTGGAGCTCTGGACAGCCCATATTTTGGTTGTAGATTTATCTCTACATGAGCTAAACCTTTACCTGTGCACGGTGAGGGAAGAAGCATCTTTGTCCTCCTTCCTCCTGGACAGAGCTAGAGTAACATTTGGTGTAAAGAAACTTGGTGGGCCTGAGTGTGCCCCATATCTGTTACACTGATTTCCTATATATTCTCCTTCTTGTTCTTAATTGCCTGGGAGTTAAACTGTTCTGTTTTAAATGCTTTTAAACATATACTCCTTCTAGAAGCATGCATGGGGGAATAGATGCTGCCATGATGCTCTTTGCAGCTTCTGTATTCATTTGGGTATAATTTTGAAAAAGCTGCTTTTGATGTTTCAGCATTGTGCCTGGACTTACCAGCAGACCTATTTTGCAGACAGAATTGGAGACCTGGGCAGTAAAACAGCCCAGCTGACAGCCTCTGGGCACACAGAAACAGCTGTTTGCAAAACTGCATCTGCTGCTACTTCCCTGGGCAAATTAGGAGGCTGAAGGGAAAAAAGATGCATTGCATCTCTTGAGGTTGTTTCAACCCTCACTTCCAGCTACACAGGTGACTTGAGTTTTGTTTTGGCCTAAAATATCCTGACAGTCCCTGCCAATCACTTGCCCTCCCCTGTCCTGACCTAGAATTAAGGCTTGCAGAGAGCAGGGCTGCTGTGTGGTCTCCATCAGGCCTTGAGCATGAGCTGTATGGCCTTTGCTGTTGGCTAAATCCATGCCTCAGAGAGAGAAAGGTGCATCCATCTCTGAGGAAGATGTTAAATTTGTTTCCTGCTCTGGCTAGAGCTCTTTGCCTGTGCCTGATTCATCTCCCTTCTCTTCCTTCCCGCTGCACCTCGCTGCCCACTTGGCCTTTCCTAGGGTGGGATGTACGTCTTCCAGCTCTTTGATTACTATGCTGCCAGTGGCATGTGCCTGCTCTTTGTGGCCATCTTCGAGACTCTCTGCATTGCCTGGGTCTATGGTGAGTATGAACCCTGTGGGGGGATCCCCAGCTCTGGCCGCTTAGGTTCTTGCTTGGTCCATACTGAAAATGCTGAAATTGCTCATCTTGGCAATTGCTTCATAGTACAAAGCAGACCTATAAATTTTGCTTTGGTGCCTCTGGACTCAGCTGGAGGGGACTTCTTCACAGCAACACCCTGGGGAATCTGCTTGGCAGATACCCCCAGCATGTTCCTGTGTGCCCCTGCTTTTGAGGCCCTCCTTCCTCAGGGACTTCGAGTTGGCTGGGAAATCTTTTCCCAACCTGTGTATTGAGGATTCTGATACCCATAAACATTTTTGAGAGCCCTCTCTCAATATTTACTGTCACAAGGGATGGGTAAAACTTGGATTCAGGTTTCAGTCTGGAAGATGCTAAGGAGCTGGCCCTGCTGAGTCACTGGGCTTTTTTGGGGCAAGAGGATTCTAGTTCAGGGCAACGACCGAAGCTTGTCCCACTCATGGCAAACTCACCAGCAGGACCGCCAGCCACACTGAGGTTCCTGCTTCATCTGGGGAGTATCCAAAAAGTATTGAAGCAGAACCCTGGACATATGGACCCTACTGCTCCTCCTTCCCTGGTAGCAGTGAGGCATCCTTCCCCTCTTCCGCAGGTGCCGAGCGTTTCTATGATAACATTGAAGATATGATCGGCTACCGGCCATGGCCTCTCATCAAATACTGCTGGCTGCTCATCACCCCGGCCGTGTGCATGGTGAGGGCCTTAGCAAAAGGAGCTCTGGGGGAAGGAGCAGAGCTGGGTGCCTCTGACATACAGATACCTCCATATATACTGAGGGACGTGCATATGTATTGGGTGGTTATGTGCTGGGGGAGCCTGTTGTTCTGTGTGTTTGTGGCTTTGGGGGCCAGGTGTGGGGCAAAATAACAGGGAGAGGGATCCAGCTCAGCACTGATAGTGGTGTCTGCTGGTGGGGCGAGCACCTTCTGCTATGCCCAGTGCTGTGTATGGGGGCTCTCCCAGCAAATCTTGCTTGACTGGTGTGCCTTCTGTTGTCCTGGGGAACTCTTAGTTGCCATGACCTCTGTGCAGGTGTGGACTCCCCAGGAAGACCTCTCTTGGTTAATGGTGTTGATCTTTTTGCTTTTTTTTCTCTCGGTCTCTTCCATCGTGGCAGGCAACCTTCCTTTTTTCTCTGATCAAATACACCCCACTGACCTACAACAAGAAATACGTGTACCCGTGGTGGGGAGATACCCTGGGCTGGCTGCTGGCCCTCTCCTCCATGGTCTGCATCCCTCTCTGGATTGTCTACAAACTCTCTACCATCAAAGGCTCCCTCAGAGAGGTGAGGCTGGTGCTTTGGGATCAGGGCATGGGCTGTACTTCTGTGTTGAAGTCCAGCCTTGCAGGGGAATCATATGTGTGTGGCAGCTTAATTACTAGGGAGCCTAGAATAAATTGATTGAATGAGTCCATTGCTATAACTGACTTGGTTTTATTAAATTCTGCCTGGCTGGAGGACTGCTCTTGCCTCTTGGTGCGCTTTGTTTATTGCTTCTGTCCCTTTGCAAGCACTGTGAGAAAAAAGTTCATTAGATGGAGACAATAAAGATGGTCTCTACTGCCTTGAGTCACTTTGGAGGCTGCCCTTGATTGAGGCTTGGGGACTTGCTCTGAGAAAGCTGCAGATCCCATGAGCACTATGAGCTGCTGAGAGTCAGTGTCCTGGGCCTGCTGTGGTCCATTGATGGCTAACCTGAATGTGCCTTGGGAGAGCCAGGGACCTAGCAAAGCAGAACTTGCTCTAGACAGTCATCGTCCCTGCCATAGCTCACTGGAGGTCTCACAGACATCCTTATACCCCAGGATCCCACCCATTCCCTGCCTCCTGCAAATGCTCAGGAACTGGTTTTGACAGCATCCCTGTGTCCGGTATGGAGAGGGAGGAGCGGGCACAGATACAGGAGTATAGCAAAGCCACCACTGCATGGTGTATCAGGTAGCCCCTTACCTACTTACTGCCCCAGTTAAAGCCAAACCTGTGTAAAGGGGGATGATCTGCATGTATTTGAGCACCAAGCTTTCTTTGGATTTCTTTCTAGCCCTGAGCTGGAGCCAAGGGAGGACAGAGCTTTCCTACTCTCTCAGGTCTCTCACATACTCAGTGCTTAACCTGGGACAAGTGCTTCAAAGATGAGTTTATTCTTTCAGTTTCTGAAATGCTGACCATCCTTATCTGTGACACCTCTGGCCTTTAGAGACCAGACCTGTAACCCTGCCTGGCTGTCTGAATGATACCCGTGAGTGGAAGGGGAGGGTCCAGGTCACCTTTTGTCCTTGCAGCTGTATTCATTGTCTGCCTTTGCCTTCCAGAGGCTTCGCCAACTCACCTGCCCACTTGAAGACTTGCCTTCCAGGCTGGGCACAGGACAGCCCCTTCCCTCCACCAGAGCTGGTCTCCTGATGCTGACAGAGGTTGAATCTCATTGCTAGGACCAGTGTGGTTCTCCCTCCCCCAGGATGGTTTCTATACAGCCTTTACCACCTGTTGGATAATGTAAGGATTCTTCACTCGCCAAGGAGAGAGGGATTTCTGGGCTGAACTCCCTTCCCTGGAAGATTTGAAAGGCTGAGGAAGAGGCTGCTGTAGATGTGGTCTGTGTGGAGTTTGCAATGCACCTTAATCCTCTCTCTGGAGAGGGCTCTGAAGGGGCAGACCAAGCACCGGTGTGCCTGCTGGTGGGCAAAAAAGGACTGATCCTGGAGTGGAGAGTGTCAGAGAGTCTCAAGAGGTGTGACTCCAGTGAGCTTCTCCATTCTTTCCATTAAAACCTTGGTTTTCCCCTCTAGATCCACTCTGTCTCACTTTTGTCTCACCAGCACCTCTTGCTGATAGCATGCTAGGTGGGATATATGTTAGCAGAGCAGTGTTGGGCGCTCAGGTCTGCATCCCTTTGCACATCTATCTGTCTGAGAGGGTGGGCAGGAGAGAGGTTGTTCAGGGTAGGAAGGAAAAGAGGGAACACCAGTTTGGTGGCCCCCATAAGGTGGTAGGCCTGAGGTACCTGGGTGAAGTGGAAAATACAATGCCACGTTCTGGAGCCATTGCCATCTCTCAGCCAAAAGAGTAATCTGGCTGCTAAGTCCCTGGGCAATTCCCAGGGTCTGAGCAAAGGGGTGTTGGTTTGCCTTTTCTTCATGTAAGTGAAGGTTCATAGGCAACTCTCCCTCATCTCTGCAGATCTGTGTCTTTTTTTTTTTTTTCTTTTTTTTTTTTTTTTTTTTTTTTTTTTCCCCTGCTGACAGCCTTCCAGGTGTTCATTTTCATTTTCCTGCCTGTGGAAGAAGGGCTGCGTGGTTGAAGAGTGGGATCTGCATGTTATGTCAACAAACAGGGCCCCTTGTTTCCAGGCTGCTCGGGTGAAAAAAAAAAAAAGAAAAAAAAAAAAAAGAAAAGAAAAACAAACAAGAAACCCAAAATCAAAGTACTTCTGTTTTAAGAGCTGTAGCCCCAGCATCCAAGGAGGGCATCCAGAGGACATGTAACCCCGGGAAGCTGGATGGCTCCCAGGAAACCCTGAGGAAGCTGGAGCGCGGGCAGAGCTAAGGCAGAAGCCAGAAGTTCCCGAACTGCACATGGACACCGACGGGCACCACGCTACGGCCAAAGCTTCTGGTGCCGCGGGGAGAGAAGGAAGAGGAGGAGGAGGAGGAGAATTAGAGCAATCCACGCCACTAGCCACAAGGTGGCCCCAGGACCTCACCCACCGGGGTCCCTTCGGGAGGGTTGGTGGGAGGGGGGCTGCGGGAATTTCCGAGGCTGCGCCGGCACCCGTGTTACTCCTTCTCCCTGGCTTGGGAAGGTCCTTTGGTTCACGGTGACCCCGGCCATTCCCACATCACCCCCTTCCCCTGTTGGGTGTGGAGGTTTTCTCTGCAGACAGGAGCCCACAGGGAATGGGTGGCCCCAGCTGTGGCACTGACTAGTTCAGACCTCTAGGCCATGGCGGGTTTCCCCCCTCCGCGGCGCTGGTGAGGTTGCATCTTGGGATCCTGCGTTCAGTTTTGGGCTTCTCAGTACAAAAAGGACATTGAGGTGCTGGAGTGGGTCCAAAGAAAAGCAGGGAAGCTGGTGAAAAGTCTGGAGAACATGTCCTGTGAGGAGCAGCTGAGGAAACTGATGTTGCTTAGCTTGGAGAAAAAGAGGCTGAGGAGAGACCTCATCACCCTCTACAACTACCTGAAGGGAGGTTGTGGCGAGCTGGGTGTTAGCCTCTTCTCCCAAGTAACAAACAATAGGAGAAGAGGAAATGACCTCAAGTTTTGCCTGGGGAAGTTTAGTTTGGATATTAGGAAAAATTTCTTCACTGAAGGGATTGTCATGCACTGGAACAGTTTGCCCAGGGAAGTGGTGAAGACACCATCCCTGAAGGAAGCTAAAAGGCATGGAGATGTGGTTCTTAGGGACATGGCTTAGTGTTGGATTTGGCCATGTTAGGTTAACAGTTGGACTTGATGATCTTAAAGGTCTTTTGCTACCAAAATAATTCTATGACTGTAAGTTCTTGGGTTTGTTTTTTTCCAGCTTAGTGTTGTTGGAGCCTGGTGACCTCAGATGGGAGCCAGATTGGTGGTGAAAAGGGGTCACGGACTTTCACTCACAGACACTACCAAACTGATGAGCACCAAACACTGAGGGGTTTGCTACTGGGAGGATTTGTGATGGTGCAGAAGATTTAACATCCTAGGGGGGAGAACCCGCTGATCTGTGGCCCACTGTCTCTGTGTAGAAACCTCATCTTATTTCCAGCATCTTTTCCTTTTCCCTTGCTTGTTTTCCACTGGGGCTCTGGAGTGGGTGGATTCTTTTGCTAGGCTGCACATGCAACCATGGGTGAATCCCCCCCTGGTCAGTCCTGTACCTCCTGTCAAAATCTCAGCCACTGGGTTTCTGCACACCTCCCTCCCTGCCTCTGGAGAACACTGTGGATGCTGAAGGCATAGGTGCAGGAGGCCTGGGCTGAACTGTTTGTCACAGCTTTCCTGGGCTGCCTCAAAGTCTCAGAGTTCCAGATTCCCAGCTGCCCAGTGCTTGGTAGTGCTTGTGTGTGAGCTGAGGGTAGGAAAATGCTTACAAAGCCAGGGAAAACCACTTTTGGAAGAGATCCAGAGTGATATGGAGAATGGAGCCATTCAGCTGCCCTGCCACTTGCATATGGTCCTGGCAGGTAGAAATTACTTCTAGAAATGAGTGAATGGAATTCAATACAGAAGTATTTTTGGTTGGCTTTTTGTGTGAGTCAGATGCTCCAGCAGCCGATATTTTTATTCATGTAACTCTAATCTTACATGGAGTTATACTTTCACTCTCCAGTAATATCCTACAGATACTATAAATATAGAAATTTGGCCCAATGCGTAGATATTTCAACCCTAATAGATAACACTGTTTGTCTACAGCTATGTCCAGAAACATGGCTGATGTAAAAAGTCTTCTCAGCTGCATGTAAGAAAAGCATCAGTCTGCTGAAAGGCTTAAGTCTTGCTTTGTTTCAAAATCCTCTGGTGTCAAGTGAATTGGACATGTGGTTTGTTGATCTGGTTTTACATGAGCCAGAAAATCTCCCAGGCCTGTGTTCCCAAATTGATGTAAAGATTTGGATGAGCTAGGCAGGTCATATAAGTTAGAAAACCAAAGGTTTTTGCTGGACATTCTTAAACAAATGTCATAAATCTGATAGGAGTTTAAGTATTGGGACCTGTGATGCCTGGCTTGAAATATGATTCAAGTACATTCTGTATTGCTCATTGAGAAGGTTCATGGGATAAATCTGACAATATATTTGAAACTTCCACACATTACATTTTCTGCAGCACTTTTTAAGACCCCATGTTAGAGGGAATTTTGAGGAAACTGGGAATATGGTGATTTTGGCATATGGTGATTGTTCGTGGTTTGGAACATGGTGAAAAAGATTTCCGTTGTATTCAAGATCAGCCTAGTACTCCACTTCTTACAGTCTGTGGAACTAATGCTTACTCAAATCCTTTTCAGTGGCTAAGATGCTGATATCCCTTTAGACATGATGTGGGGTTGTTGGAAATTTCTCACATTCAGAATCCAAAATGCAACTGAGCCTGAGAATTCAACCCATTATTATTATTGGGAAAACTAGGGTTAAAGACCCAGTTTTTTTCATGAGTTGGTTTGTTGGATTTTATTTTATTTTTTGTTTGTTTGTTGTTTTTGTTTTGTTTCAAATTAAAAGTTCACATAAAAAGAAGAAGTCCCTGAGATTCTGCCCCAGGCTGTTAGTGCTTGGAAAGGATGTCTGACCTTTCAGTCCACCTGTTTGTGGATGGGAGCTCTGCTTTTCCCCTAGTGTGATGCTTGCATCAGTGGTGCCTGGGGAAGCATCTCAGCTCCCTCATCAGGCAGAGAGATAGTGCTGACCCTGCTGTTCTCCTCCACGGAGAGACATTTCAGGGCAGGAGAGAGATTTCAGATCTTGGGGATATGATTCCCTTCTATGGAGCAGAATTCATCTGCTCTGGTGGGGAGCATCCTGAACCCTGGAACTCCCAGCATGTTCTAACAGCTGCTTTGAGAGGTCCTTCTCCTTTTGCCACTAGTGATATACCAGAGAGTTTTCTGTGGCTATTGAAGAAACATGTAGTGTGAGTTGTCATGCATTTTGGTGACAAGAAAGGTGGAAGTGCTGGGAGACAGCAGGCTATGGTGCATAAATGGAGAGAACAGAGTAAGATTAACATTTAGACATGTGGGATATGTAATCCTGTGAAGCAGGGATCCCCAGATAATCTGTTAAGTGTGTCCTGGAGGCTGGTGCAAATGAGCATATCCTTCAGAGCAGAGTGTTTGGCTGAGCCCTTGTCTGCTAACATGGTTAGCAGCCTGCAGGATGGGGATCTGCGTGGTGAAGATAAGGGAGGCTCACATGGGCGAACACAAAGACAGATTTGGGAAGTCATTACTTCTGAGAAGTTACCAGTGACTTTGTTACCCTTTCTCCACCTGACTTGCCCAGAGTCCCATCACTGTGGGCAGCAACAAGTGCTTCTTCGTCCACACAGACCGACCTTGTCCTTTGCATCCTTGTGCCTTGTGAATCAGAGGTGCTTGCTGTCACAGCACAAGTGCCATAGCAACAGGCTCAGCTGCCCTGAGGAAGCAGAGAGGGAAAGCCGGAGCAAGCAGTCATGTACCCGTGTGTCCTCTGCTTGCCTTTTTTCTGTAATCCTCTGACCAGCAGGGAGCACTGCTTGTAGACCTCCCAGAGGCTGTCAGGCCACCGATGCCCCCACAGCACTGCTGATCCTCCCTCCCACCCAGTTTTACTGCTGACACTGGGTTTCTAAGATGTTTGTTCATGCCTTATCCTCTCCCTCACCATCCCATTATGGATGCTGTGAAATAGGGGATGTCTTAACCTGCCTGTGCTTCCAAAGTTGAAGGCTCCTGACAGCCTCTTTTTCTCCAGGAGCCCAGTGCAGAATCAGGGCTGTGGCTTGCCAGAGCCCATCGTGGTTCTGTGGGGCCTCACTAGCACTTGTTACTGTGGTGATGTTCACCTATGACTAGTTACAGTGAAACTGTTGTAGGAAGTCAGGGGACTTGCTTAAGCAGCAATTAGCCATAAACTTAAAAAATAAATTATATGAATGCCTTGGGAAAACTCCTCTGCAACCATAGGATGCAATCAGGTAGGACAGTTCTTAGTCAAAGTAGCAGCAGTGCTGTGCCTGTGGGAAAACCATCATCTCTCCTGGTTTGCTAGCAAAGGTCTAAAAGGTGGGATTAGTCTGGACAAGCAAGGACAGTGGTGGCTTCTACCACAGATGGCCTAGCATGGGGGGCAGCCAGGGCAGCAGGCTCCTCTGTCTCTAACACCAGCTGTGTGGTGAGACCTTTGACCCCAAAGAAGGGGAGTATCCTGCAGCTTGAGGACTCTTGGGTGAGAAAGCTGCTACCCCTCAGGCACAGTAATGGGGTTTTCTCTTGTCTTCGTTTTCCTGCCTGAAAAATTGGATGCTGCCATTTCCTCCTTTGCCTCAGGATGCACCATGGGGAGGGCTATGGAGATCTGGATGCTGCTGGTGTCAGGGTCACACACAGAGAGGGGATCCCAGCTCTTACAAGGGTTCGTGCTGCCTGGGGAGGGGCAGGGGAGAGGGGTACTTTGAATTTTTGCAGGATTTTTGCTTCCCTTATGAAATGGAGTGTTGAAGAGCCTTCTCACCCACACTCTCTCCATCCCTGCAGCCAGCAGGGCTGCTGCTTCCCCCTTCCCTCTGAATGCTTGTGTCAAGAGGGACAGCATTTATGCCCCACCAGAAGCTGCCAAGGTTCATCCCCTGTGCTGGCTGAGCCTTGGCCATGGCTCCTCTCTTTCAGCTTGCTCACAAATTTGCATCCTGACACATAATCCATCTGCTAGTCCCTGTAGGAAGCTGCCTCTGCCCATGGCAGTGGTGGAGGAGGAACCCTTGCTGTGGGGAGAGCTGCAGCCAGACCACCACATCCTTTAGCAGCCTTGTCCTACCTATTCAGCACAGAGTGCTAGCTCTGGGGTTTTCTCTGCCAGTGCAGGTGGCAATTGGTGGTCAGGAAGTGTATCACCCCTTCTCCTGCCCTCTCCTGGGATAGTGCTGAGCACAGTCCATACCCCCACATCTGAGCTGGTTAAAAGGTGATTTCTGGTTTTCCATCTCTGCCACCACATTAGTGCAATCCCTCATATAGGGGCTGCCATGGTGGGATGAAGGTGCCCCATGCCCATAGCAGGATTTAAAAGCACATTGAGTTATTCCCTGGTGGAAAATCTGAAGCCAGAGTGTAACTTCTGACACCTTCTGGGCTGGAAGGCAGAAATAGCAGTCTTTTTTTCCCACTGGAGAATGCGTTTCACACATTGCTGGACAAAGTTTTCATTTAGTTTGTCTTCCTTCTTGTTTTACCCTAATGTCACAATCCATATCCCATCTACGGTTTCACAAAAAATTGTGATGTTCCTGTGAAACATTTCAGTGTGGATAAATCAAGTTTCTAGGTCAGCTCTGCTTACCTAGTCTTATCTCAAACCCCTTTCATATCTAGATAACCTCTACTGCATCATTTCCCCAGCTGTGCTGGGTCACACCAGTCCTCTGTCTCAGGACTGTCCTTAATTCACAGGGAGGGAGGCAGTGCAGTTTCTATGTTGTGTACCCAGCACACGATGTTCACCTTGCAGCCATTCAGGACTTCAGATGCAGTCCCCAAAAGGCAGAAGATGGAGCCTGTCCCCTCAGACACTGATCCCAGCCCATGCGAGGGAAGAATCAGCCTGTATTTCTTTGGATGTGGGACCAAATAATTCAACCAGCCCAAATGCTAGGTGAAAGACAGAGCTTTGAAAAATGCTTGGAAAGTTTAATGCTGGAAGCAAAGGGCTGCACACTGTCTTTGGCTGCCTGTGAAGAAGCATCGCCTACTTCAGCTGCCCCCCCAGCTCTTTGCCTCATGGCCCCATTCCCCATCTGCAGCTTCTGGGACATGGCTGGGTTGGCTCAGAGATTCCGAGCCCTGGGAATGTCCCCTAGCACTCCTCCTGAGCTGCTCTGCCCCCTCTTTGAACTGCTCAGCAGCATGGGTTCACACCAGCTGCCCCCAGTGTCGGCTGAGGTAGTAAATTAGAATAAATTAGACTGAGATATTTTCCCCTTCTGCCTCCAGGACTGGGCTCAGTGGATCACTGAGGATCCTGCCAGGCAGAAGGGTGACCCCCATCATGCACATCTCCAGCATTTCTTGTCCCCGTGCTCTAATGCAATCTGATGCACTGGCTTCTGGCACTAGTGGAGGATTTGTGTGTGTGTGTGTGTGAGACAACATTAAAAATGGCCTCTGTAGAGCACGCAGGCACATAAACTTACCATTTCCCCCCTCTTCAGTGATGAAGGCTTTTGTCAGCTCCCAGGTTTCCCTCTGAGGGGGCCGGAGGATGCTCATCTGGTGAGCTGTGACACAGCCAAGCAGATCAGAGCTTGTGCTGCCATGTGTCCTAGCTACCATCCCACGTGCTGCTGGGGTTTGGCCACATGGGTAGATGAAAAGGTCAATAGGAATTTGGCAGGCACATTAACAGATGAAGCAAAAGACAAAACAGTAATAGCATTAACCATAAAATTAAAAGCAATAAAATAATCTGAGCTGGACTATCTTGAGAAAAATGGTGTAACTGGAATGCCTGCTTGCTGCTCTGTGGGTTGCGAGAAGCCCTGGAAGAGTGCACCAGGGGTGAGGCAGATACAAAAGAGAGCTGCCAGGGCAAAGGCACAGAGGGATTACTCACTTGCAGCAAGCACACGGACTCTGCTATAAAAACCCTCTGGCTGTATCTCGACCTGCTGACAGAGCTCTCTCCTGTGAGCTGTGTCTGCACTCACAGAGCATTGGACAGGCACAGAGGGGTCTGTGTGAGCCCAGGACAAATGTCCCCCCTCCACCCACTCCCTGCCTTTTGCTCCATCTCCCCAATGGTACAGGTGTGCCTTGAGCTTGGCCACTAAAGCAGGTGTAGTGTAGCAGTCTCTGGAGATGGAGATTATTCACTCTGCACATTTGCAGGATGATTTTAAGGGATGCCACAACCTCAATAAAGTGCTGGAGCCTCAGAGCAGTGGGGGGGTGTGTCAGACAGTCTGGGCCTTGTGTGGGGATCTCCACAAGGGGAGATCTCCATCCTGCTGAGGTCAAAAAGGCCCGGAGTCACTCCCCTGTATGCTGCAGTTGGTCTTTGCAAATTTTGGGCCTTTACCCTGCCTGACCGGGGCTGGTTTCTTTTCCTGTTTTTGTGTCAGGGTCCCCAGTTCAAGGTCTGGAGAGGTGTATGTTGCAAGGGAGCTGGGGAGAAAGTTCTCCCAACCTGATGCCCCTCCCTTTCCACCACCCACACATGAGCTGGGTGATAATTTGGTGGGGGGAGCTGGAGAAAGGGGGAGGGACGGACGGACTGGAGGAGGAGGGAGGGGTGTCTTTGCCTTAACTCTTGCTGTGTCTCTTTGGCCCTCAGTGGATTCCCTGCTTGAATTCCACTGGGACAGGACAGGACGGGACTGGCTTGCGTGGCAGAGACCTGCACCGGGTTGAGGAGAGGTAGGCAGACCTGACTGAGCAGATGTGGTGCTGGTGCCTCTGATCCTCCCGCAGCCTGATGCCAGCTGCTTGCCATGCTCTGGGGAGTGGGCCAGCAACTCTGCATGGGAAAAATCTTCCCAGTGCTAAGCAAAAGAAGAGAGAGCTGGAGCAGGGAGAGCAAGTAATCAGTTTGGATAAACACAGGGAAGAGTTTTTTCTTTCAGTGGTTCCTGTAGGAGAGGATGGGCAGTGATGCTGCTGAGAGGCTGCCAGGAAGCTGCAGAGCAAAGGGATGCCTGAAGGATGGGTAATCTGTAGCGAGGGCTGTGGCAGCAGACAGAAAGAAAGAAAAGGGCTCAGCTGAAAAATTGAGAAGGGAGATAAGAGTGGGCCATACAGGGACATGGATGAATGGCAGCAATGGCTAGGTGATAATAGGTAACAGGAGGAAAGGTGCTAAGAGTGAGGTAAGCTGTGAGTGCTTTAACTCCTGCAAACATGAGGCAGCAACTCTCCCCTCCTCCTGAGCTGCCCTGCCAAGGTTCTGGCCATCCTGGTGCATTGGCTTGGGGGCTGCAGCTCTAAAAGGTGTGCCTGGGAGCATGTTCTTTGCTCCTCATGCCTCAAAGGCTCCATCAAATTTGTTCCCTTGAAGGGATGAGGCAGGGAAAGAGCACAGTTTGTGCATGTGCTAAACTCTGGGGATCTGCAGGCATATTTGCGAACAAACCCAAGCTGAATACATAGAGGTTTCATAATACCTGATCTGTGTCTCCTTAAATCAACAGTCCTTTTAAAGGAATCGCTGCTAATCAGGGCTTTCATCCAATGCCACTGGAAAGGCCATTGCCCCTGTTTTTCCTCTTTGGCAGCTGCTGATACAAGAGGCTGAACCTCGGACCTGAGTTTTGCAGCTCCGTAGCAGCCCACCTTTGCTGGTTTGGTGAGTGCAGCTGTGGTCCTTGCAGAGAGCAGGATAATGAACCCTGTGCCCTATCTCTACCTGCCCATGCTCCTGGGCAGGGCTATCGGGAATTGTTGGAGAGCAGACACCTTCCCTCTCAGAGGGTGCGAGTGGGAAGCAGAGGCATCACATTGGGTTACAGCAGGCACTGCTAGAAAGGGGCTAAAACATTGAGTCATAGTCTGCACATGCCTCTGCCTGTCCCAGTTTCACCTGATATGCCTTGTCCTGGTCACCAACTGGAGATCACTGAGCCTGCCCAGGGTCAGCTAGGTAGGGCTCCAGCCTGCACCTCAGCAGAATGTGGGGTGCTGGGCTCCCTGTGTGGGCTGATGAGGGAGACACTGGTGATGGGCAGCCTGTCCAGCACTGCTCATCTGCTCTACCATGGCTGAGGCACCCAGCTCTGCCAAATCAACTGCTGGGTCCCCTCATCCTCACTGTACTTTTGGAAGAGTTTTGTTTGTGTATTTTTCCCTGTGTTCCCCATTTCTCATCACTGATAGCAAGTGCTCCCAGGCTGTGCTTTTGGGAGGCTAGGCAGGCTGTGCCTGTCTGGAGGAGTTTAACTAGAAGTGCCTAGAGCAGTGTGCTGCCAAGTACCCTGCACTTCTCTCCAGCCTTTGAATGACAGACTTTTGGAGATGATGGCTACCAGAGGTGCTGGCTTTTCTACTCTCTTGTCTCAGTGTGGCAGCCCCAGAGAGGAAACCGCAAGGTTCATATTTTAGCTACTGCAGAGGTTAGGAGGTTTTTGTGGGCTCACGTGAACTTGCAGAGGGTGGCTGCTCTGCTGCCCACCCTTTCCTAACCCCTTAGGGTCAGCAGCAGGCAGCCAAGCTATAGCACTGGGGGTTGGAAGCCTCCCTCTCTTCACCTGACTTGCCTAAGGCTGCCAGGTAGCAATCCTTGCTCAGTGAATTTGCTGCTCGGGGTGAGGTGGCAGCACTGCAGCCATCATGTGCTTGCCTCCAGACTCTGTCCTGTCCCCATGGGGCATCTCCAAGCTGCCCCACGGGTCGCTGCTCCGCCGTGCTCCCACAGCTCCTGTTTGAGGGATGGGTGCTGGAGTAGTGTGGCTTTTACCCTCTGTGCCATTCACCTGCTCTGCTCCTGCAGCCAGTGACAGGAGCTGTGCTGTCCCCAAGTTCTGGCTGTGCATAGGGCCCTCTGAGTAAGCCTGACACAGCTGCAGGACTTTGCTCAACTCCTCCAGCTCTAGAGAGTGTGTGGGTCCAGGGGCTCCCCTGGGGCCAACCTGGCTCTGTGTGTGTAGGAGTGGTTAGAAAGGTGGACCCATGCTGCTTTTTTATGCTGCTGGGCTTTCTGCTGTGTGGCATTGAATATAAAACAGACTATGAGCTGAGTAGAGGTCTTTGAAGTATTTGGTTTGATGCAAAGGCCGCTTTCTGGTTATATTTATGCTCCACTTACCTACAGACTTCATCAATATGTCTTGAATTTTTTTTTTTCTATATTGAAGTAAAAAAGCATCTCTGTATCCCAAATCAGGGATGATGAGCCACAGATACTGACCAAGGATGACCTGGCACTAAGAGCAACAGCCTACACTGCTTTTAGCAAGGGATTTGCCACTGATCCCCCTCAGGGAAGTCCAGCCTCCCTTAGGTACTTGGGAGGCTCACCTGTCCTGGCTGCAGAGGACAAGGCAGGAGCCATTTGGTCCTCTCCTGAACTGGGGGTGTGTGCTGTGCAGGATGATGCTTTATCATAATCCTTGCAGCCTGTATAACAGATAGCCATGTCATTAGTAAACTCACAGTTGCTTAACTCACTCTTACTGGTGTCAGCAGCAAACTCACCGGCTGCAGAAGCATTGCTCTTATTTCATGTTGGAGAAAACTGAAGCAGAATCTGATCCTTGTGACAACCTCCCATGACCCATGAACCTTGCTGAACAGATGCTTTGAGAATGCCCTATAGCCCACACACACCTAGAAGTTAATTAGAAGTTGTAAAGAAACCAACTGGCTTTCAACAGCTTGAAACCGAAGGCATTTTAAACTTGACTGCTCTCCTGGAGTTAATCGGTTTTTCCCTTGCTCCGTTTTTTCCTTTTTAGCAGCTGGAGTCGGCCGTTCTCCAGCAGCATTCAGGTTAAAACTCCAGCAGCCGTGGCTAAAGCCTCCGACCCTGCTCACGTAGCTGCCCTTCCATTGGCTGCAAAGCACTTACTTCCACTGCAAGCATTTTCCTGTCCATCTTGCAGATATGACCCATTCCAGGCACTGCTCTGCCTTTGCCGAGCCTTGGTTTTTCTGTTCCTTGCTCTCACATCGGCCCCGCCTCCTGCCATCGGAACGCCAGCCGGGATTTTCAGCTCCCGAGTAACCGCTGGCTTGGATTGTGCAAGGAGGGAATTTTCTGTGGCCTCCTGCTCCTCCTTTTGTAACACAGCCCAGCCTCCTTGCTTCCAGATTCCTCCCTCCCCGCCTTAAACTGCAGCTTTCGTGCTTGGCTGTGGTTTGTTTGAAAACGAAAACAAGAAATATAAATGCAGTGCAGCTGTCTGCAGTGTCACCTGTGATTCTGCCTTCTGCAGCACCTACGAGTGTCCAAAGGTACTTTAAAACTGTGCTTCTAATAAATGTTATCGGCCGCTTTTTAGTGACATCTCTGTTCACTCGGCTTCACTGTTTGCTCTTGAGATTGTCCTCTCGTTTGCCTTAAGATAAAAAAGCAGAAGAGGTCAAACAGAGGATGTTAAAACTTCCCAGCTGTAGGAGCTCCTCTGTGATAGCAGTCAGGAAGAGGCAGTAAGTTTGCAGGAAGAACAGCTTCAGGGGAGCCTCTGATGGCTGCATCCTCTGGTGCCAAAACCCCAAGTGGCTTCTTGTTCATATCCCTCTTGTTCTTTGTCTCACCTAAGCATCCCTAAACAAGTCCTTTTTTAAAATTTTTTTTTCCCTGGGAGAACCTGAATGATACCACCCTGTTTTTCTTTCAAATGACATTTCAATTCTTTTTTCTTTTTATTTTTTCTCTCTCTTTTTCTTTTTCCTGATTCCTGCCTCCCCCCTTTAGTTGCAGTTTGTTCCCAAATAAAGTCAACAAATCATTCTTCTGCATCTCTGCATCGTGTGTTCGGCACATCAGACCCAAGTGGTGAGTGTTTACAGTGCTTCAGAAATGTGCATTTCTTCCTTGCTCTTCCTTGCCTTTTCTGGCCATACTTGAGGTTGGTAAGTGTGGGACAAATACAGCCCAGAATCTGTGACCATGGGGAGACTGCACTACCTCATTCAAATAGTGAAGGAGGGAACTTGTCAGTGTGGTTTGTGTTTATGGCTGCCTGCATCCTGTCTGCCCTCTTTCCAGTGCCTGGGAGAATCCAGGTGAATTCTTCTTTTCTCAGCAATAAATCCCATGAGGAAAAATGTGGCTGCCTCCATGCACCAAGCTGAGTAACAAGTCCAGTCCCATTTCACACAGAGCTGCCTGTAGCACTGGGCTTTCCCCTGCTCTCTGTGGTAAGATGACAGCCTGGGGGTTATGTCTGCAAAGGGTACTCCAGGCCTGGAAAAAGGCATCTCCTCTAAGTGCTGAGGGTTAAAATACAGAGGCAGGGCACCTCTAGAAGAGACTGGCAAATCAGAAGGAGCTAAGGAGGGAAGATGGTGGTGGTGGCCAAGTGGGTCCAAGCAGACTGTGAACAATGTTAGGTGGTATCTTAGCAGCCGGAAAAACTTCATGGCAGAGGGAAATAAGAGGCTGGTAATGAAGGAGTCAAAGGATTTTTCTCAAAAGTTTGGTGGAGGAACAGCTGGAAAAGTGCAGGCAGGCAGTGAGGGGAAAAGTCTTTTCTCTGAACTCATGCATTAAGGAAAGGGACATCCAAAGGGAGAAAAAAAAACATCTGCCTGCTGGGGAGGATGTAACACAGTGTGGGGCTGTGGTTATTGTGGGAGAGCCAAATTATTCCTAGCTGGAAATGAAGTTATCTGCGTCCCCATGTGGCCTGAGAACATATCGGGCAGGGTCACGGTAGGATTAGATGTTCAGCAAAAGAGCCAGGAGGTGTGTGAATAGGCTTTCTCATATAAACAGCAGGCAAAGCAGAGAGGGAGATAGTGGGGATGTGGAACACTGTGCACTGCTTTGTCTGGGTATGGAGAAGATGAAGTTCATGGCACAAAGGGCCAAAACCTTGGGCGCTAGTTTAATCTAGCACCTGTTCTCAGTTGAAAAGGACCCCATAACCAGGGTGCTTTCCTCTGTTTTAAAATAGGAAAATTGAAGCTATGAGTGTAGTGTCTGCCCTGCTGGTCTGTGTTGGTCCCAGCCCTGTTGCCCTTTGCAGAGTCCCAGCTCCTGTCCTTCATATTGGCCTGTTCAGGAGTCAGAGGACATGTGCAGAGTCAAAGCTCTGGTCCAGGTGTCCCGGAGGTGGAGGCTGGTGACAGGGCTGAGGCTTCAGGGTGACACTCAGGGCATTCCCTTCCTGGGGCTAGGTGAGAAGGGGTGACTCCCTGATAAAGATCTTTCCCCACCCTTGTATGTGAAACAGCTCTAACGCAAAAACAGGTAGAACACAAATGTTAGTAGAAATAGGCTGATTCTTGAGCCACCTTGCATTAAAGGAATAAAAGCGAAGAATTAGCTAAGTCCTCCCCTGTCAGCTTCTCATGACATCCTCAATAAGCCCAGACTTAAGCATCATTGTACTTGATAATGTACCCTGGACTGCAGCAAATTAGAACGTGCCAAGGACTGTGACAGATCAAACACATTTCATTAAGTACATGTTACTTCTTCTCTCACATTTGACAGTGCGTGGAGCTCTGCTCCTCTCAAAGCTAAGGAGATTGTGCTGCAGCATCCGAATGAACTGATTAGCCAGCTGGCAGGCCTTGCTGCAAGCAGGCAATGGGAAAAAGGGCCTTGCTTGGACTTCAGAAGCTGAAAAAATAACTGGCCTTGGGAACCTGGTGTTTCTACATCCCAATGCTACCCAGCATACGGGGGTGCATTAGAAGGTCGAGAGAGGTTCCTCTCTACTGACCCCTCTACTGTGCCCTGGTCAGGCCATATCTGGAATACTGTGTTCAGTTCTTGGACCCTCAGTTCCAGAAGGACCAGGAACTGCTTAAAAGAGTCCAGTGCAGAGCGACCAAGATGATGAAGGGAGTGAAACATCTCCCTTATGAGGAAAGGCTGAGGGAGCCTTGGTCTGTTCAGCTTGGAGAAGAGGAGAATGAGGGGTGATCTCATCAGTGTTTATAAATACATAAGGGGTGAGTGCCAAGAGGATGGAGTCAAGCTTTTCTCAGGGGTGACTAACAATAGGACAAGGGGCAATGGTTATAAACTGGAGCACAGGCAGTTCTGTATAAATATAAGGAAGAATTTTTTCACTGTGAGGGTGACAGAGCAGTGGCACAGGCTGCCCAGGGAGGGTGTGGAGACTCTGGAGACATTCACAGCCCACCTGGATGTGTTCCTGTGTGACCTCCTGTAGGTGACCCTGCTCTGGCAGGGGGGTTGGACTCAATGATCTTTCGAGGTCCCTTCCTACTCCTAACTTTCTATGATTCTATTTCTATCCTCCCTTCTGAAGCCACTCCAGAATGAGACACTTGCTGTATAAAGCACATGGGGAAGGCAAAGTCCTTCTGCCCCAGTGCCTCACTTCAGCTCCAGATCCTTTTCTCTTCCTCTCAACTTCTGTTTCTAAAATTTGAGCCAAATTTCCAACAAAGATGGAGATGCAGAGGGTTGGGGTGTAGAGGGGCAGATGGAGGTAGACTAAGGCTGGTATGGGTAGGATGAGAAGGGGGCTGTGGAGGGCAAGAGTGAATTTGTGAGTGAGTCTGCAGAAGGAGTGTTGCAGGTGGACTCACTTTACCAGTGACCTTCCCTCTGTCCCATGGACATAATAACTTGGAGAAAATGATTCAAGCTAACACTAAAGAAGTCATTTTCCATAGGATGAGTGAACCTCATGGTGATAGTAGGAAGACATTCATTGTGGTGACTGGTCCCCTCCCTCCTCTTCCCACCAGCAGGTCCCTCAGCAGCTCCCTACAACCCATGTTCTCTTTTCCTTCTGCCCCACAGAACCATGGCAAGAACTGTGGCTAAGGAAGGAGAGTCCAATGAGGCCACTGCAGTTCCTGAAGAGATAAAGAAGGAGGAAATGGAAGAGAGAGGCCAGTGGAGTAGCAAAATGGAGTTTGTGCTATCTGTGGCTGGGGAAATCATTGGTCTGGGTAACGTGTGGAGGTTCCCTTACCTCTGCTACAAGAATGGTGGTGGTAAGTTCACAGCATGCCTGGGTTGTCCTAGGTTTGTGGGCACGAGATATGTGCGTGCCTTAGACCCATTTCTCCCATGCCTTGTGTGCCTCCACATGTACTCCCTTTTTCTCTCCTCCAGCAAGTTACCTCCTGCCAAAGCCTGGAGGAATAAAAATGGAGGGATGAATCCATCTCCCCAGTAAGTATTTTTTTCTCAGAGCAGCTCTCCCAAGTTTGGATGCCAAACTGGACTTTAGCAACTTTTTGATGCTCTTGGGAATCTTGAGAAACAGTTGGTCTTCCAAAACCATCAAATGTTGTGAGTGGTCAGCAAGCCATTAGAAACCTTCTTCTACATAGTGCCCTTTTCCTACTCCCTGTGTCACCCCCACCACTCTCAGGCCACTGTTACAGTCAAGGAAAAGCTTTGATGGTGATGATATCCTTGCCAAGGCCTCATACCTCCTAGAAGAACATTGCTACCTCTTCCACAAGAACAGTTCTGCCAGTGGTTGGCCCACTACTAGGGAAACTTATATGTCAAATTTGATGCCAAATACAGCAATAACATCTTTTTTTCTTGTTCTCTAGAGATGCCTTGAAATAACACTTTAGGACTTGCATATTTTACTTTAAACTTTCTTTGCAGACCATGCTACAAAGGCCTTTCTTTCCCAAGGTGTTGCGAGCTTCTGCCCATGGATGATTCAGCTGTAGTTTGCCACAGAACTACCTAATTCCTGTCCCCAGGCAATTGCTAGAGTTTATCCAAATCAGACAGGAGTCAAACAGTGTCCCCTCTGAAGCAAATGAGAGTTGGTTAAGATGGTTAAAGAAAATGGAACTGTGTTTTCTTTGAAACTGAGATGGTTTTTAGGAGATTCTCCAGTCTCCTTCTTTGAGATTTTGATGGTTGGAATTGGTGGCACCAGAAGCAAGTCTGATCAGTGCAGGTTAGTAAACATTAGTGATGCATCTGATGGAACAGTCCATTCTGCAGTGATGCTGTGAGAGAAAAGTCATATTTTTTACTCAGAAAATTTCTTCCAGAGCTGAGATCATATCTTTGCATAGTGTATGTCTATGGAATCTAGTTTCAGTAGTCCTTGCAATTTGTATGCTAATTAGTGTAAGTGAAAAGGCCACTTTTGTTCATTTTAGATGTTCATTGAAGAAGGTTTTTAATTATTTTCATAATTAAACTACTCTGGAATATCTGAGGCTGTGATTCAGAGGCTAAAAGGGCTTGGTTTGGGAAAGATTAGGTTGGGAGAGTCCTTCCCTCAGAGTTTACATATTCTGCAGAGAGTATGTAGAAGGTACATTGCTCTCTCTAGGACTCTAGGGAACCAGGCAGCAAACAATTAGTATAGGATAAGTGTCTTTCCCATGGCACTCAAAGACATTCTCATCATGTTCTGGTCTCACTCACCCCTCCACCCCAAATTGGAGACTGCTGTCCCATCACCTTTCTCCACCTTTGGATGTAGTGAGAGGGTTGCAAAGCTGTAAAGACAGATATCATACAAATGAGTGCTGCAAAGCAACCAAGAGTAAACTTATCCATGGCTGCACTTTCAAATTTTATCTAGTTGCTCAGCATCCTGAACTCGTTATAGGTCCATAAGGAGAGAGAGTCTGTTTCTGGAGGCCCTTCTCAGGGCTGAGCCTCCTTCAGTGGAGGAGCAAACTGGGGAGGAGATCCCAACTGGAGCTGCAACTGGTAACTGCTCTGAGGAGGTTTGGAGAGACAAGACAATAGAGGTGTGAGAAATCCCTTATTACTCAGAGACCAAACTGGATCCAGCTCTGGGACATATGGTATCAGGGACCTGCTGAAAGGCTCATTTGTGCGCAGGGTAATAAAACTTGCAGATAATAAAAAATCCTGCAGATTTGGCACGCAGGGAGCTGCCTTGCAGCACTGAAAGCAGCAGCTGCTCTAGTTCAGCGTATGCAGTTCCCATTCCCTGCTCCGCAAAGCTGGACCGATGCTGTGAACCAGCATCCCTCCCCCCGGCCTCGGGTCCCCTGCAGCTCCAGCACAGCTGTGTTTAGAAGAAATTTGGGTGTTGCTTGTTATTGTAACATTGTTGGCTTAAAAACAAGAGAAAGTGTTCCTAGTTGCTAATCTGCATGGGAAGGAATTTCAGTGCGAATGACTGTGCTGGCAGGGGAGGAGAGAGCCTGGGGGGCAAGATCTGGCTCAGCTGAGAAAGGGGCCCTTGTTGTGGCTGCAGACAGCCAAGATGCTCTCCAGATTTGATGGTCAGAGGTCCTGATGACCAGAAGTTTACAGTATGGTATGGCAAGACCCCGGCAGTTGTTCCAAGAAGGAAGGCAATTGCCTTGGGCTGTTTGGAGGGGAGCAAAAGTGTGAAAACCTACCCTAACGATGAGGAGAAAGGCTGCGAGGTGATAGAAGGAAGGTCAGCAGTGAAATTGAAATCTCAGAAGCAGTTTTGAGAAGAACAGTGAAAATATCAGATATTTGCAGTTTGGCAGCAGAGAAGAAGGAAATAAATGCAGGCATTAAGCCTTTTTTTTTGGTGATACTTTGTTGGTCATCATGTCTAGAAAAAGCCCTTCTCACTCTCCCTTATTCTTTCATTTCATCAAGGGTTAACCTGAGGGCTATTTCAGGCTGATTTCTCTTATGACATTTCACTATCTTTCAGTAAAGAAAATTACATTGAAGAGCAAAGTGGAATTTTTTCATTTTGAAAATGCTGGAAAGATAATCTTGCCCTTCCCATATTTCCATTCTTTTGGTGCAAACTGCTTTTCAAATTTGTCATGAAATATGTCGCAAGCAAATTTATATCCTGGCAAATTTATTACTTACCAAGAAATGTCACCAGCCTCCAGGTTTGTATCCTCTGGGCAAGTGGGAGTTTTGCTGTGACACCCAAGAAAGGCAGAACAAATGTGGTTATGTGAAACAAGGACTCCTTTTGCTTCGCCTGACTCCTACTGAAAGCTAAAACGAGGTCAGGAGAGTGAAGCAGAGAGAACTTCTCCAGCTCTGTCTTTCTTTATTTGCTTGCCTGGCTATTTCTTATCTCTAGATTTTGACCAAGAGTAAATGCAAAAGTAAATGCAGTAGTAGTAGCACAAGACAGCTTATGCTAGTATTTTTTTCCAAAAAAATGATTGTGTTGGAGACCTTGCTTTTTTCGCAGAGGTTACACGGTTATTTTTGAGAAATGTTTGTGTTTATCTAGCTGAGAGGCCCCAGGTACCTGGCAATAGTGGTAGGGATGAAATTTTAAAGAGGCTTTTGAAGCAGCATCTTACCCCTCTCTGCAGGAGCCTTCCTCATCCCTTACTTCATCTTCCTTTTCACCTGCGGGATTCCCCTGTTCTTCCTGGAGACGGCGCTGGGGCAGTACACCAGCCAGGGAGGGATCACTGCCTGGAGGAAAATCTGTCCCATCTTTGAAGGTCAGTCGAGTTACAGGAATTACTGGCAGCACTTTCTAACAGTTGCTTCCTCAGGGCCTTTTTTGGAGATGTTATTCCAATTAGGTGAGTGGGTTTGGGTGTGTTTGTTGTTCTTTTGGGGTTTTTTTTTGTTTGGTTTTTTTTATGTTTTATTTTATTTTATTTTATTTTATTTTATTTTATTTTATTTTATTTTATTTTATTTTATTTTATTTTATTTTATTTTATTTTATTTTATTTTATTTTATTTTATTTTATTTTATTTTATTTTATTTTATTTTATTTTATTTTATTTCTCCTTTATTCTACCTCCCTTCTTCACCCTCCCAGCCTTGTTTTTCCCTCCTGGTGACTGCTGTGTATGCAGGAGCAGTGCCCTGACCCACTCCCCTCCAGGTCCCCCCACTGTGAGGCGCTGCCTGGGGACTGGTCCAACCCAGCCATAGTCTCTGCCCTGAGATCCTCAGAGTTCAGGAGAGAGGAGAGGCTGGATAGCCAGCAAGCAGGAGGAAGAGGATTCAGGTATCCATGCACAAACACCTACATGTAGCCCAGGACAAATACTGAAGAGAAAGGATGATGAGGAAGGCTGGCTGACTTATGGTGCTTTCCTTGGCCCCCACTGTGCCCAGGACTGCTGTGGCAGCACTTGCAGGCTGGTTTCCTGACTACTGGGAGGAATTACACTGCACACATTGTTCTCACAGCCAGAGATGGGCTGGGGTTATGATTGTGGTATAAGAACTAGGACTCCTGAGGGCCTGGGGAATATTGTTTAATGGCATTAATATGTGAATGACTCTAGCTTCCACAATCTTCCTGTCCAGGGGAGAGCTTATTACTCATGTTTTATAGGCAGAGAAACCTGTGTTCAGACAGATGAAAGGCCTGATTGGTTTGCTCAAACACAGGTCAACAGTACTATTTGAAACTCCCTGGGGACTCTGTGCCCTCCTGCATTGGAGACCCCCATGGTCTGGCATGGGGCCTGAGGGTGGGCAGCAGTGGTATCTCAAAGGGCACTGACAAGCAGTTTTAAACAAATGAATTTGGCCTCTCTGATCCAGTTACCCTCCTGATGTTGGGTTGTGATGGGCACAAGCACAACCCAAGACTAGAGCCCAGCTCCTAGTTCCCAACTTTTTGACAACACCATACTTTATGCATAATGTATTTTAGCAGTGAAAACCACTTTTGCCTGAGTCAAAAATGTTCTACGTGTTCTTCATACAGGAAAAAATTAACTTGTATGCTACATTACATGTAGTGGCATGAAAGTGATCAGAAAAAAGCTTTCCCATCAGTGGAAGCTTTTCTCTCTTTTCCACCACAGATGTGTCTAGAGATAACAGAAATGTTTCCTATCTGCTTACATTCTCTTCCCCTGAGGGTAGGCCTTGCCCTGTTCTCTACTAAGCCACATGGTTGTTGTTGTACCCTTCTTACCATGGCATGGTCTCTGTCTTTGGGGTTAAGCCCAACATGTTGGGTGTTGGTTGGCAGCACCATTCTCATCTCCTTTGTTTTGCTTCACAGGAATTGGGTATGCCTCACAAGTTATTGAGGGATATTTGAATATCTACTACATCATCATCCTGTCCTGGGCACTCTTCTACCTGTTCAGCTCCTTTACTACAGTGCTTCCATGGGCCAGCTGCAATAACCCCTGGAACTCAGGTACACCTTCCCTTGGCTAGCTTCTGTCTCCTTCCCAGTTCCCATAAATTATTTTGGTTTTGTAGAAAATATTTTTTGTGCAGATAAAAAGCTCCATTGTGGATAGAGTCTCCTGCAAAGGCAACTGCCTTCATTCACCTTGGGCAAGTGTCAGGAAGGGTGGGTGGTGTGACCCTCTGCCTAGCAGCAGAGGACAGTAAACCTATTTCTACATGGAGATGTTTTGGACATTGAGATTCCACTGAAAACCCACATTTTCTTGCAAGAAGGAGAGGTAGGTGGGTTGGGAGGGTTTTCAAGACAATCAGGAGCCCTCTTCACATAGTAGGAGCTTTTCAGAAGCTCTAGTACAACAATTTATCTTACGGTTCGCTTAATCTACCCCAGTCCTTCAGAGTTACTGGGACTGTTGCTGCCACATACTGGAAAGTTTCCTTTGCTCACTCAGTTTTTGGCAGGTCAGGCAAAGTCTTCAGTGGAGTATTTTGTCAGTACAGTTCTCCCAGTGCAAGAACCAGCAACTCAGAACTCTAAAGGCACACTTTTTGTGGTCTAGTAATGTCTTTACAAGTCTTTATATCATTGCATTGACCAGGGCTCTCATCTCCCCATGCACACAATTCACAGAACAGTGCTCAGCAGGCAAGACCTGGCTTTGGCTTTATTCAAGACACTTGGGCTGTGCCTGGGTAGATGGGGTAGTTGTGAGGCAATCCTCATGGATCTGAAGTCCTTGACAGGCCTTTTCTACCATGCTGTTGTTTCGCCTTCAGTGGAAAGCCAGCCTGGGAAGAGCTTTGGCAGCAGCTTGGTTCCCTCCCTTTTTCTCTTGGGTCAAATGATCAGTTTCTGTGATGTGTTACATTTCTCCACACTATGGGCCATTCACTCACAATTTCCTCTGCCCCTTCATCCCAATAGAGGTAACCATGCTTTTTAAAGAGTAGATCTTATTCCTTCAGCCCTCCCAGCATGTGTTTGTTTGCACTGAAAGTCAGAGATGTTCTCTTAACAGGCAGCAGCTTCTCAGCCAGAGCTGGGCATCCTTGGTTTTCTGGTGGATTGACTTTTGCTTGCCAAATGCAAGATGAGGGGCATTTCTTGGGTGGGTGGCATTGCTCTGGTTTTAATTTCACACTTTATGGCAGAGCTGGGTGTGGCAGAGTAGAATATGAAGGCATCTGTGGTGTGTGTGAACATACACATGCATGTGTGGGCAGGGAATGGTGCATGGTGAGGAGGAGAATGGTATTTTCTCTCCTGGCTACTCCTAGTGACCATTCCTCAATAATCTGTACTTTGCAGCCATCTGGTTTCCATTTGCCAGGAAATTTATGCTTTTTGTTTCCCTTCTCCTCCTCCCAGGCCCTCGGCTACTATTGGATTGGTATTTGTAGCTGGGTAGAGCCAGAGTGTATTGAGATGCTCAATGGCACGGGGTGAAGAGTCCACGTGCTGCCAGAGTGAGGGTTAGAGTACAGGGGGCAAGAACATCCCTCATAGAGGAGCCTGGGAGAATTGCTCTGGCTCATCAGCTTCCTTTTCTTTTGGTAGATCTCTGTGTGGACATTCTGAATAGCTCCAGCCTGGACAACAGGACCTTGCCTGCCAATGCCACCTCCCCAATGATTGAATTTTGGGAGTACGTGATCGCTTTCCCTCTGTTCAGGCTCCTCTCTCATCCAAAGGCTGCAGCTGTGAGAGCATCTGGGCGGAGGGCTGTGTGTCTCTGTAGGACCAAGTGAGGTGCCAACACTCAGCTGCCAAAAAGATCAGCACAGAGCCCAGGGGCATGAGAACGAGATACACCATGCTCACAGTGTGCCTGCCCAGGGGTGCTGGTGTGCACAGGCACAAATGTGTTCCCTTTCTGGCTCTGAGGTGCCTGGGTGAATGTGGCCATAGAAAGAGGTGTTGAAAGAAGATGAGGACTTGGTGTAAACAGGGTGGTATTTATGTTGGGTGTTGGTAGGCAAGCACGAGAGGCCAGACAGTGAAACAGAAAGGGATAAAACTGCTTTTTCCCTCCTGACCATGTCCTACTTGGTGCCTCAGGGAAGTGGCCCATCAGGCTGCTCAGGCTCATCCCTGGAGAGCAGGGAGCTGAATTGCACGCATGAGATACCACAGAGAGGCTCAGGGAGGTTTGATCATGGGACTGGAGGCAATAAAACACCTCCGAGGGAATGATCCTGCAGCAGGCTGGAAAGTGTCCCAGAGAGGGTCAGCACTGCAGCCTGGAGAGATTGAAACGGCTCCTGGGGCCACACTTCTCCATACTCAAATGAGAAAAATCTGCTAAAGAAGAGGGATACCAGGGGCTCAGTTTCAGTATTTTTTTTTTCCCATTTATGGCTCCTAAAATGCCTCTGAGAGCGTCGAGTGTCCTTTATCCCTTGCAGCCACCACATGGCACGGAACATGACATATGCCTGTGGGTGCAGAAAGCATCTTCAGAGTGCTGGGCCTCCTCTCTTACCTTTTCTTCACACACACTGTTTAGTGAAAGCTGTGCCCCTCTGAAATGATTGCCTAGTTTTTCTGCAGAGGTTGCAAGGTAACCCTGAGGGGACTGGTTTGGAGAAGAATGTGCAGGGGAATAAAAAGTGTGGGGCTGGGTTTCTGGGGACTGCATGAGCTACAGTTCTGCAGTCTCAGGTGGTCCACCCTCACAATGGTTAGCTAGTGTTCATGAAACAAGGCTGAAAGAAGGGCATGGGATCATAAATGTCATTTATGCAAATATATAGAGTGTTTATAGCATATGGGGAGGCCAGAGGAAGAGCGGTCGCCTTGGAGTGATGTTGTCATTTGTGGCCTGCTTTGGACTAAGCAGCTGCCAGGGTCAGGGAGCAATGTGGGACAGGTGGTGATTTTGTGCTTCATGGGTGTCCTGGTTTGGGCCAGGATAGAGGTGATTTTCTGTCTTGTACTTTTGCTTTTAGCTAAGTCTCTTGTAAGTAGTTGCACTTGCTGAAATTAAGAGCAAGTTTCTCAGACAGTGTGTGTTTCTAGGACTGATAACACTCCATGTTTATAGTTACTGCTAGAGACTGGTATGCAGAGCCAAGGACACTGCTCAGCTCTGAAGAAAACATCAAGAGGTCCCACCTGCATCCCTCCTTTGGGGAGGAACGGACAAGATAGATGCCAGAATTGACCAAACAGAGTATTCCATCCCATATACGTCATCCTCAGTATAAATTTGAGGGATCACGAGGGCCAAGCCAGATTTCCTGCTTCCAGCTTCCGGCTGCCTGCCCTTCCTGCCTTTCCTGCTTCCATTCCTTCACCCCGGCATCCTGGAAGGATCCCGTCCGTTTGCTTGCCTGTGCTCCTGATCCGTGCCAGCCCTTATCTGTGTGTTCCTGCCTCCAGTTCCCGACTGCTGCCGACTCCAGGAGTCCAGCCTGGACTTTCCCAGAGCTGCCCTGCAGCCTCGGTGGTGACGTGAGAGCTATTGGGGGAAAGGGGGGAGGAATGTGGTATCCATTTTCTTGTATATTTGTATATATTTATTAATTTTTCCTATTTATCATTACTGTTTCATTAAAGTTGTGTAGTTTAGTTTCCAACCCATAAGTCTCTCTCCCTTATTCTCTCTCCTTTCTTATCCGGGAGGAGAGAGAGATTAATAGAGAGCGTCTGTTACTCGGTTTAATTGCCGGGCCAGTGTTAAACCGTGACAGATTTATTGGCGCCCAACGTGGGGCCCGAGCTAATTGGCTCGAGTCCAGTTCAAATTTTGACTAATTTGCCTGAATAGTTTCAATTCCAACTCCAGTCGAAGAATGGCTTTGTTGAGTGGGAATCAGACCTTTTCCTTTGGAAATTTCACAGGGTTGGAGATTAAACCAATCATGCCGTACCTTTGGTACTTAGGGTATGCAATCTGTTTATTTGCAGCTGGAATTGCTGTTAATATGTGGTTTTTTAATCGTAAGAGCTGCTTTAGAACCATCGTTGCAATATGGTCCTCAATATTGATGTATATCATGGTGCATGGTACAGTGGTGTTTCATACAAGGATTAAGAACTTTGTTAGTAATTACATTTTCAGCCCTCTTTTGAGGAAATATACCTCTCTTGGGCTGAGTTCAGTGGATTCTTGTCAAAATGGCATTATGCTTGTTATAGTTTTGAGCCTCCTGATTCTTGCAGCCATTGTTGTTCAGGTGTCTGTGAATATTTTCATGTGCTATCATATGTTGGTGAGGAATAAGACAACTACAACTAGGGGAACGAGCACACCTCATAGAGAGAGCACCCCCACTCCTGCCGCTTCTCGCCCCCCCTCACACAAGGGCACAACTCAGATAAGGCCGGCCAGCATCGCCAGTGTTTCTGCTACAGCTGCAGCTGCTGTCTCTACCCCCACAGACACTGCTGCTGCTCAGAAAGCAAGCCCTGCTGCTGCTACTGCTGCAGATACCACAGCCTCTCCCCCTCAGCCCACACAGTTACTTGTTGACCCTGTAACTAAGAGAAAAGGAAAACAATGGAAATCAGAAATGAGCCTTAACCCTTCCAAGTCTGAACAAGACGACCAGGTGATAGAGGAAATAGAGGATACTGGCTCTCCTCGTAGAGCAGCTAGAAGAGACTCTAAAGCAGAGTCAGCTGAGGACTCAGACTCAGAATCTGTTCAGTCCTATTCCATGAGAGACTTGCGTACTCTGAGAAAAGACTATAGTCGATTTCCAGGTGAACCACTTCTCTCTTGGTTACTCCGATGCTGGACAGACGGGGCTGCTACCATAACATTAACTCAGAGGGAAGCCAGACAGTTGGGATCCCTGGCCAGAGAGGCAGGTATTGATCGGGCATTTGGGGAAAAGGCTGGAACCACCAGCCTATGGAAGCGACTCTTGGCAGCTGTAAGGGAGAGATATCCCTATAAAGAGGAAATAGACTGCCCACAGGTCAAAGCACCCACGCTTGGAAAAGCTCTCAAGTATCTGGAGGAATTGGCTGTACGAGACGTGATCTATAATGCTGATGGCATTGAAGATCCTTATCACGTACCGTGCCCTAGACCTATGCTGCAAAGGTTTGTGCATGCTGCACCACTACCTTTTAACCACACACTATCAGTAATGCTATGGGTTCCTGCAGATGTGGATGCAACTGTGGGTGATGTGATTAAAACAGTACGAGAGTGTGAAGATGCTGTCACAGCTCCTCGTCGGGCTTGGGTCTCAGCTATAAAGAGACAATCTGAGAAACTGCATTCACCCCTTTCCCCTCAGACAGACGGAGGACCCCGCATTGCAGCCATTAAGAAGAGACGCCCTCCTATGAGACAGAATCGAGAGAAACAGAATTCAGTAAGAGGAATCTTATGGTCACTCCTGAGTGAGTATGGAGAGGACATGAAAAAGTGGGATCAGAAACCTACTGCTGTCCTAGAGGAGCAAATACGTAAGTTGCTGACTAAGACAAAGGCAAAAGGAGGTCCTTCTAAAAAGATGGCTGCTCAAGTCTCCAGTGTGGAGTTACCCAATTCAAATATGCTGGTGACTCAAGATCCCTCTACATCAGGTGTGAGCACTGGGGATGCAAACTCCAGTAATGCACATACTGACAATGCTGTATGTGCTCAAGCTTAGAGGTGCCCTGCCTCCAGCCAGGTGGAGGAGAGGGACAACCGAATTTATTGGATTGTGTGGATTCGATGGCCTGGCACATTAGAGCCACAAAAGTATAAAGCCTTGGTGGACACTGGTGCACAGTGCACACTAATGCCATCGAATCAAAAAGGGACAGAATCTGTCACTATTTCTGGAGTGACAGGGGGATCCAAAGAACTGACTATTGTGAAGGCTGATGTGAGCCTCACTGGAATAAAATGGCATAAGCACCCGATAGTGACTGGTCCAGATGCTCCGTGCATCCTTGGTATAGACTACCTCATGGGAGGTGATTTCGAGGACCCGAAAGGGTACCGGTGGTCCTTTGGTACTGCAGCTATTAAGACTGAGAATGGAGAATGGCTGCATGCTTTGTTTGGCCTTTCAGACAAATCCTTTGTAGTGGGTTTGCTGAGAACTATAAACCAGCGGGTGCCAAATGCTATTTCAGTAGTGCATCGAAGACAATATCGTGTCAACAGAGATGCTGTGATCCCCATTCACAAGCTGATCCGGCAACTAGAGAGCCAAGGAGTGATCAGCAAGACTCACTCACCCTTCAACAGTCCTGTATGGCCAGTGAGAAAGCCTAATGGAGAGTGGAGGCTGACAGTGGACTACCGTGCCCTGAATGAGGTTACTCCACCACTAAGTGCTGCTGTGCCAGACATGCTAGAACTTCAGTATGAGCTGGAGTCAAAGGCAGCCAGGTGGTATGCTACTATTGACATTGCTAATGCATTTTTTGCTATCCCTATAGCACCAGAATGCAGGGCACAGTTTGCTTTCACCTGGAGAGGTATCCAGTACACTTGGAATCGACTGCCCCAGGGGTGGAAACACAGTCCTACCATCTGCCATGGACTGATCCATGATACCTTGGAAAAGGGTGGAGCTCCAGAACATCTACAGTACATCGATGACATCATTGTGTGGGGTGACACAGCAAAGGAAGTCTACGAGAAAGGTAAGAAGATAATTGAAATCCTTCTAGAGGCTGGTTTTGCTATCAAAAGAAGCAAGGTCAAGGGACCTGCACAAGAGATACAGTTTCTGGGAGTTAAGTGGCAAGATGGACGTCGCCACATCCCAATGGACGTGATTAACAAAATAACAGCTATGGCCCCACCAACTACCAAAAAAGAAACTCAGTCCTTCCTAGGAACTGTTGGTTTCTGGAGGATGCATATTCCTCTTTATAATCAGATTGTGAAACCTCTCTACGAGGTTACCCGGAAGAAGAAAGACTTTAAATGGGGCTCAGAACAACAAGCTGCTTTTGAGAGTATTAAACAGGAGATTGTGCAGGCAATGGCCCTTGGACCAATTCGAACAGGGCCAGACATTAAAAATGTTCTTTACACCGGAGATGGAGGTGATGGTCCTACATGGAGCCTCTGGCAGAAAGCTCCAGGAGAGACTCGAGGCCGACCTCTTGGATTTTGGGGTCGAAACTACAAAGGCTCCGAAGCCAACTACACAGCCACTGAAAAAGAGATATTGGCCGCATACGAAGGAGTTAGAGCTGCTTCAGAAGTGATTGGTACTGAAGCACAGCTCCTCCTGGTGCCACGATTACCTGTACTGGGTTTTATGTACACAGGTAGAGAATCTTCCCATCATGCTACCGATGCTACCTGGAGTAAATGGATTGCTTTACTTTCACAGAGAGCTAGGATAGGCAGACTTGATCGTCCAGGAATTGTAGAAGCAATAACACATTGGCCAGAAGGCAAACACTTTGGAATGCCACCAGAAAAAGTGGTAAAACGGGCTGAAGAAGCCCCACCATACGACCAATTACCAGAGGATGAAAAACAATATGCTCTTTTCACTGATGGATCCTGTCGTTTGGTAGGAGGCCATCGAAGGTGGAAAGCTGCTGTATGGAATCCTACACGACTAGTTGCAAAAACAGATGAAGGAGATGGTGAATCAAGTCAATTTGCAGAGGTAAAAGCCATCCAATTGGCTTTGGACATTGCTGAACAAGAAAAGTGGCCGAAGCTTTATCTCTATACTGACTCATGGATGGTAGCAAATGCCTTATGGGGTTGGTTAAAGCAGTGGAAACAAAACAACTGGCAACGTAGAGATAAACCTATCTGGGCTGCTGAACTGTGGAAAGACATTGCTGCTAGGTTAGAGAAACTTGATGTAAAAGTGCGTCACGTAGATGCCCACGTACCTTCATATCGAGCTACTGAAGAACACCAAAACAACCAACGAGCAGATAAAGCTGCTCAAGTGTTCCAAATAGATCTGGACTGGGACCATAAAGGTGAACTGTTTTTAGCCAAATGGGCCCACAATGCTTCAGGTCATCAAGGCAGGGATGGAACATATCGATGGGCTCGTGACCGAGGGGTGGATTTATCTTTGGACACTATTGCGCAGGTTATCCACGATTGTGACATATGTGCTGCAATTAAGCAAGCTAAAAGGTTGAAACCTCTGTGGTATGAAGGGAGATGGTCAAAATATAGATATGGGGAGGCCTGGCAAGTCGATTACATCACACTGCCTCAAACCCGCCAGGGTAAGCGCTATGTGCTTACAATGGTGGAGGCAAGTACAGGATGGCTGGAAACATATCCTGTGCCTCATGCCACAGCCCGGAACACTATTCTGGGCCTAGAGAAACAAGTCTTGTGGAGACATGGTACACCAGAAAGAATTGAGTCAGATAATGGAACTCATTTCAAAAATAGTCTTATAAATAACTGGGCTAAAGAACATGGTATTGAGTGGATATACCATATCCCCTATCATGCACCAGCCTCAGGTAAAATTGAAAGGTACAATGGACTGTTAAAAACTACCTTAAAGGCAATGGGTGGTGGAACTTTCAAAAACTGGGACAAGCACTTGGCAAAAGCTACCTGGTTAGTTAATACCAGGGGCTCCATCAATCGAGCTGGTCCTGCTCAGTCAGATCTTCTACACACAGTAGATGGGGACAAAGTGCCTGTGGTGCATGAAAAGAATCTGCTAGGGAAAACAGTTTGGGTTTATCCTGCCTCGGGCAAAGGCAAACCCATTCGTGGGGTTGCTTTCGCTCAAGGGCCTGGACACACTTGGTGGGTGATGATGAAAGGTGGAGAAGTACAATGTGTACCACAAGGGAATCTAACACTAGGTGAGAATTCCTAATTTCTGCTTGTTTAGCTTAATCAGTAATGCATGGACTCTTTGGGAGTCATGAACTTGTATCCCACCTTAACTACTGTTATGCGAGTTGTTGCACAAACTAACAGTGTTCTGTGAGTGTTTTTCAGGATGATTTTGTGATGGTGAAATCAGAACTAGATCCATCGGCTGGCACCCAGTAACTTCCTTGAAGTTAACATCTGCAACCTGCAACTTATGGACCATGAATATGAACTGTGAAAATTGCTCCTTCTTTTGAGAATCTGCTACAATAGATGAGCATCAGCAATCATAGACTCATTACTTAGTGAATTTTAGCACAGAGAGGTAGTAATAATTTGTGTATAGATATGTTTAGGGATAAGAGATAGTAATGATTGGAGCATGACGCAAATGGTATGGAATAAGGGGTGGAATGTCCTGGTTTGGGCCAGGATAGAGGTGATTTTCTGTCTTGTACTTTTGCTTTTAGCTAAGTCTCTTGTAAGTAGTTGCACTTGCTGAAATTAAGAGCAAGTTTCTCAGACAGTGTGTGTTTCTAGGACTGATAACACTCCATGTTTATAGTTACTGCTAGAGACTGGTATGCAGAGCCAAGGACACTGCTCAGCTCTGAAGAAAACATCAAGAGGTCCCACCTGCATCCCTCCTTTGGGGAGGAACGGACAAGATAGATGCCAGAATTGACCAAACAGAGTATTCCATCCCATATACGTCATCCTCAGTATAAATTTGAGGGATCACGAGGGCCAAGCCAGATTTCCTGCTTCCAGCTTCCGGCTGCCTGCCCTTCCTGCCTTTCCTGCTTCCATTCCTTCACCCCGGCATCCTGGAAGGATCCCGTCCGTTTGCTTGCCTGTGCTCCTGATCCGTGCCAGCCCTTATCTGTGTGTTCCTGCCTCCAGTTCCCGACTGCTGCCGACTCCAGGAGTCCAGCCTGGACTTTCCCAGAGCTGCCCTGCAGCCTCGGTGGTGACGTGAGAGCTATTGGGGGAAAGGGGGGAGGAATGTGGTATCCATTTTCTTGTATATTTGTATATATTTATTAATTTTTCCTATTTATCATTACTGTTTCATTAAAGTTGTGTAGTTTAGTTTCCAACCCATAAGTCTCTCTCCCTTATTCTCTCTCCTTTCTTATCCGGGAGGAGAGAGAGATTAATAGAGAGCGTCTGTTACTCGGTTTAATTGCCGGGCCAGTGTTAAACCGTGACAGATTTATTGGCGCCCAACGTGGGGCCCGAGCTAATTGGGCCCGAGCGTCGAGTGTCCTTTATCCCTTGCAGCCACCACATGGCACGGAACATGACATATGCCTGTGGGTGCAGAAAGCATCTTCAGAGTGCTGGGCCTCCTCTCTTACCTTTTCTTCACACACACTGTTTAGTGAAAGCTGTGCCCCTCTGAAATGATTGCCTAGTTTTTCTGCAGAGGTTGCAAGGTAACCCTGAGGGGACTGGTTTGGAGAAGAATGTGCAGGGGAATAAAAAGTGTGGGGCTGGGTTTCTGGGGACTGCATGAGCTACAGTTCTGCAGTCTCAGGTGGTCCACCCTCACAATGGTTAGCTAGTGTTCATGAAACAAGGCTGAAAGAAGGGCATGGGATCATAAATGTCATTTATGCAAATATATAGAGTGTTTATAGCAGAGAGGGAGGTCAGAGGAAGAGCGGTCGCCTTGGAGTGATGTTGTCATTTGTGGCCTGCTTTGGACTAAGCAGCTGCCAGGGTCAGGGAGCAATGTGGGACAGGTGGTGATTTTGTGCTTCATGGGTCTGATGGACACAGGGCCATGGGCTTGGAGAGAGGGAGGACTCAGGGCAGCTACAGGGCATGGTAGAGAAACATCACCAAGAACGACAGAGGGGGGAGACAGGCAGAGCTGGAGTGATTCACACGCCTGAAAGCCCTGGGTAGTCTGTTAAACCTTTGGATGGGGTAATATGGGAAAAGGTCTGTACAGATGAGTGGGGTCTAGGGTGTTAATGCTTCTCTCCCTGTCCCTGGACACTGGCAGGAAGCGAGTCCTGGGGCTCACGGATGGGATTCACAAACTGGGGACTGTGCGCTGGGAGCTGGCTCTGTGTCTCCTGCTGGCCTGGATCATCTGCTACTTCTGCATCTGGAAAGGGGTCAAATCCACAGGCAAAGTAGGAATGGAGATTGTCCTCCTGGTCCATAAGTCTCCTTGTACCCATTTTAAATTTCTTCTCCAATCTCTTTTCCCTCTTTTTGATGTAGAGGCAGGAAACACACAGCACCCGAGTAAAACCTACAAGCTGGTGGGGCCATACAGATTTACACTGGTTGTGTTTAACCCAAGAGAGGAAGAATAAGATAGTAGGGTCAAATGGGGAGGGTAGAACAAGGAAAGACCTGGATACTGAGGGAAGTTTTGGGTCACTTTTTCCCTTGCAGATACCCAGAGTGGCTGATAGATACTCCCAAAGTGTCCTTGGGAATCATTCCCTCACCATTGAGGGATTGTCCTGGTGTGACCTGATGGTGTTTTTAATAGGATCCTCTGCAGTGACAAACTTCTTGTCCCTGGCAATAATTAAACTCTTGAGCAAAACAGACAAGCTGCTGCCTGAAACCAGCTCAGTGAATAGATAATGAATCTCTGCTGCTTTTTTATCCTTCAGAAAACTTTGTGTGGGAGTGGTGTCTTTGTGCTGTCCTTTGTACTCTCCTTGGCTCTGTGGTTTCTGGCTCAGCAGGTCACTTTCTGCATTTAACTAGTAAGGCTGGAGACAAGGTTTGTTCCTGGTGTTTATCCCATAGATCAGGTAGCCTGGTTATCCTTTTGGAGTGAATGAGCATGGGATGCCCAGGAGTGGGTGTTGGGGATGTTGCTATGGCCCTAATTTATTCAGGTCCTTTCTTCCCAGAGCTGCAGTGAGACTGGAGGGTCATTAATGATGGTTGGGTCTTGTGGGCATCCAGGAAGTGCCCCAATACCAGAGGGAGGGGAGCCAATTTCTGCAACTGACTTTTTTCTTCAAACCACTATGCCTAGTACTGGTGGGTGTTCCCTCTAGTACTGGACACCTGTGTTTCAGTGCTAAATTCCAACTCCCACCTTAAAGTCACACTGGACACCCATTTGAACAGTGCAAGGCAGTAACTTGCTCTGCTTGCTAGGTTTCTCCCAGTCTTAGCTGCTAACTCTGGCTCTTGCTGGTGCTCACCTGCTGTCCATCACTGCTTAAGGAGGGGGAGCCAGATTTCACATCTACAAGGAGAGGTGTCAAGGACAACTGGCTGTAACAAACAAGCCACCAACAACTCACCACCAACAACTGGTGCCTGGATACTTCCAACCTGCCAGCTTGCCACAGGGACAACTGACTGACTGCTGACCAGCATCTGATGTTCAGCTCTGCTCACCATGTTCTGATTTCTGCTAGGAGCCTGTGCATATACGGGAGACCTCAAGTGTATGAGTCACACCATTTGTAACACACAAAAAAATGATGAAATACAAACGACTCAATCAAACTTGAGACATTTTGTAAAAGTAATTTAAGAAAAACACAGATGCCATTTATAAAAATGTCAAAAAACAGTTTTTAAAAGTGATGCTAAACAAACGCACTTCTTCTTAAACAAAAACATGGGGTTTAAGGGTGATGTTTAGGCCTGTGACCTGAAATGAACTCTTGATGACATGTTTGATGAGTTGCCTTTGTCCCATCATTAGTTTTTGTGTCACAAATTGTATGACATACACTTCAACTCCCCTATATATACACAATTTCCTCGGAGAAATCAGAACAGGGTGAGCAGAGGTTCTGTTCATGATGCTGAACAGGAGCGATGTGCAGGTTGGTGGCCAGTTGCCCTGGCAGTGATTTGGTGGTGTGAAAGTGTCTGGTGGTCATTTGGTGATGGCCAGCTTTCCATTTCCTTATGGGAAGAGGGGATGCTCCACTTTTTAAGTCTTGGATCTCTGATGCTCCCTGGCTTGAATACCACACTACCATTTTCACATGAGATCATTCTGATGTTGAGAGACTGGGTCTGAGAGGTTCTTTATCCTCATGGAAGTGTAATTGAGTCGTGCCAGTTTCCCTCCAGCTCTCAGCCCTCTCCACTGAGTCTCTTTTTGCCTGTTGCTTACCTGGTGTGCAGAGTTTGTCCTTAGAAGGAGAAAGCTCAAGAAGTTCAGTAAGACTAGCTGGGCCAATTTGGTTTGGCAAAGTCAGACCAGAAAGTGAGACGAAACAGTAAGTTCAGGTAGTAGCTGGAATTGTTTTCCCGGGACCACAGAAGATTCTTCTGTCACATATTTTAGGATACATGGCTTACTTTTTACCAGCTGGATGCTAAGGACATGGTGCAGCAGTACAGGGTGGGTTTTTCTGTCCTGTCATACCTGGCAGGTCAGACGGGCCAGGTGTCTTCTCTGTAGGTAGTAATTTTGAGTTTTACAGGGCCACTGTTAAAAAAAAAATAAGTTCCTTCCTTCTTTTTCCTTACTTATCTATTAGGATAAACAGCAGGATGGTCCTGCTGTTCTAGGAATTCTGAGTAGGTGCATAATTTTGTTTAACAGCTCAGAGTGTTGAGCTGGATCGTGATGCTGCTTTAGTCGGATAACTCTGCTAGTCCCTTGTGTTTATGCTTCTGTGATTTAGGGAGTTCAGACTTAAAGAAACAATAGCAGCCTCAGGAAAATAATTCCAAATGACTCCGTGTAGAGTAATTTTCTTTAAAAGCCTTTTTCTTTTATTTATTTTACCCACTTCTGTGCTCTTCCCATGTTTCCTTTCCTTATGCATTCAGCTAATGTGTGTATAAACGTTCCCCAAAAGTGATTTCTGAAGGTAGATTGTAGTTCTTGTGCCAAAAGTTGCTTGCATTCTCATTCAATTGGGGAACAGCAAAAGTGTCCTCTGACTTATTAGACCAATTATCACTAAACAGAAAAAATGTCATTTTAGGTGCCTCACTATGAATTCTTAGAGTAAAAAAATCTTCAAATTACTTGGATGAATTTTAATAATGAATAAGTATTAAGAAGTTGCAACTTCCTCAGAGATATTTTGCAAACAGAAAAATAAATGTTACATTAGGAAATGGATTAGAGAACTTTAATTCTGCTGTAATATTTATTTATATTACACACAAGAAGTGAAGAGAAGATTTTACAACAATAATGGTCTACAATTTCTTTAAAGACTTTGAGGTGCTCCCATTTTTTTACCTGTGAACTCAGAGGCATTGAATGGATAAAAGAGGTGCATGAGCACCCCCTGAAAACAAGACCCCTCAGAAGCGTCTCAAATCGGGCAGCAAAAGTTGCTATTTAATTTGTAAAACTCTTGCTGGGAACAGGGCAATTTTAATAACTCCTCATTAAAACCCAGTGACACAAAGAGATCTGGGGTTCTTCTGCAGCTCTAGAAAGATGAAGAGAACAGCTGGAGAGCGGGGAAATTACACTGACTGGAAAGAGAAAATAAAACAGAGCAACCAGTGGTAAAGCCTTGGGTGAGGAACAAAATGTAGATTAACAAAATCACTGGTGAGAGGTAACCTTGACTAATTCCTTCCCCACCCTCCTTCTACACTAGCAGCAGCAGCTATAGCCAGCAGCAGAATGCAGGGATGTTTTCTGGGGTGGGGGACTTCAGATGAGATGAGATGATGATACCTGCACCCCTTTCCCCACTGACTCTCTCTCCTCTTGTTTCCCTGCACCCACAGGTTGTTTACTTCACTGCCACCTTCCCATACATGATGCTTATCATCCTGCTGGTGCGAGGAGTCACACTCCCAGGTGCTGCTGAGGGGATCATCTTCTACCTGAAGCCAGACATTTCCAGGCTGGCAGACCCCCAGGTGGGTGGAGGTCATGCAAGTGCTGGCCCTGGGAAAATTTCCAGTGCCCTGGCTCTTGGATCTGCTGCTGGCTGGGGGGGTTTAGTTGTCTTCCCTGAAAGGGGACCAGCGACCCAGTGAGACTTCCTTAAAAGAGCTAAGAGGAGCCTAAGTCCCCCTGCACAGCACAGCCTTTTTGCTTGTGCATCTGCAGCATATGGGTATATTTGGTCATTTCTACTCTTGGCTCAGCAAAACCAGAAGACTATATGAAATATTCATCATGTAACAGATGGTTTTACTGGGTCTTAAACGCAAATAATTAAGGAAGGAGGTGGGGGAAAATAATATATTGCTTTTCATTTTTTTTTCTGGCCTGGTTAACACTTTGCTTGGCTCCAACAAGGTCCTTCCAAGGAGTGCAGGGCCCTGTGCTTGCAGAGATTGAATGCACACAGGTAAAGAAGGCTGTGCCCCAGCTAAGCAGCAGATTCCCTTCATCTCTGCTGGGGGCTGGTCCTGAGTCAGGGCTGGGCCAAGGGGTGAGCCTCTGACACCACTCATCAGAACTCATGGACACCCTATCCTGGCTGAGAGGATTCTGTGTACCCAGAGAGGTTCAGTACAGGTTAGGGCAGAGAGTGCAGCCAAATCCAGGACCTGCAAACCAGCAGGAGTGGGGCAGCATCCTGGGAAGCTGCACAGGGCAGGCAGCAGGACCCTTCCTTGGAGGATCCACCCAGGGTGTCTGCTCCACCAGCTTTCTGTAGCAGCAGGTTTCTTCCCCTTCCCCACATGGATTCAGAAGGGCTGTGCTGGATGCCTCCACCATCCCAGGGAGGTGTTAATGCAGACCCCCTCCAGAAGATCATTTAAATGATACTGCTACTAATTATTCCACTGCTGAATCTTTTTGTAGAGGCAGCCAAGCAATATGCTTGGCCCCCAGTCTCTGCTTACCTCCTGCATCTTCCCAGATGGCCCAAGCCCCAACTGCTCTCAAACCAGCTGCCAAACCCAGTCTTCCCCCAAATGGCTTTCAGATGCAATTATGTATTGTCAGTACAAAAATCTGTGGTGCACTGAATACAAAGAGCCAGCTAGTCGTAAATGGCATTTTAATATCAAAATAAATAAAAGAGGGGGAGTGACATGGGCTGAATGTGTTTTATTCATGGTCAAAGCTTACTCACTGTAAACCTCCTTATCCTTCACAGCCTAACTAAGGCTGACAGGGTCTTTCCAGTCTTCTGCAACCCAGCACAGCAGGAGCGAGGGATACTGCTACTGAGTTTAGGCAGAATGTGGGGCTTTGGCATCAAGCAGGACATGTGCCAGTGCCTGAAGGGCTCCCATGTATGTGCCTACCTGTGGGGGATCTGTGTGAATTTAAGCAGCAATGCCTGGGCTGGGATTCTTCGAAGGCTGCCAAATTTCAGCTGCCTGAATGTTTGCAGCTGAGGGCTGCTTAGAGGAGAAAGAGAGTGAGAGGGAACACAAAGGCAAACAGAAGGGTGGGCTGTATTCCTGCCTGCCTGCTACTCACAGCTCAGGGATTTTTCCTTGGATGGGTGTGAGAGTAGAGCCTCAGTTCAGCCCACAGCATATGGAGAGAAGGGAATCCTCCATAGGGGAGAGAGCTGGAGCAGTGGTAGACAATCCCACTCAGCTTTTCTCATGCAATGCTACAGCAAAAAGGAACCTGGGTGCATGACACCCCACTGGCCTGAAATGTCTCTGCCCAAAATTTTTTTTGCCCTTCACTCTGCACAGCAGCCTCATGGATGTGGAAAACTAGACTGGGGAGTGGGGAGGGGAGAACACTGATCATGCGAAGGACTAACTTGCCTTTGTTTGGGACAGCTCACCAGTGGCTCTGCCAACGCCAGGCCACAGAGGGACCAGAGACATCTGCAGTGATAACTACAGCTGGAGCCATGCTATCAGGAATGCCATCTCCACCCAGAATGTAAAGGTGTGAGATGGAGAAGTGGTGTCACCTTGAGTGGGATGTGAAAACATGGTCTCCTCAGGAGGCTTTTCCTAGAGGACTTTCAGTCCTATAGGTCAGATTTCCCTGAGAGGTATCCTAGTTTTCACATCCACTGAGCCCCTCTCTGTCTCATGGGGTTTGTTCTGCATGGCTGGAGAAGCTGTTGCTAGATAGAGCACAGCCATCAGTTTATTTTGTTGCCAGATCTGGAGACCACTGACCTTCTCTGTTCCAGGTCTGGATGGATGCAGGCACTCAGATCCTCTTCTCTTATGCCATCTGCCAGGGGTGCCTGACAGCTCTGGGCAGCTACAACAAATATACCAACAACTGTTACAGGTAAGACTCATTGTACCCTTCTGGAAATTTGCTCAGAAAGAAACAGCACAGAGCTGCACCTGAGGTAGGCTCTGTACCCAAGGGAGAGCTTGGGTTATGTTGCTTTGACTGATGAGCTTCTCGGAGTGTGTAAGCTGCGGGGTGGGATGCAGAGTGGCTGAGGGAACACAGGAGCTCCAGAAAATGGCTTTAGTAGTGCTCTCCCACGTGAGTCAGCTTGGCTATGGGAGAGACTGGAGGAGGAGGATAAATGAAAATGGAGCATGACTCCAGTCACTGGGGAGACACCAGGGACTACTTTGGCCAGGGTGAGTGAGCACGTGTGGCACGGTCAGCTCTGCTGTCACTTGCTAGGCAGGGGAGATGGTACCAAGATGACGGCTGGGCCCCCTGTCTCCGTTGCTTTACTACAATCAGGGTAATGTAGTGCCACTGGCATTTTGACACTATCAAGGAGATTAATCAAGTTTGTTTGGCCTCCTCCTTGCCCTTAGATTACAGATCTATTTTTATTCATGGCGTGAGATCAAGCTCAGTGAAGTTATCAAGAGCATTTTTGACACCTTCCACAGAGTACTCAGGAGCAGGGGCTTTGTTTTTCCTTCGTGGATTGCTCCAGAATGTAATGGAAATTTAATGGAAAATGTAATGGTACTTATTGGAAGACACCAATCATCCCTCCTCTTCTTCTGTTGTCCAATAGGTGCTGCTATGGCTGTTGGTCAGGAAGTTAACACTTTCCCCTGACTCTTCTGAAATGTATCTGTCACCAGTGGGCTGGTGCACTGGTACCTTCCTCTAATACTTTTTGTGCCTTTGACTGGTACATTTGGGCCCTGGGTGGCCCAAAATGTGCTGGGTGTCCACATTGCCCCATAGCAGCTAACGCCGTGGGTCAGCTCTGGCTACTGCCCAGGCAGGATCCCAGGGTGTGGGGTTTCCAGCCCAGCCAGCTCAGACTGGTGCCCTTGTTCTCACAAGGATCAAGTGCACTGACATTAAAGGACAAGTGGCATAGCATAGTGAGTAAAGATAGTGTAGACACAACCTTTGTCAGGTGAGGACTTTTGGTTTAATCCTTGTTTTACCAGACCTGCCGAACCTGTACATGCTCATGTTTTTAATTGCTCCTTCTCCTTGAGTATGTCTGACTATGTCAACCTAAGTTTACTTCTGCAACCTCTTCCCTTTTCTGACTTGCTATTCTCCTCATTTGCTCTGTTGTTTTTATTCTCTTGACCCCTCTCAACTTTTTTGTTGCCATGTCCCTACATACATGATTGTGGCACCCTGTTCACAAACCACTGGTGCTGCTCTTTGCCTCTCTGTGCCAAATAGACTCCTATAATTATTGGGCAGTAGGGTACAAGATAGACTGATTTTTGGCTCTGTTCTGAGCTTTTTATTTCTGAAGGGGTTCAAGAGCAGCGTTGCTGTTCATGTTGTCCAACTGGGGAAGCTGAGCACAGGCATGATTCCAAGTGGACCTACTCTATAGTGGAAAATACTGTTTTCTTTCTGGTGTTTCCCCTGCAGGGACTGCATCATGCTCTGCTTCCTGAACAGTGCCACCAGCTTCACTGCTGGTTTTGCCATCTTCTCTGTGCTGGGCTTCATGGCTCATGAGCAGGGCATACCCATTGCAGAAGTGGCTGAATCAGGTAGGTTTTTTCAGGAGACTTCGGAGCCAAGGTAAAATGGAAAGCCTGAAGGGAAGGGAGCTTTTCTGAAAGGAACCCCAGGATGTTACTTACATCCTCTCTTGCTATGGGTGTCTGAAGTGAGGTCTGCAGGACCAGTGCTTCCCAACACATCTTGCAGCCGTGTGTGAGTTTTGAAGCAGTATGTGAGCTCACTCCATGCTGCAGGGTGATGGTGTCAGGTGGTGATGCTGGTGATGGTGGTGGTGGGTGCATGTGGTCATCCTGTGGTCTGTTGGCAGGTCCTGGCCTGGCTTTCATAGCATATCCAACAGCAGTAACAATGATGCCCGTGTCTCAGCTCTGGTCCTGCCTCTTCTTCCTCATGCTGATCTTCTTGGGACTGGACAGCCAGGTACAGCAAATGACCCCTCTTCATACAATGCCCAGGTGTTCCGTCACCAACCCGAGCACTGCCTGAGGCCATGGGAATGGATAAAGTAGTCATGTGCTTTACTGGTACCTCAAATACATTCTTCATATAGTCCACTGCACTTTCACACTGTGGGAGCTCAGAGACAGGGCTGATGGTAACTCCATGGTTATGTGTGCTGGCATCTCTGGCATACTTCTCCCTGTGTGTACATGAGGATGTTCCAGCTACATCCCCTCAGTGCCAGCACTGAAACCATGCCCACTCCAGAGAGGCCCAGCAATGAGCAGGGCAGTCTGGGAAGGGGAACAAGGCTGTTTTCTCCCAGCTGCATCTCACCACAGCAATCCCTGTGTGTTCTCCTTGTTGTGCCAGGAGCAAAACCCAGCAGAGCACCCTGTAGAGCTCAGTGTGCAACTCTGGCAGGAGAGGAGCAGGGAATGCCCTGGCATGCCTGCCAGTCAGTGTGCTCTGCTCAGGCTCCACTTTGCAGCACCTTAGCCCCTGCACCCAGAGAATGAAGTCTCTTTCCCCTCTTTCTCTGCGTTGAGGTCTTTTCCCAAGTCATCTCACTTATGGCTCTGCTTCATGCTGGCTGGGCTGTCCTAGCAGTGGCTGATGCTCTCTTAAGTACCCCACGGGTGATGTGCACTGAAATCCACGTGGTGATGAGCAGGCATCCCCTGCTATGACCATCCCTAAAAGCCAGATATTCACCTGTGTATGAGACCTCTGTCCACTCACTCTGGAGGGTTGTCCGAGGCATCTGTGGCATATTTTGCAGCTGTTCCTGCTGTTTGAGAGATGTGCTTGATGTCAGGGCTGAGCTGTGGCCTTGTAGTCACCGGGCTCCCCTTAACTTCATGGTGGCAGGAGCTCCCCTCTGTCACAAGGTGACATCTCAGGTGCTTCTTCACCCGGCTCAAAGGGCTCAGTCTGTACCTTGCCTTCTCATCCCTTGGTTGTTCCTGCTGGTCAGCAGTATGAGCTTGAGGCAATTCCTTGTACATCTCACAGTTCAACCTACCAACATGGGGCTATACTTTTAACCCCTTTGGTCTGCATCTGCAGAGGAATACTCACTGATCTATCAAGATGTGTTTGGGTCCCTAGCAGCTGCAGCTGGCCCTTGGTGGGAGCAAGACAGGAAAAAAGAGAAAACAAAAAAAAAATAAGGATTTGGGTCAAAAAGGAAAGCAGAAGAGAGGGTGTGCTTGGGGACAGGGAGACACTGATTTTTCTGACCTGTTGTCTTCTGCAGTTCGTCTGTGTGGAAAGCATGGTGACTGCTCTTATTGACCTGTTCCCAGGAGTGTTTCGGAGGAAGGGGCGTCGGGAGCTGCTGATCCTGGCCATTGCAGTCATATGCTACCTGGTGGGCTTATTGCTGGTCACTGAGGTAAGAAAGGAGTATCTAGGGTATACAGCTGAGCATCAGAAACCCTGCCAGCCTGCTCTGAAGGAGCAGGTACAGACAGCAAGCTTGTCTTTCATGCTGTTAATTTTCCTTCATTTCTAATGCATTAGCTGGTGTCTCTCACAGCCAGTGCTTCTTTTACCCTGTGTGGTGCTAGTGTACTCACCCCAAAACTGAGCCTTCTAGAGAGACAGTCCTGCAGCCCAGAGAAGCTTACTGACAATCACCTTTGTGCAAATACCAGGCCTGGTTGCTAAAGCAAGCTGAGCTGCACAAGTAGAAGCTCTTTTAAGAGCAGTGATAGTTTGCTGGCTGCTTTGCACAAGAAGCAGAGAAGCAGGAGGAGAATCTGGGGGTACTGGCTGCACCATAACCCTGCCTGAGCCAGCTGGAAGCCCCTGATCCCTGGGACTGGAAGGATTAGAGCTGTGTTAGTGTGATGCTGTGTGCATAGTGTTTGGCCTCCTCTGCAGATGAGAGCCAAGAACATCTTACTGCACACTTGGGTATTCACTGCTGGCAACTATGCCAGGCTCAGCTCGAAGACAGAGGCAGCAGGGAAGCCACGTGCCACTGTTGTAGCAGGGCTTGGACCTTGTGCAATATGTAAAGGTGGATGCAGCTAAAATGAGGTATCTGAATACCCTGATCCCAATTTCGTGGATGCAAGGTTCTGCACTGCTCCATGGCGTTTTGAAACAGTGCTGGAAGCTTGCTGAAAACAAACTGGCTCCTTCTCCTATGGACACAGAAACCAGCCTAGCTCTGCTGTATCATAAAATGGGCAGAAATGCTCTCCTGCCAACAGGCCTAACTATCTTTTTAGGACAGAGTGGGGGCAGTGCCAGGAAAAAACCTCTTCTTCTTCCACCTACTCTAAGTGCAGTGTTTCTCCTGCTGTTCTTCAGCTTGCCTAAATAATTTTTCCCATCACTTGGAACAGTCCTGCCATGACTCTCCTTTCTCTACCTCTTTAACAGGGTGGGATGTACATCTTCCAGCTCTTTGACTACTATGCTGCCAGTGGCATGTGCCTACTCTTCCTGGCCATTTTTGAAGTATTCTGTGTAGGATGGGTATATGGTAAGTGTTTCTCTTACAATAAAAACCTGTGTTTCTCTTTTTTCAGGGCAAGGAAGAGGGGAGGGGGGGGGTGTGAGGAGCAGGAGTGGATAGTGCCTTAGGAGGCAAAGCAATGCTGTAATTACCTTCTCTCTTGCCTGGTTCCTACTGTGTTTCCTCACAACATTTCTGAATTATTCCACATTTAGAATAGGAATGGGTTTTCCCTCTCTGAAGGTTCCTCATGTTGAACTACCTTACTGCTCTTCCCACCTGAGCTTTGAATTAGAAAATCAGCTCTTGAGGAGTGACTGCTGTTCTTTGGTCTTTCTTACCACCTGCTTACACTGTGCCTTTAGTTTGGTCCTGTTTGTCAATTTACCACAAAATGCTGGGCTATAGACTTGTTGTGTGTTACTCCTACGACCATACATGCTTCCTGCCTGCACAGGCTGTGGTGGCACTCCTGAAAGAAATGGAGGGAACTGCTTTAGCTCCCAGTAGAGTCTGGAACTAACTTACTCAGGAGCAGGATTAAACTGAGCTTCATGCACTACCAGAAGGAAACCAACTGCTTGTTAGTCTGTGCAGTAAGAAGAGTTTCCTTGTGATATCCAACAGAGGGTCTTTTCCCTGCTGAATGATGCCTGAGCACAGAGGCTGTAGTTCATCTCCCTGAAGAGATTGGTGGGTTTGGGGCAAAGGGTCTCATTGTGTGTGATGTAGAGCAGCTGAGCAGCTGTTCTCTCTCCTGAAATTCATGGAGCTGCAGGATCTCAGTACCTGTACGACTCATGCAAAGCTGTAGTAGATTCCAGCTTAGAGCACACCCTTGACACCAAATGATGTATCTCCTGGTTCCTAGCTATACCAAGCAGTGTGGCTATCTTAACTTTAGGAAAACATTGCAGGCATGAGCATCATGTTGTGTCTCTTTCAATGGCCAGAAGTGGAGGCCCAGGAGGAAGTATAGTAGCAGAAAAGTTAGCAATGATACTTTCTGTAAATATTCTTCCAGCTTCTAACAGCTGATCATAGAACCATAGAATGGTTTGGGTTGGAAGAGTCATTTAATGATAGTCTAGCCCACTCCTCATGCCATGGGCAGGGACATCTATCACTAGACCAAATTACTCAAAGCCCCATCCAATCTGACCTTGAACACTTGCAATGATGGAGCATCCACAGCTTCTCTGGGCAACCTGTTCCAGCATCTCACCACCGTCATATTAATAAAATTTCTTCCTTACATCCAATCTAAATCTACCCTCTTTCAGTTTAAGATTGTTACCCCTTGTCCTGTCAGTAGAAGCCCTAGTAAAAATTCTCTCTGTCTTTCTTACAAGCCCTCTTTCTAAGTTGAAAGCCCACATCCATGTCTCCCTGAGCCTTCTTTTCTTCAAGCTGGACAGCCCCAACTCTCTCCATCTTCCTTCACAGGAGTGGTGTTCCACCAGCCCTCTGATTGTTTTCATGGCCCTTCTTTGGGCCCACTGTATTAGGTCCATGTCTGCCTTGTTCTGGAGTTCTCAGAGAAAGATGCAATATTCATCTTGTTGCTCAGTGATTTCTAGAGCCAGAAGTAAAATCTATTTATCTTCCATTCCATTTTTCCAGTTGACTCAAGTAAATATTTATCATCCACAAAATGCTTCAGCAAGACTGGAAACACCTGGTTTAATCAGCTGTTGTGTGAGGAGTCACTTTTCCTTGTTTTGAATCTGCCACCTGATAATTTATTTTGCTGCTGCCTTTGTCTTATCACAGAAGAAACAGTGACCAGTCAGTCCCTGTGTGCTCCCTGGTGCTCACAGCTTTGGCTTTAGTGCAGTCGCTAATGAAGGGACTATTGGTTTCTCTAAATGCTTTATGTACAGCAGGAGCCAATTGCAGTCTGGATGGTTTCCTCTCTTACTGAAATGATTACAGGTCCAGTTGCTTGGTCTTAACCTCTGGAGAATGCAAGAGGAACAGATGTGCAAGAGAGATTTATTACGAGGGATATCCTGCAAGGGCAGCTCACCTAAGAGCTTGCCATACCAGACCCAGGCCAGATTTTAATTTAGAGTTTAAATTCAGCCCCTGTGGGATTTACAGGGAGCTGGAGATTCCCATCCATCTGTGACAGGGCTTTATCCTCGCCATGCTCAGGTATATTAAACAAAATTATACTTTAGTGTATAGGGTCCCCCTTCCATTTTTACTGTTACACAGGCCACATGCCTTTTCTAAAGAGCCATGGAGAGGAGCAATGGCAGACAACAGCAACAGGAGAGATGATGCTGCTCCAGCAGCCTGGAAGGGGGATGGAGCAACTGAGGACTGAGAAATGGCCCTTTCTCTCACCACCATGAGTTCACTTGTCCCACTCAACACAGTGGGATTCTGCCTTTTTGTTGTTCTGCTTGGCATCCATTGGGTTGATTCTGGTCTGAAATGTAGTCAGAGGATGAAGGTGAGATATTTTAATGGGAAAAAAAAATGTGCCTGGTGCCAATTGTAGTGTTGGGTTTTTTCGGAATTGGCGGGACTGAACTTCTTGCTTACACTGTGAAGAATTACAACATTTTTGCTAACACAAATACATGTTCTGAGTTTCCCCTCTCCCAACACATATGCCAGCCACCCACCACTTGGCAGCTTCCCTCTGCTGCCAGGCAGCTGCTCTTGCAAAGATCTGAGGATTTCCTTGCGTCCTGTTCTCCGCCTGTGGATATGCTGCACGGGGGCGGATATGCTGATCACGTTCCCTAGAGGGGAGGGCTGGAAAGGTTTGGATTTTTTCCCCCCTTTCTTCTCTCTCCCTTCCACTTTGGGACAGGCAGTCCTCATAGAAGCTTGCATAGGTTTTGAGCACTGGGATTCACAACATGATGCCTCTGAAACGGGCTGCAGGGAGGATGTTTTCCAGGCAGTCACAGCATGCACATTAGGATTAGCTGTTCCAGGAAAAAGTGAGTGCCTCCACCACTGCAGGAGAGCTGGGGCTGAAACCATTAAAACTGTTTACAAAGCTAAAGCAAACTGATGCCAGCAGGCACCTGTGGGTGGCCCTAGGGTGAACTTGTGTTGTGCTGGTATAAATCTTTCTCTGGCTCTCTTGCTCTGGCTACCAGAAACAGCATCCTCCTTTTGCCTGGATCTTGCCTGCTGGGCTTTTTCTGGCTGTGTGTGCTTTATCCTCTTGGATGCACCAGCTACAGCCAATCTTACACACTCATTTATGGACTCTAAGGAGGGGCTGCCTCTGTGTGCCTGATACCAAATGGTTGCACAGTTGTTGCAGTGCCTCTGTTGCTGTCATCTTTCACAGGTTTGGTGCAGGTGTTGATGCTGCAGGTTTGAGGCAGAGAGGGAGCAGATACAAGCTTAGGACTATGGTGTAGAGCCAGGGTTATCACCTGTCAAAATCTTATGGATGAACTTTGATACAGATGTATGCAAATAAATGCAGCTTGGGAGAAAAGGTTTGAAAGGGTGGGCTTTTTCACAGACTCCAAACTAGCAGATCTGTGAAACTCACTGTTTCTGGGTATTGTAAAAATAAAATAAAATCTTCACCCCTTTCTCTTTGAGTATCCCTTGCAATCTCTATAAGCTATGTAAATGAGAAGGTCTCCATAAGGACAAGATAGAAGTATATATGAAAATCTCTATTTGGGTTCATGTGAGATTTATTCCCACAAATTTATTCAGCAAGATTAAGTGATCTGTCAGATAAGCATGCAACAGCTTTGAAGGTATATGGCACTGGTCAGTACAAGAGAAGTGGTACCAGCATGTGTGGATAACTTCCCTGTGCCTGCATACCATTCTTCCTTGTCTTGGGATATTGGGAATCACAACAAACATCTTTATTCATTCCAACAAAAAAAATCTCTGTGGCGAAATCTTTATGGCTTTCTCTGCAGGAATTTTATCTAATCTTTCTAATGTGCTAGGAAGGAAGAGGCACTGTACTTGTCTTCCAGCTTCTAATTTGCTTAAAAAGCCAAAGTTGAGTAACTGAATTGATCACTTCTTAAGCTTGATTACTTTTTCATCTGCCTATGATATGTAGAACACGTAAATCCTCCTGTTCATATACTCTCTGAGGGTGTTCATGTCAGTCCCCATTGTGTTTCATCACATCACCTACTGACTGCCACAGTGGCTGTGAAAATGCAGGACCTGGGAGTTGTACTACAGAGTATGGGGATAAGGACAGGTGGAGACACGCCACAAATAACATAAATTTTGTGTTGTTTTCTTGATGGAGGATGGATGCCTGTTGTGTCTTTTTTTTTTTTTTGGCATCCATATATTTCTTCAATCACCATCTCTTCCACCATACCCTAAATTCAAATTTGCAGTGCAACTTTGGCTTCTCTAAAGCTGTTTTAGAAATGAATTTATCTGTTATATGTCTGACATCACAATGTGTTTCTGTGGAAACGCTGTATGGTACAAAAGACTGTGCTATTCTCATATTCTAAATAGCAAGTTGCATCATTTAAATTTCTTTTTTCTTTTCTACTGGGTAAAAAAAAAAAAAAAAAGTTTTGCTTTTTTGGCAAAATAATTTTTTTATACTATCTCCCTTTCATCCTCAGTATATTTTCAGAAATGCTACCTGAAGCCTCATGATATTTACAGCCTGGGAGTTTAGGGTTCTGTGCTCTGGTGAGGGCTGTGTCTCCCTTGATATGCCACAGCTTGTTGTCTTTGCTTGAGGCTACTTGTTAACTTGCCAGCTCAAGATGGCAACCATGAGGTGTTCAAAGATTCTACCCTCCCCAGCCTAAATGCTTCAAAAAGCTGTATTTAAAAGAGCTTTACTTCAAACATTAGTCATGGGATATAGAAAGTAATGCAAAGAATTTTTAAAAAAAAAAAAAAAGGAAAAGGACTCATAATGTTCTTCTGTAGAATTAATGTGTTTAAAGTAAACAAAATACAGCTATTTAATTCTAAAACATAAAATACCCAAACAAAAATAAAACAAACCACAAAGACTTAGAAGTGGCCAGTTCTCTTGGCATATATTTTGCCCATAGAGACTTCTGGTGCTAAGATGCAAAGAAGCAAGTTCTCATCATGCTTGCAGGTGGCAAGTGTGGCATTGCCTTGAGTTCAAAGTGGGAGAAACGTCCCTAAAGGCAGAGCCTGTCTTTATCAGCCGAGCACTCTGATTAAACTTCAGTAAGACAAATATGGTATTATTTCACCCCAGAATTTCTTAATTTGTAACCCTTTCCATGGAGACAGCTTAGCTCTATTTATTTTTTTTTATTATTATTTTTGGTTTAATGCTGGTATTCTATTTTACCTGAGGTATGCAAACCTGATATAGTATCTCTGGTTAGCTCTAGTTAGGAAGAAGTTAGAGCATCCTAGGAATGACTTTTTGATTATTCTTAATTTCACTTTTTTGGCCAGCATTAGGCTCTTGTTCTTTTAAGGTATCTTAGATCTTACTGCAAAGTCTTCTGAAATCCATCTGCATTACTCCATCTCCTCTATGTACCATTGCATACATCTCCTCTTTGTCCTTTGGGGTGGGAATAATCAATGGATAGAGGGTATGGCCAGTGAGAGGACTTCAAAGGTGTATCCCACTCTGGTGCACCCTGAGCTTCAGGTGGGTCCCACATACAGTGAACAACATAATCTACTAAGTGAAAATAATGAGAGGAGAAGAAGGAGATCAGGCACCCACAAGACAGCTCCCATTGGATGGTAGAGCAGCACTTGCAGGTGGAAGATTTGGTTTCCAGCAGAGTTTGAATTGCCAAGTCTTTGGGCTTTGTGCCAGAAATAATGCATTCTGTGGAAAGCAGGCTCTTGATGGTGGGGGAAACACCCATCTCACTGGAGATTCTTCATCTGACTTCCCTGCTGTGCCAGTCTGGTTTTAAAGAGAGGGTTTTTTTGGTACCCCCCATTCTCTTTCTTCCTTTTAGCACTTGGCTCTCACAGTCCCACGTGCTCAACCTGCAAGAGCTTTTGCTTGCTGAGCTGTAAACCAGGCACCCTCCTTGCCTTGTGCTGCTCCTTAGCAGCTCTTAGTGGCACAGGGGCTGCATCCTGCTCAAGCTGCTCCAGGACAGGGCATTTCTTATGTTTCAAGCTATCTGGTAACTTAAGATTGAAATGAAAAGCATTCATCTCTATTTAGCCCCAAATGCGCCTTTTCAAGGCCAAAGAAGCCCATTCCCTGCTGCTATATTATTAGAACAGCCATATTTTTGAACACAGAGCATAAAAAAAGTTGGGATCTGGTGAGGAGAATTGTTGAAGGAAAGAACAATGATCTGACTTCTGATTTTGTCTCTGTCCTGGATGGTGGCCAAGGTGCCAATCGCTTCTACGACAATGTTGAGGACATGATTGGGTTCCGGCCATGGCCCTTGATCAAGATATGCTGGCTGGTGTTCACCCCGGGGCTGTGCTTGGTAAGTGCAATTACAACAACATGACAAATTATTCTGGGTCCTTGGGTGCTCAGTAGAAATGGTTGATTTGTCTTGAAGGTGCTGCTGTACTTTTTTCCAGCTGAATTTATTTCTTTTGCAAAGCCCTAACTTTTGCCTGGAAAATTGATTGAGACTGAAAAGCCACTTGTTTACTGTGAAGCCAAAGGGCAATGTATCCTCAAAGTCTGTAGAGGTGTAGTCATATTACTTTTGAATAGAAGACCAGTTAGAATTACCCTGTTCTAAAATATTGGCTTCAGCTGGTGTTCCAGTGACCTCCCATGGTTCATAAATATCTTTCCATGGCCTTTTGATTTCTATGTTATTAAATCACTTTTAAAACTTCTGTGACAACTATGTTTAAAGAAAATGCACCCTAAGTCAGAAAAGTTCTTGTCTGGTTTATGTCCAGTCTTGCTCCATGATTTATGAGCCAAATTCTGTTGCTGCCTCTGATGTTGAGAGTTGATTTCTTTGACCACAGTGGGAACGTAGGTGGGATCTCTATAGCTACAGCTTACAAAAGATTTTTTGTCCTTTGTCCTCAAATTTTAGCAAGAGCAGAATACCAAAGAAATTTTCAAAGCAATCATGATCCAGCCCAAGTAATCTGAGAGCTCCATGGCTAGAGAGCCCCAAGAGAAGTAAATCTGTTCTCCCATGGTACTTCTGGAGGGTTTCTGCCAGGGACAAGGGTTCCTGTCTTTGATATGGATAAATGGCTGTCTTAATCTTGCTGGACCCTCAAAGCTGCTGCAAACTTTGCTAACTTAAGGTTAAACCCTTAAGAAGACTCACTGCTTTACACTGCAGAGAAACCTGGCCCTGGCTCTGGCTCTGAGATAGCTCTTTATGTGGTCAGTGTGCACCAGGCTCAGCCCCACTGCAGCTGGCAAGGTCCATGCTAGCTCTTGAAAGACATTGCTCTCATTGCCACCCCAGATGGTGCCTGCAGGGTGGCCAGGCTGCCCATCTCTGCTGCTCCATTTGCTCTGCCTGTGTCTGTATTTTCTGCTCCTCAGGCCATCTTCCTGTTTTCCCTCATCAAGTACACACCCTTGAAATACAACAATTCCTACGTGTACCCACCCTGGGGCTACGTGGTGGGCTGGCTGATGGCACTCTCTTCCATGGTCTGCATTCCTGTCTATGCCATCTTCATCCTTCTGAAAACCAAAGGACCTCTGAAGCAGGTACTGGGATTGTGGTTGCTGCTTTTCCCAGATCCTCATGGGTAGGGCCCTAGGGAAAATGTACATGGCATATTTCTCCTCTGAGATGGCTATGAGGGTGAGAGGGGCCCTTCTCCAAAATGCCTTGTAGCTCTTTCTGGCAATTTGGAGGGCTTGGAGTGTCTCAGCACTGCTTCCAAGGTGGTCATTAAATGTCCAGTGTCTCCCATGAGATGCTGCACTGCTGTGCTCAGTGCAACACATAGACATGTGCAGAGCAACTCTAACACTGGCTCCACTGGATGGCAGAGGACTCCTGCAGTATGTGCTGGCTGAGGACAGAGGCTGATTGGTTTGGTTTATGGTTCAGGTGGTCCTGCTGGCCATGTAGGTAAAAATGGCATGCCAACCCCTTTGCCTCCTTTTTCATTACTGATCAGTGTCAGTGCAAACTAGGATCTCTTTGGCCTTTACTTTTTGTCCCTTAGCCCTGCTCTCCTTTTAGTCCTGGGTCAGGACTGTGTTATTTTACCTAAAGAAATGACAAGTGGCTATTAAAGAGGACATGGTCACAGAGCTGTAAAGGTCACAGGGCTATAAAAATCTACCCTGTGCCATGCCCAAGCTTGTCCTCTTTCACTGTAGACATCTTATCCTAGGAAGAGGCATGTTTAGGAAGATGATGTCATTGAGATGACACACCACCTGACCTATGAAGAAAGACCAGAGTGATGTACAGTTAATATAAATTCCTGCATAATTCCTCTTGTGGTCCTTCCCTGTCCTCACTGACTGTAGGCTCATCAGCAGCTGGTTGGGGCAGGGGGCAGGAATGTGACAATGTGACAGCCACATTGTGGGGTGAGGAGAAGGAGGAACCTGCAAGCAAGGGATGGTACTGAGAACAGGATGTTTTCATTGTCTCCATTGCCTTAGGGAAAGTGAATCTGTGTCCACAGGGGTAAATATTAGCTGGCTGGGAGATGTGACTTAAGAGGGAGTGTCAGGAGTTGTGGCAGAGCTGGCTAATGCCCATCTCAGGCTCAGGAGAAGACACTGCAATGCTCAGTCAGGTAAGGTAGCAATGAAAATCTTCAGTGACACAGTGAGAGGGGCATAAACTGTGCAGGCAGGGAGGTGAAGGAGAAGTATGATGCTATGAAATAGTTCCTGTTTGGCTGCCTCTTGCCCTGAGGCCTACTGATTGCTCTGGGTGACCATGAAGAGATGACAGGGTTGGGAGGGAGCTGGCAAGTCTACCCCTCCCATTATGAGAACCCTCATGTGAATCTTGTGCCAGGATGCTGTGATATGATTTGCTCCAAACCCAGACCTCTTACAGCCCTCTCCTGTGCTCAGGGCCATTTAGCAGTCCTGTCCTTTCCCGTGGACCAGATTGAAGAGATTGTCTGGGTGGCTGACAACATGTTGGAGTCCCCACATCCCCACACATCAGAGGTTTTGTGTGTCTAAATGAAGACTTGGAGTTGTCAGTGAAATAACTGCCCAAATATCTTGCCTGCTGGACAAGCAGTATTTCTCATCTGTTGCAAAGTACTTTGGACAGAAATGTTGCTGTGAGTTGTGTTAATGCTTATTTTACAGCACATACGAGAAATTAATTTGGCCATTTTCAGACTGATGATTTTTATATTTGCCCTAGTTTAGATTATATTGGTTGTAATTTCCAGAGACTTTGCACTTATATTAATATGAAGAAACTTCCAAGGATGTGGTTTAGGCATGTAGGAAGGAATCAGATGCTAAGCCTGCATTCATACAGGGGAGAATCAAATCCAACCACACAGTACCTCCTAGAATAGTTGCTCCTTTTCTGAAAACAGGTTTTCTCAAAACATATCTGCTTCTTTTTTCCAGTCACACCCCAGAAATATAGTGTATTAATTTTCTGACAGAGATACTTCCAGGAAAAGTGCCTTTCATACTGTGAACCGTTCACTGGAAGCAAGTTTGTAATTGGTAATTATGATTAGTCAGTGTGACAAACTGGTTCCTCTTGTCACACTTCACTGACCAAGAAACACAAATGTTTCTTCCTAATGTGTCTGATTAAGACAGCTCAAGCTCCAAAGACTGAAAACTTGCAGTGAATGGCTCACAGAGCAGCTGCAGGCCAAGGCTAATTCCAGAAGTCCCGGGGAAAATACTTTTGAATAAATGAGCCAAATCCAGGACCCTGGCAGGCACTTCACAAGGAGGGGAAGCACTGAAATTGATCCAAAGAGCAGTCATGAATTGCCTGCTCTGCTTCCAAGGCACCCCACAAGGGGCAAGCCTGGCCAGAATGGCTCCTGATGGAAAAAGTTTGTAACAGTGGAAGTTTGTATTCAGCAGGGAAGTGATGCACTGGCCCATGGATCTGGGCAGGTGTCCGCAGGACACTGTGTATCACTTGGCTTTGGGAGGTGCCCAGGGGCTCAGGAAGGTACCTGGTACCAGAAGGCCTTCAACATGTGATGAGAAAGACCAGAAAGTCACAGCAGCTGTCTTTTGGGGCCAGTACCTTCTGCTGAAAGAGTTAAAATTTCTTTGTATTTTTAAGAATATACTCCCTGCAGCACCCCTTGCATCGGAGAGGACAGGGAGAGCTAAGGGTAAGCAGCTGCCCCATAGCCCCTGCCTGCTCCATCACAGTCTGGATGGCTGGAGGTGGGAAACTGAGGTGGCCTGGGGCAGGAACCAGTCTGCAGAGGGACTGCTTTTCTAGGAAAGTGCCACTGAGGTAGCTATCACATGCCACCCTGTTTTGGACCACAGCAGGAGATGCCCAGCACTTTCTGATGATCAGGACATTCATAAGGCTCTACAGCTCCCACCAAAGCTGACTGGAATCACAGATAGCTGGCATAGGGGGAAAATGTGCTTTTAGGGTAGTTTTTCCATGGCTACAGAAAATACCTGTGGGGTAATAGCTGACATCCTTTCTGCCAGAAAAAATGTCTGTGAGAAGCCCTGTAAATCAACTTGTCAGTCCACAGCCTGGTGTTAAGCCCAGAGGTGGGATAATTGTTACCAGGAGCAATTCAAGCGAGCCTGCTCTCTGTCCTCTCCCTTTCACAACCATTTGGCAGGAGAGGCGCAGGGAGCTGGGAGCACTAGCTCTCCAGATGCCTTTGCCCCCAGCAATGGTTATGGATTACTATTGGGTGTCAGTTTGTTTATCAGCTTAATTAACAGAGAATTCCTCTCCGCAGCGGCTGATGCAGCTGATTTCCCCAGCGGAGGATCTGCCGCAGCCCAAGAAGCACGTGGGTCCCTCTGGTCTGAAGCACAAGGGATGGTCCCCTCCAGTCCAGGAAGTGCTCAGCATTACAGAGAGAGAAACCCACTTCTAAGACACTGGGAGTATCTCCTCCACACTCTGGACTGATTTGCTCTTTGCTTCCAAAGTGTCTTCTTTTCTCTCCTGGGCTCTTCCTTCTGTCCTTCATATCTGAGACAGAAGCATCTGGGACACCTTCTCCTTCCAGCCAGCTGGCTGCACCCATCGAGGACAACATTTCTTTTGACTCCCTGGGGGACAACTCTCCTTGTCAGCAGCTGGGGAGAGAGCTGCATGCTTTTGTCAGAAGTGTCCTCCAGTACTGACTCTGATGGGGAAGAGGAAAACAACATATTAACAAAAAACAAACAAAAAAAAAGAAAGAAAATAAGAAAAAAAAATGTGGTCACTTTGGGATGAGGAAAGGAAACCACAGAGGTGAGAGAGAACAGAGAATAAAAGTGTGCAGGAGCAAAGTTAAGGATGCAAAGGCACAAAATGATGAGGCGTTTGCACAGGGAATAAATACGTTGGTTCAGAAGTACATAGGAAGCTGGAGGATGACAAAGGAAAGTGCACAGCTAGGTCACCTCTGTATGAGGGAGCAGGAGCCAGGAACATAACATAGGCAATGATAAAAGGAGGCTGCAGTGTTAGTACTTGTCACTGAAAAGGAAGAAAAGACTGACAGGGTGCTCAGTGCAATCGTCATTGATGATGGATCTCAAAGCATCTCAGGATGAAAAGGGGATGAGGCATAACTATCTAGGGGACTCACTCTTGGTCACAACTCCATGGCTACATGTAGTCCAACTACAGTTGGACTTAATGATCCTGATGGGTCCCTTCCAGCGTAGCATATTCTATGATTCTGTGATTCTATGGCCCAGTGAAAATGCATCTGAGAGTGAAACAGCTGAATGTTTGACAATTCTTTCAGAAAATTCATGGAATGCAGAAAAAGTCCCAGAGTAGTTGGTTAAAAAATCAGCAGCAGCACAGCAAAAAGAAAGGAAACCCTGAGGACTTCTTGCCCACAAATTAAAATACACTGCTGGGGCATTTTGTTGAGGCATTAATGAAGGTGTTTATGGGCCAGATTCTGGGCTGCAGAGTAGCTTTGGGTGAGGGTGGGAGAAGGATTTTGCTCCCTCAGCTTTGCTGCAGATGACTGCTCAGGGGATAAGGGAGACATAATCGAGTGCAATAATCATAAGCTCAAGCAAGACAAAGAGATAATTAATAGATAAGATGGGTTCATTGGAAGCAGATTGTATCAAATTAAAGGTCTCTTGTTGCCAGGGTAGTCATGAATGGCTAGGCGATGGCTAGGACTGTGCTTGGATGTGATGTTTGGTGCAGTGCCCCCCGGCTCTGTCCTGTGGAGGCTGGGGCTGTAAAACTCCTTGCCAAAATCTGCTTGAATGCCTGTCAGAATTTCACAGTTCAAAACACAGGAAAAAGACAGTGGCAGGATCCCCTCAGGTGCTTTGCTGTGGTTGAGGGCGTACGCACTGGTGCACGGCTGTGTTGCAATACTGGAGCATCAAACCATGCTGGAGAATGGCCATTAAAAAGAATCAGAGATGCCACAGGCTTCTTTCCCTTGTTCCTCATTCCAAGTAATTGCTTTTCCCTGTGCTGTGCGGAGATAAAGCACCAGTACTGAAAGTAAGTGGGAAAATTGGGCCTCATCCGTGCAATGCGGTACCTATTCCAATTGCTATGGGAACCTTATCTTATGCTGTTTCCTGTGAGTTTAACTGGCAAATTAACATAGGGCAATCTTTTCCCCATTTAATTTCCTTTTTTCTAAGAACTAGAAACTAAATATTGTTGGTGAAACGAACACTGAAAGTCAAGTATCAAAATTTGTACTTTTCTGGGACATTATCATTGGATTGGAGATGATTTACTGTAAAAGGTAGAAATAACTGGCAAACTCCCTCCTTGTTATCTGCAAAGGACTGCAGCACCACGAAGGTACCATTTATTTCATTTTTATTTTTTTAAAGAGCTCAATGTCACATTGCAGCAATAATCACGGGTAGAGCATTACATCCAGAAGCTTGCAGTCAGGCCTCATGGTCAGTATTTTGGTGATTTTTTTCCCTCTCCCTCCCAGCTGTGTTGCTCACGATTTGGTGAGGGGGAGCAGCCTACTGCAGGAGGAGCAAAAGCCACCAAGGAGCCACAGTACCAGGGTGGTAGATCTTTATGAGCAGCTGGAGGAATCACCTGCCCTGGGGGGGGTCTCTGCATCTGCCTCCCCTGTCTGTAGGAGCTCAGGGAGGAGCCGAGCACAAGAAGTTTGGTTTCAGGTGTGGGCTGCAGCTGCCTTGGCAGTACCCGTGGTCAAAATGATGGCATTGGTTTTGAGAAAGAATTCTGCCTTCTTCAAGAAACAGTAAGGAAAGCTAAAGGACTGGGGCTTGCCATCCAGAATCTTAGGCATTAGCATGGGTTTCTTGCAAAGTCCTTGGTAGGACATTTAATGCCTTTGCTACTGCTGCCATGGCTTTGGGATCTAAGGTGGTGTCATACTGCCAGAGAAGACGTGGAGATGTGCTCACTCTTTTTTCTGAGGTAGTTGGACAACACTGCAAAAATCCTAGATAGAAATAAATCACTTTTCAGTTTTAAGCATACACATGGAGCTGTGTCATTGAAAATAAATACTGCATGAACTGGTTCCTCCATTGCTTATTTATAATATGATACTAATATTCCACCTCAGCCAGGAAGCAGCATAGTTGAATAAAATCAGAGGGGAGATTACTGTTCCCATTTAAAGGAATCATAAAATTCCTAGGATCAGTAAATTAATCCAGATGCTTTGGATGGAATTGACAGAGCTTCAGGAAGTTTGTGCTCAGTGACCTCAGTACATCCAGCTGGAGCAATAAGGAAAATACCACCAATGGCTATCTTTTCCTGTGAGACCTCCAGCATGCAGGTGTAGTAGGAGACCAAGTAATGCTTTGCTGAACTTACACAAATGTCTCAGGCACTTCTGAATCCATACGACAGATCTGACAGGTATCCATCAGCCCCTGGAAGAGGGCACTTCTGGATACCTGTGAGTCCGATGTTTCCTTCCTGTGCACCACCAGGGTGTAAATGCACTCTTGAAGGGTTTGTATGGAGAGGAGGTTGAGATTTTTTTTTCCCCACTTTGCAAGTGTTGATAACATGCCTAGATGTGATGTATTTGAAGTTGAAATCTAAGGGAAGTTACGAGGTGGCCATACTGTGCTCCTCCTGGTTGGAGGAAAAGCCCTGTATACAGAAGAAAGGATAGACATCCTTCATACACCTAATTACCACTTCTGGGTTTTCAGGTTTGGTTTTCTTTTTCATTAAAAAGGACATTTTCACCCCTTTCATCACTGGAAACCCAGGGAAATAGTTTGTTAAAAAATTAATCAAGGCAAAAGGTCTTGTATTTTCCTTCTCCTTTCTTCACGCTCTGTTTTTTCTTCCCGTTTTTAGTGTCCCCTCCCTTTCAGCCTTTCCTCATTTCTTGCTTCAACAAATTGAAAAAAAAAAAAAAAAAAAAAAGAGAATGAAGTTGGAAACTAGCATTGGACAAAATTTGAAGAAAGGAAGGGAGAATGAATTATAAACAAGCTCAAAAAGTAAAGAGTTATTTGCTTTCCACATTCCTGAAAGGTTGTGTACATCTTTGAGTACACCAAACGAGTTCCTTCCCCTGTCCTTCTGGCAAGTTTCTTTTCCATAAATAGAAATGTGTCATTCTTGAGCCTCTTCCTTTTGATCCTGATCTGAAAGTGATTCCTGGTCTGGCTGGACTGCTGCCCCCTGCACTTGGTCAGGCAGGGAGACACTAAGATGTTCCTTGTACATCCTTAGGGCTGCCACTGGCTGGGAAGCCCTTTCCATCCTGGCCCTTATAGCAATTCTGCACTTCTACATTTGTCCAGCATGAAGTAATATGCATTTCTTCTCATCATCAGGATTTCTCCAATTTTCATGACCCCAACACTCAACACAGTATTTTTGTTGGAAGAGAATTGCAGAGTCATTTCATCTTGGTTGGAACTCAGCTCTCAAATCTTCTCCTGTCCCAGGTGACCGTGGCAGCCCCAAGCAAAGGACAATGGTAGCTCCCAATGAGATGAACATACAGCTGTGAGCTCCCTCCAGCCCTCGTCTTATCTTTTTAAATGGAGAGAAGCTATATCCATGATAGCCCAAGCACAAGGTTAGCTACCAAAAATTGGAGCCACAGTTCCATCCTGAGCATTTTCCATCCTTATTTTCCCTTGATCCTGAGCATTTATTGCACCATGCCAAGGACCAGGCAGTTTTCTGTGATACACTTTTGGATGAAGTATGAATTCTCCAGACAGGCTGGGGGACTGTGGCCCTCATCAGCACCAGTGTGATGTGTACATTAGCTGTGTAACAGGAAGAGACCAGTGGAATCCACAATCCCATGCCCCGTGCTGTCCTGTCCCATCACCAACACCAACACCGGGCTGTCCCATGCTCAGATGCTTTTGTAGGGCTCAGCCCTACATCTGCTACTTACCTAAAGTGTAAGGTACTGGTTAAGTAAAACTGGGGCCTGGGAACAGCTTCCAGCTGTACTGTCCCATAAACATCCTTGTCCAGGAGCCCAGCCATGGGGGTGTTTGTCTCCCCGTGAGCAAGTGGGACTGGTTAGGCACAGTTAGGTTTTTTCAGAGCCTGTGGGTGGAGGAGCTTTGAAGTCTTTGAGAACATACTAATTTTACAATGATAAGGTGGGAATCATCAAATTATAGAATACCAAATTGGAACTCAAGGATCATCTGGTCCAACCTTTCTTGGTAGAAACATGACCTAGACAAGATGGCCCAGCATCCTGTCCAGCTGAACAGTGTTCAATGTTGGGGAATCCATCACTTCCCTGGGGAGATTATTCCAGGGGCTGATTGTTCTCACTGCAAAAAATTTTCCTCTTTCATCCATTCAGAATCTCCCCCTTCTACCCATTACCCCTTGTCTTTTCCATGTGACTCCTTGTAAAAAGGAGTATCCAGCCTTTAAGTATTGGAACACAGTGATGAGGTTTTCCCTAAAGGCTTTCATTCTCCAAGCGGAACAAGCCCACTTTTCTCAGCCTTTCCTCACAGGCAGGCTGCCATCATCCAGTTCACTTATGAAGATATTAAACAATGTTGGGCCCAATACTGATCTCTGAGGGACCCCACTTTTGACAGGTTACTAGTTTGAAAGAGAGCTTTTTATCACCAACCTCTGGGCATGGTCTGTAAGACAGTTGCCCACCCCGTTCTGTGGATCACTTCTCTAGACTGTAAGAAGAAGCTCTAGGAGGCAGCTGTGGGGAACCCTACTGAAAACCTTGGAGAAATCCAGGTAGACAATGTCTGCTGCTTGCCTCATATCAGCCAGGCAGTTTACTCTGTCATCAAAAGGAGATCAGGTTTGTCAAGCATGATTTGCCCTTGGCAACTCTGTGCTGTCAGTTTCCCATCATGTGCTTCATTTGACTTGTGGTAGCCCCCGGGAAGATTTGTTCCATAACTTTCCCAGAATTGAAGTTAAGACTCATGGGCCATCAATTTCCTAGAGATTCCTTTAGGCTCTTCTTGTGACATTAGCCTTCTTCCAGTCTTCTGGAACACCTCCCAGTCTCTCTGACTTCTCAAAGATTATGGAGAGCAGCCTCACAACAAGATCAGCCAGCTCTCTTAACACTGTTGAGTGGATGGATTGAGGACCTATTGAACTGTAGGGGTCAAGCCCCTGTAATAGTTCACATACAGACTCTTCCTTTTCTGAAGGCAGATTGGTGTTTGCATCAAGCTGGTTGTTTTTTCCCAAGGCCTGGGGACCAAGAGTGCTGGTAAAGACAAGTGTTGAGAATCTGCCTTTCAGCATGAGTGGTGATTAATTCACCTCTCTTGTTTAATTGTAGGCCAATATATTTCTTTTTTTTTTTAGTTTATTAGTGAGATACTTGTCCTTGCCAGCAGCTAGAAGATCCAGATTTTAAAAATTATTTGCTGCCTAAAGTGTTACACAATGTAGTTTTCAATATGAGGAGGTTTCTCCAAGCAGCTGTCCCATCGTGCAGTCAGGGGAGGTGGCAGCAAAACCCCTCCTGCTGGCTCCCATGGGGCCTGGTGGGAAGAGAAGAAATGTGAAACTTTTCAGAAAGTTAGGGATTGTGATTTGAGATGTTGTGCACCTCCACATGAACGTACGTGTGGAGGAAGCTGGGGGTACACTTTGGTACTTTTTGTGTCAATCATATCACCTGTGTTCATGTTGTGACAGAGACCAGTGAGCAATACATTGCTGATGGTGTTTTGAGTTTGGGAGCCTCTGGTCCTTGACTATAAGTAGAGGTAATCTGTGATCTTGGTAAAACATTCCAAAATTTCTTTCCTCTCTGGAAAGAAGGATGTTTTACTCACTCTGGACAGAGGTGTCATCAGCACCTTCTGATTGTTCTGGCTAACATCCCTTGGATGAGCTGACGTACAGCACATCGAGCAACAGCAAAACAATTTCCCACTGTCTGATTCTATCAACAGAAGCAAATCCCCTGGGGAGTGAAATGAGATTGCTGCAAACAAGGGTTGGTTTTGTTGGTGTGCATCACATGGGCAAGCAGCAGCAAGGCTGCAGGCTGGAGAGGTTTTTCCTCATGGTGCAGGCACTGTCCCTTCCTACATGGTGATAACTGAGGTTGCACAGGTGTGGCACTTTGCAGTGGAGCCAGAACTTTGCTTTTCTTCTAGTTCCCAAGGCCCACGTACTTGTCATGATGGATTACGTGTGGCTGAGTGTGCATAGGGAAGACCTAAGAGAGCTCCCTGCAGTGGGTAAAGGCTGTAACCTTGCTGGTACACAAGTCCTGGCAGAAGCCCTTCTCCTTGCAGAAATCCTGTGGCCAGTGTCCATGTTAGCTCTCACTTCTGGTTTCCAGGGCCTACTGTTCTTTGGTTTTGCACTGGCCAGGAGGTCAACATCACAGGGACATTGTGTTCTAAGTGAAACACACAGTTTCACTCAAATATTCCTAAAACAAGGATGATAGACAGGATGATGGGGTAAGGGGAGACTGCTGTGCTGGGAGTCTGCTCCCTAATCTCACCATGGTACATGGTTTCCTGGACCCTGTGGGGCCCCCTGGGAACACCTGGTGTCCTTGTGTCACCTCGACGCCAAACATGCTTGCACTCTGGGGACTTCAGCCTTCAGAGCATCTCTGGAGAAAGCCAAAAGCCCAGAGGCAGGAGTCAATACCCTCTCCAGGGCTTAGAGACTGGCTGTAGTGAAATGAGGCAACCAGGTGGCACTAATTGCCAGGTAGTGGGCATGAGCTTGTGTTAAGCCCACCTGTGCCTGATTAGGGTGGGCCCCTACTGCGCATGAGCAGGATTAGGGGGCCAATAAAGCTCACACCTGAGGAAGCCAGAGGGAGGCCACTTTTGGAGCAGTAGCACCAATCCAGGGTGGTCAGCCCTGAGAGCATTAGACTCCGAGCACTATTCGTGAGTTTCTCCTGGAACACCTGGGTGGACCTTGGAGCGCCGTGCCCTAAAAGAGGTTCGTCTTGCTACAACTGGCAGTCAGCTCAAGAGCTTTCTGGAGGCTCCTGGGATGCAGGCACTGGGAATTAAACCTCCCATTTTGGAAGGGCAACTCAGATCTGGTTTTACCCAGCAGGAAACTGAACCTGTGTTGCAGTGAGGTGCTGTAGCTATCAGCATGTTCAGAGGAACGGTGTGGGCAACCCACAGGGATGGGGCCATCCTCAAGCACCACCACCGGCTTTGCTCCATCCAGGGAAGGAGACATTGTGACAGTGCAGAGGTCTGAGTTTTCACTATGCTTTAGCTGTTAACAAAAGCCATAGGCATGATACCTGTGAAGCAGGGTGTTTCTCTCCTCTTGGAAACTTCCATATACACAGACCTATCTATTTCGAATTGTATGGAAAAAATGGTCACAACACCAGGGAGTATTCCACCTAAGTAAGCTGGAGGTGAAGACTCTTCACTGAAAGAAAGAGTAGGCAAAATGCCCTTGTGACCTCTCTGAATGAATGCATTTTACTTTAATGGACTTTTTCTTTCTCTTCTATCCAGTTTTCCCCCTCCTCCCACAATACATCTCAGGACTTGTCAGGCTGATCATCTCCATTTTATACCAGAGGACTCATGGTACTTCAGATCTCACTCGCTGACCAAAAGCTCAGTGCTGATAAATCTTTAGCAGGGGAAGCTTTTCTCCCAGGTTTTCATCAACCACTTGAGTTAAGGTGAAGTTCACAGGACAAACAACGAAAACCCACTAAGAAACAATGAAAACTCACAGAACTTGGTTGTTTCACAGCTCATGAGTCTTACTGCCAGTATCTCCAGTGACTTTATCTCCCTAGTTCTCCCTGTATCCAAGTGGGGAAAAAAATGAACAAAAGTGCTCCTGCTCATTCTGTTTTTCTTTTGCAGGTCACCTTTACTCTCCACCAGGGTGGAAATTCTGTTTCTTTTCTTGTACTTGCTTTCAGTTTTGTTCTTATGATATTTCTTTTACCATTTTTCTTCCCCCACCATGTTCTGCTTTGTTTGCGCTGCTGGTGGTGGAAGTGATTATAAATGCCCAGTCTGTGAAACAAGTGATCTGCTGATGAAATTGCTCTCAAGGGCTCCTAGCAGCTGCAGGGGCAAGTGGCATAAATGTAGGTTTAAGATGAGTGGGTGAAGGCAACTACTAAATAAAAGTGCGAGCTGTGGAAAGTATTGGACAGGTTTCTGAGGAAAGAATATTTCCAAGAAGCTGTGTGCCGTAGGAGCGTTGCTGGCAGCCTCTGGAGACCTATAAATGTGTGGGGCAAGACCTCTCCCCATGCCGTAGGATCCACCTTGACTGAGAACAATTGCACAAGGTGCCCAAGATAGGGAGGAGCCCAGGTTCTGGCAGCTTTCCTGGGGAGAAGAGGCCAGCAAGGCTGGGAGGTGATTATGTTCCTGGGTATGAACAGCCCAGCCGCTGCTGACAAACCAACCTTAGACCCTGCCAGGGAAGTTTACAACAGGAGACCTGGTTTGGGAGTCCTGTATAGCACCTGTGGGTGGAGTCAGAGAGAACTAAGCAGAGGAATTGCACTGTCTTACCTACCCTGGTCTTACACATGTTCCCTTACTGACTAATAATTTTGGGAAAGACGTGTGTCAGATGGGTGAGCCCTGAGCCTGTTCAGGGAGGAAGGAGGTAAAGCAGCTTGACCTTCCCCACCTGCAGGTTGGCAAGGTCTCTGAGGCTGTGGAGAAGACCATGCCATAGACTGGTCTCAAAAAGGGCAATGCCTACCAGATCTGCTGTGGCAGTCAGCTTTTGTTCCTTTCAGAGGACTTGGTGGGCTCAGTGAGAGCCAGGCAGCCTCACAGCTAGAGGCAGCTCCTTTCAGTGAGTCCAGCCCTTTTTCTCTTTGCAAATTATCCTTGAGGGATTATACTTCTGCTTATTTTACAATGATTGTGCTAATGATTTTTGCAATTGAATTTTAAACCAGGAGATGGTAAGCCTGATTATTTGGCTGCCTTAGCCTGATTATTTGGCTGCTTTTACTGATGTCATCACATCCTATAGCTGTTATTCCAAAAACACTCTTTGCACTTGTGTTTACTCACCTGGATTATATGGTGGGGTTGGGCTCTTTGCTGGATGCTTCCCAAGCAGCCAAAAGCTTTGGAGGTGGCAGCCCAAATGCTTCAAATGCAAATACTGCAGACAGCAAGCAGTTCTCTGAGCATCTGCCAAGCTCCCATTTTCCGGGAACATGATGGTGAATCAAAATTTAGTCTCGTTAATGTTTATGGACAACAACCAAGAGAACATCTCCAAATCCCACCCTTCCAAGCAAATTCTGCTTCTTTCCTGAGGCATGTTCCCAAATTCATTAGGGCTTATCAGTCCATGTCTAGTTCTAGCCAAGTATGAAATATCCACATGCCCTCTTCTTTTTTTGGTTCCACTTCCCTTTCTTCTGGGAAAGGAAGGGGTTGCTCAGACTGATGCTGAGAGATACTCTTGCTCCCTGGTGCCTTTGATGCTAACTGCCTCCAACTCACACATCAGTCATAGAATCACAGAATTGTTTTGGTTGTAAAAGATCTTTAAGATCACCAAGTCGAACTGTTAACCCAGCACTGCCATGCCCATCACTAAACCATGTCCCTAAGCACCACATCTACATGGCTTTTAAATTGTTCAAGGGATGGTGACTCCACCACTTCCCTGTCAGCCTGTTCCAGTGCCTGACAACCCTTTCAGTGAAGAAATTTTTTGCTAATATTCAATCTAAACCTCACCAAGCACAACTTGAGGCCATTTTTTCTTTATCTATTGCTTGTTACACTGTATACAAAAGTTATAAAGAAAACATTTATTTTCAAATTGAGTTTTTAATCTTTCAGTGGAAATGGCTACTTGCTGTCTGTTTTTTTCTCTCCATACCAGCAGTGCACAGGGAGATGGTCTGCTGTGCTTTCAGTGGAAGGAGTGAATGTCTTTGCCTATGGCAATTATTATTGCCACTCAGCCCACTGTAGTTCTCAGGTGTTCCTCAGCCAGAACCATGTGGGAAGGTCTGAAAATGCATATACCAGGCTGGTTCCCTCAGGCCTGAGATCTGGACCTGCCCTGTAAGTGAACTGTTATCTTCTCTCACTGTCTTTTTATTTTAAGAGGTGTCACATCAGCAATGGCCCTTGAGAAGAGACTGTAGACCAAAAGGGGACAGTGATGTACAGGCTTATGCCAAGCACTGCATGCTCAGGAAAGGGTGAGTTATGATCTCTTGGTAGCTGAAGTTTCATTCCTTTGACAAAAAGAGGCCAGGGGATTTGCTACTGACTCCCCACTGAAACTACCATCTGCAGGTACCTGCTCTGATTTGATTTGTTTGGCCAAAGAAAGTCTGACCTGGTAACATGATATTACACTCAAAAAGCCCTTTCCTGGCTTGGGCTCTTTGATGACTGCCAAGGAAACCTAGCAGAAAAGGGAGAGCAGAGCCTCCTACATGGTCCAGCACATCCAGGGCTGTGCCTTTTCACTCCCCAGGAGATAGGGAACCTCACCTCTGCCAGTCCCACGTTCACCCAGAGCTGTGAGAAAGGTCTCCAAAATACTACGAGCTTTGGCTCACCTGTAAGAGACATGATCTCATTCCTGGGATTCTCAGCTGGCAGCAATTCCAGCAGAGGTCCATGGAGTGATGGGCAATGACTTCCCTGTTCTGTCCTACATGCTCCCTGCCCTTGTGGGTCTGGCAATGCCAGGAGGGCTTTCTAGGGAGTGAGAGCAACAGAACAATTTCACTGGATGGTTTTTATCCCAGACAAGAGTCTAAAGGAAGGATTTCTGAGGCAGATGTAGTTTGCTTTTTTTTAACATTATTATCTGCTAAATAGGAGATACTCAAGTTCACAGAGTGGCATGGGGAACACAGGCTCCTTGGCAGAGGAAAGAGAACAGGGTGCTCTGTCAGACCCGTGGTTTGCTATCAGAAGAGGTTCTTGCTCACAACATTTGCTTCAGCTCAGAGAGGGTGCCTTGTTGTCCAAGGATACTTCCAGTCTCCCACTGCTCCTCCCACTCTGGTCTCAAACCCTCTCAAGCCCTGGGTTTACCTGGCAAAAGTAATTTTTCTCCATTTTCCTTCTTGCCAGTCCTCCTGACACCTCTGTCTTTCTCCTTTAATGGCCAAAATAACCTGGCGTGGGAGTCTTAATGCCTCCTCCACGGTCCTCTAGTGCCTACCTAGCCTGAAATGTGATCTTCAGACACTGTCTATTGGCAGGATATTAGCAAATCTACAGTCATAGATGGAACCATGAGCAGCAACCTCATCAAGGATGTAAGGCAGTGTTTTTCCTCCCACACATATAAGTTAAGGGCTTTGGCAGATGAGCTGCATTACGTTCAGCTGTGATGGGTTATGGGTGTGATTGCCTGCTCTAAGATGATACAGGGGAGTTTTAAAGAAGGTGCTAATGAGGAATAAAGCATGGGATTGCCAGGGTACCCTCCAGCCCACCTGAGCCCCCAGGGAGCTGGTGCAGCTAGTGATGGCTGCAATGAAGCAAACCCTTGTGCGTGGGCTGGGGAGTTATGGGAGGGATCCAGGTCACCAACGTATTGTCTCCACAGTGTTGAAAGCCACTGAGTGTACCTCTGTCACTAATTTAAGTATACCTTGGCCTGCTTCCACACTAAGAGAGGATCAGGTAAGTGAGAAGGTGTCATTTTGGCCATCAATCTCTGGGCAAAATTATACTTTAATTCACTTGGGCTCCTTGCCTTGTACCTCTGAAAATGTTCTCATTAGCACGGTGATGCCTAACAGAGCCGGCAGCTCCTGCACACTGACTTTGGGAGAGACTTCTCTGTGTTCCCAGTGGGTCCAAATTGTCTTGGGCCACAAAAAGGAAATAGAGACTCCACACAACCCCTTTTTGTAGCCAGTGACAGGATTTACACACTAAGCAACTGGTTGTTCCTATGTGGCTTCTTTCCTTGGCTGGTATCTGGTACCTGAGACTTCAAAAAAGAAATCCATCTTCCTCTCTCCTCCTCCTCCTCCACCCCAAAAGCCTGACCCACAGGTGGTAGAGCACCTAATGGTGACACCACAGCATCCTTTGGGATGATTCCTCCTGAGCCCTGTGTGCCCTGTTACCACTTTGCAGGGCTGTGCTGTTGCAAGCCTGGCCCTGTGCAGGGGCTGTGTGGAAGCAGGAGAGGCTCAGGGACAGGGACCCAACCTCCCTGCCATGCATGGCATGCTAGACCTCTGCATCCCTTGCACAGCTGCAGCCAGCCCTGCCCACTCAGAGGATGGAGACCACTGTCCAGCTGCAAACACTGAGGGTGAGGGCTTTGCTCTCTGCCTTTACGTGGCCTCTTATGTACTACTGCAGCCATCCCTGCAGGAACTGCTGCAGCAACATAGGTGCAACCAACCCCATGCAACCCACCTCCCCCTTTTTTCAGCACCAGGCCCTTTGCCCATGCTCCTGCCCTCCTTCCTGGCCCATGCCCTTGGAGCCTCTTCTCTCCCAGGGACGTGCTTTTTTCCAGTGGCTCTGGGTATCCCCCCCCTGCCCCGCACCCACGACATGCAGGGTGTTGATTTGACTGGACATGAGCTCAAAGCTCATTAAGGGCTCATCAATACAGGCAATGAGGAGCTGTGTAGGGTGAGGCAAGGGGAGAAGGCTTCAGAGGCAGGAGGGGCTCATAGCTTCCCACTGGTGAGAGAGCAGGTCAGAATGTGCCTCCCTGGGCTGGTGTCTCTGTGAGCAGCTCTGAGCATCCCAAGGACCCAAAAGCAGCTGGCACTGTGAGGTAGGTGCCTCCACTGGGACAGCAGTGTCTGCTCTTGGGGATGGGAGTGCTGGGGTGGGAGAAGGGAGCACTGCAGCTGTGGTGGGGAAGAGCTGGCTGCCTGCATCATTATCCCTGGGGAAGGGTTTCTGCAGGTGCTGTGCTCTCCTCCATCCATGATGGGTTGCATGTGGGGCTGGGAGCTCAGCATCCTGAGGGAAAAGCATGAGGAAGGATGGTTTCTGCCTCACAGAAAGTGCTGGGGAGGTGAGCAAATGGGGGCAGACCTCCTTGCCTGCCTTTTGCTCAGTTGGAACAGTCTGAAATGGCTATTCTGCCCTAAACAAGAGTACACATTGTCTGTGCTTTACCCTCAGCTGCACTAATGCTATGCCTATGCCGGTCACTCACCTACCATTGCCACTGCCACTGCATGTCCCCTTGGTCAAGAAAGATGCCAGTTGCTGGGAAAGCAGTGTCCTTCCCATCCTGCCCCAGCATGTAGGGACAAACGGCCTCTGCTTCAAGACCCCCTCATCATGAGCGGAAGCCCAAGCTGGGGAGGGTGTTTCTGCTTCTGTGGAGATGCAGGGTATGAGCCCCCCCAGTCTCATCCAGGGAACCAGCATTGCCAAGCAGGGTGAGAAGGAGGACGGTGGTCCAGGAGCAGCACTGAGAAATGGTACTGAGGGCCTGAAAACTGTGCAGAGTTCTGCAGTTAGGAGGACTGTGGGGGCAAGTTAGGTGACAGCATCAGAGGAGAAATCAGTACAGCTGCCTCTGCCTGGAGCTGGGACTTCCCTTCCTAGCCTTTTGTGCTGCAATCCCACGGATCAACCCAAAACTCAGCATTTCAGCCCCTTGGCACCCCTTTGCTGCAAACTCTGTCAGTGTTTGGCAGTGGAGCTGAGCTTTCCTGCATGTAAAGTTGCTGGGGTGGTTCAGGGGTTAAAACTGTCTGCTTCCTTGCTCTCTATCTGTAAGGGACTGACACTGAAGGAGGTGCCACTCTGTGTAGGTGAAACCCTCCCCATCCCTCTTCTGTCTCCGTGGCACTGGAGAACTGGCAGGCTTTTCAGCCCTCTTTCCCCCCTTGTACTTTCTCCCTGTTCCCCAGCTCCCATGAGTACTGCTTGGACGAACGCCTGCAGCCTGGCTACCAAAGGCTCATCAGCTCACTTACCACCTTTGCTGTTGTTCTGCCAGCATCTGGTAGAGAACTCCATCACATTTCATTTAGGTTCTTCTTCCTCCAAGAGAATATCTGCCACAGTTTTGGATTTTGTGCCGAGGAGAACCAAAAGCAGGCTGCAGAAGATATGCAGGCTGCAAATGCTTTTCTTCTGGAGAAATTTAATGGGCACAAGAAACAAACAACTAATGTCCTTATACTAGGGGGGGACCTCCACCAAGATGCTGGGTCTCATTTGCTGAGGATACAGCATGTGAGAGCTGTGTCTGGCCCCTGTGGAGATGCTCATAGAGTAAAGGCTGTGTCTGGTCCCGGGGTGTCAGGGACTGCATCCTGGTGTGAGCTGGCAGCTCTCCTTTCCTTCACCTGTCTTATCTCTTGATACCACAAGCCTTGGAAGAAGAGCTACTCATTTTGCACTTTTGTATGGAGCTTAGCACAACAAGTAGGGAGAGGAGAGGGAAGCTCTGACTATTGAAGTAGTAGAAATAATAATGCCCGCCTAATTGCAGGCTGATCATAGGCAGCAAGGGATGATTCCCTTAGTGGGTAACGAGCATGTTTTCTGGGTTGTTTCAATGAAAACCACAGCTGAGGGTTGGAACCATGCTCGTGCATGGTTCCCGTGGACAGAGCTGGCCCTGCTGTTCTTCATTTTCCATCCCCCAAAATACAGGAACAAGTGCAGCCTCTGGGCTATGGGGCATGATTATATCTGTTTTCACAGAGAAGGAGAACAGAGAGTTTGGCATCTGAAAGTGGGACACAGATTTCCTCTCTGGCTTGGCTGTGCTGCAGCAGGAAAACTATGTTGTCCTCTGCATGGTGAGGCTCTGCTCTTTCTCAGAGCTGAATATGACTGCTGAAGTGGTGCCAGGCTGTTTCACAGGTGCCACGTTTTGGATAAGCTCTTAGTGACTGGATGCCGTGCTTTGTAGCTGCTGTGACTCTGTCCAGAAAGAGCAGGGGGAAGGTCTGTGATCTCTCTCCTCCTTCTCCCATCTATCTTCCCAGTTGTGCTTCCAGCTGAATGTGGTGGCAGGGATTTTAAAAGCAGTGCAGTGTTTAAACTGGTTTGTCTCACTTCAACAGCAGGAGGTGCTGGCTCCTGTGGAGCAGGCTGGCCTCATCCATGCCCTGAGGATGGGTCGTGTCCCCAGCTGTGAATTTCCCTGTCACAGGGGACATGAACTGGCCAGTCCTTTCCTCTCCTGGCACGCAAGGTGAGGGGAGGTCACTCCCCTGCCACGCTGGACACTTCAGGGAGGTATCTGCAACATTTTCGTTCTTGTTTTTCCTCTTTCCTTGCATTTTCTGTTTTGTTTGTTTATTCACTTTTTCCTTATTAAATTGTGGCAACAAAGTCCAAAGTGACTTCCGCAGGCAAAAGGTGTCACTTTTCATTGCAAAACCAGTTTTGCCCAATTTGCTCTGTTCAATGATTTAATAAAACAAACAAACAAGCAAACAAAAAAACAAAACAAAAAACAAACAAACAAACAAAAAAACCCAAAACAAAAACCCCACAAAACTTAAAAAAATAACAAAAACACATCGAGCCCCATGCAGCAAGTAACCACTGACATTACTTGCAGTGTCTCTGGAGGTGCATCAAATCCAGCTCTATGTGTATGAAGCTATTATTTACCTCCCTCAAGAATAGCCCAACCATGCCTTTTGCACAGTATTTGTGACTCCTAGTGAGATGGGGAAATTTACCCCTATGAAGGCCATGGTCCCACTGAGGATGTTGCTACAGCTCAGGGTTTGAGGTAAAATCTTAGCTCAGAGGCACAGTTTGGGTGAGGTAGTGGCTGGTGGGAGCAATAAATCACTCTGCAGAAGCTGAGCTGTCATGCTGCAGCCTCTCAAGGGAGAAAGAGTGAAGGTGAGTGGGAAATTCCATTGGGAAATGCCTCCTGTGTTCATTTAAGGCACTTCTGTCCCATCAGTGTTCTCACTGAAGTCACTGGAAGTTTATTGCCATTAGCTGCCCCAGAGAAGGACTGCCTCTTAGCAAGGAAAAAGGCAGGCAGAGGATGCCAATGAATGTTATTAGAATCATAGAATTGTTTTGGTTGCAGAAGACCTTTAAGTTTATCAAGTCAAACTATTAACCCAGCACTGCCACGTCCCTTATTAACCCACTACTAAACCATATCCCTAAGCACCACATCTACATGCCTTTTACATCCCTCCAGGGATGGTGACTCCACCAGTCTGTTCCAGTGCCTGACAACCCTTTCAGCGAATAATTTTTTCCTCATATCCAATCTAAACCTCCCCTGGCACAACCTGAGGCCATTTCCTCTTGTACTATTGTTTGTTACTTGGGAGAATAGACCAACCCCCGTGTCACTACAACCTCCCTTCAGACAGCTGTAGAAAATGGTAAGGTCTCCCTTCAGCCTCCTTTTCTCCAGACTAAACAACCCCAGTTTCCTCAGGTGCTCCTCATAAGACTTATGCTTTCCTTTGTGCATACAATAGAGAAATACATGTGAACAGCAAGTTCTGTCCTCTAGGAAGAATAGTGAGTTGGGTGGTTTTTTGCTCAGCAGAACTAATAATGCCTGCTTTTCACTTCATAATGTCCTTTGTCCCCCTCCACCTCTCATGACAGGTTCCTTATGGCAGTGTTTATTGTCTCTCTAGTCCCCCACACCACCTCCTCCTCAGTGCTCTTTCTGCCTCCCATGTCTCCAGGATGCCCTCCCAGGGGCCGCCTCCCTCCTCCCCAGGTCTTTTCCTCAGCAGAAGAAATGGGTATCTTTGAGGGCTGTGTTCCCTTTTCAAGTATGGGTGAAACTCGCCAGTGAGCTCAAAAAGTAACTGGGGCAGGGAACCAACAGATGGGTCTGTGCTAAAAATGTCCTCATTGCTTCAGGCAGGGCAGAAGAATAATGTAGCAAAATGTATGAACTACCAGAATTGTGAAATTGGTATCCCAGCGTGACAGCTTGCACTATATGAGAGAAGAAAAAATGCTTATTAATTTAATCTGCACATTTTAAATGGGCAGAAATAGGCCTTTAATCTTTTCTAATGTGGTAGTTTCGATGGGGAGGCTGGAGTGAGGGATGGCTTTTTCCCAACCTTGAAGCAGGTGGGGGAGCTCAGGGAGCTGCTGGCAGCCTGCTCAGAGGATGCCAGGAGGGGAGCAGGATATGGCCCGGCCTCTATCCTCACCCTGCTTCCTGGGTCTGTGGTCTGCAGGAATGAGGAATGTCCCTGCCAGCTCTCTGCACCCTGGATAAGCTTCTGAGGTGACAGGATGAGCTTTGAACGAGAGCGACAAAATGACTCAGAGGCCACATCATTTGCGTCATTCAGAAAAAGGGACAAACCCCTTTTCCTCAGAGGCAATGTATGTGAGGTGGCCCCAGCCCCTGAGGTGAGAGCAGAAGTGGTGGGTGAAGCATATTCTGCAGCCAGGAGCAGGATCTGACCCCACTTCCCCCCATGGGATGAGGAGCCAGAGGAGGTTCAAGTGAGTACCCAGAGCCAGGGAGGGTGCTGTGATAGCTGATGTGGGTCCTTCTGCTGGAAAAATGCAGAAATCAAGGTGCTCCTTGGCATGACCATGCAGTAAATTGCAGCCAGTGCCAGCAGCTTGGCAGTCCTTCACTTTGTTCCCAAAGCCACAAGTGAGTGTCAAAGCCCTCCCAGCACTGTAGCTGGGTGCTGTGATATGTGTCCTGGCCCCATGTGGATGCCCTGTTCATTGAATGGTTTGCAAACCATGGCCCATGCCCACCTTGCTCCTCTGGATAGGGCTGTGGTGTTGTGCCAGCCTCATTTGCCATGTTATCTGGAGTGACATGGGTTGCCCACAGCTGCTGGAAGAGGAGGTCGGTCGGATGACAGCCACAGGCCAACAACCCAAATTTTATGAAGGAGGGTAGAAAAGGAGGGTGGAGGTGGTGGACACCTGGCACCTCCATCACCCGGAAGAGCTGATTTCTTCTCTTCTCATCTCCACTGTGAAGCCTGATTTCTCCTTTAACTAAGTGATCTCTTCAGGGGAAGGGAGATGAAAGGTTGGGTGTCTGTGGTGGCTGCCTCTTAGGCACAGGTTGAGAGGTCTGTGAGACCACAATCCCCTCTCTGTGAGACCACAATCCCAGCCTGGCAGGACAGTGATGCTCCAATCCAGAGCAGGTTCCCCATGGGGCCAGCACCCCACCTGCAACCACAGGCTCCCACCAGAGGATTTTCCCCAGGCTTTCACTGACGCAGGAAGCTCAAGCATATGCTGCTGCTGCAGTGAGCAGAAAATCAGCCAAGAGTCAGCCAAGAGTCTGCTGTGCCCTGATCACCCAGGCACGGCTCTAAACAAGATGCAGGAGCCTTGGGGCTACTTCGCTGTCATTAAAATGGTGTGGATGGAAGGAAAGGTCTAATTGACTGAACAACAGCTTGTGCCATGTAATTAAACTAATTGTGGCTCTACCTGCATGGGTCAGAGCTCATTTGTGCGGCTGTTAAAGCAATGACAAATCAGAGGTGGAGAGGTGTGAAAGTATTTTTCCCATGTATGTCCCATAGATAATTTTGCTGTTTTATTTCAGGCAATTTTATGCCCTTGAAATTTTTGGTTTCTGTCAAATTTGAGGAAACTGTTTATATTTCACACAGAAGCAGGGCAAAGCAAAAAGGCCACTGTTGTTAGCACTTTCAGATGGCAGCATTTCAAGTTGAGGTAGTACTTTTTTGGAACTGTTTTCTTGTTTGAAGTGAAATGCCTCAAAAATAAAGGACGTGTAGGACTGTTCTCCAGAATGCATTTCAGCTTGGCTCTGCTTTGTGGAGACCATTCAATTTTTTTTATTGACTTGAGCAGCAGAGGACCAGGCCTTCTGCATAACTCAGTGAAACTCAGGTCACTACTTTTCTGCCAGGGATTTATGACCTTAGCTTTTAGTGGTTGTTTCAAAAGTCTTGGCTTCAGAATATGATGTATTTAGAAGAAGCCAAATGAGAAACCCTCTCTCATGTCATATTTAAACTCTCTGACCTTGTTTTCAAGTCCTCGTGAAGCAGAGCCCACCTCTAGCTTGTAGCCCTGCTCTTATTGATTATCATTTTGAGTCCTTGGGGCATTTTGCTGTGCCCAAAGCATTCTGTGCTTCACAGAATGAATAATGTGACATGACAGAGAGCTGCTGAGCTGACTCTGCTCTCTTCAGGCTATCAGCACAGACTGAGCCCTGTGCTTGTCCTGGAGGATACCATGTGGAAAGGTGGAGGGGCTGGTGCATTTTGTCCCAGTAGAACCAACTTGTCTGGCGTGTGAGCTGATGTCTAAACATAGAAGTCAAACACCTAGCCTGGAGCAACTAATGCTCCTATTTTTCCTGGGCAGGGCTGCTTGTCTGGGGAAGGACATGGTGTGGCCAGGATGCAGGATGTACATGAACCCTTCTACCCTAATCACCCATCACTGTAGGAGACAGGACTGTAGGAGTAGGTGGAATGAAGCTTCAGAGGGTGCTCATCACTGTTTTTCTATGTTTTGACTGTGGAGAAATCTCTGCAAACATAATTTATTCTTCCTGAGCTGGAGATGAAGGACCTTACATTTCAGGTGAGGTCCAGGATGACATGCTGCTTCTCCATCACCCTACCCCAAGTATACAAAAAAGGAGGCGTGATCCTCCTTTAAAATTAGTTGCAGTATGGCTCCAAAACTGTGGCAGCAAAACCAAGGGAAAGAGCACAGGAAGAGCAAAATATATACATAAGCTTTTTAGGATAAAAGCTTACCTACTGGTTTTTACCAGAAAAGAGAAGAAAAGAAAAGAGAAAAGAAAAGAGAAGAAAAGAGACTAAAAATGGCTTATGCTGAGCCTAATTTGTTATGTCTCCAGGCATACCTAATTATCCTGAGTTAGCCCAGCTCTGAATTCTTCCCAGGGGTTTTGGTGCTATTTCTTCTGTTTTGATTCATAAATTGTCTTTATTTTACTTTCCTCCTACATGTTCTGTATAATCTTTTTGCAGATGAAACAGGAGCTGGTATGGCAGTGCTATCACGAGGGGTAGGACAGAAAGAGGATTAACCAAAGCCTTTGTTTCAGGTGTCCAGCAATGCTTTCTTCTGACATCAGCCTCATGGGCTCTTCTCCCCAGAAGGCTTTTTGTGCTGCCACTTCTGGACTTACCTGCAACCAGCCTTTGGCGAGAGGAGTTGTGATGTTTGGGTTGGCTCCCTAGCTCAGAGGGCTGGGGTTACAGCCTTCATCCTGCAGCAGCAGGGAGTTTGCTGGTCTCTCCACTGATGTACCAGAATGAGCGAGTTATTTTCTGGTTCAGCCATTCCCCTCACAGCTGACACAGTTTTTCTAACCCTAGTAAGAAATTCCATGGGGGGAAGGAATGGAACTGCTGTAATCATAGGTTTTGAGTTGTAGTTAGCAGGAGTTTGGGCTTGGTAGACCATCTCTGTTCAGAGTGCTTTGGAAATGCTATCAATGAGTACCCCAAACATCCCATGGGCCAAATGAGTACTGTTGGCTTCAGAGACAAGACTGCTAAGAGTAAGCAGCTCAAGCACACCCACAGGCTGTGATTTCTCTTCATGGCCACTGGTTCTGGAGCTTTTCTTGCAGAGCGGGTGTTGGGGTGAAGAGGAGGTGAGTTGAGGAGATGGCTGTGTGCTGGTAATAACCACATATAAGCCTGTTGTTAGCAGTTTGTGTGACCATGGCTCCTCAGAAGGGTGGCTATGAATCAAGGCAAAATTCCCCTCCTTCTCTCCAGGGAAAGCAGGGAGGCTAGTCCACCAGTCTACCCAGTGAGCCCACCTTAGACCCAGCAGGCTCTCTCCCAAACCCACCACACTAACACAGTATATATACCTTCTTTCTCTTTCTCATCAGGAGCTCTGCCCAGCACTTCCCATTTCATCTGTGCCTGGCCAGGGTGGGGCCTGCCCTTCCTGCTTTTCAAATCCCTGAGCAGGAGTGACCCTACATCCAAGTCACCATGGGTAAGATGGACAACACCTCCGTGGAGCTGAGCTCCCCCACCGAGGTGAAGCAAGCAGCTCTGGAGGAGCCAGAGCCCGTCACCCCTGAAGCTGTGAGCACCAAAAAGAAGAAGGACATCCCAGACAGAGGCTCCTGGAAGGGGAGGTTTGACTTCTTGCTGTCCTGCGTGGGCTACGCTATTGGGCTGGGCAACGTCTGGCGCTTCCCATATCTCTGTGGCAAGAATGGAGGAGGTGAGAGAAACACTCTGCCCCTGCACTCACCCCTGAGCAGCCATGTCCTCTGAACAGACTTCTGTTTGGTGTAGGTTGGGGCAAACAGCACCCACAAGCAACCCCAGCTAGGGTTGGTCCCCTAGATGAGAGATCTCCCTCATGGTGTGAGTTATTAAGGTGTCAGGAGGTTGGTTCCCATGGGCTGTGGGCTTTAATAGCAAGTGCAAGCTGGGAAGAAGCAGTCCAAAGAAATATAACAAGAAGTTTGAGTTTTGGCAAGCTTCAGCAGTCCAAATTTGCAGGGTTATGGCAGAGTGTCTGGGACCTCATTTATTTACAAGGAGGGCTGTGCACATAGGTACCCAGCTGGATGTTGGGGCATCCCCAGGGAAATTTGCTTATATCTGCTAATGATGAGTTTCTCCTCAGTCTGGTGTACTCTCAAGGGGTACCAGTTTTCCACGGACCACAGCAGGGTTGTGTAGACAAATATATAAGCATGCATATGGATATACATATGTACATAGACACACGGGTGTCATCCTCTACAGAAGGAAATAAGCTTTGTCTTACTGCAGTGCTGTGAGAAGGGTCACAGTTATTGTTTCCATTCTAATGTTTGGAAAACAGAGGCCATGAGAGTAGAAGGCAGCTGGTGAAGAACTTAAAGTAACTGTGAGGCAGCTGGTAGCAGAGCCCTCCTCTGCAGACAGTTAACACCATCTTTAATTTTTGGTTTTTTACTCTTGATCCGCTACATCCTTCCCTTGACAGTCCTGAGCTGAGACTTTGCCAAACCATTCCAAGGCTCAAGAAAGGCAAACAGATGGGGAAACAGTGTTGGGCTAGAAATCAAGAGATCATGGAGATGAGCTCCCTGCCCAACTATAGATTTGCTGCATGTCTTGGATCAAGTCAGAAAATACACTCTTGTGCCTCATCTCCCCTCTACAATAGGTGTTATTTCTTCAGTTTTTGCAGGGAGATTTTTTTGGGGGAGGCAGGGGGGAGGAGTGTCTTTATTTACTAGTCAGGGCAAACCAAAACATAGAGAACCTGATTTCACTCTATTACTCCCTCTCCATCCGCTTTACAAGGGAAGATAAAAAGGGGAATAAGGAAGAGAGATTTTAAGGTTGGAAATTAGAATGAAAACAGGTTTAATGGGACACTAACATGGAAGGGACACTAACAACTAGGAAAGTAATGAGTATCACCACCACCACTAATAATAATAATTTAATAATAATTTAATGGAAGGGACACTAACAACTAGGAAAGTAATGAGTATCACCACCACCACTAATAATAATATTATTATTAATAATAATAATATACAAACCCTGATGTTATTAGTAGGTGATATAGGAGTCCAAAGGTCGCTCTCATCAGAGCTGACATGGGAAGAAGGGCTAGGACTCTTCTCAGCAACAGATGGGGCCAGATCTTGCAGAGCATGATTTGAAGAGAGGAGCTTCCTTCCCAGATGTCTGCTGGAAGAGAGAAGGAATCCAGGGACAACTGTACCACCCTTATGGCATTTTATAAGATATGTCTGAACATGGGAGGGAATACTGAGGTCATCCGACCACCCTGTTCTGCCCCTTGGACCTTCCTCGGTGTCCTAAGTAATGCTCTCTGTCTCTCTTGGGCTTGGCCAACAGAGATTATCACATCAATGCCATAAAATCACTTTCTGCCCCCTCAAACCATAACGGGTAGTATGGGCTGCTTTGGCATCAGTAGAGCAGGGGCTCTTTCCTCTCTCACCTCCATGCACAGCTCTCCCACTCTTTGTGCCTTTTACAAGAATGACCTTCCCTCCCCCCTGAAGTGCTGCTCACCTCCTTGAGCCATTTTTTCAGACTTTCCATACAGTCCAAACCACTTTGCCCCACCTTTCAGACTGTATATATAATTTTAGTATCTCCTGACAGTTTTTCCATATAGCTCTTTGCTTAACTCTTAGCTCTTTACTACCCACAGTCCCTGTCCCTAGTGCCATGTTCGTCCATGCTGCTCTGAGGTTCTCCTCTCAGCTTCTTCTCCACATCTTATTTCTTTTACTTTTGTCTTGAATTCTCTTTCCAAACCCACTTTGTCTTTAGTTTGGGTGACTTCTCATATCACCTGCCCACATCTGCTGCCCATGCTCTAGGTCATGTAGGATGCTCCTCTCTTTCCACCCTGCAGCTGTTTGTCCATATAGTTCCACGGTGTTTCAGGGAATCTTGACCCTTTCTCCAAAACACATGGGGCAAGTACCAGGTGGGCGACCCTACAGGTATCCATTTTGAAAAGATTTTTAATTCAATGTGTTATTTTGTGCAGAGGAGGATGGAGCCTCTGCACCATGTACACAGGAGCAGGGTGAGGTTTACGGGAATCAGCCAGGTCTGCCTTGGAGAGTCACCATTAATGGAAATACCAAGATACCATAGAAGGATGTTGTTTTTCTCTAGCCTACACTCTGGCATTTGACTGAACTAGCCTTCCTGATACAACATTAGCCCAGTGGCTAAGCCCCAGCACTGTTTTTTAGCCCGGTGTCTGCCCTGTGATTTCTGTGCTATCTCAAACACACCGCATCCACGCTGCCCATAGCTCTTTCTCCTGACACATAGAAGTGAGGATGATGACACCTATAATTAGACGAGAGGTGTTTTTGAAGCTAAAATCAATCCTATCTTTGAAGTCAGCTGAGACCCTAGTACAGAGGGTGCCGTGGAGGTGAGGAGCACTATTATTAGCCTTAGCCATGGCACAGAGGATGCTCTGTGACCCGGCAGCGTCAGGCACGCTGTGAGGAAAAACACCGGAGGGATGAGAGGCGGGAACGGGTGCCTGCCTCCCCTCAGACGCCCCGCCATGCCTTGCCCTCTCCCTGCCCTCCTTGTCAGCGGGCATGGTGGCTCCTTCCTCTCCCCCTTACCCATCCTGGCTGCTCAGGGGCACGGCAGCTCCCGCAGACAGAAACCATGAGCAGCGAGCGGCGAACGCTGCTTTTGGGGCAGGGAGCGCTGACGCACGGAGGCAGCGGCGGGAGCCGACGCGGAGCAGGGCGGAAGGGTTGGACGGCGCCTGATGCGCAGCCGGGTGGGCACCGCCTCGGCTCGGCCCCCACGGAGGTGCCTGCGGAGCGGAGCAGGCGGTGGATGGGGCTCTAATTTTAGCGTCCTGCCTGCGCGCTGTTCGGGAGCAGGGGTGGTGCGGGCTGCTTCCATTACGCACAGGCAGATTGAACTGAATGGAAATATTGTCGTCTCGCTTACCGCTGTCACATTGTGTCAGCTCACGGCTGGTTTGCTCGGCTTTGTAAATCGGGCACGTAATAAGGGGATGTTCATCCAGGGTCCAGCAGCCCGGCTCTAGGCCCATGCGCTGCAGGGAGCAGGCTTTACCCGAAGTGATGCCTGGGCTGCCTGCTGGCTCTGCACGCAACTGAATGTGCCGGGGTATGAGTAATGCTCCAGCTTCTACACTGATTTCTAACCTCATGCAGTCCTTCTGATGTCAACAGGATTTTATCTGACTCTAAAGGGACTCTAAATGTGTCTCGGTAGGTGCTAAAAATTGTCTGTGAGATCCTGAGCTTGAATAAGTTGAGAGAAGAACATGTCTTTAAATAAGCATTATGCATTTCTCATTTACACGATGAGACTCCAAGCAACGGCATGTAACAGCTTGTAATGATCAGCTTTGGCTTCCTGGGCAGTGTTCGCTGTTTTAAGCATTAATTATTGTTCCTTGATGTATGGCATTAGGAAATGGAGATTGCAGGAGGATTTGGGGCTGCAAAGTGAGCTCCGGGAGCTGTGTGATTGACCTGCTTAGGGCCGGTGCTCTGAGCAGACCAGGGCAGGACCAGGGCCATCAACCCCTCAGCCCCTGGGCTTTGAAGACAGGTTTGGACTCTCCCAAGGTCATACACAGCTATTTGTAGCAGGGCCAGAAAATGAACCAGACTTTTCAGCAACCCATTCAGGGCCAGAAATTAAAGACCCCCCCCCTTTCTCTCTGTGCCAAAGATTTAGGCACAAACATGCACATTTTAGGTACAAATTTCCAAACTGATTTCAACTCTGTCTGTGCAGCACCTGTGGATGTTACTGTGCCTTCTCAGGGACCTGACCCTCTAGAGTGGCAATGTCACTGCCAATAGACCTCACTTCAATGTCACAGTCTGGTTTGTAGCTTTTCCGCTATTCTAAAGCCTTTTTGTCAAGCCAGAATAGATAACCTCAGTACAAATGCTCATCTGTTTGGTGTTTTTGTTTTTTTTTCTCAATAAAATATTTAATTTACAAACCTTCCTGGCCTGCAGTAGATGACAAATGCAGAACTGTCAGGGCCGTGGCCAAGTTTCGTTAGCTGCTTGCACAAAAGCCAAGCAGGAACTGTGACTGCTGATAAATTCAGTCTCCAAACTTTCCAAATGTTTCACCATGGTAGTGAGGCAGCATCTATGTCCTCAGAGCACAACCTGGCTTCCCATAGGGCTCCTATGACCCCCCCATAGGGGGTCAGGACCTGTCCCAGCCTTGCAGGCTGCGGTGGAGAGTGAGGATGCAGGGGAGGATGCTGAGCAGGCAGCACTCCTCCTGCAGCCACACTCAAAGCTGCTCACTGCTCTGTGCCAGGCTGATGGTGAAGCTGAGAGCCTGCACTTCCATGCCAGCTTGAGATTCAGGCTCACAGTCATCAAACTGCTGGCCCTGGGCATGTTTTTTCCCCACCACCTGCTGCCAGCTTCTCTTGCACGCTGCCTCCCCTGGTGTCCCACACTTCGTGCTGGCTCCTGCCTCTCCCGGCTGGGCACAGCTCCCTGCTTGGCAGGCAGGCAGGTATCCCCAGCTGATCTAGTGTCCCTGGCTGTGTCTCGATGCTTCCCTGCCCTCAGAGAGCAGCTACTGGAGCCTGGCTTTGCTCTGTGCAAGCTGGGCTCTGGCTCCCTGGAGTGGCTTTGCTTGCTGGCTCTGTGCTTGCTTTCCTACTGCTGTCTTATGAAGACTGACACTGACAGCTCAGCCCTCCAGCTAGTGCATCTGGACATGGTGTCATGGGTTAGACAATTGTTCTGTCACCCAACCTCACCTGAGAGGGGGAATTGGGAAAAGGAAAGGAGACTCATGGGTTGAAATGAAAACAGATTAAATAGAATAATAATAAAGAACTCATAATAACCCCAATATGAATATAAGATACAAAGTTCTACTCAGTTCCAGACAGCAGCTCTGTGCTTCAAGCAGTGCAGGCTGAATGTCCACACTGTGAACATGATAGCTCCAGTGAGAACATGGTGATCCCAGCAAGCAGAGGGGGCCTCAGGCATGGGATGACCAATGAGACAGATGGGACCCTCTTGGGAAGGCAGATATGGTAGAAGAAAAAGGCCCAAAACTTCCCAATATATAGTGAGAGTGATACTTATCTTATGGAATACCTGAGTGAGCCATCTTGAGTCAGCTGCCCTGGGCTTTGCCCCTCCTGGTACACTGCACCAGCACGATTCAAAAGTACCCTCCACCTTGGTCACTACAGAAACCCAGATACTGGAGCTGGGTATAAACAAAACCAACACTTCTTATCTCTTTTCTCACAGAGCTGGACTCTGCAGGTCCTCAAATATACAGTTTTTCCAAACAAACAAACAAAAAAATGTATAATTCTGTCCCAGCCACAGCCAGGAGATTCTGAGCAAACTTAGTTGTCTCCTCTCTCTTTGCATCCATCATTTTCTGCAGGACTTTGTTCTCCTCAGGGATAATGGTGTGGTGGTATGGTTCAGCACATGGACAAGGAAGGTGGAAAATGAACTTTGTCCCAAGTCTATAGCGAGGCTCTCTCCTATTAATATTTGCAAGTAATATCACTAATGAGCAGCTACACTACCTCATTTCCAGTGCCGAGATAATTTCCACAGGGTCCATAGAGACAGCTAATATTTTCACCAAGAATTTGAAGGGTAAAACCTAGAGGAAGAGTAGGGAGGTGGGTATGGTTGTTAAAAGACCAATTGCACTCTTAGCCACAGTTTCCTAAAACGAATGAAATAGCTATGAAGAAAGAACTAGTGGTCAATACCAGAAATTCCTGTGCCCTTTTCCCTCAAGGTGAAGAAGGGAAAGCTTCTGCAGGTGAGAGAGGAAATAACAAGAACAAGGTACCAAAGTCAGTGTCCAGTCTTTGGGGCTCATTGTCAGGTTGGGCTTAGCATTGCCTGAATATTTAACAACTAAGTGAGACTAACATCACTAACTATGTGATGCTACCAGTATATGCAAATATATATGATACCTATATATATACCAAATACTTACTTATATATACTTACTTATAATACTCAGATATACCAAATATATATGGTACTTATCTACTGTGATAGGAGCAGATAAGGGGAAGTCAGTAGTGTTCCTAATGGGAGACCTCCTAATCACACCAAAGCCAGCTGCAAACTGCTGCCTCAGACTAAGTGTGCTCCTCATCACATGGGTGCCTTGGAGCAAGAAACCATAGCTGGAGGCATTTAAATCTTGGTAAAATGGGAAGCAGTCTGATGGCATTCCTGCTTCTTTCAGGGGCCTTCCTCATCCCCTATTTCCTGACGCTGGTGTTTGCTGGAATTCCTCTCTTCCTGCTAGAAACTGCTCTGGGCCAGTATACCTCGGTCGGAGGACTGGGAGTATGGAAACTAGCACCCATGTTTAAAGGTATGGTACTGCCAGTTTGTCAAAGTGATGGCACGTAAGTACAGACAAAAGCCCTTTGATGATTTGGGAAGAAAATTGGCAAATCCCTGGGATGAGACTGGGATGGGGTGGCAGGTGAGGGGTGTTTTTTCCCCTCTGTCTTTATCAAGCTGTCCTTGACCATGATTATCTGCAGTCACTAACATCAACTGGATTGATGCTGCTCTCTGCCTTCATTTACAGGAGTGGGGCTGGCAGCTGTGGTTCTCTCCTTCTGGCTGAACATCTACTACATTGTCATCATTGCCTGGGCTCTCTACTATCTCTTCAACTCTTTCACTGCGGTGAGTCACAGACATGTCCACAGCATGGCACTGGCTGTGTTTTGGGTCCTTCATGGGGAGGTAGTGTTTATGCCACAAAACATCCATCAACTGCTTGCAGTTTGTACAAACAACCTTTGTCAGCACCCTGCTGGATCCTTCCCAAGGAGGTTCATTAGCCCTGAAGGCAGTCTTGTCATGCCTATGGGTACTGATACTTGTCCCCTAGAGAGAGTGTCTTCTGAAGGTGCTGGTCCCATCCCCTCCCTGGGAAATATTCCCCACTCATATCAGCTTTTAAGCCCCACCATCCAACTGTCTCTTTTATATTTCTAGAGCTGTGTGAATCTAAGAGCCTCACATTTCCACAATGGTTTTGTCACAACATGTTCTTATACAGGACTTAGTACTGACCTTAATTAGTCCTGATCTACACTTCTCTTGATAAATGAAAACCTGGGTTTTTTTCTGCTGGAAAAATGATTCAGAAAGCATTTCAACATGTGCTTGTGACTGTCCCTTTGCATGTACTTTGGTGGTGTGGTTTATAGCAGGTTCCTCTTCCATACCAGGGTCTTCTACCATACAAGGATAGAACCAAGACTCACATAAATTTCTTGGTAGCTGGATGATATATTTCACCCCAGCAGCTGGGAAGAGCCCCCTTAAATATCTGAGCAACCTGAAGCCTTAAAGACATTAACTCTGTGGTTCAAACGGAATCCTTTTCATTGTGGTATAACCCTGAAATGCTGTTATGAATATTGTACACGTATTTCACTTTTTGTTTGATCAGAAATTTCAAGTACCTATCAAGAGTTTAGCCAAAATTTTCTGTTTGGCATTTCTTCCAGCTGTACTCCTAGTGCCAGTACCCACTGTAGATTCCTGGGTCCAGAACAGAATTGTCAGTCATGGATGCTTAGGCGAACCCTCAGGGATTCCCAAATGAATAGAAATCTACCCCAAAGGAACTGATCCCAATTACACCCTGCACAGGATGGCTATTAGGTTCTTAGCCACGGTTCAAATAAAAAAGCTAGGCCGATGTCTGTCCCCTGTTCCTCCTAAATTTGGAGGACTAGGAATATGTCAAACCTGATCAGGAGTCCATCTTGCCTTTTGCAGTTTCTGTCCTCTGAAATTCAGAGGAAATGGAGCAGCAACAAGCTAACCCCCTGCCTGCCCCTCCTTGTTAAGATCTGTGCAACATCTCTGATGTGCAAATCGCTTGGTTGGAGGGTTGCTGTGTGACACTGCTTAACCCATTACATTTACTTCAGTGGAATAAAATTGCTGGGCAGGTGTGAGCAGCTGGGGTGGCCACCAGGGAGTCCCCAGGCCAGCACCTCCATAGCCTTTCTTTCCTCTGCCAAGCCAGCATGCAGCTTCAGGGGTATCATCTGCTGGAGCGAACTGATTTATATGGGGGTGAAGGCAGCAATTAAAGGCATTGATGCCAATAAGCACTTAAAACACAGATCATGTTTCTAAAGGGGTCTATGCTCATGGATGAATAGGAATGGATACGAACATCTTAAAGCTTTGTTGAGCTGGAGCCTGAGGTCTTATCTGCAGAGGGAAATCACCTGGAATAGCCATTCTGCTTTTATCTACATGCACTGCAATTGGGAAATGAGATTGCTGAGCATGGGGAGGCACCTGAGCTGCTCCTGTTGGGCTGCCGCAGCTCTTGTTGAGTTCAGGGCTGGGTGCTTCCATCTCTCTGCTACCTACAGTGTAAATGCCTCCCAGGAATCCCTTTGTCCTGCTTATGATCAGGGCAGAGGACAGCATGAAACAGCTACATCACTTTAAAATGTACTCCTGGGCTCATGTTACAGTGGTTTTATTTGTGTATTCACACAAACTCATTCTCAATGCCACGTTGCTTTTTAAGCATGGAAGTCTGGTATAAATGAGAGATAAGAAATGAATCAGTGTTTACTCTTTGTGCAATAAATTCCAATCACTTGTTAAGTGAAGCTAGCCAAAAGCTGTAATGATTATAAACACAATATCCCCCAGTTGTTTTTTTAATTAGTAGCTATTAATTAGCAACAGTTAATTGGAAATGGCTTTCAATCTGGGGAATTGCTAACATTTTATTAGAGCTACATCGCTGCCCTAGTCACATTGTGATATTGTTTCCTGGAAAATCCATGTCACAATTTATCATTATTTTGGAAAATCATTTCACACTTTGGGCTGCAAGGTTCCTCCCCACCCAGAGAAGCCCACCCGCCCCCTTTGCAAAAAACAAAACAAAAACAACCCAAAATTTAAAAATAGGGTTTCAGTTTAAAGACAAGACAAATTTCTTCTCACCACTACCTTTTGGAGGGGGCACATTAATGGTAACCCTTGTGCTGGCACAGGACCTGCCGTGGCAGAGCTGTGGGAACCCCTGGAACACTGACCGCTGCTTCTCCAACTACTCCCTGACTGACACCACCAACCTCACCAGTGCCGTCACCGAGTTCTGGGAGTAGGTCCACAGCCTGACTACACCAGGTTTCTCCCCCACACTGTGGCCATCGTGCTTGCTCATCACCAAGGCTGTGGCCATGCCTGCTGGCACCTTTCCTTGGACAGCCCGGGCAGGAGGGAGGGTCAGAGCCAGCTGTCATCAGGGGTTGGCATGGTCATGGAGCGGGTTATGCAGCCATTTCCCCTTCTCTTTCCTTTATCCCATCACAATGAACCTCAAGCCCCTTTAGAGTTTTGTGGGCTCTCATGCTTGTCTGCACCTGGCCCTTTGCCTTCTGACTGCTTCTGGGATCCTCGGTTCCCTCTGCCCCCAAGGGCTGGATTTCCCCCTAACAGAACTTCTTCCCTCTGCCCCCAAGGGTTGGGTTTCCCCCTAACATAACTTCTCCCACCCCAGGAGGAATATGCACCAGATGTCTGGGGGCCTGGGGGAGCCTGGCAGTGTCCGCTGGCCCCTGGCAGGGATGCTGGCCCTGGCCTGGCTGCTGGTCTACTTCTCCATCTGGAAGGGCGTGGAGTGGACGGGAAAGGTATGGGGTGAGGGTCAGGGTGTGCTGGTGCTGCCTCTCAGTGCCATGCCTGGGGCTTGGTTCTGGAAATGTCCTCCTGACTCAATTTTATCGGTGTGGCTGTAACTGAGTTTATGAGGTTTCAAAGCAGAATTGCAGTAGAAGCTATTAAATTTCTGACATTTACCTTTCATGGTTGTAAAAATGGCTCCTGTATTTATGGTAATTTTCATTCTAATGGCAGGGAATAATTCTTCCCTGTGAAGTCATGGGCCTGAACACTCAAGTCTCAGACCATTTTGGACTTCCCCTTTTGAAAGTCACGGTATCATAAAATGCTGCTAGTGGAAAAAACCTCACCACCTCTTTTGAGCATTTTCTTGCTGCCCTTTGGGGATTGGTGGGAGACCTCCACATCAGAAGCACATTGTTATTCATTGTGCAGCATTTCAGGCTAGCACAGCAGAAAGGTAATTTCTTAGTTTAGTGAAACTGTGATGCTGAAGTACTGAGATGTGTTATCTAGAGCCCAGCGTGATGCAGCAGGACTATATTATGAAAGGAATAATCTAGTAGAGAGATCAGAAAGAAGCACTTCAGGTGCAGATCACCTAAGTTGTTAACTTTCTCACTGGCTTTCAAATGGGTTTTAGTTACGGAGCCACAGCAAAGCCCCAGTGGTTGCTGGTATGGGCCCTGTGATGGGGGGTGGCATGTACCTGCCAGTCCCCAAAACTGTGCTGAAAAGCAAGCAATGGAGTCAAGGAGACTCATGTTGCTTGATGCTTTGGTCTAGAGAAACACCAGCTTTAGCTCTGCTAAGTAAGGATGTGATGATTTTAAAGGGATTACTTCTGGGGACTAAATTTATCCTTGTGCAATTCCCTTGTCCCTGGCAATTCATCCAGACTTGAGCATGCTACTTTTCTGATTAGTGCTTCCTTGCGTGTCGTTGGCAGAGAGAAACCTCAAACAGCCAGAAACATTACTAGCTTGGGAACAGGAGATAGAAAATGCAAGGAAATGCTTCCAGAAGTGGCAGTGCACGGGGAGTCCCTTCCTTCCTCAGAGGGACACACACTGGACTCGGTGCCACCAGGGGCAGGAAAGCTCCGAGGCACTGGCAGGCTGAGAGCTTTCTCTGTCAGAAATTGTGTGTCCTGCAGGAGTAGGGAAGTGTACTGTACTGCCCCTGTACTGATGGGGCTGCACCTCGAGTACGGTGTTCAGTTTTGGGCCCCTCCCTACAAGAAAGACATTGAGGTGCTGGACTGGATTTAGAGAAGGGTAAGGAAGCTGGTGAAGTATCCGGAGAACAAGTCTTCTGAGGAGGGGCTGAGGGAACTGGGATTGTTTAGTCTGGAGAAAAAGAGGCTGAGGGGAGCCCTTATCCCTCTCTACAACTACCTAAAAGGAGGCTGTAGTAAGGTGGCTGTTTGGTTTCTCCTGCCAAGTAACAAGCAATAGGATGAAACAGACTCAAGTTGTGCCAGAGGTCATTCAGATTGGGTATTTGGAAAAATTTCTTTACAAGAAAGAGTGGTCAAACATTGCTGCCCAGGGAAGTGGTGGAGTCACCATCTCTGAAGGTGTTCAAAAAATATGTAGATGTGGCACTTTGGGACATGGTTTAGTGGGAATGGTAGTGTTGAGCTGACAGATGAGCTTAGTGATCGTAGAGGTCTTTTTCAACCTTAATAATTGTACGATTCTTCTGTCTCACTGTGTCTCTCCCAGGTGGTGTATTTCTCAGCCACCTACCCCTACTTCATGCTTTTCATCCTCTTCTTCCGGGGAGTCACACTGCCAGGAGCCAAGGAGGGGATCCTCTTCTACCTCACACCTGACTTCAGAAAGCTCTCTGACTCTGAGGTTTGTAGCCTAGTGAGGAAAGCTCTTACCTCCTGGTTGTGTCTGAATTAGTCTGTCTCAGAGGAGCAACAGTACACGTGACAACAAGTTTTGGATGTGCTTAAGTGATGACTGATGGCCAGTGACATTACTTTAGTCAGGAGAAGCAAGGGGGAGACCCTGGAGAAGCAATGAGGCTTGCAAAGGCAAAGTTTTTCAGGTGACACAAGCTGCCACTTGCAGCAGCAATGCTCCTGTGACTCTAGAGATCTCCAGATGTGTGGTGATGGACACCCATCATTTCCTGAGGGGTGCCAATGATCCCTCTCACAGGAAACTCACTGTAACTTTTCTGCACTGCCAGCAGCAATACCTCTTATGCTGGCAACAGGGGTCTTCAGATCAGAAGAGTTGTTTAAACTCTATGCAATTAAGAAATTAATAGTCTGCCCCCTTACCATGTTCCTTCTAGGGTTTAAATGCTTAAGACAGCTTTGCAAGCTGTCCTCTGCAGTTATTTGCAGAAGGAACTCCATGTTGGAAAACCAAAGCCACTCTAGTGGAATAGCAATGGAGAGGGTGAGTGTGGAATGTGGTTTTCTGAGGGGAGCAGCACCCCTCAGGGGGCAGCTGTAAGAAAGTGATCAGGAACACACAAATTCGGATGATGTGCGAGTCTTTTCCAACATGCACTGAGAGAGACAGAGGGACAGAGGGGATACACAACCCTTCATCCATGCCCATCCATCCCTGGAAGCAGCCTCAAGACACAGGTTTCACAGAGCTGGCCATGTACATCTGTTGCTGGGCCAGCCTGCACACTCAATGCACTTGCCACGTGAGGAGGACTCAGCTCCCCTGCTCCTCCTCCTTCTCAGGAGACATTGCTCTCTAGCAAGGTCCCTCATGAGGCATCCGACTCAGTGCCCTCTGTTAAAATCTCCTGGCATCCCCATTCCCATGGGGCAAGGTGCAGGAGCCCCATGGAGCTGTGAGAGAGGCCGTGGCTTCAGGAGGCAGACTGCTCCAGCCACGTGTGTGAGAAACCAATGTGCAGCATCACCACCCCAAAGGTGAAATGGGGACACACCATTACTCTTCTCTCCACCTGCACCACCAGCTCTGACCCCTAACTTACCCTGGACATATGTGTTTAGAAAGGCACGGAAAACTCTGTTCTTCAGATGTGTTCAGCCCAGCTGGCAGTAACACAGCTACACATTTCAAGACAGCTCCAGTGATGTTTCCTTGGTGCTTGGGTCAGCAGCCAGCATCGCAGGCATCTGTGGCTCTAGTGGCAGCGTGCCTGCTGGTCCTGGCCACCCCAGTGGGCTGGGTGGCCAAGCCCACTGTCTGCATACAGCCCCCTGACTAGCCCCATGCTGGGCTGTTGCAGGAGATGTGGCTGCAGCATGGAGTCCCTCCTGCTGCGGATGGGTCTCCAGCAGCAGCTCAGGAAGTTCCCCCACTGTGCTTCTCTCTGTTGCACAACCAGGGCAGCAGGTTCACAAAAGTTGAAGGGAGTGATGGGTGGCATTTTTAAGAGGTTGGTTTTTGTCTCCAGGCTGCGACAGCCTTGCCTGGCAAAGCAAAGATACTAAAACATTGGCCTCAGCAGATCCCACAACCTCTCTGATAGACAGGATAAACATTGAAGTGTCCAGGTGTCTCATCCATCCCCTCTGTACTGAGCTACTGGTCAGAGGAGGAAGGGTGCCCATTCTCAGAGGATCCACCAAGCTGGCCGTGCAGAAGGAGGCAGACTCAAACCAGACTTCTTCTCTGTAGGTCTGGATGGATGCAGCCACGCAGATCTTCTTCTCCTATGGCCTGGGGTTGGGGTCTCTGATCGCACTGGGAAGCTACAACACTTTTCACAACAATGTCTACAGGTCTGTTGGGTTTTTTTTTTCTAGCCTCCTGTGTGGTGATGAGTGCTCACAGGTGAGGGAGGGGGTCACAATGAGACTGGGGTGCCTGATCTTTGACATCCCCTTGCTGGCAACATGCAGCCCAGGGGGCACACTGTGGTTGTTGTCTCCTCGACCTGCAGGATATTTACACATCACCTCTTCAAGAGTCAGGAACTGCTCTTAACAGTTCCTCTCTTATATACCACTCTTCATTCCTGGCCTCTTGGTAGGGATCTGCAGGTTTCTTTTCTTTCTTTCTTTTGTTCTCTCTTCCAGAGATTCCATTATTGTCTGCTGTATAAACTCCACCACAAGCATATTTGCTGGGTTTGTTATTTTCTCTATTGTTGGCTTCATGTCACACATCACTAAGAAGTCAATTTCAGAGCTGGCCTCCTCAGGTAAGCAGAAACCCAGGTTCAAATGCAACAGCAGTCTTTGAGAGAAATTTGTCAGTCAGCATGTGATGCTCCCAGGTCTTTCCTGACTGGGACCCAAGTGTGTAATCTTTTTTGCATGCTCTCCCACCCAGATGGGTCTCAGGTACCTGTGGGTGCTGTTCATCACACTCTGGCTGCAAGGGCCATCTCCACTCACTTTTAATATTCACCTGTTCGTGCTGAAGTTTTGCATGCTTTTGCTGTAGTGAAATATTCAGGCCATTTGCTTTCTGAAACCTTCTTGTAGATAATAGATACTGCCTATGTTTCCAGTAGATGTGATCAACCTTTGGAGTTCCTTTTCCATGCAGAATTTTGAAACTGTAATCTCAGAATAACTTTTTTTAACCAAGATGGGACGGTGCCTTTTTGCACAAAGACATATTTTGAAATGTCTCTCTTCCCAGAGAAAGCTTTCATCTCAAGGAATAGCATTTTGTGATGGGCAAAAAAAAAATAAAAGTCATCAAGAAACTTACAACTAGTTCTAGATAACAATTTGTTTTTCTAGCAAAGTGCTACAGCTCCACTTGGTAGCAGTAATCTGATGATTTTCATGCTTTTAGGAAGAGAACTACATCCTTTCTCTAGTCATTCCTGCCTGTCCACCCTACCTCTGGGCACCCCACTGGGTTGGTGTGTTGTGGCTGAAGGTTCAGGTGTTTCTAGCTTCTATATTAAATGCCTCCAGTTCTAGACTGTGATCATTATCTCTCTGTTCAACTGTGGCCCTTAACTCAGACTTCCCATCAAATGCTTTATAAACGTGTGCTCATCCCTCTATTCTTTACCACAGGCCCTGGATTGGCTTTCCTTGCCTACCCACAAGTTGTGACACAGCTGCCCTTGTCCCCACTCTGGTCGATCCTCTTCTTCTCCATGCTGATGATGTTGGGTCTGGATAGTCAGGTGAGAAGACCCAGGGACAAAGTGGGATAAGAGATGAAGATATCTTCAGGTACAATGGTGGTGGGGTGACCCCCTCTGCACCTTGGGATGAGCAGGGTCTTTTCTTACTCCTAATGGTGAGATGCAACTGCATGAATCAAAGTCCCCCATGTGGCCATTGCCTCTGTGCTCTTCCCTAAGGTGGGCATATACTGCAAGGATGGAGGTATCTGTCCACTACACCACTCCTTGTCCTGCTGCCAATTAAAAATAAGACTAATGACCACCTTCCAGTATCCCAGAAGAACCAGTCAGCCTTATAAGACAGTCACGATTTCCCTGTAAGAGGAGAGAATCATTGGGAAGTTTTTCTCTCTTCTGATCAGTTTTTTGTCCTAGAGGAGTGCCAGTGCTGCTGCCTGGGGACAGCATGTCCCCATCTTGCTGTATGACCCTGGGAAATGAGCTCACAGGCTCTAACTAGAGCTAGTGGGAAATATTTTGCATGGATGTGTAGTGAGAGGACAAGCGAAAATGGTTTAAAATTTGAAGAGGGTAGTGGTGAGACACTGGCACAGGTTGCCCAAGGAAGTTGTGGTTGCTCCCACCCTGAAAATGTTCAAAGCCAGGTTGGATGAGGCCTTGAAAAACCTGATCTAGTGGTAGCTGTCCCTGCTCGTGGCAGGAGGGTGGAACCAGATGATCTTCAAGGTTCCTTACAGCCCCAGCCATTCTATGATTCTATCCCTGCCAAAAATACTTTGGGACAAAGGAAGAAAGATTTCAAGTAATAACTGTTTTGCTCTTTTAAGATGTATTTTCCCAAAAATCCCCTAGCTATGTGAAATAAGAAAAATCAGTATTAGCTGTTTCATTTCATGTCTGCATGATAATAACTGGTACTCGTCTCAGCTCTTCCGCTATTTTGTGAGAAGCTTGATTTGGATGCTTTGAATTTCCTTATTGCATCACAGAACACCTTGACCAAACTGCATTTACTGTGAGGCACTGCCAAGAAAATGCCATCACTTTGACTGACTTTCACAGATTAGGGTAGAAAGTCTCTATCTTCTCCATTCTCAGGCACTGGGAGGAGCATCCCTGCATAAGGTACCAAGTCTCCAGCCAGACCACAGAGCTGTGACAAAGCTTACAGGTTACACTGAGAAAAGCAGTGTAGAGCTTGAATTAGGGCTCTGCCACAGTGTGGGAATGGTGGTTTGATACAGTGTTTGGCATTCTTGCTGATATCAAAAGTGGCAGAGTGGAAGCACCTTGGCCTGGTTTGAAGGTGAGCAGGATACATCCTGGCAGAAGAAAGGAGCCATGCCTTGGGAAAGGCTGCTGCCTGGGTACCCCGACTGCTTTGCCATTAGATTAATTTTGCAAGGTATTTGAGGTGGAAGCACACGGATGTAGCAAAAGGTGCACCTTGCACCTCTCAGAGCCCCCCCCCACCCCCAAAAAAAGAAGTTATGTCTCTGTATTTTTACAAGAGGTGATACCTTTTTTTCTGATAATTCAGCATAACATTAGCTACCCAGTGAAGCATCCAGTTGCAGTGTGCCTCCTTTTTGTCGGCAGAAAAATCAAAGGCTCCTCCAAGAGCCTGTGCTTGGCCTGTCACATCTTCCTCTGTGCCCCTGTGCTCTTTCTATGAAGTGCAAACCACTGGTACAAAATGGATGTTCTCTTGGGTTACAGGTAGTGTTCATAAAGCCAAATCGAGCTCATAATCAGACCTATTCCTGAAATGTCACCTATTCCTGAAATGTCATTCCTATTCCTGGAATGTCATTCCAGGAAAGTCTAATCAATTAAATCTGATATTTAATTATGGCACACTTTCATAAACACATCACAGAGCTCATGCCTGCATTACCACAGACACTGTTTGGCACATAATTTCAAATAATGACTAAATGTTCCAAACAACGACTGCATTTACAGAAAAAAAAATTACTCTCCATGGATTATTCACTCAGCACTGGTAAATATTTCAAGACATGACAATAAGCCCTCTAAGCACTGTGTGGAATTTATTTGATTCAGAAATACCACTTGAAATTCTCTAAGTTCCTTCTGACAGCTATTGTCAGAGGGCAGGCAGTCCGTGGGGGGCTATCATTGCCTTGAGGAGGGGGAGGGAGCAGAGGGAACGGAGCATGAAAAGGGAAACAAGCTTTTAAAAGAAGCACAGATAAATACATGTGAAGAAGCTTCCTGTCTGCATGCTGGAGCTCTCTTTGGATCAAAACCACCATTAACACTATGGCAGCTTCTGGGGATAAAACAAATGATACAGGCTGCAATGCTGGCTGTGACTGCACCAGCATTTTGGAGCGTCGAGTTAAAGGAAGTAAAAAAAAAAAGAGAGATGGTTTTGCTAAGTGCTGATTTAAGTATCATTTGTGTTATTTGGAGACGGGGAGCAGCCATTTTTCACTTGAGTCAACAGCCTGATCTGTGAGTGAGGCACAGCAGGGCTATAGGGTGCTTCTTACACCCTGCATTCCCAGGGATCTGAGGAGATCTGACAAGATGCTCAGAGGCCTGGCTAGTGAAGGCAGGTAGGGCTGAGGTCTGTGTTTGCAAAGCAGCAACAAGACCCAACCCTTGAAATGGTGAGGGTAGGTCCACCCATGTCCTTTAGCTTTGACAGTGAGCCTTCTGCAGGTGCAGCACAGCTACATCTGCCTCTTCCTGCCAGGGTGCTCATCTCATCTGCAGTCATTTGAACAAGACAAATGACCTATATTGACAGGCAAAACACCTCCCTCCTGTGCCCCCACTTGCCACTCCTCTGCCTGAATGTTCCCTTTGCCTCTGATCCATCCAGGCTTTAGCTCTCTTTCCTCTGGTCCCTCTTGCATAATATGCTAATGCTTTCTTTTAACCTAGAAGTTTCCAGGTCAGGTGTTTTCTGCCCAAAGGGTCTAGCAAGCCTCGTGACTGCGAACCTACCTCTGTCCCATGTGAGGCTGCCTCTCACAGGTTATTTGTGAGGAATTCCAGCTGCAAGAAACTAGACCCCCCTCTCATGGCTCTCTGATGCACATCTGGCAGCTGGGGTCGAGCTCCCCTCAGGCTCTTGGGTCCTGATCAGGGTGCTCTGCACGGCCAAGGAGGGGATAGCATCCCCTGACACTGGGAGAAGGTGGGATTCATTCAGGCCAAGGTGTCACCTACACTGACTCCCAAGCCCAGACTATGAGACCCAGTATCTTCTGTAAGGAAGCCCATGAAGGTGAAAAAGAAAAGAGAACAGTGAATGGAAATAAAATCTTTAGGAGAGAAAAATTACCTATCATATGGCAAGGCATGAAGAAGAACAGAACATGTGCTAAAAATTGTGTCTGAAGACAGTTGGTGAGAATACTGCAACTTTTTGGATAGCAGTCTGAAGTGTGCATTCAGGTGTTTGTGTGCCCACCTGCTTGCACACACACAGAGGGCAAGGGTGAGACCAGGAGGCATGAAAAAGAGCAGATCCTCATCATTCCTGAAAGCAGCATGCTCTGACTCAGTGGGCTACTTATCTGATGCAAGCATCTCAGGCTGGGTTTGCAGGTTGATAAATGTGGTCCCCAAGGCTGGCCAGAGAGCCCCAGTCCCCAGGGCTGAAGAGGTGAACTTCTTCCAGGCTGTGTCACTGCTGAGGATTGAGGCTGGCAGGAGGCAACTTTCATTAAATGGTATGAAGGGCATTGCCTGGCTTATGGCTAGAAAAAGCAGCATACCACCCTTTGGTTCTGTACCTCATCTGTTAAACACCAGGTTAGTTTTGATGGGAGATGAAGAGATTTCATCTCACTTTGCCAGCACTGTTTCCCACCACCTGTCTCCCTGTCTTTTCTTCTGTGCTTTCCCTGACTTTCAGTACTCTTTCAGTACTCTTACTCAAAGGCAGCTGGTTTTACTCCCTCTTGTTAAATAAAGAGCCTTCTTCTTTCCTTCTTGTCTGCTGGACCTCTCACCCACCTTCTGTCCCTGACCACCCCTCCACCCCCTCTGAACCCTCTCTACTTTGCCTGGTACCAGACTGCCTGGTGCTGCCCATGGCTCCAGCCACAGCCATGCATCCACATGGAAGTAATAGCTTGTAACAATTTAATTATTTTTTTTTTTTGTGTTACACTGCCTCTTCACACTATTGTGCCAGTTCAGTCCTGACTCTTCCAGACAATGTGCTTGGTGGGATGGGGTGAAGACCAGCTGTCAATGGGCATAAAGGCATCTTAACCCAAGATTCTTTAATAGCACTTGTGTCCAACATAAAAGGCTTAGCTTACTAAAAATTTGAGTTTAAGCTGTTGAGCTTTGGAGCTCTGGGAATTCTGGCTTTCTGCACTGCAACATGTGGATATAAAATCCTGGGCAGAAACATCACCTGTTGCCTCACTGTGCCCAGGTGGAAGCTGACCCCAGCAGCCAGACATGTGCCAGCTCTTCTGACACCTCTGCCCAGCTGTAGGAAGGGCTCAGACTCTTTGCTCTTCTTCCATACATCTTTCCAGCCTGCTGCTGCTCTTTTTAGTCTGTGGACCTCTACCTGCACCCCAGGCTTTTTCTCTTCTTGTCTCCCTATTCAAAGCTTAATCTAAAAATGCCAGCACTTTCTAGAGTTCTCTTCCAGGGACAGAGAGGTCCCTGACATCCAAGAGCAATTAGACATCCTTCATTTTCATTGCACTGGCTTACACACTTACTGAGGGTGGCTAGGGAAAAAAAGGAGATTGCTGTCCTCATAAACTTTCCAGTGTTTTTGCTAGAGGCACGATGAGCTGCTCTCTGGGAGCTCTCTGTTACCAGTGGTTTCTGTAACTGAGACATAAAAGTGAAGCTCACAATTTAAAAAGAAATAGGAGGGAGGGATGCACTTCACATACACACAACCCAGCTGTCCTCATGCCAAAGGGCAGAGCTATTTTTCCTAGATTTGAAGGTAACACTCACAGGAATTTCTTTATGTGTTATGATGCAGACAGCATTAATATACTGTTATATAGCACTGCACAAGCCAGCCAGGTGTTTTCAGCTTCAGAAGGACCACGTGCTGTAAGGATGGGCTTCTAATGAACTGCATCCACTTAATGATCCACTTAATAATCCAGTTAAATCCACTTTACTTCACTGCCTGAAATAAAGTGAAGGACTGGGTAGTCGGGGAGGTGGTTGCTATGTACGTGCATGTGAGACTGGGGCAGTGGCTCCTGAATGAGTGTTTTAGATCAGTGAATAGAACAAGCACTTTAGCAAAAGGCTGAGAAGAGCACAAATGGGAAAGGAAACCCAAGCAAGGTCCTGCCCATGGCCTGGCAGCAGACAGATGCATTGCTGTGACAGAGGGCCTGGCAGCATCAGGGAGCTGGGCAGTGGTGGGGTGGACCTCAAGAGTCCAGGGGAAGAAAGAGGAGGCTTTCCATGGGAGGGAGAAAGCTGAGATTTTTCTCAGGTAATTTTATGCATTTAACCGTGGTACTTTTAGCTCCCTGTATGTTTAGTGGAGGAAAAGAGGCTTCAGAAAGGGGTTTGGACCAACTTTGTGCACAGGTGCCTCCTTCTTTTCTAGTGTCTACAGAGAGCACTTAAAGCAATGAGGATCTCAACACTGGAATTAAATGTTGGAGGTGATGACTTCAGGCTACGATAGCTATTTATACATCTTTGGTTTATACCTTTTTCCTGTAGTTCTGCACCGTGGAAGGGTTCATTACAGCCCTGATGGATGAGTATCCTCATCTCCTGAGAGCCAGGAAGAAGATCTTCATTGCAGTTGTCTGTTTCATCTCTTATCTCATTGGATTCTCCAACATTACCCAGGTATAGACAGCTGAGCTTGTATCTCTATTCACAACACCCCTCCAGCTACTCTGGCATAGCACAGCTGCACTGAAAGCATTGGGAGAAGTGACAGCATCCCTAGGAACCATTCTAATGCTGGCTAAATGGGCTTGCTCATTACTGCCACATCTTAAGTGACTTAGGATGCTTCCATAATTGTTACCATGACCCTGCAATCACCCTGGCTTATTCTTTTGTTTAAGCAGAGCCCAAGCTAAGGAAATGTTTAGTGCAAGGGGTTAAGATAACATAAGGAAGGTGAGTCCATAGTGGCCCTGAAGCCAAGCCCTTCTGGAGATGAAGCCAAAGTTCACAGGGGTGGAAGTCAGGGCTGAATAGTCTGGAGACCATTTGTGGGGCTTTGTAGGTTCATGAGGAGGAAAGGCAGAAAAACTCCTGGGAGGGGCAGAGCAGACTTATTTAAGTGACTCCATCTAAAACAGAGAAAAGTAAGAAATCCTAGTGAATCCCTGCTTTTGTCTTCACCCTTGGCCATGCCTGAGCAGACTGGCTAATTGTCTGCAAGAGCACATCATCTTTGCTGCTGGGAATGAGACTCCAGTGGAAACACTGTAACACCAGATGTACTGTCCAAGGAAATTAACATTAAATCCAGCAGACACAGATAGTGGCAACCCAAGCAGCTGGATGATATTGTCAACTATAATCTATAACTAAACTCCTTGACCTTGGTTTTGTCTTCTTAGGGTGGCATTTATGTCTTCAAGCTGTTTGATTACTACTCAGCCAGTGGCATGTGTCTCCTATTTCTTGTCTTCTTTGAGACCATCTCAATTTCTTGGTGTTATGGTAAGTACAAAAAACCTTGTTCCTTTGTTTTCTCCATGTACACAGTGGGTTATTTCAGAAGCCCCCTACAATTAAGCCAATTAAAACTTCACAACTGCAAATAGCTTCAGCTGACAACTCCAGAAAATCAGGAGCAGGAGACTGTTGTCTCACTTCTCCGGGCCACCAAAAATACCTCTGCACAAACTGGCAGACAGATACCTAGGCTCCTCCTGCACAAGAGGACACCAGGAGCATGGAAGATGCTATCACAAATCTGCTTTTGTGTTCCTGTCCCTTGTCACCTCCAGATAGAGCTTATCAAGCCATAGTGTCATCACCCTCTTGCTGTGGCTGGCCTGTGCTGTGTAATGGGAAGTGATGACCATGGTGCTGAGGAGGGATGTTTTTTTCAACACAACTTCTTGTAGGTGTGAACAGATTTTACAAGAACATTGAAGAAATGATTGGCTACCAACCTTGTATCTGGTGGAAGATCTGCTGGGCTTTCTTCACTCCTATTGTCTGCCTGGTAAGGACAGAGGGACCTTAGCTTGGATGGGCTGTAGGGGAAGCAGCATGTTCTCAGCCCAGGACTGGTGCAGTGGTTCTAGGCAGACCTGGGTTGGGTAAAGTAATACAGAAGCCTCCTTCACTTTGCTTGCTTTGCTTTGCATAAGAATAGCTCTAGGTGATTCTTTTAATCTAAGTGATGCCATTGCTTCTTCGTTCTTCTTTCTGAGATGCCAAAACATAAGCAAATAACTTACTGTTTTAAAAAGCTATTATTGGTTCTGGTGAAGACTCTCAGCTACTGCAACTCCAGCCTCAGCCCCTGACAAGCTTGTCAGAGCAAAAGTCATCAGCAAAGGTAGTATGGCTACTGCAGAGAAATTTAGCCTTTGCTGGTTCCTGCACTTCCAGTAGAGATACAGGGAATGGTGTGAGAAGGCCACTGATAGATGAAGATGAAGATTCCTGAGGACAGCTGTGAGGATGCTATTAATTTACTTATGGACTGATGTGGGGGCACTGCTCGCCTAAGTAGTCTGGTGAATAAGGAATTCAGGGGTGTTCCAGTTTCAGCTTTTTACAAAGGATAAGTGGGCAAAAAAACATTTAAAATTACCAGCTGGTGGTCTAAGAGAATCTAAACTAGTTTAAGGAGCTGTTAATTTGCTGTAAGAATTTTGGGAGATAAGAGGATAGTGAAGGAAAGAATGGATGGATGCACTCTGATTTTGCATGCAAAACTGCAGTGGCTTCTGCTCCTTTCCCAGGGCGTGTTCTTCTTCAGTGTGGTGGAAATGACCCCTCTGACACTGGGAAAATATGTCTATCCTGCATGGGGACAAGGCATTGGTTGGCTTATGTCTCTGTCCTCCATGGTACTGATTCCAGGATACATGTTGTACTGTTTCTTCACCTCAACAGGGACTCTCCGGCAGGTACGAACATCTTCACCACTCCTCTTCTGCTCTCTGCTTAGAGTAGATCCCCCTCACTGAACTAAATCTCAGGATAACCAAGCACACTCCGCTCTGACAAAGTTGTCAGAGTACTTCAGGTCAGTGCTGCAGGAGCTCTGTGCACCTTCTCCCCCAGGAGGTCTCAAATCTGGGGCACAAAGTGGCCTCCAGTGGTGTGGGCTCACTGGAGAGGAGTTACAGGCACAGCTGAGCACTAATATCTAAATATCTGGGATCACTTTTGGGCAGCACATGGCTGGCTGCATCTGGCCAAGTGGGTAGACTTTCAGGTAGTGTCTCCTTTAGGTCAGTGTGTTGTTCACCATTAAGCTTTGTGTTGTCACCATCCCAAAAAGGCAGCCCTCTTCCCCTGGTTATCTCTTTGGTGCAGAACTGGAGCACTGGAAGATTCTGGGAGGAAAACCCCAAGGTTTCTTAATGCAGAGAAGTCCTTGTTGCCAGAAGTCTCTAGTTATGAGCATGGTTACCTGGCACTTCTCAGCAGAAAGGTCAGCTTCTTCTGAGAATGAAATACTCATTACTTCAGGGCTAGGACCTGCTAGTGACAGAGATATGCACAGGGGTAGTTTGTCATATGTTTTGCAAAGGGCAGTCAGTGACTGAGGGATTAGGAAAAAAAGCAGACTTTTATGAATGACCCAAATTACCCACAACTTTGAACATGTTTAAAACATTTGGTGTTTTTCAAATTTGAGTGGGGTTTTATGTAGCAGTGAATCATAAGTCTCTGTATGTCAGACCTGGTAACACCTATTAAGATTTTATCTACCTTGTTGTCATTCATTCTTGAGAGCACTGTGCACAAACTCCCTGGCTCAATGCTGTCTGCTGCAAGCTACAAGACAGCATCACAGGGGTGCTGATTTATGGCTTTCCCAGACCAGCTACAACAGCCACCAGATGCCACCTAAATCCCATTAATTTATTTCATATATGCTGTATTTTGAATTATGTTTAATTCAGAAATGTTTTGGCTGGAACTGCTTGGCTGAAGCCAGCTTCAGGCTCTCTACCTCTGAGGTCAAGTTGCAGGTCAATTTGACTTTCCTTCCTCCCAGCTCTCCATTTGGATGGGCTCTGATGTGGGAATGGGATGTGTTTCATGAATGGGATGTGTTTCATGTCTCAGGTCTACTTTCAGTTTCTACTTCCAAGTCTCTCATCTGAGAATGAGGTGAGGTTCTTGCCTTTGGTGTTGAGATCTCCACTGAGATGCCTGCAGGACTGAAGCCAGGGTGTTATGTTAAGCCACTTTGGTGATTTTACATTGAAAGACAGCAGCAATTCCAATAGTAGGTCCTTTCTCAGGTGTTTTGAGGGCTCCTTATCCCCTCATAATATGAGCTGGGAAAGGGGGAAAAGGGAAGACTGCAAATACAGATAATGATTCAACCTTTTCCTTCATCTCAATCCCGTTTCCACTAAAGATGGTGAAAGCACATCCTGACCTCTGGGGGCAGCTCATGAACATCCCCTTCCACCCATCACTTCAGCATCTCCTGCAAACCAGCAGTGCCAGTCAACAGCAGCAGTGCCTGGTGTGCACTGTCCTCACCTGCCCTCCCTCCAACAGCACCCACACACAACAGGATACCCAGACCTCCTCCCCACTGTTCGTAGACCCAGGAGTGAGCAGCAGATGGCAGCAGGAAGAACAGAGGTTTCTCTGTGCGTGTGTGTTGGTATCAGAGAAACAGAATTTTTGGCTTCTTACATGCACAGATCCTGGATTAGTTTGTAATAGAGCTGGAGGGAAATTAGATGCCAATGCTGAATAAAGTGGTTTTGACAGACAGGAAAGATTACAAGTAATTTTGATCCTACTGAGAATGAATATGAGTGGGAAAAAAAAATCCCCACATGAATGGCACAAGCAGCTCAGTGAACATTTTAGGTACTTCACCCAGCAACAGACACTTCAGAGGTATTGGAATGTAGAAGTTTGGTTCCCTTTGCTGGAAAGGACTTCTTCCTGACTCAGTGATGTCTATTCAGGTCAGGCTCAATCCTCCTCTGCCTTCTCTTCTGCAGCTTACAGCATCGGTCCCTTTCTGGTAGGCAAAAGTGATTCAGTCTTCTTCATCACTCCTCATGCTCAGTCCACACACTTCCAGTAATGATTTGCCCCTCCGTATTTCCTGGGGTTCTCCCTTCACTTTAGTTGTCTCTGTAATTTCTGTTTGAACAGGTCAGGGTGACAGGAATCACTGCTAATGGCAGAGGCTTATGTGGGTGGACTGGTCTGATCTGCATCAGCCGAGGCAGACTGTAACCTTGTCAGCATGCTGTAGCTACTTAGCTGTGCTTTCTAATGAATCCTAGTGGAACAGCTATTGGGAAAATGGGGTTGGTCTGAATGCTGTGACATTCCAGCTCCTGCTTGCAGGTGGTATTGCCTGGTAACAGTGTGCCCATGCCATAAGGGTGGTTTCTTAAAGGAGGAGCTGCTGTCATGTGCACAGCAACAAAGCAAAGGTGACGGACAGAGTCTTGCAGTGAATGGTGCTGGAGGAGTAACTCCTGCCACATGTTGTAGCCAGGTGGGGGTTGGTCTCTTTTCCCAGGCAACTCTCAGCAAGACAAGAGGGCACGGTCTCAAGTTGTGCCAGGGGAGGTTTAGGTTGGATATCAGAAAGAATTTCTTTACAGAGAGGGTGATCAGACACTGGAATGGGCTGCCCCGGGAAGTGGTGGATTCTCCATCCCTGGAGATATTTAAAAAGAGACTGGATGTGGCACTCAGTGCCATGGTCTGGTAACTGCAGGGGTAGTGGATCAAGGGTTGGACTTGATGATCTCTGAGGTCCCTTCCAACCCAGCCATTTCTATGATTCTATGATTCTATGTACTGTTCCCCTTTCCCTGTAATATTGAGTGTTATCAGTCCTAGAAGCAGACACTGTCTGAGAAACTTGCTGTTAATTTCAGCAAGTGCAGCTTCTTACAAGAGACTTAGCTGAAAGCAAAATTACCCTTTTTCTGGCTCAAACCAGGACACCCAGCTATTCCATCACTGTTGTGCCTGGTTCTCCAGCTGACACGCTCTTTCCCTTCATTCCTGGGCAGCGTTTGCAGCAGATGACACAGCCCAAGCCAGAGGTGCACACTCAGAACAACGGCCTCCAGCCAAAGACATCCTTGAATGGGAGGATCTCGGATGCTGCTGTCTAAGAGGAGAGCCCGGATGCCCTCGCCCTGCCCTGTAGCTGCTCGTGCCACATTGTCCCTCGAGCTCCTCTGGCACAGATGGTTGTCCCCGGCTTTGCGGTGGCTTTAACTTGCCAAAGAGAGGACCCGGTGGAGGAATCCTCTCACATCTTTTCCTCCTGACCTGGCTTACCAAGGCTCCATCTGAGCTGGCACCAGGGCGTTGTGTGGTGACCAACTCTTCATCATGCAACATCCTGGTCCAGGCTCTCAGAAAGGACCAGCCAGAGCCCAGGTTTTCCTCCTCCTGACAAGAGGTGATGTTACTAGAGAACTTAGACTGATTGCTGACCACTTCTCCCTTCTTGCCTTTCCATGTGAACTTCCACAGGGCACCCTGTAGCACACAGCTGTGCTTTCAACCCCAGAGAGCCAGCAGTGACCAGGTTTGAGTCCCAGGTGGCTGTTGACAGGTCTAGCATGAACCAGCACCAACAGAGGCATAACTGGAGGGGATGTGGCAGAACAAGGGATTCCAGTGAGGAGTCCAGCGTGCTGGTAGCTGTAGGACATCACCCTGAAACTGGAGAAGGGCATCAGGACACTGTGTGCTGCTCACAGGCGCTGTGTTTCAGCCCTGTATTCTGATTCTAAAATGCAGTTGAGAAAGGAGGGCTCTTTTTTAGAGGCTGTCCAAGTCTCCTACACTGACCATGCTCTGCTGCAATCAGCTTTGTGGGGAGGCAAGAGGTCTGCTGTGTGGTGGAAAGACTTTCCAGCACAGTGCAAATCTCTCCTCTGACTGGAATAGTTTCTGCCAAATAGCCTCCTTGGGTTGGAAGCAGAAAGATGCAGCATAGTGTCCATGGGTGGTTTAGCTTATAGCTTTTCTTCAAAGTGGCAACACCTAAATCCCAGCCTGTAGAGAAGCTGGTAGGATGCAGCCACCATGTTTAAACCCACTCTGGTGAACCAGTGCTGGCTCCCCTTGGGAAATGACTGTACAGCCAGCCATTGGTTCTGGCACATCCCAGCCCCCAGCACACACAGCATGGGTGCCATGAGCTGTTATATATGATGCTGGAGGAGCGTATAACACCTCAGGGAAAGTCAGGAAGTGCTTTAGAGCAGTCCTAAAGCAGCACTATATTTTTGCTCTATCAGTCCTTGAGAAAGGAGGTGGCTCATCACAGCACCGTGTGCAGGTGTGACAGTGATGCTCCTGTTTGTGACAGCCTCCTGATGACCCCACACAGAGATACCCATGTGCTCAGTGCATTTGATGAGCACCTGTCATATGTGTGCACACACGGCTTAAATTAGTCTCTTCCCTGCCTCGGCACCCTGACAGCATCATCAGGTCTGCTCCTGCCTCCCTGCCAGCTCAGACTCCCAGGCTCAGCTCCGAAGCAAGGATTTTCTATCTGAGTGTCCTAGGAATGGTGCCTCTCACTCGTGCTGTGGAGCTGAGACATGATGGAGGTTGGCCCCGTGCTCCCCATCCCTGGAACCAACTGGTGCATGGGGCCAGAGGACTCTTCTGGTCTCCCAGCCTGAGGATTGGCAGTGTAAAGAGGAAAGGTGTCTGATAATTAAAACTGAAGTCGGTCACTTTTGGGATTGGGTCCCCTGCCAGCTCTCTTATGCGTCTCCATTAGAGTTGCTTTAGATGTGTCACCAATTTGTGCTGGAACATGTGGGAAATGCTCACCCTGGCTCATAGTGGTGGCTACCAAGCCTTGGGTGCATGTTTTGCAGTCACCAACATCACAAGCTGAGATCACTGCCTGTCCTGCATCTAGTTGTTAGGGTGTTTATGTCAAAAAATATCACAGCTCTTAAATAGACATGAGGAAACACTGAATTTACAGGTTTGATCTTGTAAAAGCTGAAAGCCAAACGCTGAAAGCTGCAATCATAGCTCATCACAATTAATCTCAGAGATGTGTCATCTTCCCTTGTCCTGTATTTGTAAGCATAGATGAAATTTTCTATTCCACTTTCACCTATTTTTATAAACTGGATGATAAAGGAAACCACTCCTTAAATACATGTATGTCCTTTGAGAGGGACATTTGTGTCAAAAAAAGATGTTAAACTCTGATTTCTGCAGTATGACCTTTACTAGAAACCTGCTTTTGCCTCTGCATCCAGGCCAAATAACCTCCCTCCCCTTAAATGCAGACTGAGGATTGAGCAGGCGGGTGATGGGCAAAGGAGTCAATTCTTGAGTAAGGCCTTAAAACCGTGGAAGACCCAATTTTTTCAACTTACCTGAGGCAACTTAGGTAGTGTCCGTGTCAGTGGCAATTTTTGAAACTCTTGGTCAAAGAGCTGAATTGCTGTAAGAGCTGTTCAAAGAGTTGTACCGTCCAGGTTGTTCCACCAGGGGAGTGGAGAAGGAAGGGTCCAGAAAACGAAGTTCCTTCCTTGGTGGATGAGAAAATTCCTAAATCTCCATTTCCTTTTTGGTGGGTTTTTAGTCCCAGCATCTCTCTGACTCGTGGCCTTGTATGCAGCAGGTGCAGAACATCATTCCAGGTGTAGCAGCAGGAGCTAACCCACACATGGGCTGCTCATATAACAGTATTTGATAAGATTTAAATATTCACTCACTTTTCTGCTTGGGACCCTACACTTTGCTTTCCCTCCTTCCCTCCTCCTTTGCATTCACTTAGCTCACTGCTTCCCCACTATCCTCCATCCAGTGGAAATGATCTATCTCAGCTTGATTTTCCTGCTTTTTTGCTTCTACTGCTGTCAAATTACAGCCCTCCCTTCTCTTTTCTATTCTTTCCTCCTTTTCTATCTCACTATATTATTACCAGCCTCACTTCTCTGCTTCTCTCATGCACTGTTCTTCCAGCCTTATTACTTATTCTGCCTGCCTGTGGCTCAGCCACTTGCTGTGAGCACTCTCAGTCCTCTGCCTGCTGAAAGCTGGAGCTCAGGAGCCCAAGGAGGAGTTAATATTTTTTGCAGGATGCAGCCCCTAAGAAACATTTTACAACCCAGTATCAAAATTATAATAAAGTTCCAGCTATCTTTCTCTTCCTTTTTGTACCAGAAAGTTCTTTGCCAAGCAATGTTATCTCTTGGTATTACTGGGAGAGGCATGCCAACCCATATTCTACCTGTCTCTGCAGAGCTCTGCCTGTCTGGATAGATTTTGCAGCCTTTCCTGATTTTGCACTATTTTATTTCCACCATGAATGTTTGGATCTGCAAAGTTTGGCATTTGTAGCCTTGGAGGGAAGAATTTACCCTTAGTTGAGCTCTGTCTGACTGTTTCCCCTTCCCCGGAATTTCCAATTCATCCCATCCTTAGTGCTACAAGAGCCTCCCACCTCCATCACACCCAGGTTTCCCATCTAGTGAGAAGGCAGGGACAGGGATGGTGCCTTGAGCCCATCCCACACCTCAGAAATGCCACTGTGGGCAGGTCCAACGAAGGAGCCATATCTGCACATTGACTCTGTGACTTCAGATACCAGCTTTGGATACCAGCATGTGCCATGCTCAGTGCCAGTGACTTCTTTAGGAATAAGTTGCTTTTGTGCCACTCCCCTGGTGTGGTACTTCTTGGTGACCACCTCTCTGCTGGCTCCTTTTGGCTCACCCAGCAAAGAGGATGCGTGGCCAGAGAGGGGGCTGTTCCCCTCCCCACGCTGTGGTTCAGGAGGAGATTCTGCTCCCTTAAGTGTGCTCACTTAGAGTGCTCCTGCCTTTCTCCTGCCCCTTCACAACCCCCAGCACCTGCCCACCTCTCCCTCCCACCGCAGGCAGCTGCTTGAAATAATCCCCCATGAAACCTCTTCATTCTAAGGAGCTATTTAGGGAGCTGTGCTCAAATCCCTCTGAAATCCTCTTTTTCCTGAGGGCTGCGAAAAATAAATTCCATTGCCCCTCTCCCTCCCCTGCAGCAGCAGCAGCTGGGGGGAGGGGGGCTGGGGGTGGGAGCAATGGGAAAGGCAAGATTGCTTCATTGCTGTTCAAGTGCTGCTTCCCCTGGAGATGGGGGTGAGATACTCTCCCCCATGGTAGAGGGGAGCTCTTCCTGCTGCCACACTCCCAGATGTACCTCAACAGCTGTCAGCTGGTTGTACAACACATGTGCAATGTCCAAAACACAATTACTGATGCTGTGTGGCACTGAAAGGCTTCAGAGATCCAAGAGCCGTGTAGCTTGTAGTCCCTCCACAACTTTATTAAATGATGTGTTGGGTGCAGGTGTGCTGTGTGTCGGGGGGGGCAATAAAAGCTGGCAGTATTCCGGATAAGCAACTTGTCCTTATCCCTCTCCCGCCCCTGGGGGATTCTCTCTGGATGGTGGGAGCTCTGGTTGCTTTTGATGGTGATGGCCAAATGAGGAGAGGGTCTTTGCCACTAAGGGGAAAGTCCACTGTGGCTTTGCTTGTATCAAGGGCTACCAGCCCATCCATGGTGTTGGAGCTTGCACCAAGCACATTGCCTGCTTTGCTCAGGAGCTGAGAGCAAGAAACACGGTGCCCAGCATTGGATGCCAGTACTGTCACTGGAGGCTATGTGGTGGGCCATGGTTTTCCTCCTCTGATGTCTGATCCTGTCTCTGTAACTCCAGATACTGATCACACTCCACCTTAGCAGCTCAGGGGTAGGAAGAAAAAGCCTAGAAACTCTGAAGCCTGCTGATGACACCTGGAATCTAGATCTTAAAACTGAGTACAAGTTTCTGGACATTGCACCCTTTCAAAGGCCTTGGAAAGAGGAGAAAAGGGATGTCAGGGGAGGGTGGAAAGATGAGGGCTCCTTTGGGGGCAAAGCAATCATCTCACCCTCTACCATCTTAGCCACAGCAGCAGCCCTTGGGGCAGATGCCTGTCACTTATTTCCTTCTCTGCTTCACATTCTCTTGCTCACCTGTCCTAATTTCCCTCTTTAGTTCTTGTCCTGACCCATCCCAAGGGGCTCTGACCCCCCAAGCAGCTGTTTAACTGCTGTAGAAAGAGTTCTGAGCTGCACAACCATGCTCACAGGAGAGTGTAGGTGGTAGCCCAAGGGTAGATGCTCAGAGGCTGGCAGGGGACAGGGATGGCATCCCAGTGTCCCTGGCTGCAGCACTGAGGCAGCTGCACCAAGGGCAGTGCCGGGCTTCTGCCAAGCATCCATCCATCATCACTGTGATGCTGTCAGCCGGGAAGTGTCAGGAGCCTGGAGAGGCTCAGGAGAGGTTTCTGCTTCCTGTGCTGATACCTGATGGCCATGACACTGACGGGGATGCCTCCTGACAACCTGGCATGATGCTGCTGTGCTGCCAAGAAAACATCACCAGCCTTTCTTTGGGACCTCAGGAGCAGCCACAGCCTCTCAGCTCACTGCAGGCTTCCCATGGGGGCAAAGCCATGGATTGGTACATGTCCCTCCCCAGGACCCTGGGGACCAGCAGCCCTCCCCTCCACAGCTGCAGGCATGGAGGAGCCAATGGAGGAGCTCATCCTGGCTCTATTCCTGCTCCACAGCATCTTTCTTCAGGGGACTCTGGGTGTCTACTTCCATACAGGTGTAAGGATAACAGCAGAGCCCAGCCTCACAAAGCCCCACAGCCACAGCGTGGGGCAGGTGATGCACCTGAGGGACACAGCTGCCTAGAAATCACATCTCTTGGGAGCTGAGGGACCTCTGGCAGAGCAGGGCATGGCTGTCCAGATGGATTTTTTTCTCCCTTTGAAGGCTGTGTGGCCTGGAGAAGGCTCTTGGCCAGTTTGCATTGCATTGTGCTGTTCAGGAAAACACAAATAAACCCCCCCAGTGATCCTGTAAAGAAAAGCACCTGCCAGTTTTGTGCTGACGCTGCTGACCTGGCTTCAAACAAACCCTGTGTTTGTCCAGATATGAGGCTTTTCCAAATGTAAACTCAGCCCTTTGTGCACGCTGCCTCCCTTCTGCACAGACCTGAAGGCACATCAGCCCCTGGGCTGGCCCTGGGGGACAAGAGACAAGGGAGTGCTGGCCCCCTGCCCTGCTCCTCACCTCTACCCAAAGCCTTCCTGCCTTTTGGCAGCAGCTGAGCCCAGACTCCTGTCAGCCCCTCGTCTGTGTGTCCCTCTCCAGCACATGCCAGAGCTGCTGGATGTGTCTTCAAGGGGAACTGCTCCTTGGGCGTGAGGACATGAGATGGGGTGGGGTGAGCTCTTTTGGAGAGTGGGACAACATCCCCCCTCTGCCTCCCCATGTGGTGCCATAGTGTCTTGGCCAAGTGGCCACTTCAGGATTTGCCCATGGCACAAACACTTTGATGTATTTTTGAAGCTCATCTCCTCCTGAAGGAGGGGAGGGAAGGAGAGCCCGCATCTCTGTCCCATCTCTGCATGTACTGCAAATGAAAGGATTAGAAACTATGGGCCAAGATTCTTATTTTAAAACAGCTTTTGAACTCTGTGAGGGGAGCTTCAGTGTGGTGTTCCTGGGGAGCTGCATGGCAGAGCTGCTGTCACAGCCCCAGCCACCCCAGGTGCCTGGCAGCAGCAGTCAAGGCATGGCAATGTCCTCAGGGCTCCAGCAGTGTCTGCTGGGGTGACACTTGGGCAGGGAGGAGTGGGGAGGTGCCAGGGAAGCACCCTGCAGAGCAGGGTACAGAGGGTATCCCATAGCCAGGCACCTGTCTTGGCACTGTGGAGCATGTCTGAGTGCTGGGCAGGTTCTGCTTCCATAGAAAGTTAGGGATAGGAATGGACCTTGAAAGATACTCCAGTCCAACCCCCCTGCCAGAGCAGGGTCACCTACAGGAGGTCACACAGGGATGTGTCCATCTGGGCTGTGAATGTCTCCAGGGAAGGAGACTCCACAACCTCCCTGGGCAGCCTGTGCCAGTGCTCTGTCACCCTCACAGTGAAAAAATTCTACCTTATATTTATACAGAACTGCCTGTGCTCCAGTTTATAACCATTGCCCCTTGTCCTATTGTTAGTCACCCCTTGATCTGACTTTGCCCCTCAGCCTCAGGTGACATCTTCTGTCGGGCTGCACCAATGGATCTTGGGGGATTCCTGGATGCTGTGAGCTTTGAAAAAAAACAGGAGTCTCTTTCTTTGTAATAAAGTGAGTCTGTATCAGCCATCACTGAGCAGGAATGTGCTGGGTAAGTGGCACAGCCATGGTGAGAGGTGTGTGTGGCAGCATCCTATGGCCTGATAGGGTGCCACAGGCACCCAGCCCCAGAGGCAGCCTGGGACTGCCCCCATCCCTGGTGGCACCACAGCCACTGGGATAATCCCCCAACTGTGGGGACTCCCCCACAGGGCAGAGCCCCAGAATCTGAGAGATCAGCTGTTGCTGATCCCCATGGCAGCATCTGCTCCTGGTTTGCCAAGTGACAAACTGCACCAGCCCGAAGTGTCCTGTGGCCTCTGGGAAACTTCTGTCCCTCACCACTGGCAGCATCTACCCAGGCGAGGAAAAGTGATCGTTCCTCCTTTGCACTTTTCCCCTTTCTCTTCCCTCCCACTGTGTTTATGGCAGACCTGTGTGAAATGTTAGCAAACTGCTTTTTTCACCGGCATCTCTGCTGCCCTTCTCTCTGCTAATTATTATAGCAGTGCTTCTTCCAGGGCAAGTCGACAGATGGCCAAGGTTTTATCTTTGAACAAGCTGTTTAATAAGGTCTCCTGCATTTCCCTTGCACATTTCTTTCCTGATCACATGTTCTGAGCTGCTGGATGTGTTGTCCTTTCCACTGGGGATGCCAGAAGATGTCAGCTGAGGCTGAAGGGCAAGGTCAGATCCCAGGGGAAATGTGTTTTTATTTCTGCTTTTGAAAGGGGAGATAATACTGCCTGTGTTCATGTGACCCTTACTGAGCAACTCTCTCTGTCCCTACCAATAGGGGTGATGGAGGACTGGTCCCCACAGGAAGGTGAGAAGGGATGTGTCAAATGCTGGGTCCTACTGGGCCAACCCTTAGTGCACAGAAAGCTGATGTAAGTGCTGAAACCAGCATGCTGCCTGCTTGCACCAGCTGGAATCCACCTCACAGGGACCTACCCTGTTCTTTGGCTCCTGCTGCCATCAGTTGCATGGACTTGCTGTGGGCACATTGGTTGCAAAGAAGGTAATTCCTTTTGTGACTGGGAAGGTAAAGGAGAGTTAAGGTGGTAGGGATTGATTAGCCTGTGTGAGGGGCTGCAAGCTGTTTCAGAAAGCTCAAGATGTTGAGCTGTTGCTGACTCCTGGGCTCTGAAAGGGATGTACAAGGACCTTCCTGGACCTACTCCAGGAGCAAAGGGAAATCCTCCCTTTGCACAAAAATGAAGACCAGGGAAACAGGAGTCTTTGGGCACCAGCTGATTTGTGGCAATGGCTTAGTGGAAACACCAGCACCAGGCCCTGGTTACAGCTGTGCTGACTTCAGTGACTATTTTCCCTGTATTTAGCAAGCTTTCTCTGCTCTTGGTTTTCCTAAAGAGTTTTCAAAGCCGAGTGTCCTGGGGACTTGGTACCATTAGCACGAACTGTTTGGCCATGCCTGTCCCAGCAAGAGGGTTCTTGTGGGCCTGGGTTCCCTGCACAGCAGGGCTGCAGCACTGCTTGCTGGTCTGTTTTCCCCTACCATTTTTTCCCCCTGCCTGTGAAGTTGAAGAAGGTTTTGGCAGCTTTCCTGGCCTTTTACTTGTTGCTGCATATTATGCACACTGTATAAATGTGTACAGATCCACCATGACAGATGTGGTAGATGTTTTTTGGACTATCACCTCCTTGCATCAGAACTGCCTGTATGCATCTACACCATACCCATCCCAAAGGGACCTACCATCTTCCGATTAATAATAGTATCTGCACATCAGAGCAAGTTAGGACTATTTCACATATAGACAATCTGTTTTTATTGCTTTCATCTTTACAGCCAGGTGTGTGATCTAAACATCAGGCAGAAACTTCTCCAATAATCTGTTTCAAAACATCTTAGAAAATGATTGTTTGGGATGGGCTCATTTATAATATATCCGTGGCACACAAAAACATAAATGGAAGCCTCTGAATCCCCAGGAAATTTCCTGTCTCTGTCTTGAAGGGATTTGTGTCTTCCCAAGTGCTTTCAACTGTGGGGCTTGGGGATCTATGGGATTCTTTGAAGCCAGCAAAGAATATACAACCTACAGACAGGGCTTTTAAGCAGGTGCAATATGAACCCAGTATCTGTTTGACTCAGCTGCAAAGACGTAGGCTGCCTTCCCCCATCCATTGCAGAGAAGAGCTTGCTTTGTGCACACGTGTGTGTCTCTGATCATCTCTCTCATCTCTGTGCAGAACTTCTCAAAGGTCAGTGTCATTAACCTTGGGGTTATGCTTTGTGTAAATATGCATGTGTGTCTGATTTGCATGGGAAATGCCTTCCAGCCAAATATTAACCAAGCCTGAGCCTATGCTGCTTGCGAGATGTGCTGGGATGGACACTGGAGCCAGCACAGCTCTCCTGCTCAGGCAGTGCATGGCTGCAAATGCCTGATGGGTTTGCCTGGCTCGTTCAGCTGAGTGGACAGTGGAGATGCCTACATGTTATCTGCCACACAGTTGTACACGCGGGCAGACAGCGTGTGCCTCAACACAGAGCGTGTGCTGATGATGTCTCTGCGTGCAGGAGTTTCTCTGCAGCCAGCTGGCACCCAGCACATGCATTGGCACACGTGGCTCGTGCAGCTGCCCCCCTTGCTGCAGCAAGTGTGCTCTGCGTGGGTGCGTGGGCCTCCTTCCCCTGAGGTGCAGAGCTGTGCAGACGTGAGCAGAGGGTATGGGGCTGGCTCTGCTGCATGCCAGCGAGATAGAAAGGAAGAAGCTGCAGCACGGAAAGGGTTTGCCTTCCCTCTGCCCCACTGTCCTCTCTGCCTCACTGCAGGGGTGATTTTAACATTGAGTTGCCATCTCTCAGACAAGATTATTTCTCCCTGGTTTCCTCTGGATCAGGTCCTCAGAGAGTCTGAGCACTGAGCCAGCTCCTGCTGCTTTCAATGAAAAATCAGCAGCAGTGGCAGGGGGCTGCCCCCGTGGCCAGCAGGGAGCCAGGATGCTCAGCACTCCTTGGGAGCATCCCTTGGTGTGTCTCCCATGCGTCTGCACACGCCGGTGGAGCCCAGGGACTCGGGAGGGGGGAGCTGAGGCAAAGAAGACATTAGCGCACAAGTGACATATCTCAATATAATTTCTAAAACTCTATTAATTGAACAGATAAAATACCTCTGATCTATTTTTCTTTTTGTTATTTTGTTACAAAATATTAGCCATTTGGACTCCTCGCTAGGTGTGACCACACCACTTTTCCCAAAGGAAGCTTTTCTTGGTGGTATTTACAGCGGGAAACAGGTACAGACAGACAGGTGCTTTCAGAAAGCCTACACACAGGTAACACTTCTGTTGTTACTTTTTGTTAAAAAGACACATTCAGATGGGGCTGTGACTAGTGTTGAAGAGCTGAGTGACTTCAAAGCTGCTGATCCCAGGCAGGGCTGTGAAAGAGCGAGCAGAAGGAGGACAGCTCTAGCTCACGAACACTGCTGGCTGTCCCTGGAGCCTACACTAGCACAGTGAGGCAGCTGGTGGAGCGGCAGACAGGGGAGCTTACTCAGCAACTTGCATTTCAAAGCAGAGACTCTGCCAAGCATCAGCTTTCTTAATTTAGGGTTCAGATTTGTTTTTGAAACCTCCCAAACATGCACCGATAATTGCAGGTTGAAACATACAAACGCTTACAGCTCAGAGGCTCTCAAATAATTCCACATCTGATGGTACCTTTTTGTGAAGAAGTCTGAGTACTGGTGAAATTCTGATTGTGGACCACACCCATGCCTTTCATCTACAGGGAGGTGAGAAAACATGAACAGTGCAAGGCGTTGAAGGTCTTGCAGAAAGCACTAAGTGTTGCTACAACAGTGCCGCAGGTTATGGCATTAAAAGTACTACAGCAGTGGACAAACAGTGCATTGAAATCAAATTGTTTGCACTAAGCTTGGTTCTCCTGACACGTTTTTCCACCCCTTTGCTACTGCGGTTAACAGATTAATTTCACTGGACTTGCACCAGTGTGAGCAAAAGAGAGTCTGATGGTTTGTGTAATACAGCTCTGTAGACCTCAGTAACACCTCACTGCCTTCCTCCTTCCATCAGAGCCACCTTCTTTTTGGCCACTGGGTACCTGACACTCACTACAGAATGCTCTTTACTAGATTTCTCTCTTCTCTCTCCTCCCCCCTCCTTTTTTAATATAGAAGGTGATGGATTTGCAGCAAAAAAACCCACTGCTTCATCTGGGTCAGTCTAATATCTGCAGCAGCTCCCTGCCATCTGATCCCACCACCTGAAAGATTGTGCTAGGTTCACACCCAGAATCACTGCTGTCAAGAGCTGGTGATTTTTCTTTGGGCTGGTCCCTCCAGGTGAGCTGTGGTACACATTTTGTCCTTCATGATGTTGTCAGTGACACAGTTTTTTGAGCCCGCACCACATCAACCATCAGCCCATGTGCAAGGTTGTCTGTTTGCAATACTACAGCTACACTGAGCCTCTGTGTCCTACTTGCATGTGTGAGGGCTGTGAGAGCAGACAATACAATAGATCAGATGAGGTGTAGACATGCTTTAAAGTGCTCGTCATCCTTAGAGACCAGCCTTCAAGGAAAAAAAATCTGCACTCTGAAGTGAAGTCTGAAGGGCTCAGCTACAAAGTAGAATTTAGAGCAACCTGTTCCACAACAACCCGGAATGGGGCAGTCTGGTCTCTCTCCAGCCAAACCTGACAGAAGATGTAGAAGCCAGCAGGCTAGAGGACAGCAAGGGTTATCTATATTTGCTTCTCTGTCCAAAGCTCAAGGCCTTGCTAGCCTTTGCAAGGTCAGGGAAATGGAGCCAACTCACCCTGAGAGACTGCTGTGCTTCAAGTACCTCAGCACTTCAGTTACCTCTCTTCCATCCTTCATCCAGAACAAAGAAGGGAGTCCCATGGAAACTTCCTTATTTCTCCTGTACATTCCTGTAGCTATCCCAATCAATTATTAAAGCTGCAAGCTTCCGTTGTAGGAACTTCATAGACATTGCTATAAATATTTTACCTGAAAAAATTATTTCATCGAGTACCTTAAGGTTTTTGTTGTTGTCTCTTCGTGTTAAATGTCAAGTAAAATCTAATTTATTTATTTTAACCTAGAGAGAGACCTTCAGTGCCTCACTGCACTCTGGGAAAAAAACAAACACGTACTGCCATCCCACTCAGTGAAGTAACCACTGAAAAGGGAGGGCAGTGCCAGTGGCCCCTGGATACCAACTATACACACTACATTTACCAGACAATGGCAGATGCCACACATATGCTTTCCTAGGAAGCTAAGGACAAATTGGATGAGATCCTGGCTGCAGTAAGGTGGCAGAGTGTCCCCCTGGAGGGAGGCAGCAGCAGATCAGAGCAGCTGTGCCTCACAGCTGGCTGAAGGGTGCAAGGCTGAGTCCTGGCTGGGGGTGAGAACCTCTCCTGGGGCTCAGCTTTCATAGAATCATAGAATAGGCTGGGTTGGAAGGGACCTCAGAGATCATCGAGTCCAACCCTTGAACAACTACCGCCACAGTCACTAGACCATGGCACTGAGTGCCATATCGAGTCGCTTTTTAAATGTCTCCAGGGACGAAGAGTCCACCACCTCCCCAGGCAGCCCGTTCCAATGTCTGATCACCCTTTCCGTGAAAAAATTCTTTCTAATATCCAATCTGAACTTCCCCCGGCACAATTTAAGACCATGCCCTCTTGTCTTACTGAGAGTTGCCTGGGATGTGCAGCACCCTCACTGCCCTAGGGGGCTGGCTAGAACAAAGCCTCTCTAGTCTGGAGGGAGACTGGGCTTCTATTCAGGGTTTTCTTACAATCTTTTCTGTGTTCTGTTTCCACAGTCCTACCTGAGGCTGTCCCCCTTGGCTCCTGGTCATTTGCTGTTGTGCACAAAAGCAGCAACCTAGTGCCCTACTCCAAACAGCTATGCAAATGACTTAGACCTGTTGGTACTTGGGTTGGCTCAGAATTAAGGGGACCTGGAAGCAAGCAGGTTCCTATCATGGAGGGCTTCGCCCCCACCCTTGTATGATTTCCCTAACCCCAGCTGAGTTGAATATGTGAACACTTTCATCTGAACGTTTCAGCACAGCCAGCAGATATCCACAGAACACCGTGAGGAGCCAGTCCCTGATTCCCTATGGTTTTTGTCACCAGCAATAGCCTCAGAGATGAACAGACTGGCATAATCTCCCTAAGGAAATTGCTGTTTGGCTTTTACCTCATAAGGTAAAAAAAAAAGTTTCCTGCATCTGTCTTCACTGCCCCTGATACTCTGAATATTCCTTCCACTTCCAACAATGCCGCTCACTCCTTACCTAACGGCTGTATCATCAGCACTCAGCTCATGTGTCAGCCTCGCATGGGAGTGAAAAACATAGTTTTCTTTCCCTCTTAAATAAAATAAAAGTTAAAGGCCCTAAAGGCATTCTGTCCTATTTTAAAACCCTGAAGTTGATCTTCCTAGGACTTGAAGGGAGATTGAGTGAATGAGTGGGACCAAAGACTTTAAGCTAATTAATGCCTTCCCCTGCCTACCGCTCCAAGAGATTTTTTTTCCTAAAAATATATCAAATATATACCCATTTTTAATGCTGTCTTCCTTCACATCAATGTCCCAAATAAAGCAGAAGAGCAGAGCTGTCAACTCTATCTAGGATCTTCCCCGCCCCTCACTTTGAAGCTGAGATAGGGAAGGAGAGAGGAGAAGAGGCCTTGGAGCCTGGTATCTGGGCAGGTGTCCTATAGGAAAGTCTGACAGAAGCAAAAGTATAGCCGGGCAAGAGATACAGATGGGACCACACATGGGTGGTCTCAAAAAAGCCCACTCAATCTAACACAGGAGGAAGAGCCCAAGTGAAGGAATCATCCACCACAGAAGGTGAAAGTAACACTTGGCTTTGCTTTCAGAATATAAAAAGGCAGGTGGCAGGAAAGACAAAGCCAGCTAGAAGGAGGGCAGCAGAGGTGTGTGTGTTTTATGCTAGAGAAGACAATCTTTGTGTATGCGTGTGTTGAGGTGGGAGGGCACCTCTTGGTGCCATTTCTTTGGAAAAATATTCATCCATTCCAGGAAGATCCCTGGACTTAATCCCTTCCTTCTCCCTCAGAACTGCTTGGTGTTTCCTTTAGTAAGCATGCGCCATACATACGCTACCATACAGGTGTATTTACATGTGATGAGGTCTGCTAGGTCTCAGCAGAGGTCTCTGGTACAATGCTCCAATATAACAACAGAGTGAGTTTTGGTGTTCAGAGTGAGGCCATCTTTGCTTTGTACTGCAGCTCAGGGCAGTCTCTCCTCCTCTCAAGCTCTCTTTCACTCCTGCACTCCCTCGCTTGGATCTGGCTGCTGCAAGGAGATAATATTTGAAGACCAATGAGGAGAAAGCACAGCAAGTGGTACAAGTTCTCAGTTCCAGGTTAGCAGGCAGCAGCAGTGATGGCAGGGGGAACTCCACCCCCAGGAGTGCCCCAAGGTCGGTCCTTGGCAAGGGTGAGTCCGTTTCTCTCTGAGGCTGGCGAAGTTTAGGGATGGGTACAAAGCTATGGCCAGGTAAATGCAAGGCAGGGCAGGAGGTCGAGGAGTAGCAAACGGAAGACACAGTGCCTAGTAAGCAGCAGGTCATCAAGCCTCTCAGGACAGGGCAGCAAAATGCTACATGGGGACAGCAGGACCACAGGAGGCCAGCTGGGCTGGCAGCATGTGAGGATGTGTGAGCGTGTAGGTCGGTAGTTTCTACAGATGGCTCCTCAGTTAACATCATCTTGAGGGGTAAGAGTTAGGTCAGTCAGCTTTTTTTTTTTTTTTTGCTTTTTTGCTTTTTTTTTTTTTTTTTCTTTCTTCTTTTACTAAAAAATAAATCACAAACTAGATCTCTGTAGGCAGAAAGGGGCCCCAGGAGGCGGTGGGATGGGAAGCGGGGAAGTCTGTGCTGTTTTGGTGCTGGTGATGTGGCTACACGAGGCTGCGCGAGCCACTGGAGTACCTGCGCCTCTGAAGCAGGGAGCTGGGGGGGCAGTACTGGTGGGGGTGGTTGTAGGGAGGCGGCGGAGGGGGAAGGGGGGGCTGATGGACCAGCTTCATGGGGGTCCCGGGGAGCCCGCTGCCCATACTGCGCCAGGGGGTGGAGGTGCAGGAGTCGGAGGTGACGTAGCGCGTCAGAGTCTGGTTGAGCGCCGGCTCCATCCGAGCCAGGCACGGCTTGTCCAAGACAATGACTTTGACAATCTGCTGGCACTGTACAAGTGTCCCCGCCGAGGCGGGGTGCGAGGGCATGAGTGCTGTCTCCAGCCGCTCCCGCGGCACGTTAAGACGCGTGCTGGGCTGCATTCCACTCTCGGGCCCCAGGGCGGAGTTGTGCTGGTACGTTTGAAGCCTGTTGTGAATTGACACCTAGTTTAGAAACAGCCAAAGAAGCATTAAATGTTACAAGACTCATCCCGTCTGCTGCTACTGGCTGCCCTGACCCCTCACATGCATGAAACCTTCTCCCCCTCCATAAAAATAAAAAAGAATAGGTAACACTCTTGGCTGCAAAGCCCCCCTCAATAGCCCCTTCTTCCCCATCCAGGCCTAAGTGCCCCTGTCCTTTCCATCACGTCCAAGATACATTCCCAAATGGAGTGCATCTTTAATTATCCAAATGGCACGGGGAATGCAAGCCAGCTCTACATGTGGAAGCCTCCGTGAATTCTCATGGTCGTGAACAGACCTCGGAGGTCATGCCCTCGTCCCCACCAGCATGAGGGAGAGGGGAACCAGACAGCAAGGTTTCAGATAATCAAGGTTGTGTGCTTCAGCAAAATGACGGTCGCTGAATCTGAGACAGAGAGAGACAGAGAAACTCAAGCCTTTCCCAGCTCCCTGCCTTTCTGAGGAGGAAGGCACGCCACATGACTGGCTAATCTGTTTACAAAGGAAAAAGCAGAAATCTGACATACTCTTGCAAAAGGCAGCTCCCTCTGATCCATTTGATGGTTTGTCAGTGAAAGGAAATGATTTTCAAAGAAAGAAAAAAGAAAGAAAAAATGCCCATCTAGCTCATACAATGATAAAAGAAATTCATGATGAAATGGCAGCAGATTAGATAATCTCAAAGAAACGGTAATGTTCCTCTGCTGGCAGAGTATTGCTTGGGAAGCTGAAAGGGGGAAGGGAAGCAGGAGGTCATAAGGGTCCCCACAGAGAGATGCTGATAATGGAATCAAATAAGGGAGCTCACTGAGTCCAGTTTGAAAAGGAGAAGCTGGCCTGGAATGGATGTCCCTAGGGGGAGGCAGCACAGCAGGAAAATGGTGCTTCCTGAATAATGGATGAAGTTACTGTTCCTCCTGGTGAGGATATGGGATAATGGAGACCCCAAACCAGAGCAAAGTTGCCAGTTCAAAACAGAATGTCAGTCAAGTGACATACCCTGGGTAGGAAAAAGTGCTTACAAATTGTCATGGCACTTCCAGCTAGGCAGGGGTACAGATGGGCAGATGGGACAGTGGGACACCAGTCCTGATGGTCTGGCATGTTGGGCAGCAGTGCCAGCAATTGAGAAGCTGTGGAGTGGCCAAACTTCCCACCATGATGAGACAAGGATGAACAGCCTGTCCCTACTCAAGCATGGGGGTTGCTTAGACTCACTGCACAGCAGGAAAGAATTTTGCATCAGTATTTTTTCAGGCAGTGTAACATCCCCTAGGAAAAACTGGTTGCTGGGCCATGAAGTACTAATGACATTAGGATACAAGGAAGTAATTCTCCACAAGGAAACACTCCTCCCAACAGGAACAGGAACTAGCTGGGAGAGGCACCTTCCCCAGGAAGGAGGTGTCTGCAGGGATATGGGGTGCTCTTCAGGGAAAGGAAGCAGCACCCACTCCCCACAGAGAAGCTGAACTCTTCAAGTAAATATAATGTGACAAGAGAGGAAAGAACTACTTCAGGAAAGGGTAAATTCAGAACAATAGACATATTCCAAACAGGGAGAGAGTAGGAAGTAGTAGATAAGCTTTTCAGTGTGAAGATCTCATTTTCTTGTTTCCTCACAGGCAGTGGGAGTATGGGTGTCTGTGAAGAAACAGGCAACCCACTGGATGCTAGACATCCCTGCAAAGACAGATGTACACAGGACAGCAAAGCTCCCTGCTTAGGAAGGTGAAGCTCTAGGGAAAGTCTCCAGTATACAAAGGCCATGCTTAAACCCCTCCAAGTGGGGGTGGAGAGACAGAGCTGCAGAGATTGTGCAGGGAAGCTGGACTGCGAGGAATTTGCATGTGATGCTGCATGGAGTTAGCATGTCAGGGAAGTCTTTAGTGGGGTTCTCAGTCTCCCAGTAAGCAGTGGGGTGGGTTAGTCTACAGCGTTTGGGAGCTTGGTCCATGAGGGATGTTACAGTTATAAAAAAGGATTGAAAATGCTTTGAAGTTTAGTTTGGATTTGAAAGTTGTATTACCCGTCCTAGCAGTAACTTTTAATTGTATCTCTGGAAATTGGTAAAATTGTCAGTCTGGCTGGGGAGGCATTGATTAAAACCTGAGAAAAGAAACAACAGAGAATGTGAGAAGAGCTGAAGTGAGAGAGAATTACTTACCTCAGCTGCTCTGCACTCTACTTACCTCCACTGTGCTGTCCGAGACCTTCTCCCCCAAATCCTTCTTGCCTTTGAAATAAAACAAAAGATCTCAATTGGGAGGCCTGCATCTCTAGTCAAGAGCTAGCCCTCATACTATGTACTGGGAAGCCAAAGGGAGAGGTACAGGTACAAATAAGACTCTTTACTGCAAGAACAATTCCAGACTCCCTTGCAACCTGATAGCTGCTTAGTGGGTTAGGGGGAGACACCTTTGGGGTCCTGTTCTTAGGTCTTGAGCTCAGTTACATTCTGGTGAATTGGCATCCACACACCTCTGCACTTGATTTTTGCTGGAATACAAGCCAAGCCATGAATGGACACAAAGCCTTTGCTACACAGGCTGGTCCAAGGTGTAGGTGAAGAGGCTGGAGGAAGATGATAGTGCAGTTATTGCATAGCGTCAGTTCAGGCAAGAAAAAGTGAGCCAGATTCTCCAGAAGTTGCCTTTGTTCCACCAGTAACATCTCTTTGCCAGATGCTACAGCTACAGTCTGGTAATGAGACTTTAATGGCTTTTCTAGGGTATCTGGAGATGCATATGTCCTCATATTTCCCCTATTTGCTCAAGGCAAAAAGATGCAAAGCCGATTTTTTTTATTTTTTTTTTCTTTTTTGCAGTTATTATCACAGGAATCAATAAGAACACACTTGCAAAAGCAACACTGCTTGACCAAGAGAAGTTGGATGTCCTCTTACTTGTTGGAGAGCCTTGCTTAGACTGCAGGTCCATCTGGGCTCCATTGGTCCTTAATGAGAGAGTCTTTGTCCCTTGCTGTTTCTCCAGCTCCCCTGCAAGACATACACATGACAATTAATGAGGAGAGGAATGGAGGGAAGTACACCAGCATATTGAAGGACCAATGTGGGAAGTCAGCAAGGAGAATAAATGCAAGAAAATGACAAGAAAGTGTCAAGAATGGAAGGAGGGAGTAACAGCCAAAGGAGAAAAAAAAACCAAGTTGGAGAGGATGTGATATGTACAGGAATCTGTATATTTCCACACGACCTTCTATGTATGACCTGCATTTATACAGAATAGGTTATTGCTGCACAGGAAGGGACCACTGATGTTGAGTTACTTTGACACATAAGTTTATATATTGAAAAGCCATCAAAGACTACATGGACATCTGATCTCTGTAAGACAGGTCAGAGAGGGACACAGTATACTATAGACGTCTTGTTCCCTAGATATTCCTGGAGTGAAGGACAACTGTGCTAAGGCTATCAGACCTGTTCTGTACTTCCCAGCTATCTGCAGATTATATATGTATAGTCAGAGTACGGGATGGAGAAGAGTCTTCTGGGTCTGACAGTTTAAGCTTCACTATTCCAGGCCACTGTATCATGCACCCTGTTTCATAAGCATCAAAAGCAGTCATGTTCCTCCATTTCTCCTGCTGGTGGGCAGTCACAGAGCCTGACTGCTTTTTCACCCTATAGGTGAACACAAGAACAATCCTGTGCAGATTTTTGCTGCTGATCTTCTTTCCTTCTGTTCCTGAAGAACCTGTTTCCTTTACCCTTTGTCCCTTGCAGACACATGCAATGTGATGGTATTGGAGTGTGAATTGTGTCAGAGGCCCTTACACTCAATTCGTATCTGCTCCAGCTCTGTCACTTCTGCTATTGATTCTTTCAGATCTTCCACAAACTTCTGCATTTCCTCAGCACCCAGAGCACAGAAGTGTAGTACCTGTTTCTTCTCTGAGCCCGAAACCGGAGTCACCAGTGTGATGCCATGGGGGTAATCTGTAAAGAAAGTGTGTCAACAAAAGAAAGGGATATTAAGCATTCTTGCTGGAATGGTTGGCTGCTTTGGTATTTTTGCAGGACAGAGAGTTTCCAACATGAGTTCAAAGGATTGTCACACCCTGACTTTGTCATACTGCAGACTGTAGGAACCTGAAGCATTGCAGCCCTCTAAGGGAACAGAATGGCCAAGATGTAGCAGCAGGCAAGAGTCTCCAGTACTACAGGAATGCCAAACCCAGAACACTTTAGCTCTTACAGACACTTAGTGCAACATTGGCTCTGGGAACCTAAGCACACAGGTAGGAGGACTGTGGATAGGCCAACAATCTTTTTTTCTTCTGTGGGAGATGCATCAGGAGAGGTTGGCTACTGGATTCAAAACCAGAACAGCCATTAACATCCACAGTGGCAGGACTTCTCCCCAGTCTCTACTTTCATCAGCAGAGAACATGGCAGGGGTGTTAGCACAGCATGGGTAGAGAGCATATCGTGCTGTGCAGAGAGAATGGTAAAGAAGAAAGATGTGGGTTTGCAGCCCTCCACTTTGCACTCCCCAACAGGCAAAATGCATGAGAATGTAAATAAAAGGACATCCCCAGAGAGTGAAAATATCACTACAAAAGGGCTTGTGCTATAAAAATCAGGTTGGGTGCAAGGAGGTGGTACCTGGCAATTCAGCCAACAGAAGCAGCAGAATGAGATTATGCAGAGAACTTGCTACACATGACTGATCTTTATCTTTTTCTCAATCTTTTTTCTCCTTCTCTTTCACCTTTATCTACGTTTAAGTTCTCTCTCCCCCTGTTCTACTTCCTCTTCTCCTCCACTGCTCCTCTATCTGCCTGCCTTCTCCACTCTGTTCCTTTATCAGTCTTTAGCAAACAAGACAACAAGCAATTTATTACTTACTGCCAGCCCTCAGCTCTCCCCATTTGTGTCCCAGGCCTCCTTTTGCACTCTGTGTCTGTCTCATCTGTTTAGATCACAAGCTCTTTAGGACACCCCCTTTTCTGTCTCTGCAGGGGATACACAACAGGATGGCTTTGCCAGAAGACCCTTGGGCACTTCTGGAATAATCATGATACCCCTGAAAGCTGATCACAGCTCTGATGGTACCTCCTGGGGATGCTCAATTATGAATGATTCTTTTGTACATATAGGGATGTGCAAGCCTCAGCATGCTGCAGAGGGTAGGGTATTGAAAGAGTGACTCATGCTGCCAATAGAGGGAGGATGTAAAATACTTAGTAGAGCAGTGCTGCTACAGTCCTCCTTCCTTGCAGCATATTCTGCAGGTGCTCACAAAAAAACCCAGTTGCTATCAGCCATGCTTGCCTGGGACTGGTGTGAAGCCTCTCTGCCTGCACCAAGAAGCCTGCCTGTTTCTGGAACTCCTCCACAACACAACCAGCCTCAGTCATGACACATTATAGCTTTATTCCCAGACCATCAAGGTCAGTCTGATGAGGGCTGGCCTCTTGCCATGCTTCAGTGGGTGCTGTTCCAAGGGCTCTGCTTCTGTCTTGGGAAGCTTTCAGCAAGGCACAGTGTGGCAGAGTGCAGGGAGATGGCAGCAGCACCTGAGCCTGTATCAGTGTCAAAAGTAGAGGTGTGAGTTGTGACTTTGGGCATGAGAGGAGAGGGGCTAGAGCTGGCAGCAGCAGTCTTGTCGATGAGGTTCTCCACCTACAGTTGGCTCCTTAGAGCTCAGTGAGATATATCTGGGGATTGATTCCCCCATTCCTCCCCACTAGTGCTCTGTCTGCCACCATGACTAGCCAGACCCTTCAATGAGCTTAAGTTCAGCCTTCCTGCAGGTGCTCAAATCCAGAAAGGGGTAAAAGGAGCCTCTTCTCATCACACCTTATCTGCCCAGTCGTCTCCTCAGCACCAATCCTCAGTTTTTTCTCCTCCACTTTTAACCCTGATGGAATCTCCTGAAGCAAACTTAAAACTGAATGACACAGCCCCCTCTCTCTTTCTTTTCCCTGCCAAACCCCTCCAGGCAACCAAGGAGCAATGGACTTACATTCGTTCTCAAAGAGATGGAACTGCATCCCTAGCAAGCCCACCGACTTGCAAAATGTGTACGTTGAGGAGCTTTTCTTCTTGGGGCAAAGCTTGAGGATCTGTTGGAGGGAAAGATGCATCATTGGGCAGGCATCTCTGGGGAACAGTGAGGCAAGAACAATGCAAACTGCTCAAAGCAAAAAAGCTTTTTGCAAGCTCTGAGAGTAACACTTGGTTACTGACAGGCTCTTTGCCCGGAAAGCTGCCTGGCATGCTGCACTTGTAATAACACTTCTGAAATTCTGGATGCGCAGCCCTGAGGCCCACTCCGCTCTCTGTCTCCCAGGAGTGCTGGCTTCCCAAAGCCCACATTTCTGACTTCACAAGGGTAATTCTTTTCAGTGAGGGCAAGATCAAAAGGTGAAGTCTGTCAGAAACACCTTAGAGTAGAGAACAAGGGGCATATGTGAGTGCTTCACGGCTTTCACTCCCTCAGCACTAGTTTTTATGGATAGGATTTATCCAATGTAGTAGAGGGATAGCAAGGAGTAGAGCCTCTCCCCATGTTCACAACTGTACCAATGGGTGCAGAGGTATAGGCAGGGAAAGCTCTCTTGTCCTCTGCTGCTACAAAAGGGTGTGGCTTCAGCCTTATATTTGCAACGTCCACTGTTTCATTTTGCCATTAAATTCAGCAGGACTTCCATCTTGTTTGGCATCCTTCCAGCTTCAGCATACATCTCTGACTTTCCTGGTATCTGTCTGAACTCAGTTCAAGGTTGCTGGGGCAGGACACTTCTAAAAGTGGCAGGACACATCTAGGGCTCCATTAAGTAATATCTACTCTCCTACCACTTTTGCAGTGTTAGAAGGCCATGGTTTTAAATGTCTGACAGGAAAGATTTAAAGTGTATAGGAGGGCTCTGTCTACTACAGCACAAACAGGCAAAGAAATGAGTCTCCCTTTCATGAAACAAATCTTCCACCTGGAAAAGGCATGCAAGAGAGCAGTGACACTGTGGGATGTGACAGCAAGTTTTTTCAAGGGTTAGAGGAGTTTTAGATTTAGTAGGTTTTTAAGAGTGAAGGATCTGGAGCTGTGTCTTAAAATGCTGATGGATCAGGAGATGGTCTGTCCTTGCGACATGGAAGAAATGGATGTTGTAGACTGGGTTTAGATGTCTTAATAGAAATCAGGGTGAGTTTTATCACTGCGGTGCCTAATTGCCAGGGCACACTCACCACCAGCAGGTCGTTGAAGAGAAAAACTTCCCTCTGGTGAGCTGCCTGCTTCTGCATTTTGTTCACATCAGTCACTTCATACAAGCGGCTACAGCAGACCAGCCGGCGATGGGGAACGGACAGAACCTGCAGAAGACCCAAAAGAGTATACAGAAGCTGAGGGAGGTGACACTGTGGGTCTCCTCCCACCATCAACCTGCACGATCCTGCCCAGTGACAGTAGGACAAACCCGTTCTGCCCACTGAAATCATCTCCTCACCACCACTCCTTACCAACACTTTTCCTGCTGGTGCAATAGCAGCTATGCCTTTCTTATCTCGATAAATCAGAGGAGTGGGACAGGCTATAGGCAACCTTCTTGCTCACCCATCCTGTCTTATATACCTCTGGCATCCAGTCACTGAGTTCCTCCTCTTTCACCTCACTGGACATCTGCAAATTTCCCAGGCTTTGAGAAATTATTCTCCTCATTTTGGGTGATGTATGTTTTTGAATTCTGAATTCATTACTGCTAAAGAAACCCTCTGCATTTGAGGGTCTCTCAACCATAGCAATCTTCAGGGAACTCATTAGAGGCAGATGGGTGAAACTGTTTTCTAATCACTTTGTCTTCAGTTTCCTACACTCTTGCAATGCCTGAAAGTTTGCAACAGTGCAGGTCTATCGCTGAACACTGGCAGGCAGGACCTGCAATAAGATTCTTGGGAAAACAGTTACTGCACCAAATACTGTAAACTCTGGCCAATGAGATCCCCCCCCAAATTTAGGAATGAATGAGATAGATAGCAAGGAAAAAGGTATTTGGAGAATAAGGAGTGAATTAATCAAGACAAGTAAGGAAAGTATTACAGACGATGAGTAGGAGGAAAAAGGCAGAAAAGAGGACCAGCAAGGGAGGTGGGGGTGAAAGGGTCGAGTGGGTGACAGAGGGATTATGGCTGCTCACCGTTTTCATTCCAACTATAGACTTCTCCACTTTGGTGACATAAGTCACATGGTCCTCATTGGATTTGAGCTCTTTCTGCTGTATCCTCTCATAGATCCCCACCACCAGCTCCCGTGGGATGTCAGCACCATCATCCACCCCTGTCAAACACAAAAAATGTTGGGCAGGCTAGGCAGAGGGAAAAGGAAAGGGAAGAGCTGATGGTCCCTGAGAGGCAGCTACTGCCTCTGCACTGTGCAGTGCTGGGAAAGCTGAAGGGAAAGACCATTACTTTGCTTTAGGCTGTCTTCTTTCTTGCTCTAACACACCCAGTGTGCCAGCAGGAGAGACTGACATCTCTAAGGCCAATGCAGACGATTTCATTATTCCTTTGCTCTGCATGGTGGCTCCTTTCCATGTGTTCCCTAAGGTTTTATAGTCACAGTTTAACATTCATATATCTTGGGCCACTCAGCAGCAATCCCTGCATTGATTTCGTATAATCAGAAGTGCTAGATGTGGAAAAGACCTATAATGGGATCCAGCTGCTTCTCCTGCCAATGGAAGCATCAGCTCTCCTGTTTGCTTGGTGGCCTCCACTGTTTTCCTTCTGTGATGTCTCCTAGGAGTAATACTTTCTCATTCCTTTGTCTGTGATAATTCTATCTTGGCCCTGTCCCTTTCCTCTTTTACATCTCCTTAACTAACTCTCTAAATTTTGCTGTCTGAGCCTGGAAGGAAAGTTTTCTTTCACCCCTCCCTGAGCCAGACACCACAAATTAAACTGCCAGTCTTTCCTCTGAATGGAATTCCTTCAGTCATTTCATATTGATTTTCCCTGCTTTCCCTCTAGATTCCTGGCCTGAGTGGTACTGCCCTGAGTGATGCAGGTGAAGAACTGCTGAGGAATAGAGAGGCATTGTTATCTCCTGGCTTCCTTATCTATGACCTTGCAAACATAGCCTGGGTGTCTTTTTTTCAGAAAAAAGCTACTGACTGGTGAAGCTGCTGACATGGGCACTGGCCTGCAGGTGAGTGTGGAATGAACTGTCTCCCCTTGTCTATAATGGGGTGACATTCACTCACTGCTGTAACTCCTGTTAGATCGGAAGTGGGTGATCCTCATGTTGGCTGAAATCACTGTGACATGAACTGCCAGATTTTCAAGCAACTCTAAGGTTAAGTTAGCATAAAAACTCTTTTAAGTCAGTGCTATGAGCTATGATATCAAATAGAATGATGGCAGGTATCAGCCCCATTCAGTATCACAGGAAATAACTTGAAAGAGGGCCGTAGTGTCACATTATACCAGTCAGAAGTGGATGACAAATTGGGGAAGGTGTGGGAGGCTAAGATGACACTTTCTGAACAGCAGTCAGGACAAAGAAACAAGTAGAAGGAATGCACAAAAGTTCAAATTCTAGACTTTGAAGGAGCTTCATCTGAACTGTAGATGTGCAATATTTGAGGCACTTGTAAAGTGGGTGACCCAGGCTTACCTAGGAGTGAACATGACAGGAAAATTAGGCAAGAATTTGTCTAGACATAATGTCAAAAAGGCCAAACAATACTTAGCTGCATTAGCTGAAAAATAGGGAGGAGGCAGTGGCTCTATGTATGAGTAGGTTGTGACCACATCTGAAAAAGTGCTTTTACCAACCCGTTACCAAGATGAGAAAGACTGACCTTGAAAAACAGAAGAAAATTTATTTGGGAAACTGATGTATCAGAAATCACAGAGGTAATGTATGCATGAACTCTGTCGGGCATACAGTTACTATAAGTAATTACAAGCATTTCAGAAGGGGAATATTTAGACTGAATGGAAGGAAAATGTGTTCATATAGTCAAAGTAGCAAGGAGGTGAAGGGCTTCTTTAGCATAATACAGCAGGGTCTAAGAAGGAGGGAGCTGAACTAAAGGAAAATATGACACAATGGACTGCTTCCAAGCAGTGAGATCTATTAAAAGATGAAATCATCTCTCAATGAAAATGGTTGGTTTCTGAGAAGGCTGGGCAGCTTTCTAAAGAAGACAAATCTTAGATTTTTCCTTTCCCTAGCATCCTGGAATACACCTCAAAAGGCCCTCCATGTCTGGCTCACAGGGAGCAGCAGCCCTGAAGAAAGGCAGCTCTACTAGGCTTTTGCTGCCTTCACCTAGGCAGAATTTAAAGCAGCAAGAGGGCGAAAAAAAAAAAAAATCAAAGCAGGACCCTCACCTCTCAGATTGCGAATGAAGTCCTCCAGCATCATCTTCCTGTCAGGCTTGATGTTGGGACTGTACATGTCCGTATTGAGGAGGATGATTGCAAAGGCCAAGATGAAGATGGTGTCTGGGTTGTGAAACTGCTGGACCACATCTGGGTTACACATGCAGTACCTCTGGCTGCAGAGGGAAGGATGCACGCATTTAAAATGGAACATGGGAATGAGTCCCCTCCTCCTAGGTGGGCAATCCATTTTTAATCAGAAGTGGATCAAATTCCTACTTTCACTTCACCCATAAATGAGAAGGAGCTGGCAGTGCTCTGAACGCAAATTTACCCAGGCCACTGAAACTTAAGTCTTCTTGTCCTTGGGAGCCAAAAGAGCAAGTGAGATTAGAAAGGACTACTCAGGCTGGTGTCAGAATGTAAGGGTAATATAGAAGGTGTCTACTCCAGCCTGCCTTGCTAAGGGCAAAGGACTCCTCTGGATACACCAAAGGAAGAACCCAGCACCCCTGCAAACCCCAGTGCTACTCTTCCTGTGAATCACCAAAGAACAGCAAGTCCCTTTGCTAGCAGAGGTGACAGGACTGGCCTCTCTGGCCCTTTGTGTCCTTCATGCCACGGAACATCTGACAGAAACACGGCTCTGCTGCAGCAGCCGTGCAGAGGGCTCTGTGCTTCAGAAGCCACTCCACGGTCACCTTCTTTGGAAGGGAGGTCCCTCGCCATTCACTCTATGGCTTCTGCATTTTTCTGCCTTGAGTGTGCTCTCTCCATCCACCTGGCTGCAGCAGTGGGGCTGCAGGGCTCCTTCTCTTACCTGAAAGCCTCGATTAGCCGCTCAACCTTCTGTGCCTCCCCCTGCACGCGGATGTGGGACTGGAATTTCCGCAGAGCTTCATCCAGCTCCATGCCTGAGAAGTCCATCTCGTCCACCACGCAGCTGTGGGAGGGGGACACAGCCTTCATCAGTACCTCCTCCCACAGAGTACATCGGGCAGCCTCCCTCACTAAAATGCCAAGACTCAGACACCAAGAGAAACCCATGGGAGAGGCTCTAAGAAATTACTACAGCTGCCCAGATCATACTTAAATGAGCAGCAATTTCAGATAAATGATTCCTGCATTCCACAGCAGGTGAGCAATTCTTCACCATGATATATATCATATGATGTTAGATGCTATCAATCTCATATTTCATTTCCTTTCCCTTTTCCATTCATTTCCTTATTCCTATTCTCTTTTCCTGTTAACTTTTTGTTCCCTTTTCCCCTTTGCCTATTTCCTTTTCCTTTCCCTTTTTCCTTCTCTATTTTCCTTTTCCCCTTTTCGTTTTCTTCTCGCCTCCCCTTCCCTCCACTCACCCTCCCTCTCTCCCTTTTCCTCTTCCCCTTTTCCTCTTCCCCTTTCCCTTTCCCTTTCCCTTTCCCTTTCCTTTTCCCTTTTCCTTTCCCTTTTGCCTTCCCTTTCCCTTTCCCTTTCCCTTTCCCTTTCCTTTTCCCTTTCCCTTTCCCCTTTCTCTTTCCCTTTCCCTTTTTCTTCCCATCCCCCTCCCCTTCCCCTTTACCTTTCTCTTTCCGAAGCTGTTTCAAAGAAAATAGGAAATAGAAGCTGCTTCACAGAAATAATACTGCAACATCCCCTGGCTTGTAATATCAAGGCTGGATAAAACCTCCCATGTTGTCAAACACTGGGAGTCCCCAGCAATTCAATTTGTTAGAACCTCTATTCATTTTATACATCTCTACACCATTCCACACAATCTTTTCCATTTCCACCATATTTCAGTGCCATACTTCCCTGTCATCTGCTGGAAATCCTTCACTTCATCCATCTGCTATCACTTGTCATTTCAGATTGATGCACTGCAACTGGTAATTCATAGCCAATTCAGATACCCGAAGAAGGGGATGCCACTTCTCTTGTTTCCAACTTAAGTATTCTCAGATTATAAAAGTCATACTGTTAAGACTACAAAACAAATTATTACAGTGCTTACTTTCTATATTAGTCAAATAATCTGTTTCTTCTTATTCTTACTGCATGATACTTTGGTCATTTGAAATAAGAACACTTTCCCCATGTGGCTTCAGCACATTTGGTTAGCATAGTCCTACCTTTTGTGTCCAGGTCATTACTGCAAGTATTAATCAAAAGACTAGACTCAGAAAACTCTGCTTATAAACTCCCTTAGGCCCAACTACCCATTTCAGCAGAATATGTAGGCACTAATGTCTGTCTCAGTCAATTCTCTCCCCTGTTTATGATTCTGCTGCTAATTTCTCTCTCTTCCACTCTCAGCTAACAATTTCTCATGTCAAATGCTTTGCTGAAGTCTAGAATTACCTTTTGCTTGTCCCTTGTCTAGAAAACCAGTTATTTTAACAAAGAAAGACACTGAATTAATCTACTCTTCATGAGCTTTGGTATGTACCATTTACCTTCCTGTCTGCCTGTCTGCCATTGTTCTTTCCCACAAACAAATTACCAAAGCTATCTGACAGATGAAGAAATTCACATGTGCCAAAATCCCATTTTCTTTAAGCCGCCCTTAAATACAAAGTCACTAATTTGCTAATCTCCAGTCACAGGGCACCACCTTGACATTACAAATGTATTAAAAGTTCAAATACTTCATATTTTCTGCTTCTATATACCTTGGCTGCTAATTCTAGCCCCCTTGCCCCCTTTATTTCATCCACTGTATTGTATTTTCTTTGCTTTCTCACATTGTAAAGGAGAAACTGATCCCAAAGTTAAGGTTGGGAGGAAATTTTCTCACTAACAGGTTGCCTGGTTTTGCATGAGGAGTGATACACAGAAAATAGAGGGCGAGGTTTAGGTTTCCTCTGGATCCTTCAGTTTCCTAGGATTAACTGGAAATGTTGCCAACAAAACCTCTACTAATAAAGGGATGTGCTGTCATCATAATCATAAAGAGTTTCTTCTTCCTTTCTGTGATAAAATGTCTGGGTGTCTGTTGGTCTTTTCTATCATGCTGCAGTTTGCTGTAGGCTATTGGGAAGTGTTTTGTGAGCTCGGCTGCTGATGCCATGTGCAGTCTTACTAGAATAAAAATCTTTTGCATGATGTTTCAAATGAGCGAGGGGCAGGGTTCAAATCCTGATAGATGTCTCTCCATTCCTCCATCGCCCTATTTATTCAAGAGTTGAAATACCATTGCTTAACTGGGATGATACCCACAGAATAACTTACCAAGAGCTCTGGCAGAACAGAGACTGTTCAGGATCTTGTAAGGCTGGAGTTGATACAACCTCAACTAGGAAATTTGAGTTCCTTCCCTGCACAAACTTCATATAATCAAAATGTAGGAACAACTGGAGAGGAGCACAGAATGAATGGGGCTGCTCTCATAGGAAATCTTGCGTGGAATTTTTATTTCCTCTCCAAGCAATGGAGTGTAGAAACACAATTTTTTTCTGGCAATAGCCAAAACCTCCTCCACTGGACTCTTTCCTTTGTTATTTTTATTTTTCTCATAGTTATACGCACACGTCCCTTGGGTTGACATCAAGGCATTATGCTTCTCAGACTTTGTCTTTGATAGTAAAAATAGTTTTTCTCTGGTTAGTTGCTACTGTGTTCACAGCTGCAACCTCCTCTGTAGTTGGACTTCTGTTACTATTTTTTAATCCTTTCCAGTGTGTGATATTTCTCAGCATTGACCCCAATGATTTTGCTGTTACTGTCTGCTTCCAGACGTGTGAAAGTAAAGTCCTTGCAGACACCAGTGAGACCTCTTGAGTTCACCCTGGTCACCCCAATCCACCTGCATTAAATTATGTATTTTTTGCTTGTTTCCTCACTTATCAATCCTTCCCTCTCCACACAGTTCTAACATGTCCTCCACTTCAGGTACAAATCTCAAATAATAAATTCTGTATCAGTGCCCTTGATACAGAAAGCATTAAACCTTTATTAGGACAAGCAGGACACGGCAACTGTTTCCAGCTCTTTTCAAACTAAAACAGGTATTGCTGCATGAGTTATGCTCAGCTTCACCTTTGAGAGTTTCTTTCACCGACTGGCAGACAGAGGTTTAATTTGTAAATTTTAAGATGAACTTCTGGAGTTCCTGTCCATTTGTTTCTCAGCACAAAGAAGGGTGTCCCTCTGTCACGCTTGCTGAGGAAAGCTGAACAGGCAGAAAGGGCAAGTTAGGAACAACATTTGTCCAATCTTGAATTTGATCTGTCTGACAAAGCCTACATTAAAGGCCTGAAGAATAGCTCCTAGAGGATCCATCAGGTACATTGCAACTTTCTGTTACTAGGCAGACAGAAGGAATGGTGAATCATAGCTGTCTGTTACTTTTTGTGAGCAAATTTTACACAGCAAAGTCCATTCAAAGAGCCAAAGAGCTTTTTGGCTCTGCCATGGGACTGCTATGTTCCTGCTCCTCTTTGGGTGGCTACAGGTTTTCCTGCCTTGCCTGACCTCAGACTCCTTTAAAGACTCCTGTTAACTTTCTGAATGCACTGTGGTGCCTATGTCAGAGCTCCCTGGAATGCTATGCAACTTCTCCTTGTGAAACCAGGGTAAGGAGGTCTTTTCTTTCCAAGGCAGATGCTTGATGCTGACATAGGACACCTTGGCAAGTATATTGATCTCATCACCCTCCAGAACTGCAATGTAATGGGTGGTGTAAGCACATGGATGAGGGGGGTGTCTCTCCCCAGAACTGGATTTGCCAATGTAAGAGACAAAGTTTGAGCTGAGAGTGGATGGCTCTCTGCTTCCAAGGAATAAACCAGCAGCTTACGTGCGTATAGCAAAACTGTGCTCATTTTTCCACAAACAGCAGAACGCCTCTAAGATGCCTATTCCAGGACCACCAGGAGGCCCGAGGGATAACAAAGCAGAGTAATTACCTAATAAAATCTCCTCCTGTTTCAATTCCTTCCTCCGCACAGGCTTGCAACACGCACTGTGAATTGAACTCACAGTGCATCCAGAGATGCGTTTTGCCCAGTACCTGCAGGGACAGGACTTTTGATGATTGGATCATGTTCCTGAAGTGAGCTGGAATGGTGCTGTCACTTTGCCTCATAAAGAAGGTGGTGCAGCTTGAGGGTTCTTGTGCAACCTGTAGACATGGGGAGCTTGGTCTGTCCTGAGGCAGCCGGCAGACAGGCACATCACAGCTCAAGAGATTTGCAAACCAGTTGCCAGGACCAAAGGGTGGGCTCCTAGTTTGATCATTTTGCTCAGTTGTTATGGCCATGCTGCCTTCCAGGCATCTCTCCAGAAGAAAGTGGACATAATGGCAACAGAGCTGCAAGGATTTAACACAGGGCTAAGCACAGCAAAAAAAAGCCTTGTGGCAAAAGGATTCAGTGAAGGCTGGAAGCAGCTGTATAGTGTGGGGCTGGGATATGCTTGCCCAAGCATAATGACCTATTTTCCAGCTTTTCCACTCAGGTGACAATGCAGCAGGAACTGGGCTGCAACTAAAGGCTTCTGTAATGAACCTGTAGCCCATGCTGAGGGAAGGGAGGGAGCAAAGGGGGAGGCAGCCAGGTGGAAAGTTTAAAACTGTGACACACAAAGATATGAATTAAAAACATCCCTCTTCTCAGCTTCCCTAATCCTGCGAGCTTTCTGAAGATGAAGCAGTCTTTGGGTAGGCTGCAAAGGAAGAGCTCATCTCCTTGCGAGGAGACTGCCTGGCACGTGGTAACTGAGGGTCACAGAAAGAAAAGTGAGCAGGATTCACTGATCCTTTGCACCAGCAGGCATCCACACTATCCAATCCTGCCCTCCATGCCCTCCTTGTGCCAGGGCAGTCTCCATGGCCCACACCACTCTTCCCTTTCTGAGGGAAGCTACACTACATGTATGGCCTTTTTTCTCCCTGGGGTCAAGCTGCACTTGCTTGCATTCCCAGGGTAGCTCGCACGACTACCCATTGGGGCATCCACTCCTTCCTAAGTGAGAAATTGCCTAGTGTACTATGCATCAGAGCTGCCTCCCAGCTGGAGACCTGTTCCCACTCTAAGCATGTTGGCCATGCAGGGGTGGGCTCTGCCCAGCATTCCTCTTCTACTCCCAGAGACATTGGATACCACTGTTTCCCTGGGCACCTGGGCAGGTTCAAGCAGCACCTTTGGCCTGGGCAAGCCTGGTATGGGAAAGCTGCTCTTGTTCACAAGTTTGATCTGTGCCACAGCTCTGATTGCAGCAGGAGGTCAGAACTGCCTAACATATTTTTCCCTTTGTCCTGTTTCCATCACATCATTATTGCTTCACAGCACAAGCTGCAGCACTCTGGTGCTCAAACCCTCCTGTAATGCAAATCCTTTATTGATCCTCTGTAATGTCCTCAGTAAGAAAAGGGAGAGTATTTTGGGCTGACCTGTCAAGTTCAGTCTGCCAGTCCAAGAAGAATCTAACACTTTCTTGAGGGAGCCTCTTTGCTCTACCAGCCCTGCACTTGCACTCCTAAGAGCAACTTTTGCCTCCCTGACTTCCCATGACAGAAAGAGAAGACAATGTATGCTTGACAGACAGGAGAGCTGCTCACCCACAGGGACTGTTCCTCACAGCAACTTACAGTCTAACACCAACCAGCCCCTGACTCAGCACAAGGTCTCCTCTGCTTGAATCCCTGCCCATTTCTCCTCTGACAGCACATGCACCAGGGCAGCCTCTTCTGCATTTCCAAGCCCCACAAACTGAACATAAACCACCCAGTCCCAGCAGCACAGGCAGCTCCATTCATGGCATCACTCACATTATCTTGTTCATGAAGGAACTACAAATGGAAGCAATTCCTGAGTCAGAACAGGTGGAAGGGAAGAATGAACTAAAGAGACAAATGAATGAAGGAGAGCAGAAGCAGAAAATATACAGAGAACAAAGAGTGCACAAAAAGAAACAAACAGTATATCTGAAGATGTAATACAAAAGAGAGGAATGAGGGAAGGATACAAAAATGATGATGTGTCTCAAAATGAAAATGCACATTTATGCCTTTGTCCTGACTTTTTCACAGTAACAAAATTATTTTTCTACAGTACTTGCCAAGAAGATTTGATAAATACTCCTCAGTACAGCCCACTGCTTTAATGGTCCAAGCTACCTCACTACAGCCGTATTTCCTGAACCAGTAGACACTGAAACCCTTGGGTAGGTCCCCAGTGACTCCCCCCAGATGGCTACAGAGCAGGTTGTGGAAGCAAATCCCCAGGAGAAGAGGCTGGATCTTACTGTGGGATGCTGGATCACAGTCAGTGGTTGTTCTGTGGGATGCTCAAGATGGGTTACAGACAGGATTAATCCCCTGTAGAGTAAAATGCCTAAAATCTAGGAGTCCAGCCTAAACTGACTGATTGAGAAAATCAACACTCTTGATGGTCCTGTGTCTCTTCAATTCATAAATGGCAAAAGACACTGAACTGAGTGGTGGCTAACAATAGATGAGATAAATCCTACTTTTAAAGATGGAAGTCTTTTCTGCATGATAAAATGACATACTGCATCTGCCTGAAGAAACAGGCCTGAGCAGTTTGGAATTACCAAAGGATGTGTCCTAATTATAGTCAGATACAGTTGAAAATTCCCTGCTCTCTCCCTTGTTCCTCAGGTAAGTGTGTATAATTACCGTGAGGTATCCAGGTATCTTTTCTGGTGCCCAAAAAAATCATTTGTAGGTTGAAAGATAAAGTAGGAAGGTGGAAGGGAGACTAAAATTTCAGGGCATTTAGGTGCTAGACATTGTAGGTGTGGGAGGGCAAAACAGGATACCAAAGTACTCAAGCCTCATACTGTGCTTACCCTTACTCCCCCCCAACTCATGTACATGAGAGGCTTTGCAACCAGCATGACACCCTTCCAGAGTTTTGCATTTACTAGATAGACAGCAAGGAGGGGCCATCTTCACAGTGCCAAATGCCACTGTGCACTCCTGAGCTCTCTTGCATGACTCCAGGGACAGGCAGTGGTTGGCTTGTTTGTCACTCAGCACAGCTTCAGTACCTATGGAAGCCAAGAAAAATTCACAGACTATAGACTTAAGGCTGAGCCTACAGATGAGCCTGGGGTTTGCAACCTGGGCAGCTCTGCCCCATCTCCAAAGGCACGAGGGAGGCTGACACTTTTGCAGATGTTTTAAAAGTTGTCCTGTTATTTATTCATGCTGTTGGGTTAATTCAGCCTGGCTACGATAGAAGCAATGCTTACAATACACAATTCTAACACACCTTTTCACATCAAGTGAAAGCTAAACTAACACAGCAAGTGGCATCAATAATTCATAGTATTTTCAGGATGGAGAGGATGGGCCAGGAAGGCTGCAGGGCCAGGTCTGGAATGTGAAAGAGCAGAAATATCTTCCCTTGCATACAGGCTTGCTCCACTGCATGTGGTCAGAGCCTGTCCAACAATTACTGCCTGCTCATGGTGACCCTTCCTGGTCACTTGAGCTTGCCAGGAATAACTTCTTCTTTGCAGAATTGTTCTTCTTCTGCCCATTCAGGCCACATAAATGACTGTGGCACTGGGAAAACCGTACAGAAGCTACTGTAGGAGTAATCCCATCTGCCAAGTGCTCTCCAGGGAATACCATGCACCCTAACACTGGTCTGATAAGTGTAGGTAGATGTGGGGACTACAAGACAGCCCTTGTAGGCTGACTCCCATTCTCCCAAACTGTGCTAGTGTTCCTGAGCTAGTTTGATTGGGGCTGGATGGGGAATTAGAACCAGACTAGCTCTTAGACAGTTCTAAAATGCCAAAATGTCTCTGAGCCATGTCTTGCTCCCCTACAAACAGCTCAGAAGTTGTGACTAGTCTTTGAGCAATAAAGCAGTGGAAATGCCAGCACTATACTAAACTGCAAGACCTCTTTAAACATGGACAGGAAAAATATCCAGGACGTTAATACCGGGCCAGAATTTCTCCTGAAAATGCCTTTTTTTTTAATGCATGTCACACTGCTGGGTGTGCAGCCATTGCCCAGCCAGCTCTCACAATCATTTGATGGAAATATGCCATGATGGAAACCACCAACAATTGCTATACCCAATCTCAGAAATGACACAGGAAGAGAGTGAAAGTACCTGCAAACAGCACAGCTACAATGAGCTGAATGTGTGTATTTTTTCTTTCTTGTTTTAGAACATCTTGCATATATCTATGTATATATGTCTACTTTTATCTGTGTCTTTAAAGAAGATGAATCAGAAGCTTAAATTGAAGAGGGTAAGGCAGCACAGATAGTCAGTGCAAGAACATTATCTGTTGCCTGGATAGACCAGACACGGGTTTGAACCTCAAAATCAGACTCAGTTGCTTGATATATGTTCATGTACACACAGTCCATGTCCAGGATATGCCCATGTGTGCACAACCTCAAACACCTCAGTTCCTATCTTTGAGCCTTGCTTTCTACATCTGTAAATACAGTCATAGAATCATAGTATGATGGAACAGTTTGGGTTGGAAGGGACCATAAAGATCATCCAGTTCCAAACCCCCTGCCATGGGCAAGGGACACATCCCACTAGACCAGGTTGCTCAAAGCTCCATCCAATGTGGCCTTCCAAAGAGGAGGCATCCACAGCTTCCCTGGGCAGTCTGTTCCTGTGCCTCACCACCCTCATGGTAAAAATTTTTTTCCCAATATCCAATCTAAGTCTACCCTCTTCCAGTTTGAAACAATCATCCCTTGTCTTATTGCTACATGCCCTTGTAAAAAGTCCTTCCCCAACTTTCCTGTAGGCCCCTTTAGGTGCCCACTATAGGATTTCACTGGTACCCTGCTCTTCTCCAGGCTGAACACAATTATAATGGCAGGGTCACTTCTTCATCAAACATTTGTAGTGCTACATTGAGAGGTGCACTTGAAACTAAGAATAATGAGCATGATAGAGTAGGGCCACCTGCTTTAATGGCCCTTTGGCAACAGGCATAGCAAGACATGCAAATGTAACATAGCAGCTCCTCAGCATTGAGACTGGGAGGCAGACTCTAAGATTTGCAGTAAAGCTCCCCAGGAGCTGCTGACACAGAGTTTGTCATCACATGTCAGACAGAAGAACACGGTCATTTGCAGGTATAATGTCAAATTTAGGACTACAAGGAAGTGTCAGCCTATTGCTATTGCCTGTTTGTGCAGGGACTAGGCTTGGACTTCAGCAAAGTATCTGTCAGGGGAAGCAGCCCACACCTTGCTTGCTGGAGAAAAAGAAGCAATTACTTGTAATTGTAGCTCAGAGCATGAAGAGACTGGAGAGAACACGTGTGTCAGTGCTGGCCAAATCAATACTCGTACACTATATTAAAAAAAAGGGCTGGACAAAAAGTCAGGTACCTGCAACAATAAGCAGCAGCAACTGCAGTAGGAATGAATGTTTAAATTTGGGCCTAGATTTGGTTTTTGAGCTGGCATCCCTCTGTCTTTCCCTGCAAGACTTTCAAGAGGTGTGTGTATAGAACTTAGGGTTTCAGATTAGCTTAGCTCCAGAGAAATCAATGCAAAATTCAAGTGACACAGAGAGTATTTTGGAGAATGGGAGAATAAAAATAAAGGATCCTATTCAGCCCTCTTCAGTAAGGCAAACAGGATTAATTGCCTCTTATTATCCCCATAGGACAGCTGGACAAACTGAAAAGGCCACCCATCTCAAAACTGGGCAGAAAAGAAACAAGTGTGAAGCTAGCATTTGCTGCTTCTGTCTGGTCTCATATCAAGGAGCAGACATTTTCCTCCTCTGCATCTCTTAGTCCTTCCTAGAAAGCATCAGAGGTGCCTTATTGGGATGGGCTGGGACCCCAGTCAGTTTCTCAGCAACAAAACCTGCTAGTCAGTGGTGCTGAGCCTCTGCTGGCCCTCTGAGGAGAGATAGAAATGAAAGGACTGATGATTTAAGTGTGAAACATATTGCTGGGAAATGCATTGAGGAATGCCAGATAGTGAGTGGGAATGGTGGAGTTCCTGCACAGTGTGGATGGAGGGGTATGGAGGATGGGGTTTTTCCTGGTGCAGCCAGGGGCAGAGTGGGACAGCAATTCCTTTACAGTGCAGGGAGAAGGGGAAGAGGTTTCCACACTTACTCCAGGACATCCCTGTTGAACTGCTTCTTGCTGTTGCCCAGGAACTCCCCGATCATTTGGCGGCTGAGACCCTTCCTCTGGAGCAGGAAATGTGCCACCCCAATGGGAGTGTCCGGGATGAAGCCTCGTGAGATCAGGAACTGGATCCCTTTGTCTGGGTTTCTGAAAGGGAAGGACACAGACATGGTGAGTTTGCATATTCCCTTTTAGGCATTGCTGCCCCTGGCTCACCCGATGGCTTGCAGCAATGCAGCCCTCAGCATGTGCATTGGCTTCTAGGAGTTCATGTGTGTGGCAGGGTTGGGATTGGTGGGGGCAAGGAAAAGCAGTCCTGCCAAGTTGCAGCTGAGGACAAAAGGATGCCAAGGTACCTGCTGTGTCACTTGCAGCACCTTCTGTCACCTGGAGATCACAAGTGCCATCCTGCTGCCTGATACCAACCTCGCCAGTGACTCTCTTCTGCCATTCGTCTACTTCAGAGTCAAAGGCTCCTGTGTCCTCCCTGCCCCAGTGTGGTTTGTTAAAGGTTCCTGTGAGGACATAATTTAACTGTGTGTCCCACGTGGACAGCACAGGCAGTATTAGCACATTCATCTGCTCCAAATGCAACCCAGAGAGAGCAGTCCCCAAAGACCAGGGGCATATGACCCTTTGAATTAGGGAGCCTGGGATTTCTCCTTCAATAAGGCAGACAAACACAAAGGAAAAACATGGCTTTGAAGAGACTTTGGAGACATTGCTGCCACAGTTCATGGGAAAATGAGACTCAGGACACAAAGGTGGATAACCAAAGGTGGGCACTTTTTCTCTAAAAAAAAAAAATAAGTCCCTTTTTCACAGGTTTTTTGAGCTCAGTGCTGAGTGGCACTTTCTGCCTTCTTTACCTGAGCCTGATGCTGGCTGCCTGAATAGAAATCCCATGCTCAGATTTGCTTATCTTTTCCACTTCTCCCAGCCTTAGCTGTGTTGCTCTTCCCTTCACTATTGATTTACCCCTCAGGCAGAAATCTCTCTCTGTGTGGGTGGATGAGAGCAGGCACCTGGAGAATGCCTTGTCAGACCTGGGAGAGAGCTGCCTGCAGCTCCTAGACAGAGGGTTTTTCTCCCTCTGTGCCTGTGAATGTCTCTGAGAACAGGCCTGGTGCTGAGTGGGGCTGACTGCCTGGTCGTGGGAGTGATTTTCTGCTTGTTGGTGTGTCAGTGTCTGTGCCTGCATAGGCAGCTCCTGGGGGCAGTGTGCGTCTCAAAAAGCACACGTTTGTGTGTCTCTCTGTCCTAAACATAGAGATTTCTCTTGTACCATACATGTTCATCACAGGCACCGTGCTGTCTGAAGAAAGTTTGGCTTTCTCCTCATGTCTCCTATAAGCATGCAGGCTTCTATGTATCCTTGAAGTGGCTGTGAGCCTATGTGGGGCCTGCCCCACAGTACAGGCAGGAATCAGTATGTACATGTGTACCGTGCAGGTTTTTTTTTTCTGTATTTCTGTCTGCCCCACTGAAGGGTGTCTGTCATGATACACTCTTGTTGAGGGGAGTAAGTGCAATGCCAGGAAGATTTCCACACTCATTTGGTTCTCTTGAGCTGGTGAGTTGGAAGAGGCATGAGGGTAGGTTCTTCATGAAAGGATGCTATAATTCCATCATTAACCCAAATTCAGGGATCTTTGTCAAGGCTCAAGGAGTTTGCTCTGGCAGCTTCCTAGGGTGAGGAAAGCATAGGATGAGATCTCAGAGCACGTGAATGCATGATATGCACAGGCACAGACGGTGACACTGTCAGGTGGTGAAGGATGTGGGTGAGCAACATATGTCTAGCTATAAGGGGATCAGCATTCAGGAAAATGGCCTGCTCCTTACAGGGACCTCATGGGTATGCAAAGATTAGATGAGCTCGAAAGAGTTCTGCTTAGTCTGTAATGTCACAAAGGAAATATCCTGGGCAATGTGGCATCCCTGGGGAGAGTGGCTGGGAGTACAAGTCAGCCTATTGAATTTATGTACAGGAGGGCTGCAAGATCTGATATTGAAAATCCCAGGCCTTCTTCAGGGAAAAGCAACAGTGAACCTTCTGTATTATCACACAAATCTCCTGGTTCAGCTTTGAAGAGCACAACCAAAGTTCTGTGCTAAATGCAAAGGTCATATGGTCAGGGCTAAAGCTAAGCAACTGAGATTCATAAAATGCACCTCCACTTGCACACTTTGGTATTTGGCAAGGGATAGTATAGTGTTCATAGCATGAGGATGGATATAGTGGTTCACAGCCACTGGACTGGCTTTGGATTCACTCCAGAGGAGCTGGGAACTGAATATGGTCAGAAAAATCAGCTCAGAGCAGCATGGGTGCACAAATTTCAGTAGAGATGGCATACATGACACAAGAGGATGTAGAATAAGATAGCCCAGCTGTGAAAACCCTCCTGCACTTCCTAGACTACAAATCAAATATCCTTGCACACACTATTCTTCCACAGTCTTTCATCAGTTTTTTCCTGGTATTCAATTTGTTCCTGACAAACCCCTGATAGCAATACAGTATCTCTGCCACTGAGCAGAGAATCCCAGGTACTGCAGTATGCTGCTTGTACCCAGGTGTGCAGCAGACAACTCCACTTCCATCTCTCCCCAGCCTGGTCCCCGCTATTTTCTTTAGTGTTGCAGGAGTCTCAAGCAGAGGCAGCAAATGCTGCGGGATTCCTCACGTCCTGCTGGCTTTCCCTCTGCCCACGCAGCCAGCTGCCCACACACGCTGAGCTATCACAGCAGTGCTGCAGAACGAAGCACTCTCCGTTCCAGGGATTCCACCCCCTCGCTCTGGAGTGGGGATGGGGAAAGTGCCACAGCAGCACAGCATCCATGTGTTCCCGGGGGCCTGCTCCGAGTCAGAGCTCTGCTTTCAGAAAATGCAGTGCTGAATAGACTATGGCAGATGCTGCTAGCAACCACAGGCTCTCAGCTCTTGATCCAGGAAAGCCATCAGCAAACAGGATGTGCACACACACATGCACGGCCTCTGCTCCGAGCCCTGTGGGTTGGTGCCCACACTGCAAACCCTACAGTGGTGACTGGCTCCTTGCTAGAAGCTGACAGGGAAATCAGCAAGCAAATAACAGCAGAAAGCTGAATGGCCTTCCCAGCTTTTTGGATGGAGGTGCACTGTGGTATCACAAGGGGAGCCATATGTCACTCAGATCCTGTTCAGAGAATAAAAACCAGGCTTTATTTCCCAGAGCTAATAGGTCAGATCCCTCCCTCCTCCAACTTTACAGGTTATCAAGCACTATTTCAGGAGCTAGTTTCAAGGGAGCAGAGGAGGACTGACTATGAAGTTGTGTTTCAGAGCTCCACAGTAAAACTTCTATCCCACAGGGACATGCAAGATGCAGAGAACCTAGGTCACTGAATGAAGGAGGATGGCAGAGCTGCTTCCCCAGAACAGACCATGCACTGCTAATCTGTCACATGAATGTGTGCCAGGCAGATTGGGGGAGGGAGGAATGGCTAGGAAAAAGCATTTTCACTCCTGCTTTATCTTCACATCAGTGCTCATGTCAAATGTGCAGGAACCAAAGGAAAGCACTTTGGGTAGGTGGACTCCTGCCAAGCATCACTGAGAATACTGAAACACTTAAGTAGCAGAGATGTAAGCCCCACATTCCCCCTCAGAAGTATATCTATCCCAATACAAACACCTGAACATCTATGTGAACCTGGAACTATCTCTATCATAACCAAACCCTGTGTCTGGTGTCTACCTTCTCTCCTTCCAGCCTGCCTGTGTTTACAAGGCAAGCCTCTGTGTGCCCAGAGCCTGACTTTGATATATATATTTACATATATATGGACCCCCGAGTTCACAGTGTGATCTTGGTGCTAGTAAAATGCCCTCCTCCATTCCATAAGAGTCCCAAATACATCTGCTCTAACATCAGTTCTGGATGTGCTCTGAGCCTAAATCTAAAAACCTCTCTTCCAGGTTCCTGCCTCCTGGAGTCCACAGCCTCCATAGTAAATATACATAAATTCTGTGCATTGCCCCCTTGTTTGTGCAAACCTTCTGCCTAGGACTGCATGATCTTTGGTCCTCCCTCTGACCAAAAGGCACACACTAATGTGTGGCAAAACATTATTCTAGTAAGGGTGTAATAAATTGCCAGCACCTTAATCAGGGGACTCAAATGGAAACCAAGACAGCATAAGATGCGAGTGTGATGATGGAGCAAAACCAAGTATTTCTTATGGCTTTCTTTGATGAGAAAAGTCTCACTGAAAGGCAATAAGCAAATCTAAAGCTCCTTATAAGAGCTCAGCTGCTTTCTGGCAATCCAAAATAGACTGTGTGTGACCCTTTGAATTAACCTCTTCTGACAGTAATCTCTGGGCTGCTCTGCTTTTGCTTTCACACCTACAGACTTTTCATAGGATATCAGACTCAGATGTGTGAGAGACTGAGATGACTAAACCTGGTCTTTTGTCAGGTGAAAATCTACCCAAAATACCAGAAGGGAAATGACAGCCAAAGCACTCACGCTGGGCTATCTAAACTCAGCAGCTCTACCTCTCTTTCTCTTTACTTGGAAACGCTCCATGCTAAGTAATAGCTGGTTTTACAACCCCAGCTATGCTTGTTCTTTGCAACAGAGTGGAGCAGGAGCCTAGATCCCAGGATCAGCTGGAGATGCCAAGTGGAAAGCAACTGGGACTGAAGGTTGAGAATTCAAGAGATCATTGGCAGTGGCCTTATTCCTCTGTTGGACAGAAGATAACAGCACTTGGGGGACTTCAGGGAGAAAACTGGGCATCCACCTCAGAGGGTCATAACCTTGAATATGAAAGAGCTTCCCTGGAGATGGATTTAGACCAAGAGCGTGCCACCTCCTGTTCATGTGAGGCATGAAATAGGCTGGGAAACATGAAAAAGAAGATTCACTCACATATTAAAGAGGTTCAGCCCAATGCGGTACAGGCGCTTCCTCATGGTGTCTGTGGAAAGCGTGGGGGACTTGCAGAGAGCTGGGTTCTCACAGTGGTACCTTGGGAGGGTGAGGATCATGGCCTGCAGTGCTTCTTTTGAGGACACCTCAGAGGCTGACTTGGCTGAAGTGGAGGTGCTGCTGCTGCTCAGCTGCTCCGAGTTGTCTGCGTTCTCTGACTCAGAGCCTTTGCTTTGCCCTGTCTCATTGCTCGCATCAAACTGAAGCTTCTGCACTGCCATCTGCCCAGGCTCAGAACTGCTGTCTCCTGTGCCATTAGTGCTGACATTCACCTCGGTGAAAGTGTGGCTGTTCTGGAGAGCTCTGGACTCGGGTGAGCTCTCTGCGGCAGCTGGCGGTTCACTGGCTTCTCCCTCCCCTTCTCCTGGGCTTTCTTCAGCCTTGGTAGCTTGAGAGAGCTCAGCCTGGGCACTGCTGCTGAGGCAGTTTGCCATGGACACCGAGGTAGACGATGAGACAGAGATGTTTTGATTGTCAATCTGTACCGTGACATCTCGAAAAGCCATCATGAGAGTGCTGCTGCTCTTGGGTAGGGTATCTGGCAGAAGCCCTTCCTCCTTCTCCTTGTCCTGCAGCTCAGTTTCTAAGTCTTGGTTTGGCTGCATTGAGCTAGCACTGAAGGTCTCCCTTATCTGGTATGAGCCTCCATCTTGCAGCGAGCACATGGTCTTCAGGCTCCAAGTACTGAGGGCATCATCGATAGATTTGGCCAGGGACTGAACTTGTTCTGTGAAGGAGTCCTCCAGCTCAGTCAGCGCCCCACTGATGGTGGCTGGCAGAGACGGGGACCTCACCAAAGGGATGCCCACAAAGTTGTAGCCCTCCACCAGGGCTTTCTCGGCGGAGAAGCTCTCCGAGTTCTGGACCCGGACTTTCCTCAGAGAGATGCGGCGCGGCATGCGGCTCTCCAGCAGGGAGTTGCGGATCTTCTCAAAGTTCTTGCTGAGCTGGTACTGCCGGAAAGCTGTCTGGATGGTGCAGGCTGCCCTGCGGGACACCAGGTGACCCCCGTACTTGTGCTCTAGCATTTCGATCTGCAAGACACACAAACAGCAAAGGTTAGTTTTCCTTAATTGACTCCTGATGGCTTTCTGTGACCCCAGTTCCTACACTGATTAGTCTGTGATGGCTGTCAGAGGAACTCCTAACACCGAATTAGATTTTTCCTGTGCTGCCATGCCCTTGATTTCAAGTGATGGCCCCCCTTTGGGCATGGCTAGCTAAAGCATCAGTACTGTGAGCATCCTCACAGCTGTGACATGATCATGCCTTTTGCTACAGCGGCACTCACACACATGGAGGTGTTCTTCCCTTGCAGACCCATTTTTGATGGCCTTTAGGGCAAGATCATCTCTGCAAGTAGTGTTCCAGCTACGTGTCTTCCCACTCAGTAGATCCCTGGTAACGTCAAGCATCATTCCCTGCTTCAGTGTGTTACTAATGCTCCTCCCCTCCTTAGTCGCTTTAGGAAATACTCTCAAGGAAAGGAGAAATCATTCAGAAAATGTAAAAAAAAAAAAAAAAGTAATTTTTAAATGTAGAAAATGCTGTGAGGAACCTCTGCTTCCATACAAGTTAGTGGAGGCTGAGTTTGTTCAGTGTTTTTAAAGAGCACTCTGAATTCCAAAGTGTCTTCCTTTCTGCTATCTGAGTTCTGCAGGTGTCCACTACCAGTGAAATGAAAACTGTCCAAGAAAAGAAAGACTCTCAGTTTTGAAAATTAAAAAACTCTGATTTTAAATGTTGAGACAAGATACTAAGAACAAGAAGCAGGAGGATTTACTCCCTCCTGAGCTGGTAACAACAAACATACATGGAAATATATGCATGCACAGCTAAGTGGTATCTCAAAAGGCTTGAACAAAGCAAGTATGTATGGTAATTTCTCTTCCACAGTCTAGCATTTATACTTCCTGGTAATCCATTCACTCTTCCTTTGCTGCTGAGTGTTCAGTAACGTGCTACAGGAGAATGTTAGATGACTTGATTTCAGTGAGTGACTGGCAGAGGACAAGGAAAACAGTGTGAAGGTGATTGTGGATGAAGGGATTAAAAAAAAAATACTCAATTAAAGAAAAAAAAATAAAGAAATTAAAGAATTTTAAAAAGAGGTACTCAAATTACCTTCACTGAGGTTTTGGCTGGACTATGAGCTAAACTCTACATTGCTGGCAAAGCATAGGTGCAGACTGCAGTGTTTACATCTGTGTGTGCAGATGTGGAAAAGCCAAAGAAAAGGTGAAGTGCAGGACTGGAAGTTCTAGTAAAATCAGTCCTGAATTAACAGAATATTCACTATATCACTCATGTGGTATGAGCTCAATAGCTGATCTGAAGGATGAGTTTTACTGGGTACATCCATATGTCCAGACAAATACCACTTGTCCCTCACCATATCTTGCTGGCCCAGTACGCACAAGATGAAGGACTGAGCTCACAGAAGATCTGAGTTTAAGTGCAAACTGCTTTTGTAGTCAAAGCGAGACTGAGGCACGAGTCTCAGCTTGTAGAATCGCTCCATGTGATCTGCTTGCTTCTTCTTTTCTTTTTACTTTGTGTAGCACTACATAATTTGCAGATAAAACCACTGGTGACAGCTATGAGAAGTGCAAATCACCTCTGGCATCTTTCTAATACTAACTCCTCTGGAGGTGGGGGAAGATGGTATGACCTTGGGAGATGACAGGAAGAGAGGAACAATATTATTCCAACCATTTCATCCCTGCACTGGTACCCTGGCTGCTGGAGTCAGTACTGAAGGCCTTGCCCACTGGCTCCCCAGGCAGCAGCAGCAGATCTAGAGATCCAGATGCACTGGATGAGAAGCCACCATTTCTGGAAGGAATCAGGGGAGACACACATCCTTTCTGGAATCAGGGGAGACACACATCCTTTCTATTTCCCTCACAAGCACCCTTTACCTTATGTTCAGACATGAGGCAGGCTTCTGTTTTCTCTTTGCTTTGCCCTTGAATTCACATCTGCCAAAGCAAGCATCAAACTGAGCACTGAGAAATGGCAGCAAATTGTTTAGAGATGTGGTTGGCCACTGCAGTTGTAGAGGCACTTGGCTCTGCTTGCCCTTAATTTAAAACACGTTGGCCTAATACATGCCCTACAGTCCTCCCAGAAAGGGTCTGCAGAACTGGTGCTAAAAAACCACCCCCCCAGTGATCATGGATTCAGGTTCATTTACCACAAGACCTGTCAGTAGGCTTTTTGGATAAACAAGGTCTCTGCTTATCCCCAGAGTTTGATGTGCCAAAAAAGAGGAATATTGGGGCAAGAAGAGAGTCTGGGCAGCAAGCAGAAGGGTTTTGTTGGGGATTCTCTGTCCTTCTTTCCAAAATTACTATCTTAAATCCTACCATAAAACCAGCATTCCTGCCACATTTCTTTAAAGTTGACCTCCCTGGAAAGAGACTGAGTTATTCCTTGACATTTCCCTTCAGGAGGAAGACTCATGAAAATAAGTGCAAATTAAACCAATAACCTGTACAGGCCCAGCCCAGACAGTTATTCCTGACAACTGACCGTGAGAACTTAATGTAACAGTCTGGTTAATCAAAATGTAGAGCTAATTGGGTTGGGAGGGGAAGAGGAACAAATGGGAGGTAAAGACACAGATGTCTGAGGGACAGAATAATAGTAAGATGCAAAATAAGGCAGAAGCAAGAGACATAATTAGCTGAGGCTTCCAAGGAAGTGACAGCTGTTCTGAAAACATGAAATTCATATGCTCTGATCTTATTAGAGACCAAGTCAAGATGTCACTGCTGATCTGAGGTAAAAGGCCAGTTTATCTCATACAAGGACAATTCCCAAAAACGCAGACTTTATTAAGTACTAAGAGGAGAGATCCTTCTAGAAGTCTAAATGAACAGTGCAAGCTGTCAGTACCTTGATAAAGCATCACCAGCTTTTTGCAGTCCATTATTTCAGGATTCCCAAAAGGATAAGGCATTAAGGAACAGAACAACATGTAAAGTGAGAGGACTCCCAACTTAGGCTGTTTGCCAGTTCATACCAGGTGTGCAAGGACAGGTTCTGCATGTGGTCCATTGCCAACCACACCTGTCCAAAGCCAGGGGAGTCCTACAACGTTGCAATAAAAAGGATAAGGGATAACAAGGACCAGGGACCGGTCTAAAGGATGCCTGAGAAGACTCTGGCAAAGCCAGAAGCAGCATCCCCATAGAGAAGTGCCCTCCCCACCCTTGCTTGGTAGAAATGGCTCTCTGTCTCTCTCTTCTTGATGTAGCCCAGCTATTTACTATTTACTGATGTCTGAGACATTTACATTTGCTATAAGGTCGAACTAACTGACACTCCAGGGGAATTAAGGATTTCACACAGCTGTTGGCCTGTTTTCTTCCTCTCGGGAGGAGAAAAGGGCATCCATTAGCACCACAGCAGTCACAGGTAATGGAGATGTATGTCTGGCTTGCTGGAGGAACCTTCTCTTCCCATTTGAGAGGTGAGAAAGGCCAGTCATGATTGGCCTTCTCTCACTCCTAATAAACCCTATGAATCACAAATAATTGCCTACTTAAAGCTACTCTTCTCTGGGTAATGATCTGACAGCTAGAACCAAAGCAAGGGAAAAGCAGGAGGGGGGCAGGGGGATTCAAATAATAATTAGTTTAAAACATTTCTGGGTCTCAACATGTCTCAAATTGTACTCAGTCTGAGCAATTCAGGCCTTCTGGATAAATTAAAAATGGCTGGGAAATATCCATGGCCATGAGGGACTGTACCTGAAGGGATCTTTAGCAGGGTCAGCCTAAGGCAATCTGAAGTGCCAGACCTGGATATGACCAAACATTTGAGGTTGGCTTTGTTGCCCATTGTCACAAGTTCATAAGTCTGCCAGGAGAGAATGGGCCTGATCTTATTCTTAGCTAGCACTGATTTTCCACTCAGGTTGCCATTGAGCATGGTGACATGCCACCATGGTAGCAAGAAGAGAAACAGGCTCAGTGACAGAATATGAGTCACTCAAGTCAATGCATGCATTGTAAAAAATAAAAAAACAACCAAGCGTACATGTTCTCTATCACCCATTCTTACCACTAACCCCTCCCACAAACCTTTCACAATAGAAGGACATTTCTATAAGGCACATGTGTTAACGGGATGTTTTCCTTCATCTGTGGAATATCTGACACCCTTCACCACAGCAGAAGAGTGTGTATGACTGAAAGTATGTTCCTCTCTCCTGTGATCCCCTCCTTTTTCCCAACATTACAACAGAGCCTACACACAGAGGAACTCTAGCACTTGAGTTACCTTTCCAGCATGGTGTAGTTCTGCTTTACATACTGTCAGCATGCTCAGTTTCATAGGCCAAAGAGAGCCATGACCACAGTCACCAACCCTCTAGTAAAATGCCAAGTGGCAATGACTGGTGGGTGACCTGCACCCTTCTGCAAGGACTCAGTCCCTGGTCCAACACTGCAGAAGAGACTGCCTGCTACCCTCATTCCTTACCAGAACCAAAATTTAAATGTAACTTCAACTGCACTATGAGACTAAAAAATGCCTCCTTCCACCTTTTTTTCTTACTGTAAGTTCTATTATTGTATTACAATTTGTGCTATGACTGGGAAACTACTGGCACAGTGATGTGAGAGTCCTATCACCCTTATTCCCATTCAAGAGAGCTACCTGACAAGTAAGTTGATAGGAATACCTATGAAATCATACGCCAGAGTGAAAGACTGGAAGAATTAATAGTCTTCAGTCCCAGAAAACCTCCCCTTCCAGAGCTGGAGGCAATCCACTGAGGACATCTGTCAAGCTGGAAGAGTGTACATACTGTAAGCCCCCTTTGCAGTGAAAGAAGTGGTTTCACCTACGAGATAAGCTGGATCTCTCCAAGGGCAGTACCGTGAGGCACCAGAATTTAATGAATGAGCAGCTAACATATCTCTCTGTCACATGCATCCAGGGCAGGTCTGACCTCTGCTGCAAGAACCCTGATAGGACAACATGACCTTAAAGCTGAAATAACACAGGACAGGCACTCTCTAGGACAAATCAGAGCAGCTCTAGGACATCAAGGAGGCAAAGCCCATATATAGCAGCCAAGATCTGGCCAACCCTGAGGATATGTCACATTAGTTTGTGAAGCCAGTTAATTAGTGTCTCTTGTTTCCTTTCCTGGTGTGAAGCAAGAATTCTGTCCAAGTTAAGTACCCAGTGCTTTCTGAAAGACAGAGCTAAAAAGTCAAGATCTCTTTTCTGCTCAGGAATTTATTGGGCCATTGATCTGACACGTATTTAAGGACAGCAGCAATGCCTTGAGGGAAGTGGAAGAGAGATATCTCGGAAGCAGCAGCTTCTTCTGTGGGAATCTCATTAGCTGAGACCCTTCATCCATAATGGCAGAGCTCCCACTGAATTCTTCCACTGAACATCATCTGGACACTGTCACTAGCACTTGCTTGTCCTCATCTCACAAATGACAAGAACAAATGGCACCAGGTGGTATTTACATTGGATATTAAGAAAAATTTCTTCACTGAAAGGCAAAGCACTGGAACAGATTGCGCAGCGAAGTGGTGAAGTCACCATCCTTGGAAGGATTTAAAAGACCTAAAAGATGTGGTGCTTAGGGACATGGTTTACTGGTGGACCTGGCAGCATCCTCAGTTAATGGTTGGACTTGGTGATCTTAAGGGTTGTTTCCAACCAAAACAATTCTGATTCAATTCTATGATTGTACTGCAGAGTCTGTATATCAAACACCCTCTGTCGAGCTGCAAACCCAAGAAAAAGTCAAAAGCGATTCCTTAAGTTTTGTTTTACACAACAGCTGTCTTGGGCTATAATCTACAGAGATGCAGGCTAGAGGAGGCATGTTCCACCTCATTGCATCTGAGTGAGGAGGCCAGCAGCTATTAGCCCCTGTACCACTATCTCCTCCTGGGAGTCCATTGGGAGATGCAGCTAGAGATGGGTAGGCTTGTGCTCTGGAGCTAATCTGTAGCCTCAGGCACAAGAAGCCAGGCTTGCAACTTCAAGAATAGCATCATTTTCTCTCTGCCTGGTAAACCTGACTGTCTCTTCAGCATCTATCACGAGACTGACGGCAGTGATGGTGGCAATACACAAATATCACAGCAGACACTGTGCAAGACACTCATTGAATGAACCCCACTTCCCTTGAAAAGTCTTGCTTTGAAGAGGATACTGTGGAAATGCACTGGGGGCCTGCCCAGGGAGATCCAAAAGGGCTAGATGACTCTTGGAGACCCTCCCCTGAGGGAGGTATTTTGGGACGATCCGTTCCTTAGAGCCCTGCAGGTACCATACACTTGTGGGAGAGGCAGTATCTCTGGATGGATGCTGCAGCTCTTGGCTGCCCACCCGTCTCTAAGCCTACAGTCACAACTGAGTATCTGGGTCCATTCTGGACCACAGAACCCAGGCAAGGAGGAGCAGAGCCCAGGAGGTTTGAGTTAAAGGGTGTAGCGGTCAGGGGTGGGGAAGCTATTTCCTTCGTGTAGCCCAAGGGCCAGGTCCATTCAGGCAGGGCAAAAGCTCAAGGCGAACAAAAAGGCCTAAAGTATTTGCTGAAACGCTTCCCACCGTAGCGTGAATGCGGTCCCACCCACCCCATCCCCTTCTCCCACAGCCTGAGGAGGAAGCCTCTGTACCTGTTTATTCTTTAGGTCAAGGGAGAGCTCATACTCGGAGGCAGCCGCATGGGAACACGAGGCCGTCCCTTTGCTGCGCTGCACTCTCACTGGGGAGCCCGTGTGGTGGAGGCTCGCCTTCTGCACCAGAGGGGAACACCCCGCTGCCTGCTCTTCTTGGAGCTCCTCATGCTGGGCTTTTAGCGTCAGGGTGTCGGACCTGCCTTCCTGGCCACTCTCTCTGCCGGCCTCCTTCGGATCCTCCGTTTCATACCCGGCTTTCTTGCTTGTGGAACCGCTGGGATCGTCACTGTGAACAAAACGCAACGTTTCGCTTTTTTTATTCGTTTTTTTTAATTATAATTATATTTTGTTTATGATTATGTTTATTGTTGTTTGCTATACTCATTCACTGAACTCCACTTTAAATGTTTAGGGAGGCTGTGAGAGGTCTCTCTCAGTGATGGATCGGGACAAAGCCCTGAGAGCGGGAACCTGTGCTGCACACACTGCCCGAACCCATCCTGTGACTCCTGAAGCTGCCCAGCTCGAGGTGCTGCAGTTGGACGTGACGGGCAAGGAGGGTGTCATGGACTACAGACACCTTTCCTGCTCCCTGACACAGGCAGCAGCTGGCAGACACCCCTGTGCCCTTGCTGCCTATTGCTCAGCATCTCCCTGTGCATCCCAGAGTCTCATCTGGCACAAAGCCTGGGTCCCAAGGATCCGGCTTTCTTTCCCCTAGAGTTTCTAAGGGCATGTGGGAAATGGTGCAGGGGCAGCTGAATATTGCAGAGTTTCCAGAGGAAATCTTGCAGAGCTGAGAGTGTAAAGATGCAACAAAACCAGACAGCCCTGAGATTCTGACTCTTTAAAACATGTCTGAAAGGCAGCCACAGTTGACTGCAGAGTTTCCTAGAAGGGAGCAGTTTCTTTCTGACCCACAGGACATATTGTTGTACCACTGAGATCTTGTGGAGAAAGAGAAACATTTCTTTCTCCTGTCAGCCACAGCAGTAATTGTGTGAAACCAGGGCCTGACAACAGTGCACTTTAAGACAATTGACATGTGGCTCTAGACAGGACATGATTACCATATGTCTGATCCATTGAAGTGCTGAGGAAGTCTGTCATTAACCTCTCTCGTTAAATTGAAAAAAATAAGCAAATTTTGAACAAGATTTTGGTATTCTGGGGGACTATTTGAACCATGGGATTGTGTATGTGTGGTTACATTTGTCTCTTTCCAGTGGCTACAGAGAAACAATTTATGATTTCCAAGAATATGCAGGCCAGTCCACATGGGCTCTGGGTTTTACTGCCCGTGTGCATCAGATACAGCTCCATTGGTTTCCAGGGGATGAGTATTTCCCTGAGAACAACATCCAGGTTGGAAATTATTACTACAGAACCAATGCATTTTAATTCCATTGAAACTAAGGATGTGTACTGTCTCCCATAGTTATGAACACCATTAAACTACTTAATTCACTTCTGAGTCATATTTCATTCTCTTGGATTCACTCTCCATGTGACCAGTTCTGCTGTCACCTAGATAACAAATCATTTTATGATTGATATTGATGTCAGAGTAAAATCAGGGAAACTAGATATGATTTTCTGTACTGCCCAAATTACTTAGAAGCATTTAAGTCTCATTTTCAAAAGTGCTCTAAGCACTTAAGAATCCAAGTCTTCTAACTGTAAATAGACTTTGCCTCCTAAGCCTCAGAGCACTTTTGCATACTTACTAGTACTTTAAAAGGATGTTTACTCTCTCCAGGGGCAGCTCTTCTGTTCACTAGATTTAGCAATCAGATTTAGAAATATTCCCAGTTTTTAAAGGGATTCCAAATCTGATGAGCCAAAGATGGTATCACAACTTCAGAACTTAAGAAAGACAAAGGATTTTAAGGTAGAAAGTTTTTTCTTTGATACACAAGCATGTAGTCACCAGTTAGACATAATAAATAAATAAATAGAAAGCTATTCTTGTACATAAACACTATTTAACCAACTTTGTTAAAGCATATTAAAATGACATATTTTTATACTCATCAGTCAGGAAACACCACCATTAAAATGAGCCATAAAACTGTCCCTTTAGGTTAATACCTTATAAAATCTTTCCTTATTCTATTCTTCATACTTTATCATTGAGCTTTCTTTTTTCTGCACATACAGATGTGCATGTCAAATATATCCCCATTTTTAACTCCTTTTGTTCTGTGCTCCTCCACATTGCAGGAATTATTAATAAAGATGTTTCCCTTACAGCTCTCACTGGAATATTTTTATTAATAGCTTCTGTTCTATCCCTTCTCATTCTAACCAGCAGGACAGTAATTTTTATCCTCAGCTCAAGTGGTGACCTGGTGAACACAGATTTGATCATATATTCATTGAAGTGCATGCCAAAAGCCCCACAAGTGTTTCAGTGGGAACTGGACTGTGCCCTACAAAGCAATTTCAGATAGAGGCATAAGCTCTGATTCAGCAAACCACATATCCCAAATCGCTCTGCTGAGTCAAGGCCACAGTGCACAGTGTGCTACACAGAGTTTCTTTAGGGCAGATTGGGGCCTGAGGCCATGGACTAGAGTGCTAGTTTGACATCCCTTGGAGCATGAATGGACTCTAAATGCCAGCAACTGCTCCCTGACGTGATGGTCCAATTGCACATATGCTTAGCTCTGTCTTTCTGATGGTCTTCACTGACTGCTCATGGCAGAACGTGAAGTGTGTGCATGAGAGTTTGCAGCATTCAGGTCTGTTGCTCTGGAAGGCTGTGCACCACCTCCATACCGTGCCACCTATTTGGTTTTCTGTGGCATGCAATTTGGAGTCTGAGTAACATCTCTAATGAGAGGACATCCTGCATGCACTGATAATATAGAAGAAAAAACTACAGGCTTTATAGAATCACAGAATGGCCTACAGTAGGAGGGAAGGCTGAAGGTCTCCATGCCAGCTCCTGCCTCAAACCAGGGCCACTTTCAAAGATAAGTAAGATTGACCTGGGCCTTCTCCAGTCAACTTTTGAGTACTGTCAGACAGGAGGATTTCCCAGGTTCTCTGGAGAGCTTTGTGAGGGCCTTTAATGCACTAGCAGAGCTTAACAGCCTCATGTGGGGCTTCAACAAATATCCCCCACACAGTTCCCCCTTTTTGGCTCAGCCCTGGGGCCACCATTCCCTGCTGCAGCAACACTGTAGGAGCGCACGTCTTCACCTTGGCCACAGCCTTCCCCTTGCCATGGCCATGGACCCACCTGATCTGGACTCTGACCTGTAGACTGCCTCCCCAGCTTGGCCTTAGACCTGCCTCATCACCATGGACCTACCCACCGATCTGTGTCACTGGATCTGATTCTTACCCTGGGCAGTGAGGCAGAGTGCACTGGAAAAAAACAAAGCGTGCAAAACCCCTCGTTAACCTCATCAGGCATTCAGGACATTTCTCAAGACACACAAGAGCCCTCAGATTGCAAGCACTGAGTGCACACATTCAGTCACAGATGTGTGAAAATCATCACCAAGCTCAGTGCTCCTGGTCACAGCACATAACTGAGGCCCCTAAAGACACTGTGCTAGGATATGGACATCAGCTAACCACACATACACCTATAACCTTGCCTTCCTCCTCCATGAATGCTCTGAGTTCACTGAATACACCCATACTGAAAGTATTGTGCTTATGCATGGAATTTTCTGAGGGTCAAAACTCGGTCAAATCAAAACCAAATTCCACTGAAGCACTCAAAGGCATTTTTCAGCTAGATGTTTTTATGCTAAATATAAACTTTTTGACCCCCTGACGGTTTGGCTGCTGTGCTGTTCAGAAAGCAATAGCAATTGCTCTTGCTGAAGTGGGAATAGATTCTACATGTTCTTTCATGAAAAAAAAATATGGATGAACCACTTTTACTTAATGGGAAAAAATTTCTCAAAAAAAAATTCTCAGGGGAAAAAAAAAAAAAAAAAAAAAAAAAAAAAGAAAATAATCTACTTCACTTTTGGGCAAAAGACCAAACCTTGAAATTTCAGCTTTAGCTGGTAAACTTCAGTGACTTATAAGCAGTGGAAAAAAGGGGTAAAGACAGAGTATGCTTATCATTCTTAATGCTAAAATTAGAGCCCTATGGTTCCACTTGCCACTCTGTATTCCTCCCAGGTTTCCTCCCATCTTAAACTTCTTTCTGAAGAAGTGTTGTGGGGAAGCCTTTTCTCTGTTGTCCAGTAGTAGTGATGAAGCCCCCATATGAAAAATAAAACATACTGCTAAAGATCAGAACTGAGGCTGCAGTGAAATACAGGCTAAAAACTTAATGATCCTGGTTTTTTCTCCCTCTGTCCTGAATGATTGTTGATTTGCATTGGAAGAGCACAGCTTTTGTTAGTAAGGAAAGGTTCAGGAGCTATTGTAATCATAGTAACAAAAAAGCCCCCCAGCAGTAAGAAAAATTAGTAGAGGAAGGATAGACACTATAGGAGATCTCCAGGGGAAAAAAAAATGTTATTAAGTGAATTATGAGGACCCACTTGCTTTCCCTTGGCCAGCAAGCAATTAACCTCCCTGACTGTGGGATGAAGGAAGGGATTGGTACTATTGCATGTTCTGTTTCTTGGAAGAGCAAAATTTTCTAGCTACTAATTACAAGTCCCATGCAGAGTCTAAGGTGCAAATCCCAATGCCCTGGCCCAACTCCAACTAGGTTAATTTAGTTCTGTATGCCAGCATCACCCCTGCAGTTTCAACTGTAATCAGTGTTCTTGCTGTCCTAAAGTATCATATGCCACCAGCTTTCACAATTTTTACAGCTACTCTTGCATGAAAAATGAAGCAATTTACCACGAGTCATGCAATCAGGTAAGGAAGGCTTGTAATGTCTTTGAATTCTGTTTGATTGCAAGTTGTAATATTAATGTAAATCCCTTGCAATCACATAAAAAAGGAAGTCTACAAATTCAGGTGTTCTGTTCTTCCAAGACAGTTCTAGATGACTTTTATGACCCATAGCAACTACCTTAGTTATTATTACAAATACATTTCATCTGCTGTAGAAAACATCTCTCGTTTCAGGTGTCTCCTGTTAATTTTGCAGTGATGACTTGTATATTCCTGCTGCAGACAGAAATAATTTTTGTTAAAAGATGGTGACTACAGACAATTTGACTCAGGTCTTACATGAAACACTATATCTGGTCTAACATTTCAAAAAATGGTTTTCAGCATCCTGGGATGAATCTCAGTGCTTGTTTCAAGAAAGTGGGATGGTGACAAAGCTCTCACTGAGACAAGTCATCTGGGCACCCATAAATACTTTGTGTAGCACAGGTAAGTGAGATTTCTGGTATTTAGCTTCTATGTGCAGATTTCTCAGGAAAATTTACTGTCACGAATACACTGAGGGAAGGATGTGGGGAGATGATAAGAGGGAAAATGGTATTATGGAAAGTTTTTTTTATTACTTCTTTTTTTCTCCCTTCCTGATATTTTTGGAAACCTAAAGCCCAAATCAGTGATATTCCATAAATCAAAGAAGCCCATTTCTAGTAGTATCAGCTCCCCATGTCTCTTCAAAGCTCTTGTATCATTGTTAGTCTTGAGAGACATTTGACTGTGTTTCAGTTCCTAAGGCATCAGAATGGTGCACTTCCTTGCAGACCCTTCACCATCTCCTTGCTGCTGGAAACACAGGTTTCCAACTTGGCAAAGATCTGTGCTTCTGACTGGCAGATGTGGAGCTGAACTATGGTTATCTGTCGAATTTTGACTATGAGGCTTAAATGTTGTGATATCCGATGACTTGAGAAGGAACATGCTGCCTCTTCCCCCCAAATGTTTTAAGACAGGCTAGACCTGTAGGCATGAACACAGAAGATGGAAGCTCCAGACATTACATTGTTTTGCCTCGCTATCAAATACCAGAATCAGTTCATGGTCTGCCAGAAATTTTCAGAGCCCTCAGTAAGGTGTTTACGGGGTGGCTGTGTGGCTGAACAGGGCTCTAGAGTCAGAGGAGCTGATTTTCTCAAGGACAATAATGTTAGTCCTGTAAAAAATTAAAACCGAGCTTTCTCACTGACCACTCCATAGCTACACAGTCTCCCATGTGGCCAAGATACAAGACTCATCTCTGCTCTTTCTCTCCTACAAGAAAAATTACTGCAAATAAGTAAGAGTAATAAAAGATTATCAGAAAGAGCAATGGCTCTTCTGGACTTGGACAATGGTGGAGGAAACCAGTCACTCAAGAAGAGGATGCTCAAATGCCCTGTTGGCAGGTGTAGCAGTTATGCAAAAAGATCATTGGATTGGAGGAAGCGACGTGTGTGAGGTGTTACAGAAGTACTGCAGAGGCTGATCTCACCTGCTCTTTGTGTCCCCTGTGTCACTCCAGGAGAAGACCACGTTGCTGTTTCCCATGTATAACTTACCAAACGCCTTCTTCATGGTACTCAAAGTCAGTGTGCAGGATTGTGGTCTGTAACTGAGGCAAAGACTGCAAGGACTACTTGTGAAGGATGACAAAAATTTATTAATCCATTTCAGAGTGCTCCTTATGAGGATCTGTTGGTTATTGTATATATGCTGCTCTAACGGGCTGTAAGCGATCAGTATTACGGCCTGTGAGCCATCTGAAACTTGAAAGTTTGTCAGAACAAACAGCCCTTAGAAAGTCTCATTTGGAGAATCAGAAAAAGAAGTCACTAGCTGATACCACGAGAAAGGAGTCCAGACCCCAAGTCTGCAAGAACCTGTGCTCTCTATGTCTTACATTTCAGCATTTCTGCTGTCCTCTCTCATCAACCTGCTCAGAAAATAAATAAATAAATAGATTACTGAGTTGTTGGGGTCCAAAGTGCCTTTCCAGTTTACTTCATTTCTGTGTTTCCTGAGGACACCCATAACATATGGTGATTGGGTTGATCAGAACTAATGAAAAAAAATGGCTAAGACAGGTATGGTTATATATTATGGGATCTTTTCAAGGTTCAGAGATTTCTGACATGCTGGGACTGAATGCAGAAGAATAGCTGCTGGTTTGCTTTTGAGTTCAGGTGACTTGGAGGCAATGGTCTCTGGGAGCATGCTGAAAATGATGGAAGGCAAAAGTCTCTCCTGCCAGAGAGGCAGGGAACTTGGAACTTGATCTTGGCAAATCATTCCCTGCCAGCCAAGCTGCAGCTTTCTCAGACAGTCTCCCCCAACACAGACAAATATAGGAACAGGATTCTGATTTTGTCTACATTCACGTAACACCTTGCAAAGCAGTGGCATCAAGCCATCTTTTGACACTAGTTTTACCCAAGAGGAATTAATGATAATTACCCAAGCTCATTATCTGTCCCAGAATATATTACTCGCTTCATAAAAAGGCTGGCACATACACCTGTAAAATAGATTTGACAGTACAATATGGTAAATACATTGGAAATCTATTAAATTTAACACCCTTTAGCACAGACTGAGCCAGGTAATTTCTTTTCAACATTGCTTCTAGAGGTTTCAGAGACATCTATATTAAAAAGACAGAAAATGTAATAATTCTAGCAAATGCCTCATGTCCCACAGGGTCCAAGCTGCCACAGCCAGGGCCTCCATTTTAGATTTGGTATTTAAAAATTAGCCTCATGTGCTGTGTAATTGCCACATCACTGCGTTGCTGTGCCTTTTGCTACAGAACACCACGACAGGAACTAAACTTTTCTGATGCACCTTATGCCCTTGTGGTGCAAAGATGTGATAGCTTGGGCTGTCTGCTAGTCTGAGGGCTGGGCTCTCCATGAGTACCATCAGCCACTTAAGGACAAGGACCTCTACTCTTTCATGGAGACAGAAAGGCTTCTCCAGAGGGTGACTTGGAACAGTGAAGGAAATTCCCACTGAATTAAAAGTGGAGTCAATGGTTGCAAGGCTGACTACGCTGGGTGGTGTGGCTGACATTTTTCTAGTTCCTGTGTGTGTTTGGGTGACACCTCAGAATGACCCTTGGGCCACCACTTGGGCATATCACTCCTCCTCCCTTCCCTCCCACGCCTTCTATTTCACCAGCTGCAGGAGCAGTGGGCTCAGGGCAGATCCCTTCTCAGCTGAGGCCCCAGGCTGGTTGCTGTGCTGTCTCTGCAGGTTAGGCTTAGGAGGAGGTCACACAGCCTGTCCCTGCAGAGGGGTAACTTGTGGCTGTGTCAAGCAGGACACCCGTGTGTCCCACTGAGGTGTGAAGAGCACCAAGAGGACAGTCAAGGCACAAGGGGCCCCTCTTCCACAGGGTCTAATTACTTTTACTTTAACCCCAGACCTCTCTTGCCTGTTTGGTAAACACGACCTTTTAGAGAAGGAAAAAACAGATGGCATCCTGCATTAGTGTAACTGCCCACTCAGCACCCCGGGAAAGAGAAACTTGGCTTCTCAGCAGCAGTCTTTCTGCCACTTTGACTCAGATCTCTTGGCTCCTCATCCCTGGGGCAGGTTTGAACATGACCAAATTCGCTGACAAAAGCCTGCCGGTGCAATCATGCAGAAGATGGAATTTCACTGCTAAAATGAGATGAATTCAGGGCTGGGAGGCAGCAGAACCTCTACAAGGCAAGGAAACAGTGCTTATATCCTCAGCTCATTGGTCTCCTGTTCCAGACACTTCCTGCTGGGTGAGGGACACTAGTCCTCACATTGAGAGACCTAAGCAAGGCTTCTTTGGTTTCCTTTTCCCACCTGTTGTGATAGAGCCCAGGTTGGACTGCACCTCTGGGCTCCTTCCTAAAGCATCAGGGTAACTGATTACTGAAGGCAGTGACTAAACCTCTTCACAGGCAGATCTTTGCACTACCCAGATAAAGTTTGTTTCTGTCCTCAAATACCTCTGCTATTTCACCTCTTGTGGTGACTGAAGCCCAGCAGAAGGCTGCTGCTTGTGTCAGATCAATGAGAAGGAAGCCCAGACCTCCTCAGTATAAAGAGTAACACAGCTCTAATCACCATCCTCAATACTGAGTAGAAATATGATTCACCAGTTTAGGAAATCAGATATGATCCTGATTTTAATTTTGCCAGGGTGTTCAGATCTAGTGTGTTGGTTTTCTGGGGCTGGGCTATGGCTGAAGGGCAAGATAGAAACAGTACAGCTAGCATTCCTTTCTCCTTTCCCCAATCCTCCCACTTGACCACTCCCACCACCTTGAGCAGCAGCCACAAAGCTCTACTTTTCCAAGTTCTAACCTATTTTGTCACTGTCCAGTCCATGTCACTCCTTTTCCCTGAGGCCTTCTACCCTTCTTTTTCTTCATTCCTATTTGGAAAACAGGATGTCTTAGCAGCTTACACATGTGGTTTCAGAGTCTCAGATTCCTCTAAGATCACTTAAATTTTTCTTCCCTATGACGAATAAAAATTATTCCCATCCCTCTACTTTGTACTTGGGCACGGACCTTTTGGAGCAAGATCATTAAGAAAAACAGGAGTTTGCCTGGACACAACCAATTCTACTGTGTGGCTGAGCAGAACTATGGCTGGTAGTAAATGGCATTATGCCAGTGGACTGCACCAAAGTCAATAGAGGATCTAGTCCAATATGATGTATTTTATGACAATCCATAGCATACTTTTCAGACCCAATTGTGCTGTAACAGCATAGCAATACTTTTCACAATGCAATTCTGCACCATCCTTTTTTGTTCATCTTGACCTAGCACTCTCACATTAGTGTATTCTGGGAAACTACAGGCATCTATTACAGATTACAGGCATCTGTTATATTTTGCCCGTCACCTTGGAAGACAAGTGCAAAAGAGTACCAGCACTGTGTACATGGAGTAGTCTTTCTCTATCTTTCCTCTTTCCCCAGAAGAGGGAATGAGAGAGGTTTCAGTCAACCTAGATACACAGGCAATAATAGCAGCATCAGAACCTGTCTACAAGAAAGCAGCAACATACCAGTGTGTGACATGACAAAGGTGACGCATGGATCTAGTCACCAGGCAAACACAGCTCCCATTGGGATGATGGTACCATCTGTGTGTGGAAAGAACCAAGGTGCCAACCAGAGATGGTTAAAAGTTACCAGAGCACATTTACAAATGGTGTGGCCAGAGGTGGGTTCCTCAGTCTCGAAGAAAAATCTCACTGAACTTAGCACCTATCTATGGCTTAATATGTTTCTTCAGGATGATGCTTCCTCACAGAAGATGGAGTGGTCTTTGGCTCTTTTGCATTTTTTTTTACAGCCTAGGTGACTGTCCCAGAAGTTTCCCAACTTTTTCACACCCTCTCCCTCAGCTATCTAGTTGCTTCTGGAGCACAAAGAGAGGAGTGGTCTGAGCAGCTGTACAGTGTGCTTCTCCTCATATCTCAGACTATTCATTTCTTACCAGAGCACATGAAAGCCTGCCAGGACCACATAGAGAAGGAACAACTCTGGAGCACAGACATGGTTTTCCAAAAGGAGAATTTATTGTATTTGAGACAGAGCCTGTCACAGGGGGGTGGTCAGAAGATGAACCTGCAAAGGTGTTGAGTTAGTGTTGGAAAGCACACAAAAGGCCTTTCAATTGACATCATACTGCAAGAAAATGTGTAATAAAAGGCCACAGCCTCACTGCTGTCATTGCCAAAGAATGCTGGCATGAACAGCAATACTCCAGACAAGGGATCTGCTCATTATCTCCTGTTCATATGTTCTTGTTCCCTCTGGTTTCTTCTTTAATTCATGATATTTTTTAACTTCCTGCTTTTCCTGCTCCTTTTCTCCTGCCATTCTCCTTCTCTGTATAGCATATTTGTCATCCATTCTCTTTATTGTAGAAGTTACCTTTGTTGGCATGAGTCTGTCTCCCTTTCTTTTACATTGGCTCTTTTTTCCACCTCTTTGCCTTCTCTCTCTCTGCCTTATAAGCGATGAATAAGTGTATGGACAGAGGGTCCACAGAAACCACTTGTAAAGTTCAACAGAACACACCATAGTGTACAAAAGGTGTGGTATGGCCCAATTCTGCAGGTGGGTGCATCTTGACTGGTGCAGATCAGGTACCATGGTAACAGTAGAGGATTAGAATGGTGTGAGCTCCACCACTGTCCACCATGGCACAGAAGAGCCATGATCACAGATGGTTCATCAACCATCTATGCCTTTTTTTCCAGTGCTAGATCTAGAACTATTTCAGAGCTCTTATAGCTCTTCTCCTGCACCTCTGTGAAGTTATCACACAGAAAACACAGGATACAGCAGGTATTTATGTTGCATTCTGCTGGTACCGAGAAGTTACCAAGTTATGAGCAGGGAATTCTTTGCAATATATGAGAGAGAACATGAATATCATCTGCAAGCCACGAGTGGATCACCTAGTATTAAAACAGCTAACTGATCTCTATAGCTGTTGAAAGTGGCTCCCACAACTGTTGTGTTGGCTATGATTGAGTGTCCTTCATTGACATTACTGGTGCAGTGGCCCAAGAAATGTCAAGCACCTGAATAGAAGTCTGAATTCCTCTGTGGCAGGACCCATGTAAGCAACATAAGTAACAGGAGAAGAGGAAGAACTGAAGAACACGTGGCCAGCCAGTGGATGGATAATGCTTCAGACTTTCAGAAAACATGGGTCTGATGGATATCTTTGGAGTTTCAGAAGTGGATGCTTCAGACAGGTTTTCTTTGGCCTCTCTTCTGCCATCTTCCTCCTTCCTGAAGAAAGGTGTTCATAGAGACAAAAAAAGCACCCAGTATCACAGGAAGACGCTGGTTTCTGAAAGACATTTTTTTTCTCTTGAAGAACACATCTATTCCTTACTTTACTTCTCCACCCTCACGTTCTCCAAATTTGCCTGAAAGTGGCTGCACCAGCTGATGGAGAGAATAAGCAGAGAAATCCCTGTGTGGGAGACAGTGCCAAAATGTCTTGGTGGATCTCCTTTACAGGACTAAGATGCTGCATCTGAAACTCACCTCCTGTTTCTTTGGATGCTTCCAGAAAGAGTCATTCCTCCCAGGTCATAGTACCAGAAGAATTGCCAACTATACCTCCCTGCAAGAGATTCCCAAGGTTCTTTGTAACTACAACGTTAAGGAGGTTGTCTAAAACATTTTTTGCTTACAATTGTGTTTCTCTATTTCCCCCAAATCGACATGCAGTAAATACCTTTGTGGTTCTAGGCTCCTGCAAAACAAATAAAGCTGCTATTCCTGCCATTCCTGTCTGTACAAAAGACTCATAAAAAGCAAGCAATCTGCTCACTCCCAAGTTCAGGAAGAGTTCAGATCTAGGTCTAGACGTCATTCCTCACCCACATCTCTATGTCAGACTAAAATCAAACTCTGACAACTGTGAGCCTGGGGAATATTTATCTGAACTTTGCTGACCCATCCCTGCCTGCTTGTAGCATCCCCACAACCTCCAGTCGTAATATCTTGAACAGGATTATTAAGCCTACAGCAAGGAAAGAATAAGAAGTAGATGAGCTGTTAAGAAGCAGAAAAAAATCTTCTCTTCATGTCTGTGACCTCAATAAGGAAAAGACATGAGAGAAGAAGCACAAACAGGATGTGCTAACAAAGCAGAAGTGTTGCCCAAACTTCTCCCGTGTGTTTTTGAAAACAGTGCTGTGGAGGACTTTAATGAAAAAGTTAGGCTGAAGAGCTTCATATATGAAGTTGTTTGTCCACAGAGCACACAGGACACAGTCCATGGGCATAAAGGCTTGCTTTGCACAGGCATGTCCAGGTGCTGTAAGCCCTACCTGGAGTGCTCTCCTTTAAGAACCAGAGGAGAGTTCAGCCTCCATGGTCAACGAACTGTAGGAGGTTGAACTTGACACTGACAGCTGGAGGCCAATTGGTCAGAGCTACTATGATGTTTTGTGTGGTAGGTTATATATCTGATTTGATACAGACTGGAATCATTATCATGTTTCACACCTGTGCCAGAGCCACTGAGTATCTCTGAGTTGAGACGAAGCACTAACCTACAGATTAGATATCCAGCATCCTGCTAGAATTTCCCATTTTCCATGAACTGGATTTGCATTCTTTCTATCAGGTAAAGTCAATCTTTTACAAGTTCAGACAAAATGTTTGGTAGCTCAGTTGTTTTTCTGTAGTGCTTAAAGAGTAATGGATACTGGAGGAAAATCATCATTCCCCACCTATTTTTATCAAGATGCTTTAGTGGTATGTAAAAGGAAAACTGACTTGGAGAGAGGTTCAGTTCTCATCAACTTCAGGGACTACCTTAAGGGGTAGTGCATTCACAACCTAAATAGAGCCTCATGGATTTCTCAGGCATATCTAACTCTTAGAGGACCTAGAGTAACCCAAGGGCAATGTGAGAGCTGTACTGAGAGGAAAGATGCTCCTGGGCTACAGCAGTGGAGAGCCAGAGAGGGACATGATGCTGTGACAGTACAGTGGATAATATTCATGGCTTTTTTGTGCCAATGCCTTCCAGCATGACCTCATAGAACAAGTGACAAATGCATTTCCAATGGAAACAGAGAGTTCAGGAGACACAAAGAGTCAGAGATAGCAGACCTCCAGAAGTACATGAAATCAGATTTTAGTTTTTACCCATGTGCTGCTTCGTGTGTAGCATCCCCTTATGCAGCTCAGAGCGCTGGGAAGAAAAGATGTTTGAAGGCTTGATTTCAAAGAACTGTACAAAATCTGTCCATCTACTTTTCACCCTCCCATGCAAAAACAGAGCAATAAGCACAAAGGGCCTCTGCCAGAAAGAACACATATTTCTATTTGAGTACTTTGGTAAGTCAGAAGTGGGACGAGAGGGAATTTAACCAGAATTGCAAGGAAGGCTGGGTTGGAGGTGTAGCCAATGGCTTACACATCTCCTTACAAGTAATTGGTGCCATGATGCCAGGCAGTAACCAATCTGTGACAGTGACTAATCCAGCAGGCACTTTTGAAACCAGTACACAGCTGTTTGAAGTCTGAACTACATTGTGTTACTATTTAATTGGTTTGTAATCATGAAGAAAACACTTGCCAGTTGCATTAATTGTGTTTCAACCCTGATCTAAGCAGCAGTCTCCTTAATGGAAAGTGAGGAAATATTATGGGAAAATATGAGCAAAGCTTTCCCAACCTTTCCACTGATGTTTCCACAGATGTTTGAGACCCTAGCCCTCTATTCACTACATGTCCAAGCCCTTGCAGAAGACTCTGTTCAGATCCCCAGCATTTCTTCTTTCTGGGAGAACTCTTGCATCCTTTGACTTAAAAGCAAGTTGGGTCTCATCTGCACTTCTTCCAGATAGGAAACACCTTCTGCCTCCCACAAATGCAGGTGGAACTTCCTGCTCTTCACACAAATATACCCAGACCCCATCTAGTCTCCCCATGTGATATGATCCTTCAGGCCTGCTATCCCCATCTCCATTGCCAAAGTGTCTGAAATTTTACGTAGAACTTTTCCCACCACTGGAGCAGAGATGAATTTCTCCTGATTTCCTGTTAAGCACCACAGGCAAGCCAGAGGCAGAGGCAGTCTCCAAAAAGCCTATGAAAGGCAGCTGCACGAATATACTGTTCCCTCCAATTGTGACTCCATCATTTCCTCTCATTACTTTAATAGAAACAAATCTTTCTCATCTCAGCCCTATTACCTGACACAAAGGAAAATGGTATGTAATCCTGTTAGAGTTGGGCTGCTGCTGGACATATTTTAGGGTCATTGTTCTGGGATGCCAGTCTCCACTGTATGAGACTGGGAGAAATGGGAAATGCAATTACTAGGCTATTCAGATCCCTAGAATGAAACCCTGCCGTTAAGAGGCAGAAACCAGAAAGGAAAAGAGCAGTTGCTTTATGAAATTATAAGGTTTGGCTAAAACAGAGTCTAATCAGCACCTCATTAAAGGAGCAGGGTTAGCTCCTACTGCCATCCATGGAGTCTCATTACCTTTAAGCTGATCTTTGACATACCCAGTGGAAGTTCAATATTCAAGATGGATTCTGGTCACAGAGCCAGTGGTATACAAATCCAGTGGAGACAATGGTGGTTCACATCCAGGATTTGCACTGTACTTTGAAATGGGGAAGACCTAGTAGTTTCACAGCATCAATCTGCCTGCTGCTGTACTCTGGCTATGAGCTTGCTGGGGACATATTCTGGGATCAAATCTGTTTCCTAATATTCATGGCCTACAGCACCAGTCATGCTGATTGCTGGTGCAACTAAGCAGCCGGGGGAAAATTCACATTACTAAACTCATGAAGTTGTAACCCTCTCCTCTCCTCAGGGGGAGAGAAGGGAGCTAACACTGCTTGTGGAAGTCAGTGAAGTAAAGCAGAACAATATGAGAGTGACTGATCTCAACAGCCTCATCAAGTTTGCTTCTATAGAGTGATTACACGCAAGCATGTTCCTAATCATTCCCACTCAAGTGAAACCAAAGCCTTTTTACCTGAAGAGGTAGCAAAGAAAGAGTCAGAAACCTTGAAGGACAAACATCAGGGAAGACCACACAAGAATGACAATGACCACCACAGATCACAATCAGGGGCAAAATTTTGTCCCTGATAGCCATACTGTTATGCCTTTCTCCTACTGCCCCACACTTGGGCAGTATAGTTGCTCTTGCAGAGTCTCTCCTGCAGTCGGGCAGTCACTCTTCTGACTGCCTTGATGCCTCCCTTTATCTTCACTGTCCCTGCTTCATTAACCTCCTGCTGCCCATGTTCTCTTGGTCTCTCAAAGAATTTCTGTTCCGTGAGATAAGGCTGGAACGTGCACAGCCCAGAAGGAAGTGATGTGGGCTGAGGTTAGGTTCCTGGTAAGGAGGAGAAAGCAGCTGATCACCACTGGAGTCTCCAAGTCCCTTGAAGAGAAGAGAGTCACTTCCCTGTTTATGCTCTTTATTAGTCCCTGTTCTCTTTAATCGGCTTAGAGTGATGAGCCGAGGCAGCGGTAGGGATCAACCGGGCTGTTTAATTAAAGGATTGCAGCTCAGCCCTGCAGTTTGGGGGTTTGTGTAAATGAGCTGCAAGTACATTATTTAATCTGCTGCACAGAGAGGAGTTGGAGCATTAATGAAGCAAACTCTAATTAAAACTAGACTGCTGATGGTTATTAGTGGCATCAGTTCTGACAGGATTTATCTCATTTAGAGAAATGCCTGATCATGGAGGGGGAAAAGAAAGAATAAACCCGAGCTGGTTTATCAAATTCACCACAGCACCACTTGTGACTGGCTGTCCATTCAGCAGGGCTCAGGAGAGCTGCACAGGGAGCCCCAGTGTCCCAGGCTCTCCCATCAAGGGCCCTGATGAGCTTATTTAGGGATATGCCTGGCTCACCCAGGAACTGATTGCCTATTCAGGCTGTCTGACCCACATATTTCAGTCTTGATTGTCTTTTCTACTGCCTTGGTTCAATGGGGAGCCTTTAAGGATTTGAGCAGGATGACTGGCTCTGTAAATGATCTGATGATCTTCTCCCAGCAGCATACTGAGCCATTCCAGAGCAGCATAGCTATCAGCTATGGACATCAGCTCCACAGTCACACCATGGTTTTCCCTATCTGCCATTTTTTTCCCCTCCTCACTGCATTGTACGTGTAACCTTAGAAATGAAGAAAGCACATGGCAGACTGCAGGACCTGCCAGAGGCCAGGGAATGCTTTCTGGCCAGCATAAAGATAACCAGTAAGTTTATTAGTCCTGCATGTGCTGTGTGGGGGAAGTAGAGATGATCTTTTCACCTGAAACAGTCATTTTAAGAGATCACATTAAAAGCTGACCTGTTTCAAAAAGCAAAGGTTTTGTGTGCCTGTTTCTCACATTCAGATAACCATGATGGCTTCAACCATCTCTGTCTCTACAGAGAATATTGTGTCACACATAGTCAGGACTGCTATTGGGGCATGGGGGCACTGGAAATAGAGAGGGCAATATAAGGCCTTGGAGAAAAAAAAGTAAGGTAAGCAGGAGACCTACAGAATGCGGATAAGCTACAAAAGACATAATAATGGACAGGTATGGATCAGTATGAGAAGCCAGCTAAATCGAAGCCCAAACACAAGATGCTGCATGGGGTCACTGTCATTCATCCCCACTTCAGACTTTCCTTGCTCAGACTCATCTTTGGATGCAACCTGTCACAGTTGTTAAATTACTGAAACAAATTATTACTTCCTCTTCATTTTACCTGCCAAACCCTAGGTGAGAAATCTGGTGGTCCCCAGAGCAAGGAGGACAGGCAAACTCAGGCTCAAGGGATGGGTAGGGCCTTTGGAAGTCCCTGAGACAAAAAGACAGCCTGAAGCATGAGCATGACAAAAATCCCCCTAGAGATTAAGACACAGTAGGACTGGCAGACTTGTAATATAATAAAATGCTAGAAACTAAGGGAACTGATAAGAAATAAGAAGGAGGCTGAGATAAGGATGGGGCAGGGTCAAGGATCATGGTATGAAGATAGATGCCTATGGCAAAATTGAACCTTGGTTCAAACAAAATAAAGCTCATAACCAAAACACTCTCTCTCCAGAAATACAAGGGACAAGTGGATGCCCCTACCACAAAAACTTCTGCTGATTCATCTTCTTCCTTGCCAGCATCTCCCCATCTGCCACAGAGATGCAGCTGCAGATGTCCCACAGACTGTCATAAACTACCAATGCATGAAAGCCCCAGCACAGACATCATGGGAGTTACCCTTCCATCTTCATACACAAATGGGCATGAGGGGTCTTGCTTCTTTACACAGTCTCCAAGTGTTGCTGAACCCTACTTTTGAACATACACATCCCTCACACAACCCTGTTCTTTTCACAGTTGTCCAGTACTCACACTTTTCCTTGGAAGGAAATCAGAAACCACAGTCTGCTCCAGTGAGCCGAACAAACAACAGAAATATAGTTTTTAAAATGCTGTAGCCTCACTCCTGCAATTCAGCCCAGACTTCTTATACAGATGGCAAAGGTCAGATGTAAAAATCTAGCAGTGTGATGAAGCAAATCCTCAGTCTAGCAGTGTGATGAAGAGAAACCTGTTTGATGCTGACGTGTGATGAGGCATGAGAAAAAAGGAGTAGGTCTGTGAGATAGAGCTGTAAGAATCTGTGAGAGGAGAAGGCAAGAACAGAGGGAGAAGGCTAAGCATGGAAGCTATATGCAGTATGTGCACCTCGGGTAGTTTAGAAGCTCCTTGGGCCCCTTGGTCTTGGCACTGATGTCATTCAGTGACAAGAGATGAAGGAGAGCTATGACAACTGCCCATACCTGGCTACACTAGATAGAAATCGATAGTTAATAGCACCCATCTAAAACTGTCCTTTATTGGCAAGCTCAGACCATTTCAAAACATGAAAAACTACTCACCCACCAAGTCTGTCTCAGGGTGTAAAACAGAACCCTCAGTTTGTCTGGTGACTTTTTCTGTCAGACTTTTCTTTTTTCTTTCAGACTTTTTCTGTCTTTCTGTTCTACACTGGTGTGTGCTCCCACACCTTACAATGTGGGGTAACTAATTTGAAGGAGAAGAGTGAAGCGCAGATGTGACCACCAAAGTGATGCAGAAGGGTAAGAAATGGTACCAGCGTGGATGTGGGTTGATAGAACATATCTGAAGAGAGGGTGAAAGTATGTTTTTAGACATGCATGTGTGTGTGTGAGTGGAGGTCAGAGGAGATTCATGAGCAATTACACAACTCTATGAACAGTAATCTCTGGGAGGGAAAAAAGAGGCACAGCAGTGCTGAGGACATGGGACATAAGGGGGGATGGAGGAGGATGGGTGTGTATAATATGAGTTTCATCTGAGGCAGGAGGATTAGTGATGAATTATAAGGAAGTAGGGGATGGAAAATAAACTGTGCTGCTGGCAGCAATTTCCCACCTTGATGAGGAGTCTGGAGTTGAAGGCTTCTGCTCTGCATCAGCTGCTGGGCAACAGAACTGGTGTAAAACAGTTTCATTCCTGTAAGAAAAAAAAAATCATAGAGGGTCAGTGTTTTGTTCACTCAACAGAAAACTCAATGGAATATGCCTTTCCCAGGGCTGTTATAGGGTGACCAAGACTCCCAGAGATGCTTAAAGAGAAATCAGATTATTTCATTAAAGTTTTTCATTTTAAGGTGGTGGGGAGCAGGAGAGAAGGAGACTGACTATTCTATTCCCCTCCATTACCTGTCCTGCTGATGATGCCAAGCTGTAGAGGAAGGGGTAAAAGTGCCCAAATAAAAAGTTTCCTTCTATCGTTATCTGTCCTATGATCCCATACATCTCATGAAAAAGTTTTGCCTGTTTCTAGCTTTTATTTCTTTTGGGACAGAAACATCTCCTTAGGTGTGTTTTCTGTACACTGTAATGCAAGGAAATTTATTTTTTTGTTGATACTGGCTCAAGTAACACTGCAGAAATTTCTCCTGAAATCTCTCTAGAGAACAGAAATGGCCTCAGGACATCAGCACTGGGCATTACCAGAAAGAGTAGCAGAGCACTGACAGGATGAGCACAAGCATGGGGTCTGACATCCTGAAAGAGGAAGAGATCACAGCAAAGCTGAATTATAAGAAAAAAAAAAGGGGGAAACAAAAGACTAAAAATGTGTTTATAAGACAAAAAACCCCAAATCGTTCCTTCAAAGTAAGAAATCTTATACCGAACTTCCAAACTGTTCACTAATTCTGAGTTACTTGTGCTTGAGTCCCCTGCCTGTAAACATTTTCAAGGAGCCTGATTTACAGGGGAGTTGGGCTTTTATCACAGCATTGGAACACAGTAAGAGCTGCTCAGCACCTCTGAAAATGAGATGCTTTTAAGATATCTCCAAAAAGGTCCTTGAGGTGTTATAGGCAGCACAAATCAACAGCCAGTTTTGAACACACTGACCTTCATCAATGAAAAGGAGTCAATAAAAAGAGACATAGTGTCAAAGGAAGAAAGTACTAGGGGAATGGAAAAGAAAATTAAAAGAGGAGAAGAAAAGAAGGGGAGATAAAGCATGGTGAATCTTCAGATGGCGTAAAATCTCCCTATCTCCAAGTCAATGGAACAGCACTTAAAAGCTCTGTTGTCAGCGCTGCTGTGGAGACCCAGGGCTCAAATGGGGTTATCTCTTTTTAAAAATATTTTTACAGCTTCTAACTCAGAAATAAGCAGCAAAGTTATGTCTCCTGGCTTGCCATGGGGTCTCAGGTTCTTAAAAAGGCTCTGCCACATTTTCCATCACTCTGAAATGTGAAGCTTATCACCATTGTCTTTCTCAAAATCTGGCAGGCGTGGCTACAAAGATAGCTAAATTACAGGCAATTCTAATACTGTTCTCAGCTATCTCCTTCCAACCTCCCAGCTAGCTTAATATAATTAACTACTTAGTTCTTCCACTTCCTTGGCATCCAGTGCATTCTCAACAGGAATCTTTCTTAAGAAACAACAGGGATGGTAGAAGCAACACAGCAGGGAGAAGACAAAATTGTTAGCTTTACCTCACTGACCTCTGCCCATGCCCTTGGTACTTGCCTGTGATATTCAACCTGCTGGAAAAGAGAAGATATTTGTGGGACATACCAAGTCCATCTCTTGGTCTTCCATTTCTGTAACTTCCCAGTTCACAGCCCTCCTTTCCCACTAACCTGATCATTGCTGGTTCTCAGTATTGTTTTTCCTAATTTAAAATTCTCAGGTGGCAAGTACCTACCTGACTCATGTGTCCATAAATTACTTGGGTCATCTTTTTACTGAAACAAGTTGTGGGATCACATTTCAGTCTATGTTCAATCAGATTCACACAAATACTCCAGCTCCTACTTCCTGTCACTCTGCTTCCAGCTAGAACCCGTCAGGAATTCTCTGACAAAATTTTGGTTTGGCACAAAAACACCGATTCATCAAAGTTAGACCATCTGGTGAAAGCATCTTGGGCTTGACAAAGATTCTTGAAATTACAGGGCTTTACCTGGATTTCCTGGCAGGCTGCTAGAGGGTCTACATAACCCACATCTCTAGTGCACCCATGCCATACAAGCCCCTTGAAGAGAGGCCATCAAGTTTTCCATCCAGCTCTTTGTTCTGCCCAAACTCCCAGAGCAGCAATGCTGAGGCTGGCCAGCCCAAGACATAAGGAGCAGCAGCACCAAGGCAGTCAGTTCTGCAGAGCAGCCCTGGACTCACAGACGTGGTCAGCTGCAGTGTGGAAACACACAAAGATCTCAGCTGATACAGCAACAGCCAGCACTCATTCTGAGGGGCACGTTTGGTTTCACAAATATTATGTATTGGCATTTCCTACTGAATTTCATCTCTGGGTAAATGGCTGGGAAAAAAGGATCTACTTCCAGATAAAATTAACAACCTATTTTGAAATAATAGAATAGGTTGGAAAAGACCCTTAAGATCACTGAGTCCAACCATAAACCTAACACTGCCAAGCCTACCAGTAAACCATGTCCCAAACCACCACATCTACACATCCTTTAAACACCCCCAGGCCCCAGGGATGGTGACTCTATGACTTCCCTGGGCAGCCTGTTCCACTGCCTGGCAACCCTTTCAGTAAGGAAACTTTTCCTCATATCCAGTCTAGACCTTCCCTGGCACAACTTGAGGCCATTTTTCTTGCCCTATCACTTGTTACTTGGGAGAAGAGCCCAACCCCCAGCTGGCTACAAGTTTCCCTCAGGTAGCTGTAGGGAGCCATAGGGTATCCCCTCAGCCTCCTTTTCTCCAGACTAAACAACCACAGTTCCCTCAGGCGCTCCTCATAAAACATTAAAAGAGCAGGTCTAGGGCTTGCTTTTTTGCCTTTCTTTCTCTTCCTTCATGTCCTCTACTTCACCTTCTTCAGACTGGCAAACCATCAAAGAGTCTGCAGCTAAAAAGGCACTTTTATGGGCAGACCAGGCAGGTGATTGGGAAGAGAGGTGATTTCTCCCATCTGTCAGGATACTTTTGAAATGTTCTGTTTCAAATGTATTGCTTTAAAAACCAAACACATTATTTTCTCATAGGCAGTACTCTGATGATAGCTTGGAAGCGAAAAGCTAGCAAGAAGAAAAGGTGTTCTGGGTGAGTTAAGAGGAGTTGGGTGGTAAAGAAGAAGAGAGAAAGGCAGGCTGAAGGGCCTGTCGAGGTAAATGTTGCCAGCAGCATGTGAGTTGTAAGTGGAACAGTAGAGGATAAGGGCAAGCATAGATGCAAAAGGAGGACTGGGAACAGCCTGAGCCTGTCAGTGCCTTGCTCTTGTCTAGCTGGGACGCATGCTCCGGAGGCAAGGCTTTGACAGTCCAGACCTATCTTAAATGCAGAGAATGCTATGCTTGGCCCAGTAATAACCCATGCTGTCAAATGAAATGTTAGCCCCCTCTCTTCTGAAAGAAAACAACTGACTGAATTTTATTCACTTGTCTTTACCTCTCCTGACAAGAGGTATCCCCCAGCCAACTGCCTGCAGCCTCAGGGGGGGTATCTCTGAATGAACTGTCCAGCCACAGCAATTCCTGCTCTTTGATGAACTTTAGAGAGGTTTGTACCAAACCTCCTAGCTAGCACAAGCTGTCTAGTCAGTTCAGGAGTTAGCTGTACCTTTCTGGCTTCTTAGAAAAATGTAGAGTGCTGCAAAGGGGCCCCTGACTTGGTTGCTCCCAAAGAGCCAAGCCTCTTTTCTCTTAAAAACTGATGTTGAAGGGGGTACAAGAGCTGACCTCCAAAACTTGGAAGTCTCTGTTGCTACCTACATTGCATAGCACAAGGCCTTGGGAGTACAACCTTTCCTAAAATTGTCTTAGTGCTTTACCTTTCCTTTGGACAAGCACCTGGGGCTTTATGTTCGTTCAGTGTTGCTGCCCATCCTAAGCACCAGTGCCCACTAGTATGGCACTGATGATAGCTGTCCTGAAATAGAGATGCATTTCTGCTGAGACCTGTATTACCGTAAACAAGTCTAACACCTTTTCCTTCTTCCCCTGCCCCCTGCAAAAGCAAGCCCCTGACCTAGACAGCACATGGAAAATGGAAAATGGTGGTGCTCCTTGCTCTCCAGCAGTCAGCTTTAATTCAACAAATATCCAGTGTGGCCTGTTCCCATAGATATAGAGCAGCTCTATGTTTTTCTGCATGAATGATTTTAGACTACAGGAAATGCCAAAACAAGACAGAATAAAAATTGCTCTCTGTATGGGTAAACAGGGCATGCTACTCTCTAACATGCTGCATCACCTCTGTATCCCACTGTGACTGCTGCCCTGCTCAGTTAATGTAGGGTGGCTGGCACCTCTCTTTCTGCAAGAACAATGAAGGACACCGAGTTACCCAGCTACCAGTACTTGATGAACTTCTGTAGCCTGGTACTTGGTCCCTACTGGCCTTCATACTCAATAGTCTCACCCTTGACCGAGCTACACATTCTTATAAATCTGACAATTCTGAAAGGTAAATGGTGATCCCTCAAGCATTTTTCTATCAGTAAATAACTAGCCCAATTCATGCAGCCTTTCATGTTTCTCCTTAAACTCCACCTTTTGAAGAAATACTAAAGGCTTTGACCAAAAGTTACTGTTTGTAGTGCTGAATATCTCAGCTTTCCTGGAGTCCTTTGCTACTTGTCTCTATCTTGCATTTTTTTCAGATAGCTGCCAAGAGAACAGATGGAGTCACAGAAAATCATGGCTTCAAAGGGGAAGATTAAAGACAGAAAGAGTCAAAGGAGAACAGAATTTATCCCAGACGAAGTTTTACTGGCTGTTATCTTTCCTAAGATGACTAGAGAACCACAAACAGGAACCATTTAGCAATGCTAAGTGTATGAAAGGAGAGTTGCATGGTCTTCTGACTCCCCAGAAATGTACAGCTCAATGCTATCTCTACCCACCAACAAACCTGTGACACAGCCTTGAAAAGGTTAGATGCAGCCCTTACTCCTTCTGTCATCTCTCTCCTGTCCCAGATCTATTTCTGACTCCAGTCAACCTGGAACTGAGAGTCGAAGTGAGATGTGAAAGAAGCTCCATTTCCAAAAGCATACCTTCTACCAACTAGCTGTTTCTCCCCTGGTTTTTCACTGCAAAATATCCTCACTAAAATTTTCTAGCTGGCTTAATTGCTTGTCTTGCTTGCAGGTCACTAGACTAGTATTTTGGAAGGAATTGAATATGGTCAGTTTATGCTGTAGGGAAGCCCACATGATTAAAAATAAATTCAAGATTATTTCTGGAGTTTAAGTTCTTTAACTCCTTCTAAGTCTAATGGCCTCCTCATTGTTGGTATATTGTTGGCAACAAGAATTTGACAAGACATAGAGAGAAGCTGGGCATTTTAAAGATTATACAATGAGAATACTTAATGCAGATCATTCCCAAAGCCCACAAATAGGACTCAAACTTCTCAGCATTAGAAGGCTTTTATGGGTGTCCCATGGCTAACTACTGTTACTCTTCTTGCTCTCCCCTCTTGAACATCTGATGTTGGCTCTCTGAAAAACAGCTACACAAACCAGATTCACAAATCTTACTGTCTGAGAAACCCTGTGTTAAAGGGCAAGATTCCAAGATACTGAAGTGCAGGATTATAACAAGGCTAAAATCTAATTTTCTTTTACATTTCTATTACTAACAACAACCTCAAACTGAGTGACCCTAGGATGCAACTTGAATGGAATTATTTGGTAATCTTCTCCAAATTGTCAAAGACTTCTGTATTCAGCTAAAAAATGTCCCAGCATTAATCCCCAAAGAGTAGGACAGAAGCAAAGCAGTTGGGAGTCAGATTTGCATGGCAGATTGCTGAGGATGAAACTTGAGTAAATGAAGCATGGGGGGAAAATTGAGCAAAAGATGACAGTACAATGATTTGGAATTTGTGTTGATCGAGCAAGCCCTTACCAATTCCATTAAGCTACTTTGTTTTGTCTGATTGTTTTTTTTTTCCCCTTCCCTAATTTCTTAACCTCTGCCTCTTCTTATAATCCACTTTACATCTTCTGGTTTTATAGTTACAGATTTACTTTGCTTTCCAAGTCATCACTGCCTCAACTCCCTAACCAGAAACACCCTTGGAAGTAGCAGTGACAATCCTTAGCTCTTTAGCTACCTCTAAGGTCAGTGCCCTATTTGTAAAGGGCTTGCATATGCCACTATAATCTATGCAGAACCACCTTATATCTATTCCACACACATTTACTCTTGTGGTCTGCTGCCTACAAGGGGTGATGTTCATCACGTGTCTATGTGCAGCGTGCTAGTTACATCATTCAGATCGAGGATTTTCTTACCTTATTTCAAGCTTAGATTTTTAATTAATCATATAAAAAAAACCCCAAAAAAACAAAAACAAAAAACCAAGATGTGTCTAGATGTCAACACCTAACTACTGCCTACAAAACCCAAAAACTGCTAAAGAAGCCTTCTGGCAGTGTCAGCATGATGGATGAACATGTAACATAAACATACATGGCCAGACTTGACAGAATGGTTGGTAGCTCTTCTCTCATTCCACTTTAGTGCCTATCATTCCAAATTAATTTTATTTCTCAAAACTATTCTTTCTTCTCCCCTCCTCCACCCCCAGTGTCACCTTGGGAGGAGTAAACAGGAGAGAACTTATTAGGACCATCTATTCTTTCTGCTTGCCTGCCAAAAATTAAAACTCAAGTATGTTTGGTAGTCTGGAGCTTGCCCTGTCTTGACCACCTCATGAGTACTGGAGACAATGTCTTCTTCTGTGACATTTCTCTAGAAATTTGATGATTAAAAGATATGAGCTCATCCTCTAAAACCTACTTAGCATCTGCACAATGATCACAATATTTCTTGTTACAAATTCATTGTAAATCATACATCCCTTGTACAGCATTACTATAAATTTGTTTGTTTTTAGTGCTAGGGGACGGGATGCAGACGGGATTCCCACTGACAGAGTATTTCCAGTTTATCACCAGGATATGTTGATTTTAGAGACCCACAGAAACATCATAAAAAAAATCACCTCAGTAGTATGAAATACCATATGGATACACTACAGTTTGGAAAGTGCAAATTCAATGTGACACACTGACGTAAATGTGTGTCTTGAGCTATAGTGGGTTCTTCAGAACAGCACAGCTTGGAAGCATAAGCACAAGGCACTGTGCTGAGGAAATGGAATTTCCTGTGGTGGAGGAAGAAAATCTTTTTTGGTTAGCTAGTTGGGTGACTACAACAGATATGTCAAATATACCATTCGTTTACCACCATCTGCTTCTTAGGATGGAGATATTAATGCCATATCTTCCTGAACAGTTGGCTTCTCAGCTCACTTTAGTCCATACATGTGGCAGGCATTTCTCCTGTACATCCTCACTCTTACCTTGAAGAAATTATTGAGGAAAAGCATGGGTGTGACTGGGACATGAGTGCATGGATTTTGTAAATAATTTGGGGTGTTTTGCACCAAGTTCAGTGTGAAGAACATGACAAGTGGGCAAATGTGTGAATCAAAGAGGGTCCAAGCATGAAGGGATAGTGTGGGTTGGCATTCATGGCCTTAGGATCATTCAGCAGTGTATCTGAGAGACAGTGAAAATGAGCTGTGGCCTCTTGTGTTCTTTCTCTGACACAAACCTACACTTTCTTTTCTCTTCCTAGTGACAAGCTACTTGACAGAAATTTCCTTACTCAGTGATCTGGTCTCCAGACATTACTAGCAAGAATGAGGAAGACTGGAGAGATGTCACCTGTAGCTTCAGTGTATTCAGTGAAAACTGCTGCTGACAAGTCAATTTTGTTACCCAAAAACACCTGAAGGATATTAGTACATTTGTTAAGCCTACAAGGAGTGTTTGGTCTAACTGTCAGCTTTTGGATCCAGATACAGCACTTCTCATGCGAGGTGGTGCATTACTCCGTGCAGTTTTCTGGCTCTTGGTACTTCAGCTACAGTGGGGTGAAATAACCTACTTAAGGTGAACTAAAGATGATACAATCACTCTCAATTATCTGTGGGGTAACTTTATTATAACCAGAGTCAGTACAGGTGAAATAAATTGTCCATGGGAGGAAACTTAAGATCAAGTACTTACTGTACAAATGTCTTATCCCTAAATCTTATCCTTAATGCAGTAAACATAATGTATTGCATACACAAGCAGTGCCTGAATATTAGGCAGCAGCTTGAACAGATTTGGAAATAGTACTCAACCTGGACAGAACAAAACATTCAGATTGGCACACATGAATTTGGCCAGCACTGCTGAAAGCTCTCTGTAGAGGGGTTCTTGTATCTCTGGTGTAGCTGCTATATTAGTGTGTCCTATAGAATTACTAATTGAGGAAATAATCTTTGGGCTTATGGGGGATGCTTCTCATGCTCTCATACTTGCCCAGCGGAATTGATTAACTCAGAAGCTTCTCTTCTTGCTATTCATGTCTTTCCTAAGGCACAGTAGGAAAAGGGATGAGGAACATGACTGTACTTGCTAAACAATTCCCAGGAAGAAACTTCCTAGGTGGAAGGCGGTTTGTCATCAGCTGCTAGAGGGATTATGGGGGTTGCCTCTCCTGAAATGTCTTCGAATCACATGTCAATGGGGAGTTCATTCACTCCATTTAAATTCAATTTCTCTCTTCCAGCAGAACATCAGCCACGTAAGAGCGTGGCTGTCAGCTAGCTGGATTGGTGCTTTGTAAGGACTAAGAGGAAGAAGGCAAAGTGGCCACGATGGGAGGAAATGCTGCATGTTGGACACAAAAATCCAATGCACACCACCAGTGTTGTTTATAACCTCCGTCAATGGTGGAAACAGTTGATGCTTTATTGTGATAGAAAAGTCACAGTATCATTTGCTATCACTTGCTAACAGCATGAAGGGTGGTACTCAGGAAAAACAGTTACTGCATAAAAGAGCAACCTGATATTCTAAGTGTATGTGCACAGACAATCATGTGGAGGGGTTCCTCTAGTGACACATGCAACACTCACTGGGAGTGAGCAGAGCTTTCATGAATTGTAGCCAAGACTAAATTTCAGATATCACAACCAGGAAGCTGCTATGTAAATCTGAAGCATGTGTGAGGGGGAGCTTGTGTAAGTTCCTGAAATAATTTCAATTAAATAATTACCATAAACAGAACTTGTATCAAGTAATTTCCTAATTGAAAGATGATATATTAATACAAAACTATATTAATACAAAACATGTGACCTTTTCCAAGGCAGCACTCCTCACTTTCAACTATCTTTAATAACATCAGTTCTTTTAAAGGTTATATATGTAATTACATGTCTGAAATGCATGGTGATAGGTATCTTCTGTAGCTTTGAAACATCTTCTCATACCTCTCCTCTTTTGTACTATACAGAGGTCCTTTCTTCTTTGTTCAAATAATAGATTTATAACTAGATAAAATGGAAATATCTGACAAAACCTCACTTTTCATCATGCTGATGAGAATTCTCCAAATCCCCTCCAGTTTTTCATATAATTAAAGTTTCTCAGCTTATACCAATGAGTACATGCTCCTCCTAAAGAGATTCAGAACTAGCGTTCTGCCTGAATGCTCTGCTAGCAGAGTAAACCCCTTTTTTCTTCTCTCCTCTTTTGGGTTAATATGTATGAACACTAAAAAAGCTAAGGCTTGTGTTAGTGGAATTGGCAACTGCTTTTGTAATTACTGAGACTGTGAGATATAAATGGAATTTAGATCTCCTCAGTAAAAATAAATTACTTTTATTTTTTTGAGTGTCAGAATTGGACTCAGTAAAAGGATTTTTGTTATGACTATTAGTTTTGTTTTTAATCAGGCTTAGACTTCTTACTGGCATCTCACTCATATGACTCATGTTTAACCCCTCAATACAGGAAGAAAGCCCCAGAATTTTCCAGAGGCTAAAATCAAAGTGTCCCTGAGCACTGGAGACTGACACAGAGCTATATAAAGGAGTTCTGTTCAATAATTCAGAATCCCATAAACATGCAAATTAACTGCATACACAAAAATGTCTCACCACTGAGGTCTTCGTGCACCTTAACAGCACTGTCTTCTGTAGAATTCTGCATGGAATTCTATGGCCAGGTTTGCTGCTTGTACCACTGCAGTTCTGTGCCCTTGCAGGCAGCTCTGCATTCAATGCTGGATACTAGAGTAGCACGACAGTAAATTGTGCTAGCTATTCAAGACAGGCTTAAAAGCTTGTTACTACCACATTGGGCTGATGCACTAAATTTATGTAGTGGTTTTATTCAGCATACTCACCATAGATTGACAAGATTGTCCTGTGAGTTATGTCCTGCTGCCTTGTACTGAGCTCCTCAGACTACTTTATGTTGAGGCTTGACACAAACCAGTATAACAAGAGGAGAGCAGCTGAATGCAGTGAGAAAAATCATGGCTTGGCTTGGTGTGGCTTGGTTTGGCTTGCAGAAGGCTGCTTCAGGCCCTTGGTTTGAGGCCTTGTCTGTGGAAACCCAGCTATCACCAGACCTGTGGGGTATCTGGGGCTGTTGCTTCAATGACACCTACAATTGAAAGTGGTTTCCTAACTGGGAGGGACAACAAGGTGAATCAGGAGTGCAGAACCAGATATAGGGTGCTTGGTGGTATAAATTTTGATGTTCTCTGATGCTACAGAACTGAGTTGCTTCAGCTGTGGGAAGGGGAAAAGCACAGGAAAAGGGAAGGACCTGCTGCAGAACTGACTCAATGCCTTAGGTGACAGATAGGAATAGTCACCATCATCTCAGGGGAAATTTAATTTCTGAATTTCCCTTCCACACACATCCATGTGCTTCCACCAGGGCCTTGAGGTATGGAAGGCAGGCAGAATTCAAGGCTGCTTGTGGACACAAAAACTGGTTGATATCAAAAGCAGCTGAATTTGTACATGTAATTTCCCTGGAAGGAAAGTATCATTTGGCCCTAAAGCAAGTGGGGAGGCCATGCAACACATATGCTCAGCAATTGACCATCACAGATACTTGTTTTGGGTTAAGAGGAGATTTCATATTCTTAGGGCTTCATAATTCCTGACCTTGCTAAGGTATCAGAAGAGCAGGTGGAAATAAATAGGAATACTGACGTTTGGAAAAGCTAGGAAAGTTGTTCCCTTTCCCCATCTTAACTGCTCAGTAATTCCCAGAAGATGGAACATTTTATACTGTTTTCTAGTGCAGCAGCACTGGGGAAAAAACACCACAAAGATGGAAAGGCATCACTTCTTAACCTGATGCCTAACATACACTAATTGTTCATCCATGCCCTATCTCATAACTATGATAAATATGTCAGTTTACACTAATCCACCCAGCCAAAAAGAGCACTGCTTCAGTCAGTGATGACTATAGGAAGCTATATAGCATGCATGTGCTGCCAAATGTAAAGCTCATATGAATTAATTGAGCTGCTTATGTCTGCCTGTATTACTGGATCTCTCTATAGTGCCTTACTGAAGCTAGCTTGTGCCTTGTAGGCAGTCTCAACTTGATAAAGCATCTGAATTACAAATCCACGAGTGTTCTCTGCTTAATAAAGCTTTGAGCTGCCCACCATGTGCTGGAGTCCTTTGTTTCCTTCCCTTTATTTGGAAAAAAAACCCCACATAAATATATATATATATAAAAGGTGTGGTTCAGGAAACATAAACAGAAGAGATTTTCCTGTACTACAGGAGCCTGATTTCTGCATAGATATTTCAGAAAAGTTGCAAAAACAATTACTAGAAATCATAGTGAGGAGCCGTGGGACTATTTGTGTTTCTGCTCCTGATATAAGATGGATGATGCAGACATTCTGAACCTTTTGGTACTTACAGCTGGGCAATCTCCTCTAACAAGTGAGATGTATCAAGTTTGCTTCAGGACCTGGTGCTAACAGGGCTGAAGCATAAGCTGACACCATGTGGCTCAGCATAAGCTGGCAGTGCTTTCACACTTCAGCTGTGAAGCTACATCAGTGATGGATCCAGACTCTTGGTGCTGGGATGTGACAATCCTTCTCAGCTTGGGAAGAGGCAATAGCAGTGGCAGTGTCTGCATCTGTGGTTACTTTAGCACGAAGAGCTGTTGAAATCTAGATTCCTGTGACAAACAGATTCTGCCTAGGCTCCAGTTTAGCCTTGGAAGCTGTGTGGTAGGGGAAATTCCACTTTTGACAGCTGTTATTCTGTATAACAAGTGTGTAGTGAGCGAAGCGATTCCAGACATCAGACAAGGTGTTGGGAAGAGACAATAAAGCATCTCACAGGAAAAACAACAAGGTAAAAATAAGATTTTAATCAAACAAATGTCAAACAGTGGGAAGCACAGAGGCAGAATTCTGGATTAGAAAGTATAATCATCTTTTGTCCTGTTCTTTAAGTTCATGTATGAACAGGTGAGAGCAATGAGGCTATGAGGGTCAGCCTTGCTTGTAGGTGAAACACATAGTTGTTCTCAGGGTGACTCCTGAATATGAATAATATGAATGTGATTCTTTGTGCCTTGCCTCTTGACTCTGGATTGCTAGAATTGCAGTCTCCCCATGGCTGCTACTTCCTCTTCTAAAGGATGAGCACCTGATTCCCTACACAGTTAAGAGAGACAAGCATGCTCACATGGCAAAAACACTCTTGAAATGTGTAAGGAAGCAGGAATGCTGTCCTGAGCTCCTGCATGTGTGCCCTTGAGAAAGGCAGAATATGAGCTGCAGCTGCAGACACCTATTTAGTCTTTACATGCTGAGGCCTCCAAGGTCATTTTGGACAGTGATCTAGGCCAACTGTGAAGTGAAATCCTTGCTAGACAGCCAGCTTCACCTGATTAAAAAGACAAATGGAAAGCGATTCCTAGTGGAAAGCAAGTAATACTGAATAACATTCATCTTTGCAGCAAACTGACAAAAACACCTAAATGGAGGCTAAAAAAGGGGCATCCTCTTTATTTTTGAGATAAAAGTCGGCCTTGCTTGCAAGACCAACAAGTAAACAACACTGTGAGGAAAAATCTCCCTTTTATACACTTCCCTTCTATTTTAACTAGAAAGGCATCTCCTCAGGACTGTTCCTTATCCTTGCCTCCTCCCTGCTCATGATTACTTCAGTACAATGGCCAACATCATACCCAGACTAGATGAGAACACTTGCATTTGCAATAGCAGATCTCCAGCTCAATCTGAACTCCTATTGCATTTAATTCTCCTTGTCATTGTACCTCTTCTAATAGTTGTTTCTCAGCTAAATGCTGGTTGCTTTCACCACCACTCTAGTCCATGCTCACTCAAGCCATATAAACTCACACTTCACTGATGTGTTTGTTTCTCCTTCTACCCACCATGTTTTCAAATTAATCTTGATGCTAACAGATTAACATCTCTCACCTGTGTGGCAGCTGTTATGCCTACAATGCAAATGAGATGGGGGGCTCAGCCCAGTGGTCCTTCCTGGGATCTGAATCATCCTTAGCAAGGGATACTTTGGCAAGAGGACAATGGCAGTGATAACCACAGATTTTTTGGTGAGGTACTCTGGCTTGCAAGTAAGGATGAATTATGTGACATTTACAAAATTATTGAAGACATGTCATTAGAAGTACTGGTCTATGTCTGTGTGGGATAGAAAGGAGCAGTATATCACTGACATGAGATATGGGCATTTTGTATAAAGTTCAATAGTGGTGAAAAACAAGTTAAGCTGATTCTTGCAAGTCAGAAGTTTCTCTGATTGAAAGCATTTTTAACTTGTGCTGCTGTGAAATTCTTTCTGCTAACTCCCCCCATTAAAGAAGCATGGCAGAGTGTGGGGGCTGAGGGCAGCAATTACATTAAAAGTTTGAGGTTTGTCTCGGTATGGAAAGGGCAGATTCTAAAGCCTTTTCTCTTTCTCTTGCAAAATTACCCTCTGGTTAACTGTGGAATCAACTGCTTTTTCACTTCACTCCATGACTCCCTGTAAAGGGCAAAGCCAGGTTTGCCTGTGTTATATTTATTCTGGTTTTGCTTTACTTCATTATTTGGATCATATTTTCAAATTCACAAGCTCAGAGTAACTGGTGCCACTGTGAATTTCAGGACATTTACTTGGACTTTTTAGTTTAAACACAAGGATTGAATTCTTCCACCCCTTTAGGCATGTTGAAGACCACCATCTCTTTTTTCCAAAGTAAGTTAATAGAATAACTGGAAATCATATTACATTTCAGACCCTCTTTCTATGTCCTTGGCTACTAGGTGGTTTAATTCTTGTATGTCTAGAAGTAACCACTGCCTTTACAATTTTCTTCTTGTATACCACTTGTCCCTGCACTATACAGTACTAAGACAGCGAAGATCATATTGCCAGAGTTTTGACTCAGCACAGACAAACTGACAGATTATTGCAGGGATGTTCCAGGGGGATGTTACTTTGGAATATGTGAGGTCTTAAATAACAGTAATTTTTTCTTTTCTTGCCAAAGTAATGCTCTTCAAATAACATAAGGGAAAGAGACTGTTTTCTCTCCAGGTCTTATGATAGAAGGACTTGAATTCTATTCCCACATTTACTTTTGAAGAGTGACCCATACTTTATAGGATGGAAACAGAATTTTCCCATCTTGAAAACCAGGTTGCTCTACAGATTGCAGTCTCATGGCTAGACTGCACTTTGAATGACCAGTGCTTTTCTAGAAGTTATTGAGATTTTATAGTGATTATTGTCAAAGGATAGCTCAAGCCTCTTTGTAAAACAGTGCTAAATCGTAGAAAGGGCATCAATAGAAAAAAAATGGGGTTTTTCTCTGCTTCAGCCACGGCATGTAACTGTAAGCCGTGACTCAATTGCATATTTCAGGTACCATACTTCAGGTAAGAAGTTGTCTGGAGTAGTCATAGGTTACATGGCTGAAAATACCCAGCTGCTTCATCTGTTTTCATGTGAGGCTATTTTAAAAAATGTAATAGTGAAACCCAGGGTGAATTTGTGTTACAGTGAAACTAAAGTACCAATGAGAGACTGGATTTTGTAGAGAAGTCTCATCTAAAATGACACTTAAAGCAAAATACAATCCTAGTGTACATTTACTGTAATCAACGGCATTTACACAGATTATACACAGAGGGATCTGGTTTGGAGACTTCTGGCTCCTATCTAATCAACAAGCTTAATGGGAATGTCAGCCCTTCATATCAGGAGGAGCAGGATTCTGTTCTTATACAGTAGCTGAGCAAATGACATTGAGTCATTTCATAATTTGTTTTTATCTAGGTTGGAGCTATGTGAATAAAGTGAAAATCAATTAATAAAATATTCAGTGAACTTTGTGATATTTCTTACTTCAGAGTCAGTTTGTCTGGCTCTACTGGGAAATTTCATAGATGCCATAATAATGTTTCCATGAAAAACAGTTATCAAGAGGTCTAAGACAGGAGCAGAGATTCTGGCAAAGGTAAATCAAATTAGAAGATAACCCATATATAAATCAGGCAAAACATAAAGGTACTAGGAGATTCTCCATAAGCAAAAAGACTGGAAGGATTCCAGGAGACTGCAAGGTTTCCAGTGATGTACAGTAAGACCCTGGTATACAGTCCGAGGTACAGAACCTGAGGGAGACATTTGGAAGCCTCTGTGCAATTCTTAATCTTTTAAGAGAAAACATATAATAACTGCTTTCAATGTCCTAGCCAGAAAAGGGTAAATAAACCTTGTAATGTCTTTGACCACCTACTTGCTTGTGTAGGCATCAATTCTACATCTAATCATCCTTTGTCCTAAAGTTTTTTCTAGGCAGAATGGGTTTGATTGAAACAGAATGTACTCTGTCTGGCTATATGCAGTCCTTTAACATCCCACTCTTAAACTTCAAACCCTGTTCTTATTAAAATGTTAGCACTCTCGGTACACAGAGACAGAGAATGCCCCAGCACTGTGACATGGTGCCACATGAATACTGTTTCCAAACTTTTTAATCTTTCCCAGCACATACCAGAAAAAACAAAAAAGCAAACAAAGAAACCCAAAAAACCCCCAGATGGCCAAGAATAAAGCGTTGAAATGGAATCTTATTGTTATTCATCTGGGATCTCCTCCAACTCCACTAAAACAGTATTTCCATTTAACTTGTGTATGATCTGATTTCAAGTCCTATGCATAGAATCCTAACCAATTTAGCTCTTAAGGGTTGTCCTGACTCAAATGCTAACTATTTGCATTCAAATGAAGGCTCTTCCTACTTACAAACAGATCTTTTTCTTGTGTCTGTTGGATGAGAAATGTCACTTATTGCCATTTCAAGTGGGAGATTCAGTAAACAATATGGCTCCTCACTCTGCAGCCTGCCCTAGCAATGCCCGTGTTGTTCTCCATCTTTAACCTTTTTTACATTTGTTACTAAACATTTTGAAATGGGAATATTTTTTTCTATGGGTAGGGGAACCAACAGTTGGATCTTAATGAGTCCTTGCTGAATACTTCTTGAACAACAGCAAGAGAGGTGTGAACTGTCCCACTTATCTGTACAGAGTCTGCATGCCAACATTATAAAGTTCTACATGACCTACAGTGTCCCACTACATTAATGCTGAGAGCAGCATGCAGGAGAAGGCAGTGCATGCTTCACTTTTTAGGAAAAAAGTGCAGCTCTTAGCTGTCCCATCTCCTCACTGAGACCAGCGAGGTTCTTGCAATACTTGGTGCCTTAGGAATGTCTGGAAAGACCTCTGATCCTTGGGCAGAAGACACTTTGAAAGAGCGAAGTGGTTTTGGCTGTAAGGATACTGCCCCTGTGCTCTTGTGACACATCCCTTTGGGAGAGGGGTTGACAATGATTTGTTGAGGCACTCTGTGGAAGCCTGAGCTACCACAGCCTGTGCTGTGCTTCTTTTCTGAGGTAAACAGGAAACCTCAGACCTTAGTAACGTCAATTCTGAACTTCTCACCAAGGCTAAATTCTGTTTGAAGGGAAAAGAGCAGCAGGAATGATCTGTGTGTTTAGTTATTTCGTATCTTGTCGTACATCGTCCTCTCATGAGTGTGCCAGAAGGCCAAAAGGAGACTTCTGATTGTCTTGTTGTGTACAACCTGCGTAATGGGCTTTTCTGGTTGTTGAGATGGCATGTGGAAGACTGAGTGAGCTGTGTTCCTCTTCTACCTAATTCAGAGTGACTGGAGAGGAAAACCTTCATTCTGAATCTGCAGGGATTTGAACTTATGCCTCTCTCTCTCTCTTTCCGTATGAGCTCTGAATCCAAAAAACTTCCCTGTAAGAATGCTAGGCTGGATCTGAATTTCAGACTCCTAATTCTTTTATGATTTATCTCAGTGGCAAATTGTACCAATACATTTGGAATGCCACACCTATCTACAGACTTAATTGTTAAACATTTTTTAATAAAAAAATTTCAGCAGTCTGCCAGAGACTAGTGAAACACTCATTGTTTCTGTTCTCCCTGAGCTTTCCCAGGCAGCTCTCGCCTCTTTTCAGGGTTTGTCTTCCACTTGTTGGGATAGCAAGTTGTACTGACACCCACACATCTTAATTACTTTTTCTGAGGTGCTAGAAAAATAGGAATGTAGGTAAGCTATTTAAAACTGCCATCCTAAGAACTCTCTCACAAAACAGTGCTTGTACCAGAAACAGCTCCACCTAACCTGACTTGAAGAGAAAATGGAGTTGTTAAACATAGTATGAGACTCTTCATCAGAGGCTCTGCTAGCTCTGGAACAGCAGTAGGATGTCTCAGTATGGCTGCCTGATCCAGCCTGTACTCTAATTTCTGAAGCTGTACCACCTTGTATTGTGTCTAAATTAAAATATATTCCTGCATTAAAATGACATATAGAATTTAACTTCAAAAGCTGTCTCAGAAATTGTCTGCCCTTTGTGACAATCATGCACAATCCCATTCAGTTCTTTATTCCACAAAGTGCCATCAAACATGTCCAGTCATCCAGCGCTCACTGTAGCAAAACTGTTCATCTTTCAAAGGCAGGATTCTCAAAGCTCTTTACAAAACCCACTGGCAGACACCTTGTGCTACCCCCTGAGAAAGAAATGAGTAACACTCCCCTAGTCATGCAGGGAAACATTAAAGTAAAGCAAGGCAATACAGATTGCCCACTGTCACACAGTAAGCTTCCCTGTAGCATGTAGCTCCTGCCTTTCTAATGCCTCAGTCCTGGTTTCCAAGCAATATCCCAAGTTTCCTCTCTGTTCAGCAGCTCAAACTACTGCAAAAGATTAAATAGGTATTTATCACCATATAGAGCAGGAGACAAAAGAATTTATTTCACAGGACAGGAAGAAACCAGCACAAAGAATTCAAGAAGTTGGGAGGTGAAAAAAGTGTGTACTGATTCAAAGACAGAAGCAATCTACACTTTACTACTAAAGCTTGTACTTGTCCTAGCTAGCCTTCCCATACTGATCCCCCTGCCCTGAGCTGTGATCACCTGTAGTGCAAAAAGCCTCTTTAAATGAAAGATAAACTGTCTGGAGAACAGAGTGCAAGTCACTTCTGACCAGTAGCTCACCTGGCCAGGTGCTCCCCTAAAGGTCACTGTAAGTTCCTTGACTGGATAGCAGCCCCAAGGAACAGAACAGGTTGCCTCTCCATGAAATCCTGGTGCTCTTCTACATAGCTTACCTGTGGTCTAAAAAGAGTATGTCTGTCACAGAAGCACTGTGCAGTGGCTGGCTGAGTTAAGAGCCTTGCTCTGACAGAGCTGCAAATACTGTGTAACCTGTCACTGGAAGAGCAAATGAGCTCCCACAACCAAAAAAAGGCCTCGAACCTGAGCAGTATGAATCTGGTCCTTCCAGGCTGTGCAAACCAATCTGTTCAGTACAAACAGCAAAGGCAACATAGAATGAGCTGGAATGAAGTGGTTCGCATCACCAATAAACCACAGAAACAGGAATGAAACTGACCTGCACCATTCAGTTGTTACTAATAGGATAGCTTTAGAGGTATTTTAACCAGTCTCCTCCTCTCCAGAAGAGAACATATAGCCTCAATAACACAGAGAGAACATCCAGTTATTTGTCAGCACACCAAATAAGCAATATCTTTCTAATGAAATCACCACTAAAGTTCATAAAAGTCTTGTAGCAGCATACAAATGGGCACAGCAGCTTCTAGATAAATATGTACTTGTTTAGAGTAGAGAAATGGAACCCAAAATGTCTTCATATGGAGAAAAAACCCTCTCCTGCTTGTGCTAAAAGAGTATCTCTGTGAGAATGTGTAGGTGTTACTGGGATTATTTCCTCCAGTTTCCAGACTTAACTTAAACTAAACATTTTCCACCTCTCCTACTACACTGCAAAAGCAGATGCACATATGCATGAAGAAAACTAGAAATTAACATTACATCTACAACTCAGTTCTATTTTATGGGATCATTAATAATGAATGTTAACTCTCCTCAAGGCACACATTAACAATCTACTTGAGTCCTCACTTTGACTGCTTACATTCAGGCAGACGGTATAGCAAGAGGTGGGAAATGCAGCATAAGCAAGATACTTAATTTGAGTTGATATAATAAAATAATCAGACTGCAAAGTTGCAACATGCCTTAACTGGCAATAATAAATCTCTCTTACTAACTCATTGTCACTAACAGCTGCTGCAAGCAAAGGAATAATTAAAATGGAGAGACAGCAAAATGGAAGCCTCAGCCAGCCAACAGGAACAAATACCAACAAACTTTCATATAAGCATTTGAGCCCTCCCTTTTCATCTTACTAAACAACACTGACAAACAAAATGCAGCCCCCATGTAATGAGGTTTATCCCCTTCTGTAATTGATCCCAACACATATTTCTTTACATGGAAAGAAAATATGAAAGCAACAGGCCACACAATGCACACAGAATGGAAAGCAGGTTTCTTCCCTCTTCCACGTTGTTCTGCTGTCATTCTGCTTTGTCTTTGGTTTTAGGTTTGAGAAGGTTGTGAGCCTTTGCAGATTCCCACAGATGTAGTAAGTACTTGTGCTGAGTCTGCCAGTAGGAAGGCCACCTCTCTATAACTGTGTTTACTCATATGGAATAGCTGGGAGTTTTCCTCACATTGCAACGTATGTCATCAGCCTGGAACACAATACTGTTGTACAGCCTCCCTCTTCCTGCAGACTATTCTTGCTGCTTAGCATCAATAGAAGACTTCAGAGATGAGTAGTACTGGCACATTTGAAATTTCAGCTAATCCCCTTTCAAAAGGCATCGTTGGTTAAGAGACCAAACATTCTCCTGACAAGAAGTATGATTTGGGCCCAGAAGGAACACTTGAAAATTTGTAAATGTTGGTTAACTTTTTTTAACAACCTTCCAATAGAAAATGTAGGAACAAAAATTAGTTTGCTGATTCTTAAACATCACATTTTACTGAATGATCCAGGATTTCATGAGACCTTATCAAACATTGGAAATGGGTGAGTGGTTTCTTAGCCAGTTTAAGTGTTCATAAATATTCTCAAACGGTGCCAGAGAGATATTACAAGAACTCCTTATGCTTGTGCTCAATTGGAAGGGCTTTTGAATTCTAATCTGTGTTACTTCTTAACACAGAGAACCTATCCTCTTGGAGACTAGCCACTAAATGCTATTATTCTGGAAGCACAATTCCATCATCATGGACTAAGCACAGTGTTTTCTCCCTCGTTTGGTAGCATGATCCATCGCAGTTTAGGGTGGCTGAACTTTACCTGAAAATTGAAGTTTACCTCCTTGCGAAATGGTGTTAGTACAGTTCAAAATTACCTGTGAATACATGCCTGCCTCCTTCCCCCACCCACCCCATCTACTGACATTATGATGTTTGCTTCCATGCTATAGCTGTGAGAAAGACATTGCAATGCTCTTATTTGATCTGAGACATATCATGTGCTGCTTCTCATGCAGTAGTGGTGGCCACAGATACACACACGATTGCATTCATCTTGAGGAGGGGAAATTATTAGAAACTTGATGGCCGAAAAAGATGTGAAAGAGATAAAAAATAATGTCTTGATGCTAAACTTAATTGTCTTGAGTCCCCAGCCTGTGTGAGGGGCATAGCTAGGCAAAGAAGACAGCAAGGATAACTTGCCCTCTGCGGTGCTACTGATAAATTTTGGAAAATTAAGATAGACCTGCTGTCAGGAATAAGAACAATAGGCAACTTTTAAAATATTTCTATTAATTGCTTAAGTGCTTTGTAAGGGAGGGAAAGAGAAGCAGAGGGAGTGCCACTTATACCTAGCCATCTCTCAGGTGGGATTTGGCAGTTAGTATGGTGCAGAGCTGTGTAAGGAGAAGCTCTGACCCAGGATATCTAAACAAACCCTTTCTCTTTCAAAATATACTGGAAGAGCATTTCAGGGTTTAAGTCTGGCTAGGGGGATCTTACTGCTTCTTTTCCATGAATGGTAATGGAAACTAAGCACTTGAAATCTCAGTGATTTTAGAAGATTCAGACTTTGTAACTCATTTGGAGCAGAGGAGAATGCTGCCATTCAGATTTCAAAGCTGAGATTTGCTGTTCCACTGTGAGTTCCTTAGAAGCTGGCTTCTTTTCCTTTGATCTGAACTCCTTTCGCAAAGAAATGCTCAGATCACTAAGCCATTTTGGATAGGAACTGAGGTGCCCTGCTTGACTACAGATTGCAGGTAAGCTCAAGATCCCTCATATGACTGCAGCATGTCCTCAGAAACCAGCATTCCTTGAAAGATGACTCATTTCCTTGAAGCTTCTTCTGCTGCCCTACAGCAAGTGTGCAGGCTGGATTATGTGAGTTATAACAGAGGTGGCCATTCTCACTGCTTTTAGGCCCTCTATAAGCTTCCATGTGATTCTTTATCACTTTGCAGATGTCTTCCTGCAGCTCTAATTGTTGAAGCTGATCAGATTACTAAAAGGGAAATTACCCTGTTTCTTGAGTCCGATATCTTCATAGATATCACCAGCAGAAATTGCAGCATGAGGGGCCTTTGTAAAAGAAAAAATGTGAAAATACTGAGAAGCAGCAAAAACTGATGCTTACCTAGTTCAAGACTGGTACTTAGAAATACTTTAGGAATAAGATTATGCATTGCCTGTGTCGTAGTCTTGCCACCTGCAAGGGTATGTTTCTCTCCTCTAAAAAGAACTGGAGTGAGATCTTTTTGTTTAGGGTGACAGTATTCACAGAAATATCAGATTCAGGGTGACTCAAAAGCAGATGGACTGTGACAGGTTTTTTTGCTGCAGTTGCTAGACCTCCTTTTCCAAGTTGAAAAAGTCTGTTTAGCTCAGTGGCCTACAGCTCCACTTCCTCAGGCTTCACCCTTGTCAGCTGTTAAAAGCTGAGTCAGTCTGGGCATGCAGGTGAAGACTCCCAGTAAAAGCTGAAGGGGGTGCAGTAAGTGGCAGTCTTCCTCCTGAGTCATCACTGCACCAGTACTATGGCGTGGTGATAAAAGGTGGAATGTTTCTATCAAGACATAACGCTGAAGTCACTGGAACTCCTGGTAAGGCTAAATGAAATTATTTTTGTTGTTGTTCCAAGCTTGCATGTTTTAACTTAGAGTCTTCTATTAAACTCCATTTGGGCAACAGAAATCACTGGGGCTGTGGTGATATGCACCAGCTAACAGCCTGGGCTCAGCTGGTCAGCCTAACACTTGCACAGTGGATTTTGTGGAAGGAATGGCAGTTCTGATCACAGGGGACTGCTGCCTTCTGTCCCAGAGACAGCTGTGCCTCATGGGCAGGTAATGGTCAGTTTGAGTGCTCAGAAGGAAGAAGGGTTCTGTCAATGGAAATTAATATTTTTCTGGCTTAGAAACAAAGTACAGTGTACCTCAGGGCAAGAAATTCCAGTGTACAGCCATTATTTGAAGAAATTGTTTCCAATTACATATCTCCTGAACTCCTTAATTCACAAACTCTTTTTTTTTCCAAGGGGAATAAGGCTTCTGAAAAGCCTTCTTAGGGCTTTGCATAGAAGGAGAGGATTTCTTAACTGCTTCAGGTAGTGTTTCATCATGGGAGACGAATGCCTAGAACCCCTCTAAAGTTCATGCAACTATTGGAAACTAATAGAAATTCAGCTGGACTGCTGTGTGAGAGCCCCATGTGTGCGCACACCAATGCCTCTAGCAGACTATAGAACAGGAAATGGAATCCATTGGAATGGTCGTGGGCACCTTGAGAGCATGCTTGGAAAAGAAGGTATTGTATGGCTGTGTCAAAGGGATGCTCTGTGGATGACCTGTGGGACTGGGCACTGCTGAGGATCATGAACAGAAAGGAAGTGCCAGATTTTCCTGAGGAAAAACAAGTAACAAAGAGCCTAAGGGGTGAGCTGAACTTTCACGTGTGTACAGTTCCACACTACATCAATTCTATGCCTAGCTGGAATGGGTGAGATATTAGAGGCTGGCAGGATATTCCTCCATAATCTTTACTCATCACTTCAGAGTCATAGCCTTAAGTTTTACTTCATTATAATTAAAATCAGAAAGATAATTATTGTGGGTCCTTCCCTACCCACCCTCTTCTCCATAACCCAAAGCTGACTCTTTAGCTTCAAGAAGCTAAAACACAGCTGTAGACAGGAGGTGCTAACAAGATGCTAGGAAGAAGAGAAGGAGTGATGGTGCTTTGAGTCTCTGTAGGGTTGTTTTTTTTCTCTATATAGTACCCAAAGTTTTGCAGTCTCTATGTGGAGATGAAAGACACAGATCATCTTAGTACAATGCAACAGGCTGGTCCTTCCATTTGCTAAGAGCACTGAACAAAAGTCTGTGAATGCCTAGAAAGAGACTTAGGCTCCATTATCATGGGCTCACAAGATATTACTGCAGGGGAGGGAGAAGTCTGATTATGCATATGTAACTTATTTCTTTTGTTCTTGGAGATTCTGACCCCAAAGCATTTATCATATTCTTTCATGCCAGATTTTGGCCTACGATTATTTTATAATCATTGATCTCTCCAGCATACATCATGGCTTGCTTTCTAGGGTCACTGAATTTGACTTACCACACCTTAATTCTACAGTAACTAAGACTTATGTCGTGTTCTTGATTTCCTTTGCTCTCTTTCTGGGACATTTTCCAGTTCTGGCTTTTGTTCTTTTCTCCTTTGATAGAGGCTGCAAGTTTGCTGGGAAGAGTTTTGCTGCCTGCAGTGCACATATGGAATAAAAGTGCTGTGGGTTTTTGTTACTAGATACCTACTGCATGACTGCTTTTGTCTGCACAGAACTGGAATCACTGATTTTCTAACAGCTGGTACTGAAAGCTCCTGGAGTCAGGATGAAATTAGGAAGTGCCTGCACTTCATTCCCCTTTCTCAGTCTTTCTCTTGCTTGAAATGGCTCAGAAAGACTGTGGCAGCCTCAGCATCTCAAAAATGTCAAGGGGATGGAAAGCACTTTTGTTGTTTGACCTCTGTCAAAATTAAAATTCTCTGTCCTTCTGCTTATATGCTGTTAATGACCAATGGGAGATCCATGGGAAGAAGAATCTACAAGAAGCAAAACAAGAAAAAAGAAAGGAATAGATTCTGATGGAAGTACAAGAGGTGGATGTGAAGTGTTATCAGGGGGTTTGGTCATCCTAATTCAGCCTTGGCAACTAATTAAATTGAAGTCTTTTACATAAGTCTAAGGAGTGGCCCAGTGAAAGATAAGATGAGGAACTGGAAGGAGATGGAACATACAGTCAGGAGGAAAGAAAAAAAGAGAGCTGTACAGCCTTATAGAATTGAAATTCAGACACATTTGGAGGTTGCTCCTCAAAGATGAATTTGCAGGCTCGTCCACTGGTGGGCTCCATATGAAATACAGTAAGCTGTGAGGTAATTGTTAACCTCTTGGATCAAGCAATGCACATTTGAGAATGGGAAACTTGCCACATCACCCTTAGCTCTGCAATACAACCATGCTGGCATCTGAGAACAGACTGCTCAACATGCAACAGCAATAAGGCCATCTGGCCCAGAAACAGAAACTTTTGATGACCAAATGCCATCTTGCAGAATGTTCTGAGACTTTATGAATCCTGGATGGCATGTGCCTCTGAAATGTAGGTGGTCTTACCAGTTGATAGTATTAGCTACTAACTCATCTCCTTCCAGCTGTCTGTTTTGGTCTGTTTTATTTAATTAACCCAACCTTGCACAGGAGAGGGCTATGCAGCAGCCATTCTTGTGTTCCTCTTCCTTCATAAAAACAGCTGCTGTCAAGACAGTGTTGGGGCTGGAGTGATTACAAGATTCTTTACATTAATCTCTCTTCCGAAATTCATTTGTCTTAACAAGTTCTTGTATCGATGTTCACTTTATTATCTCTCCTTCGGAAGGCTTGCAGTTTGTCTCAAAAACTTTAACCTGTAAAAGGAGAAGGCTAAAGGAAGGCAACTGAGAGAGTATACTAAAAACCATGCATGCATTATAACAGACTGACTGTTGCACTCCTGGGGCCCTGTAAATGCTTTCTTTCCAGAAAAAATGCAAGGCAAAACAAATTGGTTTGCTTTTTTCTTCTGCAGCATTTATAGTGGCTGTCTTTGTATGACTTTATAGTTTTAATTTCATACCTCCTTTCCTTTCACTGTTTTTATTCGGCCTTACCTATTATTTCTTTTGTGTCAGATCCTTACTCAAAGAAACATGGGGCTTTTGGTCTTGACAGTGCATGTCAGAGAATAAGTATGGGTTGAGGGATAAAGGTAGAGTAAATTTTATTCCATTTTGGAATAAGCAGGTTTTGATGCATATCTTTGTCTCATTCATGACAGCATCAGGGTGGGCATGAACTTTTGAGATGTGCAGCAGTGCATGGAACAGCTGCTGTGATACTGGGACCCATGTCATGTCCATTACTACAGACAATTTTTCTCTTCCAGGCAACACCCACCATTGACTACAGCACTACCCTTCTTTCTTGGTTATTCAAGATATTTTTTTAGTTAGCTATGCAGCCCGTACTTCTGCCAAGGCTGAAATAGCCTTCCCTATGAAGTGTTCATTCCAGCCACTCAAATCTAATTTAATCTGCAACTGTTGCCTGTGGGCCCATTAGTACTTCCAGGCCCTCTGCTCTCTCCACACTTTGGTCTGTTCATGGCTGCGGGTTTCCACTCTACTGGTTTCATTGCATTTGATGATTGCTCTCCATTTGTGCCAAGGTAGACAAAACAGGAATTATGTGCTAAGCTGCTCAAAGACATTGGGAACAGACAAAATATGTGAGTAATTTCTCTTAGATCTATAGCTCGGTCTGTGGAAAATCTGTTTTGGAGGCTGGTTTGAATGCTGTTTGGGAGATGGCTTGATCTATCTTTTCTTGAAAACCTATTTTTCTGTAATTAATAACCAAAATAACAACATCAAAGGCCTGACTGCAAAAATTGGTTTGGGTTCTTCATAGTCAAATCTCCAAAAAGCCAATGAATGCATACCCAGAAATTCCATGCCACGGAGATTCAGCAAGCCTTTCTACCAAAGAGATTTTCAGCTATCTATGGAATTGTTACACTCCCTCCACCGTTGCAATTACTGTGTGGTGAGTGATGTGAGGCATCGTAAGTTTTCAGAGGTGTACAGACTGTGTGCAACCTGCAGCTACACAAATGGGTACAAGCATTCCCACCCGTATGCCAGCGTTGTGCTATTAAAACAGTGTTCCTGTCTCACAAAGCAGTCCAGAAATATCCCCAATGGATGGATTTGCTATTATTAGGTAGAACACCTATTAGCAAATGAGGAGATTTCTGGCTTGGTTCTAGTGGAAATCATAAGGCTGAAAGGACAAAGAACAGCCTGAACTATTCAGTGAAAAGGAGTTCCCTTAGAAACAGAACTTCACAAAGGATGAGGGAAAGGGTCAGTGGCAAGTAATAAACCTACATTTGCACTCATCGTCATGATGGACAGGATAAAATTGAGATGTCACTTTTCCAGATTCATATCAAGTTCTCTTTTCTCTAAGTTCGTAAATATGAAGCTAAAGAGTCTTTTCTGCTGCATTTGAGGAACTTTTTTTTGCTGTATAATTTGTATGAATATCAGTGCTAGGGGAAGTGAAAGATTAATAGCAACTGTTTGGTGACTAGTAGAGTGTGGGCAGGCTTCCTTTGTGCAGCTCTGCAGTTTTTTCTTACCTGCAGCACCTCCACTAGCTCAGTTCTAACCACCCATACAGCTGCCAGTACACCCAAACACTGCTAGCCCAGATCTATTTATCCACATAGCTTTGCTGCTGATGCAAAACACTGCCTTTGCTATTGCTTTTTCACATGTGTATTGCCCATGCAGCTCTGCTGATACAGTAGAATTTTGTCTTACTCTCTTCCATGCTACCCAATCTTGCACCACATGGAGCATTTGCTAGTCCTTAGCACAACATCCAATCTTTGTCTGAGCCGTCCTGCAGCATCACTTCCTCCAGTTCTCCACATCTCCTCAAGATGCAGACCTCTTGCATTCATCTCAGTTCTGTCCAGCAACTCCTACCTCACAAACGCAGTTCTGGACTTGCACAGTGGCTCTGATGACCCAACTTGGGTTTGCCACCTGAGGAAACACCCACATAAAGGATAGACAAACATCACTAACCTCACCCTAGATTACCTTAAGGTAGACTCATAGGCAGTCTACTGCATGATAGCCACACTATGGGCTTTTTGACATCAAAGCTCTACCCACCTAGCAGAAGGTATTGGAACTAAAGAAAATGTACTGGTTCAGTTTAAATAGGAGCATCCCCTGTTATGGTGTTTGCATCATTAATGACATATCTAAAGATTGTGTCAATACAAAGCTGTGACTGGTCATGATGCCACAATGTCTGCTAGAACAGCTCAGAAATGGAGTGGCAAGAAGATACAGCAGATACATCTTTTAGCTCCAGGGACTGTTGACTGACAGTTGATAATGATGAAGAGTATGGTTGGTTTTAGTAGTATACCAAGTCAATGGCTATTTGTTTCCTTGTATAGTACCACAACACTAAACAAAACAATTAAATGTAAGCTCTTCTTAAAAAAAACATTGAGCAAACCTTCCATCTTTCCTTATTAATGACTTTGTTACTTCAGTGACTTCCTGAAACCCACATTAAGTCATCAGATGTAAAAGCTGCATATATGTGACATAAAGCACATCTCACTTAGACTGTTCATCCAGCCAGTTGTGAGTGAATATGTATGTTTAAGTACTTTGAAATCCCCTTGCAGTCCCTCATTCCTTCACAATTCACTTCTCCATGCAGTTATGCATATCTAGAGGGAAGAGCAGACAGATTCTCATGGGGATGCAGATGTATCCCTCACATGCCACTTCACCCTACCCACTCATTGTTCGGTACAAGCAGACATGCCATGGTCCTCATCCTCCCAACAGCTATCTGGGAATCCAACAGCAGAAACTTTCATCATAGTCTTCTGCTCACAGTGCTGTATTCATAAGCTGCCATTCTGGTTTAGCAGAGCTGTAGAATTGAGGTTTGTGGGGAAAAAAGAAAGAAAGACAATGTAACTGCCAGTGAGAAAGAGAAACAAAAGCAAGCTAAGTAAGGGTGAAGAAGTGATGCTGTCTCAAAGAAGCCAATGAAGTTTGGAGAGGGACTCCAAGATCTTTTCCTCAAGGGCAGTTTAATTCTTTGTGATAATTTTGCAAATGCTGCTGTGCTGTCAGGGGCCACTCCGGTCCTAACTTTTCTTCATTATTTTAATAGAAGGAGTTGCAGTAAAGAAATACCATTATATCTGTTATATTTTAGCTACTTTTTGTGACATATCTCCAATGAGGGCTACACTGGATCCCAAGGGAATGGTTACTAATTGTACCTCTGGTTAGTGATCCTCTCAGGGAATTCAAAACAGCAGCAAATAAAACCAGAATGGAGAAATATAAAAAAGAGCTGGAAGAAAAAGGAGAGTGATGTCTTGATCCTCTGAGGTGCTGAGTCCTTTCAAATTGAGAAAATCAGTATGCTCCTAGAGTTCAAGTTGAGAGGAAAAAGTAACCAACATAAATAGTTCTTTGCTGGTAAGAGAAAGGAATTCCAGAAACATCCAGGGCTCATTCACATCCTGAAGGAATTCTTACTGTTGTTCCAGATTTTCCTTGCCACCTCTGTCATTACCTATATCTATTCTGAATGCACCCCCTGACTGTGGGAAATACAGTCAAGTTGCAGAAGAATTGCCAGGGTGTGCCCCCGTCTCCTACATGCACAGGAGTGTGCCAAAGATGCCCATTCAGGTTTGTAAAACACTGGGACTTACCCCAATACTGAATGAAAAAATAGTCAGGATGGAAGATTCCTCTCAAAGTGATGTCTCCAGCTAACAGCTAATCAGACTGAGATAATGAGACATTGTTACCACCAAGCCCTGTACCACAAATGAAAGGAAAGGGGGGGACACAAATGCTCTTATTACTGGAGGTTAAACCTTCAGCTCAGAATCCATTAAACCATACATACCAGTTATGCAACAGTTCACCTTAGGCAAGAAAAGTCTGACAAAGCAAGACTTTGAGACCATCTGCATGAGTTGGTGATTGCTGTGACTGTGTCAAAGGAGGAGGGGATGGAGGCAGCAGACCCCAGTATGTCTCTGTATTTAATAGGAGAACAGGGGCAGGGAAAACATAGCTGTGGGAAGAAGAAACTGCATCTTGCTAGGCTGTGTTTTTTGGAGAAGGTACTCTGTCAACTTATTCACATGCACAGATGTGATAATTACTTTCCGCTTCCCTAGCTCACATGCAGTGCCTGTCTCTGTGGGAGGCTTTTCCTTTTGCTCCCACAAAAGGAATATTTTTGGTGTCTTCCATGTACTTGCTGAGCTTTCTTCCATCAAACCAGGCAGAAACAGCATCGACTGTAGACTATTAACCTACCTTCTCTTGCTACCCACCCCTTTCATCATCCTGTGCAACTCATAACTGGTTCATTGCTGCAAGAAACAAACCATGTGCAGTTTCTTGAACTTTTCTACACCAACATATTACACCACTTTTATCTTCAATACATTTTCTTGCTGGACTAGCTGTTTTTATAAAGTTGCTGGACTTGCATGCAATACATGTTCACAGCCCTGACAACCTGAAACCACGTGCCTCAATTCCGCCTGATATTCAAAATTCAATTTTAACTCCAGCCCCCACAGCTATTTATTTCTAGTGGACATAACTGACACCAATCATAAATGTCTGCTAAGGATTGTTGGCCAAGTTGTAGATCTTTAATTGGCCAAAACTCTTCCTGGTATTAGGTTTTCCAAGTAGTTAATCAAATTTCAGTATTTAAAGCAATGTTATTTATGCCTCAGAAATCATCTCGCAACATTTAACACTTCTTTTCCTGCTTGTCTCCTTCTTTCAAGGCACTGTAGCCTACTTGACAGCTCAGAGCCCTGGGACACAGGTTTACTCTCAGCTTTGACTAGCTGGGTGAACTCAAGCAAAACATTTTCCATGTCTTCATCCTCTTCTATAAAATGAAGTCTACCTCTGTAAATACTCAACAGTCTACTGATAAAAGAGTATGGTATTATTATTGTTACTACCACCACCTATTTTTGCATGGTGTCTCTATCATTCATCCCACAGCAAGATCTCACTATGGTTAGAGGTGTATTAGAGGCAAAACTTACATACTTGCTGCATCTTTAGATACTGATAGGGACATATATTAACAATATTCTACCCATGAATAGTACACTGCTTACTAAAGCACTTCAGAAAATGGAACATTACTGCATTGTTACGTGCTCATGTCTGAAATGCAGCTGTTCCTGGTGTGAGATGTGAGCTGACCACAGCAGCCTACAACAGAGCCTTGTAAAAAACTGCAACAGAAGAATATCTCTGATTCCTTACACTGTACAAGTCATATTATCATTTGTGCTTGAGGTATTGTGATGTAAATTGCTCTGTGAAGATTTGCTAGCACCTCAAACCTAAGGCAAACAGCAGTAAATAACTTCACAGGAGGAAGAAAATGAAGAATGGGCCTGTTCTCAAGTAAGCAAACCAGTGAGAGGAATGTGATGACAAATTAACAGAAGTATGTGACCAGGTATAAGACCTCTGCTCTCTGCATGTGTATAACTTGTGAACTCTCACAGGTGGTCAAGGTCCCCAACATCTAATCTGAAAGAAGAGGTGCTAATGCCAGGTAGAGACATGCTGAAAATTATGCTATCTGCAGAAACACTTCACTGTCCTCTCCCAGCACTCTGGAGAACTTCCAGACACTGCCCAACTAGATGAAAGTGTATTGCTTTATGAGATCTGATTAACTTCCCATCCCATGGTGATGAGAACTAGTCACAAACACTCTGGACATACAGTAGTGGGCTCCTTCCTTAACCCCAAGAGATGCCTACTGGCGAGGTGGCTTCAACCAGTCAGTATCTGTTAAGGATAATGTTTGGTGTGTGCTGTTTATTATTAATTTCTCCAGAGTAAGAGGCTTCATAAAATAGAACAAAAATCCCTGTCATTTCTTTTCCCCATCATTGCTGTTGCACAGATAACTCAGGCATCCAAAAACTTCATAGCCTCTGCAGGACAATGTTATGGGGATCCTGGCCCTCCAGCATTCTAGTTTCCACTGAGGCCTTTTCCCTGCCCCTTGACACTCCTCCCCACTGCTGTCCTCTCTTCCACCAGCTTGTATCACCCTGCAGACAACCTCTGTAGAAATTGGAAGTATGGTGCACCCTAATTTATGACTGCCTCAGAAGCTTTGGAGAGCATGCAGATGAGTACACACCACTGGGATGTAATCCTGAAGCAACACTCCTGCCATGCTTTTGGGCTTGGGATTTGAAGAGTAGGTCAATATAGATGTAAAACCAGCCTGAGGGTTGCCCTTAGCAGAGAGCACAGACACACTGTAGATGCCTCTCATCATCTTCTTGCCCTCTTCCCCTGTCACCAGTATTTCCTTTCTTCTGTCTACCTGTAAAATAACTTGCTGAAAGCAAATGGAATTTGTCAGAAGTCTGATCCCTCCCTTGAAAACAAGGAGATTCTTTCTTCCACCTTGGGGAGGCTGAACATCTTTAACTGTCTGAGAGTGAAACTCTGGCAGTGTTTTTTGTCTTTCAAGGATACAAACTGATATTCCCTATCTGCTTGGTTGTGTAACAGACACAGTAAATGAGGTGATAAAGGTGGTATAATAGCTCCAGTCAGAGCATGTCTAGTGCAGTCAATATTTATGTATTCCGCTTGTCAAAGATGAGAAACTCACTCCTTTCTTGGCAGAAACAAGGGACCAGCAGGAGATGTTACTGCCACTAACATGGAGAACAGTATTTTCCCAAGTGAGTAATAAAAAATTCTTGGGGGAAACATCAATTGGCTGTGCCATCCCAAATGATTGCCATGGCAAGTATACACAGAATCTAACAGGTTAATAGCTAACTCAAGCTAACTAGCTCCAGTGGTGGGGAGACAGAAGCCAGTTCAAGAAAATCCATAACATTAGAAGTTATATATGAGAGTCATCTCACGTCTTTTCAAATCTGAAGCCACTTAGTTAGCTGAGTTCAGCCACTCAGATCTACAGCCAACTGGTAACAGGATCTGACTCTTGGACTTACCTAGATTGTAAAGTAGTGCAAATTACTGATCAGAGCTATGTATATTATCTACATCAGGAGTTTGACTGGATATAGACTTATTGGCACAAAAGATTATAGACCAAAGTTCTCAGCCTTACTGAAGAGAGGTACCTGACATGAGACCCGGGGAATACTCGGATAAAAGGGAGCAGATTCCTCAGATTCTTTGTGATTTCAAATGAAGGTTAGTGGTCCAGCTCACATGGATACCAACATAGGCTCTCAGGACAAACCCAGATACACAGTTACTATGGTGAAGACGACCATGTGAGTACCCAGGCAGACACAGGCAATTTACTGGTGTCCTGCTGGGAATAGATGTGCAAATTAAAAACCAGCATATGAAAGACAAGGACATTTGTGAGAATTCTGAACTGACTGTAGACTGATACTTTTCCTGGAACAGCTCAATGGAGGAAGAAAGAGTATTTCTCATGGAGGGGCAAAACCAAGGAAAGATAGGTTTGAGCTTGGTTACATAACTGAAGTAGAAAGAGAGACAATAATCTCGATAAATTTAGTGAGGCACCTCCTCTTCTGGAAAATGCTGTCATCTACAAAGTCTGTTCGTAAACGCAGGACCAAAACTGCACTGCTCAGGGAGGCAAATCCAAGGATGTTCCATGGAGTCAGTGCCTACTCTGGCAAAGCAAAACCAAGATGCTGAGGCTGAAAGAGATGCTGTCAGAGCAGCTCTCCCACTGGAGCAGGATAGTGTGAACCACTTTGGAAGACTGCCTGGAAACTGATGTCACAGAGACAAAAAGATTGACAGCAAGGTCTTGAATTTTAATAGAAAGGTCAGAATTCAAACAAACATCCAAAGTACAGCAATACCTGAAGAAAATCCCAAGCTTCTCTAAGATCAATAATTTCAATGTCAAGCTTCTACTACTCTTGATAATGATATAGGTGCTTTAGTGTATTCCAGCAAATATAAATTAACCTCTCTAGTAGTAATTGTCTCAGCAGCAGCCCATGCCCATGCAAATGTTGTCAGGTGGATTAAGATGTTCCACCAACATCATACGTAAAGCCAGGAGGAACAACAGACTCCCTTCACCAATGGTAAACCTCCACGTGAACTCCTACAGTAATCTTCCAGTTCTGTATAACTTTAATATTCCAATACTTTTAAGAGACTATTACACAAACAATATCAGCTCCAAGGAGGGGTTACAGATTTGGGGTGGGCTGGTTTTTTTTTTTTGATGTACTGGTGAGCTAAATCAAAAAAATCATCTAGGACTTGGTCTTTATTAATTGGGTTCTTATGCAAAATTTGTTTTCTGTGACCATATAATCTTTTCCTTTTTCCTTCTATGCATACGTGTCTCTCTCTTTCTCTTTGTGGGTCTGTATGTCTACGTTGGTTCCTGCTTTAACTTCAGATCCCACTGAGAGCTTTAACCAAGTCTGAGTGATCTGAGAGATCCTAACCTTTTATGAGTTCCATGAAAATAGCTGACTTTGTAGGTTCACCGCTGAGGGAAAGGCTGCTGAGTGAACTGAAACCACTATTTCACACGAAGTCTCCATGTTGGAAAGAGATGTTATAAAAGCCTCAACACCAAGAACAGCTTAGATCAGAAGGCACATGTTATGCATTAGAAAAGGTAACTGTGACACAAGCCTTCTGGAAGCCAAGTTTCATTAACTTTGCAACTCAAAAACACCGTTGTTTTCTTCTAGAAGAGGGCAGGAATAATAAGGTTTTCCGTTTTTAATTTCTTATTCAAATTCACTTCAATTTCACCAAAATATCCCATTAGGTGTGTTGAAATCATGGAAAATATTGATCCCCTGGTATTCCCCTCAGAAAGTGCAACTTCAGAGCACACGAAAATAACAGCTGATCGATGAATTTGATCTTAGCAAAAGCAATAAAAAACACCTCTGTGAGAAGCAGACCGAGGGTGCATGCATAGAGTAGAGAAAAAAAAAATCACCAAGCAGAGCAAATATATCTTTTTAACCCTGCAGCAACAAAACTCCTACCACTTCATATTAAAATACCATAAGAAAACATTACAAACCTATTATACAAAGAATCAGAATGCTGCTAAATGGCATTCTCGTTGTTCTCTCTGTTCTTTCTGTGACGAGTTGCTTGCCGTCACTATCATGCTGTCACCAGCACTCCTTTGCACCAGTGGATGTATGTGTTTTGTGTGTGAGGACAGATACACAAAAGCTGGTACAGATCCCTAGGTGATGTAAATTGTCATGGCTGTGCTGACGTCAGTAAAGGTACACTGTTTTTCTCCAGCAGACAATTTGCTTTTCTGTATGTAAAATGCAGAGAAACCAGGTGCTGTTTCAACTTTGCTCTTACTTACTGTAGACACTCATGCAAATATCTCCTCCTTTCCATATGCAAATACACATATTGCCTTGCAGTATACATTGCAAGTAATGACAGGAGCTTTATGCTGCTTCCTATACTGAAATTTATAGAAAGGATCATTCCTGATCTATCTGCCCACTCTTATCTGTAGCAATAGATGTCCAACTGCTTTGTTACAGACCTTAAAATACAGAAAGATGAAAGGGACTGTCCAGCATTACAAGTCTGTTTAAAAATAGATTTAGGAGGAATTCAACTTTGATCTTAAGATTGTTAGTCCAATGCTTTAACCAAGAGATCTAAAAAAAAAACATTGGGCAGAAGAAATGTAATAGTCAAGACTCAGATTTTCTCATCTAAGGCTTAGCTAAATGAAATTACAAACTCCAGAATAGATGAATACAAGAATATTACTAGTTTGTTTCAAGATACACCTCTCTGAGGGAAAAAAATCTATCTATATTTTAAAAAAGAAAAAATAAAATAATGCCTTAATAAATGACTCTTTTCTTTTTTCCTTATTTGCTTTTATATGGTTTCATGGAATGTGGACCAAGTAATGATCAGAGGCTACAGGTAATTTTATAACAAATGAAATGTTTTCCATCTGTTAAAATGAGAAATATTTCTGGTTTTTGACACTGTTTTCCTAAGGGAAAAACAATAAAAGGTTTCGTAACCGAGAACTGAAAAGGAGAAATAAACCACTGCTGAACTAGGAATGAAAGGAGAAAACAACCTAACAAGGCATTTATAGGGAAAATAACAGGAAAGAAGATGAATAAGCCCTACCTACAGAAAAATGAAGGTAGAGACAGTAGCTCTTTTTTTTCTGTTTCTATTTGGATTCAAAGGCAGACGAAAAAAAAAGAATAAAGCTGGTAAATTTCTACAATCTTATACCTCTGTTTGTCTAGAGGTATTTTTGCTTGTAGAAGTGTCCTTCTTCATAATTCATTTTTTCATGTCAACACTTCCTTTGAATGAAGCAGATAGAAGCCATAATTAATAGAAGACCATATTTCTAGATGACAGGCTCTGGTCTGGCACCATTTAAGGACTAGAAGAGCATCCCAAGCCTACATTTCTCTGGCTTACTCTGACTAAGAGTGCTAAAAATTTCAAGTACGGTGTAGGTGAGAAATTGTACAGTCTATGCCTCATATAAGCAGCCACCTGTTGAATGCACAAACTGTGTGAACCAAGCCTATATTGTATATTCCTGTGTATGCATCATTTTATGAAGGATGTGGAATTATCAGTTGCTTGTTGCAATCTCAGAACTATGGGTGTCCTTCCACACTGTACATGCTGCAAAGAATGGGACAGACAGCCCAAGAGTCACCTGGCACTGAGTCCCTGGCAGGAATTCTCAATGGCATTATTAACGCCTATTCATTTGGGACATTTTTCCATTTATATCTCTTCCAAATAGCCATGTGCAAATTCTTGTGAATATGAACAGTGATGCCACGTAAGTCCATTTCTCCCGAAGTACTTCCATAGAGCCTTACCTTGGATCTGCCTGGAAGGTGACACCAAGCAGGCCAGTATAAACTGCATGGAAGAAAGGTTCCCTTGCCACCAAAGAAAAGCAGCCCAGCAGCAACAGAACATATAGATGAGTGACATAAAGCTATCATCAGCTTACCAGAAAAATGAAATACTGCATTTGCCTGTCTTTTCATTTAAGCATTAAAAAAATAAACTCTTTTGCTGTTGCTTTCAGCCTTTGGCTTCTCTTGTTGAACTATTAGGATGAGTCTTCATTTCTCTAGGTACTGCTCTCACCGGGCTCAGGACATAGATACACAGTCAGTATCTGTCCATAGCACCACTGGGCAGCATTTCACACAGACTCCTTCCCATGTTATTACTTCCTGAGGCTCCAGTCCCACCAGTGAGATTTCCCACAACAGTATTGTCAGCCTTGATTCAGTGTTGCCCTGGCCAGCACTTTATACAGCACCATACCGAGGTGCTATCCCTTGTGGGTGGAATACCTCATGCCATCTTTACTCAGCAATTTTATACCTAGAACTTCATCCTGAGCCCTTTCTAAGCTGAGACCATTTAGTTCTCTCACTTCATCAGTTACTTCTGGAATATTGTTGTGAATCATTAATTCCATAGTCCCCTGCCTGGAATTTTAGAGGCTCTGCTGCAGATACCACACGGGTCTACTCATGGCATAAAGGATGTCTTAGGCTGATTACAGCATGAACGGAGCCAGTACAGATAAATCTTTTAAAAAGAGACATAGCCACAGAGAGTATGGTTTCTTTTTTTTTTTCCTAGTTTAACTGTGCTCTTTATTTCAATATCATCTAAGCTGGGCTTTAGCATCTGTGTAGCCATGCCAGTGTAGACCTCCGTCACTTGAAGCCAGCTTACAGCACTCTACTCCAAATAACTTTTGATGCTGAAGCAGTCCATTGCTAGCAGGGATTTGCAGAAGCCAGGGCAGCACCAGTGCAACTGTTTCTGGTGTGTGAAAGCTCAAGGGAGTTAAACCCTGAAATAGGCTGGGGAAAACCTGAAAGAATGAAAGCAGAGGGCAAACATACCATTCCTTGTACACTTAAAGTGAAAGAAATAGGTATCTGGGGTACACAAGCCATTTAGAATTGTTCTGGTCTTCTTTTTTTTTCTTTTCTTTTCTTTTTTTTTTTCCCTTTTTTTTTTTTTTCATTTTCTTTTTATTTTTTTTCCATGCTGGTGCAATGCGCAAATATAGAAAAATATAAATAAGCCATAATATTTACAGTTATTGTTGGTATCCACTGAAATTAGTGTGATTTTGTCTAATGCCTTTACCCTGGAGATAATCCATAGAATAGAATATTAATGCATAGTTAAAAAGAAAAATTATGGAAAACAGAAACTCTGCATATTCAGTATCTTAATTTTCGTTACATAATTGAGGTTTTGAGATTAAACAAAAATATAGCAAACTGCCTCAGACCACAACAGCAACCAAGTGACTTTAACATTGTCTTTTAAAACTTTTCGCATTACTAAGGTAAAAAATACTATCCAAAATAAAATAAAATTAAATAGTTTTAAGCCTTATTCAAATCCAAATGAATTTTAAGACCTCTGGGAAAATGTGATTTTAGAAATTGCCTTCCAAGAGTTCTAAGAGTTTGTTTTGTGTGAGGAGATACCCTGAAAAGCAAACACAGGCTAGCAATTTAAAGACAGTACTTAGATTCCTCATGTCATGGTAGGCAAATACCATTTCTATGCCTTGTTTTCCCTGTTGGTAACATGGTTAAAAAAGAAGACTTTAATGACACTTTAATGAGAAATGTTTGTAAATTGCACCCGTCTTGTGATGGAATGAACTCTAACAGATTATTAGCTATTGTTCTAATTGTATTTATAGAAGTGTGTTTTCCAGCTAATGCTTCAAAATCTGAAGTCTTTCCATAGACAGAGCTCCTACTGCAAGTTTCACTGATAAAAACCAGCAGGATTTGGGCATTTAGACTTAATCTGCTAAATTCAACCCTGTGGCATTTCCCAGCTACTCAATGAAGGCAAAGAAGGCAGCATTCTGATAAAGGAGGGAAGGAAAATTTATACTCAGAGGATTTGACAATACTTTGGGATGGTCCCTTAAGACAAGAGGCTGCCTAGTAAGGGTGATCTAAGCTATGCTAATTTGGCAACCTGTATTTTTGAAGGAAAACATTCCATGACGAATGACCTTATTTTTTTGTTTTTAAAGCTATGAGGCACTTATGCAATAGACTCCTAAGGTAGAAAGAGACAGATGCCGCGGAATAATAATCAACCTAATTCTTGCTGAGAATCTCTGCAAAAATCTTTTCCTTGCCTCTCCTTTCATAGGAAAGCTCAGTGCTACCTTTTGCACACAATGTCATGCAGCAACAATGAGAGCCTCTGCATAACTCAGGAATTCTTCCCTTTCTAGTGATGGGCTCCAATTTATTCCCTTTTAAAATGCTGGCTTTTTTTTTTTTTTTTTTTTTTTTTTAAAAAAAAAAAGGGAGTGGGGGCTTTAAAAAAAGTAAACATCAGTTTTTCAGGAAGTGAACATAAAAATAACTTTTTTTAAAAAAGAAAGATATGCTCCAGTTGTTTTTCCTTCTTAAAGAAAACTGCCCCAGTTGACACATTCGAAAAAATCTCATGTTTTCAGTTTTACCTAGGGTTTGAGGTGAGCTAGGCTGCGAAAAACCCTTAATCCTGACTCAAAATGAGCAAAATCAGGCTGTGTGAGGTGAAAAGGGCCAGCAGAAGTATACTTAAACACGCTGCCAGAACCTCCCGTTAAGTGAGAGGCAGATGAAATCCCCTTACTGGTCAGTGACAGTCAGGCACTGCCTGGGTGTTGCTTTAACCCTTGCTTTCAGCCACCATAGCGTGTCATGCAAAAATATAATTTCTATTCTGTTTAGAGAGGCCATATTCTGTAGTGAATAGTCAGTTCCTCTGCTCTTGAGTAAGAGAGAAATATTAAGGTAACACTGACTTTCAGGGTTTACAATAGAGGGAAAAACATGTTATGATGAGGGAAGGGAGTGCAGATACCTAACCTGTGTAGGTATTAAAGTGTATGTGCAGGGCTGTCACATAAAAGCTCAGGTTGGGCAGCTGCGTCATAGGGATATTTGGCAAGCTTTCAATAGGTGGTGGAAGATTCTGCTCCCCTCCATCCAAGTTCCCTTTAAGTTAGATTTTGCAGTCTCTTTGATTTCCTTCTAACACAGTTGGAGATGAGAGAGGACAAAATCTAGTATATTCAACCAATGGGGGGAAAAAAAAGAACCTGCAGGAGTGTTTTGCATCTCTCATATTTCCTTTTCTATATAAAGATTTTGGTGTGCCTAAGCTATAGAAGGAAACAGAAGCCGTCTATTTTAATCTTCCTGAGTGAAGAGCGCTGCAGGGATTTTTCTGTTATCCCCAGCAGCAGCCCTGAATTTCCACAAAAAGGCTTCATCCACCCATCCATCTATCTACCTGAAATGTAAAGATTATTGTACCATATATAAGCAATTAGCTATGTTCTTAATGCTCTTCTCGTTGTGCATTTTGGTATAAAGAAAAAAAATCTACAATTCTTCCCCCAGTCAAACCCTACTGCCAAAAAAAAAGCTCAGACAATAAGGAGGTGTTCAGACTTAGGCTTGGAAATTTATTCTTCAGTACGTATAATGACATATGTTAGAAACTCCGTTCAGAAGAAAGGAAAGCCCTTGCCAATACGATGTTTCTATCAGAGCCATCACTGTAGGGATTCACTACTGAAAAAACAAGGAAGTTAATTATGCATTTTTATACAGGTTTCTTACTGTTTTGACTTCAGCAACTTAAATTATGCTATTCTGGATTTACATCAATCAGCTTGAGTTCAGGATCTGGCCCTACATCTTTTTAAAACTCTATCTATTACATGATGAATAAGGGACAGATCCTGCAAATACTTGCAGCCTGTATTAATACTCTGAGTAGCCTACCCATTTCCTTTAAGTTGTGATTGCAAACTTGCATCTTATAGTGCAGTATTTCAGAAGTATGGATCTGTCTTTTGGGATTCAAGCGTGCCTTGACCATACACATTACTTTAATAACGTTTCTTTCGATAGTATTTTCTCCACTGATTTTCAAAGGATCATGTGATAGATTCTTAGCTGTTATGAACTGGTGTAACTCTACTAACACGGCTGAAAATCCAGCTCCATGTTGTAGCTATGCTTGTGCATTCAGAACAAACATGAGAGAAAAGGGTCCCTTTTATTACTGAAGTGTCAAAAGAGACAACGGGAGATGTTTTGTGCTATACAGTGTGCCATGTACTTAATTTGTTTTGACATTACTGTAACAAAACAATAGAGCTCATTCTAGGAAAGAAATCCTGATCCAATTTCTAGTTTTACTACTTATACTAGCTTCTTTCTTACATAAAAGAAGCCACGTCAGAAACTATGCTCCTTCTCTTCCTAAGTTCACTAACTCTGGCTTTCAACCAAAAAACCATTCCCCTGCTTTTGAAGTGCCTAAACAAAGGAAATTACAACAGTGAGTGCTGTTGTAATTACCAGCCGGTGAACTGATGGCTACATAATCCAAGAAAAAGTGACTTGTCAATAGCTGCCTCTTCCACCACCTATAGTGCTGGAATGCTCATTCTTGTTTACTACACATGCATGCAGATAGACCATTATCAGTATTCAGTACTAGTAGTCATGCTTTATTAACTGAAGAGGAAAGGCTAGGAAAAAATACTTTGTCCTTTTGAAGAGCTGGATCAGTGTCAGGTGCCACTCACCGGGAAAAAAAAAAAAAAAAAAAGACAACCCACACACAAGTGTGATAAGCATCCCAAATGTCAAATATATGCACAGCGTCTGTATCTCTGTGAACATATATACATCGTGTGCCATATAATGCATGCCCTGGACCCCTTTCATGAGGAAAATCCCAGCTCATTCCAGGGACGATGGGTTTTTTTGGCAGGTACCAGCTATTTAAGGCAAACAGAACTGCCACAACGCCGCTGTCCAGCTGGGCTAAACCGCACTCATCTTCGATCAAAGACTTATTTATTTATGACAGACAATGAGGACACGATGTGTGCGAGCACACATCAACGGGCCACCGACATTTGTACATTACAATAAAAGCGGTGAACCGGGAGGCAAATGCCTCTTAGAGGAAGCAGCATCCAGGCTCCTCGTTGCACTCTGACTGCTCTCCGGGAGAACGCACGAAGACAGGGAAGGAGGGAGGGAGGGAAGGAGGGATTCCCCACCCACCCACACGCTGCCTCTCTCCGTGCAAGGCTGCGGGTGTATAACCCAGTTCCCTCTTGGACCTGGGCCCGGCAAGAGCCCCTCACGCCTCTGCTGCCCCCGCCGCCACCCCTGCCCGACCCTTCCCCCTTTGCTCACTTACTCCGGTCTCCGGCTCAGGACTCCTTTGCCGATGGCCGGGGGAGTCTTGTGCTGGAGCAGGGCGGTGCAGCAGCCCTTCTCCTTGCCGTCCTTCTCCGCGGGGTGCTGGTGGGGCTGGGGAGTGGGGTGCTGGTGGCCGGCAGACCGGCCGCTGCCGCCGGGGCCCGCCGGTGCCTGCTTGCCCGCCGGCGGCGGCGGCGGCTGCTGCGCCGGGAGCTGTTGGTGGTGCTGGAGCGGGTCGGGCTGGCCCGGAGGCGGCGGCGGCGTCGGGGGCTGCTCAGGCGGGGGAGGGCCCCGTGTTGGCTCGGCGGGGGCCGGCTGCTGCCCCCGGAGGTTGCGGTTCTCGGTGCTCAGCTCGTCCAGCCGCCGCTCCAGCTCGTCGATGCGCTGCCGCTGGGTGTGGATGAGGCTCTGCTGGTTTTGCACGATGGCGGTCAGCTCCTTCAGGTAGAGGACGGCGCGCACCGGGTTCTCCAGCAGGCTCTCCATGCCCCGGCTTACCCGTTCCCGGGGCCACCCCTGCCCGGCCGCTCCGCCGACAGCGGCGCGGGCTGCGGGGAGGCGCCTCCTCGCCGCCCCACGCGCACACGCGCGACCAACGGCCGCCGCCGCGGGCACGCGCGGGAAGGAGGGAAGGGGCGGGGAGGGGAGAAAGGGGAGGGAAGAGACCTCCCCCTCGGCCCCCACCGCTCCTCCCCGCCACGCAACGGCGAGGCCGGGGCGAAGGGCAGCGGGGAGGGGCGAATGCGGAGACACCGCCCCCACACCCCTCCGGCGGGCAGCGCAGGCGCGGGAGGTAACGGGGGGCACGGAGGGTGGTGGGGGAGTGTGGTTTAGTCACGTCTCGTCGTGTCCCGCCGCGTCCTGCCGCGGGCTGTGGCCGGCGGTTCTGAGAGGAAAGTTGTCGAGGCGCTGCCCCGCCGCCAGCTCCCCTGCCCCACTCGGAGCCGCTCCGGCCATGTCCGGGAGGTGCCGCCGCGCTCCGGGTGGTCCTGAGGAGAATCCTCGGCGACAGGCGGGAGAGGACAGCGACTGCCGGGCACCGCCGGGCCCCTCCGGCCGGCCCGCTCCTGTAGCCGCTCCCCTCCCCAAGTGTCTAAATCTTGCCTTTTTTCTTTTTTTTTTTTTCTTTTTCTTTTCCTTTTTTTTTTTTTTTCTTGTCTCTTTTTTTTTCCAAGGTGACTTAGTGATTTTTATATGCAGTGTTGGTCTCTTCTCCCAAGTAGCTAGCGATAGGTCGAGAATAAAAGGGCTTAGGTTGTGCCAGGGGAGGTTTAGGTTAGATAATAAGGAAAAAATTCTCCGGTGAAAGAGTGGTGAGGCCCGGGAATGATCTGCCCGGGGAGGTGGAGGAGTCGCCATCCCTGCAGTTGTTCCACAAGGGTTTGGATGTGGTGCTTCAGGATACAGTCCAGTGGCTGTGGTAGCGGGATTACAGTTGGACCTGATGATCTCGAAGGTCGTCTCCAACCTTAATGATTCTGTGATGTTATTTATTTTTCCAAAGAGATTGAAATGTGGCTGGGTTTGACTGCTGTGTTGATAGCAGCCTCCTGGTTTTCACACTACCTTGTTAGCATCCAGAAGGCAGGACTTAAACCTGAACCCGAGGGAAGGTGTTAACTGAGGAATATGGATGCTAGAGAAATCTGCTGTTTCCTTGCAACTTTGTGACTCCTTTGAGTTTTTGGTGTCTTGTAGTTCTGAGGAAGTAAACTAGGATATGCTGTGGGTGTGGGGGCTGTGGATGTAACCAGAGACAGGCAGGGCTTTTGCTGTTAAGACTCCGAGCAGGTTTTGTTCATTTCTGAAGAAATAGCTTCCTTTGTCCATCCTCGTGCACAGCCTTAGGAGTTTACAAACATACAACCTTGAGTCTGATAAACTGTGTGTATCCTTACTGTTAAATTAATCAAGAAGCAACCTGACTAAGTAAACTTACTGTCAGAAACTCCTGCTGATCCATGAACTACCCCAGTGATTTTTGTAAAAGGTAAAAAAGAGGCTTCATTTCCAGTACCTGTGAATGCTGAAGATCCAGGACGTGTAAAAAGAAGTCAAATACAGTTTTAGGTGAGGTTGTCAGTAGATTCAACTGAGCATGCAAAAGGTGTAAGGCTACAAAACAAGATCATTTTGAGCATAGACCTAGTCTTGTTTTGCCTTTTCAGGTTAGCTAAACCTGCACCATAGCAAGGATTTTCTGAAGTAAGGAACTGAGCAATGTAAAGCAGCATCTCTGTTTCAGATGAGCTGAAAGGTGTATTTCCAGTCTTTTCTGTTCACAGGTAGCCCTGGGAGTGTAAAGTGATGCAAACAGGATCACTGGGATTAGAAGCTGTTCACAGACTCCTTCTAAAAATGAAGTGCTGTTCACAGTTCTCTTCCAAGCACTTAGAGATGGCTTTGGGGGATGGTTAAGCATTGCCATATGTCCCCTGTGTGTTGAGGGGAAGACCCTAGGGTGAACTCTATGGAGTAAGAGTATTCAAATCCCACACACTAATTATTTTGTTGGAAACTTTTAGGGGAGATCTTCCTCCATCTCATTGCCTCGAGTGTCATTAATGTGTTGTGAGAGGGGACTGACTGAGCAGGAATTGGCATTATGTAGCATATGAGAAGATGCTTAGAGGGTAATGTGAAAACAAAGGCACAAACAGAAAGACAGGAGAGATGAAAACACCTAAGTTATACTGGGGGAAGAGTGGAAGTAATTGTTTGGGAAATTGTGTCAGTATGCTCTCTCTGTTCAGAGACACCACTGAGCAGCATCATTTCAGTCATGCCTCACAGGAACAGAATCCAGGGAAACCAATGGAATTACATCCTTTTGGCATCAATGTGTTCTGGGAAACAACCAGAGATGGCTATGGGTATGCTCACATATGTATGTACACACACAGAGCCACCTTGTCTTTCTTGGGAGAGACTTCAGACAGAGATTATTGGTCTTGCAGTGTAAAAAAGTCTGTTTCAATTCTTAAGGCCTTGTGCAGAGTTCAGTCTTTGCAGTGGACATCATGTTCCTTTGCATCCAGCTCAGCTGGATAAAAGCAGTGAATAAATTAGGGGCACAGACATTGCACTAGCCTATTCAGGTACAGTCAACAAGGGCGTGGCATATATTCTTAATAACTAAAATGAAAAAAATCATTCTGGTTTGGGTAATTTAGGTTGGGGCAAAACAGCCTGCAAGTGTTATGTTTGGTCCTTGAATGCCCGTCAGAAGATATGACTTTTTACTGTGTGGAGTGGACCAAATATATTTATCCACTTTTTTTGCACTTTTTATTTGCTTGAGCAGCCTCATTAGCCTAGTTTCTACTAATTAATCTATGTCATAAATTAATCAGAGCTGTGGATTGGTTAGCTAAAAGCAAACAGCAAGAAAAATCAGAAGGCATGCTGTTTTCCTTGCAGGTGTAGTGACTGGTGGACCAAATTATAAGACAGCACTGACCATCCAGGTTTCCACAGACAGCACATGCCAAAGGAAGATGGAGCAGAATGTTTTTATGCCTAACATGAAAGACTAAATAGGGATCTCCTTACAAAGCTTCAAGAGGTTATAAAGTTGCATAATCCTCCGTAATAAAAAAATTCAGTGAAGACCAGGTATTCATACAGGAGCAATCTAAAAGTAAGCACTAAGTAAGCAAGAATCCTGCACAGCTAGGAAAAACCTTCTCTTTTATCCAACCATCACTATGTCCCTTTGGTTACACTGCCACAATATCTAGCATACAGCATTTGCAAAGCACTGCACAGTGAAGTAAGCTTTACTCTTCTGTAGAATGTGTGTGGACCTTAGCCATCAGAAACAGGGAAATAAGGACACAGAGTAGTTAAATGACTTTTCCAAGGCCGTGCAGGAAAGCAGGGGGAAAGTTATCTAATTTTTAATTTCTTTGGCATTTAGTCAAATCTTCATGTCATTAAATGCTCTGCTTCTCTCTTTAGGAGAGATATCTAGAGCAAAACAATAGTGAAGATAAGGAAAGTATGAATATGTTTTAATTATTTTGCCATAGATAATATGTTGGTATTGTATTTTTCAAAGGCCTGATTCTTTTCAGTCCATTCCAGAAAAAAAAGAATAATGAATAATAATGGATTAATTATGTTATTATGGAATAAAGTGTTTCCCTTATCCACTTAGCAAGGTGCTTGGGCATTGCACAGACAATTAAAAATAAAGTGCAGCAGTAGTAATTAAAATAAGCATGCATTATAAAAACAAAACAAATGTAAATGAGTCAAGCCCTAAGATTTAATGGAAAGGTCTAATGCAACATGATTTAGTTTAATATTTATTTAGATATTTAATTCAGTCAGAGGAGACTGAATTCTTAAATACGGGTATTTATATATAATAAGCATACACGATAGGGAAGGTAGTAACATCTTCAGGTGTTTCATCTGCAGACAAATTTTCCCTGCAGTGTTCTTGTAACATTTGCTGAGAGGTCTTAATCCCACTTTAATTTGCAACAGCTCACTGAAACTTGATGCCAACAAATCACTCCAGCCTTTTAGCAGGTAGAGACTTCCCTTGATTTTCTGTTTGAAATTCTGTTCAAGGCATTTTCCTCCTCTCAGTTATACTCCTTCTCCTTCACAGGAGCTCCTCACAGCAAACCCAGGCAGTCTTCTCTCCATTTCTTGCATTTAACCCCATTCTCCTCCACCTTCCCCAGCTCACGCTTTGCAAGGTAACAACTTTCTCCTGGTAATTCAGCATCCCAAGTTACCAGTCTGAGATGCAGCTCATATAGCTGATGTTCCCAGCTATGATTTTATGGTCTTATTATTGTAAACTTACGAGCTTATGATGAGGTTTTTTATACTTGTTTAAGACATGCATTTCTACTGTCTTCCTTTTAGGAGAAGGTGAATTTGGTACAAGCACAGCTGAATATAACAAAGATTATTGCTATTCAAGGTCAACTTATAAGTGCTCAAGGAAAGGCAGATTTAATGTTGGCCAATCCACCTTAATTAACCAACCATTTTTTCCCCTTCCTGTCCCTCTCAAAACCATTGCAGACTCTTGACTGAAACCCCCACAGCCTGCGTTTCCCACTGGATCCATTCTCATCCAGGTCTTTAGAAGGATGCACAAAGAAGCATAAAACAAATCATATAAAAAGAGAGGAGAGAAAAAAAAGAAAAAAAAAAAAAAAAAAAAAGAGAGAGAGAAGGAAGAATCACAGTCTTGTATTGCCATTCTGATTTCTGGGGGTAGATGGGGTGTTTACAGTCCCACCTGGAAGTTAGCAGTTGCTTGAGTCTCAGAACTGCTTGCAAACAGCCTACAGACCAAATAGATTCTGCAGGAATTAGATGAATAATTTCAAAATAGAGGATAGAATCAAGACAATCACAGTGTACTCATGCATAATTCATGGCTGGGGAAAAAAATCTGCATCTACTGAAGGCTTCTTTCACTCAGGCTGCTTTCACTTAAGGCCTCATCCATAACTATGGAGATAGATGAGAGCTGTTTCATCATCTTGAGTCTAAGCCAAGGCACTATCTGCTTACACCTGAGAAACAGATGGATAAAACGAAGCTAACACCAAGTAAATTGTATTGCCCATGGTCCCACAGGACACTACTGAGGTGTCTTTCTGTGGTTAGAAAGCACTGGAGTCAACAGCAGTGCTTCCTCTGTCTGAGATGAGGATGGAGTAAAGGCAGGAGGAGGAGTCTTCTGGCATCTTCTACCTCAGTGAGGCACCTAAAAGCTGGGTGGCATGGTCTGCCATCCTACCTACACTCTTTAAACTGAAATCTGCAACAAGGTGAACTCTCTTGTGCTGGGGCTATTGAATTGTTAATTCATACTGACAACATGCAATCAGAAGCCAAGGGAAAATATCTTGTTCTATAAATCAAACATAAAGATCTGAAGTGTGGGAAGGACAAATAATTCAGATTCCTTTAATGTAGTGGTTTTTTTTCTTTCTTTCTTTTCAGTGGAGTACATTGAGGATGACATATAAATATTTTAAAACAGCTGCTCATGGGGAAAAAGGTACAAATTCTGTATTGTAGCCTTAGCTGAGATACGTGGTTTTGGCACATTTTAAAACCTTGACTGTATTTGAACTGTGCTATTGCAGCCCTGCTGCATTTACTGCAAATAAGGAATGAAAGTCTCTCTTTAGAATGTATTTTCCCTTCTAGTGTTGGTAAATGTTACATTATCTTCTGTCTTTTTTCACAAAATTAATCTTTGACCACTTAATTGATTAATTCTAGAGAGTAAAAGCTACAGAGAGACATTTTCTTCAGAGTCAGCCAGGTTTTTGTTTGAAATGACAGTTGTTCAGTCTTTTGTAAATACTGTGGTAAAATGAAAAAAATTAATATGAGCTATATTTTCCTAATCTTATCCCACTGAATTACATGGGGATTTTTTGATGGGACAAGTTTCTGTGATCTGACCTTGCTAAATGCAAAATTGGAAAAAAAAAAAAAAAGGAAAATAGGAAAAACAAAGGAGACAAAGGAGAAATGGAACGATGTCTAAACTCATGCTCTAATTAGAAGGTATTCTTGCAGTGGCAGAGATTAAGTGCTGTCAAGAAAACAAAAAACATACAGTATACATTTCAGCTAAGGCTACATTGTACCATTTTTCTGATGAGCAGCTGTTTTTAAATATTAATGTCAGCTTAGCTGTGTTCCATTGAAGAGAAAGAGAAAAAGCATTGAAAGAAACTGAAGTATTTGTCCTTATTACATCTCAGCTCTTTATATTTGATTTATAGAACAAGATATTTTCCCTTTGCTTCTGATTTTGTGGTATCAGTATGAATTAACAATTCAAGAGCCCCAACAGGAGACACGGATTTCACCTTGTTGCAGATTTCAGTATAAAGAAGGTAGGACTGCAGACCATGCCACCTGGCTTTGAGGTGCAGGACTAAGAATGAAGATACCAGAGGATTTTTCCTACCTTCATTCTGTGCAGAGGAAGCCCTGCTGCCAACTCCTGCTGCTCTCTGACTACAGACCCCCCCATGGCATCTCATTTCACCTTGAGAGTGGGGCTTGTTGGGTCTGTGCTCCTGTTACATAAGAGGGGTAAGCAGATGCTGACTTCTCAGGGAAATTAAGGGCAGGATAAATCAATATTGCTTCTGGCCTGACGTACAACATGCTGTATAATCTCATGCAGCTACGGAACCTGGAATGTGAGCTTAAGAAAAATGTTATCTCCAGAAATGCCTCAGGTACCACTGTGAAGATAGTAAAAAGTAAAGTATTTGTCTTGTTCCTTGATATCTTTTTACTACAGCTAATCTCTGTCACTGTTGACAAGTTGGAATATTTTTCTCATTTGAATGTATCCTTTTTACTTCCAGCCATGAGTATTTATGCTCTTCTTCACTAGGGTAAAGAGCTTTTTAGTCCTAAAGCTTTTCTCTCCTTGAAGGTGACTGATCAGGTCACTTGATGGTATTATATTTAGCAAGCTAAATGGACAGAATTCTTTAAAAGATGCATTTTTTTCTTAACTTTTTTTTTTTTTTTTCTTTTTTTTTTTTTGTGGTAATCCTTCAGACTTACTTATGTACAGTGTGGTCCAACTAGAGGCAGGCCAAACATTTGTTGGTTGCTGCTCAGCTGTATTCCTATTTCTTGCTGCTCATTATTTATGGGGTCAGGCTTCTGCTTGAGCTAACCTTTGCCTTTAAATCTGCTTACAGACAGAATCCCTTGTGTTCAGACACACTGATTTGTGATAAATATTTCTGTGTTCTATTTTGGCATCTGAAAACATTTTCAAGGAGCAAATGAAGAGACAAAAAGGATCCTGTGACTCAAAACCAACTGAACCAAGAGATTCTTCATTGAGGAGCTTGGCAGAATTACTTCAGATGGCTACCACCATCCACATTCCTGCAACTGATTCCATACAGTAAGACCTCTGTCTACACAGCCTCTTGCAAAGGACACAAAAGACCATTCTGGTTTGGGAGGCCCAGATGTAAAGAGCATGAGATAAGTCAAATGGTGGCAGATCACAGGTCTGGTTTTTGTGTTGTGTGCATTTTACGTAAGGTTAAACCCTGGATGCAAGCCATCCTGTCTTGTGAATTTCTTCACAACTGATGGGATTTTGTCAATGGTTGAAGCCCATCTAGTGACAAGGCAGTCAGCTGAAAAATTACAATATTTAACTTGGCCAGAGAAAAATTCCTCGCTGGTTTGCTGGCTACTGTATTTGCCCATCCTTCAAGTAAAAGCAGTGTAGCAGACATTTTCAGATAGTGAGTGGAAATGTCTTCTCAAACACTACACTTATTTTAAAGAGAAGGAAAAAAAATGCCAGAAGCTCGCAGCAGCACTGCTTCTTCTTTCCATCCCATGCAGAGATGCAGCTCAGTTACTCCTTCCCTCTGCAGCACTCTCTGCAGCACTCACCTTGGGAAGGTGGAGAGAGAAATGGCAAAGGATAAGGGGTCTTCTCCCTGGAGAGAGGGAGGGCTCAGGAACCAGAAGCAGTAGTAGTGGCTGGATGGTGGGGAGAGAAAACCAGTTTGAAATGAGAAGTTTAATACACAGGGTACATTGTATATATATTGAGTACTGAGGCAGGGGCAAGGCTGATGTTTGGTCTGCAGGCAAGGTGGATGCAGAAGCTGAGGAAGAGAAATGGAGGCAGCAGAAAGGTGTGAGAGCAGGAGATATCTGAAGGGTGTCTCAGTGAACTGAAGAGAATGACTCAATGCTCGTTATAAAGACAAGCTGAATATGGTTAAAAGGAAGACTCAAAAACTCAAAGTTAGGTTAAAGTCCACTGTGTAAGACTTTCAGAGCATATAAATAATGAAAATCAGATGCATAGGAAAGCGTATTATAGTGGAAGCAGCACAAAGTAATGCTTTCCCAACATGTGCTTCCAAACATACTTCCTGAACCAGAGGTGATACCCTTGCATTAAAAACAGACAAAAAACGTTCAGTAGTTTTCTATCATTTTGTATGGTCTCACCTTGAGCCTGTCTGAATTTTTATCATTCACCTGTTTATCATTCACCATTCTCCTGTAGCAGGGAGTGTCAGATCTTTGCTCCAGCTGTATTTAGATCTCCTCACGTGCACTATTGAGGAACAAGGGCAGCATCACATACCTGAAAAAGGGATCAAGGCCACGTGAGCAAATGGAGTCCTCTTTCCAAAGATGTCACCATGCAGGAGCACATAGGTACCTAGGACTTGGTCGAAAAGACAATGCCAGTCTTTTCACTGACTCTTGTCTTAGCTGCAGGTCTGGATCCTAAATCAGAGTTCTTTGATGATGTCTTAAGTTAGGATTTGTTTAAAAGCTTCCTATCTGTTCAGGTTTATACTCTTGTTTCATACACATTTAAATTACTGCTGGATGGATGTGGTAGAATGATGGCGTTGGAAACATTGTCATTGTTTTTTAATTTCTTACGTGCTCTCATTTTTTTTTTACAGAGATAGCACAAAAAGACAAAACACAACCAACTGTGACAGAATATAAAAAACAGCATGAGCTGCCTACAGATAAATGAAAACAGTCCAAAATAATAAAGAACAATGTGAATCATGACCAATAAGAATATTTGTAATAATAAACATGTCATCTGTGTCAGATAAGCAATTCACAAATATTTATTAAGATAACAAACAGATTATTAATAGAGAGACACTGCAAATTCAGATCATGTCTTTCAGGCATTAGCAGCCGAATCTGCCAAAATAAATCTGGCACTCTCACGGAGGTCATCACACCTAACAATTTTTTTTTTTTTTAAAACAAAGAGGGTTCAAAGAAGGAGAGAGCAGACAAGCATTTTGATTTTTTTCCTTCTACTGCTATGATAGTTTAGAAAGATCAGGCTGCAATACTGCTACTAAAGATGATGTAAGTATGACAATGATGGGAGGCAGGGTTGAGGGAGAGGCTTCCCCTGGTAGCTGTAGTTCTGACCCCAATCCTATAAGCTGCTCCAGGCAAGCAGGTGCATAAGGAGTAATTTTGAAATCAGTGTATTCAAGCCAAGCACAAAAATTTGCCCAGCAGAGCATCAGCTGGAAGTTACCATTCACCTCCTTTTGCCAGTTTTTCAGATGCAGATAACACTTTGTTGTTGATATGCCATGGGTTTTCATGTAATGATAAAATGTGACAGAGCATTTATTTTTTGACTCTGGTGGTTGCAGAATGAAGCCAGTCAGTTTAGAAAGTGAACCCAATTTCATTTTCAGGAGGAGCTAAATAAAAGCAGTTGTTTCTTAAGGCAAGCCTGGCACTAGTGCATCATGTAGGTGATGGATGTACAGTCCCAAGCTTCTGGAAATCGAGAGGCTCCAGTTGTAGTGGCAGTGGGAATTCTTCCATAAGGTATGTTCTGCATTTTTCACAGCATAGAATACAGGACAAAAACTGTATTATATCAAGCTGTACAAAACAGGCCTATAAAATATTGGATGTGATAATATTTGTTTTAGCATTAATTTGTTTTATTTCCTTCCCTTCTATGAAGGTAATGGTACATCCTCAAGGCCAAGCTCCTGCTGCTTCCACACAAATATGTTTAAAGGAAAAGGAGGAGCTCATAATGTGACAGTTTGCCTGGCCTGGCTGCTTCTCCAAAGAGGAGTAGGAACAAAAACTACCTCATCACTTTTAGTGCTGGTTCAGGTGAACCCAGGGAGTTACTGTGATCATCTCCCAAGTGGAGATGATGTTCTGGCAACTGCTGGCATTTTTACCACCCACCATGCTAATTAACCCTCTTCATCCTTGTTGCCACTTCCAGTGGTGTCACTGCTGCTTCATCTGAACTGGCAGGTAGCCCTGACTGGAATTTGGCCCACTTAAACAGCTATGCTGTAGCTAGCAGATTGTTCAGTAGGCTCCTGAAAAATTAAAATCCTCTCTTTATGGGTAAGAGTCAAGCTCTGTGCAGCTAAAGGCAAGGGTTCACTACATGAGTTCAAAGTCAGAGTGTAAAACTCCCATTGACTTTAGCAGCAACCTAGATTTCACTGTGTGAGACATCTACGTTGCTTTTCTGGTGGTTCTAGGGCAGTGGTGAATACAAAGTACTTCGCAATGATAGAGATGAAGTGGGGTATTGTGCCACAAGTTGCATGACTATAGGGAATAAAGCCCAAAATGAGATCAGGAGCTCTCAGTTGTAAATACCAGTCAGCAAAATAAGACTAGTGCCACCATGGCCAGGCCAGTCTGAATTTTAAGGAATATTCTTGTAGCTGGTTTGTATTTCCATTTTACTTCTGTACGTTATGTTGAGGTACCTTCCAAAATTCCTTCCCTTCCTTTAAGTTTATTTATTTGGATCCTTTCAGATATTCTTTCCCACCAGCCACAGTTTTTTTATGAAGGTCCTGATTCCTTTGACTCTTTTCCCTACAGCCCAGCTTCTTGCTCCTAATGCTGTTTGACTTACCTGTCCTGGCCATCTCTCTGCTTAGCCTACTTCCCTGCATGCCTGAAAGGTCAAGTCTGTAGTGAGTCCCCTGCACCACCCACAGACACATCCCCACCTGCCCACTTTAAAGGCAGGAGCACCCCAAGGCTTTGCTGGCAGAGGAGGCTGTGCTGTCTCACCCTTCAGAGCTGGATGCAGCCTGTCTGTAGCAATCCAGCTCAGTGCCTCTTCCTGGCAGCAAAATACTTGGACAAAAATAGATAGAGAAGCCCCCTCAAACAAATTTATAGGCTTTCTGGGCTCAGCCTTGGTCCTCTGCATTCAGTAGGAAATTCAAGCCTTGACAAGCTAGAGAGAGGTGCCCTTGTCAACCTCATGAAGTTCAATGAGGCAAAGTGCAATGTCCTGCACCTGGTTCCGGGCAATCCCAAGCACAGTCCCAGGCTGGGTGGAAAATTGATCGAGAGCAGCCCTGAGAAAAAGGACTTGGAGGTGTTGGCTGATGAAAAGCTCAACATGCAACAGCAGTGTGCACCTGCAGCCCAGAAAGCCAACTGGATCCCAGGCTGCATCAAAAGCAGCATGGCCAGCAGGTCAAGGGAGGTGATTTTCCCCCTCTACTCTGCTCTTGTAAGACCCCACCTGGAGTACTGTGTCCAGTTCCAGTGCCGCCAACATGAGAAAGACATGGAGATGTTGCTATGAGTCCAGAGGAGAGCCACAAAGATGATCAGATGGCTGGAACAGCTCTCCTGTGAAGGAAGGCTGAGAGAGTTTGGGATTGTTCAGCCTGAAGAAGAGGAGGCTCCAGGGAAACCTTATAGTGGCCTTCCAGTGCCTGAAGGGGCTACAGGGAAGCTGGGGAGGGACTTATTAGAAGGGCATGTAGTGGTAAGACAAGGGATAATGCCTTTAAACTGGAAGAGGGTGGATTTAGGTTGGACATTAGGCAGAAATGCTTTAGTGTGAGGGTTGTGAGAGCCTGGAACAGGTTGCTCAGAGAAGCTGTGGAGGCCCCATTCCTGAAGGTGTTCAAGGCCAGGTTGGATGGGGCTTGGGGCAACCTGTTCCAGTGTGAGGTGTCCCAGTCCATGACAGGAGGGTGGAACTAGATGATCCTTAAGGTCTCTTCCCACCCAAACCATTCTATGATTCTTTGATGATTCTATGAAATTCAAGGGCATTCTATGTATATTCATGATATACATAGATTTGAGAAAAAGTCTTTTGTTTTTGATTGAAGTTCAGCCTGCTCTGAGAGGTTAGAAACTTGGCTGTGGTCCTATCTTAAATTCTTGGTTTCTGACTGTTTTTAGTGGATGTGCTCACTTACTACCGAAGGCCATGTTGTAATGGATGCAGTGAATTGTTTGTCATAAATTGTTTATTTGCCAGAATAAAACATTCAGTCAATGCAAAATTATTTGTGAATTTGAGATGCATTCACTGAGCATTTGGGGCATTTAAAACAATGATGAAAGCATTCTAGAATGACAAAATACTTACTTTTGATGCATTTTAAAATGTATTGTTTGGATGTTGTAGGTGAAGTCATAAGGTGATAAGGACAGAGGTGAGTCCTTCACCATCATGCAGCTGTCATCCTTCTGTCCAGCAGATCTTGGTCAGGATGCTCATATGAACCACAACTGAATGGTGTCACAGGCTGCAGGGGTGCACAAACATAACCCATTTCTCAGGGAAGGGGCTTTAAACACTGGAACATGAGGTGCACCTGCTTCCTGCTCACTAGGTTTGTATGAAACTCCCCAGACTTGTGAGGGCTGTTTGGTTAGTTGTTTGGGGATCTTGGGGGTTTGGTTTGGTTTGGTTTTGGGGGGTGGTGTTGGTGTTCTAAGTCCTTTTTCTTCTCCCAAGAACAGGGGAAAAAATTAAAACCTGGAAAACTTATTGATGCGCAACTTTTGTATTTTTTAAAAGACTGAGCTGTTCAGTTTAGCTAGCATATAGAAGTATGCTTAGAAATATTTATTAAATAACTGCACTGGTTTCAATATGAAGCAATGACACAGGTACTGCCAAAATGGGTGTTGTGTTGCACAGTATTATTTTTGCCTTTTCACATGTCTGTAAAATGGAGGAGGGAGTTTAAAGTCTGAAGTGGGAGATATATATCCTACTGCTTTGTAAATGAAAAGAAAGATTTTATCTGTCAGTCTTAGAATTAAGTAGGGACCTGATGTTCTAATACAAATGCAAAATATATTCATGTTTTTAGAGAAAAAAATCTTGTGAAATTAATGTGGCACCTTGGTACACAGTTGTTACAAAGCATTTAATATGGCATAATTTTAAGGACCACCAAGAAATGTGGCCTGCAGCACAGAGGAATTACAATAGCCTGATACGGTAAGCTTTGAAATGAAGTAACTTCATTTGAATATTTAACAGCAATAGAAAGCATCAGAAAGATTGAAATACAGGAGTAATAATGTCCCTGAAAACGTTTAACATGCAGTTGCAACAGGTAGTTGTAACAGGTGTAACTGCTCATCCAGAAAAAAAATACTTGAGGTAAGATTTTCAAGTTTTTACTATATTTACTATTACAGATGAGTAGAAATTGGAAAAACACCTCTAAAGGTAATGTCTAGGCTTTTCTGATTGAACTAGATTGTTCTTTGCTTTTATTGTGTATACCTGTAAAAAAATGGCAGAGCCAAAGTTGTTCCTAACTAAACAAATACCAGATAACTTACCCTAAAACTATAGAGGTTTTATTATTTACCAAATAAACAGAAAACAGTGGTTTGGGGTTGACTGCAGAAAAAAAGAGAATTTAATTTTTTGGTTCAACAACTAAATCAAATAATCTATTATTTACAATACCCAGCCATTTGAACACCCACTGAAATCCTAAAATAAGAGCTTGCAGTTGACAGCAAAGAGTTTGGATGAACTTCTCACAGGGGTGAGTCTCATTCCCAGGGAATATTGATTTCTGTTATTTAGATTTTATATTTGAAAAGATGAAAAAAAATTCCAGTTTGGAACTAACTGCAGGATCAAGTTTTTATTAAAGACATTTTTTCAGTGCAGTTTTTCTTTACCACAGATTACTTAATTTTCTCAAATGTGTTTCTAGGAGACAATGTCAAAAGTACAATTAAATGGTACAGGACTGAGTCCTAATGGTGACAATAATTAAAATGAATTATTTCATGAAAGCTTTTTTTTTTCCTTTTACTGCTTATTATTCTGTTTGGAAACAGACTGTCCTAAAATATATTAAGTGTCCTGCTGTCACTATTTATACACACATTTGTCAGAAGGTTCTTAATAAACACTAATATTTTCAGTAGGCTTTTAAGAGAACAGCTTTCTCTCCAGTTCTGTTTAACTCTAATCTTTAATTTAGGGTCTTGCATCTCTTTTCATGGTTCTCTTTTTATTAACTTTTCATATATATTCAGAAATCCCCTAATTTGCATCCAGCAATGGCTTATGTCTTGAAGCATTAAAATGTGCATTTTAAAACATTGAAGCTAATGTAGGAAACTGATACAATACTATTAAAAGTTCCCAGTTTAAATATAAGTGATTTGAAAAACATGAATTTTTAAAAGAGCTATTTTTAAAAAAGGAAGAAATGTTCTTGAAAATTCCATCTATATTTTTTCCTATATGAATTAAAAGTCCAGAAGATTAAAACAAACAAACAAACAATACAAAAAACAAAATAAAAACAAACACAAAAAAAACCCCAGCCCCAATGCAAACAAACAAAAAACCCACAAACGAACCAAAACAAACCACAAGAAAAAAGCATGTTGAAAGCTGGGTGGGGTGAGCAGTGAATTTTCAGCAGAATACTGAGATGTTTTTTTGGAAACAAGGTCTAATATTTAGCACCCACTTAATGGAGGTGGTCACAATCAACTGAAGAATTATGTTAATGATGACTTGCTAACAGGGTAACCAGTCCTTGTAGCTGGCTCCTTCAGCCTCTTCAACTGACCAAGAGGGATTAGTTACTGTGTGACAATTACTAAAATCTTTAAAGCAATGAAAAGAGTGACTCAGCAATGGGGTTCAGATCTTAAACAAAGTAGAGAAGGGTTGGCAAGCTGAGGTTTTTTTTAAATACACAATGGTAACTGGGATGGCTCAGCCAAAAGCTGAATGTCTGAGAGTGCTGCAGATTCTGTGAGTCTTGTATGTGTTGACTTTAAAATTAAACAAAAGTAATTTGTGCCAGCTAGGAGCATGGTTCAATTGACATGTTAGAATACTTGTTGCTTTTCTCTTACAGCCATGGCTGTTCGTAATACTTCTCCCATTCCTGTATTTTTATTTTTTTTTTAAAGGCCTGGTGTGGGATGTTTGATCTCTTGCCAGGCAGCCAAGGGGGAATACTCTGTTGAGTTACGCAAGAAGCATGGATTTGATCCCTAACTCTGGTTACCATGCTCTTAGGAATACACGGTTACAAAAATAAAAGCAGTAGCCTGGAGCCATACTGCTGTGTGCTGTGCTTCTGTCAGATCTCACGTGTTCAGTAAGGTCAGCTGTGCTCAGGACTCACAGAGCTGGGGGTGCTGAGGGGATGTGGAAAAGAGTCACAGAGAAAAGAATGTGCCTGAAACACTCCTGTGCTCCACTCCAGGGAGTTCCTGCTCTCTTGTCTGGTTTTGCTACCTTTTTTCCTTCATACGTATCATTATTCCATAAAAACACAATTTTGTTTTCTTTTTAAGTGAACAAAGGCAATTACTGTGAGTTTGCAGAACTGTGTGAATGCGATGCTGAAAATCACATTTTGGAATTCCGAGCTGAGTCTTTTCAGCAACACTTGGAACCTTTGCAATTCAGCCTTCCCTTACAGACCAGCTCAAGGTGCTTCAGTACCAGACTCTGGTTCCATGTGCCTGTACAAAAAGGTACCATTTTAACCTAGTAATACCTGGGTTATTCAATACTCACCTGTGCACTGAAGAATTTGCATTATCATTGTTGAGCACGTGGTGTTTCTTGGCAGCACTGTCAGAGAAGCAGCCCCAGGAGCCCTGCAGGTAACGCTGCAGCGTGCTGTGCCCTGGGGATCTGACAGTGTGATGGGCAGTGCAGGCTGGGGATGCCAGAGGGGCTCTGACACTTGTGAAAAATAAATAAATAAGGTGTTGCTGGCAAGTGATATTTAAAGCCGGGAGTCCAGGGCTAAAGAGGAGGCTTGGATGATAAGGAAGGAAGTGTAGAAGCAGAAGGGGCTGAGGAGAATTTGACAACAGCAAGCAGAGGAAAAGGCAAAAGGCAACAGGTATGGTGCTTCTGTCACCTTCAGGCTCTGATCTGTTCCCCTCCCCTCCATCTTACCCCAACACCCCATTACTTGGGGAAAAGGAAGGCCACGTGTTTGGGGGAGTGTGTAGGTAAAGTTTGTTCTCTTCATAAGTCTGAGTCAGATGAAAGCTTGTAGGGAAGGACAGGTGGCTGTAGTTGGCCCTTATTTTATTCCCCTGTAACAGAGGTACTACAGATATTAATGTTATGCTTAGAGTATGTGCAGATTTAGGGGGAAAAAAAAAAGAGTTCATAGCATATTACTTTTGTCTCCCAAATGACAGAACATTGTTTAGTTATGGCTACTTTTAACATCCTGTGAGCAGATACTGGTTGTTAGCCTGCATGCAGAGGGGGTGCTGATTGTCACCAGACAGAGAACAAGGGACAGATGTTCAAGGAGGATCCTGGCTGTTCTTCTAAGGCAATGCTACAAATAAAACATTTGAGTCAGACCTGAAGCAAAACCTGAGGTCCAAACAGTTCTAAATGTTAGGTGAGCTCAATCCTTCATCAAACTGCTATAACAAAACATTTCTCAGATCTGAAAAACTGCAGAACGAGGGGGAAGTCTGAAATGAGATCTGATCTGTTTTCTGTCTCTCTCTTGACCTTGTGCAAAAGCGACTCAGCCAGCTCTGCCTGAGTGTTTGACAAATGCTATTCAACAGACAACAAGGAATTTCCAGCCTCTTCAAAAGACACAGCCACAAGAGCATTCTGCATTCTCCTCATCTCCAGTTTTTATATTTTCCCTTCAGGTTCTGAGCTTTATGTTATTAAATTCTGGTGTAAAACATTATAATAAATAATAAGTAGCAACATTTTCCATCCTAAAGATATCGAGGATGGAAAAATAGTATTGTTTCCATTTTTCTACTGAGAAAAGTGAGACTCTAATTAGTTGCCCAAGGTGACTTTGCTCAGTAAAAGGTACTGCAGTAAGAGAAAGAGCAAATTAATTTAATGTTTTGAAGGTTGGATTTGTTGCTTTGCTTTTTTTTCTTTTTTTTACTTAAGAAAAAGCACTCTAGGGGGAAAATGCAGTTTCAGGCAAGTGAAAATGAGTTCAAATATAATGTGAATCTTTGAGTTGGTTTTTGCACAGTAATTTGTGGCTATGACACAAATGAACACAAAACAACAGATGAGTGATCAGTTTGTGTATAGATAATTGCAATGAGTCTATCCTACAGGAAAAAAAAAAGTCTTTAGGCAAGAGTTCTGGACACGGTGGAAGCACTTGAATATTGCAGTGATGGAAAAGCTAACAGACAGAATAAGCACTCTAGACAGCTAGAGAGTGGCATGCAAAAGCACAAAAAACCTGATGTGCCCTGAGCTGCTCCGGATCAGCCAGTTGCACACAGTGAGGATTGTGCCTGCAAATGACAGCAAAGCAGAGCGAGCAAAGCCTCTGCAGAGCCAGAGAGTAGACCGGTAGAAACATCTGGCTTCATTTATTCATCAGGCCAAGGGAAAAACACAGGTTCTGTCTGAGGGGGGTCCAAGTCAGTCTCATGCCACTGCAGAACAAAGAGATGGAAAGTGGCAGTGCCACCATGCATAAACAGGAACTCTCTGCATCCCCCCTCCCCCAGCGAATGTTTCTCGTTGGTATCAGCTTCGTCAAAGGCTCTGGAAAAGCCAGAAGGCATTTTCCATCCCAGCAGTTGGTGCATTTCCTAACTGCAAAGCCTCTGCCATGCTGTCATGCATAGCTTGGCACAACACGAGGTGCTCCTTTTTGGCACCCTGTGAAAAAACGTCTGACTGACTGCGTGGCATGAAAGAACCCAGTCTTAATCTTCCTGTGCTTGGGCAGCTGTGGGTATTAGAGCTCCTTTTGCTACAGGAGAAAAATACTGTGCATGATTTTGGTTTTGTTGGCTGGAACTTGCTAATGCAAAGCAGAGGCAGAGTGCTGTAGATGCCAGTCGTCTGTCTGCTTCAATAAGAGGATCCTGTCCTCAGGACCTCTGAAAATGAGCCGGTGAAAGGCTGTGAAATGTAACCAGTAAACATCGTTCTGGTGAGTGAATAAATTGTGTCCATTATTCCACTGGCTGGGAGTGGTGTGGCTTGGTCTTTGCCAGCCAGTTGTGTGGGCTGAGACACGCAAGCCGGCTGGAGACAAATGCCTCTGCAGTTGAATTAAAAGCACTGTGTTAAGCAGCTGCTCTCCTGGTTTGCCTCCAGACTTTCTGTGCTGTTATTAAACACCTACTTGTGCCCAATTAGATAGGTCAGCACAGATGCACCTATGACAAGGTAACACAGGAGTTTGCTACATTTTACAGCCTCTCACCCACCACCAGCAGCTTTCTGGAGCTTCCTTCAGTCCACTGCTACCCTGACATCACTTTGCACATGGGGCTCACTGTGTCCCCCCTGCTCCCTCACCTCTATGCTGGCCCAGACTAAGACTCCCTGTATTCCTTTTCTTTCCATGTTAGCTCCCTTTTGGCCTTGTACTGATGGGTTTTGCAAACCTGCCGGTTCCTCATCCTCAGGGTGACTGGGAGGGGGGCACGGGAAGGGGCTGCGTCAGTCTGCCACCACCTCTTGCTTTCTCTTGAATTTCGTGCATGCATAGAATTGGATCTTCATCCAAGCAACAGAAAGCATTTGGAGGGCTTTCCGTCAGCAGCATATAAATAAAAATGGATCAGAATAGATTGGATTGTTGCTTCTTACATCCGCTTCCCTATTTTGTTTCTGACAGGTCCTGACACCCACACACACACACTCCTTGCTCAGACTCGGCTAGATCTGTTTTTTTGTCTGCTTTCAGGTTTTGGCAGATCTTCCATTCCTCATAATCTTCTTCCCTTGCAGAGTTTCAGTAGCTCTCATCCTGGTCCTGAACTCATCCTGGTCCTGAACTCTCAGGCCTTGTGACCCTGTGCTCTATATCCTGATGGGTCTCACCATTCCAACACCACAGGGATAAGCCCTGCACACCCCCCCCTGCAGGCTCCCACACAGGGAACCCGCTCCTGCTGGCTCCTCATCTCCTTTGCCACTTGGCACCAGGTCTCACCTCGCTCCCCCGCTTCAGTCGGTGCTCATCACTGCAAAGGGGAGGAACTGAGCAAAGAATCTGTGACAGGTAATTTATGCCACGGATTTACCTTTTTCTCCAAGTTGAATATGCATGAGCAGGCCCTGATGCCTTCAAGCGCAGCCACTGTTTGAATAAGTTTGCCTCATTTTTTTCCTCGTGCATCGTTTTTAATGCTACATATCAGTCACGAATGTTCTCTGCCTGCATTCAAAAACTGGTATTTGCTATTCAAACAGTGGCAAGTTGTAACTGTTTAAGTCTCGAGGAATTGTTTTCGATCCTAAAGTGGATGAGCATGCAAATACCTGTCATGTGTAGCACATAGCCCTTTAAAATGTGGTTTTAGTATTTACAGATGCAATCCCAAAAGTCACTTTCCATAAACGTTTGTTCTGGAATAACGTGGGTGCCAAAGCGCGTGCACAAGGGAGAGGATAAAAGGGATACAAGGGCAAACTAGAACGTGTTTTTTAAATTCAGGCAGTATTCTCTATTTTATAAAGTCAATTTTTAAATTGACAAACTCTAAACACGAGCACTGGGGAGAAAACAAACAAGTCTGTGAGTCAGAGGTTCCCCCTTCTCGCTGCTCTGTATGAGGTATGTGGAAGCAGAAAAGTAGCCAGGACCAGAAGCAGGGCTGAACGAGCAAACAAACAAAAAAATCAAACCAAAATACGCAGCATTTTCTCTCCAACCGAGACTCTGCAGAACAGGGCAGAGAGCTGTGCCAGCACCCCGTGTCTCTGCAGGGGGGTCCCACTCACACACTTGCTGTGCCCTGACAGCGCAGCCCCCCCCGGGGACGTGCTGCAGGCCCATCGCCTCCCTGCGAGGCACCCAGGAAACGTTCCCAGGGGCTCAGGTGAGGTCCCTGTGCCGCCAGGGGCCCGTGGCGGGGCTGGCAGACCACGGGCTCCGGCTGCTCACCCTCTCGGGCGGGCGGGCAGGCCTCCCGGGCCACGGAGGCTGCGGCACACAGAGGAGGACGGCGGTGCCGTGCCGGGGCTCAGGCGGGGCAGGCAAACGACGCCACGGCGCTGCCGTGGGACCGAGCAGAGGGCAGGAGGCCGCAGACACACAAGATGGCGGCCCCGCCCCGACGCCGCAGCGACACACGGCGCGCGCCACACCTCCCGGCGCGCGCCCCCGTTCCCGCCCCGACGTCGCGCTCCGAGATAACCGGGCGGAAGTGACGAAGCAGTAAGGGCGGAAGCGGGTGCAGAGCGCCGCTTCCTGCTCGGTGCGGCAGGGGCGTGGCTGGCTCGCGGCAGGTGAGGGGCGCGCGGGAGCGCGCGCTGGCCCCGGCGCGGCCGCGGGGGGCGGGACCGGGACCGGGATCGGGATCGGGATCGGGATCGGGATCGGGATCGGGATGGGGATGGGGATCGGGATCGGGATCGGAACCTCCAGCCCAGTACTGCCCAGCCCAGCCCTGCCCTGCCCTAACGCCCTCCTCCCCCCCCCCCCGCCACATTCCCCTTCGCGGTTCTGTCCTGGGGCGGCCGCGGTACGGACTGTCCGGGGCCCGCGGGGACACCGAGAGGACCGGGGGTGTCCCTGCGGTGTTCCTGCGGCGCAGCGTGGAGCGGAACAGCTTCGGTGGGTTGGGCGGCGGGGAGCCGGGGTCTGGGGATCCTGAGTGGGTCATCAGGCGCTGTCCCGGTCCTGCGAGGGGCCGGCGTGGGGTCTGCAGCCCGTCACCTGCCGGGGAAACCCTTCTGGTGGCCAGAGGCGTGGGGATGTGAAAGGGGAGTGACACCGGACCGCTTCGGGTCGGGTAACGGGCTTGTAGAGTCTTGGTGTTAACACTTCTCTTGTGGTGCCTCAGAGACATGAATGAACCAGGCTGGGGAATCCTGCCGGGATGCCACGAGTGGAGTGGAGTGTGGCAGTCTCAAGTTGGCGACGATGGGTGGGATGTTGAAAGCCACCATCCCGCTCTGGGGATCGGGAAGGGCGGTGCCCACTCCCTGCCTTGGTTGGGTGCCCTGTAGGGATGGACAGGGAGGTGCTGCAGCCTCAAGGGAGCTGTGGAAAAGAGGAAAAGGTGCTCAGAGGGCTCTGGGTTGTGGTCTGTGTAATATTTTTACCCAGAAAGGTAAAAGTGGGAGTGTGTGTGTGTGCAATTCCAGGTACTGCTATCAGCTAAGTCAACACCACAGATTATAGAAAACATAACTTCTGGTCCATCAGTTCATCAGTGCAGTTTGTTACCTGAAGTACTGGCAAATCAGTTTTCATATGGATTGCCTTTACTAAGTTGCACAAGGGCATGTTCCTCACTTTTTAATCTCCTAGCTTTGGTAATGTAACCATTTGTTACCATAACCACCTTGTCAGTGTTTGCAAGTGAAACCCAGGTGCTGTTGTAGTAAATACATTTACTCTATTTTTTTTTTTTTCAAATTAAAGAATGAGTCAGCCAACAGTAAGAAGGCCACAGGGCTACTACACGTTGCTGTGCCCAGGAAGAAATGTTGCTGGCTGACATAGTGGACACTGAATCCTCATCCAGCAGTGATCACTGTCATTTGTTATTATAGTGATGAACAGGAGTCCTGTTGTAGTGACATGACTTCTTTTTCCCTCTCCCTCTCTCTCTCTCTCTCTCCCTTTCCCTCTCCCTCTCTCTCTCTCTCCCTTTCCCTCTCCCTCTCTCTCTCTCTCCCTTTCCCTCTCCCTCTCCCTCTCTCTCTCTCTCCCTTTCCCTCTCCCTTTCCCTCTCCCTTTCCCTCTCCCTTTCCCTCTCCCTCTCCCTCTCCCTCTCCCTCTCCCTCTCCCTCTCCCTCTCCCTCTCCCTCTCCCTCTCCCTCTCCCTCTCCCTCTCCCTCTCCTTCTCCCTCTCCCTCTCCCTCTCCCTCTCCCTCTCCCTCTCCCTCTCCCTCTCCCTCTCCCTCTCCCTCTCCCTCTCCCTCTCCCCTTCTAATGGTGTGGTTCAAAAACTGGGTGGTTGCACAGCACCTGGGGCTGTCCCAGGGGCCTCTTTCAGAGGAGGAGGCTTTTCTTCCCTGGAGAGAGTAGGCTAATTTTTGACTCTGGTTGCTGCTACAGTGTAGCTTCCCTCAAGGGGCATGGGGTAGTGCCAGCTGTGGTTGTGGCATTTCATGTGATTCAGTCAAATGTCAGTGAGGAGTTAGCTGGCAATGTCCTATTTGCTTCATTTAGGTTTCATAGTGGGTGTTGCTGGCAGTGATTTGCAGACTGGATTGACCTGTCCTGGAGCAGACAAGGTAGAAGCTAAAACTGTCCCTGTTTCTTGCTTCTTCTGGCTCTCTAAAACAGAGCCTTCCTTGAGCAGTGAAAGGAAGTGGAGTGGATAATGCTGCTCCTCCCAGAGGCAAGGGCTGGAAGCAAAGTGCCTTTGGCATGTCCTTTGTAGAAAAGCTTTCTGTGTTTCAGTTTTCCAGGGAATTGGAAGTGCTCCAGTCAACTGTCCCTTGCTTAGCCTTTATTTTAGGAAGGTTAAATAAGGACTGAAGTTCTCCTAGTATTTAGCTATGTTTGTTTTGTCTGATAGAAAAGCTGGGATGTAAAGGCTGCCCAGTATACCTCTCTCTGTTCTGAGGTAGCTTTGGCTGGGGGGTGAAACAGCCACACCTCTGAAGAGCCCTCGGGCAGAAAAATGCCTCAGGCACTCCCAGAGCAGCACCAGCTGCTAGCCTTAGCATCTGCCCTTCTTCTGTCACTCTGGATGTTTAAACTGAGTTTTTAACCTTCATTCCCTCAGATAAAAAGTGCTCTTCTCTTCTCTCAACTCAGGAGTTCACTGGAAAGAAAACTAAAAGCAGATCATACCTGAGATCTACTCTGCAGTCTGGCTTCTTGGCTCTGGTAATACCAGGTAACTATAATCACTGCAAGCTCAGCCTGAGCAGTAAAAGAGAAGAGTAAAAATGAGGGCTGAGGGAAAAATGTACTGAGATGAAGCAAGGCAGATTTTTTAATTTAATTTTTTTTTATATCAGAAATAGCATGCAGAAGAAGATGATTATGTCTGAACCTGTGATGTTTCCCATGCCTGTGGTATTTGAGCTTGAAGGGAATAGTTTCTGTCACTCAAAGCAAATTCTATAGCTAATCAGCTCTGCGTAGACCCCTTCACCAGATAACCTTTGCCAGAAAACAGTTCATCCCAGTTTGTTTAGTGGGTTATTGATTCCCCAGGTGTCATTCTTTTGACCTAGCTTTTTGTCAGCTCCTGTCATCCAGGCCACTCTGTAGGGACATTCCTTCTAGCAAAATGGAACAGGCTGGAAGATGTTTCCTTACAGTGACTGAGTTCACTTCTGTCATCTTGCAGCAACTCAAGCACTTCATTTGCTTTTGAATGTATAAAACAGGCAAGAACTGGTTTTGGTTGCCAATTTGATTCACTTTTTGTCTTTATTAAATATCTCAGGATATGCTATGTTGTAGCATAGTGCATGTGAGGTATGGGTGCTGCAAAACTCCAGAACTTTGGAGCAGAGGTGTGGAGGTGAAAGACAAAACATTTCTAGTTAGGGTTTGTGGCAGTGAGATGTGTCAATAATTAAACTGAAGCCAAGGTCACTGTGCAGGAGGCAGAAGCTGATTTTTGCATCAGAAAATTAGAGGGGGAAATTTAACTGGATTTTTTTTTGGGCGGGGGGGGGGAAGGGGGAGAACTGCTTTTTGGAAGTATGTATTAGTTGCTGTGGTCTGAGAATGGGATTGAACAGCTGATTTTTCTGAACCATACATTTTGGAGGAAGCTCTACAGCAGCGTTTCAGCCTGCTTTTGCATAGCTTCAGTATCTAAGAGATACTAAGTATCTAAGAACCAGGAAAATGGCAATCAGGGGGACTTCTAGCATTGCCGGTGGCTTCTGTCTATTTTAGGCATGCAAAACCAAAGTGCCCCCATTTAGGAAATTGAAGAGCTATATCTGGATGTTTGGGCTGTGATTCTCAGCATTCCTTTTGATGTCTGAATTGTAGGTGTAGCTAAGCTATTTGCTTAGACTTCTTCTATAATAAATTGTGAGAGGAAGGGTAGGCAGGCAATTAACTCAGTGCTTTTGCTCAGTTTTAGATGTCTGCCTCAGAATCAGATCAATTGTTCATTAGAGCTCCTGGTTGTCTCCATTAATGATGAAAGCCAAAGGTGACAGTTGCAGAGTGGGTTGTCTGATTAGCTGTAGATACCAGCATCTGTCTGTCAACATGAACTTTATGTATCCAGCTGAAGGAAATCAATTGCTTGGTGACTTGTGGCAGTGCAGCAGAGCTCTGCCTCGATAGGTTGCCTTGAAGACAGTGGTGGCTTAAAGGCCATGTTAGCATGTGGAGCTGGGAGGATTGAAGTGCACCTCGAAATTCTTTAAAGTCTCTGACTTCAGAAAATAATTGTATGTATTAGCATTCTGTCTTCTGGAGAGTTGGTATAATTAGATTTTGCATGATCCTTCTTTAAATGTCAGGTATTTTGCAATTTGCCAGGGTGTTGCTGTGTGCTATTGTAAAGCCGGGCTCCAAGATCTCAAATTTTGATTCTTAAGTGGAATAGGGTGGTGTATTATGTGACAAACCAACAAATCTAATGGGTCTCTTTTTTGGGAAAGGGAGGGTTTCCATTTAAGAACCATCACTAAGTCTGTTGATATATTGGTTCTGTTCCATGCTTACTTGAACCAAGAGATTTTGATGCTGGTAGGAAACCAAATCCTCCAGTTCACACGCACTTAGTTACCAGACAATAATGTCTTTGTCTTAATGTCATATTCCTCACAGATTTCATCTGTCTTCAGTAGCTGCAATACCCACTGTTTCTTTCAAAGCAGTGTGTCTGAGCTGAAGATGTTAACAGGCCCTGGCTTCTTGAGGCAGGCTGCCTTAAATACTGGGCTCATACTTTCAGAAGAAGGTTTCTTACATGCCAGTGCTTGTCCTTTGGTAGCTGTGAGTGCTCAGGAAGGATCCCATACAGACAGCCTTTTAGTCTGAAAACAGCAGGGTAGGACAAACACCTAAGTAGCAGCAGGTGGTTGTTGTCTCTGACACAGCCCATGGTCCAGGGGCACATGTTCCTATCAGAAAATGTGTCAGTAAGCAGCTCTTTTGTTACAAGTCAGCCTATATTGTGTTCCCTCTGCAATTTAGGGAGTTAACTGGGGAAAAAGAAAAAAAAAAGTTTTTGGGTTTTGGATGCAAGTTTCACATCAAAGTCTCACTCTTTCCAAAAGTGAGTATCTTCATGGTATAAACTTAATACAGCTTTTACTATTTTCTAGTACAGTGATGGTGGTTGGTAGGTTGAGCAAAACATACTTTTAAATTGAATGGTTCTTAGGTACCTTTCAAACAGATTCCAAGATATGTTGGGTTGAAGCAAATGGCTATTGGTAGTAGATGGATTCAGTGGGCAGGAAGGCTGACATCATGGTGCAACAGGTTCTTGTGGTACCTGGGATGTGTGAGATGCCACATATGTGGTGACTGCCTGTAATTCCACACCTCTTGGAATATAGAGAACTGAGAGGTGTTATATCACTGGGGAGGCAGTGGCTGCCTACCAGAGCAGCAGAGAGTGCTTTTCCTGCAGCTACTTTTTGGACAGATGAGGTGAGACTGTTTCAGTGATGGAATCCATTTCTGCTGTATCCAAGCAGAGTAGTAGCCCACAAGGTCAGGACGTGCAGTGTGTGAAATGGTAGTGTGAGCCCCCAGGTTCTGCTGATTATTGGGTCAGGCTCCCCAGTGCTCTGCTCTTTCTGCAGAGCCATGGTGTGGTATGGGAGGCTGACTGCTTCTGAAAAGATGTTGGCTGTTCAGGTGGTTCTGGATCAATGAGCAACTTCTGGAAGTATTATCATGTAGCAGGAGATGCCGTGTAGGACTCATTTTCTAAATGGGCTTCTTTTTTTATGTTGTTCTTTTAAGGTAATGCAATCCTGTAAGGACAGGCTGAAAGTTGGGTTGAGTGTCTTTTTTCAAAGTTGAAACAGAAATGGCTTTTACAGCTGTAGCTAATTTAACTTTGTGATGTAGGTGTGGCTATGACGTGCTCCTGCTGCTGTGAGGGACATCAACAGCTTCTAGAAAGTCTCACCTACATCCTTTGCCAGTCTCTGCCTGGGGAGCTCCAGCTGCCCAATTTAATTCACTCACTGAGAGTGGGCAGGGTGGGACAGCTGGCATGGAGAGTTCTCTTCCTCCAGAAATGGTACTGGGAAATAAAATCCAAACAGATGGCAAGCCCTCCAAAGATAGAGAAGCCCTTCTCTTCATAGCTTTGTCTAAAATAGCTACTAGGGGTCTCAAGACCCAAAACAGTACTGTCTACAGTGGAGTTTGAGGATGCTGCTATAAGAGGCATCTAGTAACATGAGCACCCTGGTGGAGTACAGCCTGCTACAGGGCCTAATTATGGTCTTATTAATACTTTCTTTCATCACTGCCTTTCGGCCTTCGGATGATGATTAGACCTATTTATAGGGGCAGAGTTCCTTAATATTCAGCACAATGCACCTCTTGCCAATCAAATCAGTGCCATCTGCATCTTTGATTGCTGCTTAATAACACTGTAGAACATGGTTAATTAAAAAATATAAATAGACTTTTCATCCTCTTAACTTACCAAAGTGCTTCTCCTCCTCCCTGCTCCCCCCCCCCCCCTCTCCCCCTGGAACAGGTAAGGTTGGCTCAGCACAGGGACTGTGGTGAACCTCTCATCTCACTGCTGGAAATACATCTTGCTGTCCTATCTAGGGTAATTACCCATTGTGTGCTCTGCTGGAGGACTAAATTTCAACCCCTACAACGAATGTCAACACAGGGCAGAATGATAATTTGCTGCACAATAAAAGAGGACTTAAATCTAGTCTCTTGTGCTGTGTTTACCACCAGAGCATAAACAACTTCTGGCTTTCATTTCAGTTGTGTGTCTACATCTGTATGAGTACACAAGCACACGCAGCCTTATCCTGTCCCTTAATAGGAGGAGCATATGCAATGACATGTTTTGTTTTCCAAGCATTTGAAGTCTCTCTTTAAAATACAGTTCCCTGGCTTTGCAGCTGGTAAATTCACAGGAGAGTGCTTTATCTGTGGAGGGCAAGATGATAGAACTGTCTTCTTTTTTAAAATAAAAAATCTGCCTTGGAGGAATTAATTCTGTTAAATTGTTGGAATGGCCTCTAGGCAAGCTTCTAGTACAACCAAGGTATGATTTGAATATGCCAGCTGATTTGCTCTTTATTTGAGATTCTGTGGGAAGCCTGTGCAGAAAGTAGAGAATGAGGATGATGAAGCAGTTTGCTAATTACAGAGCTACAGCATACTATAGCTAAGTGTGCAGCAGTAGAAGTTTGTGAGGAGACACAAAAACAAACATTCTAGCAGCTGGGAGCTCAATGAGCTCTAAAAGGGACATTCATTGTGGTGCTGTAGTCCACTGGATTGGAGGAGGGGAAAGTGAGAATAACAGAGGTCTGTCATGTCAGCTAGGATGGGACAACATTTGTCCAGGTAAGCATAGGAAGTATTGTGTGTAAGACACTGTTGGTGAGAAATTTGGGATGACTTCTCACTGTAAACCAAGTTATGCATGTGACTTTTCTCTATCACAGGAGACGGCACCTTTCAGTAAGGTGTGCCCAAAGCCCATCTCTACTCACTCTTTTGAGTCTGTTTAATCTTAACCTGTAGTTCATTTGTGGCTCTGACTTGGTCTGTTCCCACTGTGGAACCATTCTGGTGGCAGTGGTGTAGTGGTATGTGGTGAGGGATATGCAGACTTGTGTTTGATTGCATACTGCTGATCACTGCATTTCAGCAGGTGGGGCTGCAAGGCATTGATCTTTTATTAAGAGTCCTACAAAGAAGAGGCATAGGACTAGGGATAGCTTGTCACTTCTTGAAGATGTTACTGCCCGTGGGAATTTAAGGCCATGCCGCTTTCCTGTGCACTGACAGAAGCATCAGGGCAGTAATTACTGAAGCAGCCCTTGTATCTTTGAAGAAAACACACTGATTTTTTTCAGAGTATTTAAGCTCTCTTCTCCCCCGAGTCCCCCTTTTTACTCCTTTGAAGCATGGTAAGGAAACAAGTAATGTTGATGGCTTCCTTTATTCTCCTTTTATTTTCATAGCAAAGCGTGCATCTGCAAAGTGCTTGCATGTAGCTTTGCAGTTTTTGTTTGTGTTGAGGGCAGCCAAATTATTTTCATAATATTGCCTCTGTTTACATCTCCATGAAAAGATATTTTAAGGTTGTGGGTTTTTTTTTTTAATTTGTAGATAATAATCTCAGTTATTGATCCTCCATAGGGCAATATTTTTGAAAGAACTTAGGGTGAGTGTTACTTCTTTTGCAGACTCTGCTCTGTAACAAGTCCTCTTGACCTTAGCCTTGACATTAGGAGTTTTATTTTTGGGTTCAGGGGGAAGTAACCCAAGAGGTGAGCAAAGCAGGTAGAGTGTTCCTTCCTCTGCCTATTCAGGTCGGTGTATTGTGTACTTCCTTTTCTGTGTTCAAACCTGCAAATCTCCATGTAGCCATCAGGGTATTAGACTTGCCTGAGGTGATTGAACAGTAAGACCAGTTGTTAGTTCCAGACACCTGAAAACCCTGGAGTGCTCAACCTGTATCTCTCCTGGCATAAGTGTTTTGGAGAGGGGAGACAGTCTGGTGGAGGCTGATTTTGCATTTCCTGATTTCATTTGCTGTTGTTTCTCTCAGCTTTTGCTCCTATGAATCATAGAATCATATGTTGGAACTGAGGGAGAGAAGATCTTTGGGTGCACAGGGATAGCCACCAGCCCTCATGAGCTTTTTACCAGCTTGCTTGAGGTTAAAGACATAGGCAGCTTAAGGCAAAAGTGCTAATCTGAGCAGTTGCTAGGTCTAGTCAGAACTTCCAAATCAGGACATAGCACTCATAAAGAGGTGGTGCAGTGAGAGAACAGCCTTTTTCTTTGTTTGCAATTTAATAAGGCAAATGAGATTGTTATGTAACACCAGAGCACATTTGTCTTGATCATGAAAGTTGACATAGAAAAAATAATTGAATAAAGCTTTCCCAGAGCCTCTGATCACAAAAAAAATGCCGTGTTGCTGTTTCTTTTGCCTTGTGTGACCCACAGGTGGTCATACCACTAATGATTAAATCTCTTGGGTGATCTGACATCTGCTCTTCTGAATCATACTTGCTGTGGGATTTTATATGCCCATTTCTCACTGTAGCATCTGAGTCAGCCATCAGTTCTAGGACGCTGTACTTTCTGCTGAAACATGCCAGCTCCCTCTTTAAGATTCACCAGTGATATTGGAACCAGTTTATTGCTTTGCTGGAAGCCAGTCCCACGTGTAAGGTACGAATGGTTCATTTGCTGCTTTGGTGTGTATGTTAGATGGAGACTTGGCATTCAGTTGGGCAGGGGGAGAGAGTTGAGATATTTCTAATATGCAGCACTTTGTTTTCATGTAATGCCGAATTCTGACAAGGAAGCATGGCAAGGAAATGTGCTGCTTCCTTCTCAGTGCACTGAAGGTTGAGATAAGGGAAGATTCAGACTTGCTGAGTGACATTCAGTCCTTGCTTTCTTTCCTGAGTTTTGTTTGGAAAGCTTTGAATTATCCCTGTTAAAATCTTCCTTGTTCCTGCAGAATCTGTCTGTTACAGGAAGAAATTCTGCTTTTATTCTAAGCGTATGGACAGGCCTTTACTCAAAGTGTTTGTAAAACTGACTTGTTTCTCCAGATAGTTTGGTCACAAGAGGTAATAAATAACAGCTGTAGCATGGGATGTTGCCTGAATCTAGTTATTTAGAAGGCTGTTGCTGTGCTTCCCCTTTCCTGCTATAAATCTGTTATCTTGCACAGAAAGAATTGTCTCTTGTATTGGTCTCTGACAGCAGCTCCCTCCAGAGTCTACCACATTGCTATAATGTGTTTGGGGTTTGTTTTTTGTTGGTTTTTTTTTCCAGTAAAGGTGAGAATCTAGAGCTCCTGTGAGAGGCTGTGTTGAGAACCATTAAAACTGAACTTTACTGACAGCCAAACTGTGACAGTGTGAGAAGGAGCACTTGGGGCTTTTCCTGCTTTGCCTCACTACTCTGTGCTCTCTTTGCAAGAGAGCAGTGGGTCCTGAAGAACAGCCTGCAGCTTCTGAGGGACAGGAAAGAAGCAGTTTGGTAGGAAAAGTGCTACTTCTGAGTGTCAGCAGCTGAACGGAGCTTGGCTTCAGAAAGGCCACTAAGAGAATTGGGTCTGGTGAGAGCCTGAGAAGTCACACTGGGGCTGTATAATCTTATCTGGTCTCAAGAGCTTGGCCTCATCCTGCAGGGCAGGATTGCCATTACACGGTAATGGTTCTGATAGTGAAGAAAGTTTAAGAAAGTCCCCTTCTTCGCCCTGCTTCCCACTCTGCTTCATGACTGGGCAATTACAGCTGTTTATCTGGCTGTGGTAAATTGGGTCACTGAACTGATTTGAGTTAAAAATAGGCAATGCAGCCATCAGCAGCATTGATTCAACAGAAGAGTTGTGACCATTGGCAGGGAGGATCATAAATCTGTTTTGCTGCTGGAGCCAAAATATCCTCTAACTGTGAAATCGTTGTCTTGTCTGGCTGCTTAGTTCTGCATTGTCAGGGAAATACTAGATTTGAAAGCAAAAGAGCTCAAACTTGGTTGTGGTCAGCAGATCAAAAAATACCATCTCAAAATTAGCTGCACTCCTCTCAGATTAACTTGTATGCTTTACAACTCTAAATAATAATTTCCTGCCTGCTGAATAGGCCCAGTCAGGAAGACTAATCAGTGTGCAAACATTGCTACTGAAGTGTGGATACAGAGTCTGGCCACTAGTGATGCATGAAGTGAAATAGGAATAGGTCTAGGTCTTCTGATGGCTGGACTTGATTTTTGCAAATTTGTTACCCGTGGAAAGGCTCTTGGGTTTCCTCCTTCTTTTTCTTCTCACGTGATTCATTATTAAATACCTTCTTCCCCCCAAACCCAACTCCAAACAACCATGCCCCCCAAAAAAACCCCAAACCAAAACAAAAAAGCCAAACCAAACCAATAGACATGTCACATTTACAGAAAGCCTTTCTGCTGTGCTGTGGAAGAATCATAATGAACAAATTTGGAGACAATGAATGATGTTTCTTAAATGTACAGGGGTGGCTGCAGACAAGTCTAATACCTTTTTAGATACCTTTTTGTGCAGCAAGATAGGGAATTGAAAGAGTATATGAAGACCCCTCTAATAAATTCCTATTAAGCAGTTATTTTATGTTGTAACTACCTCATCAGGCTCTTCTTTTGTGAATGTCTCCACTATAGGCTGTGGTTTTTGTTATTCTAGACCTGCTCTGTTGTACAGACTGGAATGCATTTTGCACACAGCAGCTCTCTGGACTAGCTCCTGCAGACCTCCAAGTACCATGAAGGGAATGTGTTGTGTTCTGAGATATCTCTTGTCCCTTTCTGATACTTTGCTTTTTGTTTCTCCTTTGGTTTTCTTCTCTTCAGCTTAGTGGTTATTTTCTTACATGGATGTAAAGCACTCTGCATGATGAGACCTTGTAAGGAGCAGCTGTAGGTTGTGGGTTTTTACAGCCTGAATGAGCAAGACACACAGAGGAAACGGGTTTGTAGGAAGTTGTGTAGGTCTAGCAGTACAGTTTAGATTAGAAAACTGCATGGACACTCTTCATTTATCAGGTTGTCCTAACAGTAATGTTATTTGTGAGATTACAATTTCTAACATGCTCAGAGAAATGGATTTCTTCTCTTTACCTTCCTTGGTGACCTGGGAACATTTTTCTTACTTTTGAGCAAAAGTATGGAATGCAGACTCTTTGGGAACTGCTGAGGGAGAGGTGAACAAGGCTGGCAGGATGGAAAGGTGTGATGCACAGTCTCCTCTTGGCTGGACTGTAGAGCAGTGGTGCAGGCCCAGCTGCATCCAGGAGCATGCATACTGCTCTGATGTGCACATTGAACACAACTGAAAGATTTCAGTGACAGTTCAGGTTTAGGTTAGGTGAAAGGATCTTAAAATAAGGAGGCTTCTTTCAAGACAGTTGCAAAGGGAACTCCAGTCACCAGAAGCAATGAGCAGCTCCTGGGAGTCTCAGAATGGAAAAACTCTCATTAACCTACTTGGAGCAGGGGCATGTGTGCACATGCATGCCCTGTAATTTCATAGCTGCTGTTCTTGGAAGGGAGGAATGGCTGTGTTTCTTGGAGCCGAAGTGCAAGATGAAATACTGCAGTTTGCTAATAGGGTGGAATGACCTGAAATATATCCATCTGGAATATAAGGATGGGAGGAGGGGATGGTGATTTATGACAAGTCTTACCACCACCCTGAACTAACTTACTTCCAAGATGTGGTCTTTGTTTTCAGCACAGTGCCGAGCAGAGATTTGTCAAGTATCATGCTAAAAATAAAATTACGGTTTGCAAGAGCATTCAGATGAGCAAGAAAATTCCACCTCACTGTAGCTGCCTTGAATTTATTAAAAGTCCAATATGTCAAGCTTACTACCTGTACCTTTTTGCTCAGCTCACCAGTGCTATTGCAAACGCTCTCCTAAAATAATTAGGGGAGCAGACAGTGGAAGTCCCCGAGTAAAAGCCGTGATAAAATGGGAAGTGTGTTTACTGTAATGACCTGTTTGTTCTTTCCTGTAGGCACAATGGCTACAGTAGCCCAGAAGCACTTTCTGGAAGGGCAGCCATACTCGGTTCCCCTGATCCAACCAGACTTACGCAGGGAGGAGGCTGTTCTGCAGGTGGCAGATGCACTTCAGTATCTGCAAAAGGTGTCGGGTGATATCTTCAACAGGTAAGGTGCTGTCACTTGGGAGTCTGGGGCTAAGCATTTAGCAGCAGGAACCAGAGTGCTGTGGTACAGCTGCAACAGTGAAAGGGCGTTACGTTAGCAAGCAATGGAAGTTCAGAAAAGCAATAAAGAAGGACCAGATGCACCTCAATAAAAGCTTATTGGATTCACGTCTGTCGAAGTTAAGTGTAATGAAATGGCTGCAGTTAGCCAGAGGTTGTTTGTTATTAATTTTTTATTCAGTGGCAGACTCCCACAAATTGCATTACTGCTTCTGCTGCAGTTATCCTTTATTCCTTCTTGCTCATGTTTTAAATGAAAGACTTTTTTATTTAGAGTGTCTGGAAGTTACATCTTTTTGAGTCATTGCAGTTGGAGCAGTGGAGTAGAAAATGTTTCTGTGTTCCAGCCTCTGGGTCTTAAAACTGTTCTCCTTGGGCCTCTGGTGTTTTGCACCTCTCTTTTTTTATGTTGGGAGGGCTGAGAACATGAGACTGTTCTTCTTGCTGCAGTCTCACAATGCATCTAAACTGATCTCTTTGGGGATTCTGCCCAGACTTGCTACCCCTAACATATGATCCTCTTTAGGACTGGATCTGTAAGGCTAGCTGTATAGCAGATCAGAGATTCTTGTGTTTCCCTGCAAATGACAGTAGATACTGTGATGCCTCTTTTCATCCAGTCTGATAATTGATATCTCAGTGCCCTGAGATGCTGCATTGTATCATTGGTTTAGAAGCAGATCAGTATCTTCTCACAGACCTATTAGCAAAAGCACTTGCTCTGGTTTCAGTGGGGTTCATTACTACATAGTCTGATTTATTATGAACAGGACCATGACATTCTTTCTTCTTTGAGGTTTTTTTTTTATGTTTAGGTTTTTTGTTAAGGGCAGATTGAAGTTCTTTGATTTTTGGTAGCGATACTTTGAAGGTCAAGTTCTGGAGCAAAGGTAGTCCCTAAGGCTTAGCTCAGGTCATTGAGGCAAATGAAAGCTTTTCATTGAAATAGTCTTTGTTTGGTCAAGGGCTCCAGGGCAAGGGCCAGGAGTATGTGTAGGCTCAATTAGGCTGAACACGAGGTCTCACTCCTTTGTATGCTTCTCAGAATGGGAACCCTTCATGATATAAGGCTGAGAGAAGGCTTTCTAGAGCTACCAGAAACATGTGGAAGGCCCATCTCAAACCTGGGACTCTGCAGGGCAAATAAAGCTTTTGTGATAAAACAGGAGTGGTTCTTTCTCTGTTGCTTTTTTTTTTTTTTTTTTTTTTTCTTCCCCTCCTACTTGCTGCTTTGTATTGCAGTACCCTGTAATTTCCCCAGGGAGACAAACCTGCTGTTTTGTATGCAAGTCACTCCTGAGTCCTGAACAGTGACTGTGATGCTGTTCCCTCACTCTTTGGTGCACTCATGACTTTTAATTACCAATTTTTTCCAACAACAGAAGAGGCTTCATTGGGCTCTTTGTTTGCTTTGCCTTTCCTCTGAGGTCTTGGCTCTCTGATATAATTAATAATGATTTAGTAATTATCCAGGCGTCTGATTAAAAGTTCCATGACCTTGACTGTTCCGTGCCAATCAAGGGGCAAAGCTTTTGAGGTGAGAGCTTTGCCACCTAGTGAAGAGTGACCTTTTATCTTCCCTCTCCTGAGATAAGACAGGTCTATCTTCCATTTCCAGGAAGGAGCTGCCTTATCTGGGGAAGCTGACTCTTCTGATCTGCAAAACAGCAGCTTGCAGTCTTGGTGGAGAGGAAACTTGTTCAGTATGGCAGACTCAGCTGGGTGTGTCAAACCCATTACTTCAGTACTACAAAGATGCAGATGTTATGGGGTTGTTTTTTGGGAACACTTGGATTGGTACAGTGATTTTGAGACTGTCAAGCTGATTTGTAATTTGTTGAAGGTGAAATGAAAGACCCTCTGTTGCTCTCTGTGGAAGGAGAAATCTTTCCACAACTGAATCTTTTTTCTATGCTAGCTGATCAAAGCTTCTACTACCAGGTGTTGCTGACATGACAGTTGAGTATGATTTTTTTTAAATGAACATGTCTAGCCATTGTGCAAAAAAGGTGGTGGACTTCTCTCTTTACTTGGAATTTGACTCAAAACAGCTGTGGTACTGCTGTGCTTGTAGAAGAAATATTCCCTGGGACAATTAGTGGCTGCAGCAGTAGTGAAAAATAGATTCAGTCGTCTCAAGAGGACGTAGGAAAGACAGCTTTGCATTTGGGGAATTGGGAGAAAGAAGATAAAGTTTTCCTGCCCTTCTCCCTGGTTTGGGGAATCTGGGAAATAACCCACGAGGCAAGTCTCTGTCAAGCTGTCTTCTTTCCAAATGCTATCAAACAAGCCCATTTACTATTAAGATTATATATTATATATTATTCTATTCTATATATTATATTACTATATGTTATAATATATATACTATATGCTATATAGTATATTATATGTATTTTTATTTATACATATAAAGTGCCTATCACCATATTGATAAACATTCTTTGGAACTACTCTGACTGCAGAGGTAAGAACAGGAGTCAGCCTCCTAGTACCTCAGCACTTCTGTTTCCAACCAATTTAAAAAGAAAAAAAAAAAGCCACAAGACTTTGCTGCCAGTGGTGCTAACTGTGGTGAGGTACATGATAGATGAGCCACTTTGCAGAGTTTATTAGTTTTTAGAGAATCAAGGGATGTGCAGGTGCAAAATACCTATGACTGAGACCTGGAGCAGACCCACTGGAACAGCCTTGAAGAGCAGATCAAGCAACCCATAGCAGCTAAACTCTCTCGTTGCCTCAATAACAGTGCACCTGGACTGTGATCTGGAAACACTGAAAGAAAGAGCAGGGGGTAGCTCAGCATCCTTCTCTGTCATATTCCTAACCGTGGGAGCAGGGACCCATCCAGCCTCTTCCATGTGGAGAACAGCAGAGAGAGGGAGAGCACTGACATGGGCAGGCTCTTGGCTGCTGGGCAGTACAGGTTGATGTCTTAGGTCAGTGCAGGCATCAGTCCCATCTATCTCCTTAGGAAGTCCTGTCCTCTTGGGGCTGATACCAGTACTGTGAGGAGATCAAGAGGCTGCATGTACTTTCCAGGGTTATGCTTTGGAGTAATGGAAGTTTTAACCTTGTGTAACATTAACTGAATTCATGTTAATTAGTCTGCTGCAAAAGCTGCAGTGAGGATCAGATTCATCGCCTGTAGCTACTGAGATTTTAATACATATTATTACTGCTTAAAACATAAATATTCTAACATAGCTAACCTGACATAATATCTACATGAGCATAAGTCCTGGACTTTTAAGGAAGGCTTTTGATATAGGTCACAGGAGGCAGAATGAGTAATTTAAACACTCAATTAACTGATAGACTTTCATCTATGTATTTCATCATTACCTGCATCTTCTGGGTGAAAGCTTGTGTCAGAACTGTGGGCTGTGGAAATTTTTACAGGAATGCTGCTGTGTTAAGTACTTCAGATAGGTGAGGGGTTCAGCTTTCCTGAGATGCCCACCTGATTAGCTAGGTTTGCCCTTTGGTTTTTCTCCATTTCTGAGGATTGTTTTTGTTGGCAAGAGATGTTAATAACCTCTAGCACGTCAGTTCATTATACCGAATGTACAACAGCTTACATATAACAGATTAATGGAAAATCACTTATGCAAGTTATCTCATGGAATGTTACAGCAGTAGAAAGAAAACAAATAGCTTGGGGTTGGAATGTTGTCATCAAGGTCCTGGTTTCTTTGCCTGTGATCCAACTGCCCGTTGTTCTGTGTACAGAATTTCTCATCTTTTGGCTTTTTATCTTTTTACAGAAGAATTTATGGGTTGATCCTTTTAAAGATCTTTATTCAGTGTCTTTGCCTGTCTGGAATAGTATTTTGCTAAACAGGCATATCCTTCTTGTTCCTCCCCAATTGAATTCAATTTAATTTAATTTTAAATATTTGAAAAGAGCTTTCATTTTAAACAAAGGTTTAACTGAAAGCTAGAGACTGCTGAAAGTGCCAGTTGGAAAACAAAAGCCCTGTGAAAATGCTGTTAAATGTGGGGAGTAAGTCTGGTAAGTGTGTGATTAAAGGGGGTAAGGAGTAGTTGGCTGGGCAGCAGAGCCTTATGAGACGTTTGGGACAGGAGCAGGTTTGAGATGCATGTAGTCCTGAAATTGAAAATACAGAGAAAACCTTAATGAGGTACATTTAGGTGTTCTCTCCCTTGTTTTAAAGTTATTACTGCTCTTAGTCATGATGGTCAGTAATGGAAATGGGTGACTGAATATATCTGTAAGAATGTACTTGATTTAGGAGGTCTGTAGAAGGTACTATTAAGCATCTGTGGAAACTTGTAAAGAACAATCTTGATGCGAGTTGTACTGTGTTGTTTGTTGTGCACTGTGGCTCTGGGATGTATCTTGGAGCTCAGGCACTGCATGGTAGTTACTCCTCTGCTGACTGTAAGGGTTTGATCTTATTAGGAGAAGAGCTGTCAAGAGGGCTGCATCGTGATGGGTCACCATTCGGGTGAGTTTACACCAGGAGGATGGCTGTAGCACAGGGAATCAATTTTTCTCCAGTTAATTTGAGAAATATATGGCTCTTGATAAGAAGTAAGTCGCCTCATAGTACTTTGAAGTTGTCCCAGAGGTCATCTGAGCTCTAGTTTAGTTTCAGATGCCTCTGTTCAGGGGGCTTGTAGGAGCAGTCATTTCCTGCCAGGAAGCTGAAGCAGAAGCAGTGAGGTAGAGGCGTGAGTGCATGTTGCTACAGACATGAGAACACAGCATGGGGAAGACAAGGAGGAATTATATCTCTAGATACTGGTTATTCGTGTAGAGGCATGTCCAAGTAATGTGGATTTTTTTTTTTTTTTAATTTTTAAGTGTAGCACACACATTGTAAGAAACTTATTTGTTTTGATTCTTATGGTCCCCTGGACATGAAATTTGAAAGCTTGCAGCAACGTGGCTTGAGGGAAGTTCTCAAACTATTGGGAACACTACAGGAGGGTGACATACCAGGGTCAGATCAATGTGCCTGGGAGGCTGGTGGCAGTAGCAAGCATCCTACTCTGTCAAAAAGAGGCAAAAGGATAGTGACTCTTCTGCAGAAGTCCTGATTAGAGCTTTTTCTGGATGCTGCTAAATTCCCTGACTTCAAAATATTGCAGGATCTGAGGCCCAGGCTCAAGTCAGATGCTTTGGCAGCCCGTGGAGTGAGGCAGCAGGTGAGAATGGGCACAGACAGAGCTGTCACAGCTTGAAATGAAATGGAATAGAGGGAAAGAGGAGGCTGAACAGTATTAAGTCATTAAAAGATTCCTTCAAAAGGAAACAAACATGGTGCAGAATTAGGAAGACAGGATTCCTGCTCCTCTTGGAAAGTGCTGAAAATCTGTCTTTTAGACTTCCAGAGATTAAATGTCTTTTGAAGAAGAGGAACAGAATGCTAAATTTGATTCTGTAAGGAAGATGTTTTTTATGGCACTGTTGTTGAAATGTATTGATGGTTGCTTGAGCCCTTGTTCTAAGTCTATTAACAGCTCTTTCACATCAGTTTCTTTCACTGTTTGTCTTTGAATCCCATTCCCCCAAAAGGAGCATGATCAATCTGTTTTGCCTTAAGTGACTGAAAGGCAGGCTTGAACTTGATAAGAGAGCTGTAGCCTTCTGTACACTAACAAGGCATTCAGGATTGTTTAAAATGAGCAATTTAAAGAAATGACTGAAGTGTTTCACCTTCAGTATTGTCCTCCAAGCAAATTTAATGTTTTTGCATCTAATAACAGTCTACATATAGTGATACATTTTAATGAATAACTAAAAGACTCAGTGCCAGCTTTAATGCAAGTGTTTCTTAAAGCATGAGATAGATTTGCATTAGCTACAGGAAATATTCAGTAGCAAGGAAGGGCTCTTAGTGGTTGATTCTATGTCAAAAAGAAAATGATGGAATATTGTGTCCAGGATGCTGAAATGGCCATCTAGGAGCACAAAGGAAATACAAGCTGTACCCATATCCTCAGTCGCTAAAAATAAAATCAGTGGTTTAGGTACAGGGATGCTAAACTGCTGATATGTCAATTTTCTATAAGTAGTAAAAAAGAAAAAAAAAAAAGTGAAGGAAAATCCAGACTTGCAGGAGAGTTGTTCTCCCACTTCTGGAACTGGCCTCAAAGCTGCTTAGTAAAAGGAGGCAGGCAACAATTTCAGACTTAATGAAGCTCTTGAGAGTATTCTCTCTGCTCTTACAGGGTCTTTCGTGGTAGTGGAATATCTAGTGGAAATGTGAGACAGTTTGATCAAAACAGGTTGCATGTACAATAGCAAAGGCAAACAGTAGGGAGAAACTCAGGTAACTTGGGTGCATACAACTGATTGTTTTACTTTAGTTTGTGGGTTTTTTAACCCTGACAAGTTAGTCTCTTATTTGCACTGTGTGCCTTGTCAGAGAAGATTCAATACTGAGTAGCAGCTGTCAAGTTCTTGTGAGCCAATTCTCTCCCTGGTCCTTTAAAGACAGGGCAAGAGACGTGAGAGATTTGAAGATGTATGGAAGAAGTGTAAGATGTACCAACCTACCTAAGTGTAACTCGGTAGCTGGAAAAATACAGAAGTAGAATATGCACTGCAGCTTGACCATTCTGATGCCTAAATCTGTTTCTTCCTTTCTGGACAACTTTCATGATGCTTTTGCAACTCTAGGAAGATCAGGTATGTTCCAATAGGAGGCTTTACTGCTTCTCAAAGGGTGAAGGCATGATACTAAAGGAGGACAGAGGGAGACAATGTTGCTGTTTCAGTAAAGGAGGGCTTTGCTTGGAAGGTATTTGGTTTGTTTTTTTTTTTTTTTTTTGTTTGGTCATCAGCAAGGGGAAATCCCACCTTCGCTTCTGGAAAACTGATTATGGCAGCACCAATCATTTGCAACAGAGATTTTACTGTCTGCAACTGTATGAGTTAGATTTCCAGAAAAGAGGTGTCCTGGAAGAGGCTGTGATAAATCTTAACATGCTTAATAAACTTCAGTTCTTGTTAGCTTCTTGCTGTGGAGATTCTGTTCATGCAGCAGAACTTTGCATCTTGAAGAAAATCATTAATCAAAAAAGCATTAAGTTGAATCACATGCAGCTCACAGTGGCTTTCTGACTTAATTTGCTTTGCTTAATGTTCATATTTCTATATGTCTCTAGGCTATCATCAATTTACTGCCATCTATAGGCTCTCTGTGGCTCAGTAAAGCTTTTCTAAAAAGTTTAAAGAGCTATGATTTTAACATGAGGATGCCACATGTAGTACCTGTCAGTGTTTATTATTCAGAGGCTGTGGTCCAAAAATATAAAGAGTTTCAAAACCAGCTGTGGAAATGAAGCTTGTAGCAGTAGGAGGAAAAAAAAAAGAAAAAAAAAAGTTCCATAAATGGAGGTGAGAATTAATTATTTTCATAAGCAGTTCCTTCTTTCACTGATGATTATTTTAATGCACATTCATTTTGAGGACAGAGCTGTGGCTATGTTGAAGGGTGGATCATTTTGAATACCCCCAACTGCTATAAATTGGCTTAAATTTGCATGAGCTCTCTTGTAACAAAAAAATACAAAAGTATAATTACTCTGGCTTCTACTGCTTCAAGAAGTGGAAGCCTAAGAAGACATCTCTTGTATTGACAAGATGTAACTTTTGCTTACTGAACTGTTTCTGGATTGAAAAAGAAGTGTGAGAGTAGCCTGGAGCTGAAACACTGTGCAATTGCAGTGAAATAACTCTCTTGGAAGCTGAATGCAGCAGGGTCTGAAGCAGCTGATGTTTGTGGTTCATAAACTTGAGAAATCCTTCCTGACTCATCAAGGGAAGTTTTAAATGACTGAAAGTTGTAATATCCTAGAGAATGAGATTGACGTATCCAGAAATAATAATAGTGGTGATGTATCCATAATGGTCTGAAAGCAGCTGAGAAGGGAATTCCCCTCTGAACCCTAAAGCAGGCTTTTCTGCATAGCAAGAGCTCTGAGAGCTCTTTGAGAAAGAAGTAAAAAAATTTGGCAAAGGGTGGAAGTTTTAGAGGGCAGAAGGTAAATGACTTGGACTAGAGTTGAGTCTCTGACTGTGTTATGCTCACAGCTGTGGTGCCTGTCCCTCAGGAGGTTAATGGGATGTCAATGTCAATTCAGGGTTCAGGCAGTGACCTTGAGGGCTACCCGGAGAGCAGAGGTGGGACTGACATTCCAGCTGCACCTAGGAATTGACTAATGCAAAGAGGTCTCATGGCTGCAGTCCTTTAGCATGGGAGTGTTAATTGTGCTTCCCCAGTGTCTTCCCACTGTAATAATGCCCTGACAAGGGTATTCTGGAGAACTCTAGAACGTTCATTGTGCACCAGGGTAAACTTGCTTTCCTTAAAAGCAAGGTTGGAAGGATCCAGATTCACTTGATGGGTAGTGCAGTGCCTGAGATTTTGTACAGCAGTAGGTCATGTCTATGAAAAGAAATGTTCATTTTTTTCCTAGTTTCTTAGCCACTCCCTCTCTTCTTGACATGACTGCCATGTCATTCTGTTCTTATACAAAATGATATCTCTGCCTTCTCAACCATCTTCAGACATTGGACTTTAAGTCATGTATTAGAGTAATTTTCGGTTCCTGTTCATGAGTTTTGTCTACTCAAGTCAACCCTGGAGGAAGAGATGCAAATAAGTCACTTTGTTTTACAGGCATGACTTCCATCAGGGGTCTAGTGTGGAGAAAACTGTCTGGAAAATAATGCTGAGTGGCTTGAAATGTGCATTACAGGCTCCCTCCTATATACGTGGGGGTGTGCACACAGAGGGTGAGTTGTGGGAGGAAACACAAGTGCCAAAGGTCTGTTCTTCACACTTGGCTGGTGGATTAAATTCTTTCCATGGTTCTTTCTGACTAGCTGTGGTACCCTCCCTGGGCTTTTCCAAATGGGGGTAGGTCGGAGTTTGGGTATTAATGCAACTGATGGTTAAGACAGAGCTGTGGTTTTGGAGATAAAGGTCCATTTGCAGATATTAATGAAAGAGTTGTTGTTTTTCCTTCCACCTAAATCCTCTAAGCAGTCATTTTATTGAGGGAATCCACTATGTTGTGCCATTAGGGAGAGGAGGGGGTAAAAATTATTTTTGGAGCAAGAAATAAAGGATTTAGATGGTGAAGAGAAACCCCAGGTGGGTAATTTAGTATCTTCTGAGCTGGATTCGATTCTTACTTTATCCAAGAATATTATTCCTATTCTGGGTTAATACACATTTTAAAATACAAATACCTGGGTTTGTTTTACTTCTAGGACTTTAATTTTTTATATCTACCATGAAAGCTGAATAAGACGACATGCTTGGGGGGCTTAAGATGCATAAGAGGACATTCCTTTCAGAAGAGGAAGGAAAGCTGTTGCATTTCTGCTCTGCAGTAGTGCAGCAGGAGTAGCCTTTCTGATTATCTACAAAATATGTATAACATGCCTGTCATTCCAGTAGCTCAGCATCAAGAAGCTAGAAAGTTCATGGTCTCCACAATTAATTTCTCTTTGGGTGAAGAATTGGGTTTCTTTTGTTTCAACAACACTACTTTTGAAAGCATCTTCTTGGATTTTGTTGATTCCAGGACAAATTCAGTCTTTGTGTGACTTTTTGGAGGGAGGGAAGGTGAGAAGCTCCCAACTCTGATAGGTTACTGAGCTCAAGGCAGGGTTTTCTTTGGTTTTTCTAGCACGTGGGCAACTTACGGGGAAAAAAAACAAAAAAACCCCAAACTAAACAACCCCACAGCCAAAATCATGCCCTTCATTACTTCTCATGCTTGCTTTTAGCTGGGACCAGGGGATCAACTGTTCCTAAAGGCATTGGTCCATGAGAACATTTATTGTGTGAGTATGTCAGTGGGAAAGGGGTTAGGCCATTAAAATGTATGAATTTACTATCTTGTATGTTTTGAGGTAGGGAAGGAGGTTATTTACTATCTTGTATGTTTTGAGGTAGGGAAGGAGGTTTGAATAATGTGCTGTACAAATTTAGTATTATTGTGAAGCTAATATTTCCATTCTTAATGACTAGTTGCAAGTCACTACATGGAGAAGATGAGTTTTGAAAGGACAGTACAGAAAATCAAATCTTGTTTCTAGAACTGCTCTAAAGCTGATGCCTGATCACTGATGAGCCACAGACTTTTTCAGTGAAATAACAGAGCAGCTGTCAGTCCAAGCAGACAGGCAAGTGCTCTTTGATGCTGTTATAGAAATCTTCCTGGAGCCCATTGTTTTCTGGAGAAAAGTAACTAGAAATCACTCAAGAAAGTGCTGTAATCACTCAGGAAAGATGTTAGATGGATAATATGTCATAAGGAGTTACTTTTATTTGTTGAAGAAGCACTTATGTTCAAATTAGCTTGTTGATGGGCATATCACAGAAGGTGCCTTTTGAGATTTGAGTGTGACTGCAATTCATTGTAGGAAAATGAAGTAACACTAAACAACTTTTGTTTCTGAAGAGCAAATATTGTGAAAGAAAATCTTGATTTGAAAAAATATGGGAAGAAATCTTTCCTTTAAAAGAAGGAGACCTGTATTGAAAGAGAAGGATCTATTATAAGAAGAAGTTCAAATTAAGCATGAATGCGAAAGGGAAAAAGATGTAGTTAGCAATGATGTTTTCTAACTAGTAAAGGGCTGGTAACTGTTTCTCAGAAAGCATATCATATGTGGTGGACAAATTAGAAGAAAAGCAGGATGTTTCTTGGAGAATTCTTAGAGTTTGAACTTCAAGGCATCATTTTCTGCTCTGGAGGCAGCTGTGTTTTGATCAGCATTCTTGGTCTTGGCGACAATGGCTTGTTTTGGTAGCAGAGGTAAATAGACTGGAAGCAGCATTTGTGCTACGTGCTGTGTGGATATGAAAAGCCTCCATCCCAATGAACAGGAGCTCAGTTTACCTGGTAGATTTGGGCACACATCAGGGGAAGTGCCATCGTAAAGTCTCCAGGGATGTTCACTGAATCAGTTCTTATCGCACGTGCGCAACTGGGCGCTACTTCCCTTGGTCAGGAACTCTGATTCAAAACCACAAAGAAGGTATGGGGGGAAGCTGGGAATGAAGAGGAACTGCCTGATCTGCTATAAAACAGGCACATTCTTGTTGTGCCACACTGAGTTCTTGCAGACTGCCTTGCCAGTGGGCAAGAAGGCTCAGGAAATGTTGCTCTTCCTTCCCACATTATCATGGCAATGTGGCGAGGCTTCTTTGGCTCAAGTGAGACACAGACTGAAAGGGCAGGGGAGGCTTCTGAGGACTTGTCAGTGCTCATCTCCTACTGTTGCTACCTTCTGGTGAAACTCAGAAGAGACATCTGTTTGGCCTGGTGGCTTGTGAGTTTCTCTTGCAACCTCTCCTGGGAAGAAAGTACAGATCAGATGTTTAAATCCAGGCTGCTTTGTGACTCTCCTGTGACTACTGCTGGTAGGAAATGTGGAGTGTAATGCTGATTCAGAGCAAGTTGTATAACAGAAGGGTTGTTTGTGTAGAGTCAGAAATGGTGTCCAAATGAAGGCTGCAAAGGAGTTTCTTCTACACTCAGTGATCCAGAGGAATCTGAGACCTTTATAAACATTTCAGCTCTTCCTACCCCCAAAAATAGTTCATTACGGGGTCACCTGGGCATTTCTCCACTTCTTAAATTTCCTGTGACTCTTCTGTTCTCTGGGGACAGGGAGGAAGATCTCTGGCTATTCTAAGAAAGGAGCTTAGATGGGAGAAAAAGAAACCTAATGTTTGTGCACAGAGTTGATTAATTTAAGGTTACAAGGTGCCAAAACACCTTCTCAAGCTATCTGTCAAACAAGATCCATAACTTTAGACAACATGGAAACAAAATTTACTTCTGACAGTCTTGTAAAATTCTATCCAAATACAATTAGCCTTCCTTTCAAAAGTGTTTAACCAAAAAAAAAAAACCAAAAAAAAAAAAACCAAAACCCCACAACACGTAAGGCTATTACTATAAAAGACTGAGCTTCAGTGGGTAAATACTTGTGAGAATTTTGCAAGGATTAGTGTAGATAAGTTTTACTAGTTGCAGTACTAGTACCAGTACTACAACACCTCTCCTGTGAGGAAAGCCTGTAAGAGAATTGGGTTTGTTCAGCCTGGAGAAGAGAAGGCTCTGGGGAGACTTCATTGTGGTCTTTCTATATCTGAAGGGGGCTTGTAAGAAAGATGGGGACAAAATTTTCAGCAGGGCCTATAGCTATAGGACAAAGGGTAATGGTTTTAGATTAAAAAAGAGTAGATTAAGACTAGATATAAAAAAATAAACTTTTTACAGTGGTGGTGGTGAAACACTGCAACAGGTTGTCCAGAGAAGTGGTAGAAGCCTGGAAACATTCAAAATCAGGTTGGATGGGGCTCTGAGCAACCTGGTTTAGGTGAAGCTGTCCCTGCTAACTGCATGGAAGGGTGGACTAGATATATCCTTTAAAAGCCCCTTCCAACACAAACTATTATATGATTCTATACTTAAGAGCATCTGCTGCCTAATTTCTCAACTGTTCCTATGGCTTCTCCTTTGGGAAGCAGCTCAGCAGTGGTGTTCAGTATCTGCCTCCATACTGCCAGTGGAGGAACTCAAAAAGTTACCTATGAAACTCCAGAAGTATTTGTAGAAGGACCTTTTTTTTTCCTGTTATTCCCGCTAGAGCATCCTTCCCAAAAGTTGTCACTGGTAACAACCAGGTGTTGATGGTAACAACACCTGTCATGTTTATTTATTTACTTAACACTATAAATGGAGTAGTTTGACCAAAAGTAGCATGTGTCCTTTAAATAGAAGATGTAATTGTGTAACTTATTTGCAAACACAGTTTCTACCTATGAAATATTTCTTCTAAAGAAAGGAAAGCACATCCATTTTCAGATCAGTCAGTGGTGGAAGGCAAGTAAAAAGTTTGGAAGGATAAAGAAGAACTTGTTTGTGAAGGAAAAAAAAAAAAAACCTGGGGAAAAAAAAAACCAATCTGCTTCACCAGGGAGAACAAGAAGCTGCAGGGGAAGAGATGAAGGTGCTGTGATGATAGGTAAAAATTTTAAGTTTCTATTTTTACATAAACTTAATTCACAGTAGTGGGAGCACCTTGTGAAATGGGAGATTAAAATCAAAATGAAATTATTTTTGTGTGAGAACACGACCTGTAGAGAGTGATGTATGCCAGAGCCTGCTGAGGATAACCTGGCAACCTTGATCACTTTCCAATCTGCAAAGCCATTCAGCATCACAGGAGTGAGGCAATATGTGAATGCTGAAACACCTGCAAATCAGGCTCAAGGAGCAATCAAAGTGTGATAAACATTAATTAGTATAATACCCAAACTCTTAATGGAGGAAGGAATGTTGATTACACTGTCTCACTTGGGATTTTTTTCTGTCGGAGATGGTCTATGATGACAGATTCTGATTACACTTACTCAGACATGAAGACTTTAAAAACTGCTTAAATATGGAGAGAGAAGAGCAGAAAGCAAGCAAGTTGATCTTTCTTTGAGTCGTGGAATGTGTTTTGCTTTTTATAAAACCATGCATTTTTGCTTTCTGCCTTTCAAAGTCTGGCTTTGAGAACTGGCTGTGAATGCTTCCCTGTATTGCTGTAAAAAGTAAATACCTTATCAGCTTTTCCTTTGCTCTCTTCATCTTGATCCTGCAAAGCTGTCAGCTGCTGGGGCAGAGGCACTGCCTGGCCATGGGGAGAGGAGAGCCCAAGCTTCTCACAGCCCAGTTCTGACTGTGCCAGTCATTTCTGTTTGAAATCTGAGCTGGTCCCCCCCAGTGTGTCTGAATATCCATACAGACTAAAACACACTCCAGTGCCTCATAAAACATTATCCTTTGTTAGCAAGCCAGAGCATGCTTAGATATTCCAACCTAGCTCTCCAGGTCTGCTTCAGTCTAGTGGATTGTGCATCAAAGTGCTGAGTTATGGGTACCAGGGGCAAAGTATTGATGTTTCCCCATCACTTTGGCAGCCTGAGGAGTCATAAAAATGTATGGTCATTTTTCAAGAAGTTTCTTGATCAAATTAAAACGTGAAAAAGTTTGAGATTTTCTTTTCCTTAGCATACAAGTAGAAGAGAGCAGTGATGTGGCTTTGGGCCACAGGAAATAAGCAGGTGAGGAAGGGGCTTGGTAGCCTAAGAAAAATGAACACTTTGCTCCTTTAGCACCACCTTTTTCTGCTGCCTTCATCATGGGACGCTGTCTGCCCTCCCCTGGCAGGTAGTTGTCTCACACTGAAACTTGTCCTAGAGGTTAATTCATCAGTAGTGGCATCATGCTGGTTTTGGCAGTGGTGCTGTGGAGGGATGAATGACAGCCAGCACTCTTATCTTTCCTTTTGACCCTGCTCCAGCACCAGCTGCTTGGAGAGTCTGGGGATGTAATAAAATACAAGAACTATAAACTCATCCCTTCTAATTCATGCCCTCTGCGGTAAGGGAGGAATTTAATAAAGGCACGCTAGGTTGAAAAGGGAAAAAAACCAAACCAGCTTGACTTTTAGGCAAAAAGCCAAGGTTTTGTAGAACAAATTTACAGTATGTGCCCTGAAGTTTAGAAGAGCAATGCCAAGCATCCCCCTGCTATCTCTCAGGGATGGAGCTTGGGCTGGGCGGAGATCAGAAGCCTGACTTGCTGTGATGTGTACAGTCCTCATATAAGGAAAAAGTAATTTAATACTTGGGCTGCCTTATCCTCCTGTGCAACTTCATTTCTCATTCTGCTCCTTAATGTTCTTTCTCCTTGGTTGATCTCTTACTTCTGTACTTCAGACATGAAATTGAAGTTCTTTGATATTCTAGAGAGGTTTTCTCCCAGCCTCTGTTGCCTTGCTGTTCTCATTTACCTTGTTGTGGAGCTTGCCTCTTTCTTCCACTTCCTAAGTTCTGTCATCTCCATCACTTTTGGGTGGTGTGTACACCCGACATAGACAGCAAAGGGTCTCCTGCTGCTGTGATGTTTTCTTCCATCTGAATTTTGCTCAGCCACCTTTCTGGGAATCTTTCAGCCTGTCTGTAAACCTTCTCTGATTTAAAAGTTGGTTTGCTTTTTTTTTTTTTTTTTTTTTTCTGGTGTTGTTTGATCCCTAGGAAATATACGTGGTAAAAATTACAGTTCTTTTTTGCCATTGTGGAGTGCTTGGAAACCTTCATAAAAACACGATATTATTGCCAGTGCTGACAGGCTAGGGCCAGTGTCCTGGATGTCAGATTTATAATGCCTCAAATCTTTTTATTGTGGGAGTAAGAAAACAGTAATTTTTTCCCCCATCAGCAGACATTGACACAGCAGAAGAGGTCTTTACTCAGTAGACACCTGAACGTGAGATTTATCAGAGGAGTTCTAATGAAATAGCAGGAAGTGATCTGCTCTGTGGCTGCAGGTGGTATAGAGGATACAGGGCCAACAAGGGAGGCAGTGAGATGGGAGGAAGGCTTCCTGGGCCCTGATGTGGGTGTTGGAGAGAGTTGCCTCTAAAATGGAGAGGAGCTCAAGGCAGCAGAGTGAGGGTTTTCAGAGAAAAGGGAAATGAGTTCTAAGTTGTGGATGAGGTGCAGGGGGTTTGACTGCAAAAAGAGATTTTGGATGGGTGAGATAAAGTGAAAGCTTGAATCAAAGAAGCAGAAAGATTGACTTTAATATCTGCTTAGATCAAAAATAAAAATCTCTGTGGATTAAGAGATAATCTGCTAGATAGATTTAACTCCGCATGTATTACTCTCCCAAAGAAAAGCATTGGGAGGAAAGGTTGGCTTGGCTCAATGCCCAGGATTTGAAGGCAGGTGATGTATTCTCCTTTCTTCTGCAGGCCCCTTTTTCACTTTTCCTGAAGCATGAATCCTGCCCAAAGGGAGGGGCTGTCCTGTATGCCTCCTGCTTCTTTGCAACTCCAAAGTCACATTGAATCTAACTAAGGGGATTTCTCAAGCAGAAGAGAGCACCGAGAGCAAAATAACCCAGCAATGATTAATAGGGTAGGCATGGAGTAGGTTCCGAAGCTGCTGGTGTTTCTGGTTGTCATAGTGTAGGGTTCTGAGGGGCAGTAATGGGCCGTTTTATTAACACTTTCACCTCCTGTCTTGACTGCAGTTGCCTTTCAAACAAATGCTACTCAGTAACACACTCTTTAAATGGCCATTAAGGTCTGAATGCCACCTTGCTTCAAACACTTTGCCCCTGAAATTCTTGGCAGCAGCCTCCTCCATCCATTCCTGTTTCCTTTCCTTACAAACACCAAATTGATGCCTTGGAGTAAAGCTAGTTTCCACAGAAATACTAGAATTTCCAAGAAATACTAAAGTTGCTGGAGGACACACAAACATGATAGTTTGGGGTTTTTTTAAATGTTTCTTCAGTATCAATATGGTGTATTATCTCTTAACTAGTGTATGCAGCTGTATCTTGAACTGTATATGCACAACAGTCGTGCACTTTTAGGAGTCTGTACAAGTGGTATTTTAATTAGTTGGATTGAGGGTATTTAAATCATTTTCGTAGTAATCTTGCTCAGCAACAAACAAATGATTATGTAGACTGGTGTGTATTTCTTCTGTGTTGTGGGCCTGCATCATCTCAAGTGAAGGTTTTTGGCAGATCTCCTAAAGCCTGTGCAATGTGGTACATCAAATTGTACAGTTAGGAGATCACAGGACAGGGTGCCTTAGAGAAGAGCCATCGTGGTGTGAAATACCTGAGCTGGGTCTGGACAACTTCCATAGCTTCTTGTGATTAGGAGCAGGATGTCTGTCTGATAGGGGCTTTTTATGGGTTAATATAATCACCCTGAGCTATATTTGGTGGACAGTAGGGATGGATGAAACTATAGATATCTTCCCTCTTTCCCTTCTGGATGCTCAATTAGTGTTGGTGCTGCTGGAGCACAGTAATTGCCAGTCATGCTCTGGTTTTAGGGATGCTTCTTTTTTAAGAGAGGTTCTATCCAGCAAACCTTAAATGATGCAGTGCTGGGAGCTGGGAGGTGCCTTGCTTTCTCTTCTTCCCCTGATGCTGTTCCTGCACTACTCTAGCACCAAGAAGCACTTTGTAATTGCCAGTGCACTGCCCATGTTTGGGGGCGGGGGGGGCATAGAGGAAAGTGTGGCACCATTCCTCTTCCAAACCTAATGTCTTAAAGGATGAATGTTAAGTGTGGAAGTGGTTGAAAGATAAGGATAACAGGGATTCCTCAAGATCTCCTTTGCTTCCTCACAGCTAGCAAAAGAGCAAGTGTGAGAAGGGAGAGAAAGAGGCTGATGCCTGGTGAAGCACTAAGAATAATATTGGGCAGGAAGGGGAGTGAGGGAAGTGTTTGACTGCCTCACTTGACCCACTCACATTCATGGAGTAGAAGGGAGGAAAATGGTTACTGGTTTCCAGGCCTGAGTTTGCATAACTGTTTGATTAACACATCTTTCTGGGAGAGAAACATGTGCTTTGTCAGCCCCTGAGAATTGTGTCTGGGACCCAGCAAAGTACTGACTAAAAGCCAATTGATACCTTGCTTTTATGTGGAGCTTCAGGAAGGCTTTGTTGAGCTCTTCTAGGAGAGGGGTCTACTCACAGGTGAGAGGGAAAATTGCATCATTGATTTGAGGGAGAGCAGCAAAGCAGAAATAAATGACCAATTTTTTCAGCTTTGAAGGAAGTAAAAATAGTCTGATGTCCCCAGGAGCAGTACTGGAAAGAGTGTCAATCAATACAATTATGAAACATCTAGAAAAGAGGTGAACTGTGAGGTGGGAAAATTTGCTGGGGAGAGCAGTTAAGGCAAGCCTTAGGTCCTTCAGAGGCATCTCACAGTTTAACAAAACAAGGCAATGGGACAGCCCTGTGACACATGAAATTTGCTGCAGAGAGGTGCTAGGAAATGTGCACTGAAAGAAACAACAGAAACTACTCTGAGAACCCATCTAGTGTCTAAGTGATGTGGACTTACTCCACTGAGACAGAGGGAGGGAGTGGGAAGGAAATCATGAACAGATTTGTACTTCGTGTTGGTACAAAATACAAGCTGTTAGGCTGTGTTTAAAGTAAAAGGATTGGGAAATGGGGAATAATTCTGAGAGGGAGAATCTCATGAGCTTCAGTTTTGCTCATCTCCCACTCCTAAAAGTAGAAACAGGCTGTGTGCTCTCCTGCCATATGCATAAGGAAGGATATTCATGTCTCCAGGAAGGGGGGAACATGGCTATAAACAAACAGAAACACTTAAAGGTAGATTTAGAAAAACAAGTGGGGTTCTTTCAGATTGATACAAGTTGAGTAGGCTGCTTGTTCTTGCTGTTTTTTCACTGCCTACAATGGCGGGCCTTTAATGGGTCCATTTCTGTATTGTGACAGGAAATGTGCTGCATAGAACGAAAATATTTGAAAAGATGGCTTTGGTACAGTTTGAAAATGGGAATCATGGATCACTGCTCATGTCAAATTTGTTAAAAGGAATTATACAGGCAGCATGGGGAAAAGGAGCACAGGAGCTCTACTCAGAAGTAAAAAGGGACTTTTGTTGAAACTTAAAGGCAATACTTGAGATGTACTTCTACAGGCACAAAATGATCCAGCAGAACTCATTGCTGCAATACAGTTCTGAAGCAAAATTCCATGTCTCCATGTCTCTGGGCTGTATAGCCATAAAAACATGCTTTGCTGGATCTAGTGAAGATTCAAAACAGTTTTTTGCTCTTGACCTTGAAGCTAAGGAGAACCTGCAAGTTATACATGGAGAAGGAAGGTCTTTTCTGAGAAGGTGACTCCATAGTTACCTGTAGCTGATGTCTGGTCCCAGTGTCCCTCCTCACCTCTGGCTGAGCCTCTGTGACAGTTCCTGCAGCATGGTGGTGACTGTGCCTCACATCCTGACAGCTTCAGCTGTGCCCCTGGCTGCAAGGTGTCTGCTGTAGGCTTTGCGGGAAAGGAATATGTCCATGTGGTGAACACAGAGGTACTGCTATCCCTGGCTTCCACAGAGTGCTTTTCATCTCAGATCCAAAGCATTTTAGTGCTGATAAGTAATGCAAAAATTAGTAGAGTTAGCATGCTTTATCGCTCCAAATGAGGACCTACTGTTGTTCAACTGATGTGGAAACCCAATCACAAAGCTGCAAAGCAACAAGGAAGAAGTTGTGCAATGATTTGCTGGTGTAGTAGAGAACAGGATAAGCCTTGAGAGTCCTGAAATCTGCTCATTAGCATGTATCGCCTTTCATTTTTAACCAGTCATTTTTATTTAAAATTTGTTGTCAATTGATAACTGGCTGTGGCTTTCTTGTTAGCAGCACCTGCAGGGAGGCCTAAGTCTTATGGCACTCTGGTGTTGCAAAAAGAATGCATTTCTCTAGTTTTTCTCTGCTGTATCTCAAATAGCTGCAGGAACATTATGCTACAAGCCATGGACTAGACCTGCCTTTATGTCAGAGTACCTGAAGCTCTCAGTAAGACCGAGACGAGCGTATCTCAAGCAGCACCATTTTACTGTATGAAACAATCCAGTCCACTTTCACATCCGTTCCTGAGTGCCTAGGTACTGGCTGTTGCCAAAAAATCTCTGGCTGTGAATTCTTCATCTACAGAAAGGTGCTTGCTTCCTAGGATCTCGCAGCGGGTGGAGGCAAGCCGGGCACAGCTTCAGGCAATTGGTGAGAGAGTCACGCTCGCCCAAGCCAAGATTGAGAAGATAAAGGGCAGCAAGAAGGCTATTAAGGTAGTGACTTCAGTGAAGGCTGCATGGTGTCCCTTCTTCATTTCACCCTTTTATCTTTATTCCTGATGTTAGCTCTGGAGAAGAGCAGGTGCTCAGATGCTGCAGCTGTTGCATAATCATATCTCCGTGCCTTGCTGCTGAGCAGGGTTGTGATGAGAATCCCCTTCCTGACTCAGCCAACTGATGGTTTTTAGACCTGTGAGCTGCGCAGCTGCGTGCCTTATGAAGCCCATATATGTTCCTGCCCCAAGTGCTTCCTGAGAAAGAGAAAAGGCACGTGCTGAGCTAAGCCCAACACCCTTGCACTTTCAGGTGCATAGTCACTTTAGCTATCTGAATGAAAGCTGCTGTTAGAGAACCTTCCTTTAGTGCATCTTAATCACAATTAGCCTGTAAAACTGGTGAAAATCCTTTCCTCATCCTTGTTCCATTTTGATACAGTATTTCCAACTCCTTTCTGACCAGTGGAAGCCTTTTTGCCAATGGTCTTCTTGTACTTCCTGGTACTTACAGAGAAAGAGAAACTCTGCCAGTTGCGGTTTCAAAAGTGACAGCCCATGCATGTTTGGGTCTGTGCAGATAGCCCTTGGGAGGCTGTTGGCTTCAGGGCTCTCCATCCCCCCTGGCAGCACAGATATTGTGCTTGCTCCAATCCATTTGTTACTGTGTACTGGGATTGCCTGGTTGTTAGGATTTTTCAGTCCCTCCTTGTTTCTCCACAGGTATTTTCCAGTGCCAAGTATCCAGCCCCTGAACGGCTGCAGGAGTACAGTTCCATTTTTGCTGGTGCAGAAGACCCAGCTAATCAGAAATGGCCAAGACACAAGATTCAGAGCAAACACCGCACGCTGGATGAGAAAGCTCTGCAGGTAAGGAGGAGGAGAACAGACCTGGAGATGGACAAGCAAATTGAAGCTGGGAGGCAGTTAAATCAGTAGAGCAGGGCTTTTAGATAAAGGCTGGCAGCAGAGTATCTTTTTGGCTTGGTCTGTTGGGATGTGTGTGTGTGTGTGTGTGTGTGTGAGGTCAGGCTGAGAAGCTTGCAGAGCTGCCAGTTTCAGGGGGCCGTGTCAGTACAAGCCCTTGACTGGGTGGCTGGTGGCTGCCAACTCCTCGGAGCAGCTCCATTTTCTGGAACACTGCAGTTTCCTGCAGCAGTGCTGATGGATGCTGCTGGCTAGGCTTAAGGCCTTGGCTGTCAGGGTCATAATTGTTTCCAAAATAGTTTCTGAAGGTTCTAATATAGGCAGAGGTGAGAAGGAAACTAAATGTGCTCTTGAGTGTCTCAGGAGAAAAAGGAGTCATTAGAGCATTTTTCTGTCCCAGGAAAGCATTGCCCCTCTCTGTTTCTCAGATGAGTTTTGCCTCTTGGAGGAGAGGGTTGGAAGGTTACTTTACTTCTTTACATCTTTTGTTTGTGCTTTGCTCCTCCCATGCCTTGTGTTCAGTTCCTGTAGGTTGCACACCCTTCAGAGGGGCTGAATCTCTTGGTACCCATCACAGCTGGGGCTTCCAGATGTGTCCATAGCACAAATATCTGCAGCTGGTGCTGAAGGAGGTCCTGAAGTTCTGACTTCACTTTTAGCCTGTGGATTGAGTGGCAGAAAGGCATTTCTTATGGAGATCTGAGAAGTTTGGCAGAAAATGCCTACAGAAGGATTCTCCAGTAATTTGGGTCACCATTCCCAGGCTGGAAAGAGAAGAGGAAGAGTTGCTGTGCTTGAAGGTTAAAAGTTGCTGTGTATATATTGTGCCAGGAGTAGCAGATGTGCCCTTCCTGCCAGATTAGGGATCAGCCTGACAACTTCCCTGCTCTCCACCCCTGAAGAGACTTCCTTCCTCATCTTTATCTGCCTTGGCCCCAAAATAAAACTGCTACTAAATGATTTATCATGCTAAACTTTCCTGAGATTTAATGGAGCCGAGGCCTCACACAGTGAAGTAGTTATGAATATTTCAGCCAGGCCAGAGAAGCGGGGTTGCTGGCCCAATGGGCAGCTGACAGACTCCAGCAGGGTTTGTGTTTCTTTTGAGCCTTGGCAGCAGCAGAGGACAGAGCTGCTGGCTGGGCTGGGCAGGGGAGGCTGGTGATGGGTGCTGGCCCCATCCCACCAGTGTCAGGGAGGAGCAGAGTTAGGCAATGCTGAAGGATGGAGGGATCTGTGCCAGGAACAGCTGATGTGTGGAATGGGGCTTTGTGTGGCCAAGCTCTGAACACTTTCCAAGGGGAGGGACACAGGTCCTTCTTGGCCATAGCAGAACACGGAGCCTGACATGCCTTGCAGTAATGAAATATGACAGAGGGAAGTCTAATGTTTGCATTTGTGCCCTCCTCAATTATTCAGGGCTTTCAGCAGAGGCTCACTGCCTGTTTTCACTTCTAATGAGGGCCTCTTTGCTGGGAGCAGTTGCAGTGGCCTTTGCTTACTTCACTTCTGCCTGCACTCACACACCCACCAGGAAAGCAAACTCTGCTCCTCTCAGTTTGAGGGTAAGTGGTGGCAGCATGTGCTCAGTACTTAGGGTTTGTGCTCTGGGGGGAAAGCAGCTGAGCTGGAAATGTGTGTGGTTCTGAAGTTAATTTTAAAATCTTCTGTCCTGGGTAATTCTCCTTTCCTACTCCACACAAGTGAAAACTCAGCTGTTGAGAGGACACTGTTTAGGTTGGTAAGGTAAGCACTGATGGAAAAGAGTGCCAGAAGGAGGAGTCTTGTGGTAAGCTTGAAAAGTCACTTGCTTTGGATGTTGCTGTGGCAGCAGCTTGGCAGGGTTGAACAGTGAGATGTCTGCAGCACTCTGGGGCTTCCTAGGTGCAGGGACCTGCATCTTGGTGATGCAAGTACCCCTCAATAGGCTGGAAAACAAGGTGGAAAACACAGTTTGCCAGGGCGTAGGAAGAGGTCCACGCAAAAGTTACAGCCCACTGCTGGAATAACCTCTCAGGGCTTCAGAAATGGCAGCATCTTGGTACATTCTTGTGAATTCGGCTTCCACCATGGGTGTGAGGAGGCTATATGGGGTTTTTTGCTACTTGTTCATCTTTAAGTGCTTTCCCAGCCAGCCTTAGCACATGCTGTTGGCGTGGGGGGACTGGGGTTTCTGGTATATCAACCCAGTTCCCTTCATGTGCGCTTAATTAAACTTGGGAACCAGGTTGAGTTTATATGCTTTTAACTATAGGCTGTTAGGGAGAAAACTGGCTGGAAATGCAGCATCCTTAGGGCTGTGATGCTGCCAGGTGCCAAACCCCAGGTTGGGGTGTTGGAGCATTCAAGAAACCCCATGACTCTAGGATGTCTGAGTTGCTGAAACTTTGACTTAAGGCCGTAGCATCCTTATAAGAAAATTCCTTTTTAAATGGCATGGTAATTTGTAGAACTCACTGTTGCATGATTTTATTGCCAGTAGGTACCTGTTGTAAATTTCAAATTAGATCCAGTTACATGAAAAAGACCAGCATTATGGTGGCATTTAAAGTAAAAGTATTATGTAGAACCTCACATTTCAGAGTAATACTCAAGCTCAGTGCTTTTGTAACTGCTGTAGATGAGACTTAAAAGTAAATGTAGGTAATGGTTGGTTTCTCCACCCTTAAAGTGATGCAGTCTTTCAGTGCTAATTGAAATCTACAGAGGGGGAATTAAAAAAAAAAAAAAATATATATGTATATGACTTGAGGGCTAAGTATGTGTGAACAGTTCTAGCAAAAACATCAGTACTCCCTCATGCTTAAAAAATTAAACATTAGGTAATTAATATTAATGATTTAAAAAAATTGTGCTTCTGTGGTCTCTGAATAATAATTTATATATTTTTGCCTACACAAGTTAGAATGTATTATTTGAGGGGGGGGCAGAATTAAATCAAAACCTCCAAAGTCTTTTCTTACAACATGTTATAGACTCAGAGCATCACAGAAACTGTTAGTAGATTAACTGCTCTGTGACTAAGCCATTTCCCAGGATTTCTGGCTACCTAACTCAAGACTGAAATTTCAATCAGCAGGAACTGCTTATATCACTGAGATGTGGTCTTAAAACTGACCAGTCTCATTTCCCACATACAAGTACAAAGAAGGAAGAAGAACTTGGAGAATGGGATGGACCCAGGATGCTGGACTTAGTGAGACAGTAGGAAGCTGTGAACAATATTTGAAATGGCCTGTTTGCTCATCTTTTGGTGACAGCAGAAAACCTGATGAGTGTAGCCAGTTATTTAACCTGACAGACTGTCCTGGGTAGTGCTCTGATGTCTTTTGGTATGAACACTTATCACCTCACAGCTGCCGAGCTGCTGCTTGTCCTACTTTCTGAAGGAAGAACAGGAGCTGTGAAAGGGCTGAGGAACAGTGTGGGGAGGGATCTGGAGTGGAGGTTTATCCATCCCAGGCTGTCTCTGGGCTCCCTCTACAGCAAAGTCCACTGTGGGCACTGAGCTTCATCCCCCAGAGCATGTGACAGTGGGCAGTGTCACGCTAGCTCAAGCATTGGTCTGATCTGGGATGGCAATTCCTGTGCTCTATAAAAGTCAAGCAGTTCAGAAGTAATAAGTCTTTTTCTAAAGGGAGCTCTATATATTATGCATGAAGTTTTAGAACCGAGAGAGAGGAGATTGCAGTTCATTAGAGTTGAAAACTCCTGCAAATCCCTCAGGCTTTGCAAAACCATCTGGCACACGTTCTACCCTGCACACTCTCTTCTGCCTGATCTCTTGCCTACTGCAGGCACTCTCTTTTTTTCCTAACCTCTTTTTCCTTTGCCTTGCCTGCACAACTCACCAGTGGCTTCACATCTCTTAAAACATCAACAGAAGGCAGCAGAGGGAAGCATAATAGAGATGTTTAGGGGCTCTGTCTGCATGAAAATGTCTAGTAGCTGAGGACACTGTTACAAATGCCTTTTAGACTGCTTGATCCCTGCTTCTGGCGATAGGGCCTGAGTGGTGGTTTTATTTTGCTGGACTCTTGCCACAGCAACACTTGCTCAGTATGACCCCACCCATGGCACCAAAAGCACATGCCATGAATCTGAACTGCTGAAACCTGACGTGAGTGTGGGGCTGCAATGTTGTCCATGTGCTTCCTTGCTCAAAGGAAGGTAGAGAGGGAGCAGTAGGGTTTCCAGACCATCCAGTGGATCCAGCAGTGTGAGTTGTGGTGGCTGGGAAGAGCTGTCTCAGCAGCTTTGGTTTTAGCATTATTTTCAGGTTTTATCCACTTCTTATCTGTCTTCTTGCAGGAAAAGCTCAAGTACTTCCCCATTTGTGTGAGCACCAAAATTCACCAGGAGGATGATGCAGAAGAAGGCCTTGGCAGCCTCCCCAGGAACATCAGCTCCCTCAGCTCCCTGCTGCTCTTCAATACCACTGAGAACTTGTGAGAGCTGGAGCAGCACTGTGCTGCACATCTGCCCTTGATTTTCCTCATGGGAGCTTTCCCTTCCCTGGGGGCAGGAATAACTGCTTCCTTTCCTCGGGGTCTGACATACAGTGCTCCTAATAGGACAGGATTTTACATCTCTCTCTTGGCTTCTAGCTAGCAACCCTTTCTTCTCCTTGGGTGGAAGGACTTGTTTTGTCTGCACCTCATCTTCCACTCACCTGCTTTCAGCCCAGTTTGTACTTCCCTTCCCCAGCTTAGTTTTTCATGGTCATTCCCCTGTAGTTCCTCTCCAGCCCAGAGAGCTGCTGTCACTCCTGCCCTTCTCTGCTCCATGCACCAGATTCTGCTCCTTCTCCTGATGACTCCTCACAGCAGCACTTTACCACTCTCACTGCTTTCACCTCTCCACTGCCTCACTGCAGTTCTGTTTCTGCAATTGTTTCCCATTGTTCTTTGCCTCATGGTTTCTTCTTTTGCTCATACTGAAAGCTCCTTTAAACACTTCTTGAGCTTTCATACAGCAGACCTCCTCTTCTCCTGAGTCATGAATTATTTCCCCTCTTTGTCTTTCCTCCTGGACTTTGAGTGACAAGTCACTGGAAGAGACCGGTGTCTTTCTGCTGGCTGTAGGACTGTTTCAGGCCAGGTGGTGGGAAGGGGAGAGGTTGATAATGATGGCAGTGCAGTGGGGCATTACTTTGGGGGGAATGTGGACGCTACACTGGGAGGGTGAAGAGATGGTCACCTTGTTGTGGAGATGTGAGGCAGGAAAATGGGGCTAAGAGAAGGAAACTGGAAGGCCCAACATGTTCCACCTTTGTGAATGAGTCAGGAAGTCTCCACCTCCAAGGTCTTCTTGGTTATGCTGTTTCTTCTGGCTTTGGCTTTCAAGGTGGCATCACTGAAATACTTGTCCTCTGTTGTTAGGTACAAGAAGTATGTTTTCCTGGATCCTCTGGCTGGAGCAGTGACCAAGACCCATGTGGCTCTGGAAACAGAGACAGAAGAGAAGCTTTTTGATGCTCCTCTCTCCATCACCAAAAGGGGACAGCTGGACCAACAGGTGAGATGCAGCTGCTTCCACTTCAGAAGATTGTGCTCAGGTCTCTGAGAGGAGAGGGCTTCTGTAGGGTGGAGAGTAGGTACAAGAATGGCCCCTTGTGGGGTTGCAGAGTGTCTCACTTATCAGAAGGACCTTGCTTGTTTTTGTACTTGAAGTTCATGTGTGAGTTTGATGGTTGGGACACAACCCTCAAACATGGCAGATGTTTCTCTCTTCTCAAGCCTTTGCTGAGTGGTGTGAGAAGAGTAACATGGTATTGATTCACCTTGCTGCTAGACCTTGAGGCTGTGGAGGAGTTTGGAGGCCTCATCACTTGATTGTCCCCCTCATGCTAACTCCTGAGCCTCTTGAGGAGTCTGAGGGTGAGATACTACTGCTTCTAGGTGCCTGAGAGAAGGCATGATTCCCATCCTTCCTGCTGAAAAAGGGTGCTGACTGATACAAACAGAAGAGCAGCCAGCTGAGCAGAGGGTTTGCGCTTCGTGTGGACATGGGGCAGGTAGTGCACCAACTCAGCTGCCCCAGCATGTCACTGATTTTGTACCTGATGTCTTGTAGTAGCTGTACCTGGACCTTTGCTGGTGTGTAGTTGAATGTTTGAGGCTGGGGAAAGTAGCCTGGGAGCCATTTGCTCATCATGTTCGACTAAGGAGATATCAGTGCAGCTTTTATTCACAGCACACCTTTGGTATTGTTCTTGCCTATGTATTACATGCAAAGCCAAACCTTTTTGACTAACTGGTTGTGTTTCTCCTGCATCTTAATCTCAGAAACATCTCAGGCACCATTGTGTTCTGGGGGAGAAGAGAGACCCTTAAAGCAGGCTGCAAAAGTTGGTGCATAAAATGTTCAGGGGAGGAGTGAGTCCACTTACAAGAAACTAGGAAGATTATCCTGCATCTCCTCCTCCTCCTGCAGCCTGCCTTTTCCTGCGTCTGGTCTGCAAGGGATAGCTTCTGAGCATGGGGAGCTGCTACAAGAGTTGTAGGGGTAGCTGATGAACAGCTACTGATGAGCACCAGCAGCCACTGTACCCAACCACTCAACCCCAGCTCTGACCTCCGCTCAGGCTCTTCCCTGCAGCGCCCCTGCTTGCTGCCGGGGAAGGCAAATGGGTAGTCACTGTCTTTTGTTCTGGGTTTGTTTTAGGTAGCTGAAAATTACTTCTACGTGCCAGATCTGGGCCAGGTCCCTGAGATTGATGTGCCATCCTACCTGCCAGACCTGCCTGGCATTGCTGCTGATCTCATGTACAGCGCTGACCTGGGCCCCGGCATCGCCCCATCTGCCCCGAGCAGTGCTATTCCTGAGTTGCCCACTTTCAACACTGAGTCAGTGGAGCCTTTGCAACCAGGTATTTCCAACCCCTGATCCCAGGACACTGAAGGAGAAAGGCAGAGATTGTTAGGAGATGGAGACAAGGCAGAAAGTCCCCTGGTGGAGACTGCAAGCTGGACATTGGCCGTACCTCTGGCTTGTGCTTGGGCTTGAGTCAAAGCTGCAACTGGGTCAGGGCCCCTCACCACCAGCATGGCTAGGGAGGAGGGAGCTGCAGTGTGTAAGGACTGTTGAGGTGCCTTTGGCCCAGTGTCAGGTAGCTGGGGATGGTAGAATAGGGGCAATCTCAACCCCAGCCTTGGCCCTGTCTACTCTTTAAGAGATGCTGCACAGGATGGGAGTGCTCGACTGCATGGTGTCTGCTGAGGACTCTGATCTGTTGCTGCTGAGGCATGTGAATCTCTGAGCTGAAGCTCTCGGTGTCCTCTGGGACTTTTCAACTTCTTTCATCTTTCAGATCTCCAAGACACTGAGCTACTGCCGCCTCCTCCACCACCCCCTCCACCACCACCTCCTGTTATGCCAACTGCTGTGCCTCCACCACCACCCCTGCCACAGCCCACAGCCCCCTCTGAGCCAGCCCGGGCAGCAACTGAGGAGAGCAGCAACGCAGCGCCTGCAGGTAAGGGCTGGGCCTCTCCACAGCTTTTCCAGCAGAATTTGACTCCTTGGCTTCAACCTGTGTCCTTGGTTGATTCCCTATGGCTTCCCAGCCTTCTGGCAGAGGAGGGAAGCTGCAGTGGGAGGGGAAGTTCCCTGCCTGGGAGCTGCAGGTCTTCAGTTCCCCTTAGATGGGGCTGAGTGTAAGCCTCTCACTGAGAGGCATCTGGGCTCGGCTGACAGGGATTGGAGCAGCCTTTTCCATGGTGATTTGGCCGGTCCTGTAGCTGGTGCATTGACCCACAGCTGTTGCCCTTCCTGTCCTTGCAGCTTCAGTCCAGGGAGCCCCAAAGGAGGTGGTGAACCCCTCTATTGGGCGTGCCAGTCTCCTGGAGTCCATCCGCCAGGCTGGTGGCATTGGGAAGGCCAACCTCCGCAGTGTCAAGGAGAGGAAGCTGGAGAAGAAGAAGCAGAAGGAACAAGAACAAGGTGCTGAGGCTCTTTGGCAGAATTTACCTTTATTGCTCTCTTTACCAGCTGTGGGTTCAAGGGGAGAAAGGCAAGCCAGGAGCACAGTGAACCTACAGAGCCGTAAGGCATTGTCACTCCTCACAGGCTGGTGTAGGTCTCAGTTGTTTCCCGTTCAGACGGAGCTCTGGGAACTTTATAAACCCCATCTGCCAGAAGGGCATTCGTATTCTGCATGGAGAGCTGCCCTGTCACAGGGCATGCACAGAAGTTTTGCATGTGCTGCTTGTGGACAGACACAAAAGAAACCAGGGCAGGGCTGAGCTGGTCTGAACATGTTGGTTTAGGTAGCTGGGGAGGGTATTGATGCAGCTGGTTTGGCAAAATGAGAGTGCAAATGCCCAGCCCCTCTTGTCCCTCAAGGAATGCCCCTCTTGAATTTCCCCAGATGTTGATAACCAGCATTGTTTTCCTGGCCTAAAAATGGACTATAATGAGGGAGATTAAGGGTGGGATACAAGATTAGAGGTTCAGTGGGGTTTTTTCTTTAATCTGAAGGCAGTATTGCAGGAGAATGCTTTTGTTACAGTGCTAAATTTGGACTGACATTTGTTTTTGTCTGCCTTGATTTGCTGTTTCAGTGAGAGCTACAGGACAAGGTGGTGATTTGATGTCAGACCTCTTCAACAAACTGGTGCTGAGGCGGAAAGGTACTGTCCTGCTCCTTCTCCCTAGGAAAGAGGGAGAGCCCTTTCTGGCACCTCAGTTGTGTCAATCACAGCTCTAGAACTAGGAACAGAGAAATTTGCTCTGGCAAATGTGCCACAGCGTGGCTGGGAGTGTCTGCAGGGTGAACAGAGGAATCTCCACCTGAAGTGGCACCAGAGAAGGTTGTGGTGAGGCAGAAGACAGGGTCTGAGAGCTGCCTGTGAGGAAAAGGGACAGTGGTGTCTTAATCCAGGGCTGAGGTAGCTGGGCCCCTTGTCTGTAGGGGCACCTGAACTGCCCCAAGGCCTTGGTTGGTACCTGGGGCATTTGGGGCCCGTGTCACCCCTCAGTGCCTGGCACGGGGCAGAGGAGGTCTTGGACTTGCTCAGGTGGAACTTTAGTTACAGTTACATGAGCCCTTGTGCAGGGCTGTGACAATATTTGTGACAATGTTTATGACAATGTTTAAGCATGCTGGCTGTTCTTGCGGGGGTCACCTGAGTGCTGAGGCATGGTTTTCTCCCTGCCCTGTGCTGAGCCTGGGTGTTCTCTAGTCTCCCGTTGTCACTCACTGGGGCTTTTCCTTCCCTCACAGGTATTTCAGGGAAAGGGCCAGGAACCTCTGGAAATCCTGATGCTCCTGGAAGTCCTGCTGGTGCCTTTGCACGTATGTCAGACTCAATACCACCCCTCCCACCCCCACAACAGCCTGTGGGGGATGAGGATGAGGATGAGTGGGAGTCATAGATGGGATCAGTTGAGCATCTGTGTGGATCCCAGGACTCCTGAACTAAGCACTTTTGAGACACCAGCCTGTGGAATGATCTCCTGGAGGGTGGGTACTGACATGGCAGGGGGACCTTGTGATTTTTTTTTTGAAGGAGCAACAGGACCCACCTCTGCTGTGGTTCCAGCTACCACTGTTTCGGGGTTTTTTTGTTTTTGGTTATTCTCCACCCTGAATACCACATTCCATCTTAAACGCTGCTGCTCATGGTGGCACAATAATTCTTGCCCTATTGGGTAGGCAGTGGCAGAGCCTGTGCTCAGACTGTCTGAGCTAGCACTGCTCCTGATCTAAAGGGCCCTCAGTCTTTCCTAATGTGAGGGGTGATGACTGCAAAGGCATTTCTTATAGGCAAACAGCCCTTGCCTCATTCATCTCCCTGCTGCCTGCTTGCTGAAGCTCCCATTTGCTTGGCTGGTGCCAGAAGAGAGAGAGTGACGTGCACCTCTCTTCTTGTGGATCTAATTCCTGGTGCCTCTGCACACCATGGTTTCTTTTTCTGCCTGGCTCGTGGTAATTCTCTGCCTGTTATTGTCTGAAAAACTTCAATAAAGTTGAAGGAAGAAGGTCTTTGCAGCCTTCGTTCTGGCAGAAGCTGAAGGGTGCTCAATTGAGAGTGTGAAAGGAAAGCCCAGCTGTCTGCTTCTGTCTCAGGCAGGAGCTGCCTTACAACCCAGCACCATCAGCCACAGGGCTGGAGGGCACCAGATGCTACAGGAAGGTGCCCTCCCCTCCCTTTGCTGCTTTCACTGGGGTTAAGGCAGAGCTTGTGCCAGACGGTGGAGTTTGTACCCACGGAAGGGGCAGGAAACTCACCAGGGAAGTTTCTCAGAAGCAGCTGTTTCTTTCCCTGCAGGGCTAATTAACATACAGGGAGGGAGCAGGCAGCAGCTCTGTGTCTAATTATTAGTGTTTTCTTCATTGTGAAGAGCCTTGAGAGGTGGCATTCAGCTGCTGAAACTGGCAAAGAAGGAAAAGAAGCTCCTGGGACGAGATTTGCTCAGGATGATAGAAGGAGTTGGGGGACAGCTTTGGGATTACAGACAGCCCTGTTGTGATCACTGCCTTCCAGCATTGACCCATGGACCTAGGAAAGAACCCCAGGAAGGTTGCACTAAAAAAATAAATTACCATTTTCCTCAGAAAGTTACTTTGAATTCAAACACATTGGCAGTAAAAAAAGCAAAGCAGTCCTGTGCATAAGCATGATCAAAGGAGAAGTGCTAAGCTGTATTATGGCTGTATCTTTATTCCCCTTGAAAGACTGAACCACTCCTTGAATACATTGACTGCTTGCAGCAAGGTAGAAAGAAGCAGTAGGAACTGTTACCCATAGTTGCCCTGTGTCCTACCAGTCTGTCATTCCAACATGACACAAACTACTGGCCTTGACAGTTTACAGTTCTTGTGAAAAGCCCTGTTTTTATGAGTCATCAAGCCCCCTACACTTGGCGATCGATGGGAAAAGGCAGATTTGTTCATTCATAATAAATACACTCCCCCTACTAATGTGTTTGGGTTGAAAATATTTAATCAATTTAAATAAAACCTTAACAGCTGTAAACAAATAGGACCCTGCTGCTACTGCCTTCACCAGCCTGAGAACTACAGCCAGGTTCCCCCCTGGTTATCATGCTGAAGGCTGTCTCACCATCATAACACCCAGGTAGATACTGAACAGCAAACACCCACAGAAGAGGCAGAAGGCAGAGATTCACCGACTCTTTGATACAGAAAAGCAGAAACTTGTGTTATGTCAGGTGATCTTCAGAGGTGTAATCCATAGAGGTGACCTTACAGCCCGTTCTCTGGTCTCCATCATGAACCATCTGACTTCCCTCGATGGAACTAGGAACAGACAAAAACAGACACTTTGTCCCTGGACATCCTCTAAAAAGTTGGAAGTTTGAGAACAGCCAGATGAGTACAGAGGGAAGCGGTTTTGGTAGCAGTACATAAGAGAAAAGCTCTGACCTTTCTTAACTCAGCAAATGCTGATCCAAAGGCAGGTTTCACCTGGGTTCTCTCCCTGATCCACTGGGGCAGTTTGTTTAAGGTGGCAGGGCGTGCGTACCTGTGGTCCAGGAGCAGGATGCTTGCAAAATCCTTCTGATGGCGAATGGCTCTGCCTGTACAGAGTGTACAACCACATTAAACACCCACTGGTGTTTGTTCTCAGGCAAGGAAGCTCACGTTCCCATCATCTCTCCTTAAGACTGATTGGTAATGTGCTCTTTTTCCCACCCTCTTACTTCAGTGCAGTCACATTTTGTATCCCCCAGCCTGTCCCAAGGAAGAATGAATTACCTATGGACTGGTTTACTGCCTTCATGCACAGGTTTTCTATCAGCACTCTGCTAGGTGCCTGGCCAGCAGCTCTGGGCTGGAAAGGAGAAACAGGTGAGACTGAACAGATGAAGGCAGGTGAAAATCAAACTAGGGAGTCTTCATGACAAAGTCAGTCAAATGCTTTTACCACTGCAGAGTGAGCTGGTGAACAAGCAGGCCCCAAGCTGAGAGCAAAGAGGGACAGAAGAAGGATCACAGTCAGAAACTATACTGAGCATTCACAAAGAGCAAGCACAAGGCCCCTTTCAAGGCAAAAAACTTGTTCCCAGCTGCCCAGGAACAGAATCTCTGGTGGGGAGTGAGAAAGAACAAGTAAAGCAAGAAGGGCTCTTGGCAAGCAGCTTCTACCATCCTGCCATCTCCTCTAGGGTGAAGCAGCCTTGCTCCCCTTGGAACTCAGTTTTCCCAGGGAGCTCTGGGGGTGTTTCTCTCCCCTGAGCTATGTTCTCTCCCCTAAACCCTGTGTTTAGGGCCACCCATACACATGCAGCACAGGAGTACCACACAGTGTGTTCTCTGTACCACACAGTATGGGAAATGAGGGCAAGCTCAAAGAAAAAAATCTCTGAAGGCAGCCCTAGGACTCGTGCTGGAAAGAAAGTTAATACTAAAAAGCCAAAGTGAAAGAGGCAGAGGTGTAAGTCTCAGTTACCATTGTTTTGTCAAGCCAAGTCATTTTTTCCTGGAGCTCTGGAGATTTAATGTTGGGGTAGGGCATTCCCACCATAATCACACACCTGCAAGGGAGGATTGCATTATTCTTAACATCTCATCCTAGAGTGCTTTGCCAATGGACTGATAAATTAGAGGTCACTGCACCCCTGAAAGACAGCCAGCCCTGAAAACCAAAGGCAGCAATAAAGCACAGCAGTCTGACAAGCAAGTTCTGAACAGAAAGCTGCAGAGGGATTGAGGGTGCCAGAACAGGGAATGTCTAGCACAGCAAGCCTAACTGCATTAGTCACATGAAAAGTAGTCTAGACAAACATGGGTGGGTTGTTTGTTTTTTATACCACCCAGCAGACTTGGTCCCACTGGTATAAGCATCAGCATGTGCTCCCCAGGATTCTCTAGCTACGTGAGTACTGACGTGCCTGTCCTGCTTGCAGTCACCACACTGCAAGCCCAGTGCTCACCTTTCCAAGGAGCAGCCACCTTACCTTCCCAGGTCATCAGAGAAGTTGATCCCTTCGCTCATTTTGCCTCCAACTACAGAAAGCAGCAGGGCCCCTGTCATTTGTCCTCCTCCCTGGCTGCAGCGCTGCAGAAGGACCAGCAAGTTACACCAGAGCAGGGAAGATTTCTTTGCTTCAGGAACACTCCCACACCCAAGCTAGAGCCCTCTGTCCTTGTTAAAAGGTCACACTCCTGCCAGCCCAGCTTACCTTTATGCACTTGGCATATTCCACCAGCACCTGCTCCACCTGGTTGGCTTTCTTGGGCTCTTGAAAGATCTGTCAGCACAGGCAGTGGGTGCATCAGTGACAGCAACAGGAAGGAAACAGGTTTAAAGAAAGCAAAGGGGTTTACTCCCATGCCATGAAACAGTACATGGAACCAAGATCAGGGAAGGGTAAACTGCCTGAAAGAACTTCACCAGCACCCTTCCCCTCTACCCTGGAAATCTTACAACAATGCTCTGAAGGGAGCAGCAGCTGCTCCCTGCCCCCTGCAACATCCCCTTCCAGCTTTGGCAAACTTGTCTAATTCTGCACGAAGTTACAAGTCATCTATCTGAGAGCTGAAAGGCAGGAAAGCAATGCCCACCTCTCCACCTATGACTAGAGATCCATTGGGGCGAGGGGACCCTCCAAGCTGCAACATCTTGGAGACAGTCACAGGACCAATCGATTTGAATTAGCAATTGCAAGTAACAGCTCCCCTTGCCCAGTGAATAAATTAGTATTCTATGCAAAGGATGCATAAAGCAATATTTCTTTATGCTATTCTAGCATTTCTAATTAAAAAAAGCCCCTGTAGCTAATTAAGCTGCATTTTTATAGATACTGCACCTTGGCCTAAACCATATTGTTTTCCCAGTAAACAATAGATGCAACATCTGCCTTTTCTATGACAGTTAAAGAACCTAAAGGATATGTGTTCACTTGGTTAGCAAGAAGCACTCTCAAATTTTACCATCCAGAATCAACCTTTCAGTAGAAAAATAATAGTGAATTACAAATAGAAGCAAAAAAACTATTTAACTTATTGAACAGGAGATGCTTAATCCTACAATTTCAATTCACTTTCCCTGTATAATTTATCAGTAATCTCAGTGTGATCTCAGCACAGCCACCTCAGGAAAGACTTTAACCTTCCTTTGCTATAATATGATCTTGTGCGTGGGAAGCTGAAAGTTACACTTGCTGCACTCCTACCAAATTGCTTTGCTAAGATATATCCAATTTGCTGGAGACCAAGACCAAACAAGAACAAATCAGCTGAAAGGTAGAGCAAGCTGTGTGACTGGGGCACCAGGCAGACATCTGGGACCCTGGCAGAACACACCTGAAAGGCACCCTGGGTGACAGCTGCACAAACACAAGAAGCAGCTGAAACACAATGCATCCACCACAAAACCTACAGGCAGATCCTTGTGCTAGAATGCCTCCACCAAGGCTGTGACATATCTAGGACTGTGCTCTGCTAATCCACCCGGTAAGTTATTTTACCAAAAGCTAAACAGAAACCACAGACAGGGTATGTGTAATTCTTTCACTTTTTTTCTTTTTTTTTTTTTTGGCCCTGGGCATATGATCCAAAATCCTTGCAGCTGGACTGCCTCAACCTTCATGAACTTGTGAAAGTCATTGCAATGACTTTTATACTGGCAGTGATCTCCCTATTTTTTATGTATCTCATCACTTCTTTAACAGGAGTCACTACTTTCAATTCTCATCTCTCCACTTCTACCACAACATAATAAAAAAAAACCCCAAAACACCTTTTGTCCTAGGAACTGCAGTCTGGTCCTCCCACTCTGCCTAGCCTACAATTGTGCTGGTCTGTGTTCAAGGGACACACAGCTGAGCTTGGGAAAAACAAATGCCCAAAAAGAGCTCAACCTGAACAGCTCCCCAGCCACACAGGAGACAAGCCTGCTGGTTATGGAAAGCCAGGAGAGTTTCCCCTGATGGCCACTGCACAGACTCTGCACTTAAAGAATCTACAGCCACGTTTAATCTAATTTAGATCCCAGCTCAGTGATCAGCTGCCTGGGAAGTATCATTTATTCATTACTGGAGGGATTGGCTAGATAAACATCCACTCTGCTCTGCTCTGCAAAGCAGAACAGCTGGGTGAGAGGCCTGTAATGCATAGATAATTGTTTGGGTTTTTGAAGCCTCCATTTAAAGTACCGCCTGCCCCTGGCTGCACAATTACCTTCTTCTTAGTTGCCAGGCGGGTGAGGAGCCCTGTCTTCTCCCAGTGTGTATACACCTGCTTCTCGTATTCATAGGAGGGGAAGAAGCACACCACACCCCCTGGGACCACGTTGCACAGGTTGCAAAGGATTCGACCTGTCTCATCCATCTGCAAGAGAGACAAGAGCATATTGCAGCTGACAGGAGCTCCAGCTAATGCCGCTCCAATTCTACACTCAGTCCCAGGAGCACACCTCCCCTGTGACAAGCCTTGGGGGAAGAAAAATGTGAGAAATATGTCAGGTCTAAGAGAGGTCTCCAGGGAAGCTGGGCATCACCAAAAAGCTCTTCATTGCTTGGCCCCTCCTCCTAATCCAGAGTTTCTGTTACTGCTGGGGAGCAGCTCTCATTTAGGAACACAGGGTCTTTGTCCATTGTCCCAAGGGATGGGACCTGTCACGCTAGAACAGCTGTGGAGAGCTTGCTGGCACACCTGATTCAGCAGAGGAGATCCAGTGTGTAGCCTTGGGTGCTTACTCATCCACCAGACAAAGAAAGGAAAAGTACAGAAACATCTGCTGCTGCCCCTAGGACTTGGGCTGCACTCTGCAGGGCTCCCCTGTCACTGAGCCCTTCCAACTATGAAGCACAGTCAGAGATGTCCTTCTAGTGGCCATAATGCAAATGTAGGATCTCAGTATGGCCAAACAGGAGCTGTTAGTATTGCTTGTCTCCAGTAGCTACCTCTGAGCAAGCAGCTCAAAACCCCTTTTTCTGCTACTCTTTCCCAATTAGTCGGCAACACACCTGCCCCAAATCCTATGGGTTTCCCTTGCCATGGCTTTGGGTCAGCCCACCTTTCGAACAGAGAGCACACTGTCCTATGAAACATAAGCATATTGAAGCAAAAGAGATACCAATGAAAGGACCAAAGGAAAGACTGACCATCTGGGGCAGGTCTCTTGTCTGGTAGGTGAACTCCAGCTGCTGGTTGGAAGGACCACTGCAGAGGATTAGGGGTAAAATATTTTCTGGAGGAATCACATGTCCTGGAGACAAAAACAAGTAGGGAGAGTCAACATCACTGCTGTGTGCACAAACCCCCTCAGCTGAGGAGCTCTACCTGCTTGGAGTGAGAGAGGCACACGTTTGTCTGGCCAGGCTGACAGGCCTAAGCCAGTCAGCTCCCTGAGCCCCTGGGAAGAAGGCACAGCACCCTGACCCTGCCTGCTGACACTGGCCAAGGACACTGAGGAAGCTCAGAAGAGAACTAGCACCACTTTTTGCCACGATTGCTAGGAAGGATGTGATATTGCTCAGAGTGCTGAGGAAACAGCACCAAAGGCAAACAGCAACACGGGTTATGATCCATCCCTGCTATCCCAGGACACTCACCACAAGAGAACTCCACAACACGTGCAGAGTCCACACCAGCACAGGACAGCAGCTGCTCTCGGAAATCAGCCACCTACGAACCACAAACCCAAAGAGAGGTAAAGCAGCGTCCCAAAAGATGCTACAGCAGCCACAGAGGTACTGCTCCACCAGTACCAGTGCCCAGGCACACCTGGGGAGTGCTGCCCGGTGGGTTGCTGGCACAGGGGAGGGAGGACATCAAGAGCACGGGGAATGCTGAGCACACAAGCCAAAGCTGGGAAGCGTGCTGGAGCCCAGGGCAGGCAGGAGAAGGGTCTTGCATCCACACCGCACGGGCAGCCAGGGTCTGAGCCCGCCGAGGAGCGCAGGGCTCACCCGCCGCAGCGGCTCCGGTGCCGCCAGAACAGCGCAGCCGCCCCCGGCCCCACCGCCCCCAACGCGGAGCGGCACCGCCCCCTGCCGGCGGACCGGCCCGGCCCGAGGCCACCCTCAGCTCCGGGTCGCGGGGACGGCCGCCCGCCGGAACCACCCAGCATCTCTAGGCCCAGCACCTCCCTCCCATTTCAGACTTCCCCAGGCCCAAAGATTTGTCCTGCACAGACCAGAGCTGCAACTGCCTCCTCTTCCATGGCTGCAGGCTTCGAAGTTGGAATGGGGCTCCTCCAAAAAAAGGAGGTCCAGCACTTCACATCCCTTCTCCCCTCCCTTGTCACCACAAGGGCAAGGAGGAAATTTCAGGACATTTATGTCCAGGAAAAGGATAAAAGTAACTGGGACATCCAACACAACCCCACTGCATCTGTACAATGCTAACACTCTGCCCCTCTGGCACTAAAGCAACGGGAGAGGGATGATGAGCTGCCTGCCACCCTACCAAATCTGAAGTCTGGATTTTTCCTTAAGATTCCCCATAGGATGGTCCCTGTGGGATCCCTGTCACTGTCAGAGGGTCAGGTGGACTTACAAGGTCCTCTGACTGCTATCAGTGCTAATTCCCACCTACCAGGAGCTCAACCTGCATTGTGTGGGGGAAAAGAAAGGCTGACAAGGCCAAACTTGCCTTTGCACCTAGAACTTCTTGCATGAAGAGGACGCACCACACCTCCTGCTGGGAACCCATTTCCCACACACACCATGGGAAGTGAGAACAAAATGCATCTCAATGGGGCTAAGATGCTATCTTCTCATGCCTGCTTGGAGATAGCACCAGAGACCTCCTGAAAACTCAGAGCACCCTGTGTTCTCTCACCGGCTGCATGGTGCCCCCAGCAATGATTACAGCCCGGCATTCTTCCACCACCTTGGCAAAGTGGACAGCTGGATTCAGCAAGAGGAATTTCAGGCTGCTCTGACCAACTGTGCCTGGGAAAAGGAGAGAGACATCAGGAGCTAAGCTGTGACACACACATGGGGAATTCAAGAGATTCTCCCTCCTGTCCTGAGCACTCTGGCAGGTCCCCACCTCTCAAAACAAGTGTGGGGTTATGGGGTTGCACCAATCTGGACATTAACTTCTGCTTCCTAATCTTCCTGGAGCTGCAGAAGAGGAGCAGTAAACTGGAAGATAAAAACTGACATCCAAAGTGGGAGCAGAGCTCTGCAAGCCCTGGCCCCAATGCCCTTAGTTAAGAATTTTTCTTTGGGTTCATGGGCATCTTCATACAGACCAAGCCTGCCAGCCTGCATCACAGATGACACAGAGATAGTGCCACAGGCTATCCCCCGAAGCTAGGGATCTCCTTAAACCCCAACAGTAAGGGACCCAGATGATGACTTAGGCCACCTCTCCACATCTTCCCCTGTCCAGTACCTTGTCTGTTGAGAATGACTCTGCCATCTTGGTTTGCATTTGTGAGGGCTGAGAGAAATCCTTCAATTTGCATCAGTGGAGAGGCAGCCCTGAGGTGGTCATTTTCAGCCTCCACAGGAGGGCCCTGGGCAGGACCTGTTGGCCCAAAGAGAAATGGAGAGTCAGGCTACTTAGGCCACACTTCTGAAGACAGGAACTAAGCACAAAATATAGATGGGTCTTTTCTTCAAGAACATGATAGCTGGTCTACGTACACAGAGAGAGAACAAAGACTCAGTAAAGGAGAAAACCCAAATTCTATCTCATTGATAGGATTAAAAAGCTTTTAATCCTAAAAGCTTTTGTAGCTGGCACACTAAAAAGAAAGAGCTACCCATAACAGTTCAGGTCCCAGACCCAGCAGGTCACAGCAGTGTAAAATTCGAGTGTGTGCAATGTGAACATGGAATTGCATCTTCACTCAGTTTAGAAAAGACCTCAGGAGATCTTTCAATAATATGTAAGTGCTTAGATCACCCAGTCTGATTAAAAAAAAAAAACAACAACACTGTAGGACAGCTTCTGCAGTCTCCCATTCTTGAAATCTGCCTCCCCCCTGTTCCTCTTGCAGATTCCACATCCTTACTTTGTCCACAGATAAACAAGGGGAAGATGTCTGAACTCACCCCCCTTATCAGATCCATGCTGGAGGGTCAGAAGAAAGTTCTGCAAACCAACCAACTTCTGGTTCTCCTTGTTGGTCTTCACAGCTGTGGCAGGGCCGCCATATCGCTCCACAAACCCAAAAAGCTGCAAAGCAAAAGCAAGAAAGACTCCTACCAACAGCAGAAATCAGACAAGACAAAAACAGGCTTGCTGGCTGCCACAGATAAAGTTCCTTGGTATAAAGTCACAAACCTGCCTCCTCACCAAATGAAAATGAAATCTCTGATTTCATTTGAAAACCAAAAACAAATGAAAACCAAAACAAATCTCTGGTATTTGTTCCTGCACCAGGGCAATGCAGCCTAGCAGGCTGGTAGGTTTGTGCTCTAACAGCAGGGAATTAGCAGCCACTGGAATAGTGTGGCACACCATAGTGAATGCTTCTTTGCCATGTAAGCAAAGGGTAGCCTGCCCATGGAGTGCTTTTTGTGGGAAACACTTTATCTGCAGAGCAGGGTGGAGAAGACAGGCTCCCAGCCCATCTGCTGCATCTTCTACTTCCCTCTCAATGAGGGACACAGAGTTTGGATGCTATTGATCATAAGCCCGAGGGGCAGTACCTTCCTGCTGATGAGGCTCCTCTCACAGTAACGCTGAACCTGTTGGAGAAGGACAGGAAAATGGTTCAGCATTCAGCATCTCTTCTCCCACCCTGCTGTCCTTGATCCCTGTCCAGCAGGGATATCCCTTCCTCTGCTCTTGGGGATCAATGCAGCTTTTTGTGTCTTGGCTCCCAGAAAACAGTTTATCCCAAAGGCACTGCTTCCAGAGTGGAAACACATGGTGATAAGGTGCTGAGTTTGGAGGCTTGAGGGATGGGTTAGGTAGCTGCAGTAGTAGAACCCTTACAAGTTAGCTTTGCCTACAGAAAGCCTCTGCACTAGTACAGGTTTAATTGCATGCTTCCCTCTACCCCAAAAACACCAGCTTTAATGCACTGTTATCCAGGCAGCAGAAGAAGAGATCTATACAATGGGGAGGTGGGGAGAATCTGCTAGAAAGCAGATTCTGCCATGTGGGCCTTGGTTCTACTTCCAGCTCCCACATGTGCTTCCTCATGACCACAAACAAATCACCACTACCACCTGTACCCTGGTAGATGAGATCTGCCTTACCTTGAAGAGGTTGATATTGTCAATCTGGCTCTGAAACAGAAAGTCATTGATGGATTTTAGCACTGTCCCTGAAAAAAAAAAAAAAAAGAAAAATAAAATTACAAGCTGTTGGGCCTGCAGCCCCTTATTGCCCACACCCATATGCTCAGCTGACAGCTAGATACCCCAGATGCTCCCCCTCCAGTCTTACCTGTTTGGGAAACTGCCTGACAGCTAGGATTCTGATTCACATTACCTGTAGAACATGAAACCAATTTAAGGAAGTCTTGCAATGGGTCTGTCTTAAAATCAAGCAAGAGACTAACAGCTGAGCTGAAAGGGACACCACACCAGGACAAAATCCAAGAAATAACTACACAACTGCAAAATGTAGCTATCCAGACCAAATGTCAGCTCCTGCTCAGTTTTAATTTCTCCTGGAGGCTAGCCCTACATTGTAAGACAAGTGTGCTGCTGCTGCATCCTAAGAAACACCACCTACATTCCTTCTGCAGCAGGAGGCAGCAGGTAGGGTGGGTGCATACAAATGCTCACACACTCCATAGTCATCATGCTGCAAAGATAAAGGGCCAGGGACTGCAGTGCATCTCTCCCCCCATCATCACTGCAGCAGCAGGGAGCTGGGAGGTACACAGGCCTGCAGGCAACTGGGAAGAGGGAGAAAAACTGAGGAGAGCTCCATGTCCAGACCCCGACAGCCAGAACAGAATTAATTGCTGCCACTCACTGTGTTTTATGTCCCAGTGTTTAGCACCCACCTCACATCTCGCTTTTGCAGCCTCAATCATGAAGCTGTACACACAGGCTGCATTTTATAATGAATGCACTTAACTGACTGTGAATAAAAGTGGAAGGAAGAGAGGGGAAGGAGAAGTATATGTTTGAGAGAAAGGCAAAGAGCACCCTCAGGGCCCTGCCCCAAGGAGCTGCATTTATTTTCTGTGAGCAAGGAGAAACTCCTTTATGAACTTGCAACAGGCTCTCCTCAAGATACACTGAGGTGAGCAAACAAATCATTAGAGGAAAGGAGCCCTGAAAATTCCAGTGGATTTAAAATCTCACAGCAAAATAGTATTTCCTCACAAAGCAAAGGCACCACTAAAAGTCAATCTGCAGAGGCATACCTGACACAATTAAAGGCCTTGCTATCAGATGACCTAGGAGATTTATTCTGTGCCATCCTTGTGCTTTCCTGATCCTGACCTGCTGCATTCCTCATTTACCATCCTACCTCACAGAATCACAGAATCATTGAGGACCTCCGAGATCATCAAGTCCAGCCTATGACCTAATGTCACCACATTGGCTACACCCTGGCACCAAGTGCCACATCCAGTCTTTCCTTGTCCCAATTCAAATCGGATCTGAAAACCACAGAGAAAGAGAAGAAAACTCTCTACCAACTTATGACATCATCTGCTGCTCCTCTGCTAATGAAACAAAGGCTCAGGCAGACAACAGACAACATTCCCATCTCGCAGAACAACCTGAGATATAAAATTACAGGCATCTGCAAGTATATGTGAGCAACACTTCCCCAGAGTCTCTGCAGAAGGGAAATGGAGACAGTGCCCTACAGAAGCAGCAACTAGCTCAGAATCTACCAGCATCCCAGGAGACAGAATAGGCTTGCCTACCTCCCAGCATGGCCACAAACCGCTCCAGCAAATACAGAATCTGCTTAATGTACATCAAGTTCTTTGCTTTCAAACGTTTCCTGTGAAAAAACAGGACAGGTATTAGGCCCCAGAACACCTTCAGGGATAAACTCAAGCAGCTGAGCTGCAGAAATAAGCAGCTGAACTCCCCTTAACTTTGGAGACAGGAACTAAGGATGACTTTTCCCAGACTCACCCTCCCTATTTGTGATATCATGTCTAATGTTCCCCCCAGAGCACTCACCCATGCACACCACACTGTTCCTACTGATGCCTTTCCTATCACACATTAATTACCATTTGTTTATTACAACAGCAGGGACACCTCAAATCCCTCTTGCACTAATGCTCCACAAATTCAAAGTTATTAGCACTGACTGCAATAATCAACCATGGCAGGGATGACAAGACACAGAGACAAAAACCAGATATAGCTTCCTCCTCCTCAGAGCTTACTGCCTCTGCCATAATGCCAGACAACATATGAAAGACCAAGGTCCAGGAATGACACAAAAGACAATCTATTGAAACTCTGCATCACAAAACAGGAGTGATTAGAGAGAGAGAGATTGGTAAAGTAACTGAGAGCATAAAGTAACTGAGAGTGTAAGAGAAAGACAGTAACCAGAGTATCCCCTTTCTCACTGCTTAATACCAGCTCCAGGAGTCTGGCATAGATGGATTCTAGACAGAAATAATGAAGCAAGTGGCTTTTCATCTGCAGAAGTGTCAATGCAAATAACTTTCCACTGGGGAAAAGCTATAAAGACCCTGCAGACATGAGACAAACCATGGCATCCACACTGCCTGCCACTGTTGCACTGTCTTCCTCAGAGATCCTCACCTGTATCGCTCCAGGTACTGGGACAGCTGGGAGTGGGCACAGCACAGCTACATGAAAACAAAACAAAAAAGGACCCATTACTCTGAAGGAGTCAAAAAAAGGCATTCTGCTGGATGCAGAGCTTGCTCAGAGTGAAGAGGCCCCAGGCTATGACTCACCTGAGAGCCACTGACCTCTGCACTATGGATAGAGGTGATGGTGTCTATGAGGTTGTGGGCTTCATCAATGATTACAACCTGGTCCTTCAGCTTGATCCCAGCAGCAGTCCTGGTAGGCTCATGCAGGAGCATCTGATAGGGCAGCACCACCATCTGCAGGAGAAGCACACGCTGCCCTGATTCTAGCTCTCATCCTTACAAACACAGGGCAGGGCACTTCCCAGCCACTCAATAAAACCCCACATCAGATGGCCCAGTAGAGTTCAGACAGGTTGCTCACTCTCATAATGGGAAAGGCAGGCAGACAGGAGCACATGCTTGAGGGGGGCACTGTGGTGTAAGCTTAGGAAAAATTACTATGCTACAATTGCATATTGGCTCAGGTTACCTTCTGAATCTCATCTGAAGCACTGAAAGCATGCCCTCTGATAGAAAACCAAGCAAGAACCAAGCACTGGCAAGATTAGACCCATATGTCAGTATTACTTCAGAGTTACTGAGCCTATCAGGCAGTTCACAGTGCTGAGACATCCTCACAACCTCCCTATTAACTTCAAGTGGGTATTCGAATTTTCCTTCGCTTTCTCAGCAAAAACACAGCTGACAGAAACACAGCATGTTTACAAACACCCACATTATTGAGTAACAGTACTACAGGGAGCAAGTGATTGGTTTATGCTTAGAGCCCCTGGCATTAATTCTGCTAAAACTGTAGCCCTTACCTGGGCAGCAGGAATGGCATATCGACTCCCATAGTATGGGCAGGCTTTGGTGTCCCTTCCCAAAGCCACCAACTGCTCAATATCCTTCACTTCCACGAGAACTTCATCACGGAGAAACTGCATTTGCTCATAGGAATAGAATGGACACACAGTGCGACTCACACGTCTCTTCTTTCCTTCAGCCTCTTCATCACTCTTCTTTTCTAACATGAGAAATAAAAAGAAAACTGAAAAACACACACACAATAACCAATAACAACTGCTTTGCAGAAGCTCCTGGATTTCAAAATAGGATTTCTCACATCTGCTTTTGACCTATCATCTATTTTAAAATTATAAAGCAGTAACATTTCCATCTCTCCTGTGGCCAGTTAGATTTAGCCATGTGGTATTTTCCAGCATTTCTAATACAGAGTTACAAAGATAAGTATCCTTCCATTGCAGAAGTCCTGACCAACTTGAGATACACAGACAATACCCACAGCTCTCAGCATTCTAGCATGGAGACCAAGAGAAGTAAATGTGCTGAGGGTTTCTTGCTCTGCTCCTCCAGCCTGACATTTTCAAGCTTCTACCACTCTCCTGCTAGAACTGGTTGGTGGTGTGCACTGTCTCCAGGCTCTCATCCCAGCTTTACCAGGGGTTGCTACCCCCAGGCTGGAAGTGTTCCTACCATGTTTATTCTTTTGCATCTCCATGCAGCGGTCATTGATGAGTTGGAGAGCCCCCAAACGTTGCACCTCCTCATTCACACACAGGTTCTGGGACACACAAAGAGAGGAAGTGGTGAGGGGGTCAATGAAGAACTGAGTGCCCCATGTGCACCCTTAGTTGTAAAAGAAAACGGCTTTAAAAGCAATTTCAGGCCAGAATCTGAAATGAAAAAGCCCATTGTTCAGATGTTGTGCCTACTGCCTGCTATAAATATGCTCCAAAGCCATAAAGAATTAGCACAGAGAACAAATAATGAGGAAAGGTGCACCGAGATGGTTCACTGCTACTCAACAGCTTCTAAAAATGCTGCCAGAAGTAAGGCAAAGAAATAACACCTTCCCAGTGACTCAGACATCTGTAATATTCCATAGAAAAGGTAGAAAGGATTTTCACATTTACATCAAAGGACAAATGACCAAAACACAGCTCACAGAAAAATGTACATCACACAATCCATGACCACTTTGGTCTTCCAGCAGAAGATTCATTCAATCCCCAAGATGCTTTCTGGGGCATCACATCCACAGTCCTTCCCCACAGTCTCCCACATTAAGTTAACGTGCACTCTAGGTCCCTTCTGAACAATACCACATACCTGCCTGGATCCCAAGGAGACCAGACGTGTCTCTTTCCCAAAAGGACTTTTTTGCACCTCATTCACAAACTGAGAAAGCTGGGAGTGAGTGCGGCTGCAGTAGTAAATCTACAGTGAGGAAGAACACAGGGAAAACAAGAACATAGAAGCCAATCCCCTACCTACAACCAATTCTGCAGGGAAGCAGCCAAGCACTTTACCAAGGTTAATCTTGCTCAAACCTTTAAAACCTCCAGGGAAGGAAGATATTTGAGAGTCACCTTACAAATGCTGAGGCCAACAGGCTTACCTGTTTTTTCTTATGCATTTGCCTTTTAGTTTTCCAATGTCCCTATAAAAACAGGTCTCACCATTGGGGAGCAATAAAAAACTATTTATTTCTGCATGCTTTTGCAGCAAGCCACAGCAAAAATTCAGCAGTGCTAGCAGAAGAAGCTGCTTAGGCAGCCAGTGTAGTCCAAAAGGAGATGAGCACAGCAGAACTGGCTGCTAATACTGACAAACTTGGCAGCTCTTGGATGCTAGTTCCTAAATCCTTCTGTACTGCATGACCCTCGGAAAGGTGGGAGGAAGCCATAATTCTGCTCATTCCTACACAGTTCTGTGAAGCAGCACCATTTACTTTCCTCATCTCACCTTCGTCACATGCTCCTCTTCCAAATCATCATCATCTTCTTCCAGCCTAAGAAAAGAAAGTTCAAAGAGTTTCCCTTCAGCAGATCATTGACAGAGTCAAATGATGCTCTACTACAAGAGAAGAATCTCGAGAGAGATGCTTATCTCATCTTAAGATCTTAACTCTTGACTTTTTAAGAATAGTGTAAGTGGGCACAACCAAGTCAAGCCTTGCTCTTTAAAAGAAAAATGTCTGTAGGGCTGTGTCTTTAGGAACTTAAAGAATTTTTTTTCCTTTCAAGTCTAGGACTTCTAAGCCATGGTCATAAGCAAATCCGTGCTACACTATTCTTTGGTAAGCTTATTTATTTTTTGTAAAACCTTCTCTTTAGAGACAATTTATCAGCCCCATGCTGTTGCAAAAAGAAAAGCCTCAGGAAGATGCCACAGAGTTCCTCAAAGGCAACAGCGTTTAATGTTTGATAGACTACATATAAATGAAGTAGCTAAGTGTTTTGCAATTTTTAAGGCAGAAGGATCTGTCTACATACTAATTAGTAAATTTATATTTTAAATGTATTTGACTTTTGATGCTGAAGGATGGCTTCTGGCTTTCTGCTTAAAGCCAATGTATGAGATAGAAAAGTGTGCATAGGGTTTTCATGCTGAAGCTTGGTCTTAAGAAGTGTGAGCATCTCTCCCTTGACAGTATCAAAAGATGCCAGTGCCAATCTGCATCTGCAGGACTGACAGCTTCCTCTGATGCCCCAAGTTCCATTTTGCTTTCCTCGTGCAAGGACCTAGATCTCAAGCATCCAGAGGCTTTGGGAAACCAGGCATGGATAAAAGGCTGGATATCACCAAGCATTTCAGGAAAGATGCACTTTCTCAAACACTTCAGAACACTCTTACAAAAGCTTAAAAACAAAACAAAATGCCCCAAACCCACCAAACCAAACAATTAAACAACTCCCCAAAACAACCATTACCTTATACAGCTTGAGTGGGGGAGAAACTCCAAATCTGCACAATCACAGGTGAAATCTCTTTGATCAAAACAAGCCAAAAATGATACAGAAAACTTTTCATTGGCATGGAACCCCCTCAGTCCTTGTCCTTACCCAGATACCACCTTCTTTTCTTCATCACTCTCATATTCAGCAAGAAGCAGCTCCTCTTCATTCTGATCCAGCTGCTCTAGGACATCCCCCCCAGCTCCCTCTGAAAGAAGCTCCTTGCTGAGCTGAAGAAGGCGGTTTGTCTCATCCTCCTCTAACCTCTGAAAGGAACACATGATCCTGTTATTTCCCATACAGAAAGAGGTAGCATGTGCCTCACTTTGGGCCACGGACAAGTCAGAAGACAGCCCAGTCCCGCACGTGTAACACAGGGAATGGCTTGCTGGGTAAAACCCCAGCAGGAGGAACAAATGCACCAAAGAGGTATGTGGGGGGGGTGTATCTGAAGCTGTTCAGCCCCACAGAATGCAACTGTTACCAACAACCAAAGACCTGACCACAGAGACATATCCGAAGGGCAGAAATACAAAGAACCTGTGCAAAAGGCTCACTGAACTACTAGATCCTGAAATGACAATATCCATGCAATCCAGTGCCATGCTTAGAGTGGCCTATAAAAGACATCTGCCTGAGAAAAAAAAAATGTATAAACAAACCCAAACAAACGAGAATATAAGGACAGCAAATATTCTGTCCATACAACTCAAAGCTAGGATAAACCCAGAACCTGTTCTAGAAGGCAGACTACAAGATTTCTCCTGCTGCTTTTAATCCAGTTATGTGGTTCTTACTCTAATACTGACCTACCATTCTACAAAAATTCCATTAAACTGTGGAAGAATAGTTTTCCTATTTGCGTTTTGAAAAAAAAAGTACTCATTTTTTCAATCTCAAAACAGTATTTCCAATATTAATAAGCTTTTTTTTTAGTACAGCACTATGAAGAAATACAGTTAGTGAGCACTACAGAGCAGATCAATCAGTTACTTTTTCAAATCTCTATATTGCTCTCATTTGCTTTCTTGCTTTTATCATGCTTTTCATTTCACATGCTCTTCATCCTCTTTTAAAATACAAGGGGCTTGTTCCACTTGCTTTTTGTTTGCCATTCACTTCTGAACCTTTGTTGTTCCTACCATATCCTTTTGACAGGAGTTAATCAAAACATAACACAACACTTAAGATGCAGCACCTGTCTGCAGACCTAAAGTGGGTATTTCTGGGAAGTTTGACTCATACTTCAAAAAAAGCTCTTAGAGTCAAGAGTACTGTGGCTACTTCACTCATCAAAATGGCAGAAAAATATACCTTTGAACTTTTTCCACGTAGAAAATAGAAATTTCCAAACAATACAATCACGTTTGCTATGGAAGTAAATAAATAGTTGTTCCCTAGTGGTGTGGAAAATACAACCAAAGCCTGACCTGGCTTTTTTAGGTGGAAGGTCTTCAGTTCCCATGATTTTGAATTTAATCACAGTTCTACAGTTTTTATTCCAGAAGTACAGTGTTAACACATGCTTATGAAACAGCATTCAAAAAAGCAAACAGAAACAAAAAACCCCAAAATCCAAGTATTAAAGCTTTCAAAGCAAAAGTAGAGGGCCAGAAGGCCATTGGAACACCTTTCTATCCACACACAAACTTTGTCATAGGAAATCCTCTATGCACAAGGTGTTTTTCACATCTGTATTTTAAACCAAAAATCTAACCAAGTATTTTGTCTAACCACTTTCATCAAACTAATAGAAAGATCTCCTCAAGCAGACAGGTTGGAAAATTCAGTGTGATATAAGCCAATGTGAGCAACCCTCGAGGTAACCAAAACAGAGAATTCTTATCTCCACGGGGTAACTCACCTTCCTCTTTGCTGCGTATTTTAGCTGCACATTATGCCGAATTTTCTCAAGGCGATCTTCTCGCTTTTTCCTCCTGATCTGCTCTTCCTAAAATAAAGCACGAGTTAAAAATAGCAGGATGAAGCACATCTAGCTCTAAACCATTAGCTAGTTACTTTTACCGGGGTATATAACAAAAATTAACTGTAACAAAAATGCCAGTAGACGGCCCCTTTCTCCTGGAGCGCATCGGCTCAATATCCTTCCCTATCTCACACAAGCTGCACAGCAATGCCTCATCCCTCATAACTGAGCCAAAATGCTGTGAAAGGCAAATACCACCAGCAAGCCTCCCGCGTTTTTCCAGTCACCACCCAGATCCTCACACCTCACTCCTTTACCCATCCTCTACACAGGAGCATTTCTCAACCTTTAGCCTCTCCACCAGGTCCCGCTCTTCTTTCTTCTGCACAAAGGCCGTGACCCAGTCCGGTTCCCCCGCCGCCTCCTTGCTCTCTGGGTGTCCCGGCCCAGCTGTCACCAGCCGCTTCTTCTCCTCCTGTCCCTTCTCCTCAAGCTCCAGAAGCTGTGCCTCCTCTTGCCGCTTTTTCTCCTCAAAATCTCGGAGCCAGGAGAGGGCCCCGCAGATGAGGCTCAGGGACTTCCCCTGCCATAGAAAGCAAATGCGCTGAGGCCCATACCCGCGTCCCTCCGCGGGGCCCACCCGCCCGAGGTCAGGCCCCGACACGGCCTCTCTCCCCGGGTACCACCGTCCCTCCTCCCCCTCCTCCCGGCTACCGGCTCCCCGCCGGGCCCCGCCTGCCGCCCTCCCGCCTCACCGTCCCGGTGGGGCTCTCGAAGATCCCGACCCGGCCGCCCTCCAGCGCTCTGTACAACGCCGCCATGAACCGCTCCTGGATGGGGTAGGGCGTGTAAGGGAACGGGAACCGGCGGCACCCAGGACCCGCCGCTGCCTCGCCCGCTACTTGCGGGGGAGCGGGAGTCGACCCCACTGCCTCCGCCGCTGCCCCGCTCTCCATCCCGCGCACAGCTGCAGCCACCCCGCTTCGAAACGAGCGCCGGGAACACCCCGCCCCTTTCCCGTGACGCCCCAGTGACGGCCGGCGTGGGGCGGAAGGCCCGCACCGCCCCTGGGGCCGACTGGGGCGGGCCGGGTTAGAGCGGGCGAAGGGGTTTTATTCCCACGGGTGAGGCGGCGGGAGCGCTGAGCCGCCCAGCCCCGGGCTTAGCCTGTCCTCCCCTCGCAATGACTGAGACACGAGGCAGTGCGGCGGCTCCTGCGCAACACCTGGAGAAACTTGGATGGTTCTGTCCTTGCAGTCCAGAACCCGGGTTCCCTCCCTTGGCTCCTGTGGTTGCCTCTGGCAGCGCCTTTCCCAAGACGTTTTTCCACTCTCCGGCTGCCGCTGGCCAAGCCCCGGAGCCGCGCAGGGGCGGGCCCGGTGGCGGGCGCCTGCTCCTCAGGAGAGCCGTGGGGTCACCATCCCTGGAGGTGGTCACAAGAGAGATGGTGTGCCCAGGGACACGGTTCAGCGGTGGATTTGGCAGTGCCAGGTTAACAGTTGGACTCGATGATCTTGAAGTTTGTTTTTTCCAACCCAAACGATTCTGTCGACCAGCCCCAGGTGTGTGAAAGCCCAGCCTGGCCACCCCAGCTCCTCTCTGGTCAGATTGCCCCTTACAAGTTCCTCACCACACCAAATTCGGCTTGGAGCTGCCCCTTGGTTACAATTCCGCCCCCATCACAACCCTCAACAAACAAACAAACAAGCAAACAAAAACAAAACAAAGAAAAGGTTTTATTTAGGATAGAAACACATAGCTACTTAATAAATCATAGCAATATGGAGGAGGTCTTTGTAATATACAGTCATTAGCATAGTAATAAATGCAACTGTAGTAATTCCTATTTGTTAACCTTTTATGTTAATACTTTACAAGCAATAGTGAGCTGAAGAAGAGTACTCTATAATAAAAAGGACTTCAAATTTGCAAACAGTCTCTGGACTACCAGTAGGAACCCATAATGTACCGATTCTGACACATCTCAGGGTGGGAGGGGGGGGGAAATATTTTTTTTGGTTAAATAAGGTAAGGCCACATTTTTTTCCCATATTTTGTTTATGTTCCAAGAACATATCTCTGTGAGAGAAACTGCCACAGACTACTAATGGGCTGCATTCCAAATGGAAATGCTTGCACATTCCTGTTTTCTGGGAACAGCCGTGGCAGTTCTGCATTACCCAGCTGGCATGTCAGTCATGCTTTGTGTGACGAGGTAGGAATTCACTGTCCTATGTAGGATTTGGAAACCATGAAGAAAACACAAATCGATAGAAGTTTAGCTACACAGTGTTCGAGTCAAAAGATTTGGAAGAGCTTTGTCAAAAGATTTGGAAGTGCTTTGTCAAACACTAGGTAAACTTACTACATTCATGAAAAATAAGGAAGGGTAATAAAAAAGAGAGTTCCTAGGATTAGTATAGTGTCAAACAACCAAAGTTCTGAGTCAGAACCAACCTGGAACCTTTTATCTTCACCTTAGTTGAAAGTTATTTTACAAGCCTGATTCTCTCCGTTGATACTCTACTGCATATTCATAGTTCCCAATTTATTCAGAAGCTCGTGCCTATTCCTCAGGCTATCAGCACTCTTCCTAAACCACCACTCCTCAGCTCTTAGGGATAACTCCCTGCTTCCAGAACTCCTAGTGGATTTTGTGCTATTAAGTGCCCAGCCCTGACACCAGTTACAGCATCTCCAGTCATTCTCTTCCACAGTCATTCTCATCACCTACCTTTTTCAGGTGCCCCCAAATACTGCTTTTGTTTCCTGTTCTGAACATCCACTCAGCCCTATGGCAGAAGTGAGCATTCTCCTACCCACTGCACATTTATAGGGTTTCTTGGCCACGTGGCTTTTCAAATGTACTTTAAGCGTCGAGCTTTTCCGGAAGCTTTTCCCACACTCACCACACTCATAGGGTTTGTCTCCCGCGTGAATCCTCAGGTGGGCGCCGAGGGCTGAGCTGTGCCTGAATGTTTTTCCACACTCCTCACACTTGTAGGGTCTCTCTCCGCGGTGGATCCTCAGGTGCACGTTGAGAGCCGAGCTCCGGCGGAAGCTGTCCCCGCACTCCACGCAGATGTAGGGCCGCTCCTCGGCGTGCGTGGTCTGGTGCTTGGCCAGAGTGGTGCGGTCACCGCATCTCCGGCCACACTCGGCACACTGGTAGGGATTGGGCAGGAGGCCACCGGGATACATCGGCAAGGCCTTCCCTCCATGGATCCGCCGGTGAGTGGTGAGTGCCGAGCTCTGGCTAAAGCCCTTCCCACAGATGGGGCACTTGTAGGGCTTCTCACCCGTGTGCGTCCGCATGTGGGTCACCAGCGAGGAGCTCTGCCGGAAGGTTTTGCCGCACTCGGTGCACTCGTATGGTTTCTCACCCGTGTGGATCCTCTGATGCCGAATAATGGCTGAGCTGTCCCGGAAACGCTTCCCGCACTCTTGGCATTCGTGGGGCTTCTCTCCGGTGTGGACTCTCCGGTGGATGATCAGGGAGGAGCGGTCGCTGAAGCTCTTCTCACACCGGGGGCAATGAAAGGGTTTCTCGCCCTTGTGGCTCCGCTGGTGGACAATGAGATGGGAGTTCTGGCTGAAGCTCTTCCCGCATTCGTTGCACTGGTAGTGCCTCTCTCCCGTGTGGGTCCGCTGGTGCCTGATCACGTTGGACCTCTGGCTGAAGGTCTTCTGGCACTCGTTGCACTGGTAGGGCTTCTCACCAGTGTGGATCCGGTGATGTTTGATCAGGTCAGAGTTCCGAGTGAAGCTCTTCCCACATTCTGAGCAGCTGAAGGGTTTCTCTGCCAGGTGGATCCGCTGGTGCTGGCTCAAGTACGAGCTCCGGCTGAAACTCTTCCCACACTCAAGACACTCGTAGGTTTTCTCTCCAACCTTTGAAATCCAAATGGCTCTATTTCCACACATGGGTGGGTCTGGCTTGTCCCCAGCAAGGATAACCTTGCTGATGTGGGCTATTCCACTGTCCTTGCACTCCCAGACTTCCATCCCACAGTGTGTTACCATTCCACATCTCTTTCCAAAAGATGTCTCCGTCTCACTTTCTGTCTTCAGCTCCTGCTTGCAGCCCTGTCTTTGATGGGTGTCCTGGAGACTATCTCCTGTCAGCTTTCTGGAGGGCAACAGATGCAGTTCAGCTCTGAAAGGACTTTCCTGATGAAGCTTGCCCTTCTGTGTGTCATCCATGGTCCTGTCACCTGCTGGAGTGAACAGAGGAACTGGCAGTTCTGGGCTCCCCTATTCAAGAGGGACAGGGATTTACTTGAGAGAGTACAATGGAGGGCTGTGAAGATGATTAAGGGACTGGAACAGCTGCCTTATGAAGAAAGGCTGAGAGATCTGGGGCTTTTTACTCCGCAGAGGAGAAGACTGAGAGGGGATCTAATTAGTGTGTATAAATATATGAGAGCTGGGCATCAAGAAGGAAGGGATAAACTCTTCTCACTTGTGCCCTATGACAGGACAAGGGGCAATGGATTCAAGATAAAGCACAGGAAGTTCCACCTCAACATGAGGAAGAATTTCTTTACTTTGAGGTTTGCAAAGCCCTGGAACATGCTCCCCAAAGAGGTTGTGGATTCTCCTCCTATGGAGACTTTCAAGACCCATCTGGATGCATTTCTGAGTGACTTGCCCTGGATTTGGTCCTGCTCTAGCACAGGGGTTGGACTTGATTATCTTCAGAGGTGCCTTCCAGCCCCTGACATTCTGCAATTCTCTGAGGAAGAAGCCCAAACAGGGCAGCAGCAGAGACCTGCTGCATGTCAGCCACCATTAGCAGCTAAAAACATGGAAATATGCCCCTTGGTATCTTCTCTATGCAGCAAAGGCACTCAGACTGAGGAGCATGGGAAGGGAACGTGACCTGAGGACAGGCAGCCACTGTGGCACAAATTGCAAAGAGGCTCCTCTGTCGTCAAGTAACAGCCCTAAAGGACAAAACCTGTCACTTCCTTGTCCTCAAAGTTTCCATGTCTTTGAGGTTAGAGGAACATCATCACTGCTCTCTTCAACAACCCCCACTGCAGCTGCTTCTGTTCCTGTGAATCACCGCTCTTCTTCTTGCATTCCCAAGAACGGAAGCAGCCAACACCACTGGAACATCCACCCTGCTTAGCAGACTTTTTTCTTTCTTCTTTCCAGTCACAGCCCTTTACCAGAAAAAGAAAGCCCTACATATTCTGCAGCACATTTTATCTACATTAGTCTATAGCACAGATAGACAAGTGAGTGGAATGATGAGCTGTTTTCTAAACCAAGCATGGAAATGATCATTTAGACTGAAATAGTCTAGTAAAAAGTAAAAAGTAACTGGTTTTATATTACTCATATGGAGAACTCACCTCAGAAATGGATGCTGGAGTGTGAGGTAAGCTGATTAGCTGGATGCTACTTCTTACAGAGTTAACATCATCCTCGTGCATGTAGGAGGTCAGAATATGAGATGAATGCAGCAGGATAAACTTTTTATGTTCTGTTTTGAGCGATCTGCTGATTTGGGAAGACAACACCACAGTGGTTATACTGATTTCCAAAGTTTTGTTTACAACACTTAGGGCTGAGAAACATTTCTGGTACAAATAAAGATAAAGCACTGGACAAGGCACACCCCTCAAGGCAGTGATATGACCAATAAAACATAAAAAATATTGGCACTGTGAAAGGAAGAAAAAAACACACTTTGGTTAGTTACAACTTCTAACATCCTGAGTATTTGCTGAAAAATACCCAAGATTTTATTTCATTTTTCATAGGCTCTTTTTTAAAAGATTCTCCAAGTGTGTGTTTCATCTTTATCATACCCTCCCTAAAAATCCTCCTGGAAGAAGAATCTGCAGTATAAGAGCAGAAGAGGCAGTACGTGTGCAGAGTGTGAAGCACAGTACATGCCAGATTTTCAGCATTCAGCTCTTTTCTTCCCTTCCCATGCTCTATTCATTTTCTCATCTTGTGAGAAATTTCTCTACTCTCTTCTGGCCACAAAGCTATTTCTCTTCTCTCCATCCAGGTTAAAGCCAAGTCAGGGACTGCAGATCCTGATCAGAGGAAAAAAACATAGCTGTAATACATATCTGTCGCAGTAGTGGTGCTGTAGAGTGAGATTACAGAAGAGTAAGTATTTAGGAGACTACAGCAACCTAGACCAGAAGAAAATCACCCCCAGAAACATGAGTCAGGGTTACTGTCTATTATGCCATGCACATCCCTTGGGTCCAATAACCAGAGCCAGCTCATGTAGCCAAGATGGGTTCAACTACACACACTGCAGTGAGCTGCCTGCCAGCTTGCTGCCTTCTCACAAGTGTCTGGATGGTCCTCCTGATGCACTTCCAGCCAAAAAAAAAAAAAAAAAGCCTCCTGCTGTGTTTTGTGCAAGAAAAAATACCAATTCCTCAAACCATTTTTTCATCCTAGTGAACTAAATGAGAACATAATAGAGTTAATACAGTCCTGTTTTGCAGGTGGAGGAAAAATGCTCCCTTCAAAATAGGGCTGCTTTCTGCATCTGTCTGGCATCCCATTTATTGCCTTTACCAAAGGAGTATTTTGCTTGGTTGCTCTCAGTGGCTTAGCCAGGCACACACAGGTCTGGGCTGGGTAACAGGAGAGATTTTGTTATCAACAGGAGCAGTCTGAAGGCAGAATTTCTTGTCCTGTGCTCCAGAAAAATGACAATTTGGCTGCCTTTTTCCAGATGGAGTTTACAGGGCTGCCAGTGAGCAAAAAAACCCCAAACCTCAGTCATATGCACCTGTTTATGTGTGAACAATGGCATGATTTAGTCAGCCAACATGCAATCTCACCTCTCAGGGATCTTTTTTAGAGTAGAAGTACACTGTGTGGGAGTGGGGTTTGTGGGATAGAAAAGTAGGCCACCCATTTAGTTTTAGCATTATACTTGTGCAATGGTATTTGTTACAGCAGCATTTTAAGATACTGAGGTCTAGTGATTTCCTAGAAATGTAAAGGTTCCAGAAAGAAAATGGTTAAAAACTGCACATGCCAGCTCTGCAATGGTGTTAACACCACTTTTGTTAACACACTTTTTGTTAACACCACTTTGGTCACATGGATTCCCACCATGCCACTAGGAACAAGTGTAAAATTACTCATGACTGGGTGTTCATAAGAAAAAGAAATGTAAACCAGCGTATTTTCCTTCCAAAATGAGAAACAAACACAACTAGCTGCTAAGTGGTTTACCAGAGGTCACTGCAACAGGTATTGGTTGCCAGGCCCTCTAAAGGTCAGAGGGAAGATTTCCCCCCCCTGCAAGGTAAATCACAATAAAATAAGGCCCTTGATAAAATGGAGAGCTGACATTTTGGAATCAGATGATCTTTAAGGTCCCTTCCAACCCAGACCATTCTATGATCCTCTGATTCCATTGGTTCAGCCTCAGCCTGGAGTCACATCCTTCCTGTTTACTGCCACCTCTTCTGTGGTGGTTTTGGTGGGCATCACCCCCTGGGGAGAGGGGACCAGGCAGCAGCTGAAGGCTCTGATCCCAGGTAAGAAGCAGGGAAGATGCAGGCTCCTTCCCCATACATTCCCCATCTACCTACGAGGCAGTGCTGCCCTGTGGGTAAGCCCGACCCTGCTGAACTCTGGAAAGAGGGGAATGTCCTCCTGCTTCAGTGTCCTCCTGCTGCCCTTCAAAACCTGCTGCAAGCACATGGTCAACATGTACCCTAAAATGGTGGGTGAAGAACTACAGAGGGCAGAAAGTGGGTGCAGAAGGCAGCTGATGCTGTACAGAGCCAGGCAGGTTGTGGGATACAGCAGAAAAGCATATTGTGTGCTGTGTAGTAAAGATCTGTCCCTAAGCAAGATAGGAAACCTGAGATGCCACTGAGAAGCAGACAGGGACAAGGTGCTGGACTCCAGAGCTTGGACAAAGCCGGGTTTCCCTAAGCAGGGTCCTGGCTGACAAGGTACCCCAGTGCTTACAAGGCCAAATGAAGAATGAGAGCAGAGACCTGTAGGAAGAGGAGGTGAGGAACTCCTCTGATGATGGACAGTGGCCACAAAGGGGCTACCTCATGGCTGGCCAGGAGTGGGTGAGCCACCACTGAGACTACAAGTCTCAGGGAGACAGGAGAGGCATAGACACCAGAAAGCTGCTGTGGATGTCAGTACCGAGAAATCAAACATCCTCTGTGGGGGCTGTCTCCAAGTCTGGACCCAGTGGCAGAGCAAGGATTGCAGACCCCACTGCTACAGGAGGAGGGCCTTGTCCAAACCCAGACTCATGCAGGCAGCCACCACTGCCCTCCCTACCACAAGCCCAAAGGCAGGACAGGAGAGGAGATGGAGGGAGGCCTGGGCAGGAGGGAGGTGGGAGGGGGGGCAGCAGAGTGTGGAACCGTAGGAACAGAGGTATCTGTGACACCATCAGCCATGCAACCCCCTCAGCTCTCCTGGGCCAATCTGGAGGGGAAAGAAGAGGACACAGGCAGTGGAGGTGACATCTCTAGCAGTGCAACAGGTCCCAGGCTGCTACAAGCAGCATTCATGGTGTGATGTTGGCCATGTGGGCTTGTCTGTTTTTTTACGGTGAGTAGGAAACACTTCTCCTTCAAGCCAGGTTGTAAGAAAGGGCAGACAACTAAGTCTCTCTTTACCCCTCCTCATTGCTCCTCAGCTTTGGCAGTTTAGAAGCAAGAAGAAGAGACAGGTATACCCCGAAAGGCTCCAGGTGCACTGACTTCAGGTGTATAAAATATTGCTAGTCTTTGCTCAACATGACCTGGCAATGCACGCTTCCAGCCCAGAAAGGCAACCATATCCTGGGCTGCATCAAAAGCAGTGTGACCAGCAGGTTAAGGGAGGTGATTCTTGCCTTCTACTCCACCCTTGTGAGACCTCACCTGGAGTACTGTGTCCAGTTCTAGAGCCCACAGCATCAGAAGGACATGGACATGCTGGAGTGAGTCCAGAGGAAGGCCACAAAGATGATCAGAGGGGATGGAGCACCTCTCCTGTGAGCAATCTGGTCTAGTCAAAGGTGTCCCTGCCCATGCAGGGGGAGTGGAACTGGATGATCTTTAAGGTCCCTTCCAACCAAAACCATTCTATGACTTTATGAAGCTTTTATTTGGGCACATCTACTCCCCAAAGTTTTGATTTCACAAGAATGCATAATGTTCTTTAGAGAGAAGGACCAGCTTTAAGTTTTGCATAAGGGTTGAGTGAATTCTTGGATCATTTTAAGGGCAAACACACATTCAGTGGGCATACTCCATTAACTCAAGGGGTCTGGACCCACTTACCCAGAGAAAGAGAATTTGCAAAGGCTAAAATCTTGAAACAGTCTCCTTGCTCCAGCTCTGACAGCAGAGCTACGTTCCCAGTTTCAGCTATTACTCCCAAGATACTTCTCCCAGTTCAGGATTTGAATCTTCAGAGCTCTGGTCAAGGTTTCTCAGCCATGTACTGTTCCCAGAATCTTAGACCCCTTTCAGTATGGGTATATGAGGTTTTTCCACATCTTGTGTCTGTTCTAGCATTTCCCACGGGCTGGATCCTGCACCCAGAGAAGGCAACAGAGATCTGGGTTCATCCCTCCAGCTTTTCTGAGTGTGACACGGTTAGCATTTCCTTCTCCTTCTGACTCCTTGCTTTTTATTTTTCACCAGTGCTCTTGGGCTGGGGCTGCACAGCTTACCCTTGGGGCCGGAAGGAGCAGCAGGCAGGAACACCACTTTCTGGCCAGGAGTACTACCAGTTCTTCATGTACCTCCGGGTCGCCCGCCGAGCCAGAACTGCCTGCCTCCTTCGTATGCTGTATGGCTGCCGGAACCCCCTGGTCCAGAGATTGGACAAGTATGAAAACCGCGGAGTCATCCCTAAGGGTAAAGCTGACCATTACTGCCAGGGCAGGCATATAGGTGGGGGTTAGGCACAGACAGCACTGGACCTGATTGATGGGAGGGGGCAGAGACTTGTGAGCTGGTGGGAGAGAGTCATGGGTAGTGATGCTGCAGTAAGGAGGATCATCCTCTTTCACACTCAGTCACATCCATGTCCTTAGGGCTAGCCTCCTCTCACACCTTGGGTCATGAAGATGACCAAGATGTGGTGGAGTTTCTCACCAAGGTTCACACAAGGTTTCTTATAAGGTTCAGAAAGGCCCCTGAACAGCACAAGGGTTTTCACAGAGAGATGTCATTCAACTGTGAAGTTACTGCTGAGAGCTGGTGGGACCCCAGCACTGCAGTTTATCACTGAGTCTGTGCTTTTATCTACCTCTTTCTAGGGCCCATATGCGCCGAACTGTCAGGAAATCCTTTCTTCCCTGACTTCTGCACCTTTTCTCTTTATCGATGTATCAGTAAAAGGTACTTCATTAAGGTGAGTTATTTAGCTGTTTCTTGGAGACCATGATGTGTTCTGGACAACAATCAGGAAGGGCTCTGAAAATGAGGAAGTGGGAAAAGAAGAGGCTGAAGGACAGGGAGGATAGAGGAGAGCCATGGGCATGTACACCAAGCTGAGCAGCTGACATAGATGCCACTTGCAGCCACTTGCAAAATAAGACTAGTATTCCTGAGGAAAACAAACCTCTGAGGACCACCTCAGCCCTTATTTCCAGTAATTGCTCCCAAGCAAGATGACACAATCTAGGCCACTACAGGAGAAAGGGTCAATTCCTTTGGGGAAGGAAAGTGAAAATGGGAGTCACAGAATCATAGAGTGGTTTCAGTTGAAAAGGACCTTAAAGATCATATAGTTCCACTCTTCCCTGCATGAGCAACCTACTAGACCAGGTTGCTCAAAGCCCCATCCAACCAGGCCTTGAATACTTCCAAGGATGAGGCACCCACAGCTTCCCTGGACAACCTGTTCCAGTGTCTCACCATCCTCATGCTAAAGAATTTCTTCCTAATATTTAACCTAAATCTACCCTCTTCCAATTTAAAACCACCACCTTATGTCCTATCACTACATGCCCTTGGTAAAATGTCCCTTCCCAGTTTTCCTCTAGGCCCTGTACAGGTATTGGAAGGCCACTATAATGTATCCCCAGAGCCTTCTCTTCTCCAGGCTGAACAATCCCAACTCTCTTATCCTGTCCACATAGAAGAGTCACAGAAAAAGACTTAGGGAGACCTGACAAGGAAAGAAAATGAACGTATCTTTTCTGCCTTGGGTTTACCTTTGTAAGGAATGAGAAAAACAGGATTGTGCAGTGAGTGCTATCCCTCCAGAACAGGGGGGTGGCCAAATGCCTGTTCCCCAGGTGCCACCTCCACAGAGCTGTGTTTTCTCTTCCACAGAGGACTGCATGCCCAGAAGAGACCAAAGCTGCACCGGGCAACTCACGAGTCTTCAATGACATGACCATGAGCAGTGATGCCATGTTGTCTGGCATCTTCAGACCCCAGCTTAGTTTTCCCACGCCTCCTTCAACTGCACACTCCATCCCTGACATGGACGTAGCTGTATTCCCCACCTCCTCACATAAGGGGGTACCATGGCCACAGAAAATGCAACTACATCCTCCTCACCCACATGCCACAACGGTGAAAGCCAGTGGCCAGCAGCGAAAACCTCTGCCTCTCAGTGACATCCAAGATCTCATCCTGAGGCTACAAGATACCCATGTGCAGAGTTCACTGCAGAGACTTCAGCAGTTGTTGGCCACGGACAAGACAGTGGGGGAGGAAGAGTTGCAGGGTGCTGCCCAGAAGCTTCTGGTGGACATGAACAACGCAGGCGTGTCCCAGTGGGCAAGCAGCATGGATACAGGGCACAAAAGAACGAAGTGAAGAGCAAAGGAAGACCAAAGGCGCCACTGTGGCTCCTACATGGTGTCATCAGGCACACTGTCTCAGGGATGTACAGGAAGATAGAAACAAAAGGAGGCCTGAGGTATCATCAAAGCTGACAGTACTTCCCCAGGCCAATAGTGTGGGAATGAAGGGGACAAGCCATCTTTTCCAAGTGCACAGGAAAAGCCAGGCATGTGAAATGGTATTGCTCAGGATTTAAAGAGAAAGATGTCATCCTATTGGCTTGAAAAGATACTGTCCTCTGCCACAGAAACTGTTCCCCTGCTTGTCTTGGTTTTAGCTAGAATAAAATTAAATTTGCTGTTAGCAGCTCATATAGTGCTGTGTTTTGGATTGAGAATGAGAATAATGTTGATAACACACTGGTGTTTTAGTTGCTGCCAAGCAGTGTTTCTACTAAGTGAAAGACTTTTCTGCTTCTCATACTGCCCTGCCAGTGAAGGCTGGGAATGACACTGGACCCAAACAAGCCAAAGGGATATTCCACACCATATGTCATGCTCAGCATATAGCTGGGGGAAGAAGGAATGGAGGGATGTTTGGAATGACGGTATTTGTCTTCCCAAGTAACCATTATACATGGTGGAAGCCTGCTCTCCTAGAGGTGTCTGAACACCTGCCTGCTGATGGAAGTAGTGCATGAATTCCTTGTTTCGCTTTGCTTGAGCCTGAAGGTTTTGCTTTACCTATTAAACTGCCTTCATCTCAACCCATGAGTTTTCATACTTTTACTTTTCCAGTTCTCTCCCTCGTCCCATTGGGGAGCAAACCACTGTCTGGTGCTTAATTGCTGAATGGAACCACAACACCACTTCAGTTTCATTTGAGAGATAATTATTCTTGAACATGGCAAGATAGAAAAGTAACTAATTTTTCTGAATTGGGGTTGTAGCACCATCAGGAGCTCTCTGTCCTGGGCAGAACAATGGGGTTTGTTGTGTTACTCAATGAACATTATGGGAAAACACTAGCCTTGCTTCATCAGGAATAGGACTTTCTGCTCAGAACCACTAAGGGAAGAATCTTCTTTATAAGTATGTGTGTAAATACACATATGTGTATACATGAGGGTTGCTCTCTAAATGCAGGAACACCTTACCCTGCAAGGGAATTGCTGGGCTAGACCTCTCCTTGTATTGGTGTTTACATGATGTTGTAATCTACTTCTAAAGTAGATGCTATGAAACACACAAATATTCATATTGAGAAGCTGGTCTTGTCTCAGAAAATCAGACTCTGATTTATGGGAACTTTGGCAAAGTGCTGTTCCTTTTATAAACACTGGACATAACTGTAAGTAAAAGTGTGGGAAGCCTTTTGGAGCCAGCACTTGCTGCTAAAAGCAGAGTAGAAACTCTTCAGGCACTAGCTCCTGTTTTCCATGTCTCCACTCAGAATGAGTTTAGAACAACCTCAAACCTACTCTAAACTCCAGTGGTTGATTTCAGCTTTTAAGAGAATCCCATTAAGCAGAGAATCCCCTACTCAGCCTCCCACTCTCAGGCCTTGTACTCCACTGAGGGCTGTAAGGAGAAAGGGGACAAAGGTAGCAGTCCCTGAGGATGCACCACACCAAGCACACCCCCACGGAGAGGGTTGGGAATGTCTGTTCCCTCTACACTGTGTGACACAAACACAGCTAAGTGAAGTGTAGGCTCTACCTCTACCCATTTGAAGGAAGTCCTTAGAATTGCTCCTTAGAAGAGCTCGAAATTACAGGTCCTCTGTTTGTCCCAGGAAACACACAGCCCCTCACCAGGGCTGAAGGCAGGTCACACACAATGTGACAAGCCCTTGAATGGCAGTGCTTGCTCCTTTTCATGGAAGACTGCCCAATGCACAGTCCTAACTGGGTGGGATCCCTAGCAAAACACACAGGCTGCCCTTACCTCACCTTGGCACATCAGCTCCTTCTCCTTTCCCTAGAAAGAGCCCAAAGCTGCCTGAGGCACCAGGACTTTGCATCCCCGCCGGCTGCCCTGGCACTGACAGCTCCTCAACTCCCAGCAGTGGGGCACCGCCGGGCCAGTTCTTGCCGCAACCTTGCTTGCCTTGCCATCACAGCCCTGGGGTGCTGGCTGGCAGCCCGCCCGCCTCCGGGCTGGGACACACGTGAGGATGCCAGATTTGTTCCTCAGGGAGCCGAACGCTGGAGATCTCCTCACCAGATGGCTCCAGCCAGGCCGTTCATGATGCAGCGGCCCAGCCCGCCGTCCCGGGGCCACCCTTTGGCTGCCCTCGCAGCGGGTCTCCGGGGCAGAAGGCCGCAGATGGTGGCTCACCCCCCGCCGTTCCCGCACGCTTCTCACGGGGTCGGCCCGCACCTTACGCGCCGCCCGGGCACCGACCCCCGCCACCTGCCCTCCCGCCGGCCCCGACCGGACCCGGGGGATCCCCGCCCGCCGCCCTCCCCGCCTTCCCCCGCAATGTCACGTCGTTTCGCACCGCGGCGGCAGCTCCGGAGCCCCTTGCGCTCCCGACCCGTTACTTCTCGGGGTTCCACTCGTCCGGCCCGGTCCGGCTCCCCCCTGCCCGGCACTTCCCACCCCGGCACCGCCCCGCTTTTGTTGCGGCGGGCGCGGAGGAGCCGCTCTTCCCCCAGCGGACTTACCGCTGCCGGGGCCATGTGGGCGGTGGCTGGCCGGGGGCGAGGCGGGGGTCAGCGGCGGCGGGGCCGAGGGGAGGCGGGGGGCGGCGGCGGGGCCGGGCGGCGGCGCTGCGGGGCCGCTGTGCGAGGGGCGGTGCGGCTCCGCTCGGCTCCGCTCGCTGGTTTAACCCTTGGCTGCGCCGGGCTCGGCCCCGCAGCCTCCGACCGAGGCTGCAGAGGGGTCCCCGGGGAGGCGCGGCGCTGCCCCGTGCTCCGCGCAGGGCCGGTCCCGGGAGGAGGGTTCCCCTCGCACCATGCAAGACGGCGGCGGGGATGGAAGGGGGACCTCCCTTGCCGGGCCCGGGGGGCTGCGGGGCCCGGGCGCGTCAGCGGGGTCAGAGTTCCCCTCGGCGCCCGGGATCGCGGCGTGGGTTCGCATCCTGTTAGGCAGATAGGGAAACTTTGGAGGCGAGAGCGTTGTCAGCTCCCCTGCTTGAAGAGCTTGGGTCACATCTCACACCTGTCCATGCAGGAGTCAACAATAAGACAAACCCCGGGGATCCGTGCCCCCTGGATTGTCCGTGCATCCCCTGGCAGGTAGAGAAGCACCAATATCAAAGCTAAAGACAGAGTTGCTTCCTGTCACAAACTCTTGGTGACGGGATGGTATTTTCTTCCTTGGGGACACTTCCGTTCAAGTGAATGGAGGCTTTACTCTGCCACAGTCCCCTAAAGCATATCTGAGATGATGGTGACCAGAGCACCATGTGCTGTTTGGCTACAGGGCAATTCATCCCAGTGCATATGTGCAAAGAGCATATGCTATTGGAAAGGATTCATGCCAGGCAAAGTTTACCCATCACTGTACAACCTGCAAGTGCTGCTGATACACAGCCAGTTCGTTGGTTTTTTTCCTGAGGGGAATACAGAAGTGGCTATTCCCTTTGAGACAGAGCAGTAAGTAAGCAGCTGCAGTATGTGGCAGTGAGTCTTCTAGAAATGGCCTAAGTATTTTCTCTGGGCTTTCAAGAAGAATGGTGGGAACATGTTTATCAAGCCCACCATGCATGGAGAAGAAGAAAAAGTTGGTGATTTTTCAGGGACAACTGATTTCTCAGTGGCCCATGGATGGTTCAGTGACTCCTGGAGAAATCTCCTGGTCATGGGAGGTAGAAAAGCACTAATCACACAATAGAAGAAGAACAATGACATGCCCCGTGGGTGATTTCAAGAAAATGAACTTTATGATTCAGGAACTTGCTAAATACTGGGCTATTTTCTTACTTCTTGTTGTCCTCAGCAACACTAAAGATGATTCTTGTCGCCACCTTAACAAGAGCCCAACTGTCTTCTCTTCCTACACATGAATAGCAGATTTTCCAAAGGAGAGGATGAGGGTTTATTGCTAAACACAAAGTCTACTCTGAGCAATGGAGCTGCTGACTCCAAAAGTATAAAACAAACACAGAGCTTGAGCAAATCTAGACTTTGCAGCCATCCCTTTGCAGAAGGAAAGACTTTGCACACATTGCACATTCTTTCTCATGAGCCCTGCCCCAGGTCCTTTTGCTTTTCTTTTGAAGCAGACAAGAAGACACTCACCTGTAGGCAGGTAAAAGTAATAACAGGAGCAGTGAAAACCAAACCAGTTGTGCAAAAAAAAGGTCATATCTACCAGAGCTTAGGCCCAAAAAGTAAGAAGTAAAGGAGGGAAGTGGAGGCATTTCTAACGGGCAGATCAGGATCTCTACCTTTCATTGTAGAGGGTGCTGCAAAAGGTCAGCTGTAGCACATCTCTGATAAAAAACTCAAAGGGATGTGGGAAAAATCTATTTCAACAATCATTTGTGTCAAAAGCAAATTGTGAAAGAGCTAAATTGTCACTTATTACTTCGTACTATCAGTGTTCCACAATAAGACCATTGGTATTATCAAACTTTGTCAAGTGATTTATGAGCTCAAGCCCGGTTATCACTTCTGACCTCTTCTGCAATCTTCCAGCTTGTCTACATTTTTGCCTTTCACTGCTGCATTGTTTTCTGCCAGCAGAGAGCATACCTCAGTGAGTAGCCTGTACCTGACTGGCTTTTGTCTTAAGCAGAACTGTCAGCTTAATTTTTCAAAGTAGTGCCAGGGCATTAGCTAAATGTCATTGAATAGTTTAGTATAGCTCAGGAAACCTCCATTTTAAAACTCAAAATAAGGACCTGATAGCCCTATCTCCTAATGTTCCATTGCCCCAGTGTGCTCACATCTTTCCTCACAGATGCTGCTGTCTACAAATGAATGTTAAGACCCACCAAACTCACTCCATATTAAAGAAATGCCACCCCCCATTTGGATGGGGGATGCCTCCGCAGCTTTTCAATACAATTTCTGAAAGCAGTCCTACCTGGAGCACAGAGCTGTGGTACCACCAGAGTGCAGCCCAACAAAGAAGGTTTTGTGATATCTTCATCAATCTTCTGTGGTTCCATGTCCTGCACAGGTAGCAGCTGGTTGCACCAAGCAGGGATTTTCTTCACTGGGAATACCAATGGAGCTACCATTGTGCTTTTTCCATGTGCCATTTATGGAACACATTAGCTATCTCATACTCCAAACCTCCAGATTCCAAATCTCCAGGGATCTTTTGGTTTCCTGAACATCTCTCAAGTCACATACCTGTAATTACAAAGTCAGATATTGTTTGCTTTGAAAAGCTGTGCCTAATGGGCAAATGAGTAATTAAGATCTCCAGCTAATTGTAGCCACCTTTAGTTAACTTCAGTGGGATTTGGAAAAAATGGTGTCAACTTTAGTCTGCTTTGAAAAACCTAAACTTTATTTATTTATTTTTCTTTCCCCAGAAAATTAAATTTGACTCATGGGGTTGGGAATTGTTTCTTCTGGTTTCATGTTTGATTTTTCATAGTTATTTGAGGTATTCCTTTCCAATATATAGTGGTGTGCAGTTTATAACCTCTCAATTAATAAACAAGACATTTTTTTTTTGAGCACTTGAGTCCTTAACTGAAGTCATATGCTCTTAAAATGTGTGAGACTGCCAAAGGATTAAGAACCTATGAAAAGATTAAGAAGAGATTAAGAAGGAAAAGAAAATTAGAGGGAGGATTTGTATGGTTGGACTGTAAAATACAATCTAAGGAGACTGATCCACACATTTTTGTACAGTCACAAAGCAGCAACCTTGCTAACCTTAGGTATTGATTCTAGTTTCCTTTACATTTAAATTGGAGTGTGTAATGTTTAGGGTTTTTCCATTGCTGTGTAGTGTAATAGAGTTGCTGTTGCTAACAATGTTTGGGCAGACAGAAAATCGGTGAAGGCAGCTGTGTGGTACACTTTTACCAGGAATTAATAGCCCAGCTTCAGAGCAAATACTGTAAGGCTTGATTTGTGGTAAAGGTAGCGGGAATGAGAGGTAAAGCGGCTCAGGAAAGCCATTTCCTATTGTCGGATGGTGAACTCTACTTGTTTTGGTCCAGTTCTGGGCCCCTCAGTTCAGGAAGGATATTGAGGTCCTGGAGCAGGTCCAAAGGAGGGCAACCAGGCTGGTGAAGGGACTCGAGCACAGATCCTATGAGGAGAGGCTGAAGGAGCTGGGGCTGTTCAGCCTGGAGAAGAGGAGGCTCAGGGGAGACCTCATCACTCTCTACAACTCCCTGAAAGGAGGGGGTAGCCAGGGGGGGTTGGTCTCTTTTCCCAGGCAACTCTCAGCAAGACAAGAGCGCATGTTCTCAAGTTGTGCCAGGGGAGGTTTAGGTTAGACATTAGAAAGAATTTCTTCACTGAGAGGGTGATCAAGCATTGGAATGGGCTGCCCAGGGAAGTGGTGGATTCTCCATCCCTGGAGATATTTAAAAAGAGACTGGATGTGGCACTCAGTGCCATGGGCTGGGAACTGCAGCGGTAGTGGATCAAGGGTTGGACTTGGTGATCTCTGAGGTCCCTTCCAACCCAGCCAATTCTATGATTCTATGATGTTTCCTAGAACAGAGGAATGAGTTAGAGAAAGGAGACATAAGTAAACTGGTTCCAACCAGTTAAAATAAAACAAAACAAAAAGGATCAAACCACAAAAAAAAAAAAAAAAAAAAAAAAAAAAGGATCAAACTGGTTCAAACCAGTAAAAGAGGTTCAAACAGAATCAAAGTGGACCAAACCAGATCAAATTGGTTGAGGAAAAAAAAAAAACCTGCATGAAAACAGGGGAAAAAATGGATCAAACCAGAAGAAAACAGCAAACAGGAGGAAAATGCATCCTGTCAGGAAAAAAAAAAAACCAAAAAAAACCCCAAACAACCAGTTTAAAACAGATCAAGCAGGTCAAACTGGAAAAAAACACCAGATATATCCAGTGCAAACTGGAAAAAATCTGATCAAAGTGGAAAAAAGTTGATCAAAACAAAAAAATCTAGTTCAAACCAAGGGGGGAAAAAAATCAGTTTTCTGGTTCAAATGGAATAAAACTGGGTTCAAACAGATTTAAACTGGATCAAATTTGTTCAGACCAGTGTAAGCCGGATCAAATGGGTTTAAAGCTGTTTAAACCAGATCAAACAGTTTGAAACCAGATCAAACCAGTTCAGAATGGGAAGAAAATGGATAAATCCAGAAAAAAATCAGTTGAAAATGGAAAAAAGAGCCCTAGAGATTTCCAGCCATAAAAAATTGTTTTATCCAGATCAAACTGGTTCAGTCCAGAAAAAACTGTTTCAGATTGGTAAAACTGGGACAAACAGATCAAACCATCTCAGTATGGTACAAACCACATCATAACAATTAAAACCAGGTCTAACCAGTTCAAAATTTTTCAAGTAAGTTTAAATTGGACTAGGCTGGTTCAAACTGTTTCAGACCAGTTCAGAAAAAAAAGGATCTATCTGGATAAAACTGGAGCAAGACAGAAATAATGGTCCAAAACTGAAAAAAACCATACATAGCTGAAAAACTTGTTTAAACCAGATTAAACCCGTTCAAATCAGAAAAACAAAACAAAAGAGATGCATCCAGATAAAACTGGATCAAAATGAAGATTTCCATTTCAAAATGGAAAAAATGTTAAAAAAACCCCAAAACCTGTTCAAACAAACAAACAGAATCAGAACAGACAGGATCAAACTGGTTCAAATAACATCAAAACCATTCAAACCAGAAAAAATGGAGCAAAATCGATCAAACTGGAGTGAACTTGTTCTGGCTGGATCAAACTCCATCGAACCAGGAAAAAAAGTGGATCAAACTTGAACTAAGCAGTTGAAAATAGGAAAAAATGTTCAAACTGGAAAAAAACCAATCAAACAAACAAACAAACAAACAAAAACAAAAACAAAAAAAGTTCAAACCAGAGAATCAGGCACAAAATGGATCAAACAGGATGACAGAAAAATAGAATTGTCACAGTTGGAAGTGACCTCTAAGATCACCATGTCCAACTGTCAACACTCCCTCTGCCCATGAAAGAAATAAAAAAAGATATATCAATATTTGTATTACCCTGCCCTCCAAAGCATGTCCTAAACAGCCTCATCTACAGGGTTTTTTTTACACCTCCAGGGATGGCAATTCAGCCACCTCCCTGGGAGCCCTCTTCCAGTGTTTAATTGCCTTTTCCATGAAGAAGTTTTACCTAATATCTAATCTAAAGCTCTCCTGGCACAACTTGAGACCATTTCCTCTTGTCCTGATCAGTGTTGGTGTTTCCTTCCAACAGACAGTAGGAGCAACAGAGGGTATCCAGAGGTCCTACATTAGTGGCTCCCAAAGCTCTGGGGTGTTTGCTCCCAAGCTCATGATGATGGGGGAACTCCAGCTGGAGGCACAGGATTTGAAGTTACTGACACATCCACTGGGACAGACACTTGGGAGCTGCTGCCCTCCAGCTGGTAGGGACAGTGCTCGTGCCACCCCAAGGGTGCACTGCTGTGGATAGGGACACGTTAGTGACATTGACACGGGTGGGAAAATAGAGGCGTGCAAACACTTGAAAAGTTGCTTTTAGCTGCTCTTTAAACCCTTGAACCACAGCTTAAAACACAACAACAAAAACAACAACAAAATTCCCAATAAAATAGATGAAGAGCATCCAACCATATGGGTTCAAAATGCTCTTTCAGGCAGACCTTAACTGGAGTTTTTGGCAGGGAAAGTTACTATCAGTGTATACTAGTGTAGGCAAGTACAGGCATCAGAAAAGGTCTCTCTCCTCCAGTTTCTCCCAGGTCTGATCCTCTCAGGCCAGTCCTTACTGATCCTCTTAATAATAGCATGTGCTACATCTCCCCATCTCCCTCTTCCTGGCTTTTTTTTTTTTTTTTGGGGGGGGGGGGGGGGGGGGGGGGGAGAGTGGGGGGGTTGTTGTTTGTTTGTTCTGCAGTGATTCCTTTAAATAATATAAAATGAAATGCATTGGCTGCTCTAACAGCACACAAAATGTCTTTCAAAGAGCTCCCTCTGATCTCTGCCTGATCTCTGCAGAGTCTTTTCAGATGTTACCTCCCCAGGCTTCATCTCTGTATTCTTCTTGTCTCCCAAAAACCCGTCCTTCAGGCGTTTGTGCTCTGAAGGAGAAAGAAGCAATCTCCTAGGCAGGCAGAACACTGTGAGTTCACAAAGTCTTATTTTTGTATGCAGGCTGCATCTTCTTGCACTTTAATGTCCCTCTTCCCCATGAAATATTATGTCTTTTGCATATCTTAATCCGTATTCATGAGCACCCAGATTAGCCCTGTACTGGTAAGTCTGGTTCCCAGCCACCTCCTAAAATAAAGGGAGGCTGACTGGTTTAAAGTCAGCCTCTCCAGCTCAGCAGCAGAAAAATCTTTTAGATCTCGTGGCTTCTTAAAGAAATCTCAAGCATCTTAATTCCATTTTTCAGTCGACCTTTCAGCACAGGATATCTGGGACCAGAGGTTACCTGGTGGAATTGCCCCCATCAGCCCTTGAGAATGATTGGAAATGCTGCCCTTTGAACCACAGCTCAGCCCCTTCTGTGGTTCTCTGCCTGGCAAATGCAGATATGAGGGGTGCTATGAGATGCTCTAATGCTCAATTCCCTGTAGCGCAACCACAGGGAAATGCAAATAATGATCCAGCACTGCAATGTTGTCTCTGCCAGACAAGCAAAGCATAAATATATCTACTTACTCCAAACCATGGCTGTAATGTGTCCTGATCTGTCAGCACGAGTTCTATTATTTTCTAGGTTGATATTTTGAAGAAATAGCTCCTTTTTACAACTTTCTTTATAGCTGCTTTCTTTATAGCTGCTTTATGAAGCTGCTATGTGTACATAGCTCATGCTCATGATATTTACATTTTTTTATACCCCTATGAGCTTGCTGAATTCTCCAAAGAATATTACATTTCAATGCACTTTGCACTGCTATTCTGTTACCTTCAAAGACCAGGCCATTCTTTAAGCAAACCCTGGGTTGAATTGGTAATGTGAGCTTGCTCTGTAATTCCCTGACTTCTTTACAGTGACAGCCCTAATGCTTTTTCATAATCTTTCATCTTTTACTGTGCCTCTGCAAATTTATTCCACATTTCTGAGGGCAAGTAATTCCCTTTTCTCATATTTTTCTGCATTGTATTTCTGGATTCCCTTATCTTATATAACTCATGTATTCAAACCTAATATTGGCTCTTTGTTTCCAGCAGCTATAATAAACTAAATATATAACAAAGAGTGTAAGACCAGGGCAAGCATATATATCTGTGCCTAACTTGCTTAGAGCTGCTCTCAGTGCTGCTCTGAAAGAGGCAATGTCATCTTTGCAGCCCTTTTAGTCTCTACATCCCCAGCACAGGCAGGAAATTACGATCCTTCAAAACTCCCTTCTCAGCTCCTCTATATGCATATACACTGGATAAACTCCATATTTTTCCCTTTTCTAAAGGCTCAGGTTCATGTGTAAAATCACAGGATTTCAGACACAGAGGCCTGAGGGAAAACCTGAGGTCTCACAAGAAAAAAAAAAGCCAAAATCCAGAAGTGATGCTTCTCCATCCCACACCACCAGATGCTTTTAATGTCATCCTTTCCTTTGGCCAGGTCCCCCTGAAGCCCATTACTTTACACAGGGTAAATCTGGTCCCTTTGGAAACTTACCATAACTTCATGGACTGTAGAAGACCAGTATGGGAACAGGAAGAAAAAGTGCAGAGGCTGGATCCATCTGTAAACCAGATTGCTTTTTTTGAGACAAACAACAGCTAAGAATATAAGTTTATATCCTAATTGCACATTCAGATACTCGTTGCTTAATTATTACAACACAATAAGACATGGCAGGCACCTTTGGCATGTTCCTCTCAAACTGCAGCACTGATGCTCTGGAGGTCACCAGTGTTTGAGAAAAGGTATGTCCTTGGCTTGTGCTGATGGAGAACAAACTTTTCTTAAGGTTAAAGTCACAGGTTCATAGATCTTATGTGGTCTTGTGGCCCACTCACAACACTTGAGGAACCACAGCACAGGTTACAGGAAAGTCTAAGAGGCCTGTAATGAAACCTTGACTTTTGGACCATTTGTGGTTCCAGCTTCTTAGGATTATCTAAGCAGCCATGGTCCAAGCCAAACCTGAGCTGTACTCATCCTTTGGGGTAGGGAGGCAGTATCTCAAGCACTGCTTTTCCCAAACCTTTGTCTCAAAGACCCCCAGTCACTCTGCATGGCATTGAGGGTCTGTTACACAATTTACCTATGCAATAGTTTACACTAAGGTAATTATTTGAAATATGGATATTATTGCAGCTGGGTGCAAGATTAAACCTAGCGTCCTGGTTGTTATGAGGACTATTCTAAAAGCATTTCCCATCAAGACTTCTGTGAATGAGATTAAAGATTGCACACAACATTAAAAATCTGAACTTTTGGAGCTGAATGGTTAAAGTAGTAGTTAGGCTCTTAAAATATTTCATTGTGTCATATATAGCTTGGTGATACATTGATTCTTTTGCTGTCTTGGAACTAATCCATAAGGCTAAGGAGTTCACAGATATATTTGAGAATACAACCTCTGTCAATTTCCAAGGACAAAGTAGAATTAATAACTGTATTTTCTCATTAACATGTTAGAAATGCCTTATATACAGCCTTAAATCTGAGCTGAACAAAGAGCTAGAAGTAGAAGTGACCCCGGTACATCACTAAAGTTTGAAAGTTTGTACAGTAACTTGATGTCTGTAATTCAGCCACTCATTGTGAGTCTCTACAGTCTCCCAACTGATAAATTCATAAGACCCATTTATGTAATTAAAACCACTGCCAGAATTTCATGTTCCAGATATTGCAAGTATATAGCCAGATTTTCCTTTTCCACACCATCATGAGGCATAAAATCCATCTTTTTTTTCCTTCAGGTTGGTCTGGCTGATGTAATTTCACACATAAGTCCTGCTTGCACTTTGCTCCTGGAATGCATCTCCAGTATTGGTTTTCTAAGGTGACCTTTGGTATAAGTCCTTCTGATTGTTACCAGTTGTGATCCAGATTTTTTTCCAAGTTACAGGCTGCATCTCTAGTCCTTAACAGAAGTTCACAATCTTAAACTACAAAAGAGCAACACAGGGACTATAGCAAAAAAAACCCACCAAACAACATTGAACGAGCGTAATGTTCTGATTCTTATTTGTATGAGCATTCTCATTTTCTCTTCATGGTTATTCAGTGGCCTGTCTTTAGTGGTTTACCACCTGCTGTGTAATGGCTTCTCTCTAATCAATTTTATATTATTTTTCTCTGTACTTGTGTCTTCATTTACAGCCCTTTTAAACCAAAATCAATTTCCCTTTTGCTTCATATAGCCCTCCTGGCTGTGCAAGGACAGATTCTTGAAATCCATTCCTGGAATCCAAATTAGAGTCTGCACTGTATTAATCCTGGTCTTAAACACAGAAGCACACACACATTCATCTCTTCTGAGATCTTGGCCAAGGCACATTGTAACCATCCCCAGTTCAGCTCACAGCTGCTAGGTCTGCACAGAGATCCCAAACAACTCTGGAGCTCAGCTTCATGCTTCAAGCATCCCAAGTCTAATTCACATCCAACTCAATAAGCCCATCCCTGGGTGCTCCTCTAGTGCCAACAGCAGCTCTGTACCCACTTAGCATGGGCAGTGCCATGCAAAGCACTGATACACAGCAGCACCTTAACACCCTGCCCTTGTGTTACACCGAATAAAAGCTACTACAGCTTTCTGGTGGCTGTAACCTACTCCACAGAGAGAAAGCAGTGGAAGAACAGTGACCTTTACTGCTGCACATGCTTAAATCAGTTCCTGATACACAGTCCTCTCCCATCAGCTTGCTGAGTATCCTCTGCACTCTTCTACAGCAGTACAGCAGGCTGGACCCCTCTGGGTATGCAGGCACCTTTCCCTTGGGACTGCATGGGGTCAGAAGCAGGACCTCCCCCCTGCTCTCTTTTCATACCTAAAGTGATATGTTTCACCTGCAGTTCAGCAGAAAAGAATAGGTCCCAAGAGAAAGGAACTGGGTTAGGAACCGGCTGGAGAGCCAGGCCCAGAGAGTGGTGCTGAACAGTGCTGCATCCAGTTGGCGGCCACTCCCCAGTGGTGTCCCCCAGGAATCACTGTTGGGAACAGAAAGATATTCTGTTCAATATCTTTATTGACGATTTAGATGAGGGGATTGAGTCCATCATCAGCAAATTCACAGATGACACTAAACTGGGGGGGAGTGTGGATCAGCTGGAAGGCAGGAGGGCTCTGCAGAGGGACCTGGACAGACTGGAGAGTTGGGCTGATTCCAACGGGATGAGGTTCAACACGGCCCAAGTGCCAGGTCCTGCACTTTGGCCACAACAACCCCATGGGTAGCTCCAGGCTGGGCACAGAGTGGCTGAGAGCAGCCAGACAGAGAGGGACCTTGGAATCTGGATTGACAGGAAGCTGAACATGAGCCAGCAGTGTGCCCAGGTGGCCAAGAAGGCCAATGGCATCCTGGCCTGTATCAGGAACAGCGTGGCCAGCAGGTCCAAGGAAGTGATTCTGCCCCTGTACTCAGCGCTGGTGAGGCCACACCTCGAGTCCTGTGTCCAGTTCTGGGCCCCTCAGTTTAGGAAAGATATCGAGGTCCTGGAGCAGGTCCAAAGGAGGGCAACCAGGCTGGTGAAGGGACTCGAGCACAGACCCTGTGAGAAGAGGCTGAGGGAGCTGGGGGTGTTCAGCCTGGAGAAGAGGAGGCTCAGGGGAGACCTCATCACTCTCTACAGCTCCCTGAAAGGAGGGGGTAGCCAGGGGGGGGTTGGTCTCTTTTCCCAGGCAACTCTCAGCAAGACAAGAGGGCACGGTCTCAAGTTGTGCCGGGGGAGGTTTAGGTTGGACATTAGAAAGAATTTCTTTACCGAGAGGGTGATCAAGCATTGGAATGGGCTGCCCAGGGAAGTGGTGGATTCTCTGTCCCTGGAGATATTTAAAAAGAGACTGGATGTGGCACTCAGTGCCATGGTCTGGTAACTGCAGCAGTAGTGGATCAAGGGTTGGACTTGATGATCTCTGAGGTCCCTTCCAACACAGACAATTCTATGATTCTATGAAAGGAGAGGGCATCTGGCCTGTCAGGGAGCAGGGCAAGAGAAGGAGGGGTGACTGCACACATCTGCTGCTGGATGGAAAAGAAACTTACACTGAAAGGCAGGATGCTCAGTAGCCCTGCAGTGACACCGGGGAGCCAGGGGCTTTCCCAGGAGATGTCTTCTTCAAAAGAAGGCACTGCCACACACTTCTACACCTCTGACTCGCTGTCAGGACAAGTGGCCACTGATCAGCAGGTGATGCTTGTTGAACACTGTGAACAGAATCTCAGGGAGCAGGGAGGTTTGCTCACCTGGCTGATTTCTGCAAGGATGCCCTATAGAGAGAGGAGTTAAAAAGAATGAGTCCTACAGTTTTCGACATGAAATATTAACGATGTGATAAAGGCAACTCAATCAAACATGAGAAATGAAAAATTATTATGAGATAAAAGGCAACTCAATCAAATGAATTAGGAGTCATTATTTTCAGGTTGCAGTCTTGAACATCACTTTTAAAACCGGTTTTTGATGGTCTTTTAATTGCATTTGTTTAACTTTTTGTTAACAAAGGTTTTAAATGAGTTCAGAGAAGGGGGTGCAGTTGCCCCATGCCCTCTCAAAGTGAGAAAATCCTAGTGTCAACAAGAAAAGTCAAATTTATCCCTAAAAAAAAATTAGCAACGTTATTAAAGACTAATTCACACCCCAGGCAGCTCTCTTAGCTTTTCTATTTATGGCATTCTCAGTACAAGGTAGTAAATACACACTAATACAGGCTATAACTTACTTACAGACTCTCAGTCATGGGGTATGGTGATGTATGGCATTTGGGTTGCATTACCAGTGGGTTTTTTTGGAGGGTACAATCTTTGGATAAAGTGGGAGAAAAACCTAAAAACCTGGGGTGTAGTTCCTAATGATTAGGAAATCCTGGATGTCTCAGTGCTGGAGTTCCTTCCAAATGAAAGTTTCTGTCATCTCTGCAGATGGAAAATTAAAAGAAATAACCAGTCAGTGAAGGAAAACAACACGTCTGTAAGGAAAGAGTCTAGACACTAAAGCCAATGAAGATAGAAATAAGGCAGACTTCAGACAAAGGATGGGGAAAGAGAGAGAGAGGGAAGAATGCCAAGTCTTCAGAGATTTGGAAAAGTTAGAAGCAGAAATGTTCTTTATGTGTATGAAGGTAAACCCTGTTTTTTTTCATCCATCAGCAATTTAATGTAACAATTTCAGGGAAATGGCTGGTAACATTTAAAAGGGCAGATACTTGATATCCCCAGTTCTTTTTCCTGGCTAGGCATAAAGCCCTCTATATCCTGAGACAATGAAGAGGTTAACTGGTTTACAGGTGAGAAAAGATTTAATGCTGACATTCCATCTAAGCAGCTCACCTACCACCAGGCCAACCTGACAGCCCAAGAAACCTGAGAGCTCCTTTTGGGACTCTGATTTCTCCCACTTGGGTGAAGAAGCAGAAGAATCTCAGAAGTGTCCTTGAAGGCTGAAGTGCATTAGTATGGGGGGGAGGAGGATGCTACAAGAACATCATGGCTACTTGTAGATACCCAAAACTTTCCCTGAGAGTAGCCAGTATTAAGGAAAATCCCAGTTATCTACTCATTACAAAGACAATGTGAGAGTCTGCAGCTAGCTGAGATGATACCTCCCTGGGATGGTGTTTCCCAAACCTTTTAAACACACCTCACCACTCACCTTTTTTTTCTTTTCTTCATCTGTCTTTATGTGATCTCCTTAAGCATTCAAACGATGGCTAGACTTTCAAGATCAGATTCCACGTAGTTTGAATATGCCCCTTAACATGACTAAATCAAGATAATTTCATTTTATTACTTAAGTTTTATAGATATTTTATTTTTGTAATTAAGGCTTAAAAATAATCTGCAGGAAGAGGGCTTTGCAGAAGAGAAAAACATAAGGAAAAACCTTTTTCTTAGAAGTATGATGCAGTAATAAATTTGTGTGTATAAAACTGGAGAGATCATCTCTCTAAGGGGCTCTTATATGCTTGTTTAGACAATATCTTTTGAGGCAGCCAGCAGGTTTTCATTAAAAAAGAAGTATGATGTGAGGACATAAACCCAGGTTAGAGGTGCTCAGGTGGGTGCCTGTTTGTTTAAGCATCTTTTCATTTTAAAGCTCCCAGGAGAGGAAGAAGAGTCATAGTTAAGAATAAGAACAACTATTTGAGTGTAGTGCCCAGTATGAGAAAAAATCCCATACGAAATATTTAAATTTGACTTCTCTGTAGGAGTTCTTTTTAAATACACCCAGAAAAAAGGACAAATAAAATAGAAGAGGGGAAAAATAGAGAAAAAAAGAGAAATTAGAGAGGGAATGTCTAGATGCAGGAGAAAGCAAAATAAAACCAACAACGCTCCCTCCCCCCCCCCCCAAAAAAAAACAGCAGAAAAAATCAGAAAAAATATTTTAAGCAGGAAAAAACCCGTACATACGGGGTCAGGAATATGGGTTAAAGAGGAGAAAAGAAAAATTTGGTCAGGGGGATGGAGAACCTGTGGTATGAAGAGAGGCTGAGTGAGCTGTGTCTGTGCAGTCTGGGGAAGAGAAGGCTCAGGGGTGACTTCAGTGCTGGCTGCAATTACCTGGATATAGAGAAGCCAGAACCTGACACAGGATGAGACACAATGGACAGAGCTCTGATGTGGGAAGTTCTGCTTAGATGTAAGGAAGAAAAATGCCACTCTGAGGGTCATGAGATACAGGAGAAAGTTGTTCAGAAATGCTGGAGACAAAAGCCAGTTTGGCAACCTGATCTAATTGGACCTGCCCTCCCAGCATTTCAAAATGGAAGTGGAAGATGACAAGAAGAAAAGGGCCAGAAAAAAAGTTGTGTGAAATAAAGGAACACCAGAATATGAAAAAGGAGAAGAGAGAAAGAAAAAACAAGCACACACCAACAAAAGCCTGATGGAAAATGACAGAAGGCAGCACAGATACAGAAAAAATGGACATAGTGACATTTCAAAGCAAAGAAAAGGAGGAAATTTCCCTGGAAGTGACTGACAACATGTGAAGGGTCTCTGGTACGCTTCAGAAATGCGAGCAGCAAAAGTGGCCTACAGCAAAACCTAACTTTGCAGATGCCAGACTATGGATCAGGACAAATCGAAAGTGAATCTAAATTATTTGATCCTCTTTTTTTCTTCTGGAAACAGAGCAACTTTTGACAGCTGAAATGGCACCCCAAAGGCCACTGACACGAATGGCAAGTGTATCTGTGAGATCACAACTCATTAAGCTGAGTTTCTCATTAAGTCACATAATTCCCAGTCCTTTTTCTTCCCATGTGTTTCTTATAAGCCCTTCAATCCTCCTCATGTCCCTCAAAGAACCCTTCAACTCCTTCTTCTTTCCTGCTATGCTTCTGTCCTTTTCTTCCTTGCTTGGTGGGCTAGAAACCCCATCTGTTGGGAGTGCTTTGATCTGGGCTGTGCAGTTGATGTGTCAGGGCTAATGACTGGCAGCAAAATGTAAGCCTTTGCCTCAGTACTGACAATAATTTGGATCTGTTGGAAGTTCTGTCATCATCTCACCAAAAGCTGCAGCGCCTTCATATCTACTGCACCACCCTACCCCAATCAAACCTGGTTAAATAGGTAAATGTGTTAACAAATAATGATAAAGTGACAACAAACATGGAGAGACAAAAATGCAGTGCTTGGACATGCAATGTTTCCTCTGGAAACCAGACACAAACCCAATCTGCATGGGATGCACTTCCTTCTCTCTGAGAAATTATTATTTAGTCGGGGGTCTGGTGGACCATTCCGGATTCCATGTTTAACCCAAGACATCACACCACTTCTCAGCAAAGCCACACAGCTCTTCAGATGGTTGCACCTGGTTCACAACCAAGCCACCTCATCCTGTTTGCAGGTTCCACTTGTCCCCATTAACATGCCCCCTACCAGAGCTGGATTATGCAGATGAATATCCTGTACCTGACACTCTTCTTTTGTACCTTAACGTAAAAATATTCAAAAGGTCTTGGCTCTTGCTTTCTGAGCAGGACCTAGGTTGCCATTCCTGTGCCCAGCAGATTTTTGCCCTCTTGAGTTGACCCTCACGTCCCAAGCATGAAGCCAAGTGCTGGTCCTGCCCCGATGAGAGGAGTTCTGGAAAATTATGGAGTAAAATATTATTGTAAAATATTTGCCCCCCACATAGAGTTAATAATTCATGGTTTATAAGGTGATTCTTCCTATATATTTGAAAAGCACCATATATTTATAATAGCAATAGTTCTGAGAAAGGTTAAACATGTCACTGCTACAGAAAATGTATTACAAACCTGATATTGCCGGAAGGGCAAGTGCTCTTTTCCAAGAAACCAAAACCAAACTAAGATCCTGAAAAATGACAGGCAGGATCAGGGCCCTCACAGCTTTGTCCTTAGATGTCACAAATAAAAGAGAAACAGAATTACTGTTTCAGATGTGGATGAACAGCAACAAGCTGGGCTGATCAGTTCTCAGACCATCACAGTGGAAGCAGCATCTCTGTCTAAATATGTCTATGTTGCATTCTTCAGCTAAATGAAAGGATGGAAAACTGAGTTGCCACTACTTAGGCAGATCCCTTTTTGCATGTCTCAGAATTATAGTTCCATTCAGACTGGAAAAGTTGTAAAGAGGTCTTCAAACAAAATGCCCAAACACCTTATTTACCACTTTGCTACAAATAATGAAGTAAAAGCTGATGCTGTAAAGCAATTTAGCAGCACCTTAAAATCTAAGATGCAGAAGTATTTTACAACCCACAATGCTTCTTGCTACATGGATGTGTCAGTAGTGCTTATACACCAGAGCTAAATGCAGTTCTCACAGAAATGTACACAGCAGCCTTGAGGGGGTGACTACCTCATTCTCCCAGAAGACTTAGGAAGTTATTTATTGAAAGTTCAGGTTTTGTTGTTGGTTGTTTGAGATTTATTTTTAATGCGTTTGTTAGGGTTTTGTTTGTTTGTTTTTCTGTTTAAATAGGTGCTTTGTCTTTTTAAGAAAAGGGACCATCTGAAAGCACCCATCAAGTATGTTTATAGATGCTTGTTCACTGATGACATTTTCATAGTGACTGAAAGGATGAATCTGTCACAGAGAATCACTTACCAAACAAGAGTACAAAGATGGTATAATTCTTGGTTAATTTTACTCTGAAGAAGTACAAAGTACTCATACTGAACAGCATGATGTTTGCTGGACCAAAAGAGTTGTACCTTTAGAAAGAGAAAAGGGAGAAGGAAGAGGTTATTGCTGAATTGATTGGAATGGCTTCCTAAATCCCACATGTGGGATGGTGCTTCCTATGCTTACAACACTCAGATGCAAGCCTTTCTAGAATGAACATGTAACAGGGAGGTTTCCATCCCTATTCCCAGCAAATTCAGCACCTGGCCAAAAAAAATGCCAAATCTGCTTTTCCATTACAGTTAGTTACACCCTTGGATCTCCTGGGAAGCCAGTGCAGTGGAAACACATCAGCCCAATGACTGGAAAACATGATTTTTCAGAATCTCTTACATGGGTAAGAACTAGTCATGGCTTTTGTTTGGTCCAGCAGGGATTACTTCTGCAGTATTTAACATGGCAGTCCGTAACTTCTGAGCTAGATGAAGGATGGATGATGTGCTTGGAGAAAAAATAGCCTGAAAGCTTTGGATAGCATTTTGGCATTTTTTTTTTTTGGTCACATGTCATCCAACAGGCATCACTGGATTGTAAAATCCTTCATATCCCTTTTTCTGCAAATGTTTCCAAAGCATTCAGCTTTTTGACACCATAAACAGGCACAGGAGCGTACCAGTGTTTGAGGGGCTAGTCCCATCACTTCCGTGTTGCATATTTATCTAGGAAAAAAAAGCCAGGAAAACTGTTACCACTGCTTATGACTATCCAGATTATATTCCTATGAGTAAACATCCTTCTGACAGCACTTCAGTACAATAATTTCAGATCAGAACTGAGAGAGTTAATTTTTATTTTGGCAAGGCAATGATTGAAAGGTATCCCCATGAACCTCTGCAGAAATTAAAGGAAAAAACCCAATATCAGGCCAACAGATACCATGATGGTGAAAAAATTATGGTGATCCTAAACAACTATGGAGAATGAGTGGGATATTTCTCCTTAGTGTACAGGATTCTCTGTGATCTATGGAGGCAGGGCTACCATCCTTGGAAAAACTGCAGTTTGGGAAGAAGGAGAGGCAGAGACTACCAAAGTGCTACATTTAAACAGTCATATAAAACATTCAAAGGTGTTGCAGGCTAACAGCTTCAAAACTGGGTTCAATAAGAGGGTGAACGGGCTACACAGAGGATTTCAAGATGTCTTAGGGGAAATGCATCTTACTGCAATACACAGGATACTTCTAGGTCTCTCATAAGGAAAGCTGTGAAACATCTAGTCTGCCATACATTAGCAACTTAGAAGAAGCTGGGAAGAAAGACAAAGAGCTCTCCTGAGGGTTAAAGAGATGGTTAAAGATGGCTTCTATCACTGTCAGTCTAAAAAGTGTACTAAATCTAAAGCAGATCTGTTACAAATAACTCCCAGAGACTAGGAGAGAGAGAGGGGAAAGCCTATGCATTGAGGCACCAGTAATCAAACAAATAGAAAAAATTAACTTTAGGGCAGTTATTATTTATTCCCCTATTTATTTTCTCCTTTTATTTCACCATCTGTTTTAAGAGAATACCTTTTATTACTCAAGTTTTTTATGAAGGCATTTTTTTAGCAGCCTTGTCAACAGCATTTCTTTTAAGATGCTGTAGGCTTTTTTTTTAAATGGCTGCTATTAAATTGACTAAGACAGAACAGAATATAGCTTTCTTCTGTCGGGGGGGTAAGCATATTTAAAAGGGTCATATTTCTCTTAATGCAGCTGGACAGGCTTTCTTTCTGGAGGAGTAGACCTTTAAAAATGTTTGCTGCTATATCATCTAATTGTATACTGAGATATTGCTTTTCAGAGGATATAAACCAGCAGGAAATATAGATGGAAAAAGTCTAAAACTCTGGGGTGTAAAGCATTTAACACTAATACTGGATATTTACAAGGTTTGCTGTTAGCAGCCTCAAAGGCTTCTGGGTGGAAGAGACTGAAGCAGGTTGTGTGATTCTTCTGGTCCAAAAAATGTTATGTCAAGGGAAAAGATATGATGGATATTGCAGAGTTGCTCACATCTAGTGAAGGCTGAGGCATGTTTACAAGCAATGTTATCAATAGGCTGCATAGTAAGATCTCAAGATCCAAGGAAGACAGCTAATTAAAGAGTTCATGAAGATATCCTGCACTAGCTGGGTTGGAAGCATCATCCTTTGGCAAAATTTTTCTCTCAGACTGGAAGCAACAGAACTGTTTGTCACTCAGCAGGTTCCATCCTTGCCTCTCAGGTCCATAATACGAAAATATTATTCCCACATACGGAAATAACAGCAAACTTGTTTTCTTAACCTTGATCTGTGCACTACATAGGACACACACTGCTTCTAAATGAGGTGTGCTTGTTCTTTTTCGATTACATCTGGAGGGCAGTTCCTAGTAGCATAAACCAGGGCTTAAAAGGGAGACCAATACTTGTTTAACAGCTTTGTTAATGACTTGGGTGAAGAGGAAGAGTGCCCCTTCAGATGAACCAAGACTGAGAGGAGTGGTTGATAAGCCAGATGGCTGTGCTGCCATCAAGAGGGACCTGGCAGAAATGGGCTGGCAGGAAAGTGATGTTCAACAAGAAGTGCAATGTCCTGCACCTGAGGTGGAACAACCCCATGCACCAGTACTCCCTGGAGATGAGAAAGCTCAGTGAGTCTTATCCATGTGTATAAATACCCAATAGGAGGCAGTAAGGAAGACAGAGCCAGGAACTTCTCAGTGGTGCCCAGTGGGAGTTTGAGAAGCTATGGGAACACACTGAAATACAGGAAACTTCAAATAAACATTAGAAAAAGTTGGTTTTTTTTTTTTTTTTCTTTTTTATTGTGAAGATGGTTAGATGCTGTAAAGACACTGCCCAGAAGAGTTATGGAGTGCAGATCCTCAGAGATAATCAAACCCTGACTATATATAGCCCTTGGCCTGTTTAACCCCTGCTCTGAGAAGAGGTTAAACTGGAGACCTCCAGAGGTGCCTTCACACCTCAGTGATTTTGGGATGATAATGGTGAGCTTGGCCTCAGGCAGACAGATGTACCAGGCTCCTGCTTGGGGCATTTTCTGTCTAAGGCACTTGTGGACACTGGCCTTTTTAGAGCATTCCTGTGATGGATGCTAGCCCCAGGGCTGAAACCAAGGTTAGCCCCAGAACTGCAAGGAAACCTCAGGCAGGCCTCTGGGGCACCTATTTTTCCTCAGATGAGTCAGAGCTGGAAGTTTTCCTAAATTATTATAATCAGGAAGTATTTCCTGAATTATAGATTCAGACATCTCTGAAGACCAAATGAAAATTTTAAATGCTTTGTGACTTTATTCTGTCTGCCAGTAGAGGGAGAAAAGAGAGAAAAAACGGAAAGAAAGTCATTCTGGATTTGTTGAGGCTGGATAGCAATTCTCTTTCATATTTTCACCAGGACTTCACAGCCCTGGGGCCAAATTTTCTCTGTCAGAGCCATTCTAATGGATAAAACCACACGAGATTTAGTTATTCTTTTAGATACTGTAACCACAGTGAACATCCTGCTATGTGGCTTAAATCAAGGACTGAATGCAGTTACGATGTGTCCTGACAGATGAGATATCACTGTGGACAGCTGAATGCCTCAGCACAGCTTTCCATACACCTGTAACTGCATTAGATGCATTGAAATCTGTGTCTCCTTTGAACTTTCTTCCCCTAGCAAGACTGTAAAGTGATTCCAATGAGACCACTCCAACCATTCACAAGGATGTTCCATGATACAAAGTGAGGAGAAAGCACTCCTGGGTACTTACTTCCAGCAAATCCCTGAACTGCATCCTGGACTAAAAGAGGACAGGGAAGATCATCACATCCCCCACTTTCCTATTGCTTTCAACATTTTGTTGCTGAAGGATAGAGTAGCATTATTTTCCTTCCTGATACCCTATCACTAGGCAAAGTAGGGTCTTGTTGAGTGTTTTTGCTCATGTGTAATACTGTAACAAGTCAACCTCACCTGCAAGTTGCAGGACTTGCCCCAGCATAATGCCACCACCCCTAACAGAGCTGCATATATGAGATGGGTTTTTATATGGTAGCAGATTATAAATAGTGAATTTAATGCTGCAGATTACTGATGAAGACATACAGGAAAATAAGTTACAGTTTGGTATAAAATTAGATCATCCTTCTGTGCCCAATTTAAATATGGTTATTCACTTGGCTCTGGCCTGAGTAAGCCCCAGGGTGAACAGGACCCAGGTTGCTCTGCTGCACCAGAACTGTTCTGACATTAAATTGCACAAGCTCCACCAGACATCTTCATTAGTCCCTCTCCTCCAGAACTCCATGTTAGCAGTTTTAATAGAGTTCTGCCCTCAAAATAGTATTTCCAGGAGTCCATAAAAGGTATCAGGTCCCACATGCAATTTTCAGAGTTGAATGTATGGCATGTAAAAGCCAGTCAATCAACCTTCAGATTCTCCTGCATATAATTGCCTCATAAACAGCACTTTGGAAATATTTTTCTCAGCGTTGAGCTTGGATTTTGATTGAGATGTCTGTGAAACTTTTGTCTGAGATTTTTAACTAGCTAGGCACACTCAGTTACTCTATATAGCCTTTTCTAGAGTGTGAAAAATGCACATCCTCTGGAAGTCTTTCAGTAGAAAAGTGGGAAAGAAAAAAATATTTTGGAAATTCTTTTTCCTTGTTTTGTTAATTTAATGTGTCCAATTCATCCTATCTGAATTTGCCATCAAATTAAGAAACATGTCACGTACAGTTAAATACTGCAATATAACCTGGAATGGAGCATATCCTTCTCAAAGATGAATACAAACCTAATGAATAGGGAGATGTGTCCACGTGGTGGCAGCAGAGGAGGAAAGCGAGGAATTCTCTACAGAAAGCCAGAAGATGAACATTAATGAGATGAACTGGAGCATTTCTTAGCTACACGTAGACTTAACTGCATACATCTTCAAAATTAGGACTCTGACCCAATGTGCTGAGCATCTGTCATTACCCAAGTGAATCTGGAAGACCACACATGGCAATGAAAAGCACGTTGTCCCCTGGCACTACCTGGGAATGAAGCTGCTCTGCAGAGGCACAGAAGATGTCTGAGCTTACAGAATGCAGTGCCACCAGCCATAAGGACACCACTTCCTTCCTGTGCCTCACAGGTTCTCCCAACACCCGGCAGCACCTAGAAGTGAGGAACAGATTTCATCAGCTGGAAACAGAGCAGCAAGAGCAGGCAGCAAGAACTAACAGGGCTTCCCTCTGTGCTCAGAGTTATAGTCACATCGGGGGGTGCATCCTGCCATCTATGTTAGAAATGTGGCACCCACCCATAAAGAGTCTCTCACTAATGCTTGTGCCTCCAGGAAATAAAAACCTCAGCTTTAAGGAAACTGGCAGCTCACTCGCCTTTGGTTGGGCAAGATGGAAAGAGATAAGTTGAATTTTTTTTTTAGGAGAAAAAAAAAAAAAAAAATAAAGTGTGAGGACCTGCTTGGACTCCCAGCCTCATGTGGGAACCACAGGACAATGGTGGTGGCCTGTTTTGAACTCAAACTGTGTAGCATCTTTAACACAACAAGCTGGCCTGACAGGTATTCCCCAGCTCCTTACCACATGTGCACACACACTCATCTTCCCTTTCCCAGGAAGACTGTTTCAGCTGTCACAGGTCAGGAATAAAGAAAAATGAGCTTAATAAAAACAGAGGCAGACAAGAAAAACCTCAAGCAACTAAATCATGGTTTTCTGCTCTGAGAAATACCTGGTTTAATTGAGTCTGTTGCATCTTTCAAAAACATTAGCTCTGCTTTGCCTCTTGCAAGCCAGGTCGGTGCATCTGTTCTTCCAGCCCACCACCCTAAGAGGCTCCAACAGCTGAACAAGAAGACACCCAGCAGTCCCCAGACTCTAAACTGGTCACCTCTAAGCAGATGTCCCAGGGAGCTACAAGGGAGGAGTGGGCTATAGCACGTTTTTTTGCTAAATTCAGTGCTTTTGCTTTCATGGAAAAGATGTACTGAAATCCAGCTGAGCTAGAGAGGGGAGTGGTAGAGCAAGGTGCTGCTCCTCTGGCTTTTCACAGGAACTGTATTTCCTGAGAAACTGCTGGGAAAGGAGAGGGACAATTACCAAGGACTTCAACTTGCATTGCCCTCTTCGAATATCTTCATTTCCTGATCAGAAAGTGAGAAAAGCTCCCTCCCAGCTGGTTTCATTCCCAGATAACCCAAGTAGTGTTGCACTCATGAGGCAGGCCATGCTTTTTCCAACCCACCCAATGCTAACAGTAGAACACAAGCAAATTAAATGCCCTGGAACCAGTTTCCTGAGCAGGGAGTGGTGTCTGTCAGTGTCACTTTCATGTATAACAGGGAGTGTGTCCCCTGGGCACAGGACAGTCTGTAAGGACTGGGATCAAGTGCTGACATGAGCATTTAGGGTGGCTCTGTATCACATAGATCCAAACCCCGATTTGAGCACCATCTGATGTTACCATTAACTAGGATTCTTTTCCATGGTCAGGGCAATAAAGATAGGAAATAGCAGGGTTTCGGGACGCTGGGACACCTATTGTGACTGTCTTCAGTGATGACCATCTGCAACTTTTCAGGACCCAGTTCTATTTGCCAGTCTACTGCTAGGCCTAAAGAGCTCTCACTCCCAAATAACAATTCTGTGCTTTCTCCTTCTGGAATATGCTGTCTTGCTTCAAGTCTAAACATGGGGCTTGTCATGAATTTAGAGCATGGTATGCTCCTGCTGTCATGCCTACACTACAGTCCCCATTCTCTGCCTACAGTATACACTCCTCATGCCTCTTCTGTGGGATTATTCACCATATCTGGTGGTGTCCCAGGGCCTCCTGTCCCCCTCTAAACAGTAAATCTCATCTATAAATGCCAGTTAAATACAGTTCAGGGCTCATGCTGGAAATACTTATCTGTAAACAGAAGAAAGCAGCATATCACTTGCCAGGACTCTGCCATTACAATTTGCTGTAGTGAGCAGACAACCACCCATAAGACGCTGATTTCCAGAAATAAATTCAAAGTGCTAAAATCTAGTACAACTCCACCTTGCTGGTCAGAGTCAGAAGCAACGTCCCATTTAAAGTGCCATAGGGGGTGATAATGGGTGAGAACATTTCTAAAAGATGCCTTAGACAAGGGAGAAAAAAGGGCCTGGATCTTCAGATTGTGTCTGTATCAGAGAAGGACAAGAAAATTGGACACAGCTAACAAGACAAGTCAATTAGGAACCGTGTCACTAAATGCTGTCAATGTGAAAAGGCATTCTGTAGAGAAGTGAAGCCAGTTCCTCCCAGCCCTGCTGCAGCCCCAGCTGATTTCCAACTTATATAATCACCTTTTACAATAGACTGGATAGAAGTTAGTATTTACTAAGCCAGAGACCACTGCTCTCTCAGAAATCACACACTGGAACTTTTTATGCTACCCTTGATACGCATGAATTTCAGGACCTGCTAGTCAGCAATAGATTTTTGCTGCTTTTTCAACAGAAATATGGCATTTAATAGGTCCATTCAGGGCTAGCAGCCAAGCAACTGTGAGTTTGTCTTGAGCAGGCAGGCCCAGCTAATTTCAAAATGGATTGCTCCACAAAGGAAGGATAGCACTTTCCAGATCACAGAAATGCTTTACAGGCCCAAGTCTGATATAAAATAGTCTCTTGGTGAAGAGCTAAACAGTTTTAAAAGGTGTCAGAGAAAACATGAGGCGGTAAAAAGTCACAGAGCAATTTTGCCAGAGAAAAAGCATAAATAAAAAGTGCATCGTTCCTCTCCCAGACTTTCTCTCAAGTCAGCTACATTCAAAGAGCTGGGACACAGCTAGAGTTGAGCTAAAGGCAATTAAAAAGTGTTGGCTGTCTTGTGCCAAACTTTCAGCTTGTACTCATGCACTTTCATCAGAAAAGCATTTATATAAGCAGAAAAGTAATTATATAAACTTTACCGCTAAATGAAGGGAGAGCAGAGAGTACAGCAAGCATAGAGCAAATCCTATATGTATCAGGGGAAGTAAAATAGCAATTGATCCTTATTTGTGTGTGGGTGCATTCATTCTGCACCCAAAGAAAACATAAGCACAAAGAAGTGGCTCTTGCAAGGAGAGGTAGGTGTTAAAATGCAGCTTCCAGCCAGTTGAGGAATTTTGTTTCAAGGATATACTGATCTGCTTTTTATTTTAAAAGTTTTAGTTATGTAAACAGTTACAGATTCTTCTTGGAGGCCCTTCAGACTGCATATACAAATATGACAGGTAGCTTAGAGCATTAAAAGGAAGAAATCTGAGCCCCAATACTAAGAATGAGCTATTTAGGGAGAAGAGTAATCAAAACATTTTTTGTTTATTTGTTGGTTTTCTTTAAAAAATCCAAACATTTTGCCACTCATCTTAAACCACTACTTGCTAAAAGAATATTAAAAAAAACCTGCCTGTGCCATCAGCAACTTATAGTTTCTTGCTAATCTACTTTTAAGCAAAGAGAAAATAAAATCCACAAAGTGAGAACAATGAAACAGGAGAACATCTCCATTGCAATTAAGCAGAACTTGCCCCTTTGATAGGACAATCAGCTTCATGCAGTAACTGCTAATGAAAGGACATTTCTAGAAGCATCAAGATGTGCCCTGTTCCCAGCTACTTGACAAATTTTAATGAAAAGCCTCTTTGGGATTTCACAGTCCCATTTCTTGTGCAGTAAAAAATTCACACACAGCATTGAAGCACATCTAGCTAGTGCCAGGCAGGAACCCTCCTTCTCCCTCTAGACCTTAGGATGCAAACTCCAGAGCCCAGGGAATGAGCCAGCAAGATTAGCATGAACTGCAGCTTGAACTGATGGAGCAGTTGGTGGTCAGGAGAATTTCCTCCTGATTTCCTCTGTTGGCTATTTAGTCAAACGGCATAGAAGAGTTATTACTGCTGCAGTATATACTTGTTCTCTTTAGCAGGAAAACATCAGTGCTGTGGGATTTGTGCATGAGGTATTTCTGAAGGGATGAATCAGGAATAACATTTGCAGCATCATCAAGCTGCTGTCCTGGAGAGAAGAGTTATTCCCAAAAAAGAAAGAAAGGCCATGTAGATTAATTTATGATCTGCTCCTGCTTCAAAAAAGTCTAGAACTAGAGGAAGGAGCTCATTAGGGTCCACACCTTAGGGAATTAACTTGTGCTCTAATTATTCAACGCTACTTTCCCCCACCATCTATTCCACCTTCTGCATCTCATTGCTTCTTCCTTTAAAATGTACAAATAATTCTTGGCTCAGAGTTTCCCTTTCTGTCAGTGACTTTATTTGTAATATCAGAGCCAGACTTGCTTGTAAAAAGGTGTAGACAGCAAATTCCAGTACAAAGTGCTGCACCTCACCTTGGACAGGGTCTCTCTCACCTCCCACCAAATGTCTGCATCAGACAGTCCAAAGGAGAGTGTACAGCAGATCTTGAAAAAACAAGCTTCTGGCAGCTGGAATCATGTAAGTATGGTCTTTCTAATATGAGATACAGAGCTAAGAGCTTGACATAGATAAATCCCTCCAAAAGCTGAAAGTATATTTGCAATGGATGAGCCATCACACTGCATTCCAGATCACATCCTTTTCAGCAAAGAAGCACTGCAGCTGAGGCAGTCTATCTTCCCTCTCCATGCTTCTGCAGCAGCTACTTCCCTCTGGTAAATCAGGTTATCTGAGATGAAAAGGGCGCACCAATTTTATTTTGACAAATGAGTACCAGCTGTGACACTGGACCCAAACACCAAAGGACTGAAGTTCCTAGGCAGTTTTCAGGAACTGAATTTATATCAGCATTACAGCACCACAAGCTTTGCTGCAGTAAAAAGGGGGTTTCTGAAACCAAGTGCTCGAGTCTGAACTTCCAAAGAGGAAGGTTTGCAGGAAGATGACCTGAATTATGAACATTTACCCAGAATACATCAGCATTGAGGAAAAACACATGAAATCTCCTGATTGTATTAATCGAACATTTTGGTTTGTGACTGATGAAACCCAGTGTCTGTAGGCAGAAATCCTGATATAGACTGTTGGTGGCTCTGGGTGACAAGTGTGACAACCCCAGCTTGCAATACCAACCAGCTTACCATGCCCATCAATCACACAGATCAGTGACCACCCATAGAATCCCTGAAAGTAAAAAAAAAAAAAAAAAAAAAAAAAATAAAGTGGAGAAAAGGAGAAAGCAAGGAGTGATAACCTGTCAGCAGTGCCAAAAGCATTGATACCCAGGAAGCTAGAGGAAGGCATGGCTTTGAGTCCTGGCTGTGTGCAGTGCAGCATTCCCATCCTACTGGTTACATACCATGCAAAAAGACATTTCTGCAGCTCTCAGTCTTTTCACCACTCGGTTCCTAGTAGCTTGCACACTCCTTGTTGGAAAGGACAGAGATCTCTGCCTACTGGATCCTATTGGATCCTGGCAGCCAGTTCTTCCTCTGGGAAATGCAGCAGAGGTGGGAGCCACAGCACTGTAACTGCTCCCAGCAGGCAGTCACCAGGCTTTTGGGGGAAGATTCCAGCCTGAGCTTTACTTCCTTTTGCACATGTGTTATCCAGTGTTACACAAAACTGTATTTCTTATGCTTCAGGAGAAGGAGTCTCTCACCAGACAGCTGTATGGAGCCACCTTGGCTTTTGCAGTCAGTGCAGCTTGGAGCAAGGCCCTCTGAAGCTGGGAGGTGTGAAGCTGGAAGTAGGAACAAAGCCCATCAGCCAGGAGCAGTAATAGGCTGGTGGTCACTAGGGGAAAGTGTGCAAGAAATATTAAGCCTTATAGACCCCATACATCTCCCTTGTTTATTGCAGAGGTATTGCAGAGGTCACCAAAAGACCAGAAGGGTTGGGGCAAGCCCCTAAGAGAGAGCCAAGAACCAGCACACAGCCAGGGAGAAAAGCCTCTTACAGGGCACGGATGAGCACTCACAGACCTTCTGGTAGCATCTCCAAGTCAGTGATCGTCACACCAGCTTCCCCAGATTGACTTCCAGGCAGTGAGTAGCACGATTCCACTGTCAGTGATTCCTTGCCACTGTCAGTGATTCCTTGCCACTGTCAGTGCCAGGCTTTGGCTAAGGGTCAGTCAGATGGGATGTGGACAAGCTCTGTGCTGGCTGCACTCAGGCACACATACTGCACTTTCTCCTGGCAGGGGGGGCCATGGCTATTTTGAATGAGGAAGTGGTAAAGCTCTCTTCAATTTGATGATGAGGAGAAGTTTCTCCTCCCTAGCCACAAAGGTGTCCCAAGGAAGCAGACTGTCACTAAGGATTTAGGTCACTTAAAGAATCGCCATCAATCATATTAGCAAAGGGATTTTAATATGAACTTCTCAAAAGTGTGACTTGAGTTTGATGGCAAGGCTCACTCTATCACTTAATCTGTGGAAGAAACATACAAAGGGATGTTGAGTCAGAATCATGTTAGAACAGTTTACACATGGATCAGAGGAAATTCTTTATATAGAGGTTGGGGGAAATCATGTCAGAATCAGGTTGGAGTGATGCATACAGGTGTCAGGCAAAAGGGTAAGGGAGACCCTCCCATTGAGTCATGAGGTTCAGACTGGACCCTCTTGCTTTTTAAACTCCCTCTCAGAGAAAGGTCTAGATACAGCTGGATCCAGTCCAAGTCCCAGACTTGGTCAATGGTTTATGTCTAATGGAATTAGGCACAGGAATTTCAGTGGTAGTGGTTCAGCATGGGATTGTAGACCTTAGGTAACTTTCGGGGTAGCAGCAATTTAAGGTTCATTAACACTGTTAGGAGAAAGTGTTTTATATGATTTTCTAGCAAAACTTAGTCAGTAATCAATAACCTTTTATAATCAACACAGCAACTTGATTAAAGATTCATCAGTTTCCTAAATCAAATACACACACATGTCATACACACACAGAGACAGATATAGAGGTTAAACTACGATTAAGATTTTTTTTTTTCACCATGGATTTCATTAAATTCTTGGTATCCATGATTCTCAAAATGCTGTGAAATTGAACTATACTGGCTCACTCTTTTCCCTTTGTCAGTTTTTATTAATGAATGGTCTGAATCAAGCCATGACATCCACCTTAAATGTCATGAAATCTGCCCTGAGATGTGTCCCAGCTCAGGGGAAGGTACAGAGTACCAGCCTACTGCAGTCCTTAAGACCTCTAAGAGCCTGACTTAGGATCAGTATTTATGGATATTTACAAGATGACAGACTTTGGTCAGTACTTTTTCATTGTGGTCATTATCCTTGTCAGGTAATCTTGGCAGTTCTTAGAGTGAGCTTCCCTCTGACCAGGAGGAGCCTCTCTTGTAGTTAGGGAGCACCTAAGCATCCTGGATCATGAGACTTGTGCCAGGACAAGAAGGTACCAGATTTAATTCAGCACTCCAATAGGCAAGATCAGAAAGTGCCAGACTGCCCCACTCCTAATGCACTTGTAATTAGAGCAAGAACAATGTTGGCCACGGCTGACACTGCAATGAGGTCCAGGGGAGGGGTCTGCATCACCACACAGCCACCAGGAGGTATCTGACCATGCTGTTGGGGAGTGAGGGTGACATGGGCCAGGGGCTCCAGACATTAAAACACCATGAGAATGACCTCATCTCCCTCAAGTTCATTCTCTTTCACTTAGCCTTCACCTTGGCTTTGCTTTTCCAGATGTGGCAGCTTTCTGACAGAAGAGGCAGCCTGGCTTCTATCTGGAATGCCCTTCACATGCTGCAGGTGGCATTTGGATGGGCAGAGATGACACTGCCCACAGTCTGAGCTGTCCTTGCCCTGGGTAGGTCATAAGTGCTCTTTCATGTCAGGCTAATCTATATTTACTGCCACCTCCCTTCCTTCCCCATCCCACTGCTGAGCATCTTGTGGCATTGCCTGCTTCCTCCCTGCTGCCTGGTGTGCAAGTTGTCACCACAGAACCACCTCCATTGGAAAGCAAATTCTCCTCACCAGCAGGTACATCTTCCCTGCTCTTTCTTCTGTCAGCCCCTGCTTTTCTTGCCTCTTAACTCACTGCTACATTTCCCCCTCCTCCCAAATAACCCATAACCAAACTGCAGAAGAGATGAGAAGGAGCTTTAATAATGTATACGTTCCCTTGCGGTACCCGCTGGATGCCTGACAGTGCTGTTTTAATGAGTCAAATCTGGCTTCCTCCTAATACCAGTGTCTGAGGCCACAGAGAATTCAAACTAAACAGCTTTTGAAGGATGTTTCTAAGAAGATGAGAGGGGATATCTTCCAAAGTGTCATGGATCCAGGGAGGGGTTAGAGAAAACACTTTCCCCATGCCATGTTACCCCAGGACCTCAGTGTGCAGAAAGCCTCCCATCACCAGTGCACATAGTTAGGCAATTCTTGGAAGGATTTTGGCATCTTCTTTGTGGATCCTATTAACAGAACAGAAAAGATCCAAATGCTTATATAGCCTCCTTATTCACATGCTCTGCTGTGTGCTGGCTCTATTTATATCACAGTTTCCCCATGCCTAACATTTGTCTTCAGCTCTTCCTCTTTCCTTTCCCCAAATCCTGCCCCAAGTCATACATAACAAACTGGAATGAGTAATTTCTCTCAGCTTTGTCCAAGCTTTGTACTTTATCGTGTAAAATCTAAATTATAAACTACAACAAAATATTCCTCTAACAAGAATATTCCATGGTTTAGACAAAGTGTGCAGGCAACTTGAGAGTTTTTTTCTTTAAATTTCAGCCTCTGTTTTCTCAGACACTACTCTGGCACCAACGCAGAGGTGAATATCATGTTAGTGCTGTGCATACCAATCTTTATGGAGAAGAAAAAATAAGAACAGCTCCCTTGAGACATGAATGCTTATTTTTGGTTCATTAACTTTAACAGTCACAGTACATCTGTGACAGGCTGGGAAGACAGGTAGAACAGGTGATCTTTGCTGTTCTCCAGATCATGTCTAGTCTACATTTATACCTTAAAGTCACAGGCAAGGCTGCTTGGAGGAGCCTGGTTCAAAGCTTGTTGAACAGAAAAATCCCTGAATCTCATGCTGTTTTTTAACTGGGTAACTGGAAGTAAGCCTACCCAAAGGCTTGCTAATCATTTCTTAGCATCCTTTAGTATCAAAGATACACAGATAAAATCACAGAATTATTTTGGTTGAAAAAGAACTTTAAGATCATCAAGTCCAACTGTTAACTCAGCACTGCCAAGTCCACCACTAAACCACATCCCTAAGCACCACATCTACATCGCTTTTAAATTGCTCCAGGGGTGGTGACTCCACCACTTTCCTGGGCAGCCTCTTTAAGTGCCTGACAAACCTTTCAGTGAAGAAATTTTTCCTAATCTATTATCCAGTCTAAGCCTCCTCTGGTACAACTTGATGCCATTTCCTCTTGTTGTATCACTTGTTGCTTGGGAGAAGAGACCAACACCCATCTCTCTCCAACCTCCTTTTCAGATAGCTGCAGAGTGATAAGGTCTTCCCCTCAGCTTCCTTTTCTCCAGAGTAAACAGCCCCAGTTCCTTCAGCCACTACTCAGAAGACTTGTGCTCTAGACCTTTCATGAGCTACCAGCTTTGTTTCTTTGGACATGCCCTAGCACCTCAATGTCCTTCATGTAGTGAGGGGTCTGAAATAGAACACAGGATCTGAGATACGGCCTCACCAGTGCTGAGTACAGGGGCACCATCACTTCCCTACTCCTGCTGGCCACATAATTTCTGATACAAGACAGGATATTGTTGGCCAAGGCCACCTGGGCACACTGCTGGCTCATATTCAGCTGGCTGTCAACAAATACTCCCAGATGCCCTTCCACCCCACTCCCCACACACATCTTAACACTGTGCCTCATGTCAGAGTCTTATTGTAATCATTAATCCTGGCACAGCTGAATATGACAGGCTCCAAGCTGTACCTGGATCAATGGGTTTCTGCAGCTACAGCAGTGCCAGGTCATATCTGAAAGGAAACCCACCAAAGCCACAGTGTATGTGCACAGCTTTCCCAGTCATAAGGTTGTCATCCCTCACATTTGGCAGCAAACATTTTTTTCCCCCAGAACCATTCTCTGTCTGAGCACTGGGCAAGGAAGAAGGAAAACAAATACATTTTTCCATCTAAAAACCACCATAATTCAGACCAAAGGAAGAGTCCAAAGTTCACTTCTAATATTTTTTTCTGGCTTGTTACACTCATGTTTCAAGACTTCCAGCCTTGCATCACAAAATCCCTGTTGAGGTATAAGGGCTTTTTGTGCTCTGCTGACAGAGAACCGGGACTTGTACCTCCAACAGTTTGCTGCTCTTACAATTAACACAGGGAGTCCCTCACCTCCTCAGGAACAAGACCCCACCATGAGGGATGTTACATCGAAGCTATAGATCTGGATTGTACAAGTAGTCTGACAAAACATTCAACACTGCCACCATCATGGGTGTCTGCATACATCAGAGATGGAGGTTCAATAGAACCATGTGGTATCTCATCCTAATTGAGGACAGGAAGAATATAATGGGGTGCCAGAGAAATAATACAGCCCTCAGTAGCTTTTTAGGGGGCCAGAGGACAAGCTTTCCCAGGATTGCATACACACAGTCTTTACCAGGTACACATCAAAGCTCACACTCCATCTCTACTGCCATCATTGTTAGCAGCACAGAAAGGTTTATGCTGCTGGAGGGCAGCCCTAGCTGCATGTAGATGTGAGAAAAAATAAGCCCATATGTATTTGTCAGGGCAAGAAGATGGCCTAGAAAGTATCCTGTCCTGTGGCTAGCAAGCCTGCAATTTTTTGGGATGTGAGGACACTGCATACCTGAAGTTGCAGTATGCAGCTGTCAGGAGTCATTTTTCATTAACCAGAAACTCTTCACAGTAGTGCTGACCCAGCCAGGGTCCAGTCATCACAGGTGATCAGCTCCTTTCATCTATCTCAGGCTTCCTGCATGGTACCACCAGTGATTCTGCACTTGTTGCAGGCTTCAGCACAGGGAATGGATACACCCCCATCTCCTGACCCCTTTTTTTTTTGGTCAAAACTGATACTTAGGAAGTGTTTCCAATATTGTAAACATCCATTTTTCTAAAATAAGTTCAGTAAAGTCTTCCCAACCATTTGCAGTAGCAGCAAAATCAATGGTGCATAAATAACCTCTATACCACCAGCATCAGCTTTCACTGATCAGAAGAGGTGTTAGCATGAGAAAGGAAAGAAAACTAGAAGTGAACAGTATTTGCTTTCCTCAGAAACTGGTAATACAGAGGATGAGCCTAGTGGATAAAAAAAAGATTTAACAGAAAATCACTCAATTAAATGGTTGTCATAGCTAGAGATGATTTGGATAAACCTAATATTTTTAAGGGTTGAGATATAACATATCTCCTATTTCCCCTCTTTCAGAGGCACTCTGGATCACGCCATGGAAACCAACCTTTTTATGGGAGGCTCCTTCTGTCATTTCTGTGTGCCCCAGGAAAAGGCACAACCCTCTAGCAAGAGCAGCTAAGCTCTTGACAAAAATTTAGCACAGATGGATTAAACTGTTTGGCATCCTGCTTCCTGTTTGTAGTGTCAAGCTGCAGACAGTGGTTATTAGCTAATCAGAGGTCAGTCACGTGTTGAGACCAATTGTTCCTCCCAATAAGCATCTGCTTTAAATAAAACCAAAACAACCCCAAAACTAGTTTAAACAAACAGTCATTCCTCAGGGATGTTTCTGTATTTGGCTTGGTGAGAGTGAAAACTGAAGAGAGATGATGACAAAGACTTAGCATCAGGTGCCTGGGGTAAGCACAGAATTAACTTGCAGTTTGGGATACAACAGAGCACAGAATAATATCTTGAACTGATCTCAGACAATAGCTTTAGGGGAAGCACATTCAGTGAATAAACATTAAGAATGTCCCTGCTTGTAGCCTTCCAACAGAATTTTAACAACAGCTTTGCTTTGTGGGGAAGGCAGGGAAGGATCTAGAGCCTCACTTACATTGTCTGTTGCCTTCCAGCTCAGTTGGTGTTGCTTTGTTGTTACATGTCTTCAAGAAGGATTCTGAAGCTTCTGTATCCCACGGGTTCATCAGTTTTGAATCACGGGGTCAGGAAGCTGCTGCTAGAGAACAGGCTAAAAGACATTTTCTGGCCACATAAGTTTGCTGGTGGGGGAAAGGAGAAAACACTGCAGTTGTAGTCATGGCCAAGTAGTTCAATATACAGCCCCTACATTAATGTCCAGGGATAGATTTTTAAACCATGCTTTTTGATACTCAGAGGTATTAATGGATGCCAGGATTTCTGCAAGGTCTTTCAGGAGGTACATCTCTAGTGGCCTGTGCAATGCTGTTCCCTAGCGAGGCTGAAGAGGTGAAGCCTTGTGCAATGGCCAAATTGCTCTCATGATCTCTATGAGTGCATTTCTCACACTTTAGTGAGATTGCTTGAATAACCTGTTCCCTGAACATCTGCATACATGGGAGGAGAAAGGGGGAAGACAGTGGTAGAATGGGACAGACATGAAACCATTCCAGTGAACATTTCTATAGCCAAAGATCCTGATGTCTGTATGGCACCAGGCAGCTTTGGTATTTACAGCAGCATCTGGTCAAACTGTTTCAGACAAAATGAGACCAGTATCAAGATACACAGGGTTAAGGAAAAAAAAGGTTTTAAAAGAAGAATTGGTAAAAGTATCCTTTCAGATACAGCCATGATGCTAGAAGTCAAGAGCTCCCGAGTCCAGACCACTTCTACTGAAGAAGCCCTGGATGACAAGAGCTGCTCTCAATGGCTCTCAGGAGTCCTGCTGCTACTTGGCCCCACCATTCAGGCACTAATCACTGTTGCCCTCTTCTCTGCCTCCCACATCCCAGAACTGAAGGCAATTTGGTCACCTTTGTTCAGTAAAAGAGATCAGAAAAAAAGGTGATAATAAACAAACATGTAGTTCAACCTACCCACAAGCCTTCAAAAGAGATGTGTTCCACCATAAATGCTCAAATGATCCCAAATGCAATCCCTTGCATCTTCAGTTAAAAAAATCTGTAAGTAGAGAGCCTCCAGCTTGTTTCCTGAAGTAGAAAAAAATGTTCAAGTGCAGTTCAGCATGTCACAGTAAATGCCAAGGTAATTGGGAGATATGGCTTCAACTGGAATTACATCAAAGCCTGGGCACTCTTAAAAGAAAAAAAGCCAAACAATTGTATCACAAAGAAAAACCTGTTTCTGCAGGAATTTCCTTAAGCAGACCTATTAATAATTGTAGCAAGAAGGGATCATAGGGTTGGGTTTTAAGTTCTGTTGGTTGAAGTGAACATCTCATGGCAACAAAGCACAAGTTCTGTCATTAACACAGAGAACTCTTCAATCAGGAAAAGGGCTAATTACTTGAACCCTGAAGAGTGATCTAAAAGCCAGATGCTGAGACCCTGTGTAACAGGATCACTTGGAGTAAACTTCTGTAATGGTCTAAATTCAAACCTGAACATTGACCACATTTCTTGGTCTCTTCTCCCCTTCAGGGCTTTATCCCATGTTATCCCACCAAGCAGATCCCTGAAGAGGTCAAAGTCTGCTCTAGTGGGAGGTGTCCCTGCCTATGCAGGGGCATTGGAACTGGAAATAGATGGTCTTTAAGGTCCCTTCTAACCCAAACAATTTTATTATTAGCTTCTCTGAAAGTGTTTACACAGGTGTTTCTTTCACCTTGCCTTTGTAGTTGCCATAAAGCTGATCAAAATGCATGCAACCATGTTGTAGGCATGTTAATCCTTTAATTACATGTTTTTGTGGAACAGTCCATATTGTTTTCAAGAGCTGTGTAAATAAGACTGGTTACCATTGCACCCCAGTTTACTGGGGTGAAAGGAGAGCAGGGCTGACAGCATCAGCACCATTCCTGTGGTGAGACAGAGGAGGCTGAGCCTGCTGGAAATGTGAACAATGTAGAAGTTTGATGAGGCTTTCAAACTTCTACCTTGAGGTTCCCTCTGGGAACATGCTTCAGGCAGTCTGGTCAACATGGCTAAAGTGCAAGTCCTCCTACAAAGTGCAGAGACAGGTTCAAGGATCTTGGAACCAACTTATTTGAGTTTGTTTGAATTACCTCAAGTTTTTGGTGGGGTTTTTATTTTGGGTGGGTTTTTTTTGGTTTGGTTTGGTTTGGTTTCCCCTTCAAGTAGTCATGCATTCCTCCAAGCATACATAGCAGCTCTCACCTCAAGAATTGAAAGAGACTACAGCAGAACAGGGATGTGCTGCATTAAGAAAGTACTTTTAGAGCTGACACAAGTAATGCTGCTACTGACAGTCTTATACCCAAGTGTTGCCACTTGTATCAAAGGTCAACCCCCAAGCCACAAGTGCAGAACATTCATAAAAAAAGGGGAGGCAGGTTTGGCTTTGTTTCTTTGATAGGCATCTTGCTCCTTCCTTCTCAGCAGCTTTGTGGAAAGCTAAAACCAGTCTTACCTTTGTCAGCAGACCTAAAGGAAAGCACTACCTTACCTGGGGCATACAAATGCAGAGGAGGCTACAGGGCTATGCTGGGGAGGGGAGCCAAGAGGAGTTAAGAGCTGAACTGAAAAGGCATCTCTTGGTTTCCATCATGGGCTTGGAGCACATCATGTGTGCATACATGAAAAAGCAGACAGATCTTAGCTGATGGTGCTGTAAGTCTGATGAATTTTAATATGGATATGAGAAATTTAATCACCATGATTTCCCTCTGCAGCCTGACACACTTGCCTGATACATGAACAAGCAGCTGTGCTCATTTACTCAGCAACGAGGAACATGGGTATGACAGACAAAGTGGGATGGAGGAAGGAGATCAGATGTGGCTCAAGCCACTAGAAATGCAAAACCATTTGCTGACAAGAATGCAGAGCGTCAGACTGGACACATCTCTCCAGGTCCAAGTTTCTTTAATTAGAGACACCAAGAATAAATTTGCTTAATAGTTCCAGGGCTGTGTTATTCTCAGAGAAAACTGCTCATCCATGCTACCACCATCCTCTGGCCTGGGAAGCAAGAAAGTGGGGGAGGTTTCCTTTGTTTTTTAAGGAAATTTACAATTAACTGTTTAGCTCTCTGGGCATGCAGCAGAGGTGAGGGTTGATGGGATCAATGGTGACAGCAGGACCCAAGAGCAGTATTGCCTAGTAGGTGCAGAGGCAGAAGAGAGTTTATAGAAGTAATAACAGACTGATTGTGGGGCCCGAGGATTTCTATTTTGTAGACCAGAATGGAAAGGGGCATACAGAGGGCAACAGTCAAGTTATTTATGTGCTTTTTTACAGGTTTATAGTGAGGAGCACAGGAGCCTGAGCACTGCTTACACATTGACCCATCAGCACCCAAGACCACTAATAGAGCTCTTATTCTTAATGGCCCTTTCTCTTCAGAACAGGTTGTTCTGAGATTGTTTAACACATCACTCAGCTTCTTCAGATATCACCGTGGAAGATTTTTTGTTCTTAAATAACAGTTTATTTTTATTTTTTAAAATATAACAGCCATGCCTCAGACTCTTCTTTTCCATCCCCACCTCAAAATCTTAATAGACTTACCAGATAGTGTATCCTGAACAGAGGAAGTCAGGAGAAAGCCTTTCATGGCTGCCTCAGACCTGGAAGTGAAGGTCCCCATCACTACTGAAAGGGCAGCAGCATCACAGAAGCTGCCTGCAAAATAGACCAGCACAGGACATGAGCCTTCCACTTTCCCCTTTTTGTTTTAAGTGGTCTAAGACTAAGTCTTGCAAAACATAGTGTTGGAAAATATTTCCCTTTTCTAAAAGCCTCTTAATGGCATTCAGCTTTGAATTAATGCATTGGATTACAGGTAAGTCCAGGAGATTTCTTGCTATACTTGTAACCAGAACGGAAACCATTTGCCTGTTTTAAGAACAGAATAATAGTTACATGTGCCCATTATAACCTCGCCACTAGTGACAAACACCCACTGCCTGGACCACTTTGGTCAGAAGAAATCCCTGCTCTGACAGGCAGCCCCCACCTCAGGCCCTTTAGTGCAAAACACTATGCAACACCCATGAAATTTTTGGTCCATGCTTTCTCCTCCCAGTACAGAAGATGTGTGCACATCTTCGTTTCCCCAGCAATATCCCACCTAAGCAAGCTAATACCTCCTTACTCAGGGTGGGTAGGCACCTCCTCTGGTGTAGCAGTGAAGTAGGAAAAACTTCTTTTCCCTTGGAACCATCTCTTTGACCTGCTGCTATGGCACACAGCTTCAGGAACATGCAGCAAGTTCAAGCCTGGGAAAGAGCATCCCAGAGAGACTCACATTGCTGCCATGGTGTGACTAGGACGTTGCATTCCATACATTTGATTGCAACAGGGAAGGGAAAGATACTGAGCAAGTTGCACTAGCTCTAAATATTTTCAGAAATCCCTTCTGGAACATGGAAGTGTGCTCAGTAGAACTCCTATTCTGTCTGCAAAAGAAATTTGGTTTAACTCCTGTTTCTCTCACCTCAGCATTAACGTAAGCTCTCTCTCTCTCTCTCCTATTAACCCTTTGGTTAATCCAAATCCTTTATATGCCATCACTTGGCCATGACAATAAGCTTTAGTTCAGTCCAGAAGTCCAGGACTCCAGGCCAAATAATGGATTTTAATGGGGCTGCAATTCTCCAGTGGCAGCTGCAGCGCAAAGCAAGGAACAAAGTCACAATACCAGCATATTTTACAATTGGCTCTTATTTCCCAGGGATAGCTGTCAAAATGTGAGCGAAGGCAAAAGGGATTGTAATGCCCATTAAAAAGAGAAAAGAAAAGAAAAAGATAAAAGCAATGATGGGAAACTCGTCCATCCCTATTTCAGTCATATTAGTCATTACTTCTGTAGTTAAGCTTTCAAACAGTCTAGAAGTCCAGGCTATTGCCACGTGAATAGAAAGTTCTCTCTTACCCTAACTGAGCCTGGTAAGAAAAAAAAGCAGATGAAAGCACCCAAAGATTTTCAGTGACATAGTTTATCATTGCCATTGTTAACCCCTCCATTATGCCACATTCAGGTCTCTGATGTGCTTTACCCAGAGGTGTCAGATTTAGCTGCTCTTTGCAGGAAAGCAGGTATTGGTGTGCCCCAGGTTTCCTAACCTCCTTTTTGAGGAACTTGTCCAGTTTTTTCAAGTGCACAAATATTTGCAGGTTTTTATGTGGGAGCTGAAATTGAAAATGTGATAAGACAGGAAATTTTTGCCCTTACTCCATCTCTACTGATACGTATTTTCAGTTGTCAAGCATGCAAAATTGTTTTCAGGTTACTTTCTGGCTCCCTGCATTTTCCAGCTTCTTTCTCCCCTCTCATACCATAATGCTCATGGTGACATTAAAGTCCAAGTCTATGTTTTAGGTTCCTTAATAAAACTAATTTCACTTAAAGACACGCATCCACTGACTTCTGTTGTTTACTGGCTGCAGGAAAGATAAGGAGAAAAAAGAAAGCAGACTGTTTCAATATGTTGGCATATAGACATAGGAATCTATTTTAATATACCCAGCCTTGAAAAACTGCCAGCCATAACAAATGCTATTACATAGCAGCAACTCCGTGTGCTGGAGGACACTCCAGGGAGCTATCTATTAGATTCCTATTCAAGGAAAGTTTGACTGATGGGCCCATCTCTGATAGCATTTTCCTCTATCCTGCATATAAATAGTTATGATAGGTAAACCGTTATTCTCAGCTGTAATAGACTTACTTTTAAATTTTTTTGGTATGCTTTTATAAATAAAAGAAATAAAATAAAATTCCTCCTTTTTAGAGGAAGATGGCTGTGAAGTGCTCGAAGAGCTCCTCTATCTTTCTCCTCTCCTGTCCTTTCAGTTCCAACAGAGAGTCAAGTGACATTCTAAACCTTAGATTTCATAGAATGACTTGGGTTGGAAGGACCTAAAAGACCATCCAGTTTCACTTTTCCTGAAGGGGCAGGGATTTCTCCCACTAGACCAGGTTGCTCAATTTTCCATCCAACCTGGCCTTGAACACTCCAGGGAGGGAGCAGCCACAAGTTCCCTGGGCAACCCATTCCAGCCTCTCACCACCCTCACACTAAAGAACTTCTTCTTAATGTCTAACCTAAATCTATCCTACTTCAGCTTAAAGCCATTACCCTTTGTCTTGTCACTACACATCCATTTAAATGTTCCTCCTCAGCTTTCCTGTAGGCCCCCTCCAGGTACTAAAAGTCCACCATAAGTTGTCCTTGGAGCCTTCTCTTCTCCAGGCTGAACAGTCCCAAATCCCTCAGGCTGTTTCCTTAGAAGAGGTGTTCCAGCCCCCTGATCATCTTTGGGGCCCTCCTCTGGACTCGCTCCGACAGGTCCATGTCCTTCTTGAGTTAGGGGCTCCAGAACTGGACAGAGTACTCCAGGTGGCATCTGACACAATTTGGTGGGTCCATAAAGTCAATAAAGCCGTTGTATTTTGCTTTTGTTATCTTTACCAGCTTGTTGAGCCTGTTTAGACTCTCCCTGCAGCAAGCCAGATCAGACCCTGGATTGTACTTGCAGAAGTGTGCTGCTGCCCTGCATCTTCTCTCTTCCAAAACAGGAAGCAAAAAGCATTTTCTCTATGCATTTCAAAATGGCCCAACTTACTGGAGTAACCTTGATGTGGTCCTGCTCCCCTCCAAACTGCATTTCAACTAGATTTTACTTATTTTCATGGTGTGCAGGACATGAGCAAACCACACATGTGGATAGTATAGGCCTCCAAAAAATCTAAACTTTCCCGTAAAGAGCATTAATGCTCTCACTTTCGTTCTATTTTAGCTTTCTTTATTTGTGTTTGTCTAGAATTTTGTTTCAATGACCTGATTACACCACAGCAAGGTTGGGGTGAGGAAGACCGTAGCCTCTGCCCAGAAGACAATGTATTATTTTGTAGTATCAAAAACCTCAACATTAGCATTCCCAGGTGATAATGGTTCAGTGCCACCCATTCCACTTCCAAGAGGCAAATAGGTACCATCACTGCACCTCACTTCATTTCCTCAGAGGGTGTGGAGGAATGAAGGCTTTGAGTAAGAAGCTGATGATACAGGATACAGATCACTTATATAGATAAGTGTCTTTAAGGCTTTATCCAAATATCACAAGTTATTTCTCAGTGTACTAAGAGGACTGTTTACCTGCTGTGAAAATGCAGCACGCTGACACAGGGATTAAAGTCTTCAGCCAAGTTTATGGCCCAGGCTCTAAAGCTTAACTTGAGGTTACCATATACTGGAGCTGCGAAACTGGGGCTGGAAAACCTTTACCAAACCTTTACCAAAGCTGTCCTGAGTGAAAGCAATAAACACCTAGGACTGAGAGTCCTCAGATGGATCATTTCTTGGTCCCTAGCACTTTTCTTCCCTGCTGACTCTTTTCATAAATCCCAAGAAACTCCTCTTGGCAGTTCAGTGATAATGTTAGTGACAGGTGCTTTACTATAATCTTTGCCATGCCCTTCAGAGGCAGCTGCAGGACCCACGAGCACTCTGTGCTTCCCACATAACCTGACGTGGAAGGAGCAAAGATTACTCTGTGGGAACTCTTCTGGCTCCACTTCTGATGCATATTCTGTGGACAAATGTGCACTTCAGTGATAGAAGCATTAGGAAAAGACAGTAAAAGCTTTCTACAAAACTTCCAGTTCTGCCCATGATTGAATATAGCCTAGCAGATCACTAGAGTTAGTGGGAAACAGTTTTCCAATAGTTAGTTTTTTGGGGGTTTTTTCTCCAAACTTTTCCCCTTGCTCCATTATTATTGAACTTGCTGAAAGTCTGAATATACTTATATCACTGGCAAGAACACAGCTACTTCAGCCTCTGGAAACCCCAAAATCATAGAATCATAGAATTGTCAGGGTTGGAAGGGACCTTTAAGATCGTCTTGTTCCAACCCCCCTGCCATGGGCAGGGACACTTCCCACTAGATCAGGTTGCTCAGAGCCCTGTCCAGCCTGGCCTTAAAAACTTCCAGGGATGGGGCTTCCACCACCTCTCTGGGCAACCTGTTCCAGTGTCTCACCACCCTAATGGAGAACTTCTTCCTAACTTCCAATCTAAATCTACCCTCCTCTAGTTTGAATCCATTCCCTATAATCCTGTCATTACCTGACATCCTAAAAAGTCCCTCACCAGCTTTCTTGTAGCCCCCTTCAGACACTGGAAGGCTACAATAAGGTCTTCTCAGAGCCTTCTCCTCCCCAGAGCAACCCCAACTCTCTCAGTCTGTCTTCATAGGAGAGGTGCTCCAGATCACTGATCATCCTCATGGCCCTTCTCTGGACACGTTCCAGCACGTCCATGTCCCTCCTGTAAAAGGACTCAAGAACTGGATGTAGTACTCTAGGTGGGAGTACTCTCACAATACTCTACTCACGAGAGCAGAGGGGGAGAATCACCTCCTTCAACCTGCTGACCACACTTCTTGTTGAACTTCTCATCCACCAGCACCCTCAAGTCCTTTTCCTCAGGGTTGGTCCCAATCCAGTCACTGCTCAGCCTATGTCAATGCTTGGGATTGCCTCAACCCAGATGCAGGGCCTTGTACTTGGTCTTGCTGAACTTCATGAGGCTGGCCTGGGCCCACCTCTCCAGCCTCTCAAGGTGCCTCTGGATGGCATCCCTTCCCTCCAGTGTGTCAGCCTCACCACACAGTTTGGGGTCATCAGCGAACTTGCTGAGGGTGCACTCAGTGTCACCGTCCACGTCGCTGATGAAGACGTTAAACAAGAGCAGCCCCAATACTGGTTCTTGAGGGACTCCACTTGTCACTGGCCTCCACTTGGACATGGCCCTGTTGGCAGCCACTCTTTGGGTGTAGCTGTCAAGCCATCTCTTTATCCACTGAATGGTCCATCCTTCAAACCCATATTTTACCACCTTGGAGACCAGGATGTCGTGTGGGACTGTCAAAGACTTTGGCTCAGGTCCAGGTAAATGACGTGGATTTAAAATGGATGGATCTCTTAAAAAACTTAATCCTAGGGCAGAAATTTTATATTTTTATATATATATATATATATATATATTAATACATATATATTTAAGACCCATTGCCATCAGTTGTATCATTTCTTAGGCTCCAGCATGCAGGCCGGTACAACCTGCAGGAGTTCAATCTGCATGGTCAGTCCTGTACTGTAGCCTGAGCCTCAGACCTCCAGGCAGCAGCAGTAGGCCAAGCAGCATAAAAGAGTGATCTGCCAGGCCTTGGAGGAAATCAGACTTGCTTGCAGATTTGCTCTGAGATGTCCTTTATATCAATGCATGAAAAACAGATGTCTGGTTGCTCAAGTATCTGGGCTAGCCACCTCCAATGCTCATTCACTGCTGAGGAAGAAAATTTAAAAAAAATATTTACTTTGTGACCAGCCTTTTACAAGAGTTATGAAGTATTATGCTTTTGTCTGTGCACACACTGATTGTCCAGAAACACAGGAGAACACAGCCTGTAGCTGCATGCACTCACAGTGCAGTCAGAGTAAACACTTATTTAATAAGAGACCAAATCAAAAGGGAAACATTTGGAAGCATCTGAGTACCTATAACAGAGCAGTAGGAGAGAAAACAAGATCACTGATGAGAACTATATCCCTTTAGAACCAACCATAATAGGGGTTTTTTTGCCCCCCAAGGCAACAATTTTTGAAGTCCTAACCTCTGTAGTGCAGCTTAAGAGCTGTTTAACTCTGCTTCCTCCCACACCAGTGTTATGAGCTTTCTGCTCAGATGGGGTATTGACACCACGCCACGTCTCTGTGTACCTGCATGGGTGCTGAGAGCTCAGAGGAGGACAGCTGAGCCCTCCATCCTGGTAGAAATGCTTCAGATCCAGAAGGGATTTGAAGCAGTATTCATCACTGCTGAGGACAGGAACCTTGTGCTTGCATCAGGGAACAGCTGTGCAGTGGTCTCAAAAGGGGTAAAAGCTGAAACAAAACCCACAAGCTGAAGCAAAACAGCTCATCTCTAGGTTCATTTTTAAAACAGTTTGATTTTTTTTTTTCATTCAAGGTGACACCCCAATTCAGATCATTACAGCCCCATGACTTTGGGCTCACCCAGCCCTGAGGGGCTCAGCTGAGGTGAGACCACCCTAGTGCAGGCAAGAGCCTCACACACCTTTCCAGCCCCTGAGCTGCTGGGCTGATGATGTCCCTGAAGTCACTGGCTGTGCTGCATTCCCCCAGGAGAGAAAGTGTCCCCACCTCCTGGTGCTCATCACTTCAGGGGACCTATTTTTATCGCAGTGGTGTGATGTCTTGGAGCACCAGCAAAGATGTTGATAGGAAGAGGAGGGCAGCACACACTGCATGCCAGCACTCTGACTGCAGCACAGATCTGCAGGCAGAGCTGGTAGCACATCCCCTCCTGAACAGATTGCTTTTTAAGGCCATGAGCAACAGCATTCCCTCGTTTGTTGTCAGAGCTAGTGTTATCTAGTAACTGAGGGTACAGTACTTCAGCTCTTTTATCAGTCTTCCTACAACACTGACACAGATGTGAAGAAATACTTAAGTGCTTCAGATGGAGGAGGAGACACAACAGTAGGACAGGGTCCTTTGCTGTACTTTGAAAGCAGCAGCAAGCTGACAGACGTCCTCACCCAAGACTATGGCTCTGGTTATGCTAAGTACATGCATAAGAGATTGGGGTAACTGTCCCTGTCCTAAGAAACTCAGTCCAAAACATGGAAAATATGGAAGATTAAAAAAAAAAAACAAACCCACAACAAAAAACCAACCAAAAAACCCAAACATTACCTCATTCCAAAGATGATGAGGGACAAAGAGAGCAGACAAAACAACATACCCAAGAGCACAGGAAACCTGCAGCATCAGTTTTAATGGACCCCTGGCTCCTCCATGTGAGCCCACTGCTTCTAGATACAACACAATCCTTTTCCCCTTGGCTCTGCTCACCAGCTCTGCTCCCTCCCTCCCCTCTCCCTGCATGTATGCACACACACACTCTTCTTCCCAAAACAAAATCCAGAGAGCTGTGTCATTTGCACTGAGATGTTAGGAGACTCTAAACTTGTTACTGGACTCTACCCAGAGCATGTCCCAAACTGAACCAGCTCCACCACCTTCCTGGAAGCCAAGCACTGCAAACTCTGGCACATGAGAGCTCAGCACAGTTCTGTGGTCACCCTGCATGCACATCTCCCCATCAGCTCTGGGGGCAGCTCCCCTCACTGCTCCTCTGCTGGGGTCTCTGCTGCATTGCCACTTCCCTGCCACATGCTCTGCTCAGCATCTGAGGAGAGGCACAGCATGCTAGGACATGGTTTAATACCTGAGGAGAGGCACATCATACTAAGAGATGGTTTAACACAAAACTCGGGAACAGTCAGCACAGTCAAGAACTTCCCACAGGCAAAGAGAAAGTCAGATAAAGGAGACAGTGGTCAGTAACTGGATCAAACAGCCCTCAGGGCTCTGAACCTTTTGTATGAAGCCATGTGTAAAAGCTGTGTGCAACGTTACAGCCTCCACCTCTGGGAAAGATTTACAGCTATAGAGCTGAGCAATTCCCTGCATAAACTGCTTGACCTACAGTAAATCCATTACAGCCCTCAGAGAGCCAGCAGTCAGCAGCCAGTTGTGTCAGATCCAAGAGGATGGAAGTTTTCCAGCCAGCTCCCAGCTTATCTGTGGTGATGGCCTGGCTACCATACAAGTGATGACTTGTTTTTTAAACTGGTTTTGGTTTAGAAGAAAGTCCTCCCTCAGTCAGCACCTGTACTAACATTTCTCTTAGGTCAGTGTCGAACTATGAATGATGCCACAAGGGAGAAAGACCAGAAGCTGTGGCACGAACCAGGAGAGCCTAAGTGTACATCTGACCTGAGAGTGGAGCATTATCGACAAAGTACTCTTTTATTTAATACACACTTTAATTTCCTGCTCATAACTGTAGCACATTTTATTCAGAACACAGAAAAAAACCCATTACTAAATGTATTCCTGTTAGCAAAAGTCCTCCATTTTCTGCTGGCAGCAGTAGAATAAAATACAGGATGGGCAGAAACATTAGAACTCTGTCCAGGGTAAGCTTTTTCCTCTTTCTCAAGAAACATGAAACACTGTAGGATAATCTCAGCTATTCACTAAATGGAGATTTATGTACTTGGCTGTATACGTGCGCATGCAGGGAAGGAGGGAGAATACAGCTTTGGAAGATAAATGCTTTGCATCAGCAGTTTCCCAGTGCAACAACTTTGAGCCAAGCTCAAAGTGAAACATTTCTCTAGAATGACAAATCAGTTTATTTGTAACATGGAAAAAAGACTTGAAGCTTTTCAGTGGCTCTTTGAAATCTCTCAAATACCATCAGATTAAATAAGCTGAAGAGGTGGACTTCTTCATTTGTCAATGAAACTATAAATCCAAATTCACCTTTCTCCTGAGGAGCCTCAGCAGGAAAGAAACTTCTAGGAAAGATAAGAGATGGTGCAGGGAGGCAGGATAACAACACTGGGTTCACATGGAACACCTCAAACAGGTTTGCTGCCCTCATTTCTCTGTATGAGAGACCCTCAGTTTCAGAACAGAGGCTTCTTTTTGTAAGATATCCACCACTTCCAAGTAATCAGTTCTAATTCACTAGTATATGCTGCTCTTTCTCTAGCACTTTCACCAGGAAAATTTATCCTGCAGACATCTGAATGTGGTGCTGATTATATTGAGGTACACACACACACATACACAGTTCACACGTACAGTTCACAATTTTGTCTCAAACTATTTGGCCCACCGTGGTAGGCATAAGCAGCCGCTTTTTAGTGAGAAGAGTATGTGTCCAGAGACTGTATTCAGTTTCAAAGCCAGAAGTGTTAAATACAAGTCTTACGTTTCTGAAACTCCCATTTGAATTTCCATCAAGCTTTGTTCAGGGGAAGTCATGAGAAAGAAGAGGAAGTGAAGACTTCCTGCAGGAAATCATCTGGATTTGTTTGGGTTTTTTTCTTCCTATTCAGTTGCCTCAAAAAGTCTACCAGAAAAAACCTCTATGCACTTGGAATATATTACACAGAGGGATTATATTCAGGACTCATCTACCATAGACAAAGAAAACTCACTTTTCATTGTCTTATCGAGTCCAGGAAAATCTTCACCCTTGAACTCAGCCCCAGGTTCTTTGGGCTGGCAGAGCCAACAGCCCAGCTGACAATGCCATAAAGAGTGAACAGTCCATTTTCCTTGCTGCAAATCAAGGGGCTGCCATACCCACCCTTGGAACCAAGAGAGAGGACTCACAATTATCTACTTCTGGCTTCTGCAGTGCAGAAGCTGCAGCTAAGAGAGCTGTCACAGGTCAGATTTGCCCAAGAAAGAGCCTCTGTGCATGAGCAGGTCACAAAGCTGTTGGTGTAACTCAGCCCTTGACTGAAATGAAGGAGATGATTTAAAGGCTTGTCAGCATGAAGACTGAGAACAGGCTTCAGAAAAAAATATGATTGAATAGTGTTCTTTAGTGTGACACATAATTTAGTAGTCTGCCATAAGATTGTGGTATTGAGCAGAACACGTGGTCTAGCTTGACAGTGCCTCATAATTACTTTGCCTTTTATTTACTCAGCTGTTCTTACCTGTTTACCTCATGATTTCAGAGAGATTAGTTAGCTCTGGAACAGTGCTCTGAATACAAGAATTTTAGGAAAACAATACATGTCATCATAGTTTATCTTGGCAGAAGAGTACTTTGGAAAAGAGTTCCAAGCAAGCTGCAATGGGAATCATTCCAATAGGATAACAGATGGAATTTGGGAAGACACTTTCAAGAGCACTCACCGTTAGTTTTACCTCACCTGACAGGAGTCCTAATCTTCCACAGAAACAAAGGCAGAGCAAAGCATCCTGGTTGTGATCCTTCCAGAGTGACAGAAGTAGTATTTTCCCTCACTGATTTCATTACCAAGTACAGGTAATTCTGTCTGCAGCAACCACTAAGCTCGGCTCCCATCTGCTTAGGAAATAAATTCAAGGTTAGGTCTGGGCAGAATAATAAAATACGAGAAAGAAATATAAGTTCTGCTCATAATAGGCAAACCTGCAAAATCAGAAGAGTTACTTTCTTCAGCGATTCCCCCCTTTCTTCAGATGCCCTCAGATGCAGTGCGGAGGGAAGAGCAGGATAATGTCTCTGTGCTGTTGGACACACACACGCTGGCCCCACAGCAGCATCGTGTCCCAGAAGGATGTGTAGCTGCATCAGGGCAATCTTGGACTCGTAGCTCAGCATGTGGAAGTGAGGATGTAGCACAGTGGTCTTCACCTGTGACTAGGACACAGGGGCTCAGGGCAGAGAAGGAACAAGCTGCACTCTAAATGCATCCTGAAAGCGCACTTTTAAAGGAAGAGGGAAAAATCCCACAAGCCATGAGCCAGATTAAAGTAATTCATGCAAAGAAACAAGGTGCAAGGACTTGGAAGACAAATCCCCTACTTCTTCATTTTTCACTTGAGAAGATGGCTGGGATGGATTATATAGACCTCCAGAGCCTAAAGTGAAGGCTGACTGCTTCATTGGGAAAACACAAGATACTAAGGTTTGGAAGACTAGTGAGCATCACTTGTGCTTCTTTTCCAGGTGTTTCTTCCTCCTCCCCATTAAGAAGAAAAAGTCAGCAAGTTTTTTATGGACAGATACATTGCTCGAGAGACTAAGAACTTGAGGACACTCAGTCACGTCTGTTACATTTTAAGACATCTAACTGCTAGCAATAAGAACTAGATATATAATATACTTCTATAAACTGCAAGTTACTGGCATGAGACCAGAGTTACTAGATGTCCTTCCTTGTTCCTCAACCTGTGCTACATATCAGTCAGTTTGCTTTGCTGCCAACACTGTTTTATCTGTGCACATAGATCTGTTTTGAGAAGTACTGCAGGGGCAAATACACCGAAGTCAACATTTTTAATGGTATTGCTTGGTTTTCACCTGTTCTGTTGACTCTCTGAGGCTTCTGTTATGGTCTCTTACTGTCACACTCCAGTGCAAGGGTTTATTGGATCTGTATAATAAAAGCAAACATATTGCAGCTATTTAAAGTCAGCCATACAACTTCTTTATTCAGCAGTCATACATTCCTTCTGGCTCTTCTCTAATTAGTCACTTATTCCCGAGACTGCTGAGCAAGAGCTTCTCACCACAACAAATATGTTGCATCAATTCTGGCTTTGCTACAGCTCAGATATTCCAATTAACTTTAATGGATCTCCTACAAGCAAGGCCAACCTGTTGCCATCTCTAAAACCAGTGATCATGGAGGAAGTGCAGAAGGGAGGTTTCACAGAGGACATAAAGGTGTGAATATAATTTATACCCTCCAGCTGTTTGCACCTTAGCCTGGAGGAACAGTTGGAGAGCACAGCATGGCAAGAGGAGCAAAGGTGGCCTGGGGACACGATGGTGACACTGGCAGCTGCACACAGTGGTGGCTGTCAGCAGCCATACAGGGCACCAAGAGTCTTCAAGGAGCTTTAGGGTGACACATCATGGTCAACACTGAGAAGAGGCTTCCTCAGCCCCTCTGACACACTGAGTAACCAGGGGAAGGCCACAGGTGTCTGCAAGAAAGCCAAAAAGCTATTCATACTTTGACAGGCAAGTTACTTGTTTTCCTACACAACCTCACTCAGTAGATACAGCAAGACAAAAAAGTCCAGGAGAGACCACATTTGTCTTCTCTGACTGAAAGTAGCAGGGGAAGGAAAAACAGATACATGAAACCATAAATCCTAAAGAGAGCAAATGAGACTCAGGCACTGAAAGTGGGTCTCTCCCATCCTTTACCCTGTATTGTCTCTCCACAAAGGAAGTGCATGCAACCCAAATGGTGTGGACCCACAACATGTATGGAGAATAAGAGATGGAGCACCTGTCTGTCAATTTTTCCCCTTGCAAGAAGTGCGCCAAAGGGGACCTGAGATCAGAAAGCACCTGCCTGACTGCATAATTCTCTTTTATGTTAGAGGAAAGCCCTTCAGACCAGATCAACTGAGTAGAATTTAATTTCTTCACCTATGGGGGCAGGGAGGGGGATGTCAGGAGTTTAACACTGGTCCGTGCACTTAAAAGAGATTTAACCAAAAAGTAAAATTAGTAAATGAAAATTTATTCTATCCTGGCTCAAACCAATACAGGGGACATCCTTTAGAGGTAACATCAGTGCAGTAGTTAAACCCGAGTCTTCTCTTTCTGCCTCCTCTGCAAGAGAGGAAATACAAGTTAGCTCTGACTTGGGTCAATAGCTCTGGCTTGTCCCCTCAAAAAGAAGTCCCCACTCTGGAAGGGAAAATTTATTCATCCCCTCAAGCAGTGGCCGGCACACACTTACGAAAGTAGAAAGCAACAACAGCAGACTAGCCCCCAGGATCAACACTCTCCTCTGTAATGTGATTTTTCAAAGGAAATACCAGACTGACAGAATTAACAAGGCTGCTTGTTTCAGGTAACAGAAGTTAGTTATCTCATTTCTCAGTGGGAAATGAAATGTTACTCACCTCCCTTATTCTGGGAAGAGAGCTCTGCCACAGGTAACTATCTGTTTTTAAGTTACCTTGAAAGGATGCAACAAGATTAGCCTGAAACACAGTCTGAGAATAGCTGCAGATGATGTGGACATTTTTAGACACAGCAGGCAACTCCCTGTTAACCTGAATGAACAAAAGTGATTTGGGCTTTGAACCCTCTGAAGCTGTTCTCCCCACCACTTACAAAATGCACCAGCATAGTATTCCCTGGATTCAGCACTGGTCTGGGAGCTGAGAATCCCTAGACACTAGCTGCAGGAATGAACAGGAAGATGTATTTCTAAAATGAGAAATGTCATCCTGCAGGCACTGTGGCTTCAGCTAATTTAGGTTTCTAAAAAAAGAGAAAAAAAAGAAAAAGCCCAAACCCCTAGAGTATTGGTGACTTTCTGATTAAAGCAAGAACTTTTGCAGAAGAGCTGCTTGCAAAGCAATGGTAATTGGTGACATCAATAAGCAACAGCAGCCAGAATTAAAATCCTACAGTAATGGCTACAGGCAGAAACACAAAAGTAACCCTGATTTTTTCACAGCAGACTTACAAGTAATCTTCAACAGCCATCATGAATACCCTCCAGTTCACAAAAGTCCCCAGACTTGAGGACTGCTTTTGCCACCACTGAGGAGTGCCAGCAAAGTCTCTCTTGAACAGCCTGCTTGTACAGGTTGAGGGCCTAGGGAAGAGCTGCTAGACTTTTCTTCCTGTTGAGAGCACTCAGTTTGCACAGCATCTGGAAGTCCCATCATTGCAGATGCATAGAAATCTTGCACTTTATTCCAGAGGAGCTTTCCTGTAAGAATCTGAGTTTTCAATGGCAAAGCTGTGCTGGAAAGCATTGAGTGAAATTCTCTAGGGATGCTGAAAGCTCTCCCCTGAAACATTCTGGGTCCAAATTTGTCAGCCTTCTTCCCCCTACCACCCTTCCAACTTAAACACTTCTTTGCAATAGAAACCAGATTTATTTTCAAGGGAATTGTACTGTTAATACTTATTCACAGTTTGGTAAACACATGCAACTAAATAACTACCAAAAAATAGATGGGGAATCTCTTGCCAGAAGTCACTTGCCAATGGTAAACCCAGGACAGTTCAAGCCTCTTATGTAGCTGACTTGATGTAAAGAAAAGAGCATCAACCCCTCAACACTCTCCTCTGTCTTTTGGTTCTCATACAAGCCTGTAAAGAGGTAGCCAGGGTTCAACTCAAATATCTTTGCTTCTGAGCACCAGATTGCTTTTCAAAGAGTAGATATCAAGCTTTGCTGAAGGGAGTGAAGTGCTTGGGAGCTGGTTTGTCTGTGTGTTTAGTTGTTTGCTTTGGGGTTTTTTGTAGAAATCTGGGGTGTTACAACATGCTTTCATTTCATCCAAGAAGAAAGAATGTCTGGAAACAAAGAATCTGGAATTAAAAAAGGAAAGTTAAGGACAGCTTACTAAAGTTTAAGATTTTTATTTCAATAAGACTGAAGCAGAGGAATTTTTTAAAAAAATCCCTCAAAATCTGGGAAAGCAATGCTTCAGGTTAGCAATTTTTCATTAATGAAATTCCAACAGAACTAATTTGATTCATAAGGAATTAATAGCCACTTCAGTGAAATTAGACACCCATCAACAACCACTCCTTTGCTCTGCTTCAGTCTGAGCATTCAGAGACACTTAGAGCAAAGTTGCTCTTGCTTTCTTCTTTCATAGAACTTGTGCAGCACTTCTGCAGGAGAACATGGAACCATGGTCCTATATCCAGCCCCACAACATCAGCTGGTTCTCCATGAGAAACCATGGCCTTAGACCTGTATCTGGGATCTCCTGTGCCAGTGATGCACTTGGCTACATCTTGATGGGCAAGCATCAAGGCTACCACAGAAGCCGTTATCACACGTGGTGAAAAAACACATCTGTTTCTACTGGGATTTCTGGTTGAAGTCTGAAATGATTAGTTCTCACCTAAATGGTTTTCTTCTTTTTCATCATTGTAGAGAATGATGCATCATAAGTACAGCCCAGGCTGAGTTCCACAGCAAGGTCTTCAAATTACAGCTGCAAAGCAGACAAGCAAGAGGGAATCATAAAGACTGAAACACTTAACCCTCATAACCATGGCCCGGACAAAAGCTAGATTTTGGAAGAATCTGGGCATGGCTTCCCTTGGTGGGGAACGTGTGCCATACTTTGCATCAAAATGGTCTGTTGGAAATCTTGGCCTAAGCTGGCCTAAGCTTTGTATCAAGGTATTTCAGCTGTCACCTTCACAGCAAAACCCAATGCTTTGTACCTTTGGAAATGTCAGTGTTCCACATGGAGTGCCCTTCCAAGACCTTTACCTTCAAGCATGAAAAGTGGGTAATTTTTCATTTGTTTGTCTTGGTTTTTAATCCTGACTGCAAGTTCTCACACCAAGAAAGCAGCAGCAACCCCAGCAATAGGACTGCAGACCTTCAGACATCCCTGGGTTTGACACTGTTTTTCCCCCCCCTGGCTGAGCCAGCAGGGGAGGAGATGTTGCTGCTCTGAATAATGTAAATGGCAACACAAGTCATGGTGGGCTGGGATGAGCTCAGTGGGAGCTTGTGTTGCTGCACACAAGCAGGAACAGGCAATAAGATCATAGAGAGATGCTGGTATTGTGTGTGAGAACTATTATCAGCCCAAGCACAGTGAGAAGCAGACACCTTTGTATGGGTCTAAGGAGTAGCCTTGGGGTTTTCATGATGCCTTGAGGAAAAGATATACCATAGTTTGCAACATTGTCTCTACCTTCCCTTTACCATCAACTCGGTGCTGGACTTCAAGATAAAGCTATCTTGAAATGGGGTTGGTGCCTGCAGACTTCAAGCATTTAAAACAGTCACAGCCCCCACACATATATGAGTTTAGAGGTGATGTCTAATTGACAAAATACACCCTGCAAAGAATCAGTGACCTGGAAACCTTAGTTTACAGTCTTGCATGTCACAGATGTTTCTGGTAGGATTTTATTGAAGCACTTCCCTGAACAGTTCTTTGTGTAGAGGTTTAAGTGCAGTCTGTACTTTTATTACCTTTATGACATCCTCTGCTGGAGTCCCAATGAGCCAGTGGCACTTGGTGTTCCTGGGATACAAGCCAGGGTAATTAGCAGAATCAATCTTCCCCTCTTCCACTAACATTGCAACACCCTCACAGCCCAAAACCTGCAATACCCAGATGAGAAAGGCAACGATTTAACAGATGGAATTATATGGTACTTTTAATAAACCCAAATCAACAACTTGTTAGGAACCCAAGAATAGTTATTATTTTAAGGGGGTAAGAAAAGGGAAGAAAGACATTTCTACAGCATCAGTGAGGTCACCTGCTTCAGGGTCCTTGTGGAGCACCATGCAGGTAAGCTCGAAGCTGTGGCCAGCTTTGCTCCCATCAGAAACAAATCTAAAGGTGGCTTGGTGTGACCCTGCCAGTAGAGTGGCTGGGAAGACATCTCCCTAGGACTTACCTGAGGGAGACAAGGAGTCAGTAATAAGGTTTGGTGAAACATACATTTATTCAGGCAAATCTTGCCATGGTTCATTAGGCTAGATCCCATCAGGAAGATCTCTTCTCACACTGGGTGGAGAGACTATTCAGTTGTCATTACCTACAAAATATGTAGGGGTGGTATAGAGAAATTGAGGAGATGGGACTTGATCCAAGACAACCACATGAACAACCAAATAGTCCTAGAGGCTTACTTTCATAGACTGAGTATTAACATTATTATCAATACATTGCCATTAGTACTAAGCTAGAGTGGTAAGGCAGCCAGTATTTGCAGGAAGTATTCATTCTCTACCATTTCAGTATCTAGCTCACCTTACAAAGGGTTAACAGGCCACGTTTCTTTTTGTCTCATCTATAGAGGTACTCACTAACCTGCATGCTTATTGCACCACATAACCCGTTTTGAACCAAAGAAGAGCCAGACTTTGAGCTGTGTCTCCAACACATGAAACTCTTGCTGGCTCTGCTGACACATCAGATACTCACAGAATCACACAGAATTGTCATGGTTGGATCACTAAGGTCACTGTATCCAACCATCGTCCTAGGAAACAAATAAAGCAAACCAAACCACAAAAAAAAAACAACAACAAAACAAAAACAACTCCCACCCCACTAGAGCATGTCCTGAAGTGCCTCAGCTACACAGTTTATGAATACCCCTAGGAATGGGGACTCCACCACTTCCCTGGGCAGGCCATTACATTGTCTGACTACTCTTTCAGTAAAAAAATTCTTCCTAGACTCTTCTGGATATGTTTCAGCCAAGCAAGGCTGAGCACTTGGATATTCTGCTACCCAGGGCCCATAGGAGTAAACCAGCTCTGTTTAGAGATGAGGCAGATGGGGCACAGGACTACACACAGTCTGAAAGCCATTTTTTGGGATGCCCACCACACAGCACGAGATGCCAGCACATATATGCACATCTCCTTCCATCCCACTTACCCTGCCCTGTTTGGGTGTTGTCTCTAGCTCTTTAGCTTTGGCAGCTAGATTTGGTGTTCTTCCTGACAATGAGCAACAAGAAGTTACACACAGTGACTTTCACCCCTCCAACACAATCAGACTGACTTACTAGCTCTCTTCCTTCAAACAGAGGGATGAATAGCCATGGTCACATCCAAATTGAAGTATATGAAGAAGATTTTCTCTTCCAACATGGTTATATTCCAGGTGCACAGGCTAAAAGCAAGCAATAGTACAGACACGTATCTGTGTGGCTGAGCTTAGCCCTCATCAGTCCCACCATGAGCTGGGAGTCTCCAGCAACTACTTTCCTCCAAACATGCACCAGAATTTGAAAAGTGATGTCACCAGCTCCACTTGGTAAATTTTGTCACTTTCCCAGTGGCATAAGTCATCTAGGGAGAAAATCATCAATAGCAAAGGACTGCTGGCAATTTTCTCAGCACTATGTGGGGGCTGACCCTTCCTTACAGCCACAGCAGCTTCGTGCTGTGTGACTGACACACCATGAACCCAGCCCGTCTCTCCCCCCTTGCCTATTGCAGGGGCTCAAAGCTTCTTTGTGTGAGCTGACATCAATATGACCAGACCAAAGGATAAAGGGTACAACAGATGAGTAGCCAGCCACAGCCATTTCCAAAGTGTGCCTCATACAGAATCTGTAGTACAAATAGATTTTGTGTCTTCCTGCCTTCCCCTGTAGATATATTGAGCCCAGCAAGCATAGCTGAGGATTTGTATTGTAGGGCACAAACAGTCACTGTCATCTGGACACTGCTGAGAGCAGAGTCCATGCCAGCAGCAGTCAGGGCTCTGAGTCCTGAAGAACACATTGGTGGGTACCCCAGGGAAAAGTCAGTGTTTGGCTACTAAAACCAAACTAGTTACCTGTTGTCAGGTTAATTATCCTCCAAAGCCTAAGGGTACTGCATGCAGCCATTTTCTCCAGAGAGCAGGATGTGATGGGAGCTGCACTCCACTGATGCAGGAAGAAAAAGGGTTGTATGGGACACTGCAGTACAGGCACCATCCATCAAGGCACAGGCTATGGCACTGCAGCTGTCTGAAACACAAAGTGCCTGACATGAAGCTGAGAGAACCCTCAGGTGAGAGCACACAACTTCTTTCCTAAAGTTCTACTTAAAAATCCCCAAATTTTCAGGAGCTGTCCTACCAGCACAGTGGGCTCTCATTCATTTGGCCTGCTAAGAGCTGACATGGTTATTCTATCCTTTTTTATTTTTTTAATGAAGCATCACTTTCATGTTGGCCTTCTCTTCATCTTCTATGGGCACTGGGTCTACATCAATCCCAACAGCTCCACTTCACAAAGGGTAACGCACCCAATTTGTAGCCATGTGGCTTCTGCTCCTTGCAGTTACTGCTCCTGATGAAGAGACACCTTCTTAGCTGACAACAGTCCCCTTTAGAAAACCCGATCATTAAGGATCCCTAACAAAGCCATAATAGCTCGGGCATTAGTTAACACCAACACCTCAGTTTCAATGACTATGACAGAAATATCACCATCTCTTTAATAAATTGTATTAGCCCTGTAACCGTGGAGGAAAAATCCAGCTATGCCTGTGCCTAGCTATAAAAGGCATTTGTGATAAGTCACTAAACCAGCAACACTTCATACAGTGCCCCTCTTCCTGTGGGCGTTCAAAGTTGTATCTAATGAGGAGACAGCCCCTGATCAGTCCTAAATGCCATCTCAGGAACACAACAGCAGTTCAGATCTCAGGCTGGCAAAAGCCACTCAGAGCAGGCTTTTCATTAGAGCAGGGCTGGTGTGCAGTGCTGGAGGGACACCTCACCGAGCTGGAAGAGCTGCATTCAGCCAGAAAGAGGGCAGCTGAAGTAACCTGCTTTTTCTCCAGGGGTTGCAGGTGTCAGGCCTGCTATTATCACAGGGTTTCTGAAGGCGGGGCTTATCTGTTTAAAATTTTGGTTTTGCCATGCCAAATTAAAAGATAATATACCTTGCTGCTGATGCAGCAGCTGGACATTAAGCTGTAGGTGAAGGGGTGGGAGGCATCAATAGTGTGGCCAGCAGAATATGGGAAGTGATGGTGACCCTATATTCAGCCCTGGTGAGGCTGCTCCTTGTTCTGGGCCCTTCACTACAAGAAGGACATTGGGGTGCTAGAGTGAGTTGAGAGAAGATCAACCAAGCTGGTGAAGGGTTTGGAGAACAAGTCCTGTGAGGAGAAGCTGAGGGAACTGGGGTTGTTCACTTTGTAGGAGGCTGAGGGGAGACCTTATTGCTGTCTACAACTACCTGAAAGGAGGTTGTAGTGATGTGGGGGTTGGCCTCTTACTGAAGTAAATAAAATAGGACTGTAGGAGATGGCCTAAAGATGCAACAAGTGTAGTTTAGTCTAAGATATTAAGAAGAATTTCTTTACTGAAGGAGTAATCAGGCGCTGGAACAAGCTGCCCAGGAAGGTGGTGGAGTCACCATCGCTGGAGGTATTTAAAAACTGTGCAGATGATGCGCTTCAAGTCATGCTCTAGTGGGATGGTGAGTTGTTTTTTTTTGTTTTGGGGGGGGGGTTTGACATTTGGATGCAGTGAGCTTAGAGGTCTTTTCCAAATATGACAATTCTGTGATTCTATGAACTCTAAGGCAATTTGGATCCTTATGGTGCTAAACAGACAGGAGAAGGAAAAAAAAATTTCTCAGTACTCACACCTACCTGGTGTCATGTGATGGGCAATGAAGTCCATGAATGCAGGAGAAGATGCCTGGAGACCTCCAGGCCATGGTGCTTCTCTCGAGGGAATCCCATTCTCTGGCATAACCAACTCCACAGAACAGCAGCCAGGGTCCAGATGCCACCCCCATCCTCAGACATGCAAAGGGGCCTCCAGAGTCATATTGTCCAAACTATACTGTGGAGGAAATAAGCTATTTATTCCTGTGCCAGCAACCCCAGCCTTTGACAGTGTTGCATGACAGGCAGCTTTACCACAGAAGTCAACACAACCTTGCTTGCTTCTCCCCAGTCACGGGGCCTGGCACCATCCCTGCTCATTCATCTGTTCTTGTTTAATCTAAAATGCTCCAGTTTAAGCTCTAGTGCTTCGGTCCCCTGATCTGACTTGCAGTTTGGCAACCTGCCTTTTCCCATACACAAAACCCTTTTTTTCCTTAAAGAATGTAAAAATGAAAGCTATTTCATTAACATCAGCTGCAGCACTGGTTTGAAAATGTTCACACAAGGTTGGGCAGAGGTCAGGGAACTTTCCAAGCAACAGCTAATTGAAAAAAACATCCATGGAAGTCCACCCCAAGGGGACTAGTGACAGCCTGGTCAGCAGCCTTCCCTAGTGCAGGGCAAGACGGGCCACACAGACACTGTTAGGACAAGAAGAGATCTTGGCACTGAACAAACTCCTCTATTGCAGCCCATTGCTCAGTGGGACTGTCTGATTGAAGGTATCAGAAGGTTTGAGCATAAGAGGACATCGAGGCAAAGGTGGGGACTGCCCACCTTTCCAACCCCCTGTGTCAGGCTCCCTTGCCTATTGCCTGGAGTGCCACCAGGGAAGGTCTCCCCTGGTTTCAGCAGAGGTGGTGGCACCTGCATGCTGAGATGGAGGTTCTGATGTTAGCAGCTCCCAGGGCAGGTCTATGCAAGGGGGCAATCATGCTGCTTCAGTCTCTGCCAACATCCATACTCCTGAAACTCCTTGTAACGCCCTTACCCAGCAAAGTGCTGGTAGCATCAGCCTTGCTTCCCTTTCTCCCCAGGGGATAAGAAGGTTTGCAGGTCAACAGGACAAGTTTTCTGCCCAGCAGGAGCTGGGGCATACGAGCTGTAACTTTCTATGCACTCCCCCTGCCCCCTGTCCCTCACATCACGCTGCAGGTCTGGCTCTCTACAGGGAGCCAGAACCCCACATGGTGTGGGAACAACCAGGCCATGTTCAGGATCTGCAAGACAGCTCATCCCTCGGGCCACATGATAGCAACAGCCCTGTTGCTATGGGACCTGCATCCCCAGCACAAAGGCAAGAGCAACTGGAGCCTCACACCAGTTGCCTGCCTCAGGCAGAGTTGTTCTGAAGCAGTTCGGGATTGCTGAGGAGAAGCACCTGGCTAGGGAGGTAATGAACTGCTTTACGCCAGTGCCTCAAAACAGGCTTGGAGCAGGTCATGCCCCAGCAAGCTGGACAACTGACATCGGTTTTTTCTCCCAAACACCAGACTATAGGGCTGGAGGCTTTCAGGAGCCAGGAGAAAGCTCCCAGCAGGCTGCTAGCATGAGACTTGCCCTGGCTGAGAGGCACTGTGGTCTCTCCTGGGAGGACTGTTGAGGAGGGGAGAAGACAAGTTTCCTCTCTCTTGTAGATGAGCCCTACACCACTGGGGAGGTAAAAATAAAAAGCAACATTCACAGACATTCCCATCTCCTCTAAAATCTAATAAAACTCAAGCAAGTACAATTCCTTTGAGAGAACAGTTTTCTGATAACTAGAGGAGAGAGTATAGAAGAGTGCATATTTTTACATACAAAAGAACTATCCTTACTTTTCTAACACCTTGGAAGGATAGCATTGCTTTCCAGAGGCTCCAATATGCATACATCAATATGCATGCATGAATATGCACAGCTGCACTACAAAGTGCAACCTTCCCTACCATGCCCCAAGGTCCCATGCAGCAGGAAAATGCTGATCTGCACATCCCTACAGGGACTGGCCCTCTGACAAGGAGACCTGATGAGAAAAGGGTTACTTGAATTTTCCATCTGGCAGGAGTCATCTCTTGCATTTCTAGTTCTGAAAGAAAGTGGCTCCTTTCCCTTATTTATTGCCCCTTTATTCCTGCAACTCTGTCCTGAAGACCCTGTCATTCAACTTTCCCTCAGACCCTTTGCACCAGCCACCAGTCATGCACAGTGTATCTCCCAGCCTGGAAGTCTTTAACCCTGTGGGAAAGGCAAATTGAATTAAACCTCTTCCCCTGCAGATGAGAAGATGCACGAGTGAGCAGATAAATCTCATGCTGCCAGGAACATGTCTGATATCCAGGCACAAACAGCATCCTTCAGGTCTCACTGTTCTATTTCTCCCTTTCCAAACCCACTGCAGTCACACGTGAGAATTTATAAGATGAGAATAGAAAGTGGAGTTAGTCAGACATAATCGAATTTATACTTGGTAAATTCTGAGGCAGACATCAGGAAGATTATTTGCTGCTTTTGAACATTAATTTAAGCAGAAGGATACTTGGGAAGAGGACAAAAGAGGGGTAACAGCACAGCAGAGATGAGGAGACCAGATTGCCTCTGTGTTGGCCTCATATTGCGTGGGAACAACAGGCTGGTGCTTGTGAGAAAGTTTTACATCATTCTCTCCAAAGACCAGTGCTGATCAGATCAGAGGAGTTATGCAGGACATGAAAAACTCAAAAGATTCAGCTCAGTTCAATCCAGACCCATATTGGTTGATTTTTCCTTGGTACTGGGAGAAAAATGGATCAGTTTTCCTTGGCTGCCTTGACAGGCCATTGGCAATGCTCAGCCTTCAGAAGGGCTAAGCAGGGAGCCCTGCAGTTTCCTCAAGGGGTGTCCACATGGCTCAGATGCTGTCAAGATGCTAAGTTCCTGCTTAGCCTGTTTAGCTGCAAAGTACAGGCACACAGGCAGCCCTCAAGCAGCCTTCCAACACATCACTTACCAGGATGTCTAAGCCATGAAATGAATTATTATTTTTTGTATCTTATTCCCTTTATTCCTGCTGTTATGGGCAAGCCATAAGGCCATCACCATCCAAGGCAGTGATCCCAGACATGCCAGTGACAGAAGGTTATTTTATGATGGTTGATCTGCCATCTGATGGTCACAGGCAGTCATGGCCAGTTGCCTGTAACCCATTGTAGCTCTATATATCTCAGGGAATTGCCTTTGAAAAACCTAGGAAATTGAGAGACTTGTGCCACTTCCCAGCTCTGACACCCTAAAATTACCTCCAAAGGCTCTGCCTTTGTTTGCAGAAGTGCTTGGAGGGAGCAGGTTTTACTCCAGCCCCACTTCTCAGTGTGCAGGACCCTTGCAGCCCATTGCTAGGTAACAGTCCAGGGCTACAGCCAAGAGGAAGAGGATGGTTTTCCAGCAGGAAGCACAACAGGGCTGAAGGAAACCGTGCTGGTACAGCTTGCACAATGGGAACAAAAGGGCACATCAGAATCCGATGCATAAAGAAAGTAGTGGCATAGCCAGAGCACAGACCCTGACCAAGGGATAAACTTTTGGGACAATTAATCAAAGCCTACAAAAAGAATTGATCCTGTTGTGTTACTTTGATAAGAACTAAGGGCCTAACCGAGGGGATATTTCTCTATGCTAGAGAGCTAGAAGGAAGAGAAGGAGGAAGGGTGTGTTTTCTGGCCCAGAGCACCAGATGAGAACTTTGTCCATGTAAAACACAGTGGCATCTCATCCCTTTGGGCTTCTGCCTGCCATCCTGGGCTGGCTGCTGCAGGCTCAATGGGGCAACATCGCAGCCATTTGAACAGGGGCTGAATGATGATGACACATGGGAGAGGGATGCTCTGCTCCTTCCTGCCCACCTGCTGAAGGTGGCTGCTCTCCACTGTCACCATCAGGCTCTTCAGGAGATTCCTGGGGGGGAAAAAGAAAAAAACCAAACCAACAAAACAACCAGGTCCAGGTAGATGAGAGAAGGAGCTGCCACCACAAAGCAAGTCCTGCCATGGAGTCTGCAAGCCTGCAATGTGCTCCTGCCCTGGAAACTGTGGCTGACCTTTGCTAATGGGACTTGGAACTGGGCTGGTTTCACATCAGCAACAAAGCAGAGGATTCTCTGCCCTCCTCCAAGCTGGAAAAGTTGGACTTACTTTCCAATAGACAAATAGATTTCTTGTTTCATCTGCGATCCACCAAGCCACTGCTCATACATGGGCATCACCACACTGCCAGGGGAGGTGCCAGGATATTTCATTGCAGACAGCTCAGTCCATGGAAAAGGACAGTTTATGTTTCACCTTGGAAATCACAGAACCCCTGTGCCATTTTTGGCCTTGAAACATCAAGCTCAGCCTGTGTTATCTGCAGTCTGGGATCTTAAAAGGCACATGAGAAGCCTTAAAAGCAATGTGAACAGATTGCCAAGTAATTTAGGCCTCATAAATCCTCTTTCCTATTTTTGTTATCAGTGCATTTAGGAGATGAATGAAGGCCTACACCCAAGACTTTTATGGTGATTTTGGGCAACTACCTGTAGTTTAAATGAATGCTAGACAAGTGTTTGTCCATTACTGCTTTTCTGCATATTTTATAAGCAATATAATGTCACAATTAAACTTAAACTTAAACTGCTCCAGCACAGTGAAAACACTATCCAGTATTTCTTTTAGCAATTAGGTAGATAGCTATGCTATCACAGCAGTCACCCAATAAATAGATGGGCAGTAGATCTTTGGCAAACCAGATCATTAGCAAAGGAGTTAACTCTCCTCTAGGGACCCAGCAAGTGCTCTGAGGGGCAGGGTGACAGTTTTGCACTCAGTGGGAGATATGAACTGAGTTTAGCAACCTGCTTGGGACCAGGCACTGACAAGAGATACCCACAGGAGCCACACACCTGATCTGTCCTTCAGCTGTCAGTTTTTCCCATTACCAACTCTCAAAGTACAGGATGCAACAGGGCAGCCAACTCATCTTGAGATCTTTGCAATTAGGGCTGATTAAAGCTCTGCCTGAAATACTACTGACACAGGACAAAACCCAGACCTGAAGCAACTGCTGGTTTTTTTTCCAGGCTGTGTTCATTTGAGAGTCCAAAAAACCCCAGTGCTCAGAAAAGAGCTTTGAAGCCTATTTATCACTGATTTCAAGCAGTTTTATAGATTATTTTTTTCCAAACCCCTGCACTTAATCTCTTCTCTAACCTCGGTGGGACTGAACTCTTTCATGGAAGTCTGAGTGTTGTGAACTACCCGAATGCTATTATACTCATAGAGCCTTTGGAAATGGCAAGTCTGGGCAGCCTGGCTTGAGGGGACTGGCAAGCACACACTTCATTATAGCTGCCTGCCCTGAAGTGTGTCTCCAAGCATCAAGGCACCTGGGGGGGGGAGGGAAAGAGGGGTTTCAACCTGAGCCTTGGCTTCAGTGCTTTCTAGTAAATTGAGATTTTTATTATTTTTTTTTTTACCCCTAGGGAAAACCTTCCTTTCATTTTTCTAATCACTTCCAGCCATAAGTAACAGACACACTATTGGCAGAGCTCAGCTTTAATCCCAGGAGGCTGTTTACTGGAACTGGGGACTTCCTGTACTTCCCAGCAATGTCTGACATCGGGATTGTCTGGCAATGCAAATGCTGCCATAATGGGAATGTAGGAAAAACACTGGCAGCATAACACCCGAGAGTAAAAGCATGGAATAGTTTGGCATTGAAAAGAGAGACAAGGAGTTGCATTGTTACCAAGGTTAATTTTGCACATTGAAATTTCTATACCGTAGCAACTTTCTCATTACTCAACATCAGTCCTCAAAATGATGCTAGAGTTGAGCAAGAAACAGATGTGAAGCTGACTGGTCTGCAATTACATTATAATTGATTATAAAAAGGCTGGCAAAGGGGCCACTTATATCATTGTCACTGCCCATTAAGAGGTCTGTAGCATGACCTGGGAAGCTGGTCGTGCATTAAAAGTACAGAAGCCAGCACGGCTGCAAGGAGACATGGGACAGTTGCCAGGGCTGCTTTTTCCAGGAAGCTGCAGTAATTCTCCTTCTGCCTCAGAAATGTTCCTCTGGTCTTTGCCCCCAACAGGCCATTTGAATTAGATTTGCAGTCTCCCTGTGTGGGAGAGCCCTCCCCCCAGGCTTTGGGGAGAAACCCAGCAGAACCGGTTTGTAAGGGGGTGCCTGAGATGCTGAACTACCCATGGCAAACCTGACTGGGCCTCACTCAGCCCCAAGGAGAGCATTTCCCTCACTGACAACAGACCTCATACCTGGGCCCAGGACCTCCCCACATTCTTAAGAGTGACTTCTGCTGCAAGGGGAGTCAAGAGTGAGAGAGGAGATCAGACTTACTTACTGCTCCAGGCTGACCATTCAGTGAGCAGTGGTAATAACCACATCTTCTCAAATCAGGCTGCCTCCACAAAAAAAGAAATGTCCCTCTCTTTGAAGGTATCCCTCAAACTGGATCAAGTATGTTTTGAGATGTAATGACTCCTGTTCATCCCAAAATATGAAATCATGGAGATCAGCCCAGAAAACAACTTCTTCTTCCCAGTATCAGTGCATGGGATGCCCAGCTGCCTGGAGCCCAGAGGAGTAATTTCCAAGATATGGCTGACCCTTGACAACCACCTTCAAGGCCAGTGGTACATAAGAGGAATGAGACCCTGACTCATCTCAAAACAGGGGACTGGACATCTCCCCTCTTCCTTGCTTTCCTGAGCTCTCAGGACTTGACACTAGCCAAGGATCCAGAGGATCCATCCCCCTGGCCCCAACACCCTACCATCTCCATCTCCCTACACCATCCTTTCCTTTGTCCCTGTCGGTGGTAAGGATCATTGAAACTAGATGATCTTTAAGGTCCCTTCCAAACCAAACCAAACCAAACCAAACCAAACCAAACCAAACCAAACCAAACCAAACCAAACCAAACCAAACCAAGTCTGTATTTTGCTAATTCTTGCCATTCATGCTACTCCCTGTAGACAAGGGAGTATAGCCTCTGTATACAAGCTGCTCCATGTGCAGGAACTCTTCCCTTTCACACAGGAACACATCCCTTTCAGGGAGGAGGCAGCAGAAAATATTTGCCACAGGTGCCAGTGTTTGCTCTGGCAACAGGCAAACAAATAGTATTTTGCTACACAGATCCCTGCATCCCTGTCCTGCTCAGTTACTCATCATCCCACAGCCACTGCTTTGTTCTTCCCTTTACTGGAGCACAAACCACCAGACAATGTAACCTCCCCCTGAAGCAAGGCACCACGGAGGAGCCCTCTCTTCCTACCTCTGCCACAAAGCCCAGCAGATCCTCAGCTGATGCACACCACGAAATTTCTGTAGCTACATTAGCTCACACCAGCCTCATAATCTTGCCTTAATTATTAGATCAGCTCATTCCCTCCCATCTTGGAAAGGGGGAGTCAGCCTGGGAAGCTGGGCAAGGAGGACTTTAAATCTGATTCCCACTCCTGAGCAATCAATGTTCAATGACTTGAGGATCAAAGAGAAATTCTTCTTCTTCTGCCTCTCCTCTTCCTTCCCCAGAGGGAAGGCAGAGTAGTGCAACACAGGCCTGCCAGGGCTGCACCCCAGGCACTGGCTCTCTCCCACCACTTTATTCAAGAGAAGAATCCCAATGGCAGAGCTCTTCAGGTCAGTGGGATGAGTTCTGTGCTTCAGGCCTGCACAGGGTGTTTTGCAGTGGGACAACACTCCACACCCCTCCATGTTCAAATGCATCACCTTCAGCTCTTTTGTCAACTGTGGAATCAATGAGACAAATCCCAGGGATCACAGCTTTCCTGGCTCCATCCTGAGCCCCAAGCTGAAAGCAATTACACAGAGATAAATGAAAACACAGAAATTGCATTTCTTGATAAGAAGCTCATGTGTGCAAAGCTGAGGTCTCTTGTGAGGTACTTTCATGGTGTGTCTGCAGTCATTAAAAAAAAAAAAAAAGCAAATTTATATATTTTATCCAGTAGCCTAATTATTCTTAATGAAATGCAACTGGGACTTACAAAATTAAGTCATGAGTGCAACAGGTTACAATGATGCCAGACTTTCTTCAAAGTTTATTGTTTCAAAGCTTCCATACCTCAAGTGCCCTGGGGCACCTAATTTCAGCAAGTAAAACAACACAAAAGATCTTGTCTCTGAACTGACCTGGCACAGAACTTAGTCTTGGGTTTGGTCTGAAAAACATTGCAAGGAGACAGAGTTTTCTTACATCAATTTTGGCACCAATTGAGCCTTAGAAATGTGGACAATGAGCATGGAGAAAATTTGACTTAGAGCAGGGTCCAGCCAGGGATGGCTGGCTCTGATTAAGTTTTAGATGCTTCAATGAACTGTGCAGCTTGAGATAAATTAACGGCAAACAAATTTATGTTCTCTGGGAAAACAGCCCTAAGCCCTCAGCCAGCAGGGAGTGATGCACACACTGACAGGCTTGCTGGACTGAATGCTGGGTGGAGGAGGAAGGGGTGGGCAGCTCCTAAACGTGGTCATCACAACAAAGATCTCACAGGAAGGGCGACCCCAAATACTTGGGATGCAAAGACAAGGAACTGAGTGCAACTCATTATACTGGAGATCTGTTTCTACAGGCTGGGAAGTCTTACAGGGGTAGCATCCTCTTCCAGGTCCTTTGCTGAGAAGTGGACAGCAGCTTCTTCCACCCCCTTCATCTGGCCTGTGTCTGCACTAGCTAAAAATCACTTTTTTTAAACACTCTCCTCTAATGTGTTTCTCATGCCAATAGGAGGGGTTCCCTGCCTCTTCCAAGCCAAGGCTTAGATAAGAGTTCAGTTCCCAGCCAAGCAAACATAAGCAATATAATGCTCATTATTTAGGAGGTACTTGCACTGTGTTTGCCCCAGCGAGAGCCTGGAATAACTCACTGGAGCCACCAGGAGACTGAATCTGGATCCAGAATGTTACCAACTATCACAATGATGACATTTTCTAACTTTGCACCCTATGTCTTCTGCATAGACTTGAAGGCAACTCCACTTGCTTAACCTTTCCATCAAGTTGGCAGGCATTAGAAACCCCTCCAGTTTCTCATACCACCTTACCCAAGTGCCAGTGAGTGAGCTGAGGAGCCCACATCTTTCTCCTCTACCCAGACAGTCAACCACCCCAAAACCTCAGCAGCAATAAGTGGGACTCACCCCAAAAGGTTGTGAGGATCCTTGCAAAACTCCTGCAGCACTCCTGGCTGTAGAGGGGCTAAATGAGTTCAGTGCAACCTCTCTCTCTCCCTTTTTTTAATAGCATTTTATCATATTCCCAGGGTACTCTCTGGCCTCAAAGCATTTGACTACTGCAGAAAGCTCAGTCACAACATCAAGTACAATTTTCTAAGCCACTGACCTGGACCAAGCTCTCCCTAGCCCTTGCTGCTGACTAGCTTTTCCAACAAGAGACTTAGTGATTATTGCTATAGCAGCACATCTACTAGTGAAGTAGAAAATAAATAGACTTTATCAGGAAGGTAAATGATGGAGAAAACAGCATTCCCTTAGGTAAAGGGGGAACTGGCATTAGAAACAGCAGAAGGAATAGCATAATCCTGGAGGAGGAGATATGGCATTTAGGTGGTTATCCCATCTCTTGCCCCAGCTGGGCAGATTTTTTTTAGCACTTGTCTCATTACTACCTCCTCTCTTACCTATAAGCATCCCTGGGAAAGAAATTCTTACATGATATGGGAGCAGGTCAGACAGGGAGTTATAGATATGTTTACCACTGCAGGCAGATGAGTAAGAACGATTTGAGAAAGTGCTGCCATTCATTGCTCTCATAGATGCTTTTCTGGCCCCAGGGCCACCAGTTAGCAAGCCCTGCAGGACCAAGCCATTTCTCTTTCTTAGCTAGCCACAACACCCATGAGCAGCCCGCATGGGCAATGGCTCACTTGCCACAGCAGCCAGGAGGAGGCTGTGACAAACAGCACCTAATGAAGAAGGTAAGAAAGGCATCCAGTCCCAGCAGAGCTACAGCAAAAGCAAACCAAGATCACTTGCCAGGGGCAAGCACACCAGGTTGCACTATGATTTATAAAAACTGACTGCTTGTATACTCCTGTTGGGTATCCTACAAGAGCTCACTGCTGTAACCCCCACACTGCGGCAAAGCTCCCCACTGCCCATGCACTGAACTCACCACATGGAACAAGAGGCAGCAGCAGCATCAAGATGAGCCCTGCTCCCACCACGGCTCAGGGAAAGTATCCAGTGCTTGAGGCTACAGGCAAGAAAAAAAAACCCTCCTCCACTTCACCTCATGAGCCCCTCTAACAGAGGAGGGGCCATCCAGTTCCAGCAGCTGAGGCTGCTGAGGTTGCTGAGGCAAATCAGGTGGGTTGGGAGGCTCTCCAGCCATGTCTTGCTGGGGGTGGGGTGGGGAGTGTCACCAGCTCCTTGGGGTCTCCTGGTTGTAGTTTGCTGCCCACTTTGCCTGGGGAAAGCAGCAGGATCCAGCATCCTCCCTCACCATTGCCACCTGGCCTGAGCTGAGCTGCCACAGCCCTTGGGGCTTGAAACAAACCTCAGGGGTTTTGTGGAGGAGGGTTAGCATAGCTGAAGGCAAGTTCAGCCAAATTCCTTGCCCTGTGGTCTTGCCTTGCCCAGTCCACCTGGGAGGAATGTCTTTATGTCACGGCAGTGAATTTTCCTCTTTCTTCCCAGAGGACACCAAGACAGTTCAACACCTCCAGCAACTTTTCATCTGTGAAGCAATACATGGGGTTTATGGAGAGCCTTATGTAGCTGTCAAAATGCTGAGAATTATTTGACTTGCTGAGAATTATGCTGCTATCCACATACTGCAAGGGCACCTCTAGCATGGAGCTGCATTTCCTTCGAGGCCAGGAACCCTGTCCACCCCTGGGTGCTGCGATGCTTCTAGGCACACAGGGTCACAGCATCACCCTCCCCAGAGCACCTTGGATGCTGCTGGGCAGCCTGGGGGCTGCAATGCCCAGAGGGAGGTGATCATTGCCCAGCCTGTCCCCAGCCCCCACGTTGGCCAGCTGGCAGTGTGAAGGCCCCTGTCCTGTATGCCAGTGACAAAGGACAACTGTGCCATCAGGGAATGGAGGAAGGAAAGGCCACCATGCTGAATTCCTTATTTTGGTGAAAGGGCAGAACCCGCACACTGTTCCATGTGACAGGGTCTGGACTATGACCTGGTTGTATATTTTATTTCTCCGTCAGTACAAAGGAGGATCTGGGTAGGGGGGTGTTGGGTAGCAAGATCCAGTAAAAAACCCTTAATGTTGGGATCTGGGAGAACTTCTGGGTGCATGGGCTGACTTCAAAGTAAGCCTGCAATTACCCTTCATGCTACAGAGGGTTTTTGCATACAGCAAAATGGGAAGAAACACTATGGCTTGCATTCAGAGCTTTTGATTCCCTTTCAGGTCCATTTTTGATGGAGGTGTTAATTACCACCATGATCCTCTGAGTGAACCCAAGCCCTGGGAGCACACAGGAGCATCTGGGAGAAAGGAATTAGAACTAACTTAGATTCTTTTTCTGTTCCATTTTTGTCTTTGCACTTTGTAGACTTGACTCATTCCTCTCAGATGAATGAAACCTGACATGAAGAGCTTATGTCAATATAACATATCCAATCACCAAGACCACATAAGCACTAGCCCTCATCCTTTCCCATGCTCAGGCTCCAAAAAATGCCCACTCCAATATTTTTACAGGATCAGACTCAAACACATGAGCTGCATAGTTGTTCCTATATGACCAATAACTGGGACCCCTTTGGCAGTAAAATGTAAGTCAAGTAAGAAACTTCGGTCCTTCCAACTCCAGAAGAACTTGTTCACAGTTGGCCCTAAGGAACAGACTACCCCCATAGCCAAGAGAACAAAATGAGACATGGCATTTTTCTTGCTTTTTATATAAAATAGACATTTACATACAATTTTTTTTGCAAAGACTTTGAGCATAACTCCTTTATGTGAAATCTAGCCATAAATCCCACAGTGAAAAAAGCAAAAACTGCAAATTCCTGTACCACTGACAAACATCCAGCAGCTGCTAAGTGTGAATTTGTTTTTTTAAGGGTGTCTAATCCATGGGCTGTTTTCTTGTTGTTGGTTTGTGTTGTTTTTTTTTTAAAGATATGCACAACAGATTAGAAAAAAAATAGATACAGAAATAAGAACCATATGAACAACAGGCAATGCAAACATCTCCCACATGAGAGACACGCAGTGTAACATCCACTTCAGGTAGAGATTTCTGCAGTACTACAGTTGTAGAAGCCACTGGGGGTATTTTCCAGGAGAAACAAATTTTCAGCAAGTCAGTACAAACATGGCAATGAACTTTTGCACAGTTATCAAGATTACCTGAAGCAACTGCCACATTGAAACACTAGTGAATGCCAAGCACTTTTTAATTTTTTTTTCCCCCCCGCTGTTGGATTTAAATGTACATGAAAGCAAAATGGTGCAGTTTGAAATTGCTGCAGGAGACTGAAGGTATGAGAGAAAAACCCTCTAAGGGCTAATTTTTTCCCAAGACTGTGCATAATTGCAGACATGAAAGATATAAATTGAGCACTTGGGCAAATTAATCACATACAGATTGAGAAGACTTAAGCGCTCCAATTGTTTCACTGAGTTGGAGGACAATTTGGGCAAAAGATCATACAATTATATTCTAAATTGCCTAATTATTGAAATAAGAATGACAATTATCTTCTTTCACCAAATATTGTACATGATATCTGGTTCTATAACTTGAGAAGCTTTCACTCTTTGGAGATAATTTCAGGGAATGTCCAGTGTCCCCTGCAAGTTAGGCTCTTATTTTCTTTTTTTTTAACTTAGACTTCTTCTACCCATCTGCCTGCATGCACAACCCCCCATCCACATTGAGATCTCTGGAATGAAGGCCATCTGCACTGCTGCATTCTCTTACTGTTTGTCCAAAACAAGTTGCCTGCACATTTGTAGGAAAATCTAGTCCAAGCAGCCTATGGGAGAGAGAAAATGCCCCCCACTGCATATTTTATCCTGGGGGATGGAGGAGGAAGGGAAGCAAAGAATGCTGGACACCAAATAAGCAATAAAATGAAAAAAAAAACCATCAGTTGGAAATATTATTCACAGGGAAAAGCAACACAATTATTATGCTTTTCATTTAGAATTAAAATGCACAGTGAGTCCATGAGAGTCCTGTCTAACCAGCTTTCTGTTAATTCTACACATTAATATTGGTGAGCACTGAGGTACAGCCAATGCAGCTTGCAGAGAGAACAAACTCTCCCCCACCAGGTACAGCTTCAGCCATTTATTAATTTGTAATCTCTGTGAACCATGCTGAGCCCTGGAGTTGGCAGAAAGCAATGTATTTATAACTCATTATTTTAGAAGCTGTGCGATGCTAGAGGAAGAGGAACTTTCCTGTGATTAATTAGGATAATATCCAGTTTATCACAAGGTAAGTTGCTCAATTTATCTTCCACAATAGCATTCCATTTTGGTGAAGGTAACCCATTTCATATCATACTCCATTCCTCTTCTTAGCCTGCAATAAACTTTTCACAAGATTAATGTCCTGAACAAACACAGCATTTCAGCATGGATGCCAATGAGACAGGGAATCAGCCCAAAACTTCACGATGGTTTAACTGCTTTGGTAGCTCATGGTCGGAATCGTTCTCCAAATACGCTGCCAGTTTGCAGACCATCACACTGCATAGATGGGGTAATAAAGTGCTGGTTCAGAAAAGAGGGGTTCATTACCAAGCCCTCCTCTCTCCATGACTACCATAAACCCAGCTCCAAAATGTGGAGAGTCAGCCTTTCAGCATATAAACATCACCCAGTTCAACTGAGATGAAGCTCCGGGGACATGTTACCTGCCCAGTTCTGGCAAGGGGATGAACACACTCCTGCCTTCCAACCAAACCACCTCCCTCACTGGGGGGATGGTCTCACCTTTCTATGTTATTCTACAAGTAAGACAGTGTTGCAAAAATGGTAATCATTCTCCTGGATCTGGAAGGGGGACACCCAAAGCTATGTTATACTTTTACACCTGCATTGGTCAAGGTGGCTTTGATCAGGTTCTAGACAAAAACCAAGACAATAATTTCTACCAGGTCTCTCAGGAAAGACAAAGTGATTTAAGCCTAAGTTAAAAACACAAAATGAAGTCTTCCCCCTCACATTGCATTGCTATAAAAAATACAACTTCTTCTATATTTGAAAAAAAAATACGTTTTTTTCAGCCACAATTTAAAGTCACACCAATGTGGGGCATACAGATTATATAGTATTTACTTAACATATCTTTATGAGGCAAAGTTTATAGCTGATACACTTTTCAAAATGAGACGTATCACCCCCCAGCTCTGTCCCCCACATTTCAGGTCGCTATTGGGGCACTCTGCAGATGTGTCCCCTGTGGGGGGCTGCACCAAACACAGCTCTGCCAGCCCCCAGCCTCACAGGGTGCCAGCCCAGGCACACAGGGCTTTGGTGAAGCTGCCCTGAAGGCAAACTCACCTTGGGGTGAAGCAGAGAGCTTAATGGTCCTACAACTTATCAATGAGCAGTAGGGAACTGACTGCTCCCAGAGGACATTTCAGCTTTGGCTTCCCCATCTAACAAGACTTTGCTGACACAACCCTCATTCTCCTCCTGGACATCCTGGCAGCAGGGGCTGTGCAAAGCTAATTCCATGTGTAGCATACAGTGGGGAACCTGCACTGGGGACCTACAGAAACATCAGGTCAGCAAGTCCATGGCCATAAAATTGTGTGAAAAGATGCCGGTGGCTGACCCAGCCCCACCATCTCCATGCTGCCCCCAGCCCCAGAAAGCAAAGTAGGCTGCTGTGGGCTGGGAGGAGAAGGAAAAATTCACCAGCAGAAGAATTGCTTGGGTTTTTCCCAGCTGCTCCCTTCAGAAGCTGGCTTGAAGGGAGGCAGCCCAGAAACATGTCACCACATCCTCCCCAGAAGGGTCTTTCCCTCCCACCTCTGCTCAGCTGTAGGCACTGGCCACTCTCCTTGGCCAGTGGGGACCAACCAGTACCTCCCAAGTCCAGCCTCATCTCAGTGGGAGCACATTCAAGGCTCTGGCAGGTTCACAAGCCTGAGCAGGACAGGCATCTTCACCACTCTGGATTCTCTCTGAGCTCCAAATACAGACAGAGTCATGTTAATAATTTGTCAGTAATTTGACTACAAGTAGTGGCTGGACACAGAGTTTTTAAAATGGAGTTAGCAGAGCCACCACCAGCACACAGCTGCCCCATCATGCTGAGTGAATCTGGAGATTGCCAAGGTGCCATGGCCAGGAAAACCTCAACCCGGGCACCACATGGGTCACCACCACTCAAGTTTTTCCTGCAGATGTGTAGCCAGGCATTGCATAGCTAATCTGAGCTGCTCATTACTAACAATGCCAAGCCCTGGGCTGCTTTTCTGTTGGGATTGGCCACAATCAAGCTCAAATATAACAACCTCTATGCTAGTCTCCTGCTGCTAGAGGAAAAAACTGTTGACCTAGTCTGATGTCCAAACCCAAACGTGGTGGCATCATTAACATGCTCTGTGAACTAGTACAAACCCTGGTGGAAGCAGCAGAAGTGCTGCTATTGCAGTGACAGTGTGGTCCAATGTGCTCTGCAGCCATATGCTTTGGAAGCATCATTAGGGGGAGTTATTCAAGCACATTTCTGTGGTCCTACATTTTTCTAACTTCAGACAATACAAGTCACAACACCCAGCCACGTGGCCATCTGTGATGGATACTGCCCAATTCATATAAAACTGAAAAATATATTAATTATTTGACTATTATAAGTTAAATAAATAAAGCTAAAAAATAAAAGCCCCAATTCAGAAGAGAATTTGTTTCCCCACTCCGGTATTTAAAAATATAGATTTATAACTGATTAGCTATAGGTAATTTTCTGTGTCTTTGGGGGAGGGGGTGAGAACACTTTGATATAGTGTTTTGTCAGTGTTATCACCATGATAAATGGGTTCTGTCCCTGCACACCAATTAGAAATGCCTCCTTAGTAACTTTCCAGGCTAGGAAATCTTCTGTCATTTTTCTGTTGCTTTACTTTACCCCCTTTATTGATCATATTGTTTGCTAGTTTTTTTGGGGTTTTTTTTTGTTTTTTTTTTACTGGGCACTGGACAGGAAGACGAGAGCTTCCCATTGCCTTTGGATGCTTCCATTTTTTTCAGACTAATAATTATTTGGTCTGGAGAGAGAGAGGGCAAAGGGTAAAGCCATATGATATTTAACAGTAATGGCATCATGAACATGAATTACTACACAATAATTTATGAGTAAAACATTCAGGTGAGGTTTCCTGCCAAAGGATCATTTGTCCTATTTGTAGAATCATTCTTCTAGGGTGATACTCAGGTATCATTTTCCCTTTTTTAGAATAATTTTCAAGTCACATTTAGAGCTGTAAAAGTGGTCACAATTTCCTCAACATTAACCTCCTGAAAAAAACCTTTTTATATGACCATCTTTCCTGGCTCAGAAGGACCTGGCAGTATTTGCAATGAAGCCCACCAGTGGTACTCTATGTGGATGAAGTGAGCCTGTGTTGAGTAGCAGGAGGTGCCACTTCACCTCTGCTGCAATGGGTGAGTGCTTTGTCTCCATCATTTCCCCAGTTATAACCAAGATACTGTAGCTATAGGTCTCACCTGCACTCCCAGTTTAATGAAAATGGGTTCAGCCTAAACATGAATCTTGATTAAAGGAAGGGTTTCATTCATTCTCCAGCACATCCCACAGGAGCCCAGTGTCTCCTGCAACTTTGGTCAAACATAAGCATGCATTCAAAATCTGCCTTCTGTAATTCTGAGTCCCATTCAAGTTCCTTCAGCATCAGTTTGAGCACCAGGCTTCCTCCACACTCTCCTACAAGGGGCACGAGTTTCTTTCCACTGGTGACTGAATGCTATGTTTGGTCTTTCTCCTGAACTTCCTGAAAACGTTTCTCCAAGCGATCCAGCTTTGCCAGATTCTCCTTCAGCAACTTGCTGTTTGGAACCAGCTGTAAGGCTTTCTCATAGTAGCCACGGGCAGTGATGTAGCTCCCCTGCAAAGAAAATGAGTGACAGTTGCTATTTTGCACAGAAAGTTTTTTCCTTGGGAATGGTGAAGACCATACTACAAAGGATAGAAGAGTTTATAAAACTTGATATTGTTAGGCAACAGGAATACTTCATTTTGAAATGGGTCAGCAAGTGTCATTAGCCTAAACTGGATCAAACACATGGCAAGAAGTAGATTTACATTTTTCTGTTATGTTGTACTGGAAGAGTTAATTTTACTCAGAGGATATCACACAATGTGACTCCTTCAGACCCAAATCATAATGATATGCTAAAGTATTCAAAAAGATAAGCAAGCACAGGGTGGGCTGCCTATTTCCATAATTTCATGCCAGTCTTCTGCATTAGACATCTTTATTAAATTAATTAGGTAGAGAAGAATCTTAAAAGTCAACTCAGGGTGACATTTTTCTAAGGTAGGTCAACAACTGAAGCAGGAAAACTTCAGAGATGGGAACGTTGTTCCTTGCAGCCTGCCTTCTTAAAATAGGAGATTCACATTACGGGACACATATTCTTCAGCAACATGGTTAGGAAATTCTAGTTAGGGTGGACAGACTTCCCTCATTTTTGGATAAACTATGTGAGGGACACTTACTGTTCACAAACACGCAGCTCTTGGTAGTCTTAAACAAATTCACCTTTCTGTCCTGATTCGACAGCTTAAGAAAAATGGCCATACCTTGATGTGCTCAATGCCTCCCATATTCATCCAGGCCTGCGCTTGGTCAGGGTTGAGTTCCACGGCCCGTTTATAGCTCTACATAAATATGAAACATTTTTAGGTTAAGAAGCTGACTCTTCAAACAAAACCAGTGCTGTAGGTGAAAGGGAAATGGAGTTTCTTCTCCTTCTGAATCCATTTAAAATATAATTTTACATTCTTCTCACAATGCACAAGCTGAATTTCAGTTTCTTTACAGCAGAGGCAACAATAATTTACTGCTTCCCCTCTGTGCTCATTTCACAGGTCTTCCCTGCCCACAGCACTGTAAAAGGAGCCATACCAGTCCCTGGACCGGTCCCTCTCCTGGCCACCCTCCATCACTGGACACTGCATGTCCAGGTCATTTCCTTGGACAGGATTCTGCCAACCACAACACAAAGGTGGGTTGTGGAGCTCTATATCTGCAAGGCTTTAATTCGGAGGTTTTGCATGGAGGTTTTGCCAGCACCTGAGGGCAGTGCTATCCCTTCCCATTGCTTTTACCACTGTGAATGAGGGAAGAAGGTGAACTACTAAGCTGCCAAGACCAACAGCCTGGGTGTATGCACCAGGAAGTATTAGATGCAACGAGCTAACTCTTTATCTTTTAACCTATAAAACTATCCATAGGGCTGAGGGCAGTCATACCTCGAAAGCCTTGTCAAGGAGATTCTGTTCTCTTAGCTGGTTTCCTTTAGTAAAAAAGAGCTCTGATATGACTTTTGGATCCTTTGGTTTTAGCTGAAGAGCTTTTTCTATAGCTTCAAGTGCCTGTGGAAAAGGAGGATGAAAAAGAAGGATGACGTGTTACTGTACTCTGCACCTTTCCACTTTTTATGCTCTCATCACCACTAGGGACTCCCAGCATAAAAGTCAACTTCCTCTTTCCTTTCTTGGCCCCACACCACTAACACATATGGAAATGAGTTTTTTAGATGCCTGTAGCTGATGGGCAGTGGGGCTGACAGCAGGAGGAGAAGTGGTAAGAAACCACACCACTTAGCTTTAGTGCCCATACCTAGATAAACAGAAGGTTTTAGTGAAAAAAACTTCTCTAGTGGATATGTGCTAAGGCATGTGACATGTCTCTGGAGAGATGGGGTGTAAAACTTAAACTGAGCACTGTGTGTTAGCCCTTAGGAAATGGGTTCCCCATGGCCACTGTACCTTGGTGTACTGCTCCTGCTTGCTGTAGATGGCTGAGAGAAGGCGGTAGCACTCCAGACACTCTGCATCCTCGTTAAGGATATGGTTTGTCATCTTTTCAGCTTCTTTCGTCCTCCCCATCATTGCTAAAACCTGAGCCTGTGGAGCCACATTATAAAAGGGTTATGATCTTAAAAAGCTCAGACCTCTTTTATACACACTGCACCCAGTGGCTGGTGCTGGGCTCATGCTTCTCCTGTGAGTGGTGTTAAGAGGCAACTCGAGAACATGTGAAAGGACCAGCCCTTTCTAGCAAGTGTGGCGCCAGTCAGATTTTCTCTGGGCCAAGTGCTGCTCAGCTAGAAAGGCAGTGTCTGATACAAGGGTCTGAGGTCAGGAGGAGTGGGAAGAAAACAAGGACAGGTGAGACAGTCGCTGGATGGCCGGTGTGGAGGTAAAACCAAGCGTGGAAGTAGAACCAAGCTCTGAGCCTTGGGTCAATGTTCACAGTAATGCAGCCACCCTGGTCCACTTGAGTGGTCCTGCCCTGGCAGAGCTCACCCCACACTCACCAGTGCCAGTCGGATCTCTCTGTTGAAAGGCTGCAGTGACGCTGCTTCTCTGTAAACCTGCAAAGCTTCTTCATACCGCCCCGTGTTGTAATACAGAGCCCCCAGTGGGGACAGGATTTCAGCCTTTCGGGATACCTTCAGTGCCCTGAAATTTGGGAAGAGAGAGATGTTTCCAGGTTGTATGGGATCAAAGTGGAAGAGCAAAGTGTGGCTTGTGCTGGGACGGATGATTAAAGATCTGCACCCTGCTCATCCCACCCTGGGGAGCACAAATCTAAGATCCCAGGGAGGAATCATAAAATGTTAGGGGTTGGAAGGGACCTCTAGAGATCATGTAGTCCAACCTCCCTGCCAAAGCAGGATAACCTAGAGCAGGCCACACAGGAACACATCCAGATGGGTTTTGAAAGTCTCCAGAGAAGCAAACTTCACACCCTCTACAGGAAGCTGGTTCCAGTGCTCTGTCACCCTCATAGTAAAGATGTTTCTCCTTATGTTGAGGTGGAGCCTCCTATGTTCTAGCTTAAGCTCACTATTTCTTGTCCTATAAATGGGCACCACTGAAAAGACATTGGCCTTATCCTCTTGATACACACCCCTCAGATATTTATAGACATAAATAAGATCCCCTCTCTGCATTCTTCTTTTCTCAAGGCTAAACAACCCCAGAATGAGCACACCAGCAGCAGCAATTCCTCTGGTCACCTAAGAAAGGGAGAGGGCCACCATGAACATGCATGTGAAGATGCAGAAGGATGGAGGATAGCTGGAAGTGACAGGACCTGTGGACCGTGAGCACAAATCTGGATGACAAAAAGGAGACAACTTCTGTCCACCCTGCTGCATACTAGAAGTTGGAGTCTGACTACTGGTACATTGATGAGAAGGGCTGGAGTTCCTAATGGTGCCATGGTTTTTGTGATGGGCTCTTCAGCAATTATGGCTATTAGTGGTGCAGCACCCACAGACCAGCTTTGAGCAGTGTAGGAACAGTGCTAACAACCTGCTTGTGCCACTAAGCCTCTGACTTTATCACTACAGCATCCCCCAACCAAAAGCAGCAGTGTGTCCATCCTGGGGGATTAGGAATGGAAGGGGAAGTCAATGCTACCTGAGTCCATGCTGCCTCTCCAAGCACTCACCCAAAATAGCCAAAGGTTAATCTGGTTTCAAAATGGATGGAGAAGGAAAGGAGGAAAACCCACACAGTCACTGACAGATTCATGTATCAGACGCTCTTTAGCAGAGACAAGCTGTACAGGGGAAGGAGGGAAACCTGTCTCCCATCCCAAATTCTTACCGCTTGTACCACGCTTCAGCCTCTTTGTTCTGCCCCAGGGAGCGGTGAAGCCTGCCCAGGTTCACCATGGCCACGTGGTGAGTGGGGCTCAGGAGGATGGCCTGCCTGTAGTGGGACACGGCTTGCTCAGGAGCCCCTGGAGGGAAAAACAGCTATTAAACCGGTGCATCTGAAAAATCTGTCACAAATTCAGCAAGCAGTAATGTTCTGAGTTTTATTTCATCCATTGCACTATGCATGAGAACTATTTTCGGAAAGAAATCCTGCCTCAGCCTTTTAGGATTAACTGTAAGGAAAATTGCCATCCAAACTAAGATTTAGGCTCCAATATTCAGGAATGATCCTGAGAAACAGATTTTCTAGGGGTGGATTTTTGGAAGTCAAGGGTACAGACCCCTGATTGAAACCACCCTCTGATCACACTGCAGGCAGAATGCACCCCCTGTGCTAAGGATGGAGCCCACCCCAGAGGGGGGCCTGGCACACTTGTCCCACCTCCTGGTGGAGCAGCCTTTCACCCTGGCCCTCTGGAGACAGGAGCAATGCAGACACAGAGAATAAGACATTCAGTATTCCCTACAATCTCTCTTTCCAAACTATTCCCTCCACCTCTGTTGCATTGGCCCTGCTCAGTCCCCATGCATTGCTCAACCAGAATGGGAGTAGCTGCCAGTGAGCAGCTAATTCCCACCTCAGAGTAATAAATCCCAGACCAGAGGTGCCCAGGTGCCCACACTGGAGCAGACAGGCACCAGTTCTGTGTTGCAGAGGAGCCATTGGGTGGCACTGCTTCACTGTCTGAAAACGTCCCCCAGTGCAAGGTCCTGCAGTCCATGACATCACCAAGCACCACAGCAAAACAGAACATCAGGCAGTAACAGAGGTGGCAGGCCACAAGCCCAAAAGCCTAAAGTTCTATGTCTAATAGGGGTTTTTTTGTTTGTTCATTTTTTGGTTTTTTTGTTTTCTAAATTATGGCTTTCCTGAAGATAGATCTTGCGGCGCTTTCCTCAGGCAGAGCCTGCTGTCTACCTACTAAATAAATTAATATTTTATAAAACATAAAGTTCCCACACAACACATAGTTCCTGCATTTCAACAATGTGAATATCGTATTCTTAATCCCAGTGCTTGTTTCAGTCATTTGCACACTCTAGACCAGATAATCTCCTGATGAAAACTGAAACTCACAGAGCTTTGTCCACCAACAAAGCTTTTTGGTATTGGCATTTTTTTAAGCCAAGATACTTCACAATGTATTTAATTCCACTTCTAGCTGGAAGGCAGAACTTGAAACCAGCCCACGCGTGCTGGGACACTGAACACACACTGCTGTAAGAATTTTATTTTCATAACTTTTCAGATCTAGTTTGTTTTTTCTTTGAGACTACCTTTGCAACACAGAAGTTACTTCTTGGCTTTCCCTTTACAGGAGAGAGAAGGGACATCTCTGTAGGGAGATTTAGAAGCACTTAAGACTCCTCCAATGGCAACAATACATCTTTCAGGGTAGGACTTCTGAAAAAAAATCCAGGAGCAGCCTGAATCTTCTCCCACAGATGAGCAAAAGTGTTCAAAAATCGTATCTACAAAGCTTTCTGGCCCAGCAGTGCCTCCCCTGCCCAACACACAGGGGTAATGAGCATCCTTGAAGGAGACACATTAAGTGCCTGTGACCACTGCAGAGCTGCCCAGAGCTAAGGGTCCTCAGAGCTGGCATTGCTTGAGTCTTGTTGCACAAAATCCTGTGAGTTAACTGGAGAAGTGTTTCACAGCATCTCCCTGAGCCTGCCAGGGAAGAGCTCAGCCTGTGACCGGCTCGCTGCCAGCTGCTTCCTTCGCGCCTTGTCACGTTTCCAGGAGGGTTATTTACACACCATGCCTGAAGAATCAAAAGTTAGTGGTTTGGGTTTTTTCCTGTTGTATGTGGGGAAGTGCAGGAGTAAACCAGGAAAAGTTGTTTGACTCAAGCAGAATAAAAAAGTGCAAAAAATAGAAAGTGCACTGCACTGCATTTGAACTGCAATGTCTGGAAGGAACAGGGCAGTTTATCTGGGTGGGAAGCAAAGATGAGTGCAGTTGTCAAGAGTGAAAGTACTGAGCAATTCTTATCATTCACAAGCTCACATTTTTCCAGAGCACAAATTGAGAACCTCAACCTCTTGTTGCTAATGCCATGATGCTTTTTTAAAATTACGGATACTTATTTTGGCTTTGTATTTATTTCATATTGGTACAACAGGAGAGTGATGGCTGAGCATCAGCTCAGAGGTAGTACCAGCCAGCTGCAGACTGACAGACACTATTGTCCTTTTGTCCCAAGTACCACCAGAGCTGGGTGCCTTGTGAAAGGGAAAGACTGGGTAGCAACCATGCACTTTAAGCCTTTAATACTTCATCATGGAGGCTCAGCTCTCTTCTGGAGGGCGACAGTATTTTGGTTTATGCTAGTTGTTTGTCAAACTTGGCCTTGCTTATAAAGCTGTCAATAAAAGTGGCAGTTACAGAGGCTTTTTAAATTTTATTTTGTTATGTGGATGCCAGGCATTGCCTGAGTCTAGGTAAGTTGGATAGGAACTAGGAGCTCAGAAAATAAAGGCCCCATAGTATCTTAGGTGTTGGTTTCACAGATGATTGTGATTTAAAAGCCATGTTTGGTTTTACAGAGTTCACATGTAACCTTTACAGTTCAAGAGTCACTTTGTCACGAAGTAGAGCTGCAAGTTCTCCAAAGGCCATAATGATCCACTCATGTACCCAAGATTTGGTTTGCTGTGCCTGAAGAAACAGCAGTATTGTCAGGGTGCTGCCCAGCTCAAACTGAAGAGGACAACTGCCTATGTGAAGACAGTGAGAAACACTCTAGAAAACAACAACTCTGAACATCACTGCCACACTGTGCCTGCATTGATGACGAATTTCAGTACACTGTAACACCTCAGCTGTGCAGGGATATTTATTTGCAAGCTACAGTGGAGGCACATCTACTGCTTCAGAAGCTTTTGCTACCCTTTTAAATGTGTTCTGCTGAATAATAAAAAGTCAAAGCAAAAAAGGCATAGAGGGGTAACCCCTTGCTCCTTCTCACTTACCAGTATCAACCAAGAAAACACCATAGTTGTTATGAAGATCAGAGCTCTCTGGGCAATTCTCTATGCCAGCCTTATAGACCTCCTCTGCTTCCTTAAGCCGTTCCTTAAAAGAAAAGGAGAATTCTTAGCTATGGAAGAAAGGGTGTCCGCAACATTTACTGCATACCTACATTTTGTAACAATACCCTCACTGTGCAGGGAACTCAGAGTGCCAGTCACTGCACCTTCTAGGACACCAAAATTTTACCCCATGGCATGGATGCCACGTAGCTGCCATATGGTATCCCAGAGCAATTCAAATAACTTAAATCTATACATTGGAAATTGGAGCAATCTGTGAAAAAAAAAAAATAGCATCCGGAATCTGCGGCTCCTGTGCAACATCAGTGAGTCCAGCTGGGCACACACCCGGCTAGGAGACACACAGAAATGGGGGTTGTGTTGGTTCTGTTGAGAAATATCTGTCATCTGTGAGCTGATTTTATTTATTTAATGAGCATCTTGCTTGCTAACTTCTTCCCTCTGAAGCTCTGCTGTTTGTTCCCTTAGCAGCAGAGAAAATGCAAGGAGTGAAAGCTTGGCGTGCGTGATGCCTGGGGGATGGGGAGCTTGTGATGAGGGAAGCTGGAGGAGGATGAGGATCAATGAAAGAGTGGGAAAAATCTGACAAGATTCAGATTAAAACCAGGCATTGTCTGTGTGTGAGATGTAGTTTACTGGGATTGATGGGATGTGCCATCATGCCAGTTCCCAGATGCACTGACACCTTACATTTTGCATAGATTTTAAGTAGGTTTGTTGGTGCTGAGCATTTCTGGAAAATACAGATCATTTCTTTGGGAACATCCTGCCTATGCAAAGTGTCCCCCTGGTCCTTTCCCCAAAGCTCCACAGTGATGCTGTCCATGCAGCCTCCTGCACACTGCCTGACACCCTCACATCTGTGAGTCAGACTCTGGGCCACAAGTAGACAGAAAAACAGGTTTGTAACTTACCCATTTTGGACACTGTTGCTTAGACAAAGAGGAAAAATGGCACCCCAAAAACTTCTGCCCATACCACAGCATCAGGGTGTGACTCTGCAGCCCACAGCCATGGGCAGCAGCATGTGTATGTAGGACAGCCCCTGCTGCAGCCTCTAGGGTGGGTTTGAGAGGCAGGAGCTGCAGAATCAGGTAATAATTTGCTGTGACTGAGTATGGGGAGGTGTTAAAAGCCTGCAGGAAATAGGTCTTTTCTGAGGAATGACCCTTTCTCTTTTCCCTACCTCTTACTCAAGTCACAAGAGGATGAACAATCTATACATAAGAGTAGATAAATTATTGCTGGACTTACTACTAGCATTTGCTTTGGGCAGAGGACCTCAGGACTGCATAATGGTTTTATTGCTTAAAATCAATAGTTCTAGTTCATAATCTCAATTAATATTAAAACCAGGTACCACTGCGGAGGACCCATTTCCTATACTTGAAGGAGACTCTTCTTAATGAGCTTATTCAACACAGTTCCCATTCAATGAGGGTCTTCCTTCAATAAATACACTGTATCTCTAGATCCCTGCAGCTGATACTGATACTCAAATATTTGAAAGTCCTTCAAAAGAGAAAATAAAATAGCACACCTTTCAGTAAACCACATAAGTCATAGGTGAGTTTTGCAGAGTACCTACATCATTAAAGAAGCCTAAGCCACTAAGAGACTTCTGCTTGTTGGTTTGCTGAAAATTATCCACTTCCCTTGCAGAGAGAAGATTTCACTAATCAGATTAATGGGGAACACTGAAAAATTATTCTCTTTTGCTTTGTCTACACTGGCATTCAGCAAACTTTTAAGAAAGCTTTAGGACTTATGGAACACTTAGATTTGAAACTTGAGGGAGAAAAAAAATTAATTTTCAAGAGGTCTGCAGAGGTGTGCTGGGGCTGTGTAGTCTGTGAAGACCTCAATACCCAGCCCAGAGTGGGGCCAGTGGTTGTGGCTGCAGTCTGTGGGAGCAATGCCCAAAGCTCAGCATCCCTCACCTGCTGCTGCAGGGGTGATGTGGGGCTTGGTGATCTTGATGTGGGCACCCACACTTTGTGGCTTCTCCTGAAATCAAGAATTTTGTGCCTTGATTTCCCTTTTCCTCCATGGGGACAATAATTCACCTCACAGGGACCTTGTAGAAATACATTCCTTAACTACAGAGAGTAGGGAGAGCCCTGAGTAATGAGCACGGGGAACAAACCCAAGAGGAAATGAGTAATCCTGCCTCCAGAGCTCACCCTGGGCCATGCACAGTAAATAAACCTGGAGGCAGGTATTGAACAATGAGGTTAAATAAAATATTGAACAGCTGCTCATTAAGAGCAACATAAGGCCAGCCAGCCTTCCCAACCCCTATATGTGACCATCTACCACAGTAATTAAGGGCCATATTCTGATGCATGCATGCAGGGAGCAGAATTTGGGCTGCAGAGGCCACCTGGTTTCTGACATTTCTTGGCTTCAGAGTGATTTATTATGAAATCTCAAGGTTATCCACATTGGCATGTATGTCTGAGGGGGAAGTGCTGACTATTCTGTCACAATATTCAAGGTGCAATGGATTAAGATTTTGCCACAGACGAGGGGAGCTGCGGAGAGGGTATTTACTCGCTGCCTCAACAGTGATGTGATTCAGAGCTACATCAGGTGGGTGGAATTACTCACTGCGAACAAGTTGCCTCCTATCCTGAAAAAGTCATCTCTACAGCAGCCCCAGAGCTCCCTGCAGGCAGCCCTGGACCCACGCTTGCCACCACAGGCATGTGAGGTGAGAGTGCTCCATGGGGATGCTCAGGAGGTGCTGTGGCAGCAGTGCAGACAGGTGAGCAGAAGGTATGAGAGCTGGAGGGATGCCCAATACCTGTTCAGCCAGCAGAGAGGCCAGGCTTGAGTAAGCATCTGCAAACTCGGGGCCGTACTTAATGGAGTCCCGCAGTAAGATTACAGCTTCTTCCTTCTTCCCTTGGGATCTGCAGGACAAGGAAAGAGGGGGAAAAAAAAAGAAAGGAATGTTCCTGTAAGCACACATTTTAAGTCATCCCACTGATTAATCATTTTAGAGAACAGATGAATGTCCTCCATTTGGCTTTTTCAACAGCGATGAAATGATCCACTCACTAAGTGTCCTCTCCATAGTGTGTGTAGCACCTCCTTGGCCCATTGCTCTTTCCAGATATCCTTCTCAGGTGCCAGGAGGACCTGGGCTTTAATGAATCTGTCATTTGGTCTGCTATTCTGGGGGCTGCCATACTGAGCACTATGCAATAATCCCAGGGAAGACAAAACACCCCCAAACCAGTGCATTCTGCAGCTCCACACACTGAAGAGCACAAAGTATTTTATTTTGGCTCTCAAAAGCAAGCACTACAGGCCACTGTCTCTGTCTGTTGTGTTATTAACATTAGACTTTGTAAACTTCTTCAGTCCTACTGTACATTTCCTATTAATATTTCTCTTTATGGCAAATGCATCACATTCAGCCCCATTCACCCCATCAGGAGTTAAAGATACACGAAGGAAAAGATGACAAGTGTCTCCAGGCACAAAGGCACTGCACAAGACCCTCTCAGCAGTGTCCATGGTAAGTAAAACCCCCTGTGGGAAGGGATGCTGTCAGGGTAACACCATGTTTGCAGTCAGCTTCTGAAGATCTTGCCCCAGACAGATCACTACAGCACTCACTGGTCTAGGAACAATATTTGCTTTTACCAGCCCTTGCTCTCACATCAGTAGGCTGGAGACACCAAAACATTCACATTTCCTTAAAGAAACTGCAAACTCTTTACCTGTTCCTAGACAATGAGTGCTGTTATAGATTCACTTATAACTTAGTTAAATTAATACTTTGAAATTAAAATATTGCTAATTAAATCTGCCCGGGATCTTTAAATAATTCCTAAGCGAAACAATCATTAAGCTAGAGGAGTCTGTTCTTCAGATCCTAAGGATTATGAACACAGCTAGTTGAGAGGTGGCTATGCTGATGAGCTAGGCTTTTTTCCAGCATTGCTCTGCAATTATTGTCATGGAAAACTGAAAAGGTTTATTGAACAAAAGTCTAAGGATGTTTGTTTATTTGAGCTACAATTTCTCTAGTATTCCGCATTTCTTTCCTTGAAAAAAAATGAGGCTTTCTGAACAAACATCTAAGGGTGCTTAGCTGGACTGGAACAATATTTTCCCTGTGTTGGGTGTACAAAGAGTATGAACAGCAGGCCATACAAAAAGAACAAAGGCCTCTGGGACACAGAAAATCTGTGAACGCCTTGCCTCTTCGGCTTTAGGTTTCATCACAGTGACATGGTCAAGTAACTAGATCTTGTTTATAAGGTGCAAATTTTAGCTGATAATATATGTGGCTTTGCAGATTTTTTCCCTTTCTAGTTGTGTAACTGGAAGAATATTTTGCCTGTGCATTAAGCTAAGTAAAACCAGTTGTGCTAGTCTTTTTCTTCTTAAAGTGGTGTTCCACACAAATGAAGCAAAAACAAATAAAGAACCACTTTTCTCCTACACTAATTAAAGACTAGCTGGATTGTCAATTTATAAAACTTTTGGATCCCCTGGCTGAAGTTTCATGACATATTCTTATAAATCAAAACCAGATGACTGCTTTAAAAAGGTATAGATGTTTGGCAAAAAAAAAGTAGGAAATGCCAGCTATAGAAATAAAAAGATTAAGTGATCCACTCAGCAGTAGTAAAAGTTCTCATTAACCACAAGCATGCACTCTGAACATGGGGCAGCCCTCCTAATTACTCTGTTTTTTCAAAATGGCCTTTTATTTTCTGTTTGATCTAAGAACAATGTTTGTCTCCCAAAAGAGGGAAAGATTATGGCATCTTTTTATGTGACAGACTGAATTACATTAAAAAAAGCAGATCCAGTAGTTTCTCAGAGGGCTCAGGCCTGCGACATACCAAGTTCTCTGGCCAAGCACTTAAATGCACACTTAACTTTTATGTATGCAAGTTGAAAATTAATTACTGGCTGAAGTGCTTTCCTGGATCAAGGCCAACACTTTGCAAGATCGAAGCCGCTGCTTATACAAATCCCCTGCAATTTGGGAGAGGACAGAGGCTTGGAAGAACAGGCTGATAGACTAATTTGCCATAAACTGGGGATCTGCAGTAGGAAAAGCTAGGCAACGTATACCTTTGCTGTGACAGAGAGAGGAACAAATTCACCTGACACAAGGCCTCTATAATCACTTAATCCAGTTGTTCCCCAAATTACCTTGTCTTACAATGCCCTCTCCTGACTCCCTCTTCCACTCCAGCTCCCAGCCTCTCCTCTACAATCAGCACGCTCTGCCTGAGAGCAAGGAACAGCTCTTTCCACTGGGAGCATCTCCTCTATATTTTTGCTGGTACTCTGCAGCTGGAGAAGGGTCAGCTTAAACCACCCCATGGAAGTTTGGTGATGCACAGGGCTGTTCTGAAAACCCCATCTTAGTTTCACACAACCAAAGGGAGCTTACTCCCTGGCATCTAACTCTGCCTGACTGAAAGGAAGCCTCTTACCCATTCAGTTCCCTGATTTAAAACCGATTCAGATAATTTAAATGCACTCCTCTGCCATTCATCTATACTATGTTCATGACCCTGAAGTGAGGGAGTGGGAGTGCCTGTGCAGCCTGGAGAAAAAAAGGCTCTGGGGTAATTTCAGTGCTGCCTGCAATTACTTGGTTGGAGGATACAGAAAAGCCAGAGACAAATGCTTCTCAGGGGTGCACAGTGACAGGACAAGAGGCAATAGACTCACATAGGGACATGGGAAATTCTGATTAGACGTAAGGAGAAATACTTTTCCCAATGATGGTGGTCAAACAGTGGAGCAGGCTGCACAGAATTTTGTGCCCTTCAAAGTCAGATGCACACAGCCTTGAGCAACTTGATCCAATTAGACTTCCTCTAAGCTGTGGGCTTGACCAAATGATCTCCTGAGGTCCATTCCAACCTAAACTATTTTTTCAATCTACTGTAAATTTGGAAATCTTCTGCTGGCAGGGTTTGCTTTTTTTTTTTTTTTTTTTTTTTTTTTTAAATAAACAGGCTACAGTGTGTATGAAATACTGATGGATAACTACAGCACTTCATATAATGCGAAGTATCCTAACCAGAGACCATCCAGAAAGGCAGATGCAGTACATCACTGAACATTATCATACATCTTGCTCTTCGCATGGAAGGGAGGAAAGTTTCACTCTCTGAAAGATCTTAAATCTCAACACATGGAACATCTATCTGATGTTTTTCAGCATCTTCAGACAGTTACACAAGCCTGTGAGCCTGTGTCAGCACATTCACATATATACATTTCCAGAAGCCCGTATTGGAGAGGGCAGACAGTTTTCCTTCCTCTGAACAGATGGGTTTGCTAAACCTGGACTATATCATGGCAACAAATGCACACTATGTGTGTTACTCTGCATTCAGGAGAATCAGTCTTTTGAATAAATTCAAGATTTCAGTGGGCACCATTCCTAGGCATTTCATTTTCCCCTTGGAAGTGCAGCCATAATGCTCTCAGAGCATGTAAGAGTTACAAGGTTTTGCTTCATAAGAAATAGTGTACTCAGTATTGGAGTGCTCTAGGTATGGATAGATGCAGTTCCCTCATATTCTTCCTGCAACAAAAAGCTGATATATGTATATATTTACTTCAAATGTTCATAATATTTATTACCTCTTGCTTTACAGAATATCCTGCAGGGTATAAATTTCTGAGGTATTCTGAATAGTTATATCAGTTTTTCAAGCTTCATGTCAACAAAACTGAGTCTATTTAAAAGAGTTAAATATTTATAAAATGGGGAAATTCAGAACAAAACACAAGCAGCATCAGGCTTCTTTGTGTCACTGATCAGGGACCATGACAGCAGAGAAGGACATTTCTCACTTGCAGGTAAGCCACCTTTTGGGTCTATTTTAATGAAGAAGGCTGTTGGCATTGTTTAATTATCTACACTCCAATACTTATTTTAGGCAAGAAAATTATGACATATAACTTTTTTTGAGGGTATGTAAACACAACCAGAGGCTTATTCAGCCATTACCCTCCAATGCTTCCTGAGAATATTCATCTTCTTGCAGATAACTGTCTTCATTATGTGCACACAGAAAATGAAAACATCCGTTTTCATCTAGGACTTCAACAGAAAAAAACTTTTAAAATTCCACCCTGTGGTCCTCAAAACAGATTTTTACTCAAGCTTAACTCACAAGCAACGGATGCTTAAATAGAGAACTTATTTACAGGGAATAATGAGAGGCAGATTCCCACATGGGAATAACAAACTCATCCTTCCAAAATCCCAGAGTTCCCCTTTCTCAGGACTGCAGAGGAGGTGGGATCTAGTATCCACCCTCAGATTTCCAGGCTACGAGCAATGGGGGGTATAAGGAGCTCAGCACAATTCAACTGGGAATTCCACATGCCAGACAATTTTGGTACATGTCTCAGCTGAAGTCGTGCTGTTACTGGGCATGCCTCAAGTGCTGCAAGGTCTGCCTCTTCCTGATCTGTACCATGCACGAGAGCACCTCCAGAGAGGACAGAAAATGCTTTTATGGCTTAACCATTATTTGTCACTCTGCCATATGTTTAGAAATCCACACTTTTCATACTGTTGCATAGCACAGCCAGAAAGCAATACCTGCCTGTAATATTCTGAAGATTTTCACTTATTACCTAGATTATCCTAGCATTTAGTGTCTGCAGAATACTGGTTGCCCTATATACATAAAGGTGAAGGGATAATTCAGAGAGCCAGGTAGAAAACATAAAGAAAGACAAAGTTGTAGGAAGGGGGAGCTTGAAATCTCCACCTCTTTCCCATCTGGTCATCTCACAAGTCAACGCATGCTCCAGCATGGCTGATGATCTCTGCTAAATTGATGGATGATCCAGGAAATGCTCTGGCAAAGGCATCTGGGCTAGAGTATTAGAGAAGACACTCATATAGAATCTGCCTGCACAGCACCTGCTTTATGTATGTGCTAATGCTTCCACCATGAACTCAACATATTTTTCAGCATTTTTTTTAAAGCTGAAGATGGAGATGAGGACATGCTCTTTCTATTATAATTAATACTATTGGTGTGTCAAGATGCATTAGGTTGGAAGCCTGAAAAAAAAAAAAAAAATAGTGTAGAAAATGGGAGCAAAGGGGTGTGGAAAAAAGGCAGGTGGAACCTGAGTGCTGCCTCTTAATGAGTTTAGCACAGGCATCACCCACACCTTTAATGTATAGCAATATATGCACTGCAGAAGGATGCAGAGAACATACAGTACAAAAGGACACACAATATCTTCACTATCACATTAGGAAAAAACATGACATATTCCAGACAAAACAAATATCAGTTCTGAGATTTTCCCACATGTCTCCTTTGTGCTTTGCCAGTACAACAAATCCAGTTTCTACCCATCTGCTGGGTCGTAAGAGCCCATCAACAGGCCAGATTTAACCATTATTGACATAGGATGTCCTGGTGTTGCTTCTGGCTGACATCCTTGTGTATTAATATTTTATATTTTAAAAAAAATTAAAAGAACACAAAGAATAATAACTAAGGCAAACATGATGGATTAAAAGGACAATATGTATTTTTAAACAGCATTGTCACTTAAGATTAATGTCCATCAACTAAATTTGATGAATAATACAAACCCCTTCAATTTCTCCTGTAATAAGTCTGCCTTTACCATTTGCCTTTCTTGTGATTATTTCCAGTAAAACACTCACCTACTTTCTATTTAAGAGTTACTCATCTGCCATATTCTAACCCCAAACCATGAGGTTTACTTGTAGTGTTATTCTGACAACTTCCCCACTACCAAAAGGGCCAGGAAGGACTTCAGCCATACACTTAACTATGTGTCACATAAACTCACCTCAAAGTAACATTTCAGAACCAGACAGATCATGTAAATTTTGATGAGGCAGTGCCACTTTAAAAAGAGCCCAACACCGAAGCCGAATCTGCTCTTAAAAGATTTACCAGAGAGCTGTTACCAGCAAAATAGGTGCAGTTTATATCAGAAAAAATATACTTTTATTGCTGTAGTTTATGCAGTTCTGCCAGCAAATAACACTATCCTCACAAAACCAAGGTTCTTTATTGCTGGTGCAAAATAGTAATGCAGGAACAAATATTTTTTTTTTTAATTGCACCCCTAGCAGATCTTATCATACCAGCAAAGCTTTTTATGCAGATTTAACTTCAGTCTTTAGATATGGTTAGTCAAATTAATTTGCATGATTATGATCACCTCCTCTTCTCCTTACTAAAGGCTGATGCTCTAAATAACAATGAGTAAAATTATGAGTTGATTAACTTGTTTTCTTGCTCAGACAGCTTTGCCCTCAAATCTAGACCTACCCTTTCTGCAGGGTAAATGGAGGTTCATCTGCAGATGAATCTTCTGCTTTTCTGAGCATCTCAGAGTTAGGTACTTATGCCTAAACTATGCATCCACCATCCATACAGCTAATGAGGAGAAGTGGGAATTGCAGAGAGGGATTTGATGGATCTGTGTTGCTTCTTAGATCTGCATTAGACACCTGTTTTGAACAAAATGGCTTCTTCCACTGGAAAGACTTACACCTCTTCATTAAAATGGGAATCTCAGGTGACTAGTTTGGTTTTTAGTGCCTGATTCAGAACAATTAAATTCCCTCCAGCTGAAGCACGGTGCTAAACAGCTCCTGAAGTGATGTGGCAAATGGCATTGGGATGTCTAAACTAAACCTCACCTTTGTGCTGGCACTCTTGGCTGGCAATGAGAAATAATGCAATTCCATCACCAGCTGGCAGAAAAAAACTAGTTTGGTGATGTGTGTAGAGACACTGTGGATTTTCTTGGTGCCAGTTTTGCATTCAACTTACTTGAGCAGGTTTCCAAGATTGAAGAGAGCTCGATTGTGCTGAGGGTTTAATTGAAGAGCCCGCCTATAGTAGTCCTTTGCCTCCACCACATCTTTGGTCAAGGTTCCCAAGTTGTTGAGAGCACTTGCGTGACGAGGGTACAGTCTAGGAAAAATGAAATATCAAGTTACAGACACTTATTAACTGACAAATAAATGACCACTAATGCTGCCACCACCACGGTTCAGCATTCGGGAAAAAGAGGGATGCTGGGTAGGGAACACTGTTCCCTTCATCACCACAGGTCCTCATGGGATCCCAAGGAACCTTTTCAACTCCCAAACAGATTGCACATCAGATCTTCTCTTAACGTTCTTTTATGCCTCCAGGGCAAAAGGGAACAATGAACAGCTCTGAAAGCCTATTTTACTCTCACACCGAAAGGCAAAGCAACTAAAGCAGCTTGAACATCTTTATTCAAAATGTGTTTCAAACAAGCAAGCATTGCTTTGTCAAAAATATGTTGCCAATGGAAATATGTTTTGACATATAGGGAAACCAACACAGCACTGTTTAAATTGACCCGTTCTGTTGTTTTTTAAAAGATCAGTTTTCCAGAATAAAAGTGATAATAAAGTGCAAAAGGAAACTTGAATTCAGCTGTTGAACAATGTTTTCAGGACCAAGCAAAATGGTAAAAAAACACAGAAAGAGACTGCCTAACAGAATTGATTCCTTAAGCTTCTAGTTGTTCTTTTACCACCTGGTTCAGTTCTCCTTTTGACTGATCTGTTGATCTTTACAGCTACCTGTTTCATTTATAACACTACATATTGGGCACAGTGCATTTCTGTTAAAATTCTCCATGAATTAAGAAGCATGTACCATTCATCTTATTCTTACCATTTGTCTGCATAAATTCTGTGCTACTACATTAATTAATTAATTAATTAATTAATATTCTGGCCTCTAGGTCTTTCACTAGAAAACTCTAGAGGTGAAAGTGATCCAGGGCTAGATTTAACACTCAAGACTCTTTACTGTCATAGATGAGTGAAAGCTGAGATTCAATATGATAAAAAATAACTACAGGAAAGTAACTCCCAGAGGTCCCAGGCAAGCTGAGACCACCTGTGCAAGAAGGTCTGATGCTCTGGTGTGAAATGGTGCACAGGTGCTTGCCCTCTGAACTCCTTCAAATCATCATTTCATTTGTGATAAGGAGGAAGGCAAGTAAAGATGGTCAAGGCTTTGGTTTGAGAAGGTCTACCTGAAAATCCTGCTGCTACTGCAGATTTTCTGTTGTGGAGTAAGACAAGTCACCTGACATTTTTTTGCCTTAGGTCCCTTTTCATCAGAATATTACAAGAATAATAATATTAGAAGTAGCTGGCTATCAGAGCCCAGTGCAAAGCACAAGGAAAGGCATTCAAAGGTAGAAGGGATTAAGACTCTGCAATACAGTCTGACTCCGAAGTTTGCAACCATTTTTAATCTAAGACTTCCTACGGTGGGGTGTGGGGTTTTTGTTTTTTGGGGTTTTTTTGGTCTGGAGATTTTCATTATGTCAGCTCAGCCTTGGGATTTTCTGTGCTTAAGTACTATGAATAATTTAGCATTTTATACACTGCTGCAACATTTGTATCAGTCACATTTTTGCTTCACTGCACAAAAGTGATTCTGACAGAGTCTTACTTCGGGGTGAGGCTGGGAGCGCACCAGGAACCTCCAGGAGAAGAGGACATGCACCAGTAACAAACCCGGGATTCTTCCTACAACTGAGAAAGGGAAGAGCCCAAAATCCTTTCTCCACCCAACACCAAGCCCAGTGGACAAGGACTGCAAAGCCACATAAGTCGAGATCATTCAAGGATGCACTCACATATGTGTCTTAAAACTTGCTTTATTATAATGGCAATAGATAAATATAGGAACCACCACCCATAGTAACTAATCACTGTGGACCCTGTCAGCATCCCTCCTGTACAGATAAGCACCTCCTCTCTCAAAAGTAACCATTTCTCCTGCCCTCCTGAGAGTTTGCCCTCAGATGCATTGCCCAACATTGTCTGCATTCACCCACGCTACCTCCTACCTGCATTCTGCTGCCTAAGGGATTTTTTGATGAGTTGCCTAATTGATCTAATCTCACAGAGGAGCACAGAATAGGAAATCCAAACCTAGATTACAGCTGGCACAGAAACAGCATGGCTTTCTCTCATAGAAGCTACCCCAGGGAGCCTGCCTCTTTAGGGATGTGAGAGCCCGTCTGTGCATCAGCAAAGGACAAGACAATGAGGAGGGTATAGTGCTGAGTCTTGGCCCTAAAATCCACTGGTCATCAAGGCCAGGCCCAACGTGGGACACATGCTTTCCACAGGAACAGCAGGGCAGCAAAGGAAAGGACTACACTTGCTTGCTCTTGGGATGCTGCTTTGTGTGGTACCTTGACCAGGACCTTGAGCAAACAATGTCCTGTCTACCTTAGGACAAACAACTGAGGGCTCAGCCTTGTTTCCTGTTTCTTCCATGGAATTTTGACATTGTTTTGGACTAAAAAAGGTTTAGTAGTTATATTTTTGAGGCACTTATTCCAGTTGGCTATGGTAAAAGCTGTGCACTACTTCTGTCAGTACTCACACATAAAACCAGCTTTAATATCTGACACAAAGTCACTGGACTTAGGAGTGGTCAAAAGTATTTCAGACAGCTCTCAGGAAAGTCAGAATCAGCTTAGCATTTTACAGCCCTAAACCTGATGATTTTGCTCTCAAACTTTCAGAAATTAATTGCCTTCTTGGCCTCTAGTGCTCCCACGACATTTTAGGCCCAGAAGATTTGCTAGCTCCAATTTGGAGAGGAATGAAAACTCAAGATTAAAAAAGAGAACCGATTTCACCTTTAAATTGCAGTTCCAACTAGCAGCTCCATAAATACACTTCTGAGCTCAGCACTAAAACCTCTCGACAGCAAATCGTGGAATGCAAGAATGTCTCCCATGTATCCTGGGCTCTGTTTCTTGTTTTTTACATTTATTCATTACATTGCATTGCCCATTCCCAGAAATTTAAGTGGAAAAACCAGAACCTTAGCTAGCACAAATTGCCAGCTTAAGCCCACTTAACATCTAGCCCGAAGAACTTCTGACATTTGCCATTTTACGTATGTGAACAAACATTAAGAAAAAAATCTGAGCACAGGGAGATAAGGCAGTGGTGCTGGGCTTTGCCATTAAGGTTGAGTTCTTTATGCTTTTATTAGGAATATTATTTCATTATGGCAGTAGAGCAAGATGCCACTCAAGTGTTTTCAGCCTGGAGCATAACCAAACCCTAAGAGAGCATTACCTCTCCTGAGGTAACCAGAACCAGAGCCTGAGCCCATTGACAGTCCATGTGTTACACTGTTAACATGATCCCTAAGCTTTTTACACCACCCTCAAATAGTTTCCAGGAGTGGTCCCAGGGTTGGACCTCAGACCAGGGTCTGGTCCCAAAAGTGAGCTTGAGCTTGGCCAGTGTCTCTCAATTACTGAATACTTGTAGGTCAATTTATGCCCATTGGCCTCAGGGACGGAGAATGGGGACCAGACAAATTTTTTTTAATTAATATGGATATTCACTAAGGACTAATGGATTTATTCAAAATGCCTTCTGTTCATGCACACCCACTGCTGTTACTAACATCTTCCTGGGGGTAAAAATAGCATAAAATGAAATCTTACGGCTGCATTTACAGAATAGCAAAAAACTTGACCACAGGTAACTAGTTAAAGCAACAATTACTCAAAATATTCCTGCAAAACTGGCAGATACATCATTTGAAAACTGGTTTGCTTTTTTGCTGTATATGATCTATTATTTTAAAGAATGAAGACATGCTTTTTTAAAATATATATATTATTAGAGATTTGTGTGGTTCCTCAAGACTTTTGGAATTGATCCCAATGATTCCCAATGTCTACTTTGCTTATTTTGACAGCAAGCTCTCAGATGCAAAGATTGTCCCTTCCCCACATGTATTTATTTCTTGGAGGGGTCAGAAACACCTTACCAGGACTAGGAGGTCTCCAGTTAATCTGGAGTCTCTTCAAGACACAAAAATGATAGTATTCAGAATCCAGACCTTGTTTTACAAATAGCCACGATGCTGAGACAAAAGGAATCTGTTGTTGGAACACAGGTATCTTGTTTTGTAACTTCCCTTAAGAAACAAAGCTTCCTCTCTGGACACACAAGGAGCTGTATTTTCCTCACCACCACCACCACCACTGATACTGGTAACAGTCTGCAGGCAATATCCTTCTTGCTATGCATCTGATTAGGTAGAAATTCCTCTAGGCTTCATCTAATCAAATGCAAGTGCTGCATTATTTATGAAAGAAAGCTGAATTTCATTAAACTTATTCTACAAGAAGCAGTTCATGTAAAAAAAAAACAAACTAAATTCTCATTTCTTTTAGAAATCAGAATAATGTTCTTCAAAAACCTACATTCACAGGTAATTATAATGAAAGTTTTGAAATGGCGAAATTACTTTAAAAAAAAAAAAAAAACAGCCCGTAAAGGTGTATTTTAAATCAGACTGGGATTTCATTTCTAAAGAGAAGACAAGTGGGATGTTTCCTTGTTGCAGAATGAATAATTAAAATGATTCCTCCAGTGCTGTATCTGCAATTGTCGGAATAAATTTATGCAGCTTTCCCTTTAACTGTTACAGGTATGTACTGCACAAGAACTCCTGTTAGTAATTATTCCTATTCCTTTTAGGCCAGAAAATTTCCCTCTAATACCACTAAACAAAAGTCTTACTAATTTGCACAGTCAAGAGATTTTCAGTTTCACAAAAAGTCACCAGGTATAAAACATACAGTCCTCAGAACACTGATGATCATTTCTTTTGAAAAAAAAAAAAAAAAAAAAAAAAAAGAGAAGGGTTTTGTTTGGCAACATATCTGAACTACAAGACAACTTCAGATAAAAAGAGAAAGGGAGGGAATTTGTTGTCATGACTACAACCTATAATCCACCAAGAATTTTAATTCTTTTAATTCAGATCAAGAGAGACCGCTTAAACAACTGGCAAGCTCTGCTTGCAGTCCTGCCTTTAAACAAGCCCTTGGGCTGATGCCAAGCCTATTCAGGGGGCAAAAGGCATTAGCATGACAACTCCCCACTTGCTCTTAAAGAGAGTTGGGTGGTTTTTCAACAGCCTGAACTGTGCAGGGGCAGAGAGCACCAGGGGATAACATGCAATTAGCCTGGAAAACCACCACCATGAACACCATGGCTTTCACGGGTCCAGGCAGCCCCCCACAGCCACCAGATGATAAAAAAGGTTATTGAAAGGAGTCCAGAGCCTCCTCTCAGAGCTGGGAAAGCCCCAAGATGCCATGAACTGGGTTGACTCTCCCTGATGCCCATTGCAGTGCTCAGACCCTCACCAAGCATCGATGACAAACCTGTCAAAAGCATGTTCCCAGTGACTTAAAACATGAGCCCTTAAGTCATTATAAAAGCTATAGGCAAAACTGGCCATCATTAACCTAAACAGCCATGTCATGGTAAGAGCAGCAAAAAGAAAAAAAGCTGCCTGCAACATCTTGCACAATACTCAGAGGAGCTCCAAGTGTATTCATTTCTGCTAGAAAGAAAAATCAGCAACTGATTCATCCAGCACGTCTGTTTTTTATTAATGCATCTTTTGATTAAAGAATGCATTTAAACTTAGCACTTGCAGGGAACGCTCTACCTTTGAAGCAACTATGATTAATCACCACTGCTCTGGTGCTGTGAAAAAAACAGGTTATGGTGCCTCTCTTGTGGTAAGAGGAGAAGAGAGGCTAAAGAGCCCTGGGACAGATCTCCTGTCACCAGTCCCCCATACTGCAGGATGCCTCCCTGCTACTCAGCCTGAGCTATCCTGGGGCCTGCACAACTCTACCACAATGCTCAGCATCCCCAAGGCTCACTTCAGCCAGATAAAGAGCACTGAGTCAGGTCTTAATTACCCAAGCCCAATTACTTGCTGACAGCATGGCAACTTGTTTTGAAGCCATGTTTTGCCCCAGTCCAACCATAATATTTCATTGGCATCTTTTTGCCAACAAAAGTAAGAATGTTACATGAATAATGTTTCATCTCTGCTTTAATTTTTATACTGCCCATTTTGTATTTACTCTGGTATACCATTTCAAGCCAATTTTAATATTAAATCACACTCATTTTCATGCATTTAGGCAAGTTCTCAATAAAGCTCTGTGTAAGGTTGAATTAAAACTTGACTTGATGTAATTCAGGGATGAGTCACTCTATGGGGAACTGGCCAGAGCTCAGGCCACGGCCTCACAATAGTGTGGTGCCTTGTTCTGAGGGGTGCTCAACATGATGTGTAGGTCACAGAGACAGATTCTGTGCCTGTCTCAGAAAGACCTTAGATTTGCAGCATTTGAATTCTTTTTAGAGAAGGAGAGATGATCCTGCATTATTAAACAGGAGCTGGTTTCTCTTGAAGAGTTTTAGTAGGTGCATCAATATTTCCTCAAAGTAACACCTTCCAGCTTAACAGAAGGTTTGTGGCAAGTTGGGATTTTTTACTTTTTAAAAGCAAAACAAAACCAAACCAAAACCAACCAAACCAAAAGTGAAAATCCTCTTGGAAGTCAGGCAAGTGATACATCTAAGACTTTTGCCCTTCTTTGAAATCCTCAGGCATAATCTTCAGTGAAAATATGACAAAGCAGCCATACTCCTGGCTGTACAGAGCAGAGCTGGGTGTTACCATTCCCATTTCCATGTTTTCAACCATGAAGTGGTCTGGTTCAGGGCCTAACTGAATGCTAGGGAAAAGACAGGGAAACACCCCAGCCTAGCATGGTGGTGGGGGCTCTCAGAGTAGTCCTGAGCAGCTCTGCAAGGTCCCACTAGGGTTCTCACTGGCATTACAGTCACCAGCTGATGGATATTCTGCTCAAGAAGTCAGCAGGGGAAGTGCCTGATCAGCAGTGCCTACAACTATTTCAGACACCCATCCAGAGTGTCCTCTCTCTGCTGCTGCTGAAGGGCAGGGGGGGTCCCCTGCAGATGTCTTGGGTATCCCAGTCCACCTCAAATGTCTTCTACCTTCTAGTGGGCAGATGTCACCTATATTTTGGCACTGCTCACCTACAACGTGGACACTGGGAGACGGTGCTCATCCCTGCCATGTTGCCCAACTGGTCTGTCTCTCAGGATCTCCATGCCCTGTCACTAAAGTGACAACAACAAAACTTTCCTGACACTCTAGTGTTCCCTCTGACCTCCAGCTATGGTCAGTGGCCAGCATAGCAGGATCTTGATCTCAGGTGGGACCCCCAGAGGCCAGTTCAGTATAAATAGCAAGCATTGAACTGCAGCCAGGGATCAGTGGAAGGAAGGAAGAAAGGTCCTGGATGTACAGCTTTTCCCCTCCTGCCTACCAGCTCAGCCAGAAGGAATAGCCCACAGGTGCTCTGCCACTGGCAAATTCTTTTACCAGGGTGAGCATCCAAGGCTGATGGGAAGAGCACATGGGATGGCAGCCATGCTGTACCCTAATATCAAAGGAAACCTCTCCAGTTCAGAAACATGAAAAAAATAGAAGCTGAACAGTTTTAATCTGTAAATTGACAAAAGTCCCATGAATTCTTTGAGCCAGGCATCCATTAAGCAAGGAACCCCATATCCAGAAGCATGCCATTTAAAAAACAAGCTTGTAACACATTAAACAATACTACAGTTTATGAATTTTCATTACATTTTCAAACTTGGGAAGGAGTAGAAGCTTAAGAGTTAAGGAGAAAAAAAGGATTTTAAGTCAAACAACATCACAGATGAATATAAATAAATAAAAACTTCCCTGCTCAACTCATGTGTTCCCTGCAATGCTGAGGCAACACGAGGTTAGAAACTGGGCTGCCTGCTCATGCTTTCACATAAAGAATTTATGCAGATCCATGTAAGTCCTGAAAATACCAGAAACTACTCAAGCCCAACAAAGGACGAATAATTCAAGACACAGCTGACTTACAGACAGTGCAAAGAGTGCAGACACTACTGTAGAGCCCACAGAAACTAGTGGGACACCACAGTAACAGAAGACCATGACATTAGTTCTTCAACCAAACTGTTACATGAGGGGATGAAATAACAACATCTCTCTCAGCTCAGCAGATGGGGTGAAATCACACCCCTCATCTCCCAGGGTTCTCCAGTGCTGGAGGAAGCCCCATCCTGACACTGTGATCATGGCTGTCTCTGAGATGTCTGGGGGCTGCCTCAGTCTTCAGTGCAAATCAGAGCAGCCCCATTCCAGCACCACCCAAATTGCTTGAAGGAGCCATCCAAATGTCTGAGCATAAGCAGAGTGCTTCAGCTTCTCCTGCCAAGCCTTCACAGACAGTCTGAAGGTTATCTTGGACAGATGAGCACTGGTAACCAGTTGTTCTGCTGTCCCTCAGTAAGGATCAGTCAAGGCAAGACTCTGACCACTTGTTACAACAATACTCAGTGCTACCTGCTCATTCTTTGAGAATGAATGGTAACACAAAGTTTTCATAAAGACAAGGATGCCAGGCTCTTTTTAGCCAGAATTGAAAAGTAGACTTGAACATCTGCCAAATACAACCTTAAGTTTCCTTCTGCATAGCCCACATAGAAAATAAAATAGATCTCTTGTCCCCAGCATTCCCCAGATTTTAACTTCAGTCCCTGGTACATGCATAGTCAGGGCAATGACACAGCAGCTGAGGAAAGCTGTAGAGCAGCCATTCTCATAGCTCTGGGGACTGTTCTCCAAGGAGATCATAGAACAGTTTTGGTTGTCAGGGACCTTAAAGATCACCTAGTTCCAGCCCCCATGCCACGGGCAAGGACACTTTCAAAGCCCCATCAAACCTGGTCTTGAACACTTCCAGGGATGAGGCATCCACAACCTCCCTGGGCAACCTGTTCCAGTGTCTCACTACCCTCACACTAAAGAGTTTCTTCCTCATGCCTAACCTAATCTACCCACCTCAGCTTAAAACCATTACCCCTTAATGATGCATTTTGAGATGCATTTGAAAAACCAGCAAGTCTCTGAAGGACAGTGCAGAAGGACCTGCATCCATGACAGAAGACAAAGTAGGAAGGGACCTGTCCATAAATTCCAGTGTCCATGGGTGAGTTATGCATATATCTACACACCCCAGCAGGAACATCCAGTTTCCATAGCTATTCATGCAGACAAACTGCCTCTGCATCAGATTGTCTGATGCAGTTTGATTTTAAGTAAATAAGAGCCTGTGCCTTCACTGATTGGTATTTGAGCAATAAAATAAAAAAAAAAAAAAAAAAGAAAAATTAAGCAGAGGTAGAATACACCCTAAACCAGGCAAGGATTAGTTCTTTATAGAGAACAGGTTCAAAAATAAATTACACTGGCTGAAGTAATTTGGCCATCATCCATGCACTGTGTTGTAAAGGCCATTAAGCCTCTGATTCAAATCATCAGGCAGCCTATTCAGCCATCAATTACTACTAAATCACTCAACAATTTTGCCTGCTTCAAGGCAGCCACCATATATGTATGCAAGAGCACCAATTATACCCCCCCCCAAAAAAAAAAAAAAAAAAAAAAGGTTTATTGTCAAAGGGTGATTCAGAAGAACACTGCAGAAATGTTTCCAACAGCTTGGATGTGATCTGCCTCAACTCTGTACCATCCAGTAAGACAGGGTATTATGTGAAGCCTCTATGAAGATGTTTCATCAAATGCCTAACCAGAAGGCTTGCTCCAAGGGCTTGACCCAAGTAGCATAAAGTGTCAGAAGGGCACTGATGGTTTCAGGAGCAAAGGCAGCCCTGGAAGTCACAGAAAAGCAGTGCTGCACATCTTTGACTCATTGTAAAAACAGGCTAACAAATGGTGCTGGTATTTTAATTCTTGCCAGAAATAAATCACAGATGGTATCCAAGGCCACCTGCAGTCCATGCTGAGAGGCATTTTCAAGGCACACACACACACATAAAGGGCTGTATGAACACATTTTTTTTTTTTTAACTGCATGGAGAGTGCAATTTAACTGAATTTAAACAACCCCAGATACTGTTGATTTAAGATATATAAAAACCCAGTGGGTAGGTGTGTGGGAAAGCTTAGCAAGAAACCTGAGTCTCCCTTACAGCATTAGCCTTTATTTCTAAAGTGGAGGGAGAAGAATGAGCAGCCTCGCTTGCTCCTTTTCTACCCATTCCAGTGATGTTATGTACCAATTTTGTTCTCCCAGTGAGGGATATGGATATGAAACCCAAACATCTAGCCTGCATTCAAGTACCAAGTATACATAAGAATGATCTCATGACTCTTCTTGATGCCACAAACCACTATTCCCAGTTTCCATGCTGTGAGCAATGCCCTAAGCTGTATTATTTGCACACTGCAAGAGACAGACTGCACATATTGCAGCATCAAGTGCTTCCAGACTGGTTCATCTGCCTGCTGGACCACTCTCACCTCTCTCTCAAGCACCAGAGCTCTCTGAGCCACAAAAAAAGTGCCAGCTCAAGGGTTCCCGCTTGTTGCCCAGAGGCTGCTTCTCTAGAGGATGCCACAAGGGAGAATAGAAGTTTATGCATGGCAGGCTGGTCCCCTTCTCACTCTGTTCAGTCAGCAGCATCTGTCAGGGAAAGTCCAAGGGAACCTTGTGGCTACGGACCTGTTCATGGACATGTACACATGAACAGGCACACTGCAAACACACAGTCTCAGGTATACACACACTGGTGCACTGATGCATATAAACAGTATTACAGAATCACAGAATCATAGAATGGCTGGAGTTGGAAGGGACCTTAAAGATCACCCAGTTCCAATCCCCCTGTGTGGGCAGGGATTGATGGAGCTCAGAGCTCCATCCAGCCTGGCCTTGAATGCTTCCAGGGATGGAGCTTCCGCAGCTTCCCTGGACAATCTGGTCCAGTGTCTCACCACCCTCACACTTAAGAATTTTCTCCTAATCTCTAACCTAAATCTCCCCTCTTCCAGTTTAAAACCATTACCCCTTGTCCTTTCACTACAAAACCTTGTAAAAAGTCCCTCTCCAACTTTCCTGTAGGCCCCCTTCAGGTATTGGATATCCAATATATATTACAATATATATATATTATATATATATATATATATATATGTTACAATATATATATATCTATATATAGTATAGATATATATGTATTGTATCCAATATATATTACATAAATATTACACATATGTTGGACACCTCTATACTATGAGATATCCCACTTAGGGTAGTCAGTTCACAGACTTACCCCTGCCTCCCTTGGGAAAAGGAAGCACCCCAGAGAGCAGCTGTGTCACCCCAGGGTGCCTGATGCTTGCAGGGCCAGCCTGAGTCTCTCTCACTCTCTCTTCTCCTGGCCTTATTGTCTGTATTTACTTATTTCCAGCACTTTCCCTTCTGTAGTCCCCCAACCCCAGCTCACTTCTGTGACTTTCATCCTGCAAAAGTCAGGTGTGAAAAAATAATTCAGTTCCAATTCAACCATTTTGTAACATTTGATGGTCACAGTGTCTGCCTTTACACAAAGACAGCTCTCTCCCACTATTAACTTAAACCACAATACTGGTACTTTTTAATTAAGAGCCAATCTATATGGTTTTATGTCCAAGAGTGCAAATATGATATTTTAGAAACTGATTTTTTTTTTTCTTTTTTTTTTTTTTTTTTTCTGGATGTAGAAACGTGGCTTGAATAACACAAAACTATTATTAGCACATTTATTCACCCAACTCCAACAAGAAACCAGCAGCCTCCTTCAGCCCCACGTGGTGTTGCTCACATTGATCTGCCACCTGCAGGAAGCACAGCCCTGGCAACAAATACAGGGAGGGGAAGGCAGAGCTGCTTTGGGTATTAAAATTTTGAATGACTACAATTGTAACAGGACAAGTGAGGGTTTTTTTTCTCCCCTCCATTGTTAAAAGGGTTCTTAAAGACATATAAAGAGTGTTTATCAAATGGGTTTTAAGTGTTTGCTGTTTCTCTCCCTCTGCATGTCAGTTCACACGTGTTCCTAAGGAGAGATAAAAACAGTCCCAACAGCAACATAAAGCAAACAAGGCTGAGGAGAAACAGGACAAAAGCTTGATTACCAACAACAGCAAAAACATCTTCATTAGCAGATGGGAGTTGTTCTTCATATTTTCATGAGGTTGCACAACCTCATACTCTAACTCACAAACACGAAGAGTGGCAAGACAAGTTTTATTTCAGGTAAGACCAGCGCTGTTTCCAGCAGCTGGAGGTCTCTGACATTCCTAGCAACAGCCACAAATCTGCAGCAGAAGTAGCTGCAAGAATGTTAAGGGCAGCTTTCAGAATAGTCATGGTCAACTGACAGCTCAGATGGACTACTTCTGGTCTTTACCTTTTGCAGGAAAAAAACCTTTCTCTCCTGGGGTCACTACCATATGTCAGGCAAACCAGTGAAGCAGTCCATTCCAGCAGTGTGTTTTTCTTGTTTTACTGAAGGTAAGCTGAAAGGTTTATAACCTACTGCAATGACTGCAGAATACCAGCTGTTCATTGGGTCTGTTTTACAGGTAACTCATCTTGCAACTCCAAAGGGCTCTGCTTCCAGTCCCCTTTTAGGAACTCAGCATACAGGAGGAGCTTCTCCTACCCACAGAGAACTTCTTTTCATTCTATCCTTCTCCAAATGTCATCCCCCATTTTTGCATTTCATTTCAGTTTCCATTTCCCCCACTCTGGGACAACATAATTAGGTTGCACTCATTATCTAAGCCTAAGTCAGGATGTTGTGTCATGGAGTCCTTTGGCTGGGGTGAGGAATGAGTTTTTGACAAGCTACCTGCAGTGACACCAACAGGTGGCAGATGTGATCAGTTGCTGAGTTTGCCTTGGAAACCTGCCCTCCAGTTTCACTGTCAGAGAATAAAATGTTCCTCTCTTCCACCATTCATCCATCCTGAAGTTAATGCAGATATACCAACACATGCCAGCAGAGGATCCTGCCTGCCTTAGAGAGCAGGAATTGGAGCAAGCACCAGTAATCAACTTTCCTGGGATTTCACCTCAGCTGCTATTTTTTTCACAATGTAACCCAAGTTCACTTCAGCATCCTTTTTCCCACAGCTACAGATACATCACCTGCCTTCCTCATGGGAGCAATGAGCTAAATAGCTAAACAGCTACATGGCAACCAGCTCTTCCAGCAGAGAAGCAGCAGATGGAAATGCATCACTACGTTAGTGGAATGACAACTGCAAGAAGCTCAAGCAGCCAAGGGAGAACTTTTGTTTAGCAAACAGTTAAACTCGTTCACTGAAGATCAAGCAGACCTACACTGAAATTTGGCACAAGCTTCAGAAGTGAGGTGGAATGATGGATGAGCCATCACCCACATGCCTCACATGGTGCAGGTATGAAGTGATGCCACTCTCCTACCTCCCAGGAGCTCCAAGGTAGTAGCTGTGGCATGCAGCATCCACACTGACTCCATTTCCCTCATTGATCTGCTTGCTAAGGCAGATAGGATATTTTGATCTCCTGCCCTTTTGACAGTCCTGCTGCTGGATTATGAAGCCTCTTCAGTAGTTTTTCTGTAGTCTGGGCAATGTGAATCCACTCAGACTCACCCAGAGACCAGAGCACCAGGGGGAAATCAGTGAAGCTTCTTGCGTTAGGACCTGAGCTGCTGGTCTGCATACTCCCTGATGAGGAAATTCATTGAGTGAGTGGTGCTTCAGCTCCCCAGCTCTTCTTCCATTTTCAGGTCAGGCCAGTGGCCAAAAATACCCTGAGCCATCAAAATCTGTTGGGGATATTACAACTACTACTTCCTACTCTCTAATTGTAGAGTAATTGATGTACAATCAGAACAGTGATAGCACAACTGGAGTCTGGGAGGATGGGTAAACAGCTTGGACATGAAATCTGTTCTAGTGTCTTACAACATCATGTTGCTTGCCCCACATCCATCACCTTCTCCACCACTTTAGCACAGCAGTCATGTGTAGGCACCACATGCAGGTGGCAAGGCCCACACACAACCCCAGGCATTTCAGAAGGGGTGTGTCTGAGGGGAAAACATGGAATGTAATTCCCAACAGGAGAACACACTACACTTTCTACTCACACTATCTGATCGCTTACTATGCAGGCCGCAAATAATTTCCTTGTGACAGCAGTGGGAAGAAGAGGTAAAAATAAGGAAAGCGGAAGAGCAGAGAGATGAGGTGGCAGGACCAAGTAATTTAGCTTCCCAGTGATGGAGCCAGAAGGAGACTCCCAACTCCTGGTCTGCACTGCTGGCTCAGCCTGTGAATACACAAGGTAGGGACAGGGACTCACTTCTCAAAAGTGCCAACTAATCCTGAAATTACTGAAGCAAGTAGAGAACTACCACCAGTGCCACTGAAACACTGAAGACCTAAAGAAGAGCACAGTTGGTTCCGTGTGGCTCCAAGACCTGACAAGGCTTTGGATGCTCCATAAACAACAACACCAGCACAAATTGTGCTATCTAATAAAATTGAGGAAATGTTTGCAATCAGTTCTCAAACCAGACTCTTTCATAACTAAAATGCTGCAGAGCAGAAGGCAGTATTAGAATAGATGGGTGCTGCTGAGTTAGTGAAGAGCAAAATCTTTTGCCAGCAAATCCCACTTACACAAGCAGTGTCTGTAGGAGCTGTTACTGTTTGCACTAGCACATTCACTGCAGACCTTGGGTATTTTTCATTAGTCCCTCTTCTTTTAACTTGCAATGGGCTTGTCTGGTAAGCTGGAGAAAGTTCACATACTAGCTACAGGAATGACTGGAGGACTGCAAAAACTCACATAACACTGAAAATAGCAGCAGCTACATCAGTGGATCGTATCAAGCAGCAGGTAAAGGGAGGAGCTGATCACTCTATAGAAAGTAGACTTTTAGTAATGGGATCTTTATAATGGCATTCAAACCTGTAAACAAATCCAATGTCTAGAAGCTGATGTTAAAAAAAAATTAGACTAAAAATAAAGGAGGACATTTTAAATAGCCAAGGCAATTAACATTCAGTGATGGTTCTGCTAGATTTTCCATTCCTGGAAATATTAAAAAACGGGGTGGAGGTTTTTCTGAATTACTTCCTAAATGCCCAGCACAGTAAAACAGAACAGGATGCTGCTAAAAAAAGCAAAAGCTAAAAATCACCTTCATCTCTGTTCAGGCCCTCCTCAGTGACAATGAACTCCTGTCCTCCCAGCTTAACCTGGGTGGGTTAGGAGCCCTTGGAGGGCCACCGGTATAACCCTGTCAGCTGGCCAGAAGACAAAACACAGATGTAATTTCTGGAGTTTCCTGCCACACCACATGTCAGGAAAGAACATTTCTAGCACCGCCTGTCATGCCCCATGGAGCTGAGCTCTGCTCTTGCTGTCCATCAGAGCCACTCCTCCTGACCTTGTCTGTCCTTCTTGCATATGTTCTTCTTCCCAAAAACATTATCTGCTCTCTCCATGTTTGCTTTCCCTTGCCACCACCACCTCTCTTCTCCTTTTCATAGAATCATCATAGAATCATAGAATCCTAGGGGTTGGAAGGGACCTCGAAAGATCATCTAGTCCAACCCCTGTACTTATTCCCCTGAGGGGCTTGTCCTCTCTCCCAAACTCCCAGGACCAGAGTGGAGAGATTTTGGGAGCTGGGGTGACCTGCTTGCTGCACTGAAGGCTTCCCCAGCAGCTGCCATGGCCCCAGCTGAAGCTGAGCTGCACTAAGAACTGTCAAGAGTGGTGAGCAGAGAGATGCCACTTGCAGAGTGACCCCATCCACACGAGGTCAGGAGGGTCCTTTCAAAGACACCACAAGAGATGACCCATATTGCAACCCTACTCTGGGCCCAGATTTATCACGCATTTATAGGCAATTCACCCTCCTGCTTCAGCTTCCACCTGTACAGAACCACAGTGACAATATTTACCATACTACAGCACAGGAGCATTTTCAGGATCAGTTAGCTTAGTGTTCATCCAAAGCTTTGTGGACAGAAGCCTCAATAAAAGTAGTAGGTACAATTATTATTACTGCACTTCAGATGGCTACAGCACTGGCATTTTCCAGGCATGCACCATTAACAATTTACAAAGATAAATGGCCCAGGAACCTGAAAATGCATTTATGACAACTACCTCCTGCTTACCAGCATACATTCAGCCAAGTAAATGACACCTCATTGCTCAACGTGTAGCTATGGTAACATTTCTATCTCGTATATTGAAGTGTGGACACAAATACACACACATTCACACACACGGAGCTGGAGAGAAGCCAGGCTACTTCATTTAATGACATGCAAACACTGAGCCAGGGAACCTTCCCAGCCTCCAGGAGCCGAGCTGCCCCTGGGAGCTGCGGGTGCAATCAATGGTCCCCATGCCTGGCTGGGAAGGACTTGGGCTAACAGGAGACCCCACGACACAGCCAGAGCTCCAGGAGGCCCTTTCAGGGACTTACTTGAGAGCAGTTTTGTAGTGGTAGATGGCCTCAGCGTTACGGCCCTGGTCTTTCAGAAAATTGGCGTAGTTGTAGTGCACCTTGGCGTTGTGGGGCAGGGTCTTCACTCCTGAGCTGCAGAGAGGAACAGAAGCAGGACTGTGTTAGCAGCCAGGTTACCTCACCTTCCCTGAGGTCTACTTTGTGCACACAGTCCCTTTTTTCTGAAAGTTTGCTTGGATTTTGAGCACCTTGTCACCTCTTGCACACTTGTGCCAACACGACTCATGCTGTAACCCCAGGTTTGCCCCAAGCACTGGCCCAACCACATGCCCTGGGTGGACATAAATGTATGGCAGCAGTTCAACTCATCTTGGCTCCTGTCACCAGGGGCACCTCTAGCACCAGCACTGCAACTCTCCCTGTGGCCAGATGCTGTCGTATTTCAAAATCTGAATAATTGAACTGGAACAGGCTAATATTTAGAAGGGAAAGTATGTAGTACTTTCCATAAAATAGCCATAACAGACTCCACACTTAAACTTCAGTGTCACGAAGCACCTTTTGAAAATCTTAATTTAAATCTGTCAGCTGGAGGTACCAGAAAGAAGGTACCTTTTCCATACGCAGCAGCCACTAGAGGGGATGCATAGCATACTCTTGAGTACCCAGCAGCACGTATGCACCACTTAGCACTGAGCAGAGTATGGCCCAGAGGTGAGGGCTAATGGGACCCCCACCCTTATCTGGCAAGTTTATGTTCTCACTTTATAACACATGACTGTGAGCACAGCCACCCCATCCTTCCCCTTCATCTCCCCTGCCACATAGGGTGGACTCAACATTTGGAATTAATAATGAGGGCATCAAGGCAAAAGGAGAAGAGCAAGCACAGGCTTATTTACTTGACTGAGAGCACAGAAAGCAAGGTACACCTTGCACAGCTAGAGGAAATGACATTTCAAGGTTAAAGAGAGAAAGAAATCACAGAGGAGCATGTACACCATGGAAACATTTCCCCTGCAAGAATCCAAAGAAGTCAGTGCTCCGTTTAATGGGGAAATCCTTTCCAGCACATAAACAGGGGCTCTCTAAGGTAATGGGAAGTAAGGATGGATGAATCTGTTCACATAAAAGCACACAAAGTGTTGTTTCTTTCTCACAAGCAGATCTCTGCCAGCTGTCTTTGCTCCCCCTATCATCTCTGTTTCTCCTACTTCAGGTAGGAAAATCAGGGATCAACAATTTTCCAAGTGTTGTTGCAGTGCCTTGCCTGTCTCTACCTCGTTACCTTTGGTGGGCATGGTGGTTGAGCACAGCCCCCAGCATGGGGTACACAAGCTCTCCTATGAGGAGAATTCTCCCACAGCTGTGGAAACCCTTTGTCAGGGATTTAATTGTAAAATTGTAAAAAATGGTGCTGGAGAACCCCAGCAGACAAATACAGTATCTTTTTGGTTATCTGAAGCCAGTGGTATCAAGCATCACTAATGCCTACTTGTGAGAGCTTCCAAAGCTTCGCCCACGGCTGCCTTGCAGAGTTCAGCACAACACAGCCACAGTTTGCCTGCTGAAATTAAAAATACACCTTGCATTTGCTTTCCTAATCATCAGGTACTTCCAAATTACTTACTGGGAACACTACAGGAATAAGACATTTTGTGACTAATCGCTGAATTAAATCAGTTAATTGATGCTATTCTTAAGAGAATGATTTTCTATATTAGTTTTCACAAAGATATACTGCACCAGCAGCAAGTAATGTGTGACTGCTACGACTGTGTTAATTTCCATTGGCCTTGGGAGCTATTAACTACACTCTTACAACCTCTGGGCATTAGCGGAATATTAATTCTTACACAGAGAAGGTTTCATTGCATCCGTGCCAGTGTTACAGGCAGAGACATGGACAGGCACTCACAACTGCTGCTGTGCTACAGCCCCTGCTATAGCAGAGCAAAGTGAGTTAATGATGAGGAGTACATTACATATGCACCCATACTCCAGAGTATGGTTCAGCTACAGTTTTAACAGTAAGATGCATATGTTTAAATATTTTAATTCTGGACTGTTTCCCTTTAACTTATTAATGCTGGTGGTCCAATTTATTAAAACGCTTAATAAAACTCCTTTCGGCTGCATGCTTTGGGTGAGGGTGACATAAGAAAGGCAGGAATTGGTTCACTGTTCTTAGGATGCACTCTTCTGCATCACACTGCTCGCACTCCTTGACCTATTTATTCTCCTTCCACAGGCAGGGAAGGGGGTGTTTCATTTTGCAAATGCATATGGGAATGACTGAGGCTTCCTGGAGTCTCTGTGCTGTGGGAGGTAGTAACAAACACAGGGCTGGACGCAGAGAGGATTTTTTAGGAGAGTTCAGGCAAACACTTCTGCTAATTGATTCTTGACCAGCCAAGAACACTATTTACTCGTTGACAAGGGAAACAATAATGTCCACAATGAAAGTCAAGCAGGAAAGGGTGGAGTATAAATAACAAATGAGAACACAATGTTTTTCCATTTCGGCTTCCCGCAAGCCCCTAGTCTCTCACAATTTCAATATAATTTTCCAGTGTGCTTTTCCAAGCTCTAATATTTCCCTCTTCCCCAGCCCGGCACACATGTGCCCTTCTGAAAACCTATGGCACCAATCTGGCTCCATCCAGAAACAATCCTGCCAAGATTGGACGTCACTTCTCCAGAGGATTTCCTTCCCTCTTGACTTCTATGACAGCATTAAATGACATAAATGGAAAATAAACAATAGGCAAACCCCTTTACGTGCTACGTGTACCCTTTTAAAATAGGCAAACGTTTCCTCTCCATGGAAAGGCAAAAGCCCAGTAGCCATAAATCAGAGAAATAAAGTACTCCTGGTATTTTCCAACCTCAAATACCAGCATTAAGCAAATCCCACTTCAGCTGGGAAAAGTCTCCTGTGATCCCTTCTGTTGTTTTCCTGAATTCATGCTCTGCTCTGCAAAGTGACTGGGTGCAGGGTAGAGGCTTCATTGATTTTCTGTGATTTCCATATGAAAAGTGCTCAGTTTACAAGGAAATGAGGCCACTCCTGCCTCAGCACAAGCCCTGGGAGACTGATGGGGTCTTCTCTGCTCTGTGAGTCATTATCATCAATAAAAGTTCTCTACTGCAAATTGTTCTCTGGACGACACAAACAAGTGCTTTCCTTGGTCTCCTACCCTTGTATTGATTTTCACAGGTATCAATGTTGGGCTGTATTAAGCTATTCTATAGAAGATGCACAAAATGTGATAGGACTTGCTTTCCTCAGCTGAGCTGGCTTTCAGAATTAACAAAAGCACGTAGCAGTAAATGCCACATTTGGGACCGGGCTGGTTTGTGCAAATTACTGAAGTCAGCAAGCCTGGCTTGGGAGGGAAAACTGCTGACAAAGAAAGTGCCAAGTTTATACGGTTCCTTTGCTGGCTACAGCTGTGTTTCCAGGCACTGTCACAAATGTGGGGAAGGCGTGCAGATGCTTTCCAGGAGCAACAGGAAAAGTGACAGCTTGACAAACCTCAAAACAGTCAGTGCAGCGGATGCAGAGGTTAGCCCTCAGCCCTCACTTCCCTCTCTCTGGCTTCAGATATTAACACTGAACAGAGTTGGAGCCTGAACTTCTACATTCGCTTCACAGGGTAGTTCTTTAAATATTTAACAAATAAGCCCTCTCTGCCCACCTGCCAAGACATTAAGACAAACTGCTTGGGGCTTGGAGAGATCTGTTGGAATAGTATGCCTTAAACAGCTAGAGCTCTGTGTGTTTGGTCACTTGTGCTTTGTCTGCTTCTCATTTAGTCCTTCCACATATGCTTGTGTACCTATGTGTTGATGCATCATTTCTTCAGATACCAGCACCTTCCTCTACACAGGAGCTGCTGGGATTTCTGCAGCCAGAAAACTTGGCCCTAGGGCTGGAGACTGACAGATAGGATGTCCCAAAGATGGAAACAAAGCTGCCACACAATATCAAAGTGGGATAAGCCTTGAGAACAGGACAAAGTGGGCTACAAGCACAGAACTGATAAGATGCTGAGTATACAAATGTCAGTGTAGAGAAAGCTTGTGTAACAGAAGAGGTCACAGCCTAGGGAACTGAGACAGATCAACTCTGAAGAAACACATCCAAGCAAATGGAGAAATGGGAAATAGAGATGTAGGAAAAAAAGTATGAAGAGGGGAAAAGCAGTAATTAATTAAAGCAGCAACTGGAGAAAGAAGACCGAAGAAATAGGAATGAAAGGTTCATATTTCTTTAAAAAATAAATCAACACACAGAGAGACAACCAAGTAGGTTGATTTATGTCTCCTTTCCCACATGTATAGATTTGCTCTGTTTCCTTATTTTTTCCCTCATACTTCTTTACTGTTTCTTATCTCCTCTTGCTCTGTTCTTTCTGATTTATTGCTGTTGCACATGCCTCTATCCACTTCTCCACCCTCTCCTCATCAGCCTATATATAGCCTCTTCCTTCTGCCCCAAAGAAGAGATCTCCCACTCCTGGGATATATTCTTGTTATACTATTCTTCTTTTGCATTACCTTCCCATCAACAAGAGGAGTCCTACTGTATAACATACTCACGAGGGACATATGACACCTATCGAAGAAGATCTTAAAAGGACATCAAAAAAGGCCAGTATGGTCAAACAGCACAATAAAGAAGTTTATGAGAAATGAAAAAAACCACCACTTCACATTTCACTGCCACAGAAGGAAAAAGGAAAAAAAAAAAAAAAAAAGGGTATCAGCTTCATCAAGTTAAACATAAACTATAATTAGGCAGAGCAAAAGAGATTTAAGGAAAAACTTGCTAAAGCCATCAAAGCTAATAATGGAATACATCAGATATAGGAAACATGCCAAAGATCCCCTAAGGCAAATAGATGATGGAGGTCTAAAAGTAGTGCTTGAAGAAGGAAAGGCCACGGCAGAAAAGCTAAATGGATTATCTGCATCAGTGCTCACTACAGGGGAACTGAAGGCAGTTGCCACATGGGAGCCGTTCCTTACAGGGCCAAGTCTGAAGCACTGTCTCAAACAAAACTGGCAGCACAAGACACTTTAAAACAAATTAACACCAAGAACAGATATAAATCTATTTGGCCTGGTAGTGTGCATCTAAAGGAAATCAAATCTGAAGCTGCTACTAGCTACAGTATGCAGCCTATCATTTAAATGATGCTGGTTCTAGAGAAATGGGAGCTTATGAATATGATGTCATTTGGCTCCAGGGGAGGGATTTGGGGGAGAAACTGACCAGCAAGTCTGATTTCCCCTCCAGTTAATCTGGAGAAAATGGTAACAAAGACTAGTTGTAGCAAATTATTTTGATAACTACTATCCAACAGAGAAGAATTAACCTTGTATTTTACAGAAAGGTTGGTTGGGCAGATATGTTGTTCTTTGATGGACTCAACAGGTATTTGGTACTGAAACTGTGGCAAGCTTTTATGAAAATCCAAATATAGCCCAGTCAGTCAGAATAGCAAACATCAATGCTGTGCACTTAAATGTTCAAAGAGGCTTTTGATAAAATCCCTCACTAAAGACTTCCAATTTCTTAAAGGCATCAAGGAGTTAGAGGGAAGGTCCTCTCCTGAATCAATACTTAGTTAAAGAGAACATACAAAGAGCTGGAGTATGTGAACAGTTTTTACAACTGGAGAAGACTGCAAGCAGGATTCCTAAAAGCCACAGAGTGGCATTTGAGCTGCCTCAAGTGTTCACAAAGGATCTTGAAAAGGGAACAAACAAGGGGGTGACACAATTACTGATTACACCAATGTGAATCACACTGCAGGAATTAAAGCTAACTACGATTTGCTGCAGAGGTATCTCACAGTATTGAAAGCTGGGCAAGAACATGGCAGATGAAATGCAATTCTAGTACAGGCACAAGTATGAGAGACTCTGTGCACATGCACTAAATCTGCATAAATCTGCACACAGATTGATGCCTATAAATCAGATGCTTCCACTCACAGCAGGGATCTTGGAGTTCATGTGAACAGTGCTGTGAAAACATCACCCAGTGCTAAGGAAAGGTCACAAAAAGTAAGGGGGAAATCAGGAATTAGTAGGAGACAAGAAGAAAAGCCAGCCAGAAGTCCTAAGTTACTGTACTGCACCTATCTGTTGAAAGGTGATGCTTGTCTCTTTCTCTGATTCTTCTCTTTCTCAAAAGGACAGATCTGAGTTTCAAAGCATCTTGCAAAGACTGACAAGCAGGATCAGAAATGCAGAACAGCTTCCATGTGAGGCGAGTTCAAAAGGGCATAGGAGCAGAGGCATGGAAGGCAGAGGACAATTAATAAGCTGATGGTTACTCACTACTGATTCAGCAAACCAGAACTAGAGGCAAGATGATCAGACAGAAGGCTCACAGCACACAGAAGGGAAATCTTAGAGTGCACACTGTGTAATTTAACAACAGAGCCCAGTGCACAGGATGCTATAGAAGCCAAAACTAAAAATAGATTCGGAAAAGCAGTCAGAGACATTAAGGGAAGAAAAGTCCATCAGTGACTGTTAAAAGCAAAAAGAAAAACAAGTAACTCCTGACTCAGGAAGTCTTTAAACTGCAGATTACTGCAAGCTGGGAAAGGATGGAAAGAAGCATTGCTGTTGCTGGCCCTGTTCTTACATTTCTGTTCTAAGCATCGGCTGCTGATAGTTCTCAGGGAGAGGACGCAATACGAGGTAACCCAGCTGGAACACACCTATATTCTTGCCTTCCCCTCGAAGTCCGAGGGCAGATACCTCTCTTAGAATTGCTCCAAAAAGACCTGAGCTGAAGAGTGAGCCTGCTCAACCCAAGCCACCAAGCCCTGCATGCTACCCTGGGCAACACCAGTTCCTCATCCTGAGGCAAGGTGTGTTAGCTCCAGCCCAATGCTGCATTGCAGCAGTGGCACAGGTTCTGAAATTGAGCTGGCTTATATCAGCCACCCTGCTTTGAACAGAGGTAGGATGCTCCATTTTAATTTAGCTATGAAGATATATCCTTCTCTTCTGTGACAGACACCCCATATCATCCCAAGAGTGCTCCTTGGCAGGAGGAGATGTCCTCCTGTCATCCGGTCCAGTGCAACTTCAGGTGCAGCTACAGGTGGTTGCATGCAACGTGATACGAGATCATGCCTGCAACTCTGCACATGGAATTGCCATCTTTCCCCTCCCCATCCCCACTTTAAACAGCAGAGTTGTCCAACTTGGAAAGACGTCCAGCTTTCCCCTGAGCAGCCACTGTTAGCCAGAAGGGTTTGGACTGGAGGTGAGCTCCCCAGGGATCTGTGCATGAGCCCGCATTGGTCTGTCACCATGGCTGCTATTGTTTGAGCAGTAAACAGTCTCAGGGATATGGACATTGAATCACGTTGGAGTAAAGAAACTCCTATTCCAGATTTTTTTAAAAAAAGAATCCCATTAACAGAGCTCCAATAACTTCAATAGTGTTTCCTGAAGACCAAAGTCTACACATAAAAAATAATTTCATACCCTTCAGTGCTGCGTAAATTAAACTTTGCTCTGGCCAATAAGTTAGAAAATAAAGCTAAGTAACCCATGTGCAGATCACCTGCGCTTCTGCAATTACTTCACAATTAGACAACTGTTGAAAGCAGCTGGAGGCAAAGGCAATACATTTGCTAGCAAAACACAAAATGAAACAGTCTGTTTCTGTGCAAAAAATTATATAAATGAGGTAGTAAAGAGAGCTGTTTGGCAAAGAGTAATCAAATAAAATGAAATATGGTACATTAAGTTTGGCGCTTTGTGGCATTTCATTTTTGTCATTAAGAACATTGCTAAAGAAAATTCAATATATTCAACAGCGTTACTATGGTGTTATGGAGGGTTGCAATGAACTTTTGCTGTGTCTTTAAAAAGGAAAGTGTTACATTATTGGTAAATCTACAGAACTGAAGTTATTTAAAAACAGCACGTCTTAAAAATGCGATTGCCAGAACCGAAGTTTGTGCATAAGTATATAAAGTGTTGACACCAGTTTTTGTGCAGTTGCCAAAAAAATTAGAAATTAGGTGTTATTTCATAATAATCAAAATGCTAATCACAGCAATGTATCAATAGCAGGACTCCTGCTAAAGAAAACTATTCCATGTAACAAACTTATTTTAAACAACACAAAAAAGTGCAAGTATTCTCCTGTGGTCACTCATACCTGAACAGGGATTCTCGTGACAGCCAGATTTCATTCTGTTTCACGGTCTTCCAAGAGAAGAGCAGCAGCAGTAAAGCAAAGAGGGTCAGAACAGTAATTCTCCACTTATTTAACAATGTAGACAGCTTTTTTAGACCATGGACAAAAAGGATGCAGTATCCCATACTGGAAAAAAAAAAAAAAAAAAGGAAAAGGTATTGCAAGTTATATTCCAGCACTCTGGTTTATATGCAACACCACTCAGTACCGCATTTATTAAGCAATTACAGGGTTTTTCGGACTAATTCTGTTTTCTAGGCTAACAAACTCCAATTCAACAGCAGTTCTCCTCAAGTCACTACACAATTTCCAAATTAATCTAAATGATAGACCCAGATGCCAGAAGTACAGTAGCGTACAAAATACCACCCAGCCTAATGGTAGCTTATGCCAGCCCGGGGAAGGCAGCTGCTTTTCTGAACAGCGAGCTAAGAAAGCATCATCTAATAACAGCAATACTGAGCACTACTGGAGCAGTGTGGAAGTGAAAAGCATTTTAACACAGGGAGGTCTATAAACAATGCCAGTTCTGGCTGCCACTAATTGTAGTTTACAAATTGCAGCACTGAGGTGGGAGAGTGAGTGCCGCGGCCAACACTGCAGCAGGTGGCAGAGGCCATATCAGAAGGCAGGAGGTCCTGCTATCTCTTCCTCATCTACATCAGGGCCAGCCCACCCCTTCCAGTGCCCAGTCCAGACCAGCCCAGATGCACTAGCAGAGCATCCTTGCTGCCCTTACGTGGAACCACAGTCTCCTCCAGTGCCCGGCCTTCGTGTCTCTCTGCGTGTAACTACCGAGGTGTTTCCCATGAAGGGAACCACATTTAGAACTGAAGTCTCATTCCTGCATAACTTTAAATCAATTCAGTAACTATTTACCTTAATTCAAGTGGTGCACTAGTTCTACCAGGGGTGCTTCTCTGAGCTTGAAAAGGGAGTGCTTTCAGTTGCTGTTACTTAGTAAGCCGATAATTCTTCCTGGCATTTTAGAAAAGGAATTTCAATTTCTTTTGCTCGAGGAATTTCATTAGCTTATCTATAACTCCTCAACACAGTTACTTAGCACCTAATTTAGTTTTAGACTTAAAAGCTATCTTAGTCCAGGCAGCTTCTCAAAAGGAAGCAGAAGGATCTAGAATAACATTTGGGGACCACCAGTCCACAGGGACAAAAGAGCAGCCCACCCCAGGCACCATCACACCTTGAGCCCCAGCTGAATCCCAAACTGGAACCTGAGGAGGCTGGAGGCAGGTTGCTTGCCCAGTCTCCATCTGAATATCTGCAGACTATCCAGGTCTGTATCAAGATGTCCACACAACTTCCTGGTGAGACTTTGAGGTAAGAAAAGCTAAAAACTCCATCTCCTCTGACAGGCAAGCAAGAACATGACATGGAGGACATCAATGTGGAAACTAGAAATCATCCCATTTTCAAGGAGCTGTGAGAATGTTTCACAGCACAGTTTCTCTGCTCTCTTAGAGGGCTGGGCACATTACTATTGTCCCTTTCCATTCTTAGGAAGCAGGCAATAATTCTTGCTTTTACCGAAGAAAACAATGTAAATTCTGATAAGCACCAGGCAGTAGTGATGTCTTTAGCACAGTACAGGTGCTGTATGGGACACTGGCAGATGTATAGACACAGGGAGCAAATCTAGAGACAAAATCAGATTTGGCAATCGTTCAAAACTTCATTGTTCTTGTAGAGCTCTCCTGTACTTCAAAAGTGAGCATATTTTTTTTAAGCTAACTATGCTTGCATTTTGCTGCAACACGTTTCTTATGAGGCTTGTACTGCTGGATTTTTTCCCCCATTCTTTTTGCACACATGCTTATTGCACCTCCATTAACTGCAAACAGACATTTAGAACTACAAATCAAGATATTAGTGCCAAATAATCCAGTCTTTATAGCTATTGGACCCTACTGAAACAAAAAAATTTACTACTTTAAAACCTTTGAAAAACTAATCTTGATAATAAGCCCTTTCTTCCCAATAACAAATGCCTAAAAAACCTGCAGATGGTTTCCACTCTGTTATTTTGCCTTTCAGCAATTTCATCCTTCCCTTGGAATTAATTATCTGATATAAGCATTATTTAATCACTTTAGCACAAGGCCATTTTCAAAGGAATTTCCCTATACCTTCACATTTTCAAGAACAGGCTGTTTCTAACAGAATCACGTATGCGTCCAGAAAAGAAAAAAATGCAAACATCAATGTCTTGGTATTTATGTCAATCCCTGCCCCAGCTGTTGGGAGTTTCTACCTTAGCAGCAGCAGCAGCAGCAATCTGCCTGCCTGTCCAGGGCACAAGCAGCATTACATTACAGCTTACACAGCCACTGGAAAGAGAGGTGCTGCTTCTGGAGGTTATTCTCAAATCTCTGTAGGGCATTGCCCACAACAGCTACAGAAAGATGCTGGGTGCTAAGAGAGGAGTCAGGATTCATCTTGGAATGCAGCTCCCATCCCAGCTGTACTAGCAATGACACAGAGCACGTACATAGCACTGCCCAGGCTCCACATGGTACTTGCCATTCAGGGCTCCCAAAACATGTTTGTAAAGGGAGGTGTGCTGCAATTTTGCCTCAGCAGGAACCTGAAACATGGCAATTGAGTGATTTGCTCTGCTGACAGGGGACTGGCAAACCAGGCAATGAAGCTGGAGTCCAGGGCTGTACCCACAGCACAGCGGAGTACACAGTGGAAAATAAAGTATCTTGCTGAAAAGCCCACAGGGCTCCCTGAGTGATAAACAGGTAAGTAACCCAAAGGCAGCTCTACATCCTTGCTCAGCAAGGCAGCGAGGCTACAGGATTCAGCAGTAAGTATAAATACTGAGGGGAACAGGTTCCCAAATGGCTGCTGGAAGGGGATCACCTACCTAATGTACCAGAATCCCAAATCACAAAGGGTAAAGCAGTGATGTTAAAGAGGGCAGGGCTGAAGCGTGATTCACATTTTAATAAGACAAAGGTAATTGTGACAATATTAGGACTGAGTTGTAGCTGTTCCACAGTTATAGGCTAACTAGCCTATAGTCAATGTACTTTATAGTGCAGGTGAACCCAAAAGAAAAGAAGGGAAAGGATCAGAAAGCATTAAGTAGGTGAATTATTTTCTTTTCAGAACCTGGTAAATTTGTCTTAAAACTTCATCCGATTTCCTGCCACAGATCATCAAGGAATGGGTAGGGAGGACATGCCTGCATTATCTTGTCAGGGACCTTTTGGTGCAGATGTCAGGTGGAGCTACATTTCTTTGCATGGCTTTTTTAATGGTCATTTCAACCCCATCCCCTGGATGAGGGCAGATGTTACATTCCAGGTTGCAGGTCTTTCTCATGCCAAGGACTCCCAGAAGCATAGCAAGGACTCATGTCCTTTGGTGCCAGGAAAGCATGTGCAACTTCATGCCATGAATTGTTTTCAGGACAATGCCCTGCAACATCTCCAAATTTATTAGCTTTAGTAATTTTTGCGTATTTCCCCACATTTCTGCCTTAAGGGCAAATAATTATGGTGAAATCAGGGCAAATACAGAACCCTCGTCCAGATTCTGTGGTCTGCACTAAAGAAAACAAAAAAGTGTCTGCATCAATGTATTAAGCATCTGTCAAAAAATCAGTTATGTTCCTAGTCCTAAAAATGCAGAATCCCTCATACCTCACAACACACTTGTTGTACATGTACCTGATGTACATAAATCAGCTGTCACCGAGACCATGAAGTTTAGCACCAGTAAAGCATGAAGCTTGCTAAGATAAAATTGCTGCAGCTGCAACATGCACAGAAGTTGCTGCACCTGGAATGTCTCCCCACAGTGCTTCACCCATGAGATGCAAGTTCACCCCATTTCCTCTCTTCCCAACCTCATGAGGCTTCAGACAAATGATGAATTTTAGAGAGTCAGCAGCAGCCTGGGAAGTGTTGCTGTGGTGGTAAGAGCCCAGGTAGGTGAGGCTGCATTAATCTAATTAAAGTAACTTGTCTGGTGACTTTATGACACATCCTTTGTGGTTAACTCTGCCAAAACCCTGCCATCATCTACAAACACAGAGAACATTTAAAATACTTATATGAGCTTTTCTTTTCAGAGTGTTGGGGGATTGAAATCCATATAAAACATTAGCGCTGACTCACCAGGAAATCAAATTTTAATCACACACATTTATAGGGGAAAAAAAGTCTCAAAAGAACCTTTCATCAAAGATCTATTTGCCACTTAAAAAACTTACTCTTAAGTACTATATTCCAGACATCTCCATGGCTATTTGCATATGTATTAAGGATGTAGGCTGTGGGTTTGGGGTTTGTTTGGGTTTCTTTGTTAACTCTATTATTTCCTAGGGAGAAGAAGGGTACCATTGCTTTGAAGAGCTTTTCTCTTGGCATTGTTATCCCCTTTCATGCAAGCACTTATCTGAAATACTTTGTATAGAAAACAAAACAATGGGAAGCAAGCAAAATCCCCAACCCACTATTATTTTTAAGACCATTTTCCACTAGCTTACTGTAAAACTGCCTTTTTGGAGTTTTTTTGTGGGTGTTTTTGTTTTTAAGCCTGCTACAGCAATTGTTCTCTTTTGTGAAAAGCCTATGGGAGTTCAGACCCCAGGTCAGATGAGAAGCAGGACCTGAGGAACAGCCTGACACATTAACATGATAATAGTTTTTCCCTGGGCTCACAATAAGGACACTTATTATGGAAGAACCTGTGGCTTCAGAAATTCAATGATGCTGATGAAGGTCCCTCAGCAAATGGACCAACAGGTCAACAGCTTCATGATTCCTGTGTTTCAGATTCCTGCAGTACTAAAGTGGTACCTCAGGCATATCCTGAATGGCACCAGGGCTGCACCCAGTAGGCAAACCCTCTGTGCCACTGCCATGTATTTCTGGCAGATCACACACAGGAACTCTTGTAATGACAGATTCCATGGTTTGTTAATATTATTTTACCTGCAAGGAAGTGAAATCAGGGAAGGCACAAGCAGATAGATGGGAATGAGGTGGCACATTAGATCCCATTTCCCATGGCACTATGTGTATTGCCGAATTAAAACGAGAGCCAAAACAATAGATTCTTCATATATATGCAAACACTTTTTGAGTAATTAGGTCATAAATCCAACCTTTTCTTTTGCCACTAAGGCTCCTTTCCCAAGGTGAGGATGTTACCGATGATGATCACACACAATTTCTCCCTCCCTCTATGGATCAGGTTTCTCACTTTTTAGTGAAAGTCAGGAATTCTAACTCACCCAGGGAGAGCTGTAACCTCAGGAACAAAGAAAAAAACGGTGAGGGAAACTATGCAGAAAAGATGCCTTCTTCACACTTTTGAATGGTTACTTTGGGGATGTCAAATCTCTGAACTAGCTGTGGCTGGATTTTAAAAACTGATTTAATCTCAACTGCATGCATGTAAACTTGGGAGTAAATCCACTGATTTCATCAAAGCAGTTACCCCAGATTTCAAAGCTCAGACTAGATAAGAATCCAGATGCATGCATACATACATATCAGTAAAGAAAAGAGTTGCCTATAAGCAGTCTGTCAAAGCACGGAAGAAATACTTCTCTGTTCAGAGGCTTGCTAATGCTGCAAAAGGGATTATCTCAAAACTATACTGAGACCAGAAAATGCACTTGGCTTTGACATTTCACCCCGGAGGCTCTTTCTAGGCTGCAAACCTCCTTCTTGATTTCCAGCACTTATTCAAGATGACTCCCCTTCCCTCCATAAAAACCAACCCTCACTTTCAAGCTGCTCTGCAGCAAGTTTAACCCTTGCGTGCATGACTTAAACTAAGTGTAAACTCTGCTGCTGCTGCCCTCCAGAGAGTGGGAAGAGCAGACTTGAGAAAGACAGTGTCGACTGCCAAGTCCAAACAAACATTTGATTCTCTGGGGTTTTGTAGTTCCCCACAAAGCCTCCTAGCTCCAGACTCAGACGTATGTTACCTGGCACAACCCACTTTTCATGCTCCCAGTCCAAGCCCCCTCCAGCTCTGCAGCCCGAGCTGAGGAAACACACTGGGGGGAAGAGCCAAAGTCAGCTGAAATGCAGCTTGCAGGCAGGGCTCTTGCTGTAGGGGAAAGCAGAAAAGCAGTTCAGCCCTGTTAGACTCATCGGCTCTGCTCACACTTCTCTTAGGGGGAGTAATTGATTGCAAAAAGGGCACTTGGCAGGCGGTGCTCCTGCCTCACTCCACAGCAGTCAGATGTGGAAGGGAGGACCAGGAAAAATGAGCGTGGCCAGAGTGGCTCTTTCTGCCCCAAAAAGCACTCGCGGGCACAAGAGCTCCGGTGATGAGCAGGGCTGGAAGTGTAGCAAAGATGCCGTTTTATGAAAAATGTTGAGTTTTCCATGGCTGGAGCTGTTTTGGGCCAGAATGAAATCTGGACTTCAGAAAAATATTTACATCTGGAAAAATAGTGTGTTCTAATGTATGTGTTACTTTGCATTCAGGTCATCCAAAAACTCAGAAGTACATGGCTCTGCCAGCAACCTGGCTCACCCAGATTAAAGCTGCTGTGCCACGTTAGCTGAGAGCTGGGGGTGCAGTAAGTGAGTACACTTTGTGGAATCCAAGTTTGGGATCCACAAAGTTCTCAAGCCATCACAGCCCAAGTACAGATAAACACACTCTGCTGGTCTAAACGTGTTCCCAAAATTTTGAGTTTACTTTGTACTGCCATGCTTGCTGCTGGATCAGCATTGGATCAGTTACAGGCTGGATAATTTGAGAGGGGTGTAAGCACGGGTCTAAATCAGGTCTAGGTCAAACTGCCACCACTGATTTTTCCAGCAGGGTCTAGATCCAGCACTAACAATCCTGGAAAAGTTCTGGTCTAGGGGATATGTACCCTGATGACCCAACAGATGAGCAACCCCAACAGAGAGGCAATTCTGGGCCACATCTATTCAGTAGTGCATTTCTGTGACCACATCCTTTTGACCATAAAACTCCACCTTGTGTTGGAGAATTAATTTCCAACCTTTTTATCTTAAGTTTCACTGTAGTTAGCACACCTTAGTGAGAAGTTTGGGGTTGTCTAAAATGGCATATTTCTCTATTTAAATTGCCTATCTCCCAGTAATGATGACATGGAATTGATATATTTTTTTTCTTGTTTACTAGAGGTTTTAAAACATTTCAAGACCATTACCAAACTATAATATTTAGTGTATAAAATAAATCCCAATGGAAAAAAACCAAGCCTCCCAGCTCAGAAACAGCAGAGTGACAACCAAGTAGAGTTGACAGTGTCCTCACCATACTCCTGAGCGATGAGTAAAGTGTCAAATTTTCATCAGAATTAAGAAGCCTTTTACTGGAATAAGGTGTGCAAATTGTAATACAAAGACACAGAGAACCATAAACACTGTCAGAAGATACCTCATTTGGAAAGGTACTTCATGAGTTAGTGTTAGACTTTGTCCTTGTCCCTGAATTAAAAGCCATGAAGGCCTACATTAAAGACACTTGGCCATGATCAGCTAAGTCATCAAAATGATTTACCTACAGTAGCAACATGGTCTTCTGGGCAGAACGTAATGTAATTAGAGAAAATGCAGGAACTCTTATTTCCCTTATTAGAGAAAATATGGACTAGAAATTACTTATTTTGCTAACCTTTGAATGGCAATTTAACATTTGGACACATTTCTCTTCACTTTCTTCCAATAAGTCACATGGTAAAAAAATTCACTTCATTAGAGTATTTCAGTCCAAGATTTCACTTCCACCAGATTTACCATATTTACAGGTAATAGAGAAACTTTTCAGGCTCTTGATTAGTATATAAATTGTAGAAAGAAAACATCTTCTAAATGAAAAATCCGATGTAATTCCATGGGGGTTACACTGAAATTTCCCCAAATCTTACGTACTTTAGAGAGAAGGCTGTGCATGCTTAAAATACTGTAATAACTTCTGGGTTTCTTAGTAGGGATATAATTTCCTATTCGGTTCCATCACAAGTCTCCAAAAGCTCCATTTAAGAAAATATTTTCTATTAAATTTCACAAGGCATCTTCTTCAGGGTACCATTTTTCCATGTAAATAAAAAGTCCTCTTTTAATTAGCATGACCAAGTAGATTATTTCCACAAGGTGACATAAACTTTATTTATTACTATTTTTAAAAAGCAATTTCCTCATGCAGTCGTATTATCTTCAAGAGCACAATAAATGCATTTTAAGGTTTTTCTTGAACCTTCATCATAAAGGAACTAAAAATGTTTCCAGTATACCCCTTAATGTTCATAGTCCACACAAATTTAGCTTTTTCCTGAATGGCCTGTGCATGGCCAAAATGCAACGTTTCTCAAAAACATGTTTTAAATTTGGTTAAAATAACGCAAGGCTGCAGTCTAGACTGAACACGCCATGAGCTAATCTTTTTCAGCTTTGCAGAATCATTTCAGTTTTTATTCCTGTCTTTACTGCCTTTTGCCAGAATATCTGGCACTAGCACCTCAGCACTTCTTGCCTGCATTAGCCGAGGATGGCTGCTTTGATTCCTCCTTAAGTGTTTAATAGGAGTGGGCAAGCCTTCAAAAGCTGGGAGCTTAAGTCTGGATATGCATCTGAAAAGGTAGCTGCTTGCAGCATTTAGCCTTTCTACAAGCAGTTAATTCTCATTAATTAATGAGAACTCCCTCTGACCCCCATCCAAAGAGCAGAGTGGAGTTATTATCCGTATTTAATAAATGGGGAAGCAGAACTGGAGCTGCCTGCCTTAGCCCGGGTCCCAACATCCTTGCATCCAGCCATGAGCCATTTTGCAGTTGGCTGCTCAAACCAGCACCCTGGAGCAGGGACAGGCAACCCTCAAATGAAAAAGGAACCAGACTGGGGCTGGGCTCTGGCCCACTGCCATCACATAATGCCCTCCGAGTTCCCTCCTGGTGCCCTCATGTCTGTGACTGAATCACAGGGAACATAATCCAGTCTGCTCCTTCAGAGCTTCAGCTGCTCCATGGCCTTCAGAAGAACAGTGGCAATACAGTAAGGCGTTGAAATAATGGGGTTTTAAGTAAATGGAACAAGTGTTACTTGGATTCTACATCCAAATCCCAAATGAGTTGTGGATTTAACTTGAAAGCAGGCAAAAATCTTAATTATCTTGCTGAACTGACACTGGGGAGCAGATAAACTGGCTCCATACAGTCACAGAATCACAGAATCATTTTAGTTGGAAAAGGCCTTTAAGATCATCAAGTCCAGCTGCTAACTCAGCACTACCAAGTCCAACACTAAACCATGTCCCTAATCACCACATCCACACCATCTGGGGATGGTGAATCCCCTGGGCAGCCTATTGCAGCACATGAGAACCCTTTCAATGAAGAAGTTTTTCCCAATATCCAACCTAAACCTCCCCTGGTACAATTTGAGGACATTTCCTCTCATCCTATCACTACTTACCTGGGAGAAGAGACCAACCCCCAGCTCGCTACAGCCTCCTATCATGGAGTTGTAGAGAGTGCTAAAGTCTCACCTCAGTCTCCCTTTCTCCAAGCTAAACAACCCCAGTTCCCTCAGATGCTCCTTGTAAGACTTATGGTCTAGACCCCTAACCAGCTTTGTTGCTCTTCTTTGGACATGCTTCAGCATCTCAATGTCCTTCTTTTAGTGAGGGTCCAAAACTGAACACAGTGTTCAAGGTGCAGCCTCAACAGTGTTGAGTTCAGGGGCACAATCACTTCCACACTATTTCTGATACGTGCCAGGATGCTTTTGGCCTTCCTGGCCATATGGGCACACTGCTGGCTCAAATCCATCCTGTTATAAATCAACACCCCAAGGTAATTTTTCTCTGTGCAGCTTTCCAAGCCCATAGTGTTGTCTGAGGTTGTTGTGACCCAAGTGCAGGACCCAGCACTTGGCTTTGTTGAGCCTCTTACAATGGGCCTCAGCCCATTGATTCAGCCTGTTCAGATCTCTCTGTAGAGCCTTCCACCCTCAGGTAGACCAACACTTCTGTCCAGTTTGGTGTCATCTGCAAACTTACTGAGAACGCACTCAATCCTGCCATGATATTAAACAGAACTGGCCCCAGACCAGGTGACTCCTCCTGGGATCTAATCCAATACTGAAGGAATTCTGTATAGATAAAAAGGAATGAATCTCATCTCCTGAATTCATCATTCATCCCCTGTTGAATGTGTAGCTTCAAATAATGTTAGAGAAAAGGGTAGCAAAGGAAACTGAAAATCTACCACCTCCCCATTACACAAGTGGTCTCTAAGAAAATTAAGGTGATGTGGAGAGCATAACATGCTCCCAGAAAAAAGAAAAGAGAAGGATCAATAATTCTCATCCTCAAGTGTCTGCCTTGTAATCAAAGAGGACTTTGCTCAGGTATATTCAAGTTCATAATAATTACAGGTGATTCTACTCCCTACCAGCTTCTTCCTTTACCTGCCCCCCATAATAATAAAAGTTAATAACATATGGAATTACACTCACTGGAATGAATGCGTTAGCACAAAGAATAAAAGACATGCTCTATGTAAAAGCAAAAATCCATATTGCCCCTTACTTTGGTACAGCCAGCCCAGGAAAAGCTTCAATGTGATGTGTTAAGTTCCAAAAAAATGTAAGTGCTTTTTTTTGAATGCTGGCTTGCAGATTTTGAGATAGATGCTGAAGCAAATGCCATCCTGTATACAGAAGTGATCTCATCTTCTAGTATTGACAATAAGGGCTGCAACTCTTGATATAGTGAGGAGCTGGTGAAGAAAATGACAGCAATCTATGATGGGAAAGGGTAGCTGTACACCCTGCAATCCACTCATTGCAATACTCACTACAAATGAGTTGCCATAAAAATGGTGCAGGTACCCCTGGATTGCCTATTGCTTTCAGCAAATTGGAAATAGGTCATGTAGCAATGTTTTGGCTGATCTGTTGGTTCATATGAGTTTATGAAAACAGCTTAACTTGTACAGCTACAATACATCAGCCACTGCTCTCAGGGTAGCAGTGAAAGATGAAGAAAATGTAGAAATTACTCTGGTAGGAAAGGTCTGGTCCTATGAGGTGAGAACAGCCACAGCTTTTGTGGTATGTCAGTAGGGTGGGCAGGTCCTAAATGGTCCAAGAGTTTGCATTTCCAGTTTCTGCATGGTGAATTGCAACACAGGGAAAGAGCCAGTGCTCCTGTTTAAGTACAGACAAATTGCTGATGGCTCAGAATAACAGGATGCACATAGTCATTCTAGATTTTCAAACCATTCGGCAGCATCAGCAGGTATGCAGTAAGCATAATTACATCTACATTTTTAAGAGTGAAAAATCTAAAATCATTTAAGTCTTTCACTGACCTAGCTATTTATTGTGATGCCTCTTTGGAAACCCTTGGCCTATGGAGTTGTATCCCACCCACCACTCGTATCTCAGACCCCTAGCCCTCCTGAAAAGAAGTCTCCCCTCTTAAGGATAAGAAAACAACAATAAAATTAAAATTTGAAAGATAACAAATCATTTTCCTATGAAATTTTTCAGGCTAAAGTAGTAATACAATTATTAACAATTCCTTATTTAAACAAATAAATGCTTGTAACCCTTAAATGAAAACTAAATACAAGAAATATTTTCTTCATATATTCCTGTTTTGCTAAAGCAAAAGAAATTCAACCATTTTGATTTAGCTTATATCCCTTTCCCCTGAGGCACAGCTGCAGACAGAGGAGGAATTGTTCCAAATACCCATCAATCCCCAGAGGGCAAGGCCCAGCCATATAATTAGACATCAAGCAAAGGGCTTATTCCTTGTTCCTTTGTATTTGCAACATCTTTTACATAAATCCTTGGGTCCCTACTTAACTTTTATTGAAAAGAAAATGCTTGATATTTTGCCCAGGTAACTACTGAGCAACACTGAATTAGGGCATCAGGCCATGACACACATATGCAACTGTCACATCCACAAATATTAACAAAAGCCTATTATTTTTTAAATAGAGATAGAAAAACACATTCCAGAATAAGCACATGAATATATATCACCAAGTTCTCTCCATCTGATTGAGGACTTTCGTCTAAATAATTCTGAATGGCAACCTCTGTGTTGCTGAGTTTTAGAGATGGAACAGCAATGATAGGAAAAGCACTTTTCAAGATGTAACAGAAGAAAACTGCTAAAGCCTGTTCTAAATTAAGAACATGAGCCCTTCCTAAAGCCATTGTTATTAAATTGTCACACTCCCAAGGGAAAAAAAAAAAACAACCAAACCCCAACAATAAAACCATATCACTTTTGTTCTGACATTGTCACGAACATTTGCAGAAGTCACCCTCACAACTCATGTCATTTTGTACCCAAAATGTAAGAGCTTGTATCTTGGTAACTCAGAGCCAAGAGCTCAGCTCACTCCAGATTCTTTGGCTGGAAACTGCCCACCTCTTCTGTAAACTGCCAGGGTTTGCCTTCCCTTTTCATGGCAACTGCCTGGCAGCCTGGGCTAAGGGCAAAACCCAAATATTGCAAAGCAGGGCATGAGTGATCTGAGCCAAATATGCGATCCAGGGGCTCTGACACAGACTTACTCCAGAGAAATCATTTAATCCTTCTGCCTCAGCTTTCCTGCTTGAAAAAGAGCAACAACTATCAATTACCTACTTTGTAGGTCATATATTTGCAAAGCCCTCAGGGGGATGAAAAGCATTATACAAACTATATGCACACATGTTAACGCTGATTAATTTTCTCTGTGCAAACACAGCCCTTTTTTCTTCTTCATTGCTCCTCCTCTCATTATATCAGGAGTCTCATCTGGAGGAGGATGAGGAACTGCTGACAGCTGAAGTATTTTCTGCAGTTGTTCTTTTGAGATTCAGAAATGCAACCACTCAACACAGCCCTGTGTTCAGCTGGCTGTTTCCTTAATAGCTTTGCACTTTCATGTGTTTTCTCATTTTCTGTTACAGGAATTTAAAGCAATCTGATTTCCAAGTTAATTTGAAATGATGCAAGATGCATTAGTTGAGGGTATCTTTTGCATAGTAACTCTGAGGGATGACTTTCACTTGTTATTTTTCCAGGTATACTCTCAGCAGAAAAAAGCAGGGCTAGTGATGTGAATAAAGTCAGTAGGATTTGACCCAAAAAGTAAATCAGTATATAGCAGATTACAGAAATATAGCCTGACTGCATAAGAAGCTTTTGATAAATGCAGCAGCTCCTCCACAGCCTGAGTTTTACATCAATGAGCATCCCTTTTTTTGACTGTGCTTATGCACATGACTGTCAGAATATGCATATGGATCTGCAAAAGATCACCTATAAGTATTTTTCTTAGGATTTTTGGAACCACATTGGGTCCAAATTAATACAATTTAAACACTCTGTGGAACAAAAGTTTTGTTTCAGTCATCACAAAGTAATCCAGAGTGAAACTGAGCACTTGTGCTTTGTCAACAGCTCCACAATGGCAGTTCCCATTAGAGACAGCAGATGCTGATGCTCTGCAGCCAAGGGCAGGAGTGGGCTTTCTGACATGCAGCATTCAAGAATGACCATTCATGCTCACAGCTGCAACAAACTGCACAGACACAACCCAGAGAGGTTGTGGAGTCTCCTGCTTGGAGATATTCAAAATCCATCTGGACCTGCTCCCAGGCCACCTAATCTCGGTGGCCCTGCTTGAGCAGGGAGTTTGGACCAGATAATCTCCAACAGTCTTTTACAACTTCAACTATCATTTGATTCTGTGAAACTGGCAATGGTGTGGTGCATCTTGGATAACTGGCCTCTGTCTGCAACTGCAGGCTCTGGTCTGGATACTGTGGAGATGTCAGAAGTAATACCTCAAAGTTGTTCTTGAGTAAATTCAATCGGAAGCACCCAGACTGCTGAAGTGATAAGAGGATGGAAGCTGAGGGGAATCCCAAGGCAGAGACTGAGGCACTGGAGGACTGGATGGATTTTCCTCATCCTCTTCAACAACTGCTTCAACAAATCTTCTGCCCTTAGATGTCTAAGCAGTCAATACCTTGCAGGTCACACCCATATTCCACAACTGAAGCCAGTAGTCTTTTAAGTCAGCAATACTGTTACCTTTGGTTTTCCTGACCACCTAATGGACTGGGAAACCTGAGCATTACCATAATAAAAATATGACAGTTTAACTTTTCAGATACTCTCCTTAAGTTAAAGTCATAGGACAATATAAACTGCTACTGATATAAAGAGAGTCCTGAAGGACAATCATCCAGAAACACCACCTCATCACTGTATTGAGCTGCTTCAAGCACAGCAAAACAATCTATGGTAAAAAAAAAAAAAAAAAAAAGGACTTTGTATGGCTTTGTTTCTGCCAAGCTATCTGCTCTCAAATAGCTATAAAATCTCTCATGCTATCAAGCCAAAATTCAGAGAACACATGGACTAGCAATATTGTGTTTGAAGTCTTGTAAAAGGGAAGAAGCAATGCCTGCTTTTAGAAAACAGGATGGTGGTCTCATTAGAAAGGAATTCAATTGCAATAGTTACCTCGGCATGTAAAGGACTCGCTCTGCCACCACAAATCCCACCCTGAAGAAGAGGTTGCTGGCTGGGATGAATGGGAAAACCAGGAACAACAAGCCAACCAAAACTTCTTTGTGTTCCAGTTTCTGCAATAACACAAAATTAAACAAATATCAACTCAAAAAATCCAACTTAATTCACCACTAACTTTCCCCTTTCTTTTTGAGGTTCTTATTCATAAAAAAGCAACTTAGATTAACTTTGGTATGTTTTGCATTTAAAAGAAATTATTCCAAGACACTGCCCTTCCATATTTATGTACTTTTTGTGCTTCTGAAAGCACATAAACACTAAGCACAGCGTGTATTATTACCCTTAGTATCTTTTCCAGGATCAGATTTACTGTATGTAGTTCTCTTGAGATGGCAAAGATAGTACTTAAGATATACCCCATATTGGTAATACATAAGTATAGAATAGTGTGAATGTATATATTAGCAGGTCTACCACAGTGTGGCTGTATGTAAATACACAAACTCATATCACATACACATACACTGCTGTGTTCAATCCTAAATGTTTATAGCTAAGAAGAAGCTGAGAAAATGAGAAAGTCGGCCACATTCTGTGTAAAGAAAACTAGCCCCAAACCGTATATTAATGCAGTCATTTTATCTCTTTGGGGACAATAAATCTAAACTTGAAATGATCCTTTTGCACATGAGCACTCCATACTCAGAAATCTGAGACATGCTGTAAGTTCAAATTAATGTCTTTCACTTGAGCTCACTTAATGCCCTTCCCTTGAGCTCTCTTTAATGTTGGCTCACTCCCTAAGGAGAAATCAAATTGCCACATACACTTCAAAACAACTGTGATCTGCAAGGCCAACACAAGCATCTCAGGATGCGGCCTCTTCTGCCATGGAGTGACCCAAGCCTCCTTGCACAATCTGAGTTTCAGATTTATGATTGAACCCAAGAGGGGGAATCACAGAAACACAGATTTTTTTGTGGTTGGACGAGACCTTAAAGATCATCTTGTTCAAAACACCTCTGCCATGGGCAGGGACACCTCCCCCTAGACCAGGTTACTCCAAACTGGCCTTGAAAACTGCCAGGGATGGAGCATCCACAACTTCTCTGGAGGACAGAGAGAAGGCAAGAACAGGTTGCCCACCCTCATAGTGAATCAGCTCGTGCTTTCCATTGATGATCCCAAAGAATGACACCAGGATAAAAGAACTCTAGCATCACCTCTGTTATATCACCCAGGCAGACATTTGTGCTTCCCTGCCCCAGGGTACCACTGCAGCCCTTCTGCAGCCATCAGGAACAGCTTTTTCACGCTTAGAAACACACACAACCAGAATCACTTAACAGTTGTAGCACTTCCTAATTGTTGTGGACAATTTCTCAACTTCAGAGGGCAAACTGACTTACCTTTACTGAAGGATCTAAATTTAGAAACACTGAATAAGATTTTTGATTAGAGGAACAGAGCTCAATCAATGATGCAGGACCGAGCAGTACAGCCTGTCTTGCTTTTGCACAGCTATGGACTGCAACATCAGCTACCACTGGCCGAGTCAGTGGCTGAAATTCAGAAATCCCAGTATTAGAATATATCCACCCTATTCTGTAAAAAAAGGCAACAAACATTTCCTGTGGGTACCAAATGCAAGGGCACATGCCAGGAGGCTCTGATGTTGCTTTAGAGGAGCTGAACCACAGGATCACAAAAAAGTGCACTGGCTTCCCCTGTCCCAATGGAAGCAGAGAGGGGAGCAGAATTCATGCCTCCAGACTTCTTTATCAATATCTCCTTTAAACAGCACTGCAGTTAACCTGCTCGTCTTATCCATTTTTTCAGTGTCTTGGAATCACAATTAGTGCCTTGCAGTCAGAACAGAACCTAAAGTACACTATTCCCAGAGCTGAAGCTGACACCAATCCATAAAGCTGTTGAGCAGAAGTAATGGTTGGCTTATAATTGCAATAGAAAATTGAATAGACTAAAAAAAAAAAAAAAAAAAAAAAAAAAGAAAAAAAAAAAAAAGGAAAAAAAAGTATTAAAAATCATTTCTTAACTTCCCTCCCATGCAGCTCTGGCTCAATTTTTCTCTTGCCTTTTGACAATTCCTTCCCACCTTGTCTGGCTTAATTATGGTGCCACCACTCTACCCCAAAGAGGTTAACAAGAAACACCCAGAGGCACAAGAAGGTATGTTGGGCAAAAGATAGTCCACTTCTAACGGATAAAATTATATCTGTCTGCAAGATAGTCCCATGCTTTCAAATGAACCAGCAATCAATTTTTTCTCCAGTCATTGTTCAAAAAATCTGTAATTGTGAAAGCAACCTCTAGTTAACATCCTCAGGAAGGACACAGTGTTATTCAAGGCTGCAGCATTGCAGATAGCAAAGGAAACTGAATGCTAGAGAAAGACAAATAAAACTTATACATCAAACAGGAAAGAGGAAAATGTGGGAATTAACTCAGCTGAAGGAGAAAATGGTATTTCTCCTCCCACAACAAGTTACAGCTCTAGGATGATGCCATTGAGTGGTGCCAGCTCAGTCCCTTGGGCAGGGCTCAGGGAAAGGAGCCCAGCACTCACAAACCAGCCCCATGGAGCAGCAAAGTCCTCCATGGTGCTACTTATTTCTGAAAAAAAGAAATATCTGGCAGCTGGCAGCACCCTTTTTAAAACATTCTGTTAAGGCAGAAGCTTTTGTGCAGAGATGGTCCTTGCAGGCCAGGCTTTAGCTGATTCTGTGCTACACGTGGTCCTGCCTGTGAGTCAGGAGGTCAAACTGACAGCCTGGTGCTGTGGTCACTTCAGACCACAGTTTGGGTTTTTGTCCTCTATCCAGCTATTAACATTTCTAAAAATTGTATGAACACTTTGAGTTTTGTTGTTTTGACACCTTGGCCCTGAGGCTGGATCTTCCTGGAAGGAGAGAACCCTTGGGTAGGAAGAGCAGGTGGGGATGCTGCTCATTTGAATTTCATCTGTGGCCATGAACAAGATGGTTGGGATGTGGCCTCTGGTGCAAGCAGTTCCTAAATCACTGCCTGTCTATAGTTCAGAACGTATACTGGAGGCAAAGTTTACCCTGTTCACAGCCAGATCTAATTTCTCACTTCCCTAAATAGTTGCTACTGACCAATTAGATACCGAGCAAAACCAGGCTCTGCCCTGACCTGAGAGTTGCAACTTTATCTACTCCAGCCTTGAGAGGGCTGGAGGCACAACAGGACTATCTGTCCCTGCCTTCCCAGCAAGGGCTGGCATCTAGTCACCCTGCCAGCTCAGAGAAAGCAGCAAAAGGACAGAAATGTAACCTCAATGTGTTGAAAGGTTTGTGTGTACCACGGGTGACAACGCCAGACAGCTAAAAGCTATCAGCACAAGTCTCACAGGACACCATATTCTCCTTATCCTTTTCCCTGTCAAAATTTACTGAGCAGATTCACCTTTTATTCCCCCTTCCCCTGGAGGGGCTGATAGATTTATAAATGAGTAGACAAGCAAGACAGAATGGCACAAGGAGGTTACAGACTGGCAAGGTAGGGCTGCAGAACAGAGGGCAGCAGGATCTTCCATTCAGTACAGGCCATGGGAGATACATTTCACATGCTTTTTAAACAGAAATATTAATCTGTAGCTTTCTATATTTCCCAGGGAAAAAAAAAAAAGAAAGAAATATTGGGACCATTTACTTGGTTTAACTACTCTGCTCACGTAAGTCCACTTAAGAGATAGATGAGATAAAGGTGGCAGAACCATCATCTGCCAAGTGCCTGGAGCAGTATTAAAAGGTTTTCAAGAGTAGCAGGCAGTTTTGTTTCTCTTACTTTTTCCTTAAAATAAAAAAGCTAGGACTAGAAATCATGGATCGCTTCGTTCCTTTTACAAAGACTATCTTCTTTCCTCTTAAAGATAGTGCTTTCTTTTGGAAACGTAGAACTTACCTTCCAAACTGTCACAAGAGGACTCTGGGGAAAAAAAGAGCAGTATCTTCTAATTAACCTTAGAATGATTTCTTTTGTTACAGACAAGTCAACTTCAAACCAAAATAGTTTTCTTTACATATTAGATAGTTTAGTGGGGGGGGGGTCAAATTCACATCTACCTCTAATTACAATTAGGCCTTCATTACATTGCATTAAAGAGAAAATAATAATAAAAGAACAGCAACCAGACAAACAAAAAACTAATAAAGAAGGGTTTTTTTTTAACCTACTACTTTTCACAGATTTATAAAAGAACTAAAGAAATCCATTTCTCCCAAAGGCAAGGCAAAAATTGTCACTCAGTCTCATAGAAAATAGCAAAGAAACACTCCATGGCCAAACCCCATTAACACAGCAATAAATCTCAAAAATTTCTTCCTTGGCAATTTAGGGGAAAAGGAAGAAAGTCTTGTGTTTGCAACTGAAAGTTCTTCCCATATTCCATAGAAGACATATTCCTGGCCATAAATAAAGATTTGCTGATTACCATTAAACCACAAATCTTCTACAAGCCAAAGCCCACAGACTTACAGGTGCAGGAAGTATGCAAATTATTTTGACATATCTGCCAAACTATGGACTTGTATAAGCCCAGTGTAAATTCTCTATTTCTACCATTGAGAAAGCATTGTCTGAGGTGCCAGATCCATTAAGTCTCACACTTAATGGATGGCAGGACTTATGTTCACAATCCTTGGCCACCTCCAAGGGCTGAGGTGTTGGAAGCTGGAACTATGAGGACAACCTTCCTCCCAGCTGGACCAAGTTACACCTCAGGGCAGATGGCAGCTGGGCAAACAAGTACAAGTAAATTCCATTCTGTCCTGCCTTGGAATATTTCTGAAGGTGTTTATACATGCTTGCCTGTTTGATGGAGAGGTGGCAATCAAATAGGTTTCATTTCTTCCTCCAGCACTTTATTCTGAGAGTGAGGCAAGTGTAAGCTTTCCACCATTCAGAAACAGCAGCTCCATGGAGCAAAGACTTCCTTTCTAAAAAAAACATCAATCATCCTCTGCCACAGAGTTCTGGATGGTCCACTGCAGCAAGTGCAATGTCTGGAACTTCTGACTGTAAGTTCAGAAAAGCTGCTGTCCAGGAAAGTGGGTAGTGCAAGGCTGTATAAAAGCAATGACTCCTATTATACATTATGATTGCAGGCCTAGGAAATAAGTGCATTATCCATCAAAAGAAACACAGAGATTCAAAGAAGCTACATGACAGTCTGTAGAGCACAGACAGAGGATTATACTTCCTCAGTTTACGCCTAACATCCATTTGTGGAGGCACTTAGTGTGGATGGCACACAAACTTAATTCATATATTCCTGTTTTATCAGTCAATCATGAAGCTGCCAGCAGCTTGGCAACATGACTGCTCACTGGCCTGCAGCAGACCACTGGCAACATCTCACCTGGCAAGAGGTCAGGATCTGCAAACCTCTGCTCTTGCACTTCTAATGTACAACATTAAATTAAAAAGGACAGTGCAGAAGCATGTCAAATTCACTCTGCATTCACACATCAGGTGATAAAAGCAAAGTTAAGATAATTAGGAATCAACCCTAGGGATTAATTCCTTCACAGGAAAAAAAATCTGTTGACATGAAGTTTGCAGAAGCAAGCGCTGGGTGGTCCCAAGTCCCTCCTCACTGGTGCAGGCACAGATAGGTCATGGCACAGCTTTACCATACTACATGTATCATCAGCATGGTCTCCTTCAGGTCTCCAGCCAAAACCAGGATGGGACACATACATCTCTATCTTCTGTAGTCAAACAGGAGGGCACTGTGGAGCTGTGGCTACTTCACTCTGCTGCCTGTGCCACCACTTCCGAGCAAACGGTGCCAAATGCCAAGTGTCAACAGATGGACTGGAAAACTCAAACATTTGGTGACAAGAGGTAACTGCTCAGATTCAAACCTGGCTCAGACTAAGGTTTAATCAGCTTGCTCCTACAAAAAGAGACACAGATTCTGTAATCACTACAATTTCTCAGGAGTTTTATTCCTTCATCTCACTAGAGAAAAAAATAAAAATTCAGCATCTTCAGTAGTGCCAGCTGCTTGAATGCCAGGCTTAGCAACTCACTGTCTTCCTAAAATAACTCTGTTTTCATTGGTGATCATCTAGTTCTGATAAAATCACCCACAGTTACTACTGACTAGAATTAAGCAAAATTTATACTCTAGAGACAGTCCAAAGCCATGGAGATTTTCAGGGCTATTTTGATCATCATTTCTGACTGCTTATTAACCACCCGACATGTCAATCTTATTTGGAACATTTGACGACCACAAAAACTACTTTCCAGCTCACCAGCAGCACCACCTGTTCAGGAACTGATGTACAGGCAAATATACACCAGCCAGAAACTGAATCAAAACACTTGAAAATATGTTTGGTTTCAAAACCCAGGATTATCTGAAGAGAAAACTTTGGCACGTATCTCAGACCACCCTAACGAGACTGTTTGCTTTCCATTTCCAGAAGAAAGCATATCTTGGTCAGCCAAAAAAGCCTGTTTTTCAGAAATGCTGAAAGTGCCTATATTTACATCAATAGGAACTGTGGATGCTCAACAGCTCTGGAAATCAGACTTTCAATTACAGAATGAAAGGAGAAAATATCCTCTCCCAATCCCATAACCCACAGCAGGGCACAGAAGCATATTCTACCAATATTTCACTTTTCATATTAGTATCTTAAAGTAAAATTTTGATATCTACTACTTTTCTTTTTTCCATGTAGACCTTAGCTACCCATCCATTCGGTTGTGTGTTTAAGGTCTTTTTTGCCCAGGTTTCTAAAGTTCCCTGAAGATTTAAACTCATTTTCCCAGTCCTTAATCTCTGCAACCTCTAATTCCACATGACAAGCTGATTTGAGCAGGATGCAGGAGAGCACGTGTCTTTGAAAGAGAAATGGAACTTTCCAAAAAGAAATAGGAAAGTCAACATATTGCTCCAGGAGTTAAATTAATGCTTTTGACCTTGAGGTTGTTTTTCCCTTCTCCCTTTCATTCTGTGACTGCAGGCTGCTTCGCTATGTGGAGGAAAAAAAAAAACCCAGGTAAAATTTAAATGTACACATACTGCTTACAGTATGTAAAAGCATGATTTTTGTAAAAGCAACTTTGTTCACGGTGAGTTCGCTCTTGAGAGGTAACATAGAACAAGAGGATCCTAATAAAAAAAATCACACAATAGTTTGGCACCCTAACGTTTAACTAAGACCAAGTAACCATAATGAGCATCATTATATCCCTCAGCTGTAAATTTCTTGGTCCTCATTCCACCTACCCTCTCCCACTCATCCTTGTTATTGTGCCACTCCAAAACCTTTCAGCTCTGAGTGGGCCTTGAAATATTGACTCAAATCAGAAGAAGAAAATGGTAGAAACAGAAAGAGTGTCTTTGAAAATACAGTAATTTGGTGTTAATATGCTGAAAATGGCAGAAGTACCTGCCCTATTAAAATGACCTAAGTCTTTCTGGTTTATTACTCTCTCCCCACAGCAACATTAACAACAGAAGCAGCATAGAAAAACCTCGCTGCTAAGGATTAAGAACCTCAGTCCTGACCTCTCTCTGTGGAAGGAATTCAAGTGGGCCCTCAGGAAAATGAAAACAGGGTTTATTTTAAATGGGCCTTTTATGAAAATAACTGTGGTTTCCAGCTCGTCAGTTAGACTCCATGGATAAATAGCTTTATTCACCTTGCCCTGCCTTTGAAGCAGGTATTGTTCTGGAAGTGTTGTGGCATATGAATTTTGCTTTCTAACTATGCTGGTGTTACTGTTGAATATTGTAAAAGGCAACTGTTCCCCAGAAAGGTCCGTAAGCTGTGATTTATTAATGAAATGCCAAACCTGGGAAACGAGGCAAAGGTCTCAGGAGTGTAGGGTAAAGTAAATAGCATGGCAGAATACACATAATGAATGCAGCAGAAATGAGAGAAACATGCACACAAACAGAAGATGTAAATGCCTGCCTCTCCTTGATAGTACTAAACACTGTCAGCTAAGAAATACAGTCTGCAGTTACTGAGGAATATGCTAAGATGATATTCATACAAATTAACCACCAGAAAAATGCCAATATGATGCCAATTACAGCACAAAGTAAAGTCATAATAATTCAGTATAAAATGCCTTGTCTTGGCTAAGAAGCAGAATGCAGAGAAATGTAGAGGCAGCAGTACTTTAAAATTAGACCTAAAGTAAAACCAAACAACTAAAGTATATGAAAGAACAGGATAATAATACATATCTCAGTTGCACGTAAAGAATATAATCTGAAAATCATCACAATTTCACAGAGTCACAGAATTGCCACAGTTGGAAAAGACCTCTAAGATCACGGCATCCAACTGCCAACATCCCCCCCAATAAAATATCTATAACAATATCTGTATCACCCACTGGAGCATGTCCTGAAGTGTCTCATCTACATGTTTTTTTAATACTTCCAGGGATGGTGACTTCAGCACCTCTCTGGGCAGTCACTCCAACACCTAAGTACTCTCTCAGTAAAGAAATTCTTCTTCATATCAAGTCTAAACCTCCTGAACCGTATGTAGCCATGTGACACACAGCAGCAAAGCACGTTCTAGAGGACATCCTAGAGGACATTAGAGATTATTTCTTTAAATTGATGTGAAACATAAGCAGCACTCCCTCAGACATGAGCAGATTCTGTTTATCATGATGTGTTCCCCCTGAACAAGTAGAAGGTGCTTAAGAACCACCATAAGGTACCTCCACAGCGCTGGTTATGCAAATCAAAGGCCATGCAATATGAGGTGGAATGAATTCCCCCAGACTGGTCAGGTACAAAAGCTACTGTTTCAAATTAGTTTTACAGATCACCTTGCTCTGAATTTCCCCACTGCACACACACAAGAGTTTTCTTGCTTCCAGCCCTCCAGGTATCAGGTACCACATGGAAAATGGAATATGACCCACCATGTGTTCTGTACATTCACAGCTACAACTACAGGAGTTAAAGCTGCAGTTTAATCAAACTGCTAATTAAGCAGTGACCTAAACATGCCACGCAGAGAGGCATTTCAAATATCTGAAGGATTTTCCATTCATGCTCATTGAATTATTATGACATGTCAAAGAAATGACTGTCATCCTGACTACATGCCAAGAAATGTTGTTGTCTCTCTAGTTCACCAGGTGCTCATTGTTTCTTCCAGCATGGAAAAGCAGCACTCTGGGCCCTTGGAGATGCTAATGGCTATTTGAAGCATCAGACAGGTTATTTCTCTGGCCTTATAACTGGCTTGTTTGGCATGCAAAAAAAAGAGTGCTTCATCCATTTCACTGATGCCTTTGTAATCTACCTAGTCCCAAAGCTGGAAGCCCATCTCCATTTCTCACAGCTGTGGCTGTCTTTGCAATATTATACCACAGCTTTGTCTCATTCCCAGTCAACCCAACCAGACTGGGTGAGGAAGTTCACTGCACAGAGCTGAGCAGAACCTGAGGATTTCAAGACCTGCCTGTGACTCCTGGTGTCCTGACTAGAAAGGCTCAAGAGACACCAATGTGCAGAGCATGCTGGGCATCTGCATGGTGAAAAATCAAACGTCAAAAGGTTTCAAAGAGCTGCTGAATGGTGGACTACAACTCTGCCACATTATAGTCACTGTGAAAAAATCTTGGCCAGAGATGACAGAAAGGTCCTTTACTCCCACAGTGGGAGGTATGCCAAGCAGAAGACCTTTTCTTGACTCCCATCAGGCCTGCTGAAGGCAGACATTAATTGTCACACCTGACAGTGTTGGCTACAGCAAGAGATGAGCATGGCTGTGCACCCAAACACTGTGCAGAGAAACAGGTCCTTCTCAAGGAGCTGCTCAGAGGAGCTCTTTGTCCCATGCAAGAGGGATTAGCACTATGCACATGAAATAACACAGTGAATTAAAGGTATACACAAGGAATTAACGAAGGAATTTTTCAAACCACTTCCTCGTCATGAGAGAAAGGAGAACAGCAGCAAAAGCACACAGGGACAAGAAGGGAGGCTTCTCTCTACAAGCAATAACAAACTAGAGAGCTTCCTTCTCTGTTTCTGCAGTTTTCAGCATAAAAAAACCCCATCTAGTAAGAGAGATGTTCCAAGCAAATCACTCTTTCTTCTCCTTCTGAGGTATAATATTCACAAAATGAAATAGAACAAGAAAGCTTCATGCCTTAACTGTCCTTTATCAGCACTACCATAGATGCCAACATTACTATCCTAATCACAAACATCAACAGCAAATTAGCCCTGTTTAAAATTCAGTGGCAACAAAGGCAGAAATCCAATACATGTGCTCTCCAACAACAGTCCACACAATTCTGGGAGTCTCCTGTGAACTTGTTTTGTAAACACACATGCGTTGCCTCTTGCCACTGATAATCAATGCAGCATTCACTGCAGAAATATCTTCACTTCTGCCAAAATAATTTCCAGCACTTCCATTCTCCATGCCACAATAAGGAAAGCCACTGAGAGTGAATATAAGATTTTGTGCTCTCTTACCCTTGCCCACCTACATGCTCAAATGAAAGGCATGCAAATGCCATGCCTATTCCCTCTTAAACCATTCCTTTGAAAACTGCAAGCTATTGCTTGTTTCCAGGTTAGACTTTGCAATCAAAAAAGAGAGAAAAATGGAGGCTAAGACAATTTTGTGTGTTTGCTTCAAAAAGAAAGCACAACATCTTACACTTTATGATCTGTGAAAAACTGACAGATGCCTCTCATGCTGCCTACGAGCCGCAAAATACTGAGAAATAGCTCGTGTGAGGCTTCCTCATCCTCGTGATTGAGGATGGGATTTCTTGGGGGGGAGCAACATTGTATGAAAGGCCACTGACATTACATTTGGAAAGAAGCTTTTTTAAGAGCCTAATGTAATGGACTGTGCCTGCTGTTCATGTGTCCTGATCTTCCCTCTCCTCGCTGTAGAACATACTCCTGAGAATGTCCAAAGCCAAACAGGATAATTAATTTCCAGGAAATGTGCCTATTCCTACTGTTTGCTTTCCTCAATAATTCAGACTAATTGGCACAACACAGCCTTCTTCATACCACTTAATAGCAGTTATCAGAATTGGGTTATTAAGAGAGCCATTAAAAATAAAAAATAGCTTCAGAAATCTGGAATATTCTGAAAAGCAGAATATTTTAGCTATCTCTAATAATACCTAGGGCGGGGTCAGCATGTCAGCATGTCCAAGCTGACACCCAGAAACCACCACCAGTTCCATGGTCACAGTGTGTTTGCTGAGAGGCTGCGAGCACTTTGATTAAGACTAGGTTAGATCAGAGCACTTTGTCAAGACTAGGTGATGATTCTTATTTTACTTGGGTTAGACTCAAAAGCATAACACTTCAGAACCAATTTATTCCATGATTTGGGATTTTCAAGGCTAAACACAAAGGAATGTACAAGATTATTTTCAAAGTATCCAGTAAGTAGATGCCTAGAGAGTAGAATTCATGTTGCTTATTGCAACATGGCTATAAGCAAAGCAGTGAATTATTCTCACAAAAAAAATAGAAGTGGCAGTTTCAAATCAGGCAGCGGTATTCATAAATCGAGACTGAATTGGTTTGCCTTTAAAAAAAAAAAAAAAAGAAAGAAAAATAAAATCCCCACCAAACCACAATAACAGAAGGAAGAAAAATGTGATAAGATCAAGACATTTAATGCACAAAGTCTCTTGAAGTATTTCATTTTGCACTTTGACAGAAGACAAACAAATCAGTTACCCAAAGCAGTCCTCCGTGATTATAATTTTATCCAAAATAAAGTAACATAAAATGGCTTTAGATAATCTTGAAAGATTTTTTTTCCCAGCACATCAACAACATTAATTTTACACATCATATCAATTCTGACAACAGTAGAAATAAATAGCAACTTAAAATTTAAAGAGCACAGGATAAGATGGTTCAGAAACATTCAGTACTGAGCTAATGAGAAGTTTATCATTAACTTCCCTGGGAACAGAACTAGGTCTAATACAAAGACTTCTGAGTATCTCTAGCAATGAGTAATGAAAGCAGGAGGAATACAAGATGGTGCACAGCCAGCAGGTAGAACTACTGAATAGCTCATAAGGCATTTTCCCATATTTCTCATACAGCACCTGTCAAAGTATAAACTAAATTAATAACTTGTCAGTCTCAAACTGTTTGGTTTATTTTCTGTCCTTATCATGAGCACTGACAGGGTAGGCTGAAGCACGGGCACAACCTGCACGTTTCAGTGTAACATGCACATTAAAACCCATCACTTCCCTATGATGTTTTTCAGTGATACCTCTGTATAAGGAATACATTATTATTAATTATTAATTATTAAATTATAAGGAATATAAATTATTACTATTAACTTTCCTAGAGAAGGCTTCACTACACAACTGAAGGAGAAGTAGCTTGTAACTCCCTATGATCCACAACAAACCCCTTCTGTGTAGCACATATCCGAATCTCTGACAGGTCTGGTACAACCACATTTTCATTTCTGCAATATGATTAATGAGGGATCTGAAATGCTGAATTGTGAAGCATGGCTTTCCAACTATCTTATGTACCATAAATAGCAATTTTGAGATCATTTCAGACTTCGTCCATTTGATTATTTTGTTAATGGGAAATCTTCTCATCAAGATACATCCAACATTTAGGTTCCAGAAGCATAGCAAATGTAGGAATGCAATAATTGATTTCATCTCCAAATGGCCCTGCAGATGACAGTTCCTAATCCTGTTTGAAACAAGTGATAAAGAGCCTAATGACTACAGGAGAGGCAGAGACACTTAACAACTTCAGTGGGGTTTGGATCATTAACAGAAATTGAATGCAGGACTCTAGGCCAAGTTCTGCCCTCAAATCAGGCCAATTAGGGACTGAGATATTCAATTAGAGGGACATTTTCACCTGTTAAGCTTGCCTGCTTTAGTTATGTAGTGGTGTGATTTTTTTCCACCTTCATCCAATGCATTTGAGAGGAAACATTAGCTTACTGACCTTCCATCCGAAGACTAGGAAATAAAATATTTTTTTTTTTTAAATGTTGTATTGCATGTCTTTAGGTGTTACCTTGAATGCAGCTATGCAGTGCAGGCTGAGTAATGCCATCACCAGCACCAGGAACACTGTGGCTAAGTTCCTCACATCCCAGAGTGACTCGATCAAAGGGATGCTGCCAACCTGCCAGTCATAGCACAGGGTGATGGGTGCCAGCAGAAGCCATGCGTTGAAGGCCAGAAGGTAGGAATAAGTGAGAAACCTGCAAAAGAAAACAGGAACTTAATAAATACATTTTCCTTGAGCAATTACCACTTACTGTATGGGAGGAGAGAAAAAATAAGTAGCTCTGCACACATAGGCAATACCATTTGTCTTTGTCAATATAGAAATGTTAACATAGGTGAGAGGCAGTTCAACATGTCATTTAAAGAAATAACTTAAGACCAGTAATATTTATGTAGTTTCTATGCACCAGCCTTTGGAAAACTGTGAATTCTTCACCTCTCATCCAAATCCTACATTTTTGAAGTGACTTTCTACCAGCTTCAACGATACATGAATCACAACTAAGCAGCTACATACATATATGGAACTGCTTCACAGTTCATTGCATCACTCCTGAAATTCAAAATATACCTCTAGCTGAGTTTAACTTATAATTGAGGAATCCTACTATGTGCATCATATTGAGGAACTAAAGTCAGAGCTCTGACTTTTCTCACATGGAAAGAAAATACAGAAGGAGGCACAGGGCAATTCTTGGCTTGTGCCATCACAGCTTATTGAGGCTCGGGAGTGTGCCACAGAAGTCTTGGACAATTATAGAACCCCTTGAGTTATTGCAATCCTCATTTTTTAGTTTTCTCAATAGAGAGGAAACTAATAGGGAGCAGAAATGGGGACCATGCTGCCCTCTGGGAAGTATGCAGGGCTTCAAGAAGACTAAACAATATCATCATGACTGACCTGAAGAGAACTAGAAAAATAATAAAAAGGATATAAGAAAAAGTAAAACAAAACCAACACACCCTATCTGCCAGCCCCAACCTTTTGCTGTTTGGCACATACTTGCCCAAAGGTGCATCCCCCTCAAACCATATTTACAAAAGTTCAAGCATTTTGTATGTAAGAGGCTGAAGATTATTCTGGCAAACCAAAGTCAACCAAGCCCAATTTCAGCACCCCTAGTAAACCCTTCTCTGTTCACAAATGGAAAAAATCCACATATAAGACAGCAAATACTCAAAAAGAAATGAAATTATATTCTATCCTGCAGAGAATTTCCTCCATCTGAGCCTGCTTGGGCTGTTTTTCTCACACCCAGTTGCCATGGTACCTTACCAGGTTTATTAAAAAAGTGACAAAGGACCTCCAAGAGACGTACAGCCATGTAGACAAGAGGTTTGTTTCACTTGCCAGTTTGAAACATGCATAATGCAGCCCCTTGCAACAGCACTTACAAGGTTGCATCATATTTATGGCAGAAGGGGTAAGACACTGAAGCTAAATGTGACTCTAGGCAGGCAGGAATAGAAGTTCCCAGATGGGTCACAAGGACTAAGGAAAACACAACTAAGTTTTTGTTTAAACATTTTTAAATAACCACAGTCAGTTAGGATATCAGTTTCTGTTCTCATCCAAAAAGCAAACATCTCCAGCAGCACAGCAACCCAAAAGCTGGGAGGTTTACATAGCCAGAACAATGTTTCATTGTATACTATGGAAAAGGCACATTCTTGTTTTCCCATATATCCTTCTAAGCTCCCAGTACTGATGGAAAATGGAATATTCCCACATTTCTAAGGACTTCAGCCTTTTGGTACAATTCTCTTCCATCCCTCCATTTTCCTCCCCTTCCCCACTCTGATGTAGGGAAACAAGGTGAAAAATGAGAGAAAACCTATCTTCTCTCTTAACAGAGGCAGGGATTGAAAAGCCAGCTCTCAAAATCATAACCTAATTTTCCTCAAACCTTTCTCACAATTTTCACTGGTCACTGTTTCTAAAGAAACAAGTATGTCTTTTCTAGTCACCAAGCCAATCTTTCCTGGGGAAAAGGAAACACAGGGAAACACAGCAAAGCAAGATTTGGTGGAGCTTAATCATGCCAGTGTGCTCACTTGTGGCATTATGTGTGGCCTGGCCCCATCTCTGCTCAGCCAGAATACAAAACAGATTTCTGTACCAGCCTCAATATAACATCAATGCAGAAAATGTTACCAGCACTGATTTGCAGATAGTTACTAAAAAGCCAAACAGATAAATTTCTAGCTTTAACGTTTAAAAGAAAAAGCATGTCCATTTATGTCAATCTGAATAATGTCATGCTATGTAATTTGTTACAAGTGTGTATATTAGAGAGGATTTTCAGAAGCATTGAGTTTGTTTTGCATTTGATGCCTTAGGTGAGCCCAGTTTTTGGAGGGAGTGTCCTTTTTAAGGTCTGGCACATTAACATTTTCAATAGGCATCCACAGGATTCATGGCAGTTTGGATGCAAACATGAGGCACCCCAGAAACCCTCCCCTGTTTACTCAGACTGGGCTGCTGGGTAGGAAGGAATGAGGTGCCAGGAGAGATTTACATTAGATATCAGAAGAAACTTCTTCACTGAAAGGGTTATTAAACATTGGAATATCTGCCGAGGGTGATGGTTTAATCACCATCCCTGGAGGCTTTGAAAAGATGTATGGATGTGGTGCTTAGGAACATGGTTAGCACTGGACTTGGCAGAGTTAGGCTACTGGTTGGACTTCATAATCTTAAAGGTATTTTCCAACCAAAACGACTCTAGGATTCTATGACACTGGGGATCTTTGCAAATTGCAGCACTGCCTTTAAAGATGGACAAGTTGCTTTTCTGCGTCTTCTCTGATAAGGCAAGAGCTGATGAATCATTAGGCAGCACAGAATAAATAAAAACAGTCTGAAAACACATGACAAATTTGAGTCAGTTTAACAAATTGTAAGAAGAATTCAGGGTTGCCAGAGTAGTGTGTGTCAATGCATTTCTGCTGGAAGGTTAGGACCAACTGCATTTAAATATGAGCAGATATGCTCCAGGACATGCACTGACCAAGAGATGTTTGTAAACAAGTCTCTTTTCCCGTGCTTGTAGAGTTTCCATCTTCCCTGGGAGCCACACACCCAGCTCACTGCCAGAGGCAGGTCCCAGAGGAGATGGGCAATCTGTCTTCCATGACAGCAACAATTAGTGCCTTAAATGTATTCTGCCAACAGTGGTGAATGAGTTTAAAGCCTGTGACAGCTATTACTGCCTATGTACAGTCAAATGGGTCACCTCTTCAGACATCCTACCAGAGAACCCTTGAACACATCTCTCATTGTGAAGCCTAAAGGCTCTCAGTGAACATGCACATCCCAACAGCACACACGGAAACAAGATCCAGGAGGGCAGTGCCTGATTTTAGCAGGTGTTTCTAAGCTGCAAGAAAGCCTTCAGGCAAGCTCTGATTCAATTAAAAGTTTGGATGTGCTTTCAGCGTTGGTAACATGTCCTTGAACATGTTGGATGGCTGAATAAAATTAAACTTTACAAACTATCACCATTCTAGGTACTAGAAATGGAAAAAATAACAGGATGATAATAATAGTTACTGACTATTCAGTGCTGCTCTTTACTTAGGGTTCTCTAAAGCCCAAGCTATTCCTTTGCTTATGTGTGAGTCTCATAACACAGGGCTAATCAGGGAAAAAGCTAAATGCCAGGAGAAACTTCTGAAGTGCCTTCTCACCAAAGCTGACACTGCAAGGAAATAATATGCAAATTTTTGAAAGATTCAAAATATTCGTGGAATTGTACCAGGAGCTAATTAGATTTCAGTGGCCTACCTGCAAATGGCAACAAAAGTATTTTCTTCTAATTAGTTGACTAAGTGAATTACATTATGAATTAATGATCTACTCTCTATTGCTGTTCATGTCTGCTGGAATTTCAAAGGAGAAGAATCCTTGCCTGTGACATCCTGTGCTCTATCAGTTGATTCCAGGCAAGACAGAGTATTACTGGAGTAATACTGGTGTATTACTGGAGGCAGAAGTATTACGGGTAGTTAGAAGGATCTGTCTCTTAATTGGCAATCAGTTTTTTCCCCAGGGTGATTAACAGCATTTGCATTACAGCAGTGATTTTTGATTTTTTTTTTCCAAATTGAACATGGAAATCCAAGTTTCAGCACATAGCACATATTTCTTTTCACTTCTCAGCATCTCTGGCATGTTCAGAAAAACAGAGCTACTCCTGTAGGTAGCAGGTGTTGTCATGGCAATCCACTTTGTTTAGTTTTAAATTTTTTAAGTTTAAATCTGCTGTTGCCTGCTTTGTTTGAGATAAATACAGGATGAGTCATGTCTAGAACCTGTTGCAGAAAACAACTATCTGAGCTGGTTGCTTCTCCTGCAAAAATAAAAGCAAGGGGTGCTTCTTAAAGCCATAAACAATGCAACATAAAATACTTGAAGGATTGCCTGTTATCTTTCGCTGTAATAGACCAATGAGCTTGGAAAAGCTCTAGTCTCACCTCTGCCAAGCCCAGGCAAACAGACCACATTGGTACTGTGAAAACAGCTTTAAAAAAACCCCAGATTTATAGAAATTTATTAGGAGTTTCAATTGCTTTCTGATTTTGGAGCATGTTAAGCTTTTCCCAGGGACTGCAATTATAGCTTTTTTTTTTTATTCCCCCAGAACTGTGCTGCACAAGTGATCACAAAACTCATACCACACTCCACTGAGGCTGCATGGAAAAGTAGGGGCCAGTGACCCTATTCCTTCTAGGTGCACACAGTAATGAAACCTTCCACCCACCCAGTTGTGGGATAACTCATCACATTCCTGATGAACCACAAGGGGCCACCTTACTCCAAAGGCCCAGCAAGGTATGCACCCATAAGTGGAAGATGCTCCTGCATTCATCAGGAAGAACCTTCTGGTTCAGTAAGGGAAAGACAAAATACTCCTCTGGTTGGGGGTGGGGGGAAAAGGACCTATCTAGAAGAGAGATGGTAACAATGCACTTAACTGGTATTAGGGAAAAGAAGGGGGTGTACAAAGAAAGGGGCAATCTGAAACAGAAGTAGGAAGATAGTCATTGCCCTTTGAGACATCACAGACTTTGTTAATACTCTTCTGAGAAGAGCACTACCAGGGACTCAGGGAGGTTTCAGTTCAGTGTAAGGGTGAGAAGTTTCTAGTCTCTAGTACAGAAAAGAGCTTCCATTTTTATTAACAGCTGAACTTATTTCACCTCAAGGCTCTCTTCATCCTTTACAAAGCCCTAAATCCAAGTGTGTTTGATGAGCTGCTTCACAATAATGTCCTCCTAGGACATGTGGCTGTGGTTATAACCAGGTGGTGGTATTTAAGGATATTGTCTTAAAATTGTATGTACTTGCACTTCCCCTGGGGAGCTGCCAGTCCAGTCATACCTACCCACAGAAGTTTATTTTCTTGCTCTGTATATTGTCAGCCTAAACATTTTCTTTTCATAGCTTCAGAAGAAAAAAAAAAATCACACTATATCTATCCAGCACATTTGGTGATGGTGGGGTAAGACTACACAAACAAGCAACAGACAGACTAATTCCAATTTAACATCCATATCAGCCAGACAGAAAACACTTGTAACTGGAAAATGTGCCTGTGGATTCCCTCCCAGCAAAACTTGTGCATCTAGGGGAAAGGATCTTCTAGTCAGTAGAGGACAGGAGTAGGAAAGACAAAGATATGGATAAACAGACAGCTGCAGCTTGATGAATAGCAAGGTAACTCCTCTGGAAGCTGGGTTTGTGTGAACCAGGGGCAGAGGAGAAAAGGTAGACTAAGTTATCCTCTGTATCTTCACAGCCTGAAGAGCTTTGATCTGATGATTGGCACTCTCAGTTGTTTCAACTCTGTGCCTAAGAAACTGAAAAATACCAGATTCTTAAAGGGTAAAGACTTTCAAAGAGCCTGTGAATTCCCAGTGAAACATGAGCCTGCTGTCAGAATCTCAATGCTGGAGGATCCAGGATTGATCTTGTAGTGTTTTCCCTCTACAGCCCTGAGCAAGCCATGGGTGAGAACATTCTTCAAACACAGCCCTCAGCCACCAGCATCAGGCTCCAGAAGCCAAACAGCTGAAACCCACCAGCCACTGGTGAGCAAGTGCTTCAGGAGTGGCTCACAGAGGTGGCAGAGGATGGAGGGTCCTCTGGATAGCTGCAGAGACACTGGTGGCTGATCCTCAGGAAATGAAAACCAGAGCTCATAAACCCACTGTGATAATGTTTCTGGAAACATTGTACCCCAGAGCATTACCTACTCCATGCTGGTGAGAGCCAAGGGGATGTCCTGGGCACACTGCTTTGCCTCAAAGACTAGCCACAGTCTAGCCCTCCTGTGAGGAAGTATTTTGGAAAGCCAAATGCATTGCCTCTAAGAGTCACTGGCCTCTGCTTTGGCACACAGGCTTTTGGCAGGGAAGGCGTCTGCAACCTGTGCTTGCAGCAAGTGCCATGACCCATTAAAAGTGTCAATCAAGATGACTTCCAGAGCAGCACTACCTATCTGGGTCTGTTCATTAAACCAAGAGAAATTAACTGAAAGAGTTGGTGAAATCTTTCACGTAGCCCTGGGAAAACAGGTTCCTCTGGGAACCTGCCACTGAAGGATGGCTTTGGCTCTGTAGCACCATCTTCTACGTAAGCTTCCCCCTGATCCCCAGCTCCCTTGCAATACATTATACACTGATGTGTATACACTTATAATGTATAGACTGCATCCCTGGGCATGACAGCAACTCCTACCAACACTGTTGTTCTCCCTTTTATCTAGAAGTGAGCTCTGAATGCTGGATGCCTGCAGCCAGTACACATATGGCTGAAGTTCAGCATCATCTTTGGACACATGACAGAAACCACTGACAAAACAGGCAGAACTTTTCCACTCAGGAAGCATGTTCAAGCCTGGCTAATTAAGAACTGATATGTCACAGGGGTCCATTTTAATGTCAATTCCTAGTCTAAGGTCAGGGAAAATCCCATAACAGAGTAGTTGCTGCACTTTACTTCTATTACCTTGGCAGAACTGGCTGGCACAGGGACCCATTTCTTCAGCACAGGTCTGCTGTGTGCCTCTCAGTAGTTACAACTGGGATGATTAAATATGTTGCCCAGAAAAGACTCACAAATCTTTATGAAAAGGAGCCTGTGCCAGTTTTTAAGTATAAGCATTTTTTCAGCTTCTGTGGCACTGAATTCTCATTTACCTGATTGAAAGAGCAAAGAAATACGGAAAGCCAGCTTACAGAGAGAGCAGTTCAACGACAGGACAATGTTATCTCACGGCAGTCTTAATAGAAATGCATTAACTCTTTAATGCAGCAACACAAATAAGTCTGCTTCATGTCCAGAGTGATCAGCCAAATGATGCCCCAAGGCAAATGCCAAAAGAAATTAACATAGCTCCTGAAGATGTTTGTTAAAGAAACATTTTCTTAGTTTGAAATTACTGGTAGGTTTTAATGTGTTTCACACACCTTGTGACACACTGCACAATGGACTTTTTCCTTCTCTTACCACAGTGTTAGTAATACAATCTGTTTATTCAGAGGCCTTCTATTTCTTTCCCCTCCAGAATGGCAGAATAAAACAACATTGTGTAAAATGTCTGAAGCATGACAACGCACTGCTCACCGCCCTGCTAACACTCGAGCTGCACTCCAGTATGCTGTTTACCTAGAGCTGGGTGATGCTTGAAACCTTTCTAATTTCATTCTCTCTCAACTTTGATCTAATACAAGCAAGAATGTTGTAACAGATGTTTGAGATTGGGTTTTCTATAGCAGCAGGTTACCCATGGTAAATTTCGAGATGGCAAGTTGCAGTGTGTTCTTTCAGGTGGGTACATCCTTTCTGCAGCAATGTACACCAGCCTGCATGGACAGGATCTCATGGCAGATCTTATGAGTAGGATTCCCAAAACCTTCATATCTGCCTCTGCTGAGAAAGGGGGTAATGCACAGCTTTCATCTTCTCAGGTCACCCTTGCCCAGGCATCGCACTGAGGGAGCTTTCATTTACCTCAGTGGAAGTCTTAAGATATTTGGGAAAAATAGAAAATCCAGTACCTTTCAAGGACTGAAGTATTCATATTCTGACTTCCAAAGCGCTGTGATTTGCATCCCCATTCACTTGTCATTTTAACAACACTATTTTAGTGAACATACTGAACAGCTGATTTTTTAAAAAAGAAAGACTGAAAAACTGTTACTATTTCAGCATCTTTTATCTTCCAATGATTGAATGAGGCAATTTGCTGTTGACTTTAAGGTATACCTTTGTGTTGTCCAAGATTGGAGATAGGTTACACAGAACATACAGCCATGCTCTAAAGCCAAACTGGGACACACAAAAGGTCTGTCCAGACACATTCTAGTAGGGACCAAAAGTTAATGCCAAGAAAAGCAAGTAAGAACAGGATAAGAACATGATACTTTTTTCCAGTTTCTAGCTAGTATGATGTCCCCAGTTGGATTTGGTTTCTGCATATTTAGCAGCCTAGTGTTCTTTTTTTAACTTGGCAAATCTCTCTATGAGCCTGCATAAACTTTCAGCTCACCCACAGCATCCCACATCAAGGAGCTCCCCAGCTCAGTTACCCTTTGCAAGCCACCTCCTTGGCTTGTTTGGAACCTGTCTCTTCTTAGATTTGTTTAATACACCTTAATTTCTATATGCTCCCTTCCTTCACGCAATCTTTGCATGCATACACCACTCTCACACCCTTTGCCATCTAATTTACACTATAAGCATCATGAGACCTGACAAAATCTCACTTCACTACTCAGTACCTATTTACACCTTTACACATTACTCAATACTTACACAATACTCATACTTACAAACCTGTTGCTGGATGGCCTTTGGGTCAGTGTTGCAGCCTTGCCTCCAGTCATGTCTCTTGACTGGAACCTGGGCAGGATTCAGCAACAAGCCTGCTTCTCAGCTTTTGTTGTCAGAACCCTTGTTTGAACATCAGGCATGGGGGTTGGTGCTGGATCAGCAGTGAAGGACCCAACCAGCTAAACTTAACTCCACATATTAGAAAGCCACATAATGGCATCCAGGCTTGCTGAAGGGATGGGTTTTCTGGATGGAACACACAGGCTTCTGGGTAAATTGGCTAAAGTGGTGAGGCTTAAGATCAAGCTCAGCAGAAGTGGAAGAGCTGAACTAGCCACAGGGTTTTAGAATCCCCCCCAGAGCAATAATACTGGTTTTTACTGGCAAAAGTTTCCTTAATTAGGTTTGGGGCAGTCAGGTGCTGCTAGACTGCAAGAGAAGCCACGGCTGCTGCTGGGGCCAGGGAGGAGTTCAGCCAGCAGTGCTCTCACTCATCCTTCATAAAGCTGCTAATGAAATCCACAGTGCCGGTGGTAAAAATAGTCACTGTTTCATGCTCCAAGAATGACTTAGCTTTTGGGTTATAAAACCTTCCCCTGTCATTACAAGATGTAAAGAGACAAACACACAAAAGGCATTTGCAGCACAGAACACATAACTGGAGTCAGTTATGGGATCATTTATGACTTGATGATCCCCGATCTCAGCATAAGCAAACTGAGATGGGACAACAGTAAATCCTTCACACTGTGCTGCTGCACAGAGTCTGGTATTAATGACCCTGACAGAAATATTGTGAAGAGATCAGAGCTTTCCAAAGCTGACAACACGCTTCCTGGAAGCACTTTTAGCCTTGATAGTAATAGAAACTGTTGTCGCATTATCATAAAGGTCTCCCAAATGAGATCCAGTTCAATTCTGCAGCAGATGTCGAAAAAGGATTGCTTGGGTTTAACCTGTATCTCAGCTGCAATTATGCTGCTGGGATGAGAAGCCAGCAAGGCCAGAAAGTGATACAGAGGACTGTTGCTCTTTCATTGGAGCCATCAGGAAATTCCTCCAGAAGCCTCCAAAATGTCTTTTCCCAGTTCAGTAGCTAACCGCAGCAAACAGTTATGCACATAACCCTGTGTTAGGAAGAAATCAACATCCTACGACCTTCTTGGACGACTGGTCTGGTTAGGTCTGGTGGGAAGAGCTAAGTTGCTGCTGCTTTGTTAGTCAGACCCAGCAGAGCCAGAATAATGTAGTATCAGCCTACCTAATTGCATGTTGGGTCTCAGGCAAGAAAAAAAAAAGCATTCACGTATCTTTCAAAAAAAAAAAAAAAGCCAAAACAAACAAACAAACAAAAAAAAAACCACCTTACCTTATAAAATAAAAGAAATCTGTTAATACAAGCTTCAGGATCAGTGTTTTAATTAATCCACAGCAGCCCATCCTATACTCAGCCAGAGCTGTGCAGAGGTAGGTCAAGTACCCCGCACCACCAGGCTCCCACCTTCCACCTTCACTGATCAGCCACTGATATTCCACCAACAGGTATGGTCAACCCCCTTTTATACCAACTTCAGTTGAAGCCAAAGGAGAATGCTTGTGCTGATTACCTCAGGAGCAGCCAGTTTTATGGCTTAGGATTACACTTTGGTCATTGGGCTTTATGGCCCTGTGCTCAAGCAAATAAACTAATCTTTGGGCTTTGCATAAAAACTAGCCCAAATTTTTCAGTCAGAAAGCATCTGTAATATAACTCTACAGGACCCAGAGTGTGCTTTAGGGTTCA